>NC_090926.1:1167835538-1169085538 GCF_040938575.1 Ambystoma mexicanum | reverse complement strand
AGGGGACCAGAGGCTGCGTGCAGCCAAGTTTCTGTAACGGCCAAAAAGTCAAGGTCATGGGTAAGGATGAGGTCCGCCACCTCTGAGGCGTGGGCTGTGAATGATCTGGCATTAATTAATGCCCCTTTGATGTGGGTGGGTTGATCTCTTCCCTTCTCTCTCTAACTCTCTCTCTCCCTCTCTTTCTCTCTCTCTCTCCCTCTCTTGTTCCTGCATAGATGCCTCCCACAAAGGAGTTGCTTCTATGTCTTCAAATGCGCGCTCACTGCAGACCTCTGTTTGCTCTGTATAAAGTGCTGTGAAAACCTTCACTGCCTGTTTCTCCATAGTAATACTTTTTCCCAGCTCCCCAGTTACAGGAAGCCTGTACCTTTCCCGGGTTTCAAGTCTACGTTGAGATTGATTGAAGGTTCTTTCTCTGGTCCCTTAAAGTGACATTACCATATTGTGATGTCATGTGGCAAAACCGTCTCTCAAATTACGTTGCTGAGAGAGATGGGTAGAACAAAAGTCTAATATCAGAACAGGAAACATGAAATCCCCGATATCTCGTCACTTTATTGATAAGGCTCATAACATCTCACAGATTAGATTTATTGTTGGAGAAGTAGTCTGTAATCTCCAGAGAAGAGGGGATATAATGAACAAATGGTCCCATCTAGAGCTCTTTTGGATAGACTGATTTGATACCTGGGAGAAACCTAGTGGTATTCTCCCATGTAAGCCCTGGGACCCCTCTATTCAGGTGGCCAGGAGAGTCTGGGGTTATATTCATGGGGGTACCCCAGGCGAGACGGGGTATATCCATGAAACAATAAGAGAGCAGAAAGACGTCACAGAAGCCTTCATAGGGTATTCTGACTCTCTTAGCCTAGATCCAGGTTTTATTATTCCAATTTCAAAGCCCATTATTCACGGTCCAAGTAAGAGGAGGAAAATACTGCTGTCAATATCCTAACAGTATTCTGGTAAACCGATGTAACCCTCAATCCCAATTCAATCCCCCCCTCTCCTCATTTCCCATCTGAAAACCCTTCCTCAGCTTTCATGGGATATTTATAATCCCATTACATTTCCCCCTCCCCATTTCTGACTAATACTGAGAAGAAGAAGAGGCAACTGAGAGTAGTGAGGATTACCTGCATGAAACACCTTGAGAAACAAAAGGAAGATTGCCACCTACTACCATCAGGTTGTCCCATTAATAGGTTCAGGCATTTCACACTGACTACTCACACCTGACTCCACTTGACTCTTATTTGAAGTATAAAAAGTGTGGTTTTGCACAATCAGGAGAGAGAGCTGTGAATCCTGAAAGAAGCCGAGAAGCCATGGAGCAGGGAGTTGAAGGGAGAGGAGCCTGGAGGATCTGGAGGAAAGCGTCATGCCGCGATGCTAGCTCGGTGCCTGTGAGGGACTGCAGCGTGGCTGAGGGGCAGCTGGTGAGATACTGACCTTGATCCCATATGCCCTGAGAGAACCGCTCGCAAGCGCAATGCCTACCCTTGAGTTTCAAAGGAGAAAGTGAGAGGAACTCGGGAGCGTGTGGCTTGCTGGAGCGGGTAGGGAGAAAAGACAGAATTTGCAAGCAGCACGAAGCAGAAAGCAAGAAAGATAGCGGAAAGTAAAAGGAAGGTGATAGAAATGCGGCGAGAGAGCAAAAAGGAAGAAAATGGCTTGAAGACAAATGAGAAGGGTGCAAGTGACCGGAAAGTGAAGTGAAGGTGCAAGTGAGCACTGGTGAACGAAACAAGTGTGCAAGATGCACAGAAAGAAAAAGGACAGGTGCAAGGGTGCACAAAGGCAAATAAATGAATGTACAAGAGGCACAGTGAAGAGAAAGTGAACCCAAAAGGAAGGTGCCATGGGCACGGCAAGCCGAGAGAAAGCAAAACAAAGAGGGTGCAAGTGAGCACATCAAAGTGAAAGATAACCAAGGGGTGCACCTGGAAACGAAAAGGATAGAGAGAAGCAAATACAGGGAATACAGAAAGGGGCCAAAGATCAGAGTGGTTGCACTTAGAATGGGCCAAGAACCTAGCGTTTACAAACGTCTCTGTTATTACCCCATGAGAAGGTTGTGTGTGAAAGGAACTGTAAATAAGAGAAAGGCACTTCTTGACAAGTTGAAATTTTGTGTTTGAAAATAGACTCGTGTTGGGAAGTGAAAGGTCCTGAGCTTGGGGAAGGGAACCCAAGAGGCCTAACCTAGGTGAATACATATTTGACAATTTTAGTTTTTTATTTAAAACTGGAGAGGCCTAAGATTGGGGAAGGAAACCCTGAGAGGCTTAAGAAAAAATTGTTGTTAAACTGAAATTGTGTTTGAAACTGAAGGGGCCTGGGTTTGGGGAAGGGAACCCTAAGAGGACTAACAAAGGTGAAGTTTTATTTGGTGAAACAAGAAGGCTTAAGCTTGGGTATAGGAACCCTGAGAAGCCTGGAAGAAACTGTTATATTTTTCGTTTGATTTTTAACTTGGAAGGAGTGGAGCTTGGGAAAGGGAATCTGCAGGAACTAAAGACATTGGGAAGTGTTGAACAGAGTATAAGAACTTTGTGGAGAAGAGCTGATGAACAACTTCTTTATGATTGTGCTAAAGTTTGAAGATACTAACCAAGCCACACCTGGTGAGAGGACCACCCGAAACCAGCCTTGGCATATATTTCTTTTTGAATCACTATTTTTCCTTTAAATAGACTTCCTACCACATTTTTTTCAGAGAGTGAGGGCAAGCATGGGTTTAGACACAGACGGATTTTGGTTTTGGACATTCAGACATCGACGGCCTTTAGAAACATCAGTTGAGGGAACCATCCCATTAGAGGTAGGCCAGTCAGGCATTACACCAACCCCAGCATTGTAGTAAATAAAGGTTTTGAAACTATAACACTCGAGTCTGTGTCTCTCTTGATACCATGCCTGTCTCTCATACCCTTATGCAAAAAGGCATGAAAGAAGAATATCATTTTTGTTGCTATATAAAATGTTATTGCTAGTTTTATGAGCAGCTTTTGTTATCTCCCCTGATTGTGATATAACTCCAGATCTTACTGATTGATCCTACATTTGACAGTATCCTATATACACTTGATATTGATTATGTGCATGAATCTAGACCCACAGTTGTGAATGATGTATATAACTAACCCCAAAGGTTCGAGACTACTACCGATCCAGAATAAGAAATAGGACTTTGATAATCTTTATTAAGAAAGTTCCTTATATCTACCAAGGAAACCAAGACCCTATAAGCGACTCCAAATCCCCTCAATACAGACCCAGGTGAACTAAACCACACCAACTAACTAACAAAGCAATAGACCATTCAAGACACCACGAGGATACCACACACAGACTAAACAAGAGGACGAAACCACAGCATACCATGCCGAAACAGACTGCTGATGAATAGTCCCTCATACTAGGGGACAGCATCCACCAGAGACTAACTTCACACCCAGGCAGTTACACCATACAGAGAAAATCAACCAGCCCCCCCATTTGTTAAATGTTTAAGGATGGCTATCTATATGTTTTAATATTACCACAACCAATGTGACTTCTCTCCTGACGAATGTTCCGATATCTACAAAAGAAAACAGAAACATGTTGAGCCCCAAGCTCTAGTTTATAGAACTAGAAATAGAAAATTTGACTCCCTTCTAAGAGTATGACAACAGTAGATTAGCAGATGCTTTGTATACTGTTACAAAAGTAACTGTGTTTATTAATTCAACACTGGTTCCTACCTTAGAGGACATACTGTCACATTCAGGATTGTGTTTTAGAGTGTTTTTACTACTATATCGACAAGCTGAATTGTCTTTTAAACTAATTAATTTTTTGAATAAATGAATATTTTTTACTGCAAACCCTAATAGACTAATTGAATCTTTTGGTCTAACTGTTGACAAACCTGCTAACTACCTCATGGTAGTTTGAATGAATCATCTACAAGGCCATCGCCCTCAAGTCCCTATGCTACCTCGCTGAGAAGCTCAGCATCTCCGGAGTTCTACAATCCACCAAAAGCAAGGACATGTGCAGGCTTGAACTCTGCTGGTGCAGGAAAGCAAGAACCAGAAGACAGCCCTCTCTGTCTATGGTCCCAGACTCTACAACCTCCTCGCTGTCAACACCAGATTAGCCCTCTCAATTCTACATTTCAGAAAGGAACTCAAGAACCTGCTCTTAAAGGAATGGTTCTTCTTTAACACCTCATTCCACAAACCCTGCATTCTCCTCCTTATCTAAGACTGGATGATCTCCCCCCACCCCACTGTTGTCTCCCCTGTTGCTTGTAGATTCCTTGCTGGCAAATTACCTGACTTCTTCATCACCCATTGTTAGAACTCCACTCTATTGCATTGATCCCTTGCAATCTACTTCGCTCACCACGTACTTCTCCCTATGGCTTGTAAAGCGTTCAATACATACCCTAATAATAATAATAATTCTACTTTTGTTGGGTGAATTTAAAAATTTAAAATACAATAGTAAAACCAGATCAGATCTTTTAGGCTCTTTTATTACCAGTATTCTGTTAAATGTAGACTTGCATTTGTTTAATTTTTCATGCCATTAATGGTTGAAACTATCTAATATTTGGCCAAAATTCTACCTGCTGGAACAGAGAATAGATGAAGCCACCAGTTGCTCAATGTGGGTTGCAAAAGGCTATTTGGAGAAGACCGCATACTAGAGAGGGGTGGAATAAGCAGAGGATGGAGAGACAGAGGACAATGGAGAGGGATAGGGGTGGAGATCTGGAGTAGGTGGGCGAGCTAAGTGGTTAAAGTCAGAGGTGATAGCATTGGAGGGTGATAAAATCTAGGAGGAAGTGAGGAAGTTCGGAAGGGGAAGGAAGAGGTGATACCAACAGAAGGAGAGTTTTTGTGATGGAGATAGTACAGAAGAGGATGGTGAAAGAGGAAGGAGTGACATCAAAGGGGCTATCATCAAAACAAGGATGGTTGCAGGAGGTGGCGATAAAATAAAAATAGGTGAGTTGAATCCAAAAGGAGGAGATATAAATCAGGGTGCAGGAGGATGTGGTGAAAGCCAAGGAGGTGATGATAGTCAGAGGCCAGGAGTGATATACAGGATGTAACATCATGGGGTGAGAGTGAGAAGGAGAAGGCACAAGAAGCAGGACGTGAGGTGGAGGAAGTAGTGGGCACAGTAGCAAATGTGGGAGTGAAGGTGGTACGTAGGAAGATGGAAATCTGGTATCAGCCAGAGAAGAGGACATGTTGGAGGAGAAGAAGAGGCGGCTTAGTGATAAATGTGAGGCACCAGAGTTGAGGTACCCACATAAAAGCCTAGAAATAATGTTCTTATTACAGGCTTGTTGTGTCAGAAGTCCAGTTGTTGTTGCAGCAGTTAATTAAAGCTGTTACAAGGTTTTCCAATTCCTTGCTTTCAGAGTAGTTTTGTGTGACACTTTACAATGATTAATTGCCAAGGAATGTTTATGGTAGTGTCAGAAAAGACAAATTCCTACTCTCCAGTCTAGGTGCAAGATGGAGAAGATGAGGCACTAGGCACTTCAAATCACTCAACTGCTCTCAAAAATGACTGGGAAGCAGAAGAGGAGCCTGTGTGCCAAGTCCAGAAGGGAAAAAAGCAAAGCCGGAAAAAAAAACCTCTTGCAGAAGGAAGCGTTTCTAGAAGGCTGTCTTGGAAACCAATAACTGATGATGGAGAACCAAAGGCTGATCTGAACCTCGGCTGCATGCTCCGACTAGGAAGGAGGAGTTTGGTAGATGATTGAGCACAATAGAAGAATGCTGAAGGGATTCCAAGGCAGAATCAGAAAACTGCTGACGCCGTCTGGAAAGGAGGTAAGTAGAATGCACTGCAACACTGAATGTAGGAATGCAAGGAGGAACCCAATGGGAAATCTGATGGTCCACTGGGCACTGGAAGTCTGGAGATGGCGGGACAGAGCGGGAAGCAGTAAAGGGAGAAGAGAGATTTCAGAGCAAAGAGAAAGGCAGCACCCAGGAAGGAAAATCAGTAAAAGGTAGCAGGAATGGAGAAAGGCTGAGAGAAATGGCTAGAAACACAGAACAGTATCAGACATGAAGTTACCTATTTTGAGACATGGCGACTCATGTGTGCAACTGTTTTTTAGAGTGAAGGATGTGGCGTGTTCAGGGGGCTGCCGTCTTGAAAATAAACTTTACCGGCAAAACAATACTGGTCTTTGTCGTAGTGGAGCCTTGCTACGGAACAGCTGCCACCACTTCCACAGCGACCCTGGAGCAGTGCTTCTGACAGCATGCTCCCTCCCAGTTGGCAAAGGTCCAGGTTTCCAGGGGTGGAGACGATGAAAATGACAGAGCAGCTCGGGCACATTGATGTTACCAACCGGTTCCCATGAACGCTCTGAAGCATCGTAACCTGCCCAATCGTGGTACTGAAATCCACCTTGATAGTATCTGGCGTCACAGATGTATCTGTCACCATACTCAGGTTCATTATCCACTAACAGAGGAGCAGGGGAGGTTTGCATTTTGTCTGCTCATTACCATGGAAAGGCTTAAGAAGAGAATTATGGAATGCAGGGTGGATTCTCCTCCATGAGAATCCACAACTTGTAGGCCAACGGATTAACAATCTTGCACATACGGAACAGTCCCATGTACAAAGGGGAGAACTTGGAAGGTGTCATTCAATTGGGTAGGTACTTCATAGATAGCTACACTTCATCACCAATGTGGTAGTCAGGTTGGTCCAAGCGATGAGCATCAGCAAATCCTTTCACCTGCTCTTTGGTATGTTTTAGGTGTTTGTATGCCAATTTCTGGCCATCCAGAAGAAAAGATACATGTTGATCCACAGAAGTTATGCGATTGTACAGGTATATGAAGAGGCAAGGCAGTAGGATGAAATCCATAGGTACAATAGAAAGGACAGGTCTGTGCAGAGGAATGAACAGTAATGTTATATGCAAATTCAGCAGTGGCAACAATGACACCCAGTCATTGTGTGCGTTAGTGATGAAACAGTGGATGTACTGTTCCAATGTTTGATTCAGCCGCTCAGTTAAACCGTTTGTTTGAGGGTGATAACCTGATGATAAGGCACGTTTGACATCTAAACTAGAACAGAGTAGTGTCCAAAATGTTGAGGTGAATTTAGGTCCTTTGTCAGATATAATGGTGGATGGTAAACCATGTAAGTGGTAGATTTCCTTGAGAAAAACAGTGGCCATTTCAGCTGCTGTAGGGATTTTGGGGAGATGAACGAAATGAGCTAGTCGGGTAAAGGCATCAACAGTGACCATTATGGCAGTGTACCCTTGTACAGGTGGTAAATCCATGATAACATCTGTGGCTATAATCTACTGGGGTATGGAAGGCAGTTGGGGTTGTTGCAGTTTGCCAATCACAGACCTGATAGGTCTTTTATTTTGGGCACAGATGGAACAGTTTTGGACATATTGCTGTTCATCCAACCTCACAGTGGTCCACCAGAAATAGCGTGAAAGCAGTTACAAAGTGTTTTGAACACCTCAAGGACCTGCCCTGCGAGTTGCATGACATGATGAAGTTGCTATTGAAGTTCATGACCAGGAATAAATACCTGATGTCCTCGGAAGTGCAAACTATCCCTTTGGGAGAGAGTGACCTCTACAGGAAGCGTCTGGTTTAAATATAGGTACTTGGAAGTATACTGAAGGAAGTTTTCCTACATGGAGGTAGGACTGGATGTTGAGGACAAAGGTGTGAGGGCCAAGTATGGTTTTGCCAGAATAGGAGCATGAAGATGTATGTACTGTTTTTCTGGATAAGGCACCCGCGACTATATTGTCGGTGCCTAGAATGTAAGTAACAAAGAATTGATACTGAGCAAAGAAGTAAGCCCAACGTGCTTGCCGACTGTTATGCCATTCTAGATTCTGTAAGGCCTTAAGATTTTTATGATCAGTCCTGATTTCAATTGGGTGTTGTGTGCCCATCAGAAGGTGTCTCCACTCTTTGAAGGCTGCTTTGATTGCCAATCATTATTTTTCTAGGACGATATAGTGGATCTCATGTTTAGACAACATATGGGACAGATAGGCCAATGGGTGTTCCGGTCTGTCTTTTTGTACCTGAAGCAACACAGCCCCGACAGCTCCATCAGAGGCGTCAGCCTCGACGGTGAAAGGTATTGAAAGACCAGGCTGACATAATGTAGGAGCTAAAGTGAAGGCTGTTTTCAAGGAGATAAAGGCGTTGTCCATAGCCCCCAGTACAGCCTCAGAACACACCATTATTCCTTGATTACTGCAGGTAAGTGACTTGGTCTTCTCTGATGTCACATTATGTACCCCAGCTCCAGGGTTCTAGAACTGCTGCCATCTCTGTGGCCAAATTCACAGTTCTAGGTACTGTTAACTTCCCTGAGCTCAACTTACATATGCCAACTCCAGGGTGCTAGAATTGCTGACATCCCGATATTCATATGACCCACTCCAGCTTCAGGATTCCAAGCATTTCTAAAACGTCCATGCTCACATTGTGGGGCGCGGCCCCAGAGTCCTATGCAATGATAATTGGCACTGCCTGCGCCCCAGCTCCTGTTTATATGAGCTGCTGATGTCACAGACTCAGAATTGTTTATTAGTTGTCTTTCTTTTGTGTTTACAGATCCTTAGCAATCTTGTGATGGAAGACCTGCTCCCAGTGCTGGAGTCCAGCGTTGCTTCCACCCTTAAAGGTCCCGTAACCCGGCAGAAAAACTCCTGGTTCCAGGTAAACGCCATAAGCCACACCTACTATGTACCAATGTATGCTTGTTTCAGTACTCTTCAAGGGACTGTCCTTTTCCACATGTGGGTAGTTAGTTTACTTTGCATTCTGGAACGTGTGTTCCTACATTTATCTCATGTCATAAATACAGGTGATGGCTGGAAAGTTTAGAATTAATCTTACCTCTGCCATTGCTCTGGGTAACCCTCCAGACCATGGTTCTTTGCCTGCCAAGCCATTACAAAAGTGGAATGAACAATGCAAATCAGGCTTCGTCGCACACCAAACTGCTTGGTCTCATCCCTTCAGCATGAGACCACAAACATCTCCAAAGAAGTTTCAGCTTTGTGGGCTTCATTAGTGAGGAGTAGCTTGGGTCTATAGGCCCAGCAGGCGCGGGTCACACGTCTGAGCATACCCATCCCAATCGAGGTGACTACAGCAAAATCTGGCATTGCTCTGGGGAACCCTCCAGACCATTGTTCTTCGCCTGCCAAGCCATTACAAAAGGGTAAAGACCAAATACAAATCAGGCTTGGCCCCACCACAAAAGGGTCCATCCAATGGTCTTTTCCCTTTTGTAATGGCAGACAATTGGTCTCCTGGACTTGCATACTCTCCCAACAGCCTATCACAGCACCCATGCACTCTCCTGATCTCCATGGGTTGCTAGCAGGGTCTTAGCCACCCCTACCTACCATAGAACTGTTTAAAATGCACACACACATATTAAAATCCTCTTTTCAATTCTCATACATCAGACTTTGGTCCTCCAAGGGCTTTGTAAGGGATCAAGAGTAAGCAAAAACAAAGAGGTGATGGCTGGAAGGTTTAGACTGAATCTTAACCACTGGCATTGCTCGGGGCAACCCTCCAGACCATCGTTCTTCGCCTGCCATGCCATTACAGAAGGGGAAAGACCATGTGCAAATCAGGCCTGGCCCCACCCCAAAAGGGGAAGTCCAGCCCCAACTGCTAGGTCACATCCCTTCTGCACGAGACCACAAGCATCCCCAAACATGTTTCACCCTTGTTGGGGCTCATCAGTGTGGAGTAGCTTGGGTCTCTAGGCCCAGCAGGCACGGGACCCACGTCTGGGCATACCCGTCCCACTCGGGGTGACAAAGCAAAAACAAAGAGGTGATGGCTGGAAGGTTTAGACTGAATCTTAACCACTGGCATTGCTCGGGGCAACCCTCCAGACCATCGTTCTTCGCCTGCCAAGCCATTACAGAAGGGGAAAGACCATATGCAAATCAGGCCTGGCCCCACCCCAAAAGGGGAAGTCCAGCCCCAACTGCTAGGTCACATCCCTTCTGCACGAGACCACAAGCATCCCCAAACATGTTTCACCCTTGTTGGGGCTCATCAGTGAGGAGTAGCTTGGGTCTCTAGGCCCAGCAGGCACGGGACCCACGTCTGGGCATACCCGTCCCACTCGGGGTGACAAAGCAAAAACAAAGAGGTGATGGCTGGAAGGTTTAGACTGAATCTTAACCACTGGCATTGCTCGGGGCAACCCTCTAGACCATCGTTCTTCGCCTGCCAAGCCATTACAGAAGGGGAAAGACCATATGCAAATCAGGCCTGGCCCCACCCCAAAAGGGGAAGTCCACGACCAACTGCTAGGTCACATCCCTTCTGCACGAGACCACAAGCATCCCCAAACATGTTTCACCCTTGTTGGGGCTCATCAGTGTGGAGTAGCTTGGGTCTCTAGGCCCAGCAGGCACGGGACCCACGTCTGGGCATACCCGTCCCACTCGGGGTGACAAAGAAAAAACAAAGAGGTGATGGCTGGAAGGTTTAGACTGAATCTTAACCACTGGCATTGCTCGGGGCAACCCTCCAGACCATCGTTCTTCGCCTGCCAAGCCATTACAGAAGGGGAAAGACCATATGCAAATCAGGCCTGGCCCCACCCCAAAAGGGGAAGTCCAGCCCCAACTGCTAGGTCACATCCCTTCTGCACGAGACCACAAGCATCCCCAAACATGTTTCACCCTTGTTGGGGCTCATCAGTGAGGAGTAGCTTGGGTCTCTAGGCCCAGCAGGCACGGGACCCACGTCTGGGCATACCCGTCCCACTCGGGGTGACAAAGCAAAAACAAAGAGGTGATGGCTGGAAGGTTTAGACTGAATCTTAACCACTGGCATTGCTCGGGGCAACCCTCCAGACCATCGTTCTTCGCCTGCCAAGCCATTACAGAAGGGGAAAGACCATATGCAAATCAGGCCTGGCCCCACCCCAAAAGGGGAAGTCCAGCCCCAACTGCTAGGTCACATCCCTTCTGCACGAGACCACAAGCATCCCCAAACATGTTTCACCCTTGTTGGGGCTCATCATCTAGAGACCCAAGCTACTCCTCACTGATGAGCCCCAACAAGGGCGAAACATGTTTGGGGATGCTTGTGGTCTCGTGCAGAGGGGATGTGGCCTAGCAGTTCGGGCTGGACTGCCCCTTTTGGGGTGGGGCCAAGCCTGATTTGCATATGGTCTTTCCCTTCTGTAATGGCTTGGCAGGCGAAGAACGGTGGTCTGGAGGGTTGCCCAGAGCATTGCCAGTGGTTAAGATTAAGTCTAAACCTTCCAGCCATCACCTCTTTGTTTTTGCGAGGGATCAAGAGTAAGACTCTGACACAGTGTCTTGGTAAATGTTGGTTATCGACTTTTATTTATCACAAAAGAAAAAAGGGTTTGGAGAAATCCTATATATTCCAAAGCCTAATAGGGGTTTCCCTGCCTCAACAAAACCAAGAAACGTCTGTGTCAGGATGTGAAACCAAAAAGCGTCTTCTGACCGGTGTCCAAAAACCCTAAACTTGCGCAAACTCGATATAATGTGCAAATCGGGGATGTAGGCTGTACACTTGTAGTCTTCTTTCAAAGTTCAAACATAAAGTTCTAAGGTGCGGAAAAGAAAAGAAATAAAGTTCCACCAGGAAAGGGGTCTTCCCTTTCCCTAGATTTCTTCTGGTGGTTCGAATGCCCCTTTAACACATTCCAAGTAGGAAGACTCTTCCCTTGAGTCTCCTTTGAGCACACAGTTCTTTTAGATATCCAATCCCTCACTCTCTGGATCTCAATTATCCTTCAAAGGGGTATGGTCCTTCCCTTTTGTATTGATTGTCACTGTTTCACAATTTCACTGAGAGGTTTTTGCCCCTGTGGTTTCTCGGTTCTTTTCTTACCCATTGTTTATTCTCCTACCAGAGTGTTTCAACTTTGTCCTTTTCCTACCCCTGGTTTACTCTCCTGCCAGGGTATTGTACTTTTGTTACTTATCTTTAAGATTGGTATGGTTCTTCCATTTTGCATTGATTGATTCTCAGTCGTTCTACTATCCCTGGTTTATTCCCCTGCCAGGTTATCACAACTTTGTTACTTGGGTGCTGGTCCAGAAATGCAGACTGCCTGGTTTACTCTTGTCAGGGCTTTATATGTCTTTTCATGGGTATGAATCCCAGACTTGCTATATGCCTGGTTCACTATCCTGCCAGGGCTTTTCCGTTCTCTATACACTCTCTCTCGCATCCAGGAAATAATGTTTTCATGTATTGGGTCACCAAACATTTTTTAACCATGTTCGTATCTGTCTCAATTATTCTGGTTCCTTTAATGGGTCTCTCTCGCGCTGTCAACGGTAGGCTGTATTCACCCTGAAATGCCCTGTATCCCATTCACTCTCCCTGGGCTTACCGGCCCTCACGTTTCACCGTCTTGAATGAAAGGGGGACGATGTAAATAAGGTTGCTGTATAGGAAAACCTGTCTACATTACAATAAGCCATACATGAATGCTACAAAGGCACATGGGTGCCACTAAGAAATGTACCTGAAGGGTTATTCTGACACAGTGTTTTTGTTCTGTCTCTCTGGTGTTTGTCCTCCCCTACGTGGTCGTCCTTCAGATAGCCAAACCCAGGGTCAGAACCGGGTAGCTTCTGCCTTTTCCTGGCCACATAAAAGACACATCCCTCCATGGAATCGGTGATGAGGCTGCTAGGTTTGTCACAACGTTCACCCAAAGCACTTTGAGGTCATACCAATGGCATTAGGCACTATACAAATGACATATAACATAATTTTAAATTAGCAGATAGCAAAAAGATTTGCAACAATATCACTGAAGGATAAGTTCTTCTGGGGAAAAGGTGTAATAAGGATGTAACCAGTCTCTAAGGTCCCTAAAATGGTCCAAGCGGACAGGGACTTTCAATAATATCTGATTCCAGTTCTTAGGCAGATTGACAGGGTTTGAAGATGTGCTACGTGTGGCATTGATCGATGCAGTTCGATAGATCACGAGAAGCAGTTTGATGATTGAACATGGTTCAAAATGATGAGTACCGATCGTTTGGGTTGATGAGTGATGCGATGCTTCTGTGGTTTGAGCTGAGGTCACGTGAAGTTCTGGTGGTTTTGATGCTTGGTTCGAAGATGCAGCAGTTCAGAGTCATCCGCAAGGTGTGCTGGTACTCGAGCTGAAGATGTGATGGGCTCTGCTGGGTCATCGAAACGGTTCAAAGGGTTCAAGCAGTGGTACAAAGTTCAAAGGTGAGTGCCAAAGGCAGCACTGCAGACTCTGGTGGTTTGAAGGTGTCGAACCCGATTTGAATTTGGTTTGAAATGGTTTGAGCGATGAAAGCAGATGATCTGGATGCTCTGGCTTCTCTGGATGCTGTGAAACCCACTGCAGGGTGCTCCAGGACAAGGTCAAGCCATTTTAGTGTCTGCTCCTCCACTGTAGGGAATTCTGCTAGCAGAATGGCAGGCCTTGGTCCTCATCAATCAGTCCAAAGGTGACCTGGGGATGGGCAGGTAGAAGAACTCCCCTCTGCCTTCGAACACTTATCTGCACCTCTGGCACAGGGCTTTGGAAAGGACTTCTCTCTCAAAAGGGTCCGGGTGAATTATTCCTGATGTCCTTTAAGGTCCAAAAGTGAATCAATGAAGGAGTGGGAGAACCACCTCTTTTAAAGGTGAAAGGTCACAGGAATGGAAGAAAGTAAGCCTGCTTTAATGGGTCCAATCTCTGGTCCTGATAGAAAGTGACCTTGGCCTCCTGATGTCATACCCATAGTGCCTCGTGCCACCAGAAGTGGTAGGGACATGAAAGAAAGCAAAGTCCACAGAAAAGCATGATGGAGGTACTCTTCCTCAAGCCCCCTTGTACCCTCCAACTGCCCCCAACTCCTCTCCTTTCTCAAGCCTGCAGCTTCAATGGCTCTATGGTGTGCAACCCGCTAGTGTGAGGCAGGCCTTTGTCGTGGGATCAGCTCTTTGAAGCCATGATCTCAGGATGACTCTTGATGGGATCTACCAGTCCTGGCAGGGATGAGTTACCCATCCTCTCAGAGAGTCAGCAGAGTCAGGCCTCTCATGCCTGGTCTGAGCTCACAGGGTGACACTGGTATGATCCCAATCTGCTGTGGCTTTAATAATGATGCTTCTGTCAATCACCATACTGAAATCAGTATGGCTTATTCGTACAGTGTATCCTGCCTCCAGACGTATAGATCCAAGATGATGATTTATCAAATCAGAGGTCCTGATGTTAATACAGCCTCTGCTTGCAGCAGCCTTGTGCTCCAGCATCTGTCAAAAGGGTACATGCAGCCTTTGGATTTGCTCTGGCCCACTGGAGAGCAGGTGCTGCAGCTCTGTCAGCAAACTGGTGCAGCGGGGCACATATGGATACTATGCTTTTGGCATGGAGTTTTATTAAAGGGGTGTCTAGTTAACAGACTACTCTTTTTGAGGTTGATGACCCACATCACTTTACTTGTAATAAAAATCAAAAAGGCGTGGGCTTTTACACCTGTGATGAATCCGATGGAGTCATCACTTCTCTTCCGGAGGCAGCCTCACCCCAAGTGGCCTGGGAACCTGATCCTGACCCTGGGGGTGGCTATGTGAGGGAGGATCTTATGGAGGGAGCCAGGCCTCAAGAGCATGTCAAGACTCCATCGAATGATACATGGTATCCCACAGATTCTTTGGAGTATAACCCCAGCCATTCCCCATACAGTGAGGGCTTGTTGTCATATCTCCCCTCGTCCTCCTAGGAAAGACATTTAGGATATTCTCTTTGACTCTGTACATTCATTACATGTGGACGGGCCTTTTAACACCATTAGAAATACTCTTACAAACTTTAATTCCAATTTGTTATAACTAAACTACCAGTACCATAAACCCAAAAGTACTGGGGTGAAAAAGATGCACTGAGTAATGAGGATTACTGAGAGCTTACAGCACACGCTGCGCTCTAATGTTTGGGAAAGTGAATCCAAAACTGGGAGATTTAAACCTGCAAAACAGCTGAGAAGGAGCCAACCTCGCTGGCTGGAGAACGTAACCTCTCTCGATGCAGAGCTTGAGACAGGAGGACGGCAACGTCGTCTGTGGAGCGAAGAGGCTTTCCAGGAATGAGAAGGAAAGCAGATGCAGGCAGACACACACAGTGAAGATGCCAGAAGCCCCCAGAGAACTGTGAAACCAGAAGTCACGAGCCGCAAGAAGCCGTGAAGAAGTGCAGAGGCGGCAAGAGAAGGCAGAGAAGCCACACAACCTCAAGAGGCTTACGGCAGGTGAACCGGCATAGGCAAGCCAAATCTGGTGACCCCACCCAATGGACACAGGGACCCCAGGGCGTATCGGAAAGCATGGAAAATTACAACCAACATAATGAAAGCAAATGAGAAAGAACGAACAAGGGAAATACTCTTAAGAAGGCATAACGAAGTGCGCAAAAGAAGCTATCAAGTTTGTGAATGTATGTATTACATCTGAATGAGAAGCCCTGGCAGGATAGTGCACCAGGTAAGTTAAGGAAGAGAAACAAGTATAAAAGACTGTCAAGATTACAGGTGGTCGCAAAGTACACATGAGGGAAAGCCCTGGCAGAAAAGTATACCATGCAAATTAAGAGACACAGACGTATACATGCGGAAAAGCCCTGGCAGAAGAGTATACCAGGCGAAGGCAAAATGCAAGTGTGTTCTAACCAGAAAGCCTTGGCATGATAGCATTCCAGGAAGTGTTAAGTTAAACAGCATGTATTTCACAAACAGCCAAGCAGGTCCTGAGAAGGATATATATCAGGACTAACAAAAGACTGTGCAAGCATATTAAGAGGGAGAGAAGAACCTTGCCGAAGAGTACCCCAGGTATCCTGACAAGACAAAGAACAGCAGACAAAACATTATTTGTGCCAGCTGTGTTGTTGGGTAAGAGAAAACGAAGGAACTGATATCTTTGCACCTAAAGCAGAGTGCAGAGAAATGCAAGGGAAGGGAGCCGCCCTCTGGAACAATGAACTCTGACTTTGTGGAACTTTTGTTTTTAAGTTACGTATTTTCTTATCAACACTTATATAGAACTCAAGGCCAAAGACATTAGCCCTTTTCGTCTTAGAGTAAATGGATTAGAATGTGCGAGTCAGAATAGAACTATGGACACGGGACAGTTTGGCTTTGGACATTCTGACATCGACAGGCCTATTGTTTTCTTTTTAGTCAGGGAAACACCTCTAGAGCGTGGGACAGAGAGTTTTTCCCCACCCCCTTTTATTTTAATAACTCTTTGACCAAAACCATGACTCACTTGTGTCTGAGTTTCATTCCTGACTCCTCACACACCGTTGCCAGATGGTAATTCTTCAAAACTCCTGTCATATATATGCCAAGTCTTAGCATCAGAAGACAGGTGCTTCTAGTATAATGTCAGATGCGGTCCCTTGGTACCGCACTGAAGCCACAACAGAAACGGAGTGCTTCATCCATATGCTTCTCCTGCCCCCACTGCACAGACCTTACTACAAAGGCAGAGGGCTGGTGAGCCAGTGCAGCAGGGAGAGTGCTGCAATGCAGTGCTTGTCTCCCTTTCCTCTGCTCCAGCAGTTCAAGAGGAACATGCTGTCCCTGCTTTCTCCCTGTTGCATCCATCACCACGGATTCACTGGCAAGGGAAGAGGAGCTTGGGAGGCAGTCGAAGCAGAGGGTGCGCAGAGTGGCCATGTTTCTCTGGCTGTTCATGAAAGGCAAAGGGCTCTGCAATTTGGCAAAAGGCATGGCGACATCAGAAGTGCAGCATCCCTTTCTGCTGCTGCAGGGTCTCCAACAGGGGACATCCCAAAGTCGAGCGAGGAGAAGAAGACAGGATTCTCATGCTCGTTGGGGCCTACTCTGTAAGGCTCTTTCTTCTCCTGTTGCCCATATTCTGTTTTGACATGGGTCTGGTATAATAAACAACTTTCTCCACATGGAAAGGGGACTGAAGTCTGGACTCTCTGACAAAGCACACTGTGAGAAGGAGAAGAATAAAGACTAGCGACTAGCTCCCTGGTGGGTGATAGCAGGCATGGGTCGCCGACCTCTTACCTGGGTGTGACTGGAGTGTCTGGTGGAGTGAAGCCACAGTATATGGGAAAGGTTCCTGGCTTCAGGAGACTGGAGGAGAGTCACCTTTCCGGCAGGGGCTCATGGTCCGGCATGTGGTCTGCTTCCATCCCTGCGATGTAGGTGCTCATGGTGTGGACTGCAAGGTCTGGGGCGAATCAAGCAGATGGCCATCAGAGACTTGAGAGACAGTGGGATAGGGTGCGGGTCATGGCGTTGGGAGGAAGTCAGGTGACCACAATGACAGTGCCGCCTGACTTCAAGATGGCCGAAAAGGATTTTTAAACCACATAACTGCAGTAACAACCCAGCTACAGAGCTATGCACTGTGAAAGATGGCAAGTCGCTGGCCTTTGCTCAATTCCAGACCATCAGTAGTACCAGGGAACATATGAGACCAACCTAGTAGAAAACACGGAGTGAAAAGTCAAGGGAAGATATAAAAGGAATGAAAAGAGGCCGAAGAATAGAGAGAAGTGGGGAATGAAGAAGAGGAAAGGGAGAAGATTGGTTGATAATGGAAGAAATTTAGGAAATGGAAGAAAATGGCATACAGACAGAACCAAAAAGGTAGAGTAACAAGCAAGATTAAGGAGCAATGGAGGAAGGAAGGATGAAAGAAGGTTACAAAGGAGACAAAGTTCCTAGCCTGAACCTAAAGGTAGGCAGTGGTGTATTCAAGGGGGCTAGTTGCTGCTACCCGCAGTGTATTGCTTGGTCCAGGGGTACCCTTGCCATCTCAAAGGCAAGTGAACCATCACATGTGCAACAAATGATGCTCTGGCCCTTTGGAAATGGTGAACAGAATGCTTTGCAAAATATGAGCAGAATGGAAAACTTCAGATTGTATTGACGTGCTCGCCCACATAGAAAGACTAGTAACATGCTTGGGAGTTGTCGGAGGCACCATGGACAAAGACACTGTGGCTGCTTCACTCGCACCTAGGTACGCATGAGTATATTACACAAAGCATAATAACACAGGATGCTTGTCCTTGAGAGAAGACTGGCCTATGGAAAAGCAGCCCAGATCTTAAAAAGGTGATTCAAGGAAGGCACTGTTGTGGGTGTTTGGAGTGGGAGCAGCAGATCTTTTGGGGTCAGTTGGGGAGTAGAATAGTGAGCAAATAGAGTAGGATGGAGAGAGGAGAGGACTGAAAGAGTTGGTTGGGAAGCAGAGTGCGGAGTGGAAGAGGAGGAGGTTGGGACGAGTAGACTGGAGGAGGAGAGGAGGATCATCAAGCAGGAGTTGGGACAGAATTCAGGAAAGAGGAGGTGGAACATCACTCGGGGGTGGAGGAGGCAAAGCGAACACGAGAATAGGAGAGACATCGAAGAGGAGGTTGAGGCAAGTAGTGAGGCGAGGTGGAGGAACATTCCAGGCAGGGAACTAGGTGAGGGGGTTGGAGAATGGGTGAAGTCAGTACAGGTAGAGTCAGAGGAGGGGGAAAGAGGTGAACTATGTGTCAAGGATGTGTGTGCTGAGAAATGACGGAAGAAGGAGCACATGGCAAGACATTGAGGAGGCACAGGAGGACACTAGGTAGAAAGAGGAAGCAGGTTAGGACTTGGGAGGATAGCTCAGGGGAAACACGCTGGTCTTGGAAGCAAGACAATATGGAGCAACACAGCTACATTACTGGGGTCCGTGCTTAGCATCCTTTGGGTATTAAGCAAGTTATTAATAACCCTTTACAATTACCTAAGCAGGTTCGCTTGGGAAAAAGTAGGTTGCAGAGTGTGGAGGAGAGTGGCAGTGGATTGGTTGACAGCAGTGCTAGGACCCCAAGGCAGGGGGTGCTCACTGCCTGAGACAAACATCCATTGCACGCTCTAGAGTGGCACATGCTTTCTGGAAGCAATGGGCCTTTCTAACCAAGAGCTTTGGGTTCTACATTCCTGCATGAAGTGTACTTTTTGACACTTCTATTTCCGCAGGAGATTTAGTTCTTTTTCTCAGCTCGCCCGGCAGTTGAGTACTCTCTTAACTTCCTCTAAATCCCTGTGGGAGGTTTCCTCTTCACTCTTCTTATGATTTGCTCATGGCGATGTCACTAGGAAGTATATGCGGTCTTGTCATAGATATAGGCCACTGGCACTTTATTAGTTTGCTTTTCTGGTTTTCCGTTGAATCTCATAAACCCCAGAAAATAAACACTGGGGGAAAACGTGTTTCCTCAGTTTAAACCGGTTAACACTGTTTTGTTGTTGTTTTATACCCTTCCAGTGGTGCTTTGCTGTAAGCAAGGATGGCAGAAATGTGGTGGGGGGTGAATAGGTGACTGAAGAGGGGGCTTAGCGTACATTAGAAGGGCCCTACTCCGCTCCCCCCACCTCCAGTATGCATGTGTGATTTCTCCCATTGCTTCTTCTTCTGTCCCTTGATTTTATTAAAAAAAACGCTACACATTCTGTTACATCGTTTTCTTTGTTAAAAACAAATACAATACCAATAATTGACAGTTGTCAGGGACTATTTTGAGGAATTGTAGACAACCTTGTACCATTTTTGTGGCTGCAAATTTACATATCAAAATTGGCCAGACTTCCTCAAAATAGCACTGACCACCGACACATTTTTGTATTACAAAAAAATTGTTTCATTTGGATTTTTCAGTGTCTCTATTTGGGCACCCAGACTTCCTTTTTCCCGCTCCCTCGAATCTAGGGTTTGAAAGAGACATGTACAAACACCCAAACATGTATGTTACATAGTTTTTTGTAAAAGAAAGTCTTTGTCAGTAGGCAGGGACTACTTTGAGCAATTGTAGCCTAAGTTGAAACATATGTGACCATGAATTCACTCACCAACAAAAATAAAGGTATCTCAAAATTTGTACAGTTCGGATATCTCATCAAGAACTCAAGAGGTTGGCTACCCGGTGGTGAGAGGGGCGGGGGGGTGGTTGGACGGGGAAAAAGGAACAATGTTGAATGTCCCACAGTTGATGTTGATGAAATGCAATAAAAACATGTTTTAAAAAAAATAGTTACTGAATAGTCCTGGGGTGATAGCTCAGGGGCAACATGGTCGCCTTGGAAACAAGCACCACAGGTTCGAGCCCCTGGTCCGCGCTTAGAAACCTCTGGATATTAAGCACATTGTAAATAACCTATCATATCATACCATAGTGACAAATACTTTTTCTTCAACTAAAAAAGTATGTAAAATAGATTTTGCAGCATACATGTTTGTGTCCCCAGGCTGTCTTTGTTATTCAAATATATGTAGTGTTGGATATAAGATACGCAACAGGTACTGCAACATCTCTGTTATATACTTCTTTTGTAAAAATAAAATATTTTCTCATGGAAATGGGCTGTTTTGAGAAGATTTAGCAAACATTTAACCGTTTTGGCTCCAAAAATAAAAATGGCCCTGAAATTTGCCACACTTAAACTAAACAGTCCTGGACCATTGACAAATATGTTTTTCTTTTTAAAAATGAAAATAATGTCACATTGTGCCTCATTACAAGTTTGCCGGTCCAGAAACAACAGAACCGGTAAGTTTGCCGGTACTGTCATTTCCGGACGGGCAAACTACGAGTTCTGACCAGAACGGCACATGCTCGCAGACCTTGACGGATGCACCAACACCATTCATGAATGCTGCCCGTGCATCCTTCCTCCCCATTCCCATTTGGGTCCAGTGGGACTCAAATGGGAATGGGGAGTAGTATTTTCCAGGAATGGACAATTACCAGGTCAGCTGGGGCTGTAATGCCCCGGTAATTGCCCATTCCTGATCCCCCGGAAAACTCATGACTCCGGCGTCAGCTGTGTCGGTATTTACCGGCACGGCTACCACCATAGTCATAATGACCCCAATTGTATGTGCAGTATCAGCATTCATTCTCCCAGGCACTTTGCTTCTGTGTCTTCAAACATGTTGAGATATGGCAAGCAACAGGTGAGAGGTGGGTGTCTAAGGGGTCGCTGACAGAGTGCATTGTTACACTTTTAGGGCCCTTCCTTACACCAACTCATCAAGACCCTGTCAACTCTCCCTACTCTCCACTTGAACGCCTGTAAAACTATGACTAAACCACTTCACCACTTCTCTTTTTGCTTAACATATTTCTACAAGGACGTATAGGTTTATCTGAGTGGTTTATTAGGATTTGTGTAAAGAGTATTCTTGAAAGACAAAAACACATCGTTCTACCAACTAGAGCTTGGAAGATCTATGTGATCGATCTTTCAGACTGATCTTAAGCAAATCATGTTATCTCACTTTCAGTTATCTATGAAAAGTAGAAGTACTTAGAACTAATTCTGTCCACATTATATGTTAAAAACAAAATGCCCCACTAATTCTATTGCTGCATAGATAATAACAGTGACAATTCATAGAGCACCAGGAGGGCATACACATGGCAGCGTTTCATACTAGAAATCAAACGACAAAACAAATTGAACATCACAAATTATGTTTGCTGTTTGGTCTACTGATGACAGTTTCTTGTAACGTTGCTTCCCATGATTCGATCAAGTACCAAAGCCTTGCGTCACTTCCTATTGGTTGCCGGGTTTTAATCGTGGCTATTTTTTCTGCAGCTATTTTAACTGTGGTGTTTTGACCCCGGCCGTTTTTGGTGATTTAAAACAAATATATATGTTTTGTATGTTTGAGTAGGGGATTTTGTGGTGGTGGTTGGCAGGTTGAGGGAGTGGAGGAGGGTTAAATGGGGTGTTGGGCGCATGAACCCCATAAAAAAAAAAAGCGTGGTTAAAATAGCCATGGCGAAAATAGCTGTGTTTAAAATACAGGAAACCTTTCCCATGGCATAGTTTTCTGTGATTTCACACTGATATCAATAGATATAAAAATAATAGACCCTGCCCTGGATATTGATAAAGGTCGTCCTCATGTAAACAAAATTGCCGACATCTGTGCCGGATTTCTTAGCAGACGAGTGTTGGCTCCCCCTTTTGAGAGACTGTTCCCTCAATAGCCTGTCCATTGAGAACATATATCCTATGACATTTTGATGTATCCTGCCTCCTGCAGGATCTACCCTGGGCCAGTAACAACAAGGAGCAGGAACCAGGCTGACCCAGGTATGTAGAAAAGGAAACAAACTTTATTCTCTTGGTTACAGGTTCAGTATAGAATATAGGAGAGAGAGATCATCAGTAGCTTCTTCCCTGGTTCCCTGCCCAGCTCCAAGTCCCCAACCGTCTCCTTTGGAATCCCCAGGTGCCCCGACACTCCAGGCTCCCCTAGCATTCCAACAGAGCTCTCCACTGACTCAGACCTCATTCATACTTATGCAAGATACAGCACATTTCTACTCCAAAAGTATGCACAATAATACACACATATACACTGGAAAAACACTGTTGCACTGCATTATTTCCTGCATAAACACTGATATGCACATATGTTTTAATTTTGTGAAAACACTGGAAAAACACACTGAAATTGACAAAACATAAACACTGAAAACCATAAAGCCCACATATTATCTATGTTACATAAGCCCTTGTCACATTATGGTGACTTACAACTTCCATTTGTGCGGGGGCTTTTAATTTAATTGTGATGATTTGAATAGCTTTACATTATATAAAAGTTGTAGATTAAAATATGTTTGACTTGGGTGTGCATGTCTGCCTGCAGGAAACACACAACTGTTGCCAATGCCTGCTCCTAGTGCCTATATATTTCGTTTTGGCTGTTAGGTGGTACTGTAAGCATTGCCTTTAAGCCATAACTATTGGCAAGGGAAGGGCAGATAGGAGACGGATGGGATGTGAGAAGGAACGCACAGCCTGTGTATAGTGTTTGGAAATGTTACCCATCCCCTTCAACGACCCAAGCCTTGATGCTCCCAGTGGCCATAGCCAGCCACTAATAACCTGCCCCTCCCTGCCCAGAACGCACACCCCTGGGAACTCTTTGACCTAACTCTATGCTTTAAGGTTATGCCAATGTTTTTTCTAAGCTCTCTTCTGAAAGGAAATGTCATTATTGCAGCTGTAGACCAGCTCCCAGTGTAATCCAAATGCCTTATCGAAGTGTGCCTTTAGCAACTTGGTTTATAATCAATGTGTGTGGTCTTGCATCTGTTCATTGCAACCAATTCTAGTTAGAAACAAGCATTGGCAAAGCTAACAGTGTTGGTGTTAGTAGAGGCATTGATGGACATTTTCCAGGCACTGGCATAATAGGCCTAGCTACTAACACCATTTGCCAGCTGTTGAATCTTATGGCCAGTTAACACCATTACGGCAGTGCCTGGCAAATGCCTTTCCCACGCCTACAAAGAACCCCAAACTGTTGGCTTTGCTAGTGCTTGTAATATTAGTATTTTCTCTGGATAGCAAGGAAAGATTCAACAAGAATGAACACTGGGCATTCCCATGGCTGGTTGCTTTACATTAGAAAAAAGGTAGCAATGGCAGATACATTAACCAGTGAAGTAGGGAGGTGATTGGACAGTGAAAGGTGATGCCACAATATTCACAGCATTGAGACATTGCATATAATGAATATATCATGCACAGAATACACATCTCTGTATAGGTGATGGTGGGACTGGGGAATCAGAGAGAAAGGCGGGATTCTTCTTCTATCAGGGAGGTCCATTTTCAGGGCAGTTTTGAAGCGTGACAAATGAAGGGATGGACTTTGAGAAAAATGAGAGTCCGCACAGGGAGGGCGGGGTATAGAGAGGCAGAGAGTGCAGAGTATGCAAGGAATGAGCAGTTCATATGTCAAGTAGAAGAATACATTTAGAGATGGAGCAATATCTAATGGAATGCCATCCAACACAGAGGCGGTGCATAGAGGTGGGTGAGGGGAAAAACAGTTCCAACAGTGTGTGTCTGTATGTGTGTGTGTGTGTGAAGTACCTTGTGGAGTGGCATCAAGGAATATGAGCAAGTCCCATGATGCAGCTGGAGCAGTGATCCAACCTTCTGAGGACAATGGTGAAGATGAGAATCTTGGCAAAGTGACAGGTGAGACAGGGATGGATTTCTCAGGTGTTGAGTATGGTAAGCCTGGCAGCCGTCGAGGTAGAAATGATGAATTGTTGTATTTTCAGATCTCCATCAAATAGAATCCCCAGAATGCGGGTCACATACGAGTACTACTTTAGGTGCCATCTCTCGGGTTGAAACGCAGTCCATCCTCTTCCTTTGAGCAGTTTTGTAAAGGAGCAGGTGGAAATGTCATCCTTAGCTCCTGCCCCCTCACCTCCATCATATTGGAACAGCAGCAGAAGAGCCTTATGTGGGACACCAGGTATTGTCCCAATACCGCATTCAGAGCATGAGAGACGACAAGCACTCAGACAACAGTATCGAATGTCCCCTCGCACTGAAAGGGTGGAAGGATGTCTGCATACACCATTGGACATCGAAGAGCTGACGTCATGAGGGAAAGATATAACGACACACTGAAACGATATGAAAATATTTAAAGGATAAAGATGTTGTTAGAGTGATAAGAGAAACATGTAATTGAAGATGAAGAAATCATATACACCAAAGAAATAAGTGAGGAGAGATGAAGTGAATGTACATATGCAGAAACCCAAGGTAGCTGAGACATATAGAAGCTTGCTGCAGAAGAAAACATAAAGTGGCTACAGCGGCCATGATGGAAAGATGGACGTCGGACTTGTGTTGGAACCAATCAAACTACCCCAGAGACATCCAGGGCTGCAGAGTCAGGAGATGTTAGAAAACCACTTTTTGTGAGGAATAAAGAGGAGTCTATTGGCCTGGGATCAAGGATGCCACTTCAAGGAATAATTGCAAGGCACAAAGTCAAGGAGTCAAGAGGGTAGTCCATGTACGTAAGACATATTTCTCTTAGATTAAGCAAAGAAGAAAACATCTGCAAGCGCCTAGTATTGGAAAATCAAAGCTGAGAAAAGGCTAAGCCAAGTGAGCAAGTCTCCAGAGGCCAAGAGGTGTAATGACACCCAGCTTAATTAAATTAAATAGCCGTTAATAAAATGACGAAATGGACTAAATCGTGGCCTCCTCACATGCAACTCAGAAGTCGAAAACAAGTGCTATTCATTAAACCCCAGACGAAGATAATGGTGTACCTACACGCCGTTGAAAGTCCCCGAACAGAGAGTAGCCTGCAAGTCCAACTATAAAGAAGAAGCCTTGGCTTGTGGCCTGACCGATGAGAGCGGATGGACTAATTGGGCAAGTGGGTATACGTATTTAGAGGTAGTTCAAGTCGTGCCTACTAGATAAGGAGCATCCAGTGATAATAATTATATGATATATAGGCATATATGATCCCTTAACCTTCAATAGGTTTCACAGTTTGTCACGTAAGATGACATCATAGCTGAAGTACATTGAGGTATAAAAGCTTTGTGTAATCAAAATTGAACTGTGAGTGTGTGGACTACAGTTTGCTGTTCGCAAAATTGCCCTACTTTATTTTAAGCTGAGAATAAAGTAGTACTTGGGATGCTTCAAGGTGCTCGAGCACATTTTTTCTGCTTGCCCTGACTCTTACTACCTTTTATCAGTGTTACTGCAGGAGGTGTCCTCCCTGTATTTTGTTTTAAGTCTTGCGTTGGTATAATTGCTGTCCTTTTTCTCAATTCCTGCCAGAGGTATACTCACTTCCAGTCAGATCTTTCAGCCTTTTTTTGCTGTGGTTTCGATATTTGTGACACCGACATAAGCAGCAACATATTGCCGTCATTAGTGGCTGGATGGCGGGGGTGATCCATGTTTGAGCATGCAGGCAGGAAGGGGTAAAGGTGCAGGTAGGGCTGTGATCATTCAAGGGGATAGACAGTGCAGAGTTGAATTCGGTAAAGGCGAGGAGGGGGAGGGAGAGCTTGGAGGAAAATGTTGAATTGATTGCTGTTGGGGATCAGGGAGTTGGGCTTGAAGTTACGTCTGATGACAGATGAGGAAAATGGGCAGAAGAGTGGAGGAAGAATAGAGAGGGTGAATTTTATGCGTGAGTAATCAGAAGGGGGATTGGTCAATTGTGGGAGCAGAGGAGACCACAGTGGAATATAGAAATATGGTTTCGAGAGAGTTGCCTTCGGTGTGGGTTGCGAGGTTATGCCAGTTGACTATTGAGTGTTTTAGAGAGAATAGAGTAATGTTGGTGCCGTTGGACCTTAGTAAAATTTGAGAGGTAGAGGTCACCCATTATGATGGCAGGGACATCAATTGAGAATGATTCAAGTAAGGGGTCAAGATCAGAGAAGAAGAGGTTGAGGCAGCCCTGGTCGGGGTTAGATGAGGAGGTGTAAGAGGGGTGAGAGTGATATGTTGGATCTAGATACGCTTAGATTCGGAGGGAGTGAAATCTGAGAGGGGAAAGGGTACCCATGGTGGTCCTTCCTAATCATGAGACCAAAACAGCTGCCTTTTTTGGAGGGATGAGGGGAGTGGGAAAAATAGCCAAAGCCAGTGTCAAGGGTTGACATTTCGGGGGTGTTATGCCAGAAAATCCATGTGTCAGTGATACTCATCACTGAGAGTTTGGGGTGATGGAAATCGAAAAGATTTATGGGGAAGGAGATTTTTTGTAAAGGGATTGGGCATTCCAGTGGCCCAGGGTGAGGTCAATAGGGAGAGCAGAGGTGGGGGAGTTTGTTGCCGGGGTAGATGAAGAGATGTAGGTAGGGTTGGTGAGCTTGGTGTCGATGGGACAGGAGACAGAGGAGCAGCCGGAGTGGTTTTCGGCAGGTGAGTGACTAATGCAGTTAGGCTGACTGAGTAGAGGTGCCAGGGCAGTGGAAGGAAGAGAGGGTAGGTGGAGGATATGGGAGAGAAACGGGAAAGGAACAGTAAGGAGGACAAGTAGTATTGGTAGGAATATGGTAGTCAAGGAGTGTGAGGAGGTTGTAGGATGGAACAGATGGTTCTAATGTGTCCAGTAAATGCAATTTAAGAAATAGCGGGTTCCTAGCCGACCAAGCAATGCAATTTAAGAAATCGCAAGTTCCTAGGCAACCAAGAAATACAATTTACAAGGTTCAGTTTCTATATGCATTGGGGGAAGTTCGTAACATTGATTGCGCAGATTTAGGAAATGGGTCTCGCATGGTAGTTCGGCATTGAGGGGAAAATGGATGCAGGGTGGGTAATTAGGCAGAATGAGTAGCCCTACCACCTTCCAAGCCCAAAGAAGGCCAAGCAGAATATGCCCTTGACTGTGTAACCCTTTGTTGTGGACGCCAGATGGTGGGATGCCTCTGGACAGCGATTTACTGGATGGCACATGATAAAGCTGCCTGTCTCCATAATGGCTACACAGGGACAAAGGCCAGGCACAATGTTTATCCAAGTGCAGAGATCTTCTTCAGCTGAGCTCCAAGTCCAAAAGGGAGCGACTAAATATTACTGGTGCTAAATGCAGCCTCCTGGCTTCTGGGATACACTGAGAAGTTCAGTCCTGCACAGGTAAAAAACAGAGCTGTGTGCTTGCAATCACATGGGAAGGATAGTACACTGAGGGAGCTGCCTGCTTCCAAAATGGCTGCTTAATGGAAAAAGCCATGCCAAATGGTGGACCAAGTGCAGGAATCATCTTCAGCTGAGCTCCAACTCCTGCACAGTGAAATGCTGGTAGTAATTGGATCTGCATGCTGTAATCATATAGGCTAGAAAGGCCAATGAGAAAGCTACATGCTCTCAAAATAGCCACGCAGGGGCAAAGGCCAGGCAAAATGGTGGTCCAAGGCTCGAGGCTTCCGGTCGCACTCGCATTGCATTCTCTGTACCAGATTCTCCCCCAACAAATTGGCGCAAGTGAGGAGATGCGCCAACACATCTCCTTACATGCGCCAAAATAAGTTGCAGTCCCATTCAGATGCCTTTCCCCCCCCCCAAATAAATTCACGAATGGGGTGCGCTTTAAAATGCTCCAAAACGGGGTCCATCCCTCTGTGCCTTTGAAAACAGGCGTAGAAGGAGGCGCAAATCATGACCGGGTCATTTATGACCCAGTCATGATTTTCTTCTAAAGTGTGATAGCCGTGGGTAAAACCACAGTGCGCACCACAGACTGGTGTTCTCTCTCCATTAAGGGCCAAATTAGGATGGAAACGCTTTTTTTTAAAGTTATTTCACTGAGACAGTGCAGCGCTATTGTCCAGCCCCTCCTGAAATGCACAGGTCAACTGGGCAAAAAAAGGTGACCTGAGCACCTCTGCGCCCCTTTAATTTGCCCTATATTTTGAGACCCCGGCCCTCTACATTTCTACGTTGGGCTTATTAACCTTGTCCTTTTTCTCGATTCCTACTCTTTCTACTGTTCCCAGTTCCTGCTTGTTAGGGAGAATTCTCTTGAAAGGCTAATTTCCCTTACCTATAGAGTCCCCCAGCAGCTTTGATGGATTTCTAGGGTTTATCTTTTTCTCCTGCTAAGAGTGAGACTCTTTTCCCCACTCTTAGCTGTATTTTGATGTATGTTTCAGTCTGTTTTTGTGTCTGTGGGCTATGGAGTTTTCTCACTCCATAGGTATCATCTTTTTACATGTGTGTTACACAGCACCCTCAGTTCAGTAACACAGGCGTGTCATAGCTGGTCCGATAGCACAGCAAGTAGAGTGCTCGCTTTGACATCTGTGCAGAGCCTGCTGACGCAGGTTCGGAATCCCGGCAGTGCCAAACTCAGCCTTTCATTCTTCCAAGGTCGATAAATGAGCACCACACACTGTGGGTAATAATAAGCAGCGCTCAGATACCTGAGGGTTCGTAGCGCTATATAAATGCTAAATATTTATTATTATTCTTTATTATTATTATAGTGACCTCCAAACATAGACTCCATACCCTGGGACTGACTACTGTCTCCCACAGGGCCGTCACGAGGGGGGTCCACGGGGGGCAAACTGCCCCAGGCCTCGCACTTGCGGGGGGCCTCGCGGCCCCCTCTCCTAAGTGGAAGGCAGCACAGTCTCCCGTGTCCTTTTTGCACAGTCTCCCGTGTACTTTTTTCACACGGGAGACTGTGCTGTCTGCTCTCTGCCCCTGCAATGATTTTGCTGTTTGTTGCGAAGCCATTTGGCTCGGCAACAAACAGCAAAATAATGGGAGACAGCAGAGCTCAGAAGTGAGCTCTGCTGCCTCCCTCATTCAGCCGACAACGTGGACATGCTGAATGACAAGAGAGGACTCCTCTCCTGTCAGTCAGTGTGTTCACGTTGCTCAGCGTGACCACGCTGACTGATGGGAGAGGAGTTCTCGCTTGTCAGTCAGTGTGTTCATGTTGTCAGCGTGATCACGCTGACTGATTGGAGAGGAGTTCTCTCTTGTCAGTCAGTGTGTTCACGTTGCTCAGCGTGACCACGCTGACTGATGGCAGAGGAGATCTCTCTTGTCAGTCATGGTGTTCACGTTGCTCAGCATGACCAAGCTGACTGACAGGAGAGGACTCCTCTCCTGTCAGTCAGTGTGTTCACGTTGCTCAGCGTGACCACGCTGACTGATGGGAGAGGAGTTCTCGCTTGTCAGTCAGTGTGTTCATGTTGTCAGCGTGATCACGCTGACTGATTGGAGAGGAGTTCTCTCTTGTCAGTCAGTGTGTTCACGTTGCTCAGCGTGACCACGCTGACTGATGGCAGAGGAGATCTCTCTTGTCAGTCATGGTGTTCACGTTGCTCAGCATGACCAAGCTGACTGACAGGAGAGGACTCCTCTCCTGTCAGTCAGTGTGTTCATGTTGTCAGTGTGATCACACTCATTGATGGGAGAGGAGTTCTCTCTTGTCAGTAAGTGTGTTCACGTCGCTCAGCGTGACCATGCTGACTGATGGCAGAGGAGTTCTCCCTTGTCATTCAGTGTGTTCACGTTGCTCAGCATGACCACGCTGACTGACATGAGAGGAGTTCTCTCTTGTCAGTCAGTGTGTTCATGTTGTCAGCGTTATCACGCTGACAGATGAGAGAGGAGTTCTCTCTTGTCAGTCAGTGGTTTCACGTTGTTCAGCATGACCATGCTTACTGACATGAGAGGAGTTCTCTCTTGTCAGTCAGTGTGTTCATGTTGTCAGCGTGATCACGCTGACTGATGGGAGAGGAGTTCTCTCTTGTCAGTCGGTGTGTTCACGTTGCTCAGCGTGACCACACTGACTGATGGGAGAGCAGTTCTCTCTTGTCAGTCAGTGTGTTCACGTTGCTCAGCGTGACCACGCTGACTGATGGGAGAGGAGTTCTCTCTTGTCAGTCAGTGTGTTCACGTTGCTCAGCATGACCATGCTGACTGACAGGAAAGGAGTTTCCTCTTGTCAGTCAGTGTGTTCATGTTGTCAGCGTGATTTACGCTGACTGATGGGAGAGGAGTTCTCTCTTGTCAGTCAGTGTGTTCATGTTGCTCAACATGACCAAGCTGACTGACAGGAGAGGGCTCCTCTCCTGTCATTCAGTGTGTTAATGTTGTCAGCGTGATCACACTGATTGATGGGAGAGGAGTTCTCTCTTGTCAGTAAGTGTGTTCACGTTGCTCAGCATGACCATGCTGACTGATGGCAGAGGAGTTCTCCCTTGTCAGTCAGTGTGTTCATGTTGCTCAACATGACCAAGCTGACTGACATGAGAGGAGTTCTCTCTTGTCAGTCAGTGTGTTCATGTTGTCAGTGTGATCACGCTGACTGATGGGAGAGGAGTTCTCTCTTGTCAGTCGATGTGTTCACGTTGCTCAACGTGACCACACTGACTGATGGGAGAGGAGTTCTCCCTTGTCAGTCAGTGTGTTCATGTTGTCAGCGTGATCACACTGACTTATGGGAGAGGAGTTCTCTCTTGTCAGTCAGTGTGTTCACGTTGTTCAGCATGACCACACTGACTGACAGGAGAGGGCTCCTCTCCTGTCAGTCAGTGTGTTCATGTTGTCAGCGTTATCACGCTGACTGATGGGAAGAGGAGTTCTCTCTTGTCAGTCAGTGTGTTCACGTTGCTCAGCATGACCACGCTGACTGATGGGAGAGGAGTTCTCTCTTGTCAGTCAGTGTGTTCATGTTGCTCAGCATGACCAAGCTGACTGACAGGAGAGGACTTCTCTCCTGTCAGTCAGTGTGTTCATGTTGTCAGCGTGATCACACTGATTGATGGGAGAGGAGTTCTCTCTTGTCAGTAAGTGTGTTCACGTTGCTCAGCGTGACCACGCTGACTGATGGCAGAGGAGTTCTCTCTTGTCAGTCAGTGTGTTCACGTTCCTCAGCATGACCATGCTGACTGACATGAGAGGAGTTCTCTCTTGTCAGTCAGTGTGTTCATGTTGGCATCGTGATCACGCTGACTGATGGGAGAGGAGTTCTCTCTTGTCAGTCGGTGTGTTCACGTTGCTCAGCCTGACCACACTGACTGATGGGAGAGCAGTTCTCTCTTGTCAGTCAGTGTGTTCACGTTGCTCAGCGTGACCACGCTGACTGATGGGAGAGGAGTTCTCTCTTGTCAGTCAGTGTGTTCACGTTGCTCAGCATGACCATGCTGACTGACAGGAGAGGAGTTTCCTCTTGTCCGTCAGTGTGTTCATGTTGTCAGCGTGATTTACGCTGACTGATGGGAGAGGAGTTCTCTCTTGTCAGTGTGTTCACGTTGCTCAGCGTGACCACGCTGATTGATGGCAGCAGAGTTCTCTCTTGTCAGTCAGTGTGTTCACGTTGCTCAGCATGACCATGCTGACTGATAGGAGAGGACTCCTCTCCTGTCAGTCAGTGTGTTCATGTTGTCAGCGTGATCACGCTGACTGATGAGTGAGGAGTTCTCTCTTGTCAGGCAGCATGTCTACGTGTCGGCTGCGTGGATGCTTTTTAAGGGTGCATGGAGGTAAGTTGTTTTTTATTTTAAATTAAAAGTGTATATGTGTATTTAAATTAAATTTGTATGTATATGTGTATGAATGCATGCGTGCATGTTGGTGTTTGTGTCAATGCTGTGTTTGGTTTTATGTATACATGCATGTATGGAGTTGTGTAACTGGTGGATGAATGCATGGGTGAAAGTGTTTTTTGTGAGTGTGTGTTCAGCACCACCCCTAAATGTAGCCACCGTGGGGGCCACTTCATTAAGGGGTGGTTCATGGCATCAGAGGTGCACCTAGGCTAAATGTCAGGGGGCAAAGGGGACTAACACTTCAAATGTTGGGAGAGGCGCTAACGTCAAAAGCTGTGAGGGAGGGGCAAACTTCCTTGTGTGGGGGCACCCAACATCTTTCCATATTTCGAATGAGTCTAATCTGGAGAAGCTTCAACGTTACAAGCAGCTACCGCTTGCCTTAATTTCTGAAACGTCACACTTAAGGACTGCTGTGAGAATGAGATGTCTCATGTCACCACTTCCCTTCTAATTACTCCCCTAGCATGCAAGTGCTAACCCCACATCACGATTTCAATTACCTAAAAACGTATGGATATGAATGCAGGTGCTAACAGAGAAATTACTTCTCATGGTCATGCAAATCCCTATGGTAATTCTCACCCAGTCCCTGCCCTCCCCACCCAAAACACCTCCTCACTGGAACTCTTTGAGCTAGCTTTAAACATGCCTTGCCATCAAACTTTGCCCTCAATGTGCCAGCAAGTGTTTCCTCAAAGGAATCTTCTGAGAGTTCATGACTCCATTGGAGTTGTAAACAGGGAACGTGTAATAAAAATGTCTTAATCAGGTCTGCCTTTGACCACTCAATTTAAAAGCACCCTGCATGTCTTTCGCTGAAGTTCTTTTAAAAATAAGCACTGGCGAAGCCAGCAGTTTTGGCTTGTGTATAAGTATTAGGCATTTACCAGGCACTGCTATTAGCTGCTCAGGTACTCAAACCATTTTGCACTGACACTATCAATGGCCAGCTAATACCAAAACAGAAGTGCCTTACCCATGCCTACACAAATGCCCAAACTGTTAGCATTGCCAGTGCTCTTTTTGCTTTACCCTTGATGCACAGGACTGTGCATCAAGGTTAAAGCAAACATACTACTTAGCTAAATTGGCCCACATTGAATGTAGGCCAATCTAGCCAGTAATAACACTTATGGTACACAGTCAGCCTGGATATACTTTCTGTGGCATGGCATTTTTACTAGCTCGGAGTCCGTACATGGTAATAATGGCATATATTGAGGCAGCCTGCATCGACATAATTAAAACAACCAGCATGAATATATTTTTATACTAGCATATCTCCCGTGGAAAGGCGGCACGGAATGTATTGGAAAATGTTCCTATGCAAAATGTGTGATTTACAACTATTGGGAATTTCCATGTACTTCCATACAAAACCAATTGCAAACTGTATGGATTTCTACCCAATTTAGCAAAAAAGTGCTGTGAAATGCATACTTTTAACCCAATGTTTCAAACATTTTCTTGGGAGTGAAAACCCACCTCAAGCAACCCTTGTTTGGTTTGGGCTCCCTCACTGTGCTCTGTTGATCCTGCCTAATTGGCACAAACATTTAAGCCTCTTAAGTTTAGAAATTTACCAGCCTCCACCGTACATCATTTGTCACTGTGTATGATGTGTTTTTTAATGCGCACACAGGGGCAGGGTGCTCCTTAATGATGTGATATGGCATTTATAACGTGCCTGTACACAAGTGTTTCTAGGCACGACAAGGCAAGGAGGCAGAAACAAAAGAGTAGGACAAAACACAGATCTTACTAGGCCTTTTGTCATTCAGATCGCGCAAGAGCAGGGAAGGGGCGAGGGGAGAAGTGCCATGGGTGGGGTAGGATGCAGAAGTGCAACCAACAAGTGGAAAGTGTGGGTACTCATAAGTGCAGCCAACGGGTGGAGAATAAGAGCAAGAGCGGGGACTGTAGGGTTACAAATACAGACCACAAGTGCAGGAGAGCCAAGAGGCAGTGCGGGATTGCAACAGGACAGGCAGGGACCTGGGCCCGAATTCAGAGCTTGACCAGGTGACCAGTGCATGTATCAGGCAGGTGATCAGCAAGAGAGAGGAAGAGAGAAGGCAGAAGCAAAGAGACAGGTCTTGAGTTGCTTCCAGAACCAGTTATGGTTCTGCTCAAGTTTCAGAGAGGAAGGGAGGCTGTTTTCAGAGGGAGGCCCCAGCCGAAGAAAGCGATCTGCCCTCAACTCTTTGCTTGGAAAAGTGAATGACCCTCAGAGAGTTGGAGGTGGCGCAGTGGAGAGCTCATGCCATCCTATATATATTTTTGCATATGATACAAAAGTTAGTCTGGCATAAACCTTTCTTCAGTAGAGAAATCTAACTCTGCTGTAGTTGATTTGGAGTTGTAGTAATAAACCATATTTGGGATCCTGCACACAAACTCGAGGGGAGATTTCTCGAGTCTCCTGTTTGCGGAGGTGCAACCGCTGGCTGAGTGCAAAAAATTGTAAGGGGGCCTCACTAAATGTTTTGCCCCGGGCCTCACCACATCTTCTGACAGCCCTGGTCTCCCAGTGCATGCAAAGTTAACATTGACTTTGCTAGTCAATAATTATGAACAAAACCAGTACAGACCATCTTACTATGGAGTTACTGGGAAGGGTTAATAGTTTTTCCCTGTAGTTCATTTTCGAGAGGGTACTGTCCAGTCCCTCTCCCCAAAGTTTCTGGCTGGTGGCAGTGGTTACTACCATTAATATTCTACCGCAAATATTTTCCTATGGGATTTTCCCATTGTTCGAGGCTACCACTTTTTATGATAGCCTTTACATACCGCCGGGTCATTTTAATATTAACTTTACTCCAGTGTTTTTTTTTTGCCAGATCTTTGATAATATTTCTTTCTCGTGTCGCTCTCTGTAATCCAAACCGAGGTCGGGGCCCTTTTTTTGTCCTTTTGGCGGGCTTCTAGACAGAAGCCCTCCTTCAGGCGCCCATGAGTCTGGGGTAGACAGGATGTGTGGGAGGGGGAATAGGCACCCTAGACAGGGTTGCCTAAGCAACCCAAGTCGCAATCTGCCCTGATAGGATGGGGGGTTATCCCGCCAGGAAACCACCCCGCTGTGTCAGTGACAGGCTGTATGAATGGGGGGTTTTCTGCATAAAAGCAGGGATCTGCGGACTGGAAGATAGACATCGCCACTGGACCTGAGAAATCCAAAGAGGAGAGAAGCCGAAGACATCTGCAACGACTGAACCACCAGTGAAGCCCTGCTGCAGATCCTCACCACTTTTCTCCAACGACAAGAGAAGATCTTCACCTGCAAGAGCCTTCTTCCCTTGAGCTGTTGGGACCAACCAGTTCGCCAATCGCCTTCCAGGACCTGCCTTGGTCGAATCACCAGTGCCAAGCACTAGGAGACCGGATAGTCGGGCACCCGTACACCATGACCGCGATTAAAAGGAGCATACCTTTTATTCCGTTTGGGCATCACCGCGGCCGGCTTCATTCCTGGGCAGTGCAGTAACTCGAACCTTCCTCCACAACGAGAGCCTCTCTTCCTCTGCTGGATCTCCCAAACTGCAGGAACTGCCAGGAACAACCGCCACCACAGGAGCCTCTTCCAATTTTAAGGTTCATTGTTCCGCCAGGCCTCCTGTTTCGTTGGGTACTGCTAAAGGTGTTTTAAATCCTTTACTTACCTTCTGGGCTGGCCGTCCCAATCGTCTAACATTGTCTTTTTACCTTCTGCACCCTCCTTTTCAACCTTTAAACAAAGACTTGACTGCAGCTACTAGAACCGTTTGAACTTGGGCACTTTGCCTCGTGCCACTGACACTGGCACAGGCCAATTGACTCTGGTTAATTCTGTTACAACTGCCTTCTCTAGATTTCTTCTCATCAAGAAATGTGTTGGTGCACCTAAACTCTTATAACCGCCTTTCCTTCCCGTTTATATATTGTTTAAGTGCCATTTTGCTCGGTTTTCACCTCAGTATTGCTTGTGCTAAAGTACTACCTTGCCTAACTTGTTCACAATCCAATTGGGAAGTGTTGCTGGTGTGTTTAGGAGTCTATCCCTGTATAACTTGACCTTTCCCTCCCTCTGAAGAAATTGTTAGAGTGCCATTTCTGCTTGGTTTACACTGTGCCATTTTGCTCAGTTTTCACTCTTACTCAAACTTGTCTACAATTTAAATAGGGAGTTGTGTATACTTTTCTTGACTGTTTTAACTTGCTTTAATGATAGTGATTTGTGTGTAGAGTTAAGAGTGTGTAAAATAAATATATATATTCTTTTTGATACAAAGCTTTAGTCAGTGTTTCCTTGTCCCACAGTACTGTGGTCCTATTGTGTAAACCCTGAATACTGCTCATCTCCCTCTTGAGATAAGTCTGACTGCTCAGCCACAGCTACCAACTAAATCTGTGTGGTACAGACTGATACCAAAGGGGATTTATTGCATATACCTGTAGTCCTAATCTTCTGTAGTGCTCCCTAAGGGAACTGCATAGGATTCTGCCTAAAACACTGCTTGAAGTCTATGCCTTAGGGTTATCAATGCATAGGATGTGTGAATGCATGTTAAGTAGCGGGTACCTAGCTAGCAGGCGTCAGAGTGCAGTACAAACAATGTGATAGGTCAGAATTCGGAGACGGACACAGAGGCGTGGTTCCTTTGACTTTTATTCTTTCTTTAACAGTAAAAAGGAGGATTAATCTAACCCTAACCCTATAACTCCAAGCTGCCTCTACAACAGAACAAGTAAGAGGATTCTCGTAAGGATGTCATGATGTCTCAACAGAAGGGAAGTCCTTGGCCCAGGAATCCTATTCTAACCTAGCTTCTCTCCCTCCCTCTCAAAATAAATTAATAAAACACCAAGGACATACGGTTGGGATTTCCGCACTGACAGGGATGGCTGCTGGCTTACAAACACCATCCCTTTGGTTCTTTATCAAAGGCCCTTGCCTATGTTTACAGTACCAGTCATACAGTTTGTGTAATGCTGGACTGCTGTCCCGTGACTACAGCCAGGCCTCTTTGCTTCCCTTCCAACTTTAGGTTTTCTCTGAGTCTAATCTCCCTTTGTGGAGAATTTCTTCTTTCCTTGCTCAGTCCCAATCTGGCGTCCTCTCAGTCTCTCCCTGACTCTGGGGGCTCTGCTCCTTCTCACTCCCCACTCTGGGGTTCTTTCGTCTTTTCCCCACTCAGGAGCCCTTTTCTTTCTCATTCCTCAATCTCTTCCCCACTCTGGGATGTGTCTCTTTCTTTCTCCCCACTCAGGGTCTTCTTCAGTCTCTCCCCTCTCCCAGATTCATTTCTTTTTCTCTCTCTCCACTCTGGGGATTCAAAGTTCTGATACTCTCAACAAACAAACACAAATATTCAGCTGCACTTTTTGAATGGGGTGACAACTTCACCCCTAGATCCCCCTCTTCCAGGCACAAACCTTTCACAGTCGTACTCGACTAATCCAAACAGTTCTATTCTCAATTAACTTTTGATGATAACTTTTCACCCTGGATCTCCCTCGTCTGGGCTTGGATGCCAAATGATAAGCAGGACGGTTCACTTCTCCTTGTCTTGCAATTTCTTATTTCATGAATCTTAATGTCCTTTTGAACAACTCTCCAGGGTTTATCCCGGCTAGTCAGCCTCCCTCTTCTCGGTTCACTCTCGCCGACCTTTATGATATACAGTTCATGCATTCACTTTACCAAGCGGGTTTCACTTCCCATTCACTTCAAGATCATCTGTTGGTCAAAGACTATCGACGGTACAGGGGATTTTGCATGACCCCTGTATGACCACTTTGAACTCTCGTCTCGCTTTTCTCCCAAGGCCTTCTGGTAACTGTAGTTCCACAATACAGTAATCACCATGAGCGCGCACCCACGTGGTCCCTGACTCTGCTCTGCTGGTTTTCCCCGGTTCTTATAACAGTTCTTTATATTTCAAAGTTCAATTAGCACTTCTCTTCATCACTGTTCGGTTTCTTTATCAGTTCTCCCCTCGACTCACCAATTGTGATGAACGGCTTCACTTTTCCGCCTGTAGAGTCAGGGCCAGTACCATGGGGCCATACGTCTCTCCCCGGCTTGGCTGTCAGCGGAGGAGGCGCCCGGGTACCATTGACATCTGCTGCAACACTCAAATGGCCTTACCATTCCTTCTCTCCAGGCTTTACGGGTCGCGATTGATAAGGGCAAGGTCGCTTCTCCCCCTGGTCTCCCCTCAACGTCTTTCGCCTTCTCTTGAATTGCCAAACAGAACTAGCTCTGACTTTGTGCGGTCTGCCTTGCTCCTCCTGTGCTCCACCTTTTATCCCTATGGGAAAGGTAAAGGGCCGTCAGGTGTGTGTGATTCTGGTCAATTGCTTGACTTCGCCTGACCCTCTTAGTGGGACATCTCAGGTAAATGGCTCTGGTGTTTGTCTGTTGTATGAAAGTGTTCGTGCGGAAAAGGGGGGGGGCGTGTTTTGGAATGTCCTACGTGGTAGGCTCGGAAAAAGGTGTTGAAGTGAGGGGGATACCGCATCTCACCATCGGTGTCACACTGCCCAAGGGCTACCGCTCCTGTGGGAGCTTCACTGTAGTTAAACTCTGCGGGTTCACATAGACTCTCTCCTGATTAGTTCCTCTCATGACGCTCCTCCAGGGGACTGGTTTATTTCGCCTCTCTGTTGTCTTCTATATAGCTTGTGTTGAGAGCCATCATTGAAGGGTTTATAGGGTTATCATATCCCTTCCCCCTATAAACCCTAAAAATGTGTTAGTGTTTGGGGGGGGGGATGTTGCCTTGTAGCCCTCTATGGGCTTTTCCTGCCCCCTAAGGGGGAGCCATCTACAAAGTGATCCTGCTTAACCTGTCCCCTTTAGGGTGTTAAGCATAGCATCCTTAAGATAGCAATGGCAGGCAAATGGTGTGTTATGGCAGTTCCTGGTGAATGCCTATGTCACTCCCTGCAAATACGTAATTACCTTTCAGAAGACTGTTTAGAAATAAAATTGGCATGCAGTGGGTGGAAATGGCAATGGGAACTAGCATTGCCATGGGCTGCTACTGTGTTGGACAAATAAAACAACACCCACTGGCTGTGTGTCCCTCCTCACATCCCATCTCTCTCCCATCTTCACTTCCTATGCCAATCGCTTCATCTTATAGGAAGCACTTATAGGACCACTTTGCAGCCAAACTAAAAAGAGGAGCAAGTGTTTGAGCCGCTCTGTCTCTCGGTTCCTGCAGGAGGTGTCCTTCTTTCTGTTAGTTTTGGAGGCTTTGATATGATATATGATATGGCATGTATAACACGCCTGTACACAAGTGTTTCTAGGCATGACAAGACAAGGAGGCGGAAACAGAGAGAGGACAAAATCAACCATCTGACTAGGCCATGTGTCATTCAGATCACGCAAGTGCAGGGAATCGGAAAGGAAGACGTGCCGGGAGGGGGGTAGTTCAGGTAACTCAATAAGTGCAGCAAGCGGGTGGCTCATAAGTGCAGAGAGAAGGGACTGTGGGATTGCAGATACAGACCATAAGTGCTGGGGGCGCCCAGAGGCAAGGGCAACTGGACATGCAGGCCTGAGTTTCAGAGGGTAGCCAGGTGACCAGTGTGTGGAATAGTCGGGGCATCAGCAGAGCAGAGGAGAGGAAGAGAGAAAGCAGAAGCAAAAAGGCATGTCTTGAGTTGCCTCTGGAACCAGAGGTGGTTCTGCTCAAGTTTGAGAGAGACAGGGAGGCTGTTCCAGAGGGAGGCCCCAGCCAGAGAGGTCTGCACCCAACTCTCTGCTTAGAAAAGTGTCTGACCCTCAGAGAGTTGGAAGTGGATGAGCGGAGAGCTTGAGAAGGGAGATGTTTAGAAAGAGAGAGTTGAAGGTAGTGTGGTCCCCGGCCCCAGAAAGCCTTGTGGCTGATGCGAAGGTTCTTGAATTTGATCCTTGCCGCCACAGGGAGCCAGTGAAGAGATTTCAGAGCTGGAGAGATACGATCCCGGGGCTTGAGGCCAAGGACAAGTCTCGCAGTCCTGTTCTGGATTAGTTGTAGATGTCGGAGAGTAGAGGCAGGTAGATTTAGATTGAGGCTGTTGCAGTAGTTCAGCCTAGAGAGGACTAGAGCTTTGGAGACCGTGGGCTTCTGAGGGAAAGTGAGGAAAGGAAGAATACCTCTGAGGATGTGCAGCTGATAGTTTGACTTCTTAGAGACATCAGAGATGTGAGGAGAGAAGGAGAGGGTGGAGTCAAAAATGACACCAAGTTTCTTAGCCTCGCAGGTAGGAGCAGGAAGAGGGCCCAGAGTTGGCGGCCAGAGAGTGAGAGAAGAAAGGAGGGGGATGGTGTTCCGATGAGGAGGATCTCAGTCTTGCTGGCATTAAGGCAGAGATCATTAGCAGCACACCATTCCTGAATTGCGGCCAGACAGTCTGCTATGAGAGAAGGGAAAGAGTTGGCTGAGGGGAGCCAGAAAGAGGTAGGGTGTCATCCGCATAACACTGAAAGTTGGAGCAGAAAGTAGCAATAAAGTGGGCAAGAGGTCCCAGGTAGTGTTTGAAAAGCCAGGGAGAAAGGTTAGACCCCTGGGGAACACCACAAGTAAAGAGAGAGATAGAAGAGATGGTGAAGACAGGAGGAAGTGCTCCTTACCTTTTTCTCACTCTTCCTACATGTGTCTCTTCTCTGGTTTCTCTTACTTCTCTTTCCCACAGTTCCTGCAGTAGGTATACTTCTCCTGCTTGTGCTCTTGATTCCTTCAGAGAGTGATATTTCTCTCTGTTCTTGCTGGAAGAGTGCTTTTTGTTGTTGCCTGTCGTTCCCTACTGGTGTGCTTCCTGTGGTTTCTGTCAGTCCCGCAGGAGGTGCCCTTTCTGTTCTTTCTTTCAGTTCCTGCAAGCTGTGTACTCCCTGATCCTGGCCCAGGTCTCTGCAGAGTTGGATGCCTTTCAGGCAGAGAATGATGACATGCACAAGGCATTGGAGAGGGCGATCCGTCCAGATCTGGACCAGCTGTTGGCTCTGAAGGAGCAAATATCCGGAAAACTACAAGGTGAGGCAGTGTATCATTTAGCCTTTGGATGGGGCTGACCTGGACCTGCACCTTTTGGTTCTCGGTGCCCTATGTCAGCTTGTATTTTTTGTACCTACAGCTTTGGGGTGAACTGTATGTCATAAATGCTCAATATGATGATCATTCTGATTATTCCATTCTTGCTACTGTTCTTTCATTGATCTTCTTTTTTAAACCTTTACTTAATTGCTTGATTGAGTATCTTACTATATCTTAATACAATCAGCAAGGCAGAAGCAATTCAAATAATCAATATGCTTACATGGCAATTGTATATTACATATATGGCTTACTAATGTGGTCCGAGACATGCTTTGATGCTTGTTAAAATTTGTGTATTTATGTTTAACATATTAACTCACAGCTTTTGACAGATAGTTTCTATATTCAATCCATATATCTTTGGGTCTAAAATGTATGTGACCATGGTGACATATTGTTCTTCATTGCTATTGGCCCAAGTCATGTCACCTAACCAGGCATCACTAGTTGGCAGAGCTTTAAAATGCCAATTCTTGAGAATATACCTTTGAAGAAGTAGGCATCCCAGATTGGCAAATCTCATTTTCACTTCTGATACTTTCCCTAATATACCAAAGTGGCATATATTGGGTCAGGTAATGTCTGCCAGCCTCTCAGACATGTAGCCAAACATTTGTAGACATGGGCAATTCCATAACACATTTATATAGTCTGCATTGTCTGTTTTACATCTAGGACACTGACCAGAACTTTCATGATGGAAAAGCTTCATTTTAGCTGGGGAATAGTGTTAAAGTATGATTATGCCCTTAGCGGAAAACAATTTAACAATCTCCAGTTCAGTAGTTTTCTAGGAAGGAGAGCACTAACCTGGACATTCAGCAGTGACCGGGAAGGCAAAGGAACAAACGAATGTGAGAATTCCCCTACAAGCCCAATCACTCTATACCCGAATAATGGTAACCAGGAGAAGAGAGGACTGCGCCCCCAGGGAAACCCTCTATGGGAAGAAAACCCTGGGTTGCAGCGAGAGCAGTCTGATGTCGTCTGGTCGTCAAGAGCGGAACCCCTGCGGGAGCTTGTCGTTGTTTCAGATGTTCAGTTTCTGCAGGGAAGTTGTTCTGTGAATGAGAAAGGACAGGTAAGAGAGGCGGAGAGAATCGCAAACTGAAGGGAGTCCCACGGGAGACGTCACCCACATCTGATCCGCCTTGGAATCTCTAATGCTGACCAAGTATACTCGCCACGTTCTGTGAATCAGAACACTGCAAGAAAGGGAGGAATGATCCTAAACAGGAGGGAAAAAAGGGTAAGTCGAAAAATACCTGTTGTTAGAATGGCATGAAGCGAATAGACGGTACTACAGTTAGGGAGTAAGGGCAATACTGGGAATATGTACCCCGGTGTGAATTTCAATTGCGGATCACTTGAACGAGTTCCAGGCAGTGTTCCGAAGGAAAACGGGACGCAGCCTCGGAGAGCGGGGCCAAAGATTTCCCGCGATCTGGATTAACAAAGGCGAAGCATACAAGAGGTAAGAGGTTATGATTTAGACATGAGTCAGAAGGTAAGATCCCCAGGTGGCGGTCACTTACGAAGCGTCTCGGCGTGGAGTAGCGACACCCTGAAGCAATACACTGGCCCCCCTACATTCGGTCACATGATCGGCAGGAAACAAAGGGGGAATACGTGCAACAACTAGACCGGTGCTCATAGAATGACTAGTAAGAACACCTGCCATCTTAAAAGGACTCAAAATCACGGCACGGCAAATTCGGCCATGATGCCAAAAAGACCAACGTTTATAGCAAGATGTAACAGTATGCCCTCTCCACAAGGGCAGGGAACCCGGCTTTCCTGGATGGAGCCAGAAGAATCTGCGCACCAAACGAGGAGCATGAATTCCTGAAGCCGGCTCCCAGGACCTGTCTGCCGGAGCAAACCCTTTCCAATCGATCAAGAATTGAAGGCGACCCTTGTGGTAACGAGAGTCACAGATGCCAGCAACCTCAAATTCAGGTCCCGTTACAGTGGACACAGGAGGTGGATGAGAAACAGTGGAGTGTTGAAAACGATCGGGTACTCCCATCTTGATCTGGGAGAGGTGAGAAACAGGATGGATCCGAGACCAAGAAGGAGGCAGCGAGAGTCTGACCGCTGCAGTGCCCACCAGAGAAACAACTCTGAAGGGTCCAAAGAACCGGGGAGACAACTTAGAGGGAACCAAATGGGGGGGAAGAAATCAAGAAGACAACCATACACTATCACCAACAGTTATCTTCGGAGCCGCCCTTCGATGACGGTCTGCAGATACCTTGGCACGATCCTGAGCAGACTGTAGAGCCTTACAAGCGACTTGATGACCCAGCTGAATGTCTGCAATGAGCCGATCCACCCCAGGGCAACGGGAAGGAGATGGTGTTATGGTTGGAACATAAGCCGGATGGTAGCCAGAGGTACAGTAGAAAGGACTAGTTTTCAAGGCCGAGTGCTTCGCATTATTATAAGCGAATTCCGCCATTGGTAAAAGTTCAACCCAGTTGTCGTGTGTGACGGATATGAAACAACGTAGATAACATTCCAATGTCTGATTTAAACGCTCTGTTTGTCCATTAGTCTGTGGATGGTACCCCAAGCTCAGTGCTCTTCTGATTCCCAAAAAGGCGCACAACTTTTGCCAGAAAAGGGAGATGTACTGGGGACCCCGGTCTGACACAATTGTGTCTGGCAACCCATGGCGAGAAAAGATATCTGATATGAAGAGTCGAGCCATCTGGTCCGCGTTAGGCAATTTGGGCAAAGGGGTGAAATGGGCCATTTTCGTGAAATAATCTTTAGTTACCATTATAGTGGTTTGGTGAGCGGATGGAGGGAGATCCATTATGAAATCCGTAGAAATCCATTGCCAGGGCCTTTCAGAAATAGGCATTCGGGTAAGTAGACCCACGGGAAGTTGCCTGGGTGTTTTAGACTGCAGACAGGTAACGCAAGCCGAAACATAGTCTTGTACATCGGAGTGGAGATTTGGCCACCCGAAATGACGCTGGATGAGTTCCAATGTAGATTGATATCCCCGGTGACCAGCAGCTCTGGAATCATGGCACATATACAGCACCTCTTTCTGGAGAGTGGTGGAGGGAACAAGTACTTGCCTGCCATGAAAGAATAATCTGCGGTCTTTAACCAGATGGTAGCTACGTTCAAGATCTTCGCAGGACCGTAAATGTAGAGCCGTGTCTAGTTTAATGGTCTGGAGAAAATCAGTCAGAACTGATATGAACTGAGCCTTGGGAAACAGGCTTTCAGGGCAGAATCTAGCCTTAGGGTGGTCTTTCCGGGAAAGAGCATCTGCCCTAAGATTCTGACTTCCAGGTAAAAAGTTAAATAGAATGCGATAAGGAAGAATAAAATGGGCCCAACGTGCCTGACGACTGTTGGTGGTTTGGGCATGTTGAAGTACTTTCAAATTTTGATGATCTGTGCGGACTTCCACAGGAAACGGAGACCCCAGCAACAGATGTATCCATTCTTTGAAAGATCTCTTGATAGCCAGCAGTTCCTTTTCTAGAACCGAATAGTTAACTTCAGAGGGATTGAAGGTTTTGGATAAATATGCAACTGGGGATTCCACACCTTGACTAGATCTTTGCAGGAGGACCTCTCCTAAAGCATAATGTGATGCATCGGTCTCTGGTATAAATTGCTTGGACTGGTCAGGGGTTGACAATATCGGGGCCAATGAAAACAATCTTTTCAGTCTGTCAAAAGCCTCTTCAGCCTTTGAATCCCAAGAAAAGGGTACTCCCTTTTTTAACAACCTGGTAATGGGAAGAATGATGTCGGAAAAACATGGGATAAACTTACGGTAGAAATTGGCGAAACCAAGGAACCGTTGTATTTCTTTAACATTCAATGGAGATGGCCATTCCAATACTGCTGATACCTTTCTTGGGTCCATAGACACCCCTTGAGCCGATTGCACAAATCCCAGATAATTGATCTGTGGTTTGTGGAATTCACATTTTTCTGCCTTACAGTAAAAATGATTGGCTTGAAGCCGATCCAGGACTAATGTTACATGACGGATATGTTCGGCTTCGTTTGCAGAGAAAATCAGAATGTCGTCCAGGTATATGGCTACAAAGTGTAATAGAACATCTGCAAACAGATGGTTCATAATCGTTGGAATATGGCCGGGGCATTAGAGAGGCCAAATGGCATTACTTGATACTCGTAATGTCCAAAAGGTGTTCGAAAAGCCGTCTTCCATTCATCTCCTGGGGCGATTCGGATGAGATGGTACGCCCCTCAGAGATCTAATTTGGAGTAAATGGTGGCTCCTTGTACTGCCTCAAGAATATCTGGAATCAGGGGCATCGGATATTTATCTGGTACCGTGATTTTGTTGAGGCCTCTATAGTCAATTCAGGGTCTGAGTTCTTCCGTGACTTTTTTTGGATTAAAGAACAGCAAGGTCCTAGCAGAAGAGGTGGATTCGGTAATAAGGCCATTTTGTAAGTTGGTGTGAAGGTACTCCTTGAGGGCGGTCTTTTCCCATTGGGATAGCATGTACATGCGCCCAAACGGAACAGGCTGATCTGGGATCAACTCGATATGACAGTCGTCCCTCCGATGAGGAGGAAGAGTAGGAAACTGCGGTGTGGAAAATACCGATTGATATTTCTGGTAACAAACAGGGATTTTTCCTATCTGTGAAATTGTTGTTATCGGAGTATGACTGGGAACTTGTGAGGGAACCTGAAGTCCCAAGGATTCATGAGAGAGACAGTGAGTAACGCAGTATTCAGATCCTAGGAAAAGGGTGCCAGCAGACCAGTTTATAAACGGATTGTGTAACTGTAACCAGGGCAAGCCCAATATAACGGGAAAGTGTGCTGCCTTAATAAAATCAAATGTGAGGGCTTCTTTATGTGAGGCGATTATACAAGTTAAGGGTTTCGTTTGTTCCCAGATAGGACCTGAACTTAAAGGGCTACGTCTACCCCTTGAATAGGCGTTATGCAAGTCTTGGAGACGCGGGCGATTCCATTGTCTTCTGCCCATTTATCGTCAATGAAATTCCCAGCTGCACCACAGTCCACTAACACCGGAACCCTTTGAATTACTCTGTCTTGAAACACTAACGTAAGAGACAAAACAACCATGGAAAGATCCTGTGGGGGAGACGCATGGGATAAATCTATCTGAGTTGAGGAACCGCCATTGTTTCCCCCAGCCGTGGTTCCTCCTACGACTGGGTTCTGGAGTTTCCCGACGTTTAGGAACTTGGTCTCCGGGGAGGAACAGTCGGGCAGTCTCGTAGCACATGGGTGGACGAACCGCAATACATGCATAACCCTAACGACTTACGTCGTTCTTTTTCAATAGTAGACAGTGGACCTCGGGCTGCCCCGATCTGCATAGGTTCCTCTGTCTGTGGTGGTTTACTGGTTGTTGGGTAGCTCTCGGAATGCTGACTAAACACTTTTCCCTTCCTTCGTTCTGCCATTCTCTCCTAGAGAATAGTCCATTTGCATAGTGATGGTGATCGTATCAGCTAGATTGGCTGGACGGGGTACCCTAGACACTTCATCCTTTAATTCCTCAGTGAGCCCTCTTCGGAACAAAGTAAGAAGAGTGTCATCCGTCCAATTAGTTTCTGATGAAAGCTGCTTGAACTGTGTAATATAAGTCACAAGATCCTTACTTCCTTGTATAAGATCAAGGAGTCGTTCCTGGGAGGCCACTGATATTTCTTGTCTATTAAACATAGACTTAAGACTATTAACAAAGGCTGGATACGACTCCAGAATTGCATTCCCCGAGGTAACTAAAGGGGTAGCCCACGCTAAAGCGGGTCCAGAAAGATGAGAGATCAAAAACCCTACCTTGTCCTTCTCAGTTGGGAAATATCGTGGCTTAAATGTGAATTGCACGGTGCAACTGTCTAAAAACTCCTTTAATTTATGAGGATCTCCATCATATTTGCCAGATGGCAGAGAGGACAGGGAGTTTTCAGGAACTACACGAGCGATCTTTTGACGGAGCTGAGCATTGTCTTGTTTGACAGTTTGCATCTCTAGGGACATCGACTTCATAGCAGCCATGAGTTGTTGCATTTGCTGTTCCATAGTGACTTGCTGATGTACAAAGAAAGAAAAAATAAAGTTTTTTTTTTTATATTTTTACCTGGGCGTCCCTTAGCGGAAAACAATTTAACAATCTCCAGCTCAGTAGTTTTCTAGGAAGGTGAGCACTAACCTGGACATTCAGCAGTGACCGGGAAGGCAAAGGAACAGACGAATGCGAGAATTCCCCTACAAGCCCAATCACTCTCTGCCCGGATAATGGTAACCAGGAGAAGAGAGGACTGCGCCCCCAGGGAAACCCTCTATGGGAAGAAAACCCTGGGTTGCGGCGAGAGCAGTCTGATGTCGTCTGGTCGTCAAGAGCGGAACCCCTGCGGGAGCTTGTCGTTGTTGCAGATGTTCGGTTTCTGCAGGGAAGTTGTTCTGTGAATGAGAAAGGACAGGTAAGAGAGGCGGAGAGAATTGCGAACTGAAGGGAGTCCTACGGGAGCCGTCACCCACCTCAGATCCGCCATGGAATCTCTAATGCTGATCAAATATACTCGCCGCATTCTGTGAATCGGAAGACTGCAAGAAAGGGAGGAATGATCCTAAACAGGAGGGAGAAAAGGGTAAGTCGAAAAATACCTGCTGTTAGAATGGCATGAAGCGAATAGACGGTACTACAGTTAGGGAGTAAGGGCAAGACTGGGAATATGTACCCCAGTGTGAATTTCAATTGCGGATCACTTGAACGAGTTCCAGGCAGTGTTCTGAAGATAAACGGGACGAAGCCTCGGAGAGCGGGGCCAAAGATTTCCTGCGATCTGGATTAACAAAGGCGAAGCATACAAGAGGTAAGAGGTTAGGATTTAGACAAGAGATCCCTAGGTGGCGGTCATTTACGAAGCGTCTGGACTTGGAGTAGCGACGCACTGAAGCAATACACTGACCCGCCTACATTCGGTCACATGATCGGCAGGCAACATAGGGGGAATACATGCAACAACTAGAACGGTGCTCATAGAATGACAAGTAAGAACACCCGCCATCTTAGAAGGACTCAAAATCGCGGCACGGCAAATTCGGCCACAATGCCAAAAAGACCAACGTTTATAGCAAGATGTAACAAATAGTGTATTCTGTGTAGGATTTTAAATTGGATAAGCTTGAACCTAGAATTCAATGTGACCCGGACAGTCAAGGTACACATCCTACATCGTCCACCAACTGAGATATCAGTACTCATGTCAAGAGCCCATTTGTCATGCAGTCTAGTTGATATTATCAGTATTGGATTATAAATTAGTTTATACAGTGTGGCAATTAGGCTCAGGTTTAGGCACTAGAATGCAGTTGCTGCGTTCCATTGAAAATTGTTGCAACATTGTAGGGTTTCAATAGTTGGTCTTCCACAAATGTTTCTCTGAAGCCTTTAATTGCGTTCACCGGAATGCTATTTATGCAAATGTTAATACATCTAGAGTTAGACTCTACATCGTTACATTTTAACATAGTTTGCTTTAGCTCTTTCATACCTTTAATAAGATCTGTCTTAAGGTTCTCTTGGGACGTATTATTGACTTAATGGAAGAAGCTGTTTACCTATGCATGTCCTCTTCTTACTCTGATTCTGAGACACTTGCAGAAGTTCAGAGCACTGTGATGAATCAGAAGTGATCATCCCAAAGACCCTGGTCTGAGTCTCTTCCGTGTGGCCAGGGAAAGACAGAAGCTTCCTGACTCTGGGGGTGGTGTTCTGCAGGAGGATCACATGGGAGGGGACTCGGATCAGGAGAATTGAAGGACCCTCTAAACAACTTCCCTAGTGACCTACGGCCTTAATGGCCTATTGCAAATGTTGGGGACTTCAAGTCCCATAATGCCATGGGTACTGGGATGAGGAAGAGAGGCTCAGAGGCACAGAACTACAGTATGTAGTCCAGAGTTCCTGACAATCTACACCTGAACGGAAATTGTGATTATTTAAATCCCCCTGAGTGAGTACTAGGAGAAGTTATCAGCACCTGTGTATGCAGCAGAGGCAGAGGAACAAGGAGGCCGGGTCCACCACCATGTCTGTAGCGGTTGATGGTGCTGAGAGAGTCGTAAGAAGGAGAACCCAAACTGCAGAGGTTGCGCAACGGGAAGCACTGCTGTTGCAGATTACCCTGTGGGAGAGAAGAGCTCTGTGCACCTTGTTCCTGGCTCTGGTGGCTGGCAAGCAGCGGCAGACAAGAGGAGCAACGTGGGCTAGTGTCTGCGGCAGCGGGATACGTGGACCGTTGAGTTGGCATTTGACAGGTGACACTGAGGCGTTCCGTAGTAAACTACTGGTTGCTTATAAAACTTTTGAATACCCAACTAATGAAAGAAAGTGTTTTTGGCCCAATACTTATGTTGAGAGGAAATGAGAAGAGAAAGTTTATAACTATCACTATGCAAGTAAAGAGAGAACGATATTTAAGAACGGCTGTAACTACCATTGACCAAGGAAAGAGTGGGCAGTATTGAACCCAAAGTGTAACCACCATTGACAAAGTAAAGAGTGGGCAATAATAAAACAGAACTGGATTCAGCATTGCCAAAGTAAAGAGAAGACAATATTTGAGCCAGATAACAAACAGCATTGCCTGAGCCAAGGAAAGGCATTTGGCATAAAAAAAAGGGAAAACAGCCTTCTTGGAGCGAGAAACTTGAATAAAAGACATTACCAACAATTACCTGGTGTAATAGTGGAAACCCAATGGTGGGAGGAAAGTGGCCCTCCTTGTGGAGAGTGGCAAGGGCGAGAGGAACTCAACCTGCATTGCATGTGGCCCATCAATTAGTGGAAACAAACAGCATCAATGGGTGTTGTATCCTCATGAAAGAAGTTGTGAATCTTACAGTTGTTGAAATTCAAAGACTTTACTGATGTTTGAAGTGACCCACACCGCAGAGTATTTGTAGTAGTGTTAGGAGATTTATTCTAGCAGGCGAGTACACCAGCAATACAAAAGAGGTGATGGCTGGAAGGTTTTGAATTAACCTTAACCTCTACCATTGCTCTGGGCAACCCTCCAGACCATTGTTCTTCAGCTGCCAAGCCATTACAAAGGCAGAAAGACCATATGAAAATTAGGCGTGGTCCCACTCCAAAAGGGGTAGTCCAGCCAGAACTGCTTTGTCACATCCCTTCAGCATGAGACCACAAGCATCCCCAGACATGCTTCAGCCGTGTTGGACCTCATTGGTGAGGAGTAGCTTGAGTCTCTAGGCCCAGCAGGCACGGGACCCACGTCTGGGCATACCCGTCCCACTCGGGGTGGCAAAGCAAAACAAAAGAGGTGATGGCTGGGAGGTTTTGAATTAAGCTTAACCTCTGGCATTGCTCTGGGGAACCCCCCGGACCATCGTTCTTCGCCTGCCAAGCCATTACAAAAGCGGAAAGACAAATATGCAAATGAGGCTTTGTCCCACCCCAAAATGGGTAGTTCAGCCCAGGATGCTTGTGGTCTTCTGCAGAAGGGATTTGACCAAGCAGGTCAGGCTGGACTGTGCCTTTTGGGGTAGAAAGATATGTAGGTGAGACTTGAGAGGAACCATGGGAAAGGATGAACTCAGATCGATAGACCTACCATCTCATACCACAAAGCAGGATGGGCACATTGCAGTGTCTATGATGTCACTGATAGGTTGCCTCTCGAGTAACTCAAAGAAGATCAAGTATTTGGAAATGATGATCAAACTTAAAAAAAAGAGGTCTGAACGTAAATATAGGATTAATGCCACACGGTGGCCAGCTTGGAGCCCTGGACTTTCCAGGCAACCTCGCCAACAGTGGCAGAAGAAACCTGCCAGTACCCCCTCTCACGAACATCAGTGGGATGCTACTACTCAGAAACCCTAATGGGCGAGGACACAGGACATCAATGACATCCATTGTGTATGTCCAAGTTTAACAAGGTTGGCGCTTATTATCAAGCATGAGGAATATTGAGATAACACTGGTCATTGCACCATTTAATCTGTGGGCACTTAGTTTGCATTGCTTACATTTATTGCAAGAGAGAAAACATAAGGAACTGCAGTTAAACGAGAAATACTGTTATTACAAAAATAAAATGTTATTCTTAATCTTTATTGCTTTATCTTCTGCATATTTTCCAAAGGAAAAAGGTTTCCACCTTTCTTATATTTAACAATGCTGTAAGCATTTTTCTTGTTTCATTGTCCTTCATAGTGTGAGCTGCTCTCAGGCCTTTAAAGAGGAAATGACTTCAGAGGAGAAGAAGTACAGATGGCAGATTCATAATAGTAGCAAAGACCCATTGCAAAAGTTGTCATTCTTTTAATTTACAGCAAAACGTTTGCTTACATATTACTAGTACGCGGCGAGGGGGATGTGGTGGCCTTCCAGCCAATGATGAGGCTCAGAATGGGGTCTATACCACACGGTACAGACCCCGCTTTGTGCCTCCTCAGAAAGGGAGGCTGCGATCTTCCCTCACTTAGCTACCGTGATACCCTAAACCATCACCTCCAGACCTAAACATGGCATCCCTACATTGAGTCATGCTCACCATGGCCACCAGCCTCCCGTTGTTCCACTCCATCACACCCACAAACTTCTCACCCCACCTCTCCACACACACCTCCCCCATTACACCCGCCACAACCCATCACACCACTATCACTGATGCCCATAGCCGCCCCCTCAGCCCAGCGGAATGGATCAGTCGTTTCGTGCTGCCACCCACCCCGCTGATACCATGCCCACTGAACCTCAGAATTGAGAGACTAGGATCTCGCATCCCAATCCGTAAAACCCTCACTTAGCGCCCCAGATAGACTCCCACAACCAAAACCTCTCCTACTCAACCTACTTCCATCATGGTTGAGACCACAGAGCCTAATAAAAACCCACCTCTTCCCACTATCAAAGGAGCACTCATTAATGCACGGTCGTTGGTCGTGCATGCACTTGACTTTTGTGATTTAATCTCCACTAACTGCCTTGACTTCCTCGCCATCACCGAAACCTGGTTGCATCAGGCAGTTGAACAAAAAGGGAATCCAATGTGGATAGCTACGTCCCCATGCACACTTTCTGTAAGGCCAAACAACGGCCTAATGGAGATTAGATAAAGACTTATAGCAATTATAAACACTTAATGTCTCATATGTAGACAATTTCCATAAAGAATTCAGTAATAAAAAATTCAATAATAAACTTGTGTTGATAAAAAACAGTTTTTGCTTTTTATTTTTATCTTGTTTGGCCCAACGCGATTCGAGTTATGTACACTCATCATCAGGGGCAGCATAATTCAACAATTAAAGTCTAAGAAAGAAAGATTACATATAACAATATATTAGCATCAATTTAAAGAAACTTATGTGAATCAATAAACATGTACAAGCTAGGATAGAGAGTAGTAAGGCAAACTGTCTCTCTTATTTAGAAAAGGCATCCTGTCATTTGTCCTCATTAGTGACCCAATAATAACTCAGCCTGAAAAGAGCAAATGCTAGTATAAAGTGGTATTCCATTACATAGATGTAGAGTTATAGGATTATTGTTTCAAAACATTATTTATTGGAAAAGTGGCCTAGCATGTCCAACCCCAAAGTTCAGTGTGGGGTATACTTAGAGAGAGTACTAAGAGATAATGGTGCATGTGGTGAGCACGTATCTCAGTTTGGGAAATTATCAAAGACACTGTGCGTAGTGCACGGGAATGTGCATGTTAAATTTCAGTGAAGAGGACAATGGCAATGATGGTGAGAGAAAAGTAATTATCTTACCAAAAAATGCATGGTAAAGCATCAACTGGTGGTCGAATATATAGTGGTAAGAAGTGGAAGGTAGCCGGAGAGATTCCAGTTATCCCACAGAGTGACTTGTCCAAGCTAAGGATCCTCGAGTCTAGAAAAGGGAGGATTGTAGGTCTAAAGGTTAAACAATTCGGTCTGATAGAATATCAGAGTAAAGGCCAAGTGGAATTGGCTGTAAAAATACTTACTTGGTCAGAGCCGGCAAGAAGGGAAGAGCGTCCAGGTGCGGTCGAAAGCCGCGGCTGAATGGGGTTAGGGATACATGGCCGTGTTTATATACAGCTATGACGTCATCCGTGCATGCGTCAGTGGCGTCGGACGTATCCGTGATGTCACTCGCGCATGCGCGGGAAGACGTAAACAGTGCAGGAAAAAGATGTAAGTGCCGAAAATTTTTATAATAAGCAGAAAATTACAGACATGCAGTCCTCTAATGATAGAGGCTGGGAAAGGGGTCATGACGTGATTAGGCATCTGGGAAGCAGATGAGTAGTCGAAAAAATACATAAAAAAATGGTGAGAATCTAATGAATCCCTGTTGTTGGAGATGCTACTCTTGTAGAAAGCCTTGAAAATAAAGGCTGTTATTTATAAGAATTAGGGGCAATAGACTAGGTAGATCAAAACCTAGGTCTCGCTCTGGACCAAAGTTTATAGGCTAGGTGAAATGTATCTATGAGTGACAAGTGGTGTGTCTAAAAGTATTTGATACAATATGATGTGATGAGATCACGTTTTCAAACTCTCAACTGATACCAAATTTCAAACATAACACAAAGATTCTTTGGGGGGGGGGGCGAGATGTACAGATGTTATGCAAAATAATCACTAACCCAGACAAGGTCATGGGTGTACATTCTAATGCCATCCAGTGGCAAAACATGAACATAGAATGCAAGCATTACACATCCGCAGAGGAATCTTAAGCAGTTTTAAAGGCTAGATCTCAAGAAATGATATATACAGATACTAACCCAAACGAGAACATGGGTGTACATTCTAATACCGTTTTAGTGGTAAACATGGACTTACAATGTAAATATTACATGTCAGCAGAGAACATTTGGACAGGTCTTAAGCCATAGACATGTTATGATGTGTTAACTTCTTAAACATAAACAAAGATGTTGACAATCTGACCCTTAGGCTTCAGAGTGTGGAATTGAAGTATATAGACTGTTGACGTCCATAGTGAACAGTATCAATTTGTCTTCTGTAAGTTGTAACATTTGTAGAATCTTCAAAAAATTAGTTGTGTCCTTTGAGTAGATCGTTGTAGCTTGTACCAGTGGTTGAAGTTAACTGGGAATCAGATAAGGGCGCTCTCCCCCGGGTTCCCTTCCGCTTCACCCAACCCCCCTTTTCTACATACGCTATCCCCCCAACCCACTTTCCTCGTCTTCCTTCTCCCTCGCATGCGCTGGGAACAATAGTGTTCCCAGCACGTCTCTGAGTCAAGAACAGCCGGAATGTAAAGGGAGAAGGGACAGCGTGTAGTTCCCTTCTCCCTGACCCATGGCGGACATTTATTTTGTCGTTTTTTTCTTGTGTTGAGAAACTGTGAACACACCGTATATCAACTCGAGAAAAATACATTATTAGTTCCACGGTACAGCATGCCGGGGTACTAATAGCAATATAACCCTTGCAGAGGGGCATTACTGGTCAGGTAATGCCCCGGGACTCACATTAAAGCCCTTGCTTTGCTTGGGCTTGTAACTGAGGCCCCGGCGCATTACCTGACCACTAATGCCCCCCTGCTCGGGTTATATTTCTTAAATATTACCACAGTTGTGATCTAGTGCAGTGCCTTATTTTGAGGACCTTCTCGCTCTCACCGAGACCTTGTTCAATGCCAGCTCTGTCACTACTTTTGACTCCCTCCTCCCTGTCAGCTACAAGATCATTTCCAAGTCTGGACCTCACTGTGCTGATGGTGGGGTTGCCTTAAACTACCCTGAGTGGGTTCCTTCTACCATCGTACCCACCCAACTCTACACTTCAATTGAGAGCCTGGTTTGCAAGTTGGTCATCTCTCCCTCCTCCACTCTGACCATTGCTACCATCTATCAGCCTCCAGGTGCTACCCTGTTCCTCTCTCAATGGGCTGATTTCTGCTCCTCTTTACTTTCATCCACCTCCAACCTCCTCCTCTTCAACATCCAATTCGACGCCTCTGCCTCAGCATCCACTCTTTTCGCAGACCTCTGCGCCTCTTCTCTCTTTCCATCCTCCCAGCCGGTTCCACCCACTCAGCTGGGCACTCCCTGGATGCCATCATCCATTCCGATCTCTCGCTCAATCCTCCTCTGGTCACCCCTCTCTCCTGGTCAGACCATGCTCTCCTCTCCTCCCACCTGGCTCCACTCGGCCCTCCTACCGAACCCACAAAAGCCATGTTAACCTTGTTCTCGAACATACGCACAATGAAACGAGTGTCAGCCGCTGCCTTTGCCTCTACTTTTATTCCTCTTCCCCTCTACCTCAGACTCCACCTCAGACTCTGTTCTCAGTGATCTTCACTCAGCAATCACCAACACCCTTGACATCCTTGCACAAGTCATGAGGATCCGCCTGAAACCTGCCTCTAAACGTAACAGCTGGTATGACTCTGAATGTGCAGCATTGAAACGTAAGTGCAGAGTAGCAGAACGGATGTGGCAAACCTCAGGTTCACCCTCTTACAAACTGGCTGCCGCCTGCTCCAAAGGCAATACAGACTCGCCATCCGTGCCAAGAAAAGGGCCCACATTCAGGCACCGTATCTGGTGCATCCAATAAGACGGCTGAACTTTTCAGAATCTGCAGGGAGCTAGTTAACCCTTCCACAGTCTCCTCATCCCCTTTTCCTTCCCAGGCAATGCACTGGCCGCACAATTTGCCACCAAAACTCAGGACATCCTGAACACCCTTGTGTCATGAACCGTCGTCTGTGTCCCTTCTGGACTTCTTGGTCCCTGACCCATAGGGGATTGAATACAGTGATCCTTCCAACATGGCCGCTTGAAACGGAATACTGATGGCCAGTCTCTACGCTCCACGCTGTACGCTCTACAAAACAGACACGCCACCGCAGCTCTGCACGTCTCAACGCTACCGCTTGCCATAGTCAGACGTGTGTTGACGGAGTTTGCTCGGGGCTTTCTTCTGATTCCTGGTTCCCGGCTCCTTGAATCCCCCTTCCTTCCTCCCATTGCTCTTCCCTACCTCCGATCTTCCTGGATTTTCTTCCGCGCTCGGGTCACGGCATTCCGTGCCTCCGAGTGCGAACTTCATTCCTTCCTGGTATCCACCCTGGACTTCTGAACGATCCCGGAAGTTGGATAGTGAACCTCACGCTGGAATCCGAGGACCAGCGCTCGGGTTTGTACAAATCCCGGACCGTGAGAAAGAAGACATCACAGAAGGTTGCAAGCAAACAACAAAAGCAGGTGAGAAGGTGAGAGAGTCTTGTGACAGATTCAGACGCCTAAAAAACGATACAGATACAGAGATGGAAGCCGCTGTTCAAGACCTCATGCGAGGCATGCAAGAACTAACCACGGAGTTACAGAACCTTAAGGCTGAGAATGCTGCATTAAAACAGCTAGTTTTGTCACGTGACTCTGCAACTAAGGAAAGTGTGTTATTGGGAGAAGTAGTGGACAAATATGATGGGCCTTCAAAGACTCTCCGTGCTTTCCTTGATTCATATTTAGTGCACTTCACCTTCAAGCCCTACTACTTTTCCACTCCTAGAGCAAAGGTGGGCTTTATGATCTCACACCTCACTGGAAATGCCCTGACCTGGGCAACCCCCCTAGTCAATTCGGGCGACGCCCTCCTGGATGATTATGATGGGTTTGTGGAAGCTCTAAAGGCCATGTTTGATCGCCCAGAACAGGTGTACAGTGCTCAAGAACGACTACTCGAATTTCAACAAGGATCCCAGGATATGCTCACCTATGTGACCCGTTTTAAACAACTCGTGAAGGAAGCAGATTGGTCTCAAGAAGCCAGCTTCACCCTCTTCCGAAGAGGTCTGAATGAAGAAATAAAGGATGAGTTAGCTAGAGTAGCTCACCCAAGCTCCTTCCAGGCTCTCATGGACCTTTCCTTGCAATTAGACTTCCGTATCCAAGAAAGAAGAGCAGAGATAAAGAAGTCTAAATCGGCTTTTCAAAAGGCAGCCACAGAACACACGTCTAGACCTGAGCCCACAGTTTCTAAAACTCTGGACCCAGAACCCATGCAACTGGGGGCCTTCCGTGGACCCATTACCCCACAAGAAAGGATGCACCAGATTAACACCGGTCTATGCATGTATTGCGCCTCCAATAAATACCTTGTGAGAGAATGCCCTATTGCTCCTCCACGGCGTTCGGGAAACGCCAGCTCCCGATCCTAGAAGGGGCACAGTTTCGGGAGAGAGATGTTTGCTCCACATCAATTCCATCCTTGAACTCTCTTGGACAAAATAATCTTGTGGTTCTACAGGCCTTTCTGTCGCCTTCCAAGAAAGAATCTTACCCCATCCTGTCATTAGTAGATTGCGGAGCCATGGGCAAATTCATAGATCGTGATTGGGTCACTGCTCACAACATTCCACATGAAACTCGAGGGACTATGCAACCTGTAGAGGCTATTGATGGGAGACCTCTAACCTCCAGGACCCATAACCCTTCAGACTAAAGAGATCCTACTCTCTATAAACCACCATCAAGAGAGGGTCAAATTTGACATTATAAAATCGGCCCATTATCCAATGGTTCTAGGAATGCCCTGGTTACAAATGCATAACCCCTACATCAATTGGGCAGCAGGCACCTTGTTCCTTGGTTCTGAACACTGTTTGTCTCACTGCTTATCCCTAGATTCCTTACCAAAGTCTTCTGAAGACTCGCAAGAGAGTCAGCAAAATCCAGTCACTGTCTCTAACATCATCCGGATTCCCAAGGCCTACCAAGCCTTCACTGATGTATTTTCGACTGCTATAGTTCAAGCTCTCCCTCCTCACAGACCAGAGGATTGCACCATTGATACTGAACCTTCAGCAGTGATTCCTTTCGGGAGGATGTTTATTTTATCAGAACCTGAAAAAAGGGCCCTTCGGGAATACCTGGATACTAACCTGGAAAATGGCATCATACGACCATCTAAATCCCCAGCGGGTGTTTCATTGTTTTTTGTTCCCAAGAAAGACACCAAGGAGCTCAGACCATGTCTAGATTACCGTGTCCTTAACCAGTGCACTCTCAGGGACCGCTACCCATTGCCTCTCATCTCGGATATCCTGGAAGCAGTCAGAGGTGCAGTAGTCTTCACAAAACTAGACCTAAGGGGTGCCTACCATCTTATTCGTATAAAAGAAGGTGACGAATGGAAGAAGGTGACGAATGGAAGACAGCCTTTAGAACCCCCTTTGGCCATTTTGAATACCTGGTTATGCCCTTTGGACTTGCTAATGCCCCGGCGGCCTTCCAACGTTTTATGGACCGAGTGTTCTCTGATATGCTGTTCATCTTCGTCATTGTATATCTGGACGACATACTGATATACTCCAAGGACCATCTAAAACATGAGGAGCACGTGAAGGCAGTCTTACAACGTCTACGTGAACATAAGCTCCTGGCCAAGCCCGAGAAGTGCCTTTTCCATGTATCAACTGTTTACTACCTCGGATTCGTTCTCAGCCCAAAGGGAATTGGAATAGATTCCTCGAAGGTAGACTTCATTTTAACCTGGCCCGTTCCAGCTACTGTAAAACAAATTCAATCCTTCCTGGGGCTTGCTAATTTCTATCGGAAATTTATACCAACTTTTTCGGAGATTGTGCATATAATTGTTACATTGTTAAAGAAGGACACCCCTTCCTGTGGATCTCAGCCCAAGATGCGGCGTTCCAACGGTTGAAGTCAGAGTTCACAGAAGTCCCCATCCTAGCTCAACCCAACATTGATCGTCCCTTTCTTGTTGAAACTGATGCTTCCAACTACGCCATTGGGGCAGTCCTAAAACAAGAATTGGGTGACACGTTAGAACACCCCATCGCCTATCTTTCTCGCACCTTGACTCCCAGTGAAACTCATTACTCGGTTCTGGAAAAGGAATTATTAGCCATCCATCAAGCCTTCACTAACTGGCGTCATCTCCTCCTGGGAGCCAAACACCCAGTGCAAGTTCGCACGGACCATCGGAATCTTCAAGTCCTACAATCTCTAGAATGTAGAAACAGTCGTCAAGCCCGTTGGGCCTTTTTTTTTTTGCTCAATTCCAGTTTCAAATCCATCATGTCCCTGGAACACACAACATCATAGCTGATGTCTTATCCAGACGTCCTGATTACGAAACCCTTGAAGATCGGACCTTCCCAAAGATGTTTCCCCACACAATATTTGTTGCCCAAGCACTTACCCTCCTGGAGAATATTCAAATTCAAACTCAATCCTCTGAAACCTGGAAGGAGTTTAAGAGAAACAATCGATGGAATCTCAAAACAAAGGACAGATATCTATTCAAGGACAATCGCTTGGTCATTCCCACTCCTGGACTGAGACAAAAGATCACAAGCCTATGTCATGATACCTTTCATTCAGGACACCGTGGCATCACCAACACCCTCCATCTAATACAAAGACAGTTATGGTGGCCGAAGATGAAGGATGATATCAGGATCCATATCCAGACATGTGCAGTCTGCAATCAGAACAAACATGATAATAAGAAACCGGCAGGTCTTCTGCTCCAACCAGCAATACCAACAAGACCCTGGGAAATCATCCCACAGATTTTATTGTGGAACTACCATCTTCCAGGGGCTACACAACTATCATGGTTACCATTGATTTGTTTACTCATATGGCTCATTTTACACCCTTATACAAACTGCCATCCTAATCTGAACTTGCCGGAATCTTCCTGGAACACATATTCCGGCTTCATGGGCTACCATCCAAGATCATTTCAGACCGAGGACCCCAGTACATATCTCAGTTCTGGAAGCAATTATGTCGTATACTGGGAATCCAACGTGCCTTGTCTTCAGGTTATCACCCACAGACCAATGGAGCCACTGAACGTGTAAACCAAACTCTGGAACAATACCTTTGTTGCTTCGCTACCAAGGTCCAAGATGATTGGTCACTCTTAATACCTGTGGCCGGATTCACTTATAACAATTCGGATCATTCAGCTATCAAAACCAGTCCTTTCTTCTGTAGTCAAGGATTTCATCCTTCAGTTCTACCCTCCGTTCTCCCACACCCTAGCCCAGTTCCTGCGGTAGATTCCTGGATTGAAACCCTTATTACCGTACACAAAGAAGCAAAGGAACACTTAGAAAAGGCCCGAAGAGACGTTAAACATTATGCTGACTCCAAAAGAAGACCTGGACCTTCCTACTCAGCAGGTCTCAGGTATGGACTGTGTGGCAACACCAGGTTCCCCGACCCTCTCCTCACCTGAACTGGTATGAGCCGTAGAGGATTCTTCCGTCTCGCCTGAGGAGAGTCCTTTCCTTCTTTGTCGCCAAGTTTCGCTGGTCTCCTTCTGGTAAATCCTTCCCTTCTGCTTGTAGTTGCAGGTATGGGCTCCACCGGAAGCCACTCTGCCAGAAATGTGGGTAAATCTGGCAGCGGGGACCCTAGGGAGCCCACTCCAGACCAGGGAAAAAGCTTGTCGAAAAAACCCTGGTAAATTGTGACGGCGTATACCAGCTGAAGACTTCAATTACCAGGATGCACTGTGATGCGAATGCGAGCATTAGCAGGAGTTCGGCGAAATGGAACAGCAACAGTACAACCAAGATTGCCAGGTGGAGAATCCAACAGAGGAGTGGTCAGACGAAGGTAAGCATAGCACACGGCTAAATGAACAGGGAAGCACGGAACAGGTAGAAAGTGCGAGACACAGGGAACAACGTACTGGGAAGAAGTCAGAAGGAGGGAAGGGCATGAAAGCCGGGAAAGGAGAAGGAAGGGATCCCGTCTGAAAACGGGTAGAAAGGAAAACACACGGAGCGTTAGGAAAAACTTTCCCGTAGCACTGGAAAGTTGCAACGCAAGCGCGTTAGCTTCTTCCGGGTATTTATAGGCCGAAAGACTAGAATGCGCCTGATGTTTACAAAGGCGGTGTCCGTCTACCATTTCCACCTTCTCCATACCCGCCAGGGTCGGCTGTTCATGACAGTAGGCGATAAAGTCTGGTTATGTTCGAAGCTCCTTCCTCGACATCTGCGCCCAAATAAATTGGCTCTCAAGTATTACAGGCCCTTTTCTATACAAGAAATCGTCAATCCAGTGGCCTTTCGACTCCGACTACCAGAATCATAGAAAAGGATCCATCCAGTCTTCCACACCTCACTGTTAAAACCATATCTTCAGTCATCTCGAACAGCTCCAAAATCTACCCCAGTGATTGTTAATGACCAACCCGAATATGAGGTTTCCAGAATCTGTGACTCTAGGTACCGACGTGGTCAACTACAGTATTTGGTTGAATGGAAAGGATACCCTCCCAGTGAGCGCACCTGGGAACCCTTGTCAAACATGAATGCCCCTAGGCTGGTTCGAAGATATCATCTTATCCATCCGGGCAAGCCCGGAGGGGCTGGGCTTCATAGGAGGCATGCTGTCATGAACCGTCGTCTGCGTCCCTTCTGGACTTCTTGGTCCCTGACCCATAGGGGATTGAATACAGTGATCCTTCCAACATGGCCGCTTCAAACGGAATGCTGCTGGCCAGTCTGTACGCTCCACGCTGTATGCTCTACAAAAAAAACACGCCCCCGCGGCTCTGCACATCTCAGTGCTACCGCTTGCTGTAGTCGGATGTGTGTTGCCGGAGTTTGTTCGGGGCTTTCTTCTGATTCCTGGTTCCCGGCTCCTTGAATCCCCCTTACCTCCTCCCATTCCTCTAGCTTACCTCCGATCTTCCTGGATTTTCTTCTGCGCTCGGGTCACGGCGTTCCGTGCCTCAGAGTGCAAACTTCATTCCTTCCTGGTATCCACCCTGGACTTCTGAACGATCCCAGAAGTTGGATAGCGAACCTCACACTGGAATCTGAGGACCAGCGCTCTGGTTTGTACAAATCCTGGACCGTGAGAAAGAAGACATCACAGAAGGTCGCAAGCAAACAACAAAAGTAGGTGAGAAGGGGAGAGACTTGTGACACCTTGTTACTCACCCACCTAACCCATCTCATACTCCCTTGCCTCCCTTAGCCATCGCCCCTCCTCCTTCCGCCTTCTCCTCCTTCACCCCTGTCAGACCTGTAGAAGTTATCAGAGTTGTCCGCTCTATGAAGGCTTCTTCCAAACAGGTTTCCCCTTGCTCATCCAGAACTTTCAAGGACAAAATTGGCTCTCTTGCCCCCACACTCGCTGATTTCTGCAACCACTCTTTCGCCACTGATTCTTTCCCCTCCTCCTGCAAGCAAAAAAGCCTTCAACAGACCCTACCTGTCCATCCAACTACCGCCCAATTTCAATCACTCCCATCCTGGAGGAACTGCTGGAGACTCAACTCACCTTGCACACTGACCTTGTTGGTGGTCTTCATGATCATCACTCTGGATTCCGAGCATCCAGAGGCACGGAAACTGCCCTTCTGAACACCCATGAAGAACTGCTTGCATCTCTGGACTCTAACTCCCCCGTTGTACTCATTCTACTTGATCTCTCCTTTGCCTTTGACACTGTCAACCATTCCATCCTCATATAAAGGCTCCATGATATACTTAATATCTCGGAACGGGCACTGAAATGGCTGGCTTCATTCTTAACTGACCGCTCCTCCCATGTCATCCTAGGCACCTTCTCCTCTCCTACTTCCTTCACCACCTGTGGTGTCCCCCAGGGATCTATCCTCTCTCCCTGGCTCTTTAACATCTACTTTGCACAACTGGCATGCCTCGCCTGCTTCTCTTCCCTCAACTTCCAGTGTTATGCAGATGACACTCAACTCTTTTTGAGACCTCCTGCTGACTCTCTCACACCTTCCTTCATCCCTGACTGCCTGTCTGCCATCCAGGCTTGGTGCTCTTCCAATGATATCTGCCTTAATGGCAGCAAAACTGAGATACTTCCAATTGGGAATCCTGCTCTCTCCTTCCCTTCTCTCTGGCCACCCTCATAGGGGTCTCCCCCTCCTACTTCATCTGAAGCCAGAAACCTTGAAGTCATCTTTGACTCCTCTTTATCCTTCCTCCTTCACATGCAGGACATTGCCAAGGATTCCAACTTCTAACTCTTCCTTCTCAGAGCAATTCTCCCATTTCTCACTTTCCCCCAGCAGCTCATTGTTTCCCAAGCCCTAGTTCTCTCTAGGCTTGCCTATTGCAACAGCCTCCTCCTCAATCTACCTTCTTCCACTCTGCGTCCTCTTCAGCTAATCCAGAATAGAGCAACAAGACTTATTCTTGGCCTTAAGTCCAGGGACCGCATCTCTCCTGCCCTAAAAAGCCTCCACTGGCTCCGGTTGCTGCACAGATCAAATTCAAATCCTTCTGCATCATCCACAAGGCTGCCTGGGGCTGGGGACCACTCTATCTGTAACTGCCTCTTACTGCCTCTTACCAAATACTCTCCTTCAGTCAAACTACTTTTGACAAATCCTGACAAAGTGATGAATAACCATTTTGAAGCTGATTGGATACGTACGGGAGAGATGGCAAATGAATATAAGTTGACAAAAACATTTCCAACCACCCAGATGAAGAGAAATGCTGTAAGAAGCTATTTGGAAAAGTTTCCGAACAAAAATCTAAGTAGGCTCTTCATGCGCTTTCGTTTGAACCAACCAAAAACAAATGAGATATTGTTCACACAAAACCTCTCACTGACAATTAATGTGCTGATATTGCAACATGGAGAATGTGATAGAAACAAGCAGACATCAACAGCCCTCCTTTTTTGTCACAGTCCTCCAAACCCCTTCATCACAGTGCTTCTCCTTCAATACAGTCATTTCCCTTAATCAATGTCCTCCTTTACAGTCCATCATTACAGCCATTCTCCTTTGTCCCAAACCCATTTTTTCATAGTCCCTCTTCTAGGTCAAAGTCCTTCTCCTTTGAAAGGCCTTCCTCACAGTCCTTCTCCTTCTTCACAGTCCTCTGATACCGTTCTTTGTCGTCAGAGTCCTTCCTCTTCATCAAAGACCTTCACTTTCTTCACAGTCCCTCATCATAGTCCTTTGTCAAAATTCTTCTTTATCCTTCATCACAGCTATCCTTCATGATAGTCCTTCTCCTTTGTCACAGTCCTTTTCTTTTGTCACCCCATTTTTCATCACAGTCCTCTCCTTCACAAAGTCCTCTGTCACTGACCTTCTGCTTGGTCACAGTTCTTCTCATTCATTTCAGTCCTTTTCTCCTCATTAAAGACTTGCTTTAGTAATTACAAATGGTGCCCAGTAGTTATGCATTGCTATTTCCATGCGAGCGAATAGCACAGCGTTGTCCGCAAATAGCAGGAGCAGGACATCCTTGGCTCCCATCCTTGGCACATCCAGCTGCTAACAAACTGGAAGCTTGTCCACATCATTCCAGAAGAGGCTACGTATGGTGGGAACCAGCACGCCTCGATCTGACACGGATTCCTACTGTAAACTGCACCATCAGTTCTGCATTCAGGCCACATCTGAATCTTGCCACATTGCGATCATGAAGCTCCTCTTTTATCCCCACATTCCCTTCTCTCGGGCCTCTCCTCTTCTGCGACTCCTGCAACAGCTCCTTATGGTTACATGTCTTCACATCAAATTATTTTCAACGAAAATAAAATCCATCAAAACTTATCCAACGAAAAAATGTGCATTGGATGCATTTTTTTAATAATTCTTTTTGGAGTGGGGGTCCTCCCAACCCCCCCGTTTTGAACCTTTAAAAACCCACCCCAAACAAAATTAACCCTTTACCCCACACAAATATGCATTCGATGCACATTTTTTCGTTGGAAAGAATTCGATGGAAAATGTTTCGTTGCAACATTTTTCGGTGGAAAGACTGCATACCCTGCTAATTCACTGAGTCACATGCCGCTTTCAGATCTACACATCTCTTTCCGTCTCTCCGCTCATCTCTCTGGGGAGAGCAGTGCTGGTCAGGAAGGAAATAGTGCAAGGGAAGGTTGCAAAAGAATTCACGGCTGAATGGAGATTGTGTAAGGGAGGAAATAGTGCAAGAGAAGGCTGCAAAAGAATCAGTGGCTGAATGGAGATTGTGTAAGGGAGGAAATAGTGCAAGAGAAGGTTGCAAAAGAATTCACGGCTGAATGGAGATTGTGTAAGGGAGGAAATAGTGCAAGAGAAGGTTGCCAAAGAATCAATGGCTGAATGGAGATTGTGTAAGGGAGGAAATAGTGCAAGAGAAGGCTGCAAAAGAATTCGCGGCTGAATGGAGATTGTGTAAGGGAGGAAATAGTGCAAGAGAAGGATGCAAAAGAATCAATGGCTGAATGAAGATTGTGTAAGGGAGGAAATAGTGCAAGAGAAGGCTGCAAAAGAATTCACGGCTGAATGGAGATTGTGTAAGGGAGGAAATAGTGCAAGAGAAGGTTGCAAAAGAATTCACGGCTGAATGGAGATTGTGTAAGGGAGGAAATAGTGCAAGAGAAGGTTGCAAATGAATCAGTGGCTGAATGGAGATTGTGTAAGGGAGGAAATAGTGCAAGAGAAGGTTGCAAAAGAATTCACGGCTGAATGGAGATTGTATAAGGGAAGAAATAGTGCGAGAGAAGGCTGCAAAAGAATCAGTGGCTGAATGGAGATTGTGTAAGGGAGGAAATAGTGCAAGAGAAGGCTGCAAAAGAATTCGCGGCTGAATGGAGATTGTGTAAGGGAGGAAATAGTGCAAGAGAAGGCTGCAAAAGAATTCACGGCTGAATGGAGATTGTGTAAGGGAGGAAATAGTGCAAGAGAAGGTTGCAAAAGAATTCACGGCTGAATGGAGATTGTGTAAGGGAGGAAATAGTGCAAGAGAAGGTTGCAAATGAATCAGTGGCTGAATGGAGATTGTGTAAGGGAGGAAATAGTGCAAGAGAAGGTTGCAAAAGAATTCACGGCTGAATGGAGATTGTATAAGGGAAGAAATAGTGCGAGAGAAGGCTGCAAAAGAATCAGTGGCTGAATGGAGATTGTGTAAGGGAGGAAATAGTGCAAGAGAAGGTTGCAAAATAATTCACGGCTGAATGGAGATTGTATAAGGGAGGAAATAGTGCGAGAGAAGGCTGCAAAAGAATCAATGGCTGAATGGAGATTGTGTAAGGGAGGAAATAGTGCAAGAGAAGGTTGCAAAAGAATTCACGGCTGAATGGAGATTGTATAAGGGAGGAAATAGTGCAAGAGAAGGCTGCAAAAGAATTAACGGCTGAATGGAGATTGTGTAAGGGAGGAAATAGTGCAAGAGAAGGTTGCAAAAGAATTCACGGCTGAATGGAGATTGTGTAAGGGGGCTGAATGCTAAGCATGGAATGTGATGTAATGTAGGAGAATGTACCTCAGTTAGGCTGAAACAACTCCCACCGGACTCCTGCATATGGCTCTGTGAAAGCATATCTTCATTTTGCAACTGGTGGCCTCGCTTCGTCGGAGAGTTTGCTGTATGTATATATGGTATGTATAGTATTTAATGAGTCTAAACCTAGCTGGAGCACTGTGCATGCATGCAACATAAGCTCAGTTATTAAGCGTGACGCTTGCAGGCAAGGACCCACAGCTGGGCATGTGGCTTTTCTCTATTGGAGCTTCTGTACATCGGTTATAACGAGCATGTTTGCATGAATAGTGATGCCCTCTTTGCATGGCATGAATGGTAAACTCGTGCCAGGGCTTGGTACAGCACGATATTCTCATCTTGCTGCATACAATAGTAATCAGGCACTACATCCCTTCCTACTCATGATATAATGTGTAGTGTGTGCATGTATCCTAGTTCAGAGTTGTACAGTCCTGCGTTAGAGCCCTATAGAAAACTGATTAGGCATTACACTGTTGTGTTGCACATTGTATACAGTCAGGAAAATGTGGAATTATAGGGGTGTTATACAATTGGTGACGCCATGCCGGATGGGACAGTGATCACAATCATGTTATGGGCCTTCATGTGTAAACTGCAGGCTTCGTGCCTCAGCTGCTGATATAAAACATAGAAAGTATTTAATCAGCCAGCAGAGGCTAACAGCTCACCTCATAATTGTACAGCTTGTTTGTTCTTCTAGCTGGGCCGGTTCTTTATGGGGCCAACACACATCCATGCCTATGCATGTAAAATGCAATGAACAACTGCAAAAGCCCAAATGATTGGCTTTGCCAATGCGTGTTGCTGCCTGCCGCTATGAATATTAGTTACTTGTATCTTTCCCCGACAGCTGCTCCTCTTCCTTTCTACCGATGACATCATTGTGAACAACTGGTGCAGTTGGTGTTTCCAGGAGAGGGCAGTGCTGTTGGCTTCAGAATCCCCCCTAGTTGATGAGGTCACGCTCTGCCTCTTGACCTGTGTGGAGCACCTTCTCCCACTTGCATTGCCTTCTCGTGCTGTTGGAGGTCTTGTTTTGCAGGGCTTCAAGGTTCCAGGCTTTCAGCAGACCCTAGTCAAGCAATGCATAATATGGAGCTGACAATACCTCATTTACATGACATGATAAGGAAGTCATCACTGTCACGGTTCTGTGTCATTTCATCGCCAGGGTTGTTTTCGCTGAGATTTTTGTTGCTGATTTTTGGCCGAAAAAACGAATCGATTTTTATGTACATATAACGGGGGTGAGGTAATCCCCGGATCCACCCTTCCCAGTTTTTTGCAACCTATTCCCCACACCCTCTTACCCCTTATATCCCTTTACGCACCCCATATTTTTCAATTCATTTTTTCAGCAAATACTCACCTGCAAAAAACCCTGGCGATTAATGAACGTCACACCATTGTCAACCCACCCCAACCTAGTAGCAGCGAATGCATCGTGTTTAGAGCTACTGGAAAGCATTAACATGCCCATACATTGAGCAATTGGGTGGTGTTAAAACCAATCAATATTGATTCTTTACCAGACCGCCAACAGATTAGTGATACTGCAGGGAGGTGGAATTGCGTGTGGTGGACAGCGCTGGAAACATAGCTGCCAAGTTGCCCTGAGCTTGTGCCAGATTTCCCCATTGCATCCTGGGACTTGCATGTCCATACTCACAATGGGAAACATGAAAGTACAAGTCCCAGCATGCAATGTGAAAATCCAATACTGGCTCGGGGCCTCACATGCCGCAGGGAAGCATGTCCGCTATGTGGAAATAGGAGAAATGTACTCTGGGAATCCACCTCCTGCGTGGGGGGATACGAGAGTAGCCTGTGCAATGGGGGTGGGGCTAGCAATGAAGTCATAGCAGGATAGTGGTGAGCTTATAAAAAGACACACTAAGTTAAGATACTACTACGTTTTATGTAGTTTGCTTGAAACTTGAACACATGACATAATAAACTATTCCCACAATATATACATTGTTTTGGCAACACGTTGAGGAAAAAGTGTATGATTTGTAGCTTTGCTTTCCACACATTAAAGGAAGCCTACAATAACCAGCATGCAAAGTAATGTGAGCCTTAAAAATGCCCTCTCGGTTTTACATATGTGCTATCAAGACTAAAGGAAAGACAGTGCACAAATAATTGCTTGATACAATCATATGCCTTTAGCCATTGTTTCAGGCAGCTTGCCTCCATTTCTAATTCACCCAACATTTGCACCTCTGGGGGCAGATTCCACAGACTGTTGCCACTCCCATTGACCTTTCACTGTTGCGTCTGCAGCCACATACCGTTAATCACACTTTAATGTGCAACAAACAGAAAATGGGAGGGCAGGGCCGGACAGGGTTCTTCTGAGCTGCAACATTAAGATGATTATTATTTTATTATTTTAATGCTTATACCGCGCTACACGCCCATAGGCCTCAGAGCGCATGTTCCCCCAGCGGTGAGAACAGCTGATCATTGAGGGTGCAGGTGGCGGGTGGTAGCTGGGGAGTGGGATTTTGATATTCGGGGATCCGGGATGACAATTTCGTCGGATTCTGGATTCAGTGAAATCCAGCGCCCTTCCTGTGGAATGTCTCATTTGCTAATGCTGGCTCCGTGGCTGGGGCCACTGTTTCATATTCACGTGCAAAGGGGGCGGCTGCGGTGTGGGTGGGGTCCGGTGGCCAGTGTCTGTTGCTAGAACTGGATTGTGACTAGGTGATTTCTTTCATACCTCGCTGTGGTTTTATGCTGACATTTTGTTGTTCTACTCTTTGGGTAGGTGAGTGGTATAGCCTTTCTGAGGGTCGGTGAGTTTTAAAAATCGCCTCTTCCAACAGCTTGCAACCACTGATCGCGGCAGCTCGTGCCTAAATTACATGGCGGCACGGTCGGCTTTAGCGGTGGCAGTGCCCCGTGCAGCAAACCAAAAATCTTCAATAGGCGCATTTAATTTCAATATGGCACCCGCCGCACCTTCTTCCAATTCGCCAGCTCTGGGGGAGACCTTGAAAGACTCTTCCGAGCTGGCGTGCTGGGAGGCAAATGGCGCCCTGGGCGGTTGCCCTAGTGCCCCTGCCCTAAGGCCGGCCCTGCATTGCGGCTGCTTACCACCAGAGGACTCTCCATTACTACTCTGATACCAATCTGGCTTGTTATCACACTTTGCACCCAGTCTCTGCCCCAAACAACATGCCCTACGAATACATACACAAACACATGAAATAATGATGTCATTCACTTTGGGTATTTTGGTGTCCAAAAATGTTTTTAAACACTTATTTACACTATTTTTTTCAATGCATGCCAATCCGATGTTGGAAAATCTGGCTGGTATCCGTATGGGACCGATTCGAATTCTCTTATGGCTGCACGGTTGCTGCACTACCAGCTTTTAGCAGAAGATGGCAATGTTGCCCTGCCTAAGCAGGACCCAAGCGGTCGGCCCCTGTTAATCAATCAAAAATCTCTCCAGGGAGCGGTCGAGCGCAGCGCCTTTAAACCTAAGAAAAGCAGGAGCAGGAAACGTATGTGAGGTGCCAACGAACAGACAAAGAGGCAGTGTTTGTACACAAGTATACTCTGTATTTACAACCACAAACGGTACTTCAACAGCACAAAGAACCAAACAATACACACAGCAAGGTGACTCAAGACACTAAGCACAGTAGGCCACAGGCCAGTCGGACTGGCTTGTTGGGCAATAGCCCCAGGGCCGAACCAAGGACACAAAATGCAAAATATCTTCACCTCGTCAATGTCTACCTCGGGCTTCTCGTTCTACCCTATTTATCCTCTATGAATCCCCCAGTTTGTGACACTTATTTTCCGTCGTGATCTTCGTACCTTCAATACCCCTCTCTGTGTATCTCCTTGTATCTCTACTCTCCCATCTCACGCGGCTTTTGCAGCTCTCGCGATGGATGGCGCAGCTTCTGTTTTCTCTGCTTCTCTTTCTACTTCTCTCGATACTCTCTATACTCTTTCAAATTAGTCTCATACTCCTAAGCCTTCGCCGCCTTGGCTCTCTCCGAATCTTCGCTCCATGCGTAGAGCTCTCCGTCGCCAGGAGCGTCGCTGGCATAAATCTCGATCTGTGTCTGACGGTGTGTCCTTCTCTTCCTACGATACCTTATATGATGAGGCGCTTCTTTCTTCTAAACGTCTCTATTACTCTGATCTCTTGCACTCTCAATCATCCCATCCCCGCGTCTCTTCCGGTCCCTCTCTCGTCTATTGTCTCCCTCCTGCCTGATCACTCTCTTCTTTCCAAACTTACTGCTCCTGAATTCTAAAGTGAATTATCTCTCTGTTCTGCTATTCCCCTTGCTCCCCAGTCTTCATCCTGTCCTGTTTCTCCGGTTGTATACTAATTGACCTTTTCACAATTGACCTCGGGAGAATTGAGCTACTTTAGAAGGTCAATTAGGGCATATGTGCGGGGTAAAAGCCCCCGCAACCCCTTACCCAATCCAAAACCCCCTGCACCACCCCATCCAATCCCCTTATATTATTTATAATCCAAAACCAACCCAATACATATATAAAATAACTAAAATAATATAAAGGTCAATTGTGCAAAAGGTCAATTGTAAAAGGTAAATTTGGGTAATACGGTTTCTCCTTCGCCCCCTGCTGCAGTTCTTTCCTCTTTCTCACCTATCTCTAATTCTGACACTTCCTTACTCATCTCTCGGGCACATCTCACTGCTTCTCCTAAAGATCCTGTTACATCCGCTCTCATTTCTAAAATCTAATTCTTACATTACTAGTCTTCATAACATTTCTCTCACTGCGTCTACTTTTCCCCTTCAATTAAACATGCCATCATCCTTCCTGTTCTGAAAAAACCTTCCTGGGATGAAGCCATTCGGAATTTCCGTCCTATTTCTATTCTGCCCTATTTTTCTAAATTACTGGAACATGTCGTCTACTCTCACATTTCTTCCTTTGTCACTCTTAATTCTATTGTACCTCATTTTCAATCTGGTTTTCGAGCTCTTCACTCTACGGAAACTTCTCTTTTGTCTGTTTGCGACTCTCTCCTCTCTGCCCGCTATGCCAAACACTCTTCTATTCTTATACTTTTGGCCTTATCCGGTTCTTTGGACACACTGGATCACTCATTACTCATCCTTTGGCTTTTCTGGCACTGTCATTTTGTGGTTTCAATCCTATCTTGCTAATCGCTCCTACTCAGTATCCTGGGCTGGTGTTTATTGGGATGACCTTTCTCTTCTACACGGTGTCCCACAAGGGTCTGTCCTGGGTCCATTTCTCTTCTCTTTGTATACTTCACCTTTAGCGAAGATCATCTCTTCTTTTGGGTTGTCTCATCACTTTTATGCTGGTGACACCCAACTTTTTCTATCCTTCTCTTCTTTCACGTCTGATATTCACTCTAATCTTTCAGCTTGTCTTTCCACGATCAGAACTTGTATGTCGGACCATTTTCTCGTTCTTAACCCATCTGAGACTGAAGTTCTCTTTTTTCCCGCCAATACTATCCACCCCTCCTGTTTCCCCTCCATTTGTTCTTTTTTTCCCCTTTGCATCTGCCCTTTTCCCTGACTGCCCACAACCTTGGTCTTCACTTGATACTATCTTTCCTTTGCTCATCATATCTCTGTTACATCTCGTTCTTGCCGCTTTCATCTTTTTAACATCCGGAAAGTTAGACCTCTCCTTACCTTCAATGCTACAAAGCTTCTAATTGCTTCCTTAATTTTCTATCAATTATTCTACTGTTCTGTTCTTTTTGGTCTTCCCACCTCAAGTCTAGCCCCCCTTAAATCTATTTTCAATTCCTCCATCTGTCTCTTGTATTCCCCACCTATTTCTGACTCCATTTCCCCTTCCTTGGCCTCTTTCCGATGGCTACCTTTTCACGCTCATCTTAAATTCAATTTTCTCTATAATGTATTTAATCTCTTTATGGACTTGCTCCTATTTACCTTGCCTCTCTTGTTTCCTTCTATGTCCCCTCTCGTACTCTTCGTTCCCAAACCCACTTCCTTTTACCTGTTGCTCGCCGCCCTTTTGCTTCCTCTCATTTCCGCTCTTTTTCTCTTCTGGCTCCTCTTTACTGGAATGTTCTTCCTCTCTCCATCCGGTTTATTCATTCTTACTCCACCTTCCCTTCTGCCTCAAAGACCTTCTTATTTCTGCCCTAATTGTATTGTAAGCTTTACAGTAAACTATATTGTTTTATTGTAACCAGCTGCTCATTTTTATTCTACTGTAAAATTTGGTTTTGTACAGCGCCTTGGTGTAAATCGCTATAAAAATAACAAATAAATACAAATGCTTATTTTTTTTGTGGATGCACTTTTTTTCTTTTTAGTTCTTAAGGCTAACCATTTGGGGAATCGCTGACCCCCATTTAACTTTATTTTGTAACAATACTACCTCCCATATGGAGGTATGTATTGCTGTGTTCTTTTTACTTTAAAGGCATTTTCCCCTTTATCATTGTAGCACAAGTAGGCTGGTGGCAATGGCACCCGGGAGCCCAGGAGCCTGTCTTTGTGTGCTTATCACTGTTTAGGACTGGGCATGGGGTCCTAGACACCTCCATATGTTATGTGCATAACCCTCCAATTTAACTCACCAGCCACCGCTGCACTCAGATGAAATGTTGCAAGTCCTCTGCTGGGTGGGCCGCTGTCACCCTCGGTCCAGGTTTCTCTGTATCAGAAGGTGTTCTGCAGCCACTTAGGAGGACGACCACCTAACTTAGAAATCTAACACACAGGAGGCCACAAAGAGACACCAGAAAGTTGCTGCTGCGACATGTGCTGCCATAGCCAACACCCTTTGTCCCCCACCCGTCTGATAAGCCCTGCTCTCGATTATCCAGGGGAGGCCAGCCCAGAGTCTCCCTCCCTTGAACTAGTGGGGACAACTCGTTAACATCTCCTTGGACATCCTCTCCAGGCTCTGGAAGCCATGGATGCTCTGCTATCCGCCTGTCTTGCCGCCTCCTGAGTAGGGATTCTTCTATGCTTGGACTTTGTGAAACCTGCAGTGCTTTGCAAACTTCTGGAAGACTTTCTGAAGGCAGAAGGACTCTGAGGCTTTGATGCTGTCCACAAGCAAGAGTGCCCTTGCTGGAGCTGAAGCCCTTTGTTCTCCCTGTTATCTGTGGACTTGGGTCACCAAGGCTGCTTCTTTAGTCTGCCACATCTTTGACATGTTCTTTGAGCCATTGGCAACAAAGCTGAATCCATACTTCATCAAAAGACTGAAGGCCAACCATTGGTATCTAACCATTAGGTTTCAATTGGAGGTTGGAATTGCCAACTGGCCAGGACCAGCTGTCTAACAAACCCACCTCTGCACCTGCTGCTCCCGATTCCCTAATATTGCAACCAAGAGTGAGAGCAATAATCCTCAAATGCCCAAACGTACCTAGTGTCATTGGTCTTCTTGGCCGTGGTTCAAGGAGCCTGGCTTCATGCCATTTCTGTGCCCACCTAACGCCCACACTCTTCCAATTGAATGAGTCATAAAGTCAGAAACTGCAGCTACCACTGCCAGGCAAGATTCCTACTCAGGTTCCACCACTGCCTTACTTGGTTCCACCATCTTGTCTGGTGTCTCCATAGACACTTGGGTTTTGTATCTGCCTTCTTCCTTCACTGGAAACCTGTAAGTAATGTCTTATGATCTGTCGCAAACTAACCTCACATGGCTATTGCATTGAGCCCTACTGAATTCTATGAGGAATTTGGTTACTTTTCTAAATTCCCCCTAAGTACTCACAACTGGTTACTTACCTAAGACATTGGTTAATAATGCCTTTGTAGGATAGGCATAGATTGCTTAGACTTATTTTCCGATTTGTTGGTGTGCTTTTTAATTTTATAAGGCTGATGATACTTATTAAAACCCACAAGCTCCTGATCTCCTGGGTCTAAGACTTACTGCACAGCCACTCTACTAGTAAGAGTTTCTCAACAGCAGACATTGAGGTTGTGAGCTTCCCTTTTGGTCCCGACACTGCCGAAGTAGTGTTAAAATCAAGACTTGGCCAGGATTTAATGCTGGGGGAGGTGGAGGCATGGGACCAAAGGGGACTGAGGATCTCACAGCTCTGACCTGCATCAACAACTGTACAACTGATGGATCTCCAGACTCAGGAACGATCAATGGCTGCACGAAGTAAGGAGGGAAATGCACAGGTCCCACTGAATATGTGGGAAATGGTACCTGAGATAATCTCGCAAGTCTTCCTGAAAATGGGCATGACTCAGCAGAAGCTCTAGTAAAGACCCAGATTAATGTACTTTCATGAAATACCAGAAGCTACGCCTCTTTTTCACAAGAGCCTAGAAAAACTCAAATATTCAAGACTTTTGATTTAATTTTGTCTCAGGAGACATAGTTAACTTGTCTAGTGGGGATTGATGGGTTCTCTACTTCCCAACAGTTGGCACGGGGCTCAGCGGGTGGTAGACCAACAGGGGGTCTGTTTATGGCTTGTATAAATGATGCCTTTATTGCCTCTAGTATACTATCTAATGAAAGACAGGGCATTTTAGTAGTAAGGGAAACGAAAAGAGACATCAAATCGGGTTCATGCTGGATAGTTGTAAACTTGTGTTGGAACCCCCATGTTTACCCTCTAAACGAGTACCTGCAATCTCTTGCAGATTGCTTAGTTGAGTGTATCTCCCAATATCCAGCAGATGAAATCATTATTGCCGGAGATCTAAACTCACAGTGTATCTGTTATATAGTGACTGTCTGTGTTGATCTGCCATGTGTGAGTGTGTGATGTCATATGGAATGTTGTTGGGTGAATGATGGAATGCTGATCGGAGGGTTCCTTACTGAGGCAGGCGGTCAGAGCTCCCCTGCCTGGGTGATGGGGCCAGTGCTGATTATACTCCATACTCCTGTATTTACTTCCATGTAACTGTAACTGAAGTGTCTTGAATAAACCTAATATATAACCTAAGTTAAGCCTGCAAGTCACTTCGCAACATTGGCGACGAGGAGGTCTTTAAAGAAGAATCTGTGCACAAGAAGAAGCTGAAGTATGAAGGAGCCTGCTGCGGGGGGTGCAGGAGACAGGAGGACAAAGCAGGCATCAGCACTGCCCCCACAAGACAAGTAAGACCCATCACCCAGGGCTAAGGAAGAGGGGAGGAGGAATAAAGCCCCATATCCTGAGGGATCAGCTGCCCAGAAGCTGGAGGGAAGAGCTGGGTCCAGGGGCTGAGTAAGAGAGCCCCATATAGGTGGGATCAAGAGTGCATGTTGGAGACAAAGCTGGGTTCCAGGGGCAGGCTGAAGAGAGAAGCTGGGCCATCAAGGGAAGCCCAAGAAAGCTAAGCCTCTAAGGTGAAGAAGTTTGATTGAAGTGGAACATGTTAAAGTAAAAAGGGAAGTAGGTGCTCTTTTTTATGGCAAAAAGAAGTGATGATTTCCCATAGCTGTAGAAGGGAGAAGCGTTCTCTTAAGGAAATAAAAGAAAAAAAAGGGGGGACTTGGAAGTGGCAAAGCAGGCCAAGGGAAGGCTCCCCATGGTGAAGGAATATTAGTGAAAATATAACTTTGCATTCAGTCCCCAGTTTGAGATACTACGAAGCAACGGTTTCTCACCGCATGCGAGCGGCGGTTGAAATAACAAAGCTCTGTATGCTGCTGTGGTCTGAGACCAAATGATGACGTCGCTCAGAATGCAATGTGTGCTGGCGACGGGCACAGCGTAGCGAGAGCGTCACTCCTGGATGTGAAGCAATGGAGAAAAAAAAGGGGACCCTTCTACGTGCGCTAACGTTGTGACATAGCGCATGTTTTGACTACGTTTTTTTTCTGGTTTATTCGTGCTCAGTGGAAAAATAAGCAGCGCGATGTGATGTGCCCTTAAGTGATCCTACGACGTTCTTCAACGTGTGTAGAAAATGTTTTTAGAACGTCCGTTGAGGAAGGCGAGATGCGTTAGCAGGAAGGAGGGGCGCATGCAAGGGACAGCAGTTTGTGCGCATGCGATTCAAGATGTCCATGAAGGTGATGATTATTGGACTATGGACTACGCTATGTGATCATAAGGTGAGGGCCGTGGAATGCACGATCAGAGGTGTCTGTGAAACGTGGCGGTTGCTGCCGGGTTACTGCCACGGTACTATGCTAGGAGAGAAAGAGAAACATGAATATGAGATATGGAGAAATATATCGTTTTTGGTAATGAAGCGTGTTTCAAAAGAAGCTGACAGATGTAACCACCTTTGAGGCACAAGGGGCGAATAATGTATCCTTTTTAAGAAGTATAACATGTAATATGTAAGTGTGTGAAATGCAGTGCAATAGATGTAACGTGTTTGAGGAGTTGCATGTTAAGGGTGAGGATCACCCATGGACTTTTAGAAGTTTAGTGTTATTTTAACCTACAGGTCAAACTATGTTTGCTAAAAGTAAAAGGTTTATGTGTTGCCGAAAGAATGGGTTAGCTTAACCTTTTGAGGATTTTCAGGCGTAGGTTGCTACAAGCGACATGGACTTTTAGGAGCATAGTATTTGTCTAAGGGTCAAATATTGACCATGGACTTTTAGGAGCGTAGTATTTATCTTAAGGTCAGAAGATGACCATGGAATTCTAGGACAAAAAAAAAATGTTGATAACAACACAGTTATAACATGGTGAATTGTAAAATGTCTTAGCCTGATTCAGTTAAAGTTGGAAGTGAAATAGATGCGCAATAATGGGCATGAAGATGGCAGTAACTGCAGAAGTAGCGCTTCTGATGTGAATGGCTTTGTGTAAGGAATGAGAGGTAGCGACTCTGATGTGTATGTGTCACCATCAGTTCTAGTAAGGGGTAACGCCTCTGAGGTGAATGACGCTGTGGTAGTACTTGGAGGTAGTGCCTCTGATATGTGGGTCACGTTTGATGGGGGTAGCGTCTCTGATGAGTGTGGCTCAATGGGTATTTTAAGGAGGTAGTGCCTCCAGTTAGAGTGACAATAAGTTTTCTTTGAGAGGTAGCGGCTCTGAGGTGAGTGTCACTAGGGTTTGTTAGGGAGGTAGCGCCTCCGGGTTTATGCGAAGTGTAGTATTAGAGAATGAGGTAGCGCCTCTGATGTGCATGGATGTAAGTGCATATGAGGGAGGTAGCGCCTCCGATAGGTGTCTCTATTAGTGTTAGCAAGAAAAGCGCCCCTGACGTGAATAGACACAAGTGTATGTGAGGGAGATAGCGCCTCAGGTTTGTGGAACATAGTGATGTGTGTGAGGTAGCGCCTCACCCTGTGTAGAGTAGGACAGGTACCTCAGTGGATGAGTACCATGTCATATTGTTTCCACAATTGTTTAAAGGAGGTAGCCCCTCTGTAGTGATATTTTCTTATGTGTAGTTGTGTCAAAGCCTGTGTTTCATCCAAATTTGTGGGGTGTGGCATGTCAGTTTCTATCAATTCTGCATTGGGTTTACTGTGGTCATTCACCGGGTACGCAGATGGGTTTGGGATGTCTGGCCAGTGTCTCAGCTTTTTCTGCAGTATTTGAATGTATTGGCTAATTAGGTCACGTCCAACAAGCTGAGTATATTTGATGTTTGAATGGGTGAGTGGTGTTGTGTCGCCGTGAGTGTGTCTGTTTTTGGTTTGGTATTAGATGCGTGTTTGAGACGGGTTTAGAGAAATATCTTGTTGTGACTGATTTGTACATGTGTGGGTCTGGTAAAGGAAGGAGATGTGTTACGTTATGACTTCCTGTGTGTGTGTGTGGCTTTGGAAAAAGAGGGAGATGTGTTATATAGTGACTGTGTTGATCTGCCATGTGTGAGTGTGTGATGTCATGTGGAATGTTGTTGGGTGAATGATGGAATGCTGATCTGAGGGTTCCATACTGAGGCAGGCGGTTAGAGCTCCCCTGCCTGGGTGATGGGGCCAGTGCTGATAATACTCCATACTCCTGTATTTACTTCCATGTAACTGAAGTGTCTTGAATAAACCTAATATATAACCTAAGTTAAGCCTGCAAGTCACTTCGCAACATATCTCTACAAATTATCTATCTACAGGAAATTTTCGTCCTAAAAGTAGTAGTGGCATAACCTGGGTAGATTTTATGCAGGGTTGGGATCTCTGTTTGTTTAATGGTAATATATGGGGGGATATTCCGAATGCACCGACTTGGCAGAGGGGAACATCTTTCTCAACGATTGACTATTTATTTGCCTCCAGAAACATCTTTGAAAGTTGTCTGAGATTTCAAATAGGGGAGGGAAATGTCGATGAACATGCAATGTTGGGGGCGATCCTGTGCTTTGAAGGTGACTCAGTTGTTCCTGTTTTTTTATCATGAGCTGTCCACCAATCAAGCTGGGAATTACATTAGGAAATTTAATAGAGGAGGGAAACTGCTCAACCATGAACTGAATGTTGTGGTAGATCAACTCTCTGACCAACAATTGTCGGGAAACTGTGACCCAGGGGGTTTCTTCCCTTTCCTTTCAAGTTTGGCTTCGGTAGATGGCAAACTCCAGAAACTTCAAAGGGTCCATAAACATACTTTCAATGCACAAATTGTGACAGCAGAGGGCGGTGTTAAGACGAACTCCCCGCGATGTAGAGTCCTATAGAGAAGGCCTTAGAACTCTTAATAATAACTATAGAAACTGGTTTCGATCATACAGGCATCTTGTATTCCAACAATATGGAGAAAGAATGCTCCATGCTTTGAGCCTGAGAAATTCCAGAAATTTCTGGACAATGGTTGGCTCGAATAATGATTTTCATGATCAGAAACAGGATACCATTGTTCAGGAACAGGTCTGGATTGATCACTTCTCGGAGGTTTATGGATCTATCGATGCATAAACCTCTGAGTTAAAAATTACATCTTAGTGGTCTCTTGTGTTCACTAGATCAGATCTTGAAGTGTTAATAAGGAAATCCTCCTCCTCCAGAGCGATGGGCACAAATTGCCTTAGTAATTCCATCCTTAAAATGGACCCACCAACCTGGGCGCGGATCTCAAAACTACTATTCCATAATATAATTTTCCTGAAGAAATTGCCAGAGACGTGGAAACAGTCTATAGTTATACTAATTTATAAGAAGGGGGATCGATTACTGGCCTCAAATTATCATCCAATTTCCCTCCTAGACACCGACAGTAAAATCTTTGTCGGCTTAATATTGGGAGAGTTGGAGTCCTGGGCCAAATCTAACGGAATAATACCCAGGCAGCAAACAGGGTTTAGGAAGGGATTGTCAACATCACTTAATGGCCTAGTTCTTAGTTGCCTAAGTGCAAACCCTTTTCAAAAGGGTGGCTCCCCTCTCTTTGCGGTATGGATCGACCTTTGCTTGGGGGGTCCCTCCTAAGCTACTATCGATCTTGAGAGAGCTACATCACGATAATTCAATGTGTGTGAGTCTATCCAGATCTGGATTATCGTCAAGCCCTATCAGGATTGAGAGAGGAGTGCATCAGGGATGCCTGATAGCTCCCCTTCTATTCATTCTTTTCATGGCTGACTTATCTAGGTGGCTGCGGGAAATAGGTTTAATAGTACCCTGTATTGGAAACACAAAAATGAACTGGTTAGCCTATGCGGATAACGTTGTAGTTCTAGATCACTCCCAGGTTGGGCTGCAACATCTTCTGTCCGCATTGGAGATCTATGTTCGGAATAACAATCTATCCATTAATCCTTCAAAGTCCAGGGTACTAATATTTAAACATCCGAGAAAGGTAGTTAGGTCCTACACTTGGAACCTGGACCATTTACCCATAGAGATTGTGTACAAACTGACCTATTTGGGAGCTTCAATTGAGTCCTTTCCAACTAAAAGTAGTTTACTTCCATCTATTGACTCACAAGTCATAAAGCTGGGAGCACAGATGAAAAGAATTAAATCCAAATTCTGCACAAATTCTCTATACTCCCGCTTGTAAGATTCTATATAGGAAAGGTGGTTCCTATAATATTGTCTGGTTTGGATTACAATTCAATAGCTATGGAAGTAGCATGGGATGTAATAGAGGCCAAATTGTGGAAGCGAACTTTAGGTCTTCCTACTTGTGTTCCAATAGTCTGCCTCACATACGAACTAGGTCTCTCTTCTGTTAGATCGTGGATGGAGTGGAAGTGGATCTCCCTCTATAGACTAATTTTAGACCCTCCCCCCGAAGAGTTCTTTGTATGAGGATGTGGCCCTTCTGATGCAACGTGCGAACAATGGGTTCCTGGTGAAAGTTAAGCTAAAATGCTCTGAGATATTGACTAGGTCAGAGTGTTGTGTTGATCTCCTTGTAGATAGTATGAAGAAGGCCATGGTCTCAGCCTCTTTTACAGTGCTGGGAAAACGATTGTCGGTCTTGCCTGCCTATCTAAGAAAATCACTTGACCCATATATCAGATGATCCTTTTTGAGATTTCGACTAAACCTATTGCCTACTCTTGAGATGTTATCCACTAGAGATAAGGAAGGGGCTACTAGTGCCATCTGTGATAAGTGTGACAGTGAAGTATGTCAGTCAATCAAACATCTACTATCTAATTTTTCCAGTACTTGGGACATGAGGGTTGAAAGACTTGCTCGGTTTGTCCACGATGTACGCTGGTTAAATACTGATGATTTCTGGTATAGGCTATCCTCAGGTAATGAGATCTTTTGTCTGCAGAGGTGGTTAGAATTTTGAAGGAACTCAAATTGGTGGTAAACTGTCAAACCTATTGAGAGGGGAAAAAGGAAGAGAGTAAGAAGTTTGTATGAAGTTTCATTTAGGCTATGCAATGCATTATGTGTTCTTTTTTCTTTTTTCTCTCTCTCCCTCTTCTCTCTTCATTTGGTGTTTTATGTTCTATTTTATCTCTCTTTTAAATGTGAGTGTAATGATTGATTATTTGTAAATGTGATTGGATTGTGTATATTCTTTTCTTTTTTTGCTTTTATATATGTTTTTGGTAAATGTGCTAAAAGTCAGAAAATGTGGCTAGTGCACAATAAATAAAATAATTTATAAAAAAATGAAAATAAGAGTTTAAGACAGCTTAGTGGTAAGCCTTGCAGGGACACTAAGGTTGGCTTCCCAGAATCATGCACCAGTAGTGGTTCTGAGAAACACTTCTAACAGTGTCCACAGGAGGACAGCCCAGGGGCTACGCGCTCGCCTGTGGAGCAACACAGGTTCGATCCCTGGGCCCATTCTTATAAACCTCTGGGTATTAACCTCATAAATGACCCATTACAGTTCAGTGGCTCACAGCAAGGTTGATGTTTTGACTAAGTACTGTTGTGCGGAATGCTTTGGTTCTTGCAACAGTAACTCCTCTACTGTTTTGGGTGATGCACGCCCCCTTCCGTGGTTTTGAATAATACTAATATTGTTATGATTCAAGGCACCGTTGGTCCTGCGGCCCGGGCATGCTACATTGAGAAAATTCATCCGGACCTGGACCATGTGATGGAGGAGCTGATGGAACCGATCAGCTCGGGGTTAGAGGCAACGCGCTCAACATTCAGTGACCGAATTTCAGAATTAATCGCGAATGCCGAAAACTGCTCGGCCATCACTCTGCAGAAGGAGGTAAGGACGGATGGGAAGCATGGTGCCAGGTAGAGTAGTCCACAAGGGGAGAGAGAAAGGTGTAGGGAGATGACGAATGTGGGATTATATGGAGACATAGATAGGAGGTACCAGATGAGCTAGGGAAGAAGATTTAAAGGTATGGGGGAATGAGTAAATCAGTGAATGAGTGAGTGAAATAAATGGGTGTCCAGTCATATTTTCGAATACAATATTTTCGAAAGTCAAAATGTCGAAAATATTTATTCGAAAATAAAAATGTCGAAAAACAACAAAGTCGAATTTTTTTCGATTTTTTTCGATTTTATGTGTTAATAATAAATATTTTATTAAACTTTTTTTTAAAATAATTAAAGGTATATCCATGGGGGGTGGGGGTGATGGGGAGGAGGGGGGGGGGGTTGGGGGTAGGGGTTTGGGATGGTTTTTTTTAATAATTAATTAATTATTTAATATTATATTAAAGATTTTTTTAAAATAATTAAAGGTATATCTATGGGGGGTGGGGGGATGGGGAGGAGGGGGGGGGTTGGGGGTAGGGGTTTGGGATGGGGGGGGTTGGGGGGGACCCCCCCCCCATAAAAAATGTTAGTATTTGTGTAAAAAAAAAAAAAAAGTGTTTTGGGGTTTCGATTTTTTTTTCGACATTTTTTTTCGAAATTATGACTTTTCCTATTATATGTATGTGTTTTCGACTTTTTTACATTCGACATTTTTTTTTCGACATTTTTGCTATTCGAAATTAAGTTTTCGACTTTTTGACTATAAACCAAATAAATGTATATGCTGTTCACTCTGAAGGACTGCCTCTTGGTGCTGTTGTCTAAAGACCTGGCACAGTGGGCCAGTGGTGCTTAGCCATGGAAAAGGAGGAATTTCAAGTATCTTTGGAAGAGGTTGCTCAAAGGTCGAGGAGTAGCCTGTTCCATCATGTGGGGTACCAGACACAGGAGCATCTCCCCCTTTGCATGGTGCATGGGAATTTGAGAATTGCAGAGAAGAAGCTTGCCAGAGGACCTGAGGGAACGCTGACTGAAGTAGTGCTGGATTTCCTTTATGAGGTATGAAAGAGCGGTGCCCTAAAAGACTAGACCGACTAGAGCAGGGTTGTCCAATTCCAGGCCACGAGGTTTGGCATCCTGGAGGGTTTTCAGGATATCCTGCATTCGCACCCTGGGAGGGGGCACTGTCCAATCAGGTTGCTTGGAAAGCGGGTTGTTTTCTATAGTGCAAACCTGCGTTCTGAGTAGCCTTGGTAGGCAGTGCCCTCGCCCTTCCTTCCCCACTCCCCCATCACCACTTAGCACCCGTGTAGTCCTACACGGGTGCAAACGGTGTTTGAAAAAAATAAATTAAAGCACCTTTCTACCGTGGCCCAGTGCTGTGGCAGAGCTGCTCTTATTAGGTCTATTTCCATGTCGATGACATCACAGTTATCAACATGGAAAAACAGACTTCCTGTCAGCCACACTGCTGAGGGGCCGGGCTGCGCAAGAATAGTGGCAATATGCTCCTCTGTGGCTTGCCAACCCTTTTGGTAATGGCTCCACCCCCCTCGTTAAAGGACCCTCGCTGTGCTTGGACCCTTAACTTGGGAGTCGGGCCATTACCTACAGGGTCGGCCCACCACCTCGGGGCATATCGCCGCATTAATATTCGTGAGAAATTATTTGCATGGATTTAGAACCAGTGTATGCACATTTGTCTCATGAATATTAATAAGGGATATCCTGTAAAGCCGTCAGGAATCCGGCCTTCCAGGCTTGGAGTTGGACACCCGTGGAACAGGGAAAAGGACTTTGCAAAGAATCTGCTCTCGCACAAGTTGCCGGTGCAGGGTGGCCCAAATTTTGGAGGTGTGATTTCACTCAGTGAGACCGAAGATAAGGCACATTGCCACATTATGCACCAGTTGTACTATGTTGGATGGAGAAGTTGGGAGGATGGCAAAGAGGAAAGGACTGTAGTCGAGACAGAAGATCACTAGGGCTCCTGCTACAACGTGCTGGAGGCCTATTGGGATGATCGCAAGAAGGGTATTTAATGGCCTCGGATGAGAAAAGCAGGCTTGCGCCACCTATAAGCCAAACATATTGCCTTAGAGTGCAGATACTGAGAAATGCCATATGAGGGAGGATGCAAAGCTGGAAGATGTTGTTTGGCTATTTGCCCACCCATTGACTGCCCAGGGCCATGCTAATCACTATGGCCATTCCCACCCAGTTCCTGCCCCTGCCCATCCAACACACCAAGCCTTACCATCAATATTTGCACTCCAAGTGCCTACCAGTGTTTCTTTAAGCAGTCTTCTAAGAGTTAATGACTTAATTGGAGCTGTAAATCTGCTACTTGTGTAATACACATTTCTTAACCAGGTCTGCCTTCAGCCACTCGAGTTATAAGCACTATGCGTGCCCTTCACTGAAGTCCTGTTAAAAACAATCATTTGCAAAGCCAATAGTTTTGGCTTGTGTATAAGTATTACGTATTTCCCAGGTGCTGCTATTAGATGCTCAGGTACTTCTGGCATTTTGCACCTGTTACCGTCAATGCCCAGGTAATACCACTACGGCAGTGCCTGGCAAGTGCTTTTCCCATCCCTACCCAAAGGCTCAAACTGTTGGCATTGCCCATGCTTGTTTGATTTATTGTTGGGGGCGGAGGGACATTGTGGGGTCAATCCAGACACCCATGTTTCTGACAGTCCAGGATGAGATGCGTAGGTTGGCTAGGAATGAAAGGAGAGGGGAGGAAGAGAGTGTACGGAGAAGAGGTTTGTGGGCCAGAAGTACATGGCTTCAGTTTTGGATTGATTAAACCTAAGCCATTTGAAGGACATGTCTTCCTGGACAGAAGTGCGGCAGGTTTCAAAAGTAGGCGTTTGGGAGGGGAAACAAGTGATGCAAATATATATTTGGGTGTCTTTCCAGGGATGGGTGATTTGACACCTGAAAATTGTGCAACAGAGAAAAGAGGGGCAATAGTTATATGTTCAAGAGAAGGGAAGAGGACACTTTTGGGGTACATGCAGGTCAGAGCAAAGGAAGGAGCTGTGTAAGTGTCCCAGCAAACTTCTATCCTGCTGCATCATCTACAAGGCTGTCACCCTGAAGTGCTAACTCCCCCAGTACAGGAAGAAAAGGACCAGGAGACAGGCTTTCTCTGTCTATGCCCAAGACTCTGGAACCTGATGCTCGTCAACATCAGACTCCCCCTCTCTCTTCTACAGTTCCGGAAGGACCTCAAGCCCCTCCTCTTCAAGGAATGGCCCTAACTCCCTAACACCTAGGTCCACACATCCTCCACTCCCCCACCCTACCTGAGACTGGGTGATCTGATCCCCACTGATTCCTCCCTGGTTAGTTGTAGATCCCTTGCTGACAAATTGCCCACCTTGCCCCTCCCCTGTTGTTGGCTCCACACTCCCTTATTTCTCTACTCACCTCACCATGGTCTTCGTCCTATGATTATAAAGCAATATGACTTGGGGAACTTTTTTGTATAGTCACTCTTAGACCTCCGCGACTTGATGCAACATAGTAGTATTACAGTTGAAGAAAGGCTGTGGGTTCGCAAGTACGGTCTGTGCGCTAGTAATCACTGATTGAAATAAAAGTTTTATCAAAAGAATTAATAAAATATCAGCAGCATTACCACCTACACAGCCAGACCACCCTGGCTGGAACTAAAAATTGGTAGAGGATAGGGTGAGGTGGAGATGCGCTAGATATTGCAACAATAAGGCACACAAATAATATAGTTGATGTTTAATAGTAGCAGAAACAGCCGACACGTGTTTCGACACGCTGGTCGTTCTCAAGGCTGAGTAATTGGTAGATTAAAATATAACAACAACAAGAAGATAAGAGAAGGAATACAAATCAGAATTGATACACACATTAACAACATCATCGTATAAACAAAAAATGGCGATTGAGATTAGTACAAAACAAATATATCACAACACATTGTATAATACAAAAAAATGTTGGCATACCGTGAACCAGGGTTGAAGAGTGGAGTACGCGAGGTGGAAGCAGTTGCAAGAGTTAAAAACAGATCAAAAATGATATGATGAGTATAGTCATTTTTTTGAAAATGTTCATCCTATGAATACAATACTGGAATGGTGATCCCATTGAATGAATATAGCACTCAGAGTGTGGAAAAATATATAAAACGGAACAATTCCTTTGAACAGTGCGCAGAGACACCGGAGCCACCAGCCATGCACTGAAAACACCAATCAATTATTAGTCAAATAAAGAGAATGTCTTAAGGCAACATATAAAGGTCACCAATGGCCCTTGAAAAATCAAAAGAAAGTCTTAACAGGAAGAAACTAAAGTCCAAAGAGAACACATTAGTAAACAAACTGGGCTTACCGTACGCAGAATGACTTTGTTGATAAATCGTGAAAGGGTGATCCCTAAACCAAAATAACCATGGGTGAAAATGAAAGCAGCACTCCATAAACAGATCAAATTAGTGTGAAAAGGACCAACACTGAAGGTGAAGAATATCAGATTGACATACCTCAAAGTATATGACCTTGGAAACAAAAGTGTACAGTACCGTAAGGATACTGGTTATAACAGGTAAAGCAATTGTGCTGGAGCCGAGCTGGCTAGTAGTATTACAGTGTCGCACTGATGCGTGCAGAGAACGAAGACACAGAGTTCCCCTACTCCGTTTGTAGTAAGTGAAAAAGGTGGTTTCTGCACTCATCTATTACTGCGCCACAGGGAGTTCAGTATCAACCAACGCCAATTTCTCTTAGTTCATCATATATTTATTTATTTGATCGCCCATAATGATGACACGTGTTTCGGCACCCTACATGTGCCTTTTTCAAATCTCCGTATAAATTGTTTAATAAACTGTGTACAAGATAGCAAAAAATTAATAGAAATAATTGTAACACAATTTTTATATGTCAATAGAACAGATTCCCAGGAGTTCCCAAAAACCAATATTCATATCCATCATATTATCAAGCATATGACCCAAATGAATTAGCAATTTTTACAGAAAAAACAAAAAATCACAAGTTAGTTTCCACACAATCACAATTAAAACAAATCGAGTGTAAACAGAATCACAGGTTTGTATCCACATAATACCAATTAAAACAAATCGAGTGTAAATCCATTATGAAATAAATTAAACATACCATCATGGCACCCAGTTGGGGTGATCGGACATAGGAGAATATCGTGGAGGGAGGAGGAAGGGAAGGGAAACATCGTGATAAAAAAGGGAAAGAAAAAAGATATAATAGACATAAACTCAAGTTAGGTTAATTTTCATTTGCTAGTTTGACTTAATTTACATCCGCCTTAAGATAGGGCTTACCTATCGTCGGAGTACAAATAGCTCACTGATGTCGTGTTGTCAGAAAGAGTCCCATCAGACTCACAAGCGCTGCAAGCACTTAATCCATATAAAAGAAAACAATGGAAAAATATATAATTTTCCTGTGTAATGCAGAATTTAAGTCATAAGTCTACCATGTCAGGGTGCGGGTTTCCACTGTTTCTACATTCATTGTGGAAAAAATGATTTGTTTTTCCCTATACCCTGCAACCTATTGGTGTTCCATTTTTGTCGTTTAGCCCACATTTATGATATAAGGATAATCGTTATCGAAAAGCGATTGGCAATAAACGTCAAAAAAGTATTCCTTGATACATACATATCTCGTATTGCACATGTATTTGTGTGTGCGTTCGTAAAATGATTGTCGTCACAAAACATAGCGGCAACTGGAAGCCTGCCTGTTTTCTGCGGACCTTCTTTCAATTGGGAGGCTATCAGGGTGGGCTTGCGCCGGCCCTCAGGGCTTACCTCAAAAATCTGGTTTATGCTTCAAGCGTCAGGTTCTGCTATGAGCCCTCTCGGGCAGCCATGAAGTGTTTATATAATGTTGTCTAGGCAACTGGAATGTCCTTCTTCTATTTCCATCACGATACGGCTGTCGGCCATATTTTGGGAATGATGACTCTTCAGGAGTCTATACTACGTTAAGTCACAGGCTATCCTTTCAAGTCTAAGTGTGTTAGTTAACCAAAAAGTATTCCTTGTCATTTTGAATTCAAAAAGAGAAAAACAACCCACGGGCGCAAGGGTGAAAAGTTCTTTTTTGAAATTACAAATATTGTCCCACTGGCAATGTTACGTGTAATTGGGGAGCCATGTTCCCCGAGCTACATGGGAAATGTAGTTTTTCCCATGGGGGAGTCATTCCCTAGTGTTACTCGTTATCATGATAGTAATGTCATGTCTTGTATATATAAATTCGTGCAGTTGAAGACCTTTGGGGCACTCGTGATTACAACTATACATTGCAGTTGGTACAAATCAGTCTAGACATTTCGTTTTCTACAGAAAGTTGGATATTTCATTGTCCGTGTTCAGGCCATTTTCTATACATCTAAAGTAGTTTATAAGCTTAGCTTCTTCCTGTCGTAATCGCAGCTCTTGATTTACACCTCTGCGTCCACGGGTCACTTTTTTGAGTCCAATGAATTTAATATTTTGTTTGTGTCCATCTGGTGATGCCTCTGCCAATGTTCAGCTAATGGCAGATTCCTGTCTTGGCTTCCAATAGCTGTTAAGTGTTCACGAATCCTGGTACGAAGCTCTCGAATCGTACTTGCAATGTACATTTTCCCACAAGTACATATGTTAGCACATATTACGTACTTAGTACGACAATTAATCTGGTCTCTTATTTGCATCTGAATTCCATCCTTATTTTTGAAAAAGTCTGTCATAGTAACCGCATGTTTACACATGGAGCATGTTCCACATTTCCTGAAACCTGGTCGACATTCTTGAAACCAGGTGCCTGCTGTTTCTTTTGTCTCGTCGGGTAATAATGAAGGACTAAGGCTCCTTTTCAAAGTTCTTGCCCTTCTGTAAACTAAAGATGGACAGTTCTGGATGAATGGTCCTATCTGAGGATCTAGTTTGAGCAATTCCCAATGTCTTTTAAGGGTTTTCTTAATCACATGGTTGTTAGCGCGTGTTACAATTATTTCTATTAATTTTTTGCTATCTTGTACACAGTTTATTAAACAATCTATGCCCAGATTTGAAAAAGGCACATGTCGGGTGCCGAAACACATGTCATCCTTATGGGCAATCAAATAAATAAATATATGATGAACTAAGAGAAATTGGTGTTGGTTGATACTGAACTCCCTGTGGCGCAGTAATAGATGAGTGCAGAAACCACCTTTTTCAATGATTATAAAGCACTCTGTTGCTTCTCAAAGCTAGGTCTACGCCGAATAAATACCCCAATAATAATAATACTTTTTGGGTTATCCCAGAAAGGATGGAGCCGAACCAGCTGATTACTAAACGGTCCCCCTCGGAGACTGAGCAGAGGCGAGCAAGAAGTATGCCAAGGTCCACCTTGCTGAAGAAAGCAGATAGGTCCAACAGGAAGAGAAACCGTGCCCTACCTTCATCAGCCACTATCACCATGGCCTCCTAGAAGGCAGTCCGGGCTATTCCTGTTCTATGACCAGCCTAAAACCCAGATTGCAAGATGGTTATGGGTCTGTAATTTATTTATTTGTTACACGCCCAGACCCTGGGGTATCACAGCATGGTTACAGACATCTTTGGCATTGGTCTTACACTAATACAGCGTACAGAGGTTATTGTTTAATTTTCATAAGCAAGAAAAAAAAATTTAAAATTGGAGAGCCTGTCTATATCATACATGCCAACACGTCCCATGCATTCAGGAGTTGCTCATGATGTCCTGCTGTTTTCTGTCTATTCTGGGCTTTCAGCTATCATTATCAATTCCAGACTACAAGTCTGGACGCAAAGAAATAATCACGACTTCATGGGCATCTCCTGAATGACAGGGGGGACTGTTGGCAAATAGGATACAAGTGTAGGAGGAATGGTCTCTTACAAGGAACATTGGAGGTAGCATGCTGAGAGATTACTGCAGGTATGAAATGACTACATTAAATGACAGTGGCATTATTGAATAGAATGGTGGTCAGGGAGAATAGATGCATACTGGAAAGGGCTTGTGGAATGATAGAGGTACAGACAGTGGAAATAAGAGGTGCAAGGGTGGAAGTGCAACAAGATAGTTTGATATATGGTTGGCAGGAAGAATGAGAGGGTGAGGTATAGACAATGAAGCTGAAGCATGGAAAATGGAAGGAGGGATGTTGGAAAAGTGCAATAGGAGGTTGGACGCATAGAAGGATCAAGCTTGTCCTAATGGTTGGGTACTGATGGAAGTCTAGCTAGTGGGAGGGGGGTACAGCATGATGACGGTGAGGAAGCGGGAGCTGCGTAGAAGAACATGGTACAGATGATGGTGGTATTGAAGGACAACCTTATTGGCAATGGACAGGGACTACTGAAGACTATGGCACTATAGGGGAAAGTAGGTATAGAAGGGTGCAGGTATAGCGGCAAGGACGTACGGAAAGATGCTAGCCCATATTTAAGTATATGTAGGGTGTAGATGGAGAGTGCGGTATACATGGGTCTGAAGCTATACATGGAGAGGCTGATGTATAGGTAGGTGTGGCTATAGGTGGAGGGCTGATATATAGGTGGGGTGGAACTATAGATGTGGTGGAGTGTAGGTAGGATGTAGCTAAAGATGCATGTGGTGGTGAGGATATAGATGTTAGAGATATAGATTGAGGGGGTGATATTGACGAGGTGATACATAGGGGTGGTGTATATAATGGGTGGAGCTATAGATGGAGATGTATAGGTAAGGTGCTCCTATAAATGATGGGTGAGAGGAGGGCATTAAGTATAGGCAGGGTGGAGTTATAGATGGAGAGGTCTGGTATTGGAGTGGGGCTACAGATGTGGGATTCAGGTGTAGGTGGGGCTAAAGATGGAGGGGGTCCGGTATAAGGGATAGAGCTATAGGAGGGGGAGTGAGGTATAGATGAGGTGTACCTATTGAAAGACGTGTGAGGAACAGGGGGGCTGAGATATAAACGGAAGGGGTCTGGTGTAGGGGGGTTGAAATGTCGATGGAGGGATGAGGTGTGTATCTAAATAGCTTGGGTGGAGCTATAGATGGCGGGCGTATAGGAGGGGCATAGCTAGAGATGGAAGGGTGATGCATAGATGGGGTGGAGCTATAGATGGAGGGGTTATAGGAGGGGCATAGCTAGAGATGGAAGGGTGAGGCATAGATGGGGTGGAGCTATAGATGGATGGTGTATAGGAGGGGCATAGCTAGAGATGGAAGGGTGAGCATAGATGGGTGGAGCTATAGATGGAGGGCATATAGGAGGGGCATAGCTAGAGATGGAAGGGTGATGCATAGATGGGGTGGAGTTATATATGGAGGGTGTATAGGAGGGGCATAGCTAGAGATGGAAGGGTGATGCATAGATAGGGTGGAGCTATAGATGGAGGGGGTATAGGAGGGGCATAGTTAGAGATGGATGTGTGAGGCAAAGATGGGGTGGAGCTATAGATGGCGGGGTATAGGTGGGGCATAGCTAGAGATGGAAGGGTGAGGCATAGATGGGGTGGAACTATAGATGGAGGGGGTATATGTAGGGCATAGCTGGAGATGGAAGGGTGAGGCATAGATGGGGTGGAGCTATAGATGGAGGGGGTTTATGTAGGGCATAGCTAGAGATGGAAGGGTGAGGCATAAATGGGGTGGAGCTATAGATCGAGGGGGTATAGGTGGGGCATAGCTAGAGATGGAAGGGTGAGGCATAGATGGGCAGGAGCTATAGATGAAGGGGGTAAAGGTGGGGCATAGCTAGAGATGGAAGGGTGATGCATAGAGGGGGTGGAGGTATAGATGCAGGGGCACAGCTAGAGATGGAGGGGGTATAGGTGGGGCATAGCTAGAGATGGAAGGGTGAGGCATAGATGTGGTGGAGCTATAGAGGGAAGGGGTATAGGTGGGGCATAGCTAGAGATGGAAGGGTGACGCATAGATGGGGTGGAGCTATAGATGGAGCGTGTATAGGAGGGGCATAGCTAGAGATGGAAGGGTGAGGCATAGATGGGGTGGAGCTATAGATCGAGGGGGTATAGGTGGGGCATAGCTAGAGATGGAAGGGTGATGCATAGATGGGGTGGAGCTATAGATGGAGGGGGTATATGTAGGGCATAGCTAGAGATGGAAGGGTGAGGCATAGCTGGGGTGGAGCTATAGATGGAGGGTGTATAGGAGGGGCATAGCTAGAGATGGAAGGGTGAGGCATAGATGGGGTGGAGCTATAGATGGAGTGGGTATAGGTGGGGCATAGCTAGAGATGGATAGGATGAGGCATAGATGGGGTGGAGCTATAGATGGAGGGGTATAGGTGGGGTATAGCTAGAGATGGAAGGGTGAGGCATAGATGGGGTGGAGCTATAGATGGAGGGGGTATAGGTGGGGCATAGCTAGAGATGGATGGGTGATGCATAGATGGGGTGGAGCTATGGATGGAGGGGGTATAGGAGGGGCATAGCTAGAAATGGAAGGGTGAGGCATAGATGGGGTGGAGCTATAGATGGAGGGGGTATATGTAGGGCATAGCTAGAGATGGAAGGGTGAGGCATAGATGGGGTGGAGCTATAGATGGAGGGGGTATATGTGGTGCATAGCTAGAGATGGAAGGGTGAGGCATAGATGGGGTGGAGCTATATATGTGGAGGGGTATAGGAGGGGCATAGCTAGAGATGGATGGTGAGCCATAGATGGGGTGGAGCTATAGATCAAGGGGGTATACGTGGGGTATAGCTAGAGATGGAATGGTGAGGCATAGATGGGGTGGAGCTATAGATGGAGGGGTATAGGTGGGGCATAGCTAGAGATGGAAGGGTGTGGCATAGATGGGGTGGAGCTATATATGGGGGGGTATAGGAGGGGCATAGCTAGAGATGGATGGGTGTGGCATAGATGGGGTGGAGCTATAGATGGAGGGGGTATATGTAGGGCATAGCTAGAGATGGAAGGGTGAGGCATAGATGGGGTGGAGCTATAGATGGAGGGGGTATAGGTGGTGCATAGCTAGAGATGGAAGGGTGAGGCATAGATGGGGTGGAGCTATAGATGGAGGGGTATAGGAGGGGCATAGCTGGAGATGGAAGGGTGAGGCATAGATGGGGTGGAGCTATAGATGGAGGGGGTATAGGAGGGGCATAGTTAGGGATGGAAGGGTGCAGCATAGATGGAGGGGGTATAGGAGGGGCATAGCTAGAGATGGAAGGGTGAGGCATAGATGGGGTGGAGCTATAGATGGGGTATAGGAGGGGCATAGCTGGAGATGGAAGGGTGAGGCATAGATGGGGTGGAGCTATACATGGATGGGTATAGATGGGGCATAGCTAGAGATGGAAGGGTGAGGCATAGATGGGGTGGAACTATAGATGGAGGGTGTATAGGTGGGGCATAGCTAGAGAATGAAGGGTGATGCATAGATGGGGTGGAGCTATATATGGAGCGTGTATAGGAAGGGCATAGCTAGAGATGGAAGGGTGAGGCATAGATGGGGTGGAGCTATAGATGGAGGGGGTATAGGATGGGCATACTTGGAGATGGATGTGTGAGGCATAGATGGAGTGGAGCTATAGATGAAGGGATATAGGTGGGGCCTAGCTAGAGATGGATGGTGAGGCATAGATGGGGTGGAGCTTTAGATGGAGGGGGTATAGGAGGGGCATAGCTAGAGATGAAGGAGTGAGGCATAGATGGGGTGGAGCTATAGATGGAGGGGGTATAGATGGGGCATAGCTAGAGATGGAAGGGTGAGGCATAAATGGGGTGGAGCTATAGATCGAGGGGGTATAGATGGGGCATAGCTAGAGATGGAAGGGTGATGCATAGATGGGGTGGAGCTATAGATGGAGGGGTTATAGGTGGGGCATAGCTATAGATGGAAGGGTGACGCTCAGATGGGGTGGAGCTATAGATGGTGGTGGTATGGGTGGGGCATAGCTGGAGATGGAAGGGTGATGCATAGAGGGGGTGGAGATATAGATGCAGGGGCACAGCTAGAGATGGAGGGGGTATAGGTGGGGCATAGCTGGAGATGGAAGGGTGATGCATAGAGAGGGTGGAGATATAGATGCAGGGGCACAGGTAGAGATGGAGGGGGTATAGGTGGGGCATAGCTAGAGATGGAAGGGTGAGGCATTGATGGGGTGGAGTTATAGAGGGAAGGGATATAGGTGGGGCATAGCTAGAGATGGAAGGGTGAGGCATTGATGAGGTGGAGCTATAGAGGGAAGGGGTATAGGTTGGGCATAGTTAGGGATGGAAGGGTGCGGCATAGATGGGGTGTAGCTATAGATGGAGGGGGTATAGGTGGGGTATGGCTACAGATGGAAGGGTGAGGCATAGATGGTGTGGAGCTATAGATGGAGGGGGTATAGGTGGGGTATAGCTAGAGATGGAAGGGTGAGGCATAGATGGGGTGGAGCTATAGATGGAGGGGGTATATGAGGGGCATAGTTAGGGATGAAGGGTGCAGCATAGATGGAGGGGGTATAGGAGGGGCATAGCTAGAGATGGAAGGGTGAGGCATAGATGGGGTGGAGCTATAGATGGAGGGGTATAGGAGGGGCATAGCTGGAGATGGAAGGGTGAGGCATAGATGGGGTGGAGCTATACATGGAGGGGTATAGGAGGGGCATAGCTAGAGATGGAAGGGTGAGGCATAGATGGGGTGGAGCTATAGATGGAGGGGGTATAGGTGGGGCATAGCTAGAGATGGAAGGGTGATGCATAGATGGGGTGGAGCTATATATGGAGTGTGTATAGCAAGGGCATAGCTAGAGATGAAAGAGTGAGGCATGGATGGGGTGGAGCTATAGATGGGGGGGTATAGGATGGGCATAGTTAGAGATGGATGTGTGAGGCATAGATGGAGTGGAGCTATAGATGAAGGGGTATAGGAGGGGCCTAGCTAGAGATGGATGGTGAGGCATAGATGGGGTGGAGCTTTAGATGGAGGGGGTATAGGTGGGGCATAGCTAGAGATGGAAGGGTGAGGCATAGATGGGTGGAGCTATAGATGGAGGGGGTATAGATGGGGCATAGCTAGAGATGGAAGGGTGAGGCATAGATGGGGGAGCTATAGAGGGAAGGGGTATAGGTGGGGCATAGCTAGAGATGGAAGGGTGAGGCATAAATGGGGTGGAGCTATAGATCGAGGGGGTATAGGTGGGGCATAGCTAGAGATGTAAGGGTGAGGCATAGATGGGCAGGAGCTATAGATGAAGGGGTAAAGGTGGGGCATAGCTGGAGATGGAAGGGTGATGCATAGAGGGGATGGAGGTATAGATGCAGGGGCACAGCTAGAGATGGAGGGGGTATAGGTGGGGCATAGCTAGAGATGGAAGGGTGAGGCATAGATGTGGTGGAGCTATAGAGGGAAGGGGTATAGGTGGGGCATAGCTAGAGATGGAAGGGTGATGCATAGATGGGGTGGAGCTATAGATGGAGGGTGTATAGGAGGGGCATAGCTAGAGATGGAAGTGTGAGGCATAGATGGGGTGGAGCTATAGATCGAGGGGGTATAGGTGGGGCATAGCTAGAGATGGAAGGGTGATGCATAGATGGGGTGGAGCTATAGATGGAGGGGGTATATGTAGGGCATAGCTAGAGATGGAAGGGTGAGGCATAGCTGGGGTGGAGCTATAGATGGAGGGTGTATAGGAGGGGCATAGCTAGAGATGGAAGGGTGAGGCATAGATGGAGTGGAGCTATAGATGGAGTGGGTATAGGTGGGGCATAGCTAGAGATGGATAGGATGAGGCATAGATGGGGTGGAGCTATAGATGGAGGGGGTTTATGTAGGGCATAGCTAGAGATGGAAGGGTGAGGCATAGATGGGGTGGAGCTATAGATGGAGGGGGTATAGGTGGGGCATAGCTAGAGATGGATGGGTGAGGCATAGATGAGGTGGAGCTATGGATGCAGGGGGTATAGGAGGGGCATAGCTAGAGATGGAAGGGTGAGGCATAGATGGGGTGGAGCTATAGATGGAGGGGGTATATGTAGGGCATAGCTAGAGATGGAAGGGTGAGGCATAGATGGGGTGGAGCTATAGATGGAGGGGATATTTGTGGTGCATAGCTAGAGATGGAAGGGTGAGGCATAGATGGGGTGGAGCTATATATGGAGGGGTATAGGAGGGGCATAGCTAGAGATGGAAGGGTGAGGCATAGATGGGGGGAGCTATAGAGGGAAGGGGTATAGGTGGGGCATAGCTAGAGATGGAAGGGTGAGGCATAAATGGGGTGGAGCTATAGATCGAGGGGGTATAGGTGGGGCATAGCTAGAGATGTAAGGGTGAGGCATAGATGGGCAGGAGCTATAGATGAAGGGGGTAAAGGTGGGGCATAGCTAGAGATGGAAGGGTGATGCATAGAGGGGGTGGAGGTATAGATGCAGGGGCACAGCTAGAGATGGAGGGGGTATAGGTGGGGCATAGCTAGAGATGGAAGGGTGAGGCATAGATGTGGTGGAGCTATAGAGGGAAGGGGTACAGGTGGGGCATAGCTAGAGATGGAAGGGTGATGCATAGATGGGGTGGAGCTATAGATGGAGCGTGTATAGGAGGGGCATAGCTAGAGATGGATGGGTGAGGCATAGATGGGGTGGAGCTATAGATCGAGGGGGTATAGGTGGGGCATAGCTAGAGATGGAAGGGTGATGCATAGATGGGGTGGAGCTATAGATGGAGGGGGTATATGTAGGGCATAGCTAGAGATGGAAGGGTGAGGCATAGCTGGGGTGGAGCTATAGATGGAGGGTGTATAGGAGGGGCATAGCTAGAGATGGAAGGGTGAGGCATAGATGGGGTGGAGCTATAGATGGAGTGGGTATAGGTGGGGCATAGCTAGAGATGGATAGGATGAGGCATAGATGGGGTGGAGCTATAGATGGAGGGGGTATAGGTGGGGTATAGCTAGAGATGGTAGGGTGAGGCATAGATGGGGTGGAGCTATAGATGGAGGGGGTATAGGTGGGGCATAGCTAGAGATGGATGGGTGATGCATAGATGGGGTGGAGCTATGGATGGAGGGGGTATAGGAGGGGCATAGCTAGAGATGGAAGGGTGAGGCATAGATGGGGTGGAGCTATAGATGGAGGGGGTATATGTAGGGCATAGCTAGAGATGGAGGAAGGGTGAGGCATAGATGGGGTGGAGCTATAGATGGAGGGGGTATATGTGGTGCATAGCTAGAGATGGAAGGGTGAGGCATAGATGGGGTGGAGCTATATATGTGGAGGGCTATAGGAGGGGCATAGCTAGAGATGGATGGTGAGCCATAGATGGGGTGGAGCTATAGATCAAGGGGGTATACGTGGGGTATAGCTAGAGATGGAATGGTGAGGCATAGATGGGGTGGAGCTATAGATGGAGGGGTATAGGTGGGGCATAGCTAGAGATGGAAGGGTGTGGCATAGATGGGGTGGAGCTATAGATGGAGGGGGTATATGTAGGGCATAGCTAGAGATGGAAGGGTGAGGCATAGATGGGGTGGAGCTATAGATGGAGGGGGTATATGTAGGGCATAGCTAGAGATGGAAGGGTGAGGCATAGATGGGGTGGAGCTATAGATGGAGGGGTATAGGAGGGGCATAGCTGGAGATGGAAGGGTGAGGCATAGATGGGGTGGAGCTATAGATGGAGGGGGTATAGGAGGGGCATAGTTAGGGATGGAAGGGTGCAGCATAGATGGAGGGGGTATAGGAGGGGCATAGCTAGAGATGGAAGGGTGAGGCATAGATGGGGTGGAGCTATAGATGGGGTATAGGAGGGGCATAGCTGGAGATGGAAGGGTGAGGCATAGATGGGGTGGAGCTATACATGGATGGGTATAGGAGGGGCATAGCTAGAGATGGAAGGGTGAGGCATAGATGGGGTGGAGCTATAGATGGAGGGGGTATAGGTGGGGCATAGCTAGAGAATGAAGGGTGATGCATAGATGGGGTGGAGCTATATATGGAGGGTGTATAGGAAGGGCATAGCTAGAGATGGAAGGGTGAGGCATAGATGGGGTGGAGATATAGATGGAGGGGGTATAGGATGGGCATACTTGGAGATGGATGTGTGAGGCATAGATGGAGTGGAGCTATAGATGAAGGGATATAGGTGGAGCCTACCTAGAGATGGATGGTGAGGCATAGATGGGGTGGAGCTTTAGATGGAGGGGGTATAGGTGGGGCATAGCTAGAGATGGAGGAGTGAGGCATAGATGGGGTGGAGCTATAGATGGATGGGGTATAGATGGGGCATAGCTAGAGATGGAAGGGTGAGGCATAGATGGGGTGGAGCTATAGAGGGAAGGTGTATAGGTGGGGCATAGCTAGAGATGGAAGGGTGAGGCATAAATGGGGTGGAGCTATAGATCGAGGGGGTATAGGTGGGGCATAGCTAGAGATGGAAGGGTGAGGCATAGATGGGCAGGAGCTATAGATGGAGGGGGTAAAGGTGGGGCATAGCTAGAGATGGAAGGGTGATGCATAGAAGGGGTGGAGGTATAGATGCAGGGGCACAGCTAGAGATGGAGGGGGTATAGGTGGGGCATAGCTAGAGATGGAAGGGAGAGGCATAGATGGGGTGGAGCTATAGAGGGAAGGGGTATAGGTGGGGCATAGCTAGAGATGGAAGGGTGATGCATAGATGGGTTGGAGCTATAGATGGAGGGGTATAGGTGGGGCATAGCTAGAGATGGAAGGGTGTGGCATAGATGGGGTGGAGCTATAGATCAAGGGGGTATAGGTGGGGTATAGCTAGAGATGGAAGGGTGAGGCATAGATGGGGTGGAGCTATAGATGGAGGGGGTATAGGATGGGCATAGTTAGAGATGGATGTGTGAGGCATAGATGGAGTGGAGCTATAGATGAAGGGGTATAGGTGGGGCATAGCTAGAGATGGAAGGGTGAGGCATAGATGGGGTGGAACTATAGATGGAGGGGGTATAGATGGGGCATAGCTAGAGATGGAAGGGTGAGGCATAGATGGGGTGGAGCTATAGACGGAGGGGGTATAGGTGGGGCATAGCTAGAGATGGAAGGGTGAGGCATAGATGGGCAGGAGCTATAGATGGAGAGGGTAAATGTGGGGCATAGCTAGAGATGGAAGGGTGAGGCATAGATGGGGTGGAGCTATAGATGGAGGGGGTATAGGATGGGCATAGTTAGAGATGGATGTGTGAGGCATAGATGGAGTGGAGCTATAGATGAAGGGGTATAGGTGGGGCATAGCTAGAGATGGAAGGGTGAGGCATAGATGGGGTGGAACTATAGATGGAGGGGGTATAGATGGGGCATAGCTAGAGATGGAAGGGTGAGGCATAGATGGGGTGGAGCTATAGATCGAGGGGGTATAGGTGGGGCATAGCTAGAGATGGAAGGGTGAGGCATAGATGGGCAGGAGCTATAGATGGAGAGGGTAAATGTGGGGCATAGCTAGAGATGGAAGGGTGATGCATAGAGGGGGTGGAGGTATAAATGCAGGGGCACAGCTAGAGATGGAGGGGGTATAGGTGGGGCATAGCTAGAGATGGAAGGGTGAGGCATAGATGGGGTGGAGTTATAGAGGGAAGGGGTATAGGTGGGGCATAGCTAGAGATGGAAGGGTGATGCATAGATGGGGTGGAGCTATAGATGGAGGGTGTATAGGAGGGGCATAGCTAGAGATGGAAGGGTGAGGCATAGATGGGGTGGAGCTATAGATCGAGGGGGTATAGGTGGGGCATAGTTAGAGATGGAAGGATGATGCAAAAATGGGGTGGAGCTATAGATGGAGGGTGTATAGGAGGGGCATAGCTAGAGATGGAAGGGTGAGGCATAGATGTGCTGGAGCTATAGATCGAGGGGGTATAGGTGGGGCATAGCTAGAGATGGAAGGGTGATGCATAGATGGGGTGGAGCTATAGATGGACTGGGTATATGTAGGGCATAGCTAGAGATGGAAGGGTGAGGCATAGCTGGGGTGAAGCTATAGATGGAGGGTGTATAGGAGGGGCATAGCTAGAGATGGAAGGGTGAGGCATAGATGGGGTGGAGCTATAGATGGAGGGGGTATAGGTGGGGCATAGCTAGAGATGGATAGGATGAGGCATAGATGGGGTGGAGCTATAGATGGAGGGGGGATAGGTGGGGCATAGCTAGAGATGGATGGGTGAGGCATAGATGGGGTGGGGCTATAGATGGAGGGGGTATAGGAGGGGCATAGCTAGAGATAGAAGGGTGAGGCATAGATGGGGTGTTGCTATAGATGGAGGGGGTATATGTATGGCATAGCTAGAGATGGAAGGGTGAGGCATAGATGGGGTGGAGCTATAGATGGAGGGGGTATAGGAGGGGAATAGCAAGAGATGGATGGTGAGGCATAGATGGGGTGGAGCTATAGATCAAGGGGGTATACGTGGGGTATAGCTAGAGATGGAAGGGTGAGGCCTAGATGGGGTGGAGATACAGATGGAGGGGGTACATGTGGGGCATAGCTAGAGATGGATGGGTGAGGCATAGATGGGGTGGAGCTATAGATGGAGGGGTATAGGTGGGGCATAGCTAGAGATGGAAGGGTGTGGCATAGATGGGGTGGAGCTATAGATCAAGGGGGTATAGGTGGGGTATAGCTAGAGATGGAAGGGTGAGGCATAGATGGGGTGGAGCTATAGATGGAGGGGGTATAGGATGGGCATAGTTAGAGATGGATGTGTGAGGCATAGATGGAGTGGAGCTATAGATGAAGGGGTATAGGTGGGGCATAGCTAGAGATGGAAGGGTGAGGCATAGATGGGGTGGAACTATACATGGAGGGGGTATAGATGGGGCATAGCTAGAGATGGAAGGGTGAGGCATAGATGGGGTGGAGCTATAGACCGAGGGGGTATAGGTGGGGCATAGCTAGAGATGGAAGGGTGAGGCATAGATGGGCAGGAGCTATAGATGGAGAGGGTAAATGTGGGGCATAGCTAGAGATGGAAGGGTGAGGCATAGATGGGGTGGAGCTATAGATGGAGGGGGTATAGGATGGGCATAGTTAGAGATGGATGTGTGAGGCATAGATGGAGTGGAGCTATAGATGAAGGGGTATAGGTGGGGCATAGCTAGAGATGGAAGGGTGAGGCATAGATGGGGTGGAACTATAGATGGAGGGGGTATAGATGGGGCATAGCTAGAGATGGAAGGGTGAGGCATAGATGGGGTGGAGCTATAGATCGAGGGGGTATAGGTGGGGCATAGCTAGAGATGGAAGGGTGAGGCATAGATGGGCAGGAGCTATAGATGGAGAGGGTAAATGTGGGGCATAGCTAGAGATGGAAGGGTGATGCATAGAGGGGGTGGAGGTATAAATGCAGGGGCACAGCTAGAGATGGAGGGGGTATAGGTGGGGCATAGCTAGAGATGGAAGGGTGAGGCATAGATGGGGTGGAGTTATAGAGGGAAGGGGTATAGGTGGGGCATAGCTAGAGATGGAAGGGTGATGCATAGATGGGGTGGAGCTATAGATGGAGGGTGTATAGGAGGGGCATAGCTAGAGATGGAAGGGTGAGGCATAGATGGGGTGGAGCTATAGATCGAGGGGGTATAGGTGGGGCATAGTTAGAGATGGAAGGATGATGCAAAAATGGGGTGGAGCTATAGATGGAGGGGGTATATGTAGGGCATAGCTAGAGATGGAAGGGTGAGGCATAGCTGGGGCGGAGCTATAGATGGAGGGTGCATAGGAGGGGCATAGCTAGAGATGGAAGGGTGAGGCATAGATGGGGTGGAGCTATAGATGGAGGGGTATATGTAGGGCATAGCTAGAGATGGAAGGGTGAGGCATAGATGGGGTGGAGCTATAGATCTAGGGGGTATAGGTGGGGTATGGCTAGAGATGGAAGGGTGAGGCATAGATGGAGTGGAGCTATAGAAGGAGGGGGTATAGGTGGGGCATAGCTAGAGATGGATGGGTGAGGCATAGATGGGGTGGAGCTATAGATGGAGGGGGTATAGGAGGGGAATAGCTAGAGATGGAAGGGTGAGGCATAGATGGGGTGGAGCTATAGATGGAGGGGGTATATGTAGGGCATAGCTAGAGATGGAAGGGTGAGGCATAGAAGGGGTGGAGCTATATATGGAGGGGGTATAGGTGGTGCATAGCTAGAGATGGAAGGGTGAGACATAGATGGGGTGGAGCTATAGATCAAGGGGGTATAGGTGGGGTATAGCTAGAGATGGATGGGTGAGGCATAGATGGGGTGGAGCTATAGATGGAGGGGTATAGGTGGGGCATAGCTAGAGATGGAAGGGTGAGGCATAGATGGGGTGGAGCTATAGATGGAGGGGGTATAGATGGGGTATAGCTAGAGATAGAAGGGTGCAGCATAGATGGAGTGGGTATAGGAGGGGCATAGCTAGAGATGGAAGGGTGAGGCATAGATGGGGTGGAGCTATAGATGGAGGGGTATAGGAGGGGCATAGCTGGAGATGGAAGGGTGAGGCATAGATGAGGTGGAGCTATACATGGAGGGGTATAGGAGGGGCATAGCTAGAGATGGAAGGGTGAGGCATAGATGTGGTGGAGCTATAGATGGAGGGGGTATAGGTGGGGCATAGCTAGAGATGGAAGGGTGATGCATAGATGGGGTGGAGCTATAGATGGAGGGTGTATAGGAGGGGCATAGCTAGAGATGGAAGGGTGAGGCATAAATGTGCTGGAGCTATAGATCGAGGGGGTATAGATGGGGCATAGCTAGAGATGGAAGGGTGATGCATAGATGGGGTGGAGCTATAGATGGACTGGGTATATGTAGGGCATAGCTAGAGATGGAAGGGTGAGGCATAGCTGGGGTGAAGCTATAGATGGAGGGTGTATAGGAGGGGCATAGCTAGAGATGGAAGGGTGAGTCATAGATGGGGTGGAGCTATAGATGGAGGGGGTATAGGTGGGGCATAGCTAGAGATGGATAGGATGAGGCATAGATGGGGTGGAGCTATAGATGGAGGGGGGATAGGTGGGGCATAGCTAGAGATGGATGGGTGAGGCATAGATGGGGTGGAGCTATAGATGGAGGGGGTATAGGAGGGGCATAGCTAGAGATAGAAGGGTGAGGCATAGATGGGGTGTTGCTATAGATGGAGGGGTATAGGAGGGGCATAGCAAGAGATGGATGGTGAGGCATAGATGGGGTGGAGCTATAGATCAAGGGGGTATACGTGGGGTATAGCTAGAGATGGAAGGGTGAGGCCTAGATGGGGTGGAGATACAGATGGAGGGGGTACATGTGGGGCATAGCTAGAGATGGATGGGTGAGGCATAGATGGGGTGGAGCTATAGATGGAGGGGTATAGGTGGGGCATAGCTAGAGATGGAAGGGTGTGGCATAGATGGGGTGGAGCTATATATGGAGGGGTGTAGGAGGGGCCTAGCTAGAGATGGATGGGTGTGGCATAGATCGGGTGGAGCCATAGATGGAGGGGGTATATGTAGAGCACAGCTAGAGATGGAAGGGTGAGGCATTTTTGGGGTGGAACTATAGATGGAGGGGGTATAGGTGGTGCATAGCTAGAGATGGAAGGGTGAGACATAGATGGGGTGGTGCTATAGATGGAGGGGTATAGGAGGGGCATTGCTGGAGATGGAAGGGTGAGGCATAGATGGGGTGGAGCTATAGATGGAGGGGATATAGGAGGGGCATAGTTAGGGATGGAAGGGTGCAGCATAGATGGAGGAGTATAGGAGGGGCATAGCTAGAGATGGAAGGGTGAGGCATAGATGGGGTGGAGCTATAGATGGAGGGGGTATAGGTGGGGCATAGCTAGAGAATGAAGGGTGATGCATAGATGGGGTGGAGCTATATATGGAGGGTGTATAGGAAGGGCATAGCTAGAGATGGAAGGGTGAGGCATAGATGGGGTGGAGCTATAGATGGAGGGGGTATAGGATGGGCATAGTTAAAGATGGATGTGTGAGGCATAGATGGTGTGGAGCTATAGATGAAGGGGTATAGTTGGGGCCTAGCTAGAAATGGATGGTGAGGCATAGATGGGGTGGAGCTTTAGATGGAGGGGGTATAGGTGGGGCATAGCTAGAGATGGAATGGTGAGGAATAGATGGGGTGGAGCTATAGATGGAAGGGGTATAGATGGGGCATAGCTAGAGATGGAAGGGTGAGGCATAGATGGGGTGGAGCTATAGAGGGAAGGTGTATAGGTGGGGCATAGCTAGAGATGGAAGGGTGATGCATAGAGGGGGTGGAACTATAGATACAGGGGCACAGCTAGAGATGGAGGGGGTATAGGTGGGGCATAGCTAGAGATGGAAGGGTGAGGCATAGATGGGGTGAAGCTATAGAGGGAAGGGGTATAGGTGGGGCATAGCTAGAGATGGAAGGGTGATACATAGATGGGATGGAGCTATAGATGGAGGGTGTATAGGAGGGGCATAGCTAGAGATGGAAGGGTGAGGCATAGATGGGGTGGAGCTATAGATCGAGGGGGTATAGGTGGGGCATAGCTAGAGATGGAAGGGTGATCCAAAAATGGGGTGGAGCTATAGATGGAGGGGGTATATGTAGGGCATAGCTAGAGATGGAATGGTGAGACATAGCTGGGGCGGAGCTATAGATGGAGGGTGCATAGGAGGGGCATAGCTAGAGATGGAAGGGTGAGGCATAGAATGGGTGGAGCTATAGATGGAGGGGGTATAGGTGGGGCATAGCTAGAGATGGATAGGATGAGGCATAGATGGGGTGGAGCTATAGATGGAGGGGGTATATGTAGGGCATAGCTAGAGATGGAAGGGTGAGGCATAGATGGGGTGGAGCTATAGATCTAGGGAGTATAGGTGGGGTATAGCTAGAGATGGAAGGGTGAGGCATAGATTTGGTGGAGCTATAGATGGAGGGGGTATAGGTGGGGCATAGCTAGAGATGGATGGGTGAGGCATAGATGGGGTGGAGCTATAGATGGAGGGGGTATAGGAGGGGCATAGCTAGAGATGGAAGGGTGAGGCATAGATGGGGTGGAGGTATAGATGGAGGGGGTATATGTAGGGCATAGCTAGAGATGGAAGGGTGAGGCATAGATGGGGTGGAGCTATATATGGAGGGGGTATAGGTGGTGCATAGCTAGAGATGGAAGCGTGAGGCATAGATGGGGTGGAGCTATAGATCAAGGGGGTATAGGTGGGGTATAGCTAGAGATGGATGGGTGAGGCATAGAAGGGGTGGAGCTATAGATGGAGGGGTATAGGTGGGGCATAGCTAGAGATGGAAGGGTGTGGCATCAATGGGGTGGAGCTATATATGGAGGGGTATAGGAGGGGCATAGCTAGAGATGGATGGGTGTGGCATAGATGGGGTGGAGCTATAGATGGAGGGGGTATATGTAGGGCATAGCTAGAGATGGAAGGGTGAGGCATAGATGGGGTGGAGCTATAGATGGAGGGGTATAGGAGGGGCATAGCTGGAGATGGAAGGGTGAGGCATAGATGAGGTGGAGCTATACATGGAGGGGTATAGGAGGGGCATAGCTAGAGATGGAAGGGTGAGGCATAGATGGGGTGGAGCTATAGATGGAGGGGGTATAGGTGGGGCATAGCTAGAGATGGAAGGGTGATGCATAGATGGGGTGGAGCTATATATGGAGGGTGTATAGGAAGGGCATAGCTAGAGATGGAAGGGTGAGGCATAGATGGGGTGGAGCTATAGATGGGGGGTATAGGATGGGCATAGTTAGAGATGGATGTGTGAGGCATAGATGGAGTGGAGCTATAGATGAAGGGGTATAGGTGGGGCCTGGCTAGAGATGGATGGTGAGGCATAGATGGGGTGGAGCTTTAGATGGAGGGGGTATAGGTGGGGCATAGCTAGAGATGGAAGGGTGAGGCATAGATGGGGTGGAGCTATAGATGGAGCGGGTATAGATGGGGCATAGCTAGAGATGGAAGGGTGAGGCATAGATGGGGGGAGCTATAGAGGGAAGGGGTATAGGTGGGGCATAGCTAGAGATGGAAGGGTGAGGCATAAATGGGGTGGAGCTATAGATCGAGGGGGTATAGGTGGGGCATAGCTAGAGATGGAAGGGTGAGGCATAGATGGGCAGGAGCTATAGATGAAGGGGGTAAAGGTGGGGCACAGCTAGAGATGGAAGGGTGATGCATAGATGGGGTGGAGGTATAGATGCAGGGGCACAGCTAGAGATGGAGGGGGTATAGGTGGGGCATAGCTAGAGATGGAAGGTTGAGGCATAGATGTGGCGGAGCTATAGAGGTAAAGAGCATAGGTGGGGCATAGCTAGAGATGGAAGGGTGATGCATAGATGGGGTGGAGCTATAGATGGAGGGTGTATAGGAGGGGCATAGCTAGAGATGGAAGGGTGAGGCATAAATGTGCTGGAGCTATAGATCGAGGGGGTATAGGTGGGGCATAGCTAGAGATGGAAGGGTGATGCATAGATGGGGTGGAGCTATAGATGGACTGGGTATATGTAGGGCATAGCTAGAGATGGAAGGGTGAGGCATAGCTGGGGTGAAGCTATAGATGGAGGGTGTATAGGAGGGGCATAGCTAGAGATGGAAGGGTGAGGCATAGATGGGGTGGAGCTATAGATGGAGGGGGTATAGGTGGGGCATAGCTAGAGATGGATAGGATGAGGCATAGATGGGGTGGAGCTATAGATGGAGGGGGATAGGTGGGGCATAGCTAGAGATGGATGGGTGAGGCATAGATGGGGTGGAGCTATAGATGGAGGGGGTATAGGAGGGGCATAGCTAGAGATAGAAGGGTGAGGCATAGATGGGGTGTTGCTATAGATGGAGGGGTATAGGAGGGGCATAGCAAGAGATGGATGGTGAGGCATAGATGGGGTGGAGCTATAGATCAAGGGGGTATACGTGGGGTATAGCTAGAGATGGAAGGGTGAGGCCTAGATGGGGTGGAGATACAGATGGAGGGGGTACATGTGGGGCATAGCTAGAGATGGATGGGTGAGGCATAGATGGGGTGGAGCTATAGATGGAGGGGTATAGGTGGGGCATAGCTAGAGATGGAAGGGTGTGGCATAGATGGGGTGGAGCTATATATGGAGGGGTATAGGAGTGGCCTAGCTAGAGATGGATGGGTGTGGCATAGATCGGGTGGAGCCATAGATGGAGGGGGTATATGTAGAGCATAGCTAGAGATGGAAGGGTGAGGCATTTTTGGGGTGGAACTATAGATGGAGGGGGTATAGGTGGTGCATAGCTAGAGATGGAAGGGTGAGACATAGATGGGGTGGTGCTATAGATGGAGGGGTATAGGAGGGGCATTGCTGGAGATGGAAGGGTGAGGCATAGATGGGGTGGAGCTATAGATGGAGGGGATATAGGAGGGGCATATTTAGGGATGGAAGGGTGCAGCATAGATGGAGGAGTATAGGAGGGGCATAGCTAGAGATGGAAGGGTGAGGCATAGATGGGGTGGAGCTATAGATGGAGGGGGTATAGGTGGGGCATAGCTAGAGAATGAAGGGTGATGCATAGATGGGGTGGAGCTATATATGGAGGGTGTATAGGAAGGGCATAGCTAGAGATGGAAGGGTGAGGCATAGATGGGGTGGAGCTATAGATGGAGGGGGTATAGGATGGGCATAGTTAAAGATGGATGTGTGAGGCATAGATGGTGTGGAGCTATAGATGAAGGGGTATAGTTGGGGCCTAGCTAGAAATGGATGGTGAGGCATAGATGGGGTGGAGCTTTAGATGGAGGGGGTATAGGTGGGGCATAGCTAGAGATGGAATGGTGAGGAATAGATGGGGTGGAGCTATAGATGGAAGGGGTATAGATGGGGCATAGCTAGAGATGGAAGGGTGAGGCATAGATGGGGTGGAGCTATAGAGGGAAGGTGTATAGGTGGGGCATAGCTAGAGATGGAAGGGTGATGCATAGAGGGGGTGGAACTATAGATACAGGGGCACAGCTAGAGATGGAGGGGGTATAGGTGGGGCATAGCTAGAGATGGAAGGGTGAGGCATAGATGGGGTGAAGCTATAGAGGGAAGGGGTATAGGTGGGGCATAGCTAGAGATGGAAGGGTGATACATAGATGGGATGGAGCTATAGATGGAGGGTGTATAGGAGGGGCATAGCTAGAGATGGAAGGGTGAGGCATAGATGGGGTGGAGCTTTAGATCGAGGGGGTATAGGTGGGGCATAGCTAGAGATGGAAGGGTGATCCAAAAATGGGGTGGAGCTATAGATGGAGGGGGTATATGTAGGGCATAGCTAGAGATGGAAGGGTGAGGCATAGATGGGGTGGAGCTATAGATCTAGGGAGTATAGGTGGGGTATAGCTAGAGATGGAAGGGTGAGGCATAGATTTGGTGGAGCTATAGATGGAGGGGGTATAGGTGGGGCATAGCTAGAGATGGATGGGTGAGGCATAGATGGGGTGGAGCTATAGATGGAGAGGGTATAGGAGGGGCATAGCTAGAGATGGAAGGGTGAGGCATAGATGGGGTGGAGGTATAGATGGAGGGGGTATATGTAGGGCATAGCTAGAGATGGAAGGGTGAGGCATAGATGGGGTGGAGCTATATATGGAGGGGGTATAGGTGGTGCTTAGCTAGAGATGGAAGCGTGAGGCATAGATGGGGTGGAGCTATAGATCAAGGGGGTATAGGTGGGGTATAGCTAGAGATGGATGGGTGAGGCATAGATGGGGTGGAGATATAGATGGAGGGGTATAGGTGGGGCATAGCTAGAGATGGAAGGGTGTGGCATCAATGGGGTGGAGCTATATATGGAGGGGTATAGGAGGGGCATAGCTAGAGATGGATGGGTGTGGCATAGATGGGGTGGAGCTATAGATGGAGGGGGTATATGTAGGGCATAGCTAGAGATGGAAGGGTGAGGCATAGATGGGGTGGAGCTATAGATGGAGGGGTATAGGAGGGGCATAGCTGGAGATGGAAGGGTGAGGCATAGATGAGGTGGAGCTATACATGGAGGGGTATAGGAGGGGCATAGCTAGAGATGGAAGGGTGAGGCATAGATGGGGTGGAGCTATAGATGGAGGGGGTATAGGTGGGGCATAGCTAGAGATGGAAGGGTGATGCATAGATGGGGTGGAGCTATATATGGAGGGTGTATAGGAAGGGCATAGCTAGAGATGGAAGGGTGAGGCATAGATGGGGTGGAGCTATAGATGGGGGGTATAGGATGGGCATAGTTAGAGATGGATGTGTGAGGCATAGATGGAGTGGAGCTATAGATGAAGGGGTATAGGTGGGGCCTGGCTAGAGATGGATGGTGAGGCATAGATGGGGTGGAGCTTTAGATGGAGGGGGTATAGGTGGGGCATAGCTAGAGATGGAAGGGTGAGGCATAGATGGGGTGGAGCTATAGATGGAGCGGGTATAGATGGGGCATAGCTAGAGATGGAAGGGTGAGGCATAGATGGGGGGAGCTATAGAGGGAAGGGGTATAGGTGGGGCATAGCTAGAGATGGAAGGGTGAGGCATAAATGGGGTGGAGCTATAGATCGAGGGGGTATAGGTGGGGCATAGCTAGAGATGGAAGGGTGAGGCATAGATGGGCAGGAGCTATAGATGAAGGGGGTAAAGGTGGGGCACAGCTAGAGATGGAAGGGTGATGCATAGATGGGGTGGAGGTATAGATGCAGGGGCACAGCTAGAGATGGAGGGGGTATAGGTGGGGCATAGCTAGAGATGGAAGGTTGAGGCATAGATGTGGCGGAGCTATAGAGGTAAAGAGCATAGGTGGGGCATAGCTAGAGATGGAAGGGTGATGCATAGATGGGGTGGAGCTATAGATGGAGGGTGTATAGGAGGGGCATAGCTAGAGATGGAAGGGTGAGGCATAGATGGGGTGGAGCTATAGATCGAGGGGGTATAGGTGGGGCATAGCTAGAGATGGAAGGGTGATGCATAGATGGGGTGGAGCTATAGATGGACTGGGTATATGTAGGGCATAGCTAGAGATGGAAGGGTGAGGCATAGCTGAGGTGAAGCTATAGATGGAGGGTGTATAGGAGGGGCATAGCTAGAGATGGAAGGGTGAGGCATAGATGGGGTGGAGCTATAGATGGAGGGGTATAGGTGGGGCATAGCTAGAGATGGATGGGTGAGGCATAGATGGGGTGGAGCTATAGATGGAGGGGGTATAGGAGGGGCATAGCTAGAGATGGAAGGGTGAGGCATAGATGGGGTGGAGCTATAGATGGAGGGGGTATATGTAGGGCATAGCTAGAGATGGAATGGTGAGGCATAGATGGGGTGGAGCTATAGATGGAGGGGGTATAGGAGGGGCATAGCAAGAGATGGATGGTGAGTCATAGATGGGGTGGAGCTATAGATCAAGGGGGTATACGTGGGGTATAGCTAGAGATGGAAGGGTGAGGCCTAGATGGGGTGGAGCTACAGATGGAGGGGGTATATGTGGGGCATAGCTAGAGATGGATGGGTGAGGCATAGATGGGGTGGAGCTATAGATGGAGGGGTATAGGTGGGGCATAGCTAGAGATGGAAGGGTGTGGCATAGATGGGGTGGAGCTATATATGGAGGGGTATAGGAGGGGCATAGCTAGAGATGATGGGTGTGGCATAGATCGGGTGGAGCCATAGATGGAGGGGGTATATGTAGGGCATAGCTAGAGATGGAAGGGTGAGGCATAGATGGGGTGGAGCTATAGATGGAGGGGGTATAGGAGGGGCATAGCAAGAGATGGATGGTGAGTCATAGATGGGGTGGAGCTATAGATCAAGGGGGTATACGTGGGGTATAGCTAGAGATGGAAGGGTGAGGCCTAGATGGGGTGGAGCTAGAGATGGAGGGGGTATATGTGGGGCATAGCTAGAGATGGATGGGTGAGGCATAGATGGGGTGGAGCTATAGATGGAGGGGTATAGGTGGGGCATAGCTAGAGATGGAAGGGTGTGGCATAGATGGGGTGGAGCTATATATGGAGGGGTATAGGAGGGGCATAGCTAGAGATGATGGGTGTGGCATAGATCGGGTGGAGCCATAGATGGAGGGGGTATATGTAGGGCATAGCTAGAGATGGAAGGGTGAGGCATTTTTGGGGTGGAGCTATAGATGGAGGGGGTATAGGTGGTGCATAGCTAGAGATGGAAGGGTGAGACATAGATGGGGTGGAGCTATAGATGGAGGGGTATAGGAGGGGCATAGCTGGAGATGGAAGGGTGAGGCATAGATGGGGTGGAGCTATAGATGGAGGGGGTATAGGAGGGGCATAGTTAGGGATGGAAGGGTGCAGCATAGATGGAGGGGGTATAGGAGGGGCATCGCTAGAGATGGAAGGGTGAGGCATAGATGGGGTGGAGCTATAGATGGAGGGGTATAGGAGGGGCATAGCTGGAGATGGAAGGGTGAGGCATAGATGGGGTGGAGCTATAGATGGAGGGGGTATAGGATGGGCATAGTTAGAGATGGATGTGTGAGGCATAGATGGTGTGGAGCTATAGATGAAGGGGTATACGTGGGGCCTAGCTAGAGATGGATGGTGAGGCATAGATGGGGTGGAGCTATATATGGAGGGTGTATAGGAAGGGCATAGCTAGAGATGGAAGGGTGAGGCATAGATGGGGTGGAGCTATAGATGGAGGGGGTATAGGATGGGCATAGTTAGAGATGGATGTGTGAGGCATAGATGGTGTGGAGCTATAGATGAAGGGGTATACGTGGGGCCTAGCTAGAGATGGATGGTGAGGCATAGATGGGGTGGAGCTATAGAGGGAAGGTGTATAGGTGGGGCATAGCTAGAGATGGAAGGGTGAGGCATAAATGGGGTGGAGCTATAGATCGAGGGGGTATAGGTGGGGCATAGCTAGAGATGGAAGGGTGAGGCATAGATGGGGTGGAGCTATAGATGGAGGGGTATAGGAGGGGCATAGCTGGAGATGGAAGGGTGAGGCATAGATGGGGTGGAGCTATAGATGGAGGGGGTATAGGATGGGCATAGTTAGAGATGGATGTGTGAGGCATAGATGGTGTGGAGCTATAGATGAAGGGGTATACGTGGGGCCTAGCTAGAGATGGATGGTGAGGCATAGATGTGGCGGAGCTATAGAGGTAAAGAGCATAGGTGGGGCATAGCTAGAGATGGAAGGGTGATGCATAGATGGGGTGGAGCTATAGATGGAGGGTGTATAGGAGGGGCATAGCTAGAGATGGAAGGGTGAGGCATAGATGGGGTGGAGCTATAGATCGAGGGGGTATAGGTGGGGCATAGCTAGAGATGGAAGGGTGATGCATAGATGGGGTGGAGCTATAGATGGACTGGGTATATGTAGGGCATAGCTAGAGATGGAAGGGTGAGGCATAGCTGAGGTGAAGCTATAGATGGAGGGTGTATAGGAGGGGCATAGCTAGAGATGGAAGGGTGAGGCATAGATGGGGTGGAGCTATAGATGGAGGGGTATAGGTGGGGCATAGCTAGAGATGGATGGGTGAGGCATAGATGGGGTGGAGCTATAGATGGAGGGGGTATAGGAGGGGCATAGCTAGAGATGGAAGGGTGAGGCATAGATGGGGTGGAGCTATAGATGGAGGGGGTATATGTAGGGCATAGCTAGAGATGGAAGGGTGAGGCATAGATGGGGTGGAGCTATAGATGGAGGGGGTATAGGAGGGGCATAGCAAGAGATGGATGGTGAGTCATAGATGGGGTGGAGCTATAGATCAAGGGGGTATACGTGGGGTATAGCTAGAGATGGAAGGGTGAGGCCTAGATGGGCTGGAGCTACAGATGGAGGGGGTATATGTGGGGCATAGCTAGAGATGGATGGGTGAGGCATAGATGGGGTGGAGCTATAGATGGAGGGGTATAGGTGGGGCATAGCTAGAGATGGAAGGGTGTGGCATAGATGGGGTGGAGCTATATATGGAGGGGTATAGGAGGGGCATAGCTAGAGATGATGGGTGTGGCATAGATCGGGTGGAGCCATAGATGGAGGGGGTATATGTAGGGCATAGCTAGAGATGGAAGGGTGAGGCATAGATGGGGTGGAGCTATAGATGGAGGGGGTATAGGAGGGGCATAGCAAGAGATGGATGGTGAGTCATAGATGGGGTGGAGCTATAGATCAAGGGGGTATACGTGGGGTATAGCTAGAGATGGAAGGGTGAGGCCTAGATGGGGTGGAGCTACAGATGGAGGGGGTATATGTGGGGCATAGCTAGAGATGGATGGGTGAGGCATAGATGGGGTGGAGCTATAGATGGAGGGGTATAGGTGGGGCATAGCTAGAGATGGAAGGGTGTGGCATAGATGGGGTGGAGCTATATATGGAGGGGTATAGGAGGGGCATAGCTAGAGATGATGGGTGTGGCATAGATCGGGTGGAGCCATAGATGGAGGGGGTATATGTAGGGCATAGCTAGAGATGGAAGGGTGAGGCATTTTTGGGGTGGAGCTATAGATGGAGGGGGTATAGGTGGTGCATAGCTAGAGATGGAAGGGTGAGACATAGATGGGGTGGAGCTATAGATGGAGGGGTATAGGAGGGGCATAGCTGGAGATGGAAGGGTGAGGCATAGATGGGGTGGAGCTATAGATGGAGGTGGTATAGGAGGGGCATAGTTAGGGATGGAAGGGTGCAGCATAGATGGAGGGGGTATAGGAGGGGCATCGCTAGAGATGGAAGGGTGAGGCATAGATGGGGTGGAGCTATAGATGGAGGGGTATAGGAGGGGCATAGCTGGAGATGGAAGGGTGAGGCATAGATGGGGTGGAGCTATAGATGGAGGGGGTATAGGATGGGCATAGTTAGAGATGGATGTGTGAGGCATAGATGGTGTGGAGCTATAGATGAAGGGGTATACGTGGGGCCTAGCTAGAGATGGATGGTGAGGCATAGATGGGGTGGAGCTATATATGGAGGGTGTATAGGAAGGGCATAGCTAGAGATGGAAGGGTGAGGCATAGATGGGGTGGAGCTATAGATGGAGGGGGTATAGGATGGGCATAGTTAGAGATGGATGTGTGAGGCATAGATGGTGTGGAGCTATAGATGAAGGGGTATACGTGGGGCCTAGCTAGAGATGGATGGTGAGGCATAGATGGGGTGGAGCTTTAGATGGAGGGGGTATAGATGGGGCATAGCTAGAGATGGAAGGGTGAGGCATAGATGGGGTGGAGCTATAGAGGGAAGGTGTATAGGTGGGGCATAGCTAGAGATGGAAGGGTGAGGCATAAATGGGGTGGAGCTATAGATCGAGGGGGTATAGGTGGGGCATAGCTAGAGATGGAAGGGTGAGGCATAGATGGGCAGGAGCTATAGATGGAGGGGGTAAAGGTGGGGCATAGCTAGAGATGGAAGGGTGATGCATAGAGGGGGTGGAGCTATAGATACAGGGGCACAGCTAGAGATGGAGGGGGTATAGGAGGGGCATAGCTAGAGATGGAAGGGTGAGGCATAGATGGGGTGGAGCTATAGATCGAGGGGGTATAGGTGGGGCATAGCTAGAGATGGAAGGGTGATGCAAAAATGGGGTGGAGCTATAGATGGAGGGGGTATATGTAGGGCATAGCTAGAGATGGAAGGGTGAGACATAGCTGGGGCGGAGCTATAGATGGAGGGTGCATAGGAGGGGCATAGCTAGAGATGGAAGGGTGAGGCATAGAATGGGTGGAGCTATAGATGGAGGGGGTATAGGTGGGGCATAGCTAGAGATGGATAGGATGAGGCATAGATGGGGTGGAGCTATAGAAGGAGGGGGTATATGTAGGGCATAGCTAGAGACGGAAGGGTGAGGCATAGATGGGGTGGAGCTATAGATCTAGGGGGTATAGGTGGGGTATAGCTAGAGATGGAAGGGTGAGGCATAGATGGGGTGGAGCTATAGATGGAGGGGGTATAGGAGGGGCATAGCTAGAGATGGAAGGGTGAGGCATAGATGGGGTGGAGGTATAGATGGAGGGGGTATATGTAGGGCATAGCTAGAGATGGAAGGGTGAGGCATAGATGGGCAGGAGCTATAGATGGAGGGGGTAAAGGTGGGGCATAGCTAGAGATGGAAGGGTGATGCATAGAGGGGGTGGAGCTATAGATACAGGGGCACAGCTAGAGATGGAGGGGGTATAGGAGGGGCATAGCTAGAGATGGAAGGGTGAGGCATAGATGGGGTGGAGCTATAGATCGAGGGGGTATAGGTGGGGCATAGCTAGAGATGGAAGGGTGATGAAAAAATGGGGTGGAGCTATAGATGGAGGGGGTATATGTAGGGCATAGCTAGAGATGGAAGGGTGAGACATAGCTGGGGCGGAGCTATAGATGGAGGGTGCATAGGAGGGGCATAGCTAGAGATGGAAGGGTGAGGCATAGAATGGGTGGAGCTATAGATGGAGGGGGTATAGGTGGGGCATAGCTAGAGATGGATAGGATGAGGCATAGATGGGGTGGAGCTATAGAAGGAGGGGGTATATGTAGGGCATAGCTAGAGACGGAAGGGTGAGGCATAGATGGGGTGGAGCTATAGATCTAGGGGGTATAGGTGGGGTATAGCTAGAGATGGAAGGGTGAGGCATAGATGGGGTGGAGCTATAGATGGAGGGGGTATAGGAGGGGCATAGCTAGAGATGGAAGGGTGAGGCATAGATGGGGTGGAGGTATAGATGGAGGGGGTATATGTAGGGCATAGCTAGAGATGGAAGGGTGAGGCATAGATGGGGTGGAGCTATATATGGAGGGGGTATTGGTGGTGCATAGCTAGAGATGGAAGGGTGAGGCATAGATGGGGTGGAGCTATAGATCAAGGGGGTATAGGTGGGGTATAGCTAGAGATGGATGGGTGAGGCATAGATGGGGTGGAGCTATAGATGGAGGGGTATAGGTGGGGCATAGCTAGAGATGGAAGGGTGTAGCATCAATGGGGTGGAGCTATAGATGGAGGTGGTATAGGAGGGACATAGCTAGAGCTGGAAGGATGAGGCATAGATGGGGTGGAGCTATAGATGGAGGGGGTGTATGTAGGGCATAGCTAGAGATGGAATGGTGAGGCATAGATGGGGTGGAGCTATAGATGGAGGGGGTATATGTAGGGCATAGCTAGAGATGGAAGGGTGAGGCATAGCTGGGGCAGAGCTATAGATGGAGGGTGCATAGGAGGGGCATAGCTAGAGATGGAAGGGTGAGGCATAGATGGGGTGGAGCTATAGATGGTGGGGGTATAGGTGGGGCATAGCTAGAGATGGATAGGATGCGGCATAGATGGGATGGAGCTATAGATGGAGGGGGTATATGTAGGGCATAGCTAGAGATGGAAGGGTGAGGCATAGATGGGGTGGAGCTATAGATCTAGGGGGTATAGGTGGGGTATAGCTAGAGATGGAAGAGTGAGGCATAGATGGGGTGGAGCTATAGATGGAGGGGGTATAGGAGGGGCATAGCTAGAGATGGAAGTGTGAGGCATAGATGGGGTGGAGCTATAGATGGAGGGGGTATATGTAGGGCATAGCTAGAGATGGAAGGTGAGGCATAGATGGGGTGGAGCTATAGATGGAGGGGCTATAGGAGGGGCATAGCTAGAGATGGAAGGGTGAGCCATAGATGGGGTGGAGCTATAGATGGAGGGGGTATATGTAGGGCATAGCTAGAGATGGAAGGGTGAGGCATAGATGGGGTGGAGCTATATATGGAGGGGGTATAGGTGGTGCATAGCTAGAGATGGAAGGTTGAGGCATAGATGGGGTGGAGGTATAGATGCAGGGGCACAGCTAGAGATGGAGGGGGTATAAGTGGGGCATAGCTAGAGATGGAAGGGTGAGGCATAGATGTGGTGGAGCTATAGAGGGAAGGGGTACAGGTGGGGCATAGCTAGAGATGGAAGGGTGATGCATAGATGGGGTGGAGCTATAGAGGGAGCGTGTATAGGAGGGGCATAGCTAGAGATGGAAGGGTGAGGCATAGATGGGGTGGAGCTATAGATCGAGGGGGTATAGGTGGGGCATAGCTAGAGATGGAAGGGTGATGCATAGATGGGGTGGAGCTATAGATGGAGGGGGTATATGTAGGGCATAGCTAGAGATGGAAGGGTGAGGCATAGCTGGGGTGGAGCTATAGATGGAGGGTGTATAGGAGGGGCATAGCTAGAGATGGAAGGGTGAGGCATAGATGGGGTGGAGCTATAGATGGAGTGGGTATAGGTGGGGCATAGCTAGAGATGGATAGGATGAGGCATAGATGGGGTGGAGCTATAGATGGAGGGGGTATAGGTGGGGTATAGCTAGAGATGGAAGGGTGAGGCATAGATGGGGTGGAGCTATAGATGGAAGGGGTATAGGTGGGGCATAGCTAGAGATGGATGGGTGATGCATAGATGGGGTGGAGCTATGGATGGAGGGGGTATAGGAGGGGCATAGCTAGAGATGGAAGGGTGAGGCATAGATGGGGTGGAGCTATAGATGGAGGGGGTATATGTAGGGCATAGCTAGAGATGGAGGAAGGGTGAGGCATAGATGGGGTGGAGCTATAGATGGAGGGGGTATATGTGGTGCATAGCTAGAGATGGAAGGGTGAGGCATAGATGGGGTGGAGCTATATATGTGGAGGGGTATAGGAGGGGCATAGCTAGAGATGGATGGTGAGCCATAGATTGGGTGGAGCTATAGATCAAGGGGGTATACGTGGGGTATAGCTAGAGATGGAATGGTGAGGCATAGATGGGGTGGAGCTATAGATGGAGGGGTATATGTGGGGCATAGCTAGAGATGGAAGGGTGTGGCATAGATGGGGTGGAGCTATATATGGGGGGGTATAGGAGGGGCATAGCTAGAGATGGATGGGTGTGGCATAGATGGGGTGGAGCTATAGATGGAGGGGGTATATGTAGGGCATAGCTAGAGATGGAAGGGTGAGGCATAGATGGGGTGGAGCTATAGATGGAGGGGTATAGGAGGGGCATAGCTGGAGATGGAAGGGTGAGGCATAGATGGGGTGGAGCTATAGATGGAGGGGGTATAGGAGGGGCATAGTTAGGGATGGAAGGGTGCAGCATAGATGGAGGGGGTATAGGAGGGGCATAGCTAGAGATGGAAGGGTGAGGCATAGATGGGGTGGAGCTATAGATGCGGTATAGGAGGGGCATAGCTGGAGATGGAAGGGTGAGGCATAGATGGGGTGGAGCTATACATGGATGGGTATAGGAGGGGCATAGCTAGAGATGGAAGGGTGAGGCATAGATGGGGTGGAGCTATAGATGGAGGGGGTATAGGTGGGGAATAGCTAGAGAATGAAGGGTGATGCATAGATGGGGTGGAGCTATATAAGGAGGGTGTATAGGAAGGGCATAGCTAGAGATGGAAGGGTGAGGCATAGATGGGGTGGAGATATAGATGGAGGGGGTATAGGATGGGCATACTTGGAGATGGATGTGTGAGGCATAGATGGAGTGGAGCTATAGATGAAGGGATATAGGTGGAGCCTAGCTAGAGATGGATGGTGAGGCATAGATGGGGTGGAGCTTTAGATGGAGGGGGTATAGGTGGGGCATAGCTAGAGATGGAGGAGTGAGGCATAGATGGGGTGGAGCTATAGATGGATGGGGTATAGATGGGGCATAGCTAGAGATGGAAGGGTGAGGCATAGATGGGGTGGAGCTATAGAGGGAAGGTGTATAGGTGGGGCATAGCTAGAGATGGAAGGGTGAGGCATAAATGGGGTGGAGCTATAGATCGAGGGGGTATAGGTGGGGCATAGCTAGAGATGGAAGGGTGAGGCATAGATGGGCAGGAGCTATAGATGGAGGGGGTAAAGGTGGGGCATAGCTAGAGATGGAAGGGTGATGCATAGAAGGGGTGGAGGTATAGATGCAGGGGCACAGCTAGAGGTGGAGGGGGTATAGGTGGGGCATAGCTAGAGATGGAAGGGAGAGGCATAGATGGGGTGGAGCTATAGAGGGAAGGGGTATAGGTGGGCCATAGCTAGAGATGGAAGGGTGATGCATAGATGGGTTGGAGCTATAGATGGAGGGTGTATAGGAGGGGCATAGCTAGAGATGGAAGGGTGAGGCATAGATGGGGTGGAGCTATAGATCGAGGGATATAGGTGGGGCATAGCTAGAGATGGAAGGGTGATGCAAAAATGGGGTGGAGCTATAGATGGAGGGGGTATATGTAGGGCATAGCTAGAGATGGAAGGGTGAGGCATAGCTGGGGCGGAGCTATAGATGGAGGGTGCATAGGAGGGGCATAGCTAGAGATGGAAGGGTGATGCATAGATGGGGTGGAGCTATATATGGAGGGTGTATAGCAAGGGCATAGCTAGAGATGAAAGAGTGAGGCATAGATGGGGTGGAGCTATAGATGGGGGTGTATAGGAAGGGCATAGCTAGAGATGGAAGGGTGAGGCATAGATGGGGTGGAGCTATAGATGGAGGGGGTATAGGATGGGCATAGTTAGAGATGGATGTGTGAGGCATAGATGGAGTGGAGCTATAGATGAAGGGGTATAGGTGGGGCATAGCTAGAGATGGAAGGGTGAGGCATAGATGGGGTGGAACTATAGATGGAGGGGGTATAGATGGGGCATAGCTAGAGATGGAAGGGTGAGGCAGAGATGGGGTGGAGCTATAGATCGAGGGGGTATAGGTGGGGCATAGCTAGAGATGGAAGGGTGAGGCATAGATGGGCAGGAGCTATAGATGGAGAGGGTAAATGTGGGGCATAGCTAGAGATGGAAGGGTGAGGCATAGATGGGCAGGAGCTATAGATGGAGAGGGTAAATGTGGGGCATAGCTAGAGATGGAAGGGTGATGCATAGAGGGGGTGGAGGTATAAATGCAGGGGCACAGCTAGAGATGGAGGGGGTATAGGTGGGGCATAGCTAGAGATGGAAGGGTGAGGCATAGATGGGGTGGAGTTATAGAGGGAAGGGGTATAGGTGGGGCATAGCTAGAGATGGAAGGGTGATGCATAGATGGGGTGGAGCTATAGATGGAGGGTGTATAGGGGGGCATAGCTAGAGATGGAAGGGTGAGGCATAGATGGGGTGGAGCTATAGATCGAGGGGGTATAGGTGGGGCATAGTTAGAGATGGAAGGATGATGCAAAAATGGGGTGGAGCTATAGATGGAGGGGGTATATGTAGGGCATAGCTAGAGATGGAAGGGTGAGGCATAGATGGGGTGGAGCTATAGATCTAGGGGGTATAGGTGGGGTATGGCTAGAGATGGAAGGGTGAGGCATAGATGGGGTGGAGCTATAGAAGGAGGGGGTATAGGTGGGGCATAGCTAGAGTTGGATGGGTGAGGCATAGATGGGGTGGAGCTATAGATGGAGGGGGTATAGGAGTGTAATAGCTAGAGATGGAAGGGTGAGGCATAGATGGGGTGGAGCTATAGATGGAGGGGGTATATGTAGGGCATAGCTAGAGATGGAAGGGTGAGGCATAGAAGGGGTGGAGCTATATATGGAGGGGGTATAGGTGGTGCATAGCTAGAGATGGAAGGGTGAGGCATAGATGGGGTGGAGCTATAGATCAAGGGGGTATAGGTGGGGTATAGCTAGAGATGGATGGGTGAGGCATAGATGGGGTGGAGCTATAGATGGAGGGGGTATAGGTGGGGCATAGCTAGAGATGGAAGGGTGAGGCATAGATGGGGTGGAGCTATAGATCAAGGGGGTATAGGTGGGGTATAGCTAGAGATGGATGGGTGAGGCATAGATGGGGTGGAGCTATAGATGGAGGGGGTATAGGTGGGGCATAGCTAGAGATGGAAGGGTGAGGCATAGCTGGGGCGGAGCTATAGATGGAGGGTGCATAGGTGGGGTATAGCTAGAGATGGAAGGGTGAGGCATAGATGGGGTGGAGCTATAGATGGAGGGGTATAGGAGGGGCATAGCTGGAGATGGAAGGGTGAGGCATAGATGAGGTGGAGCTATACATGGAGGGGTATAGGAGGGGCATAGCTAGAGATGGAAGGGTGAGGCATAGATGTGGTGGAGCTATAGATGGAGGGGGTATAGGTGGGGCATAGCTAGAGATGGAAGGGTGATGCATAGATGGGGTGGAGCTATAGATGGAGGGTGTATAGGAGGGGCATAGCTAGAGATGGAAGGGTGAGGCATAGATGTGCTGGAGCTATAGATCGAGGGGGTATAGGTGGGGCATAGCTAGAGATGGAAGGGTGATGCATAGATGGGGTGGAGCTATAGATGGACTGGGTATATGTAGGGCATAGCTAGAGATGGAAGGGTGAGGCATAGCTGGGGTGAAGCTATAGATGGAGGGTGTATAGGAGGGGCATAGCTAGAGATGGAAGGGTGAGGCATAGATGGGGTGGAGCTATAGATCGAGGGGGTATAGGTGGGGCATAGCTAGAGATGGATAGGATGAGGCATAGATGGGGTGGAGCTATAGATGGAGGGGGGATAGGTGGGGCATAGCTAGAGGTGGATGGGTGAGGCATAGATGGGGTGGAGCTATAGATGGAGGGGGTATAGGAGGGGCATAGCTAGAGATAGAAGGGTGAGGCATAGATGGGGTGTTGCTATAGATGGAGGGGGTATATGTAGGGCATAGCTAGAGATGGAAGGGTGAGGCATAGATGGGGTGGAGCTATAGATGGAGGGGGTATAGGAGGGGCATAGCAAGAGATGGATGGTGAGGCATAGATGGGGTGGAGCTATAGATCAAGGGGGTATACGTGGGGTATAGCTAGAGATGGAAGGGTGAGGCCTAGATGGGGTGGAGATACAGATGGAGGGGGTACATGTGGGGCATAGCTAGAGATGGATGGGTGAGGCATAGATGGGGTGGAGCTATAGATGGAGGGGTATAGGTGGGGCATAGCTAGAGATGGAAGGGTGTGGCATAGATGGGGTGGAGCTATATATGGAGGGGTATAGGAGGGGCCTAGCTAGAGATGGATGGGTGTGGCATAGATCGGGTGGAGCCATAGATGGAGGGGGTATATGTAGAGCATAGCTAGAGATGGAAGGGTGAGGCATTTTTGGGGTGGAACTATAGATGGAGGGGGTATAGGTGGTGCATAGCTAGAGATGGAAGGGTGAGACATAGATGGGGTGTTGCTATAGATGGAGGGGTTTAGGAGGGGCATAGCTGGAGATGGAAGGGTGAGGCATAGATGGGGTGGAGCTATAGATGGAGGGGGTATAGGAGGGGCATAGTTAGGGATGGAAGGGTGTAGCATAGATGGAGGAGTATAGGAGGGGCATAGCTAGAGATGGAAGGGTGAGGCATAGATGGGGTGGAGCTATAGATGGAGGGGGTATAGGTGGGGCATAGCTAGAGAATGAAGGGTGATGCATAGATGGGGTGGAGCTATATATGGAGGGTGTATAGGAAGGGCATAGCTAGAGATGGAAGGGTGAGGCATAGATGGGGTGGAGCTATAGATGGAGGGGGTATAGGATGGGCATAGTTAAATATGGATGTGTGAGGCATAGATGGTGTGGAGCTATAGATGAAGGGGTATAGTTGGGGCCTAGCTAGAAATGGATGGTGAGGCATAGATGGGGTGGAGCTTTAGATGGAGGGGGTATAGGTGGGGCATAGCTAGAGATGGAAGGGTGAGGAATAGATGGGGTGGAGCTATAGATGGAAGGGGTATAGATGGGGCATAGCTAGAGATGGAAGGGTGAGGCATAGATGGGGTGGAGCTATAGAGGGAAGGTGTATAGGTGGGGCATAGCTAGAGATGGAAGGGTGATGCATAGAGGGGGTGGAACTATAGATACAGGGGCACAGCTAGAGATGGAGGGGGTATAGGTGGGGCATAGCTAGAGATGGAAGGGTGAGGCATAGATGGGGTGAAGCTATAGAGGGAAGGGGTATAGGTGGGGCATAGCTAGAGATGGAAGGGTGATACATAGATGGGATGGAGCTATAGATGGAGGGTGTATAGGAGGGGCATAGCTAGAGATGGAAGGGTGAGGCATAGATGGGGTGGAGCTATAGATAGAGGGGGTATAGGTGGGGCATAGCTAGAGATGGAAGGGTGATCCAAAAATGGGGTGGAGCTATAGATGGAGGGGGTATATGTAGGGCATAGCTAGAGATGGAATGGTGAGACATAGCTGGGGCGGAGCTATAGATGGAGGGTGCATAGGAGGGGCATAGCTAGAGATGGAAGGGTGAGGCATAGAATGGGTGGAGCTATAGATGGAGGGGGTATAGGTGGGGCATAGCTAGAGATGGATAGGATGAGGCATAGATGGGGTGGAGCTATAGATGGAGGGGGTATATGTAGGGCATAGCTAGAGATGGAATGGTGAGGCATAGATGGGGTGGAGCTATAGATCTAGGGAGTATAGGTGGGGTATAGCTAGAGATGGAAGGGTGAGGCATAGATTTGGTGGAGCTATAGATGGAGGGGGTATAGGTGGGGCATAGCTAGAGATGGATGGGTGAGGCATAGATGGGGTGGAGCTATAGATGGAGGGGGTATAGGAGGGGCATAGCTAGAGATGGAAGGGTGAGGCATAGATGGGGTGGAGGTATAGATGGAGGGGGTACATGTAGGGCATAGCTAGAGATGGAAGGGTGAGGCATAGATGGGGTGGAGCTATATATGGAGGGGGTATAGGTGGTGCATAGCTAGAGATGGAAGCGTGAGGCATAGATGGGGTGGAGCTATAGATCAAGGGGGTATAGGTGGGGTATAGCTAGAGATGGATGGGTGAGGCATAGATGGGGTGGAGCTATAGATGGAGGGGTATAGGTGGGGCATAGCTAGAGATGGAAGGGTGTGGCATCAATGGGGTGGAGCTATATATGGAGGGGTATAGGAGGGGCATAGCTAGAGATGGATGGGTGTGGCATAGATGGGGTGGAGCTATAGATGGAGGGGGTATATGTAGGGTATAGCTAGAGATGGAAGGGTGAGGCATAGATGGGGTGGAGCTATAGATGGAGGGGTATAGGAGGGGCATAGCTGGAGATGGAAGGGTGAGGCATAGATGAGGTGGAGCTATACATGGAGGGGTATAGGAGGGGCATAGCTAGAGATGGAAGGGTGAGGCATAGATGGGGTGGAGCTATAGATGGAGGGGGTATAGATGGGGCATAGCTAGAGATGGAAGGGTGAGGCATAGATGGGGGGAGCTATAGAGGGAAGGGGTATAGGTGGGGCATAGCTAGAGATGGAAGGGTGAGGCATAAATGGGGTGGAGCTATAGATCGAGGGGGTATAGGTGGGGCATAGCTAGAGATGGAAGGGTGAGGCATAGATGGGCAGGAGCTATAGATGAAGGGGGTAAAGGTGGGGCACAGCTAGAGATGGAAGGGTGATGCATAGATGGGGTGGAGGTATAGATGCAGGGGCACAGCTAGAGATGGAGGGGGTATAGGTGGGGCATAGCTAGAGATGGAAGGTTGAGGCATAGATGTGGCAGAGCTATAGAGGGAAAGAGCATAGGTGGGGCATAGCTAGAGATGGAAGGGTGATGCATAGATGGGGTGGAGCTATAGATGGAGGGTGTATAGGAGGGGCATAGCTAGAGATGGAAGGGTGAGGCATAGATGGGGTGGAGCTATAGATCGAGGGGGTATAGGTGGGGCATAGCTAGAGATGGAAGGGTGATGCATAGATGGGGTGGAGCTATAGATGGACTGGGTATATGTAGGGCATAGCTAGAGATGGAAGGGTGAGGCATAGCTGAGGTGAAGCTATAGATGGAGGGTGTATAGGAGGGGCATAGCTAGAGATGGAAGGGTGAGGCATAGATGGGGTGGAGCTATAGATGGAGGGGTATAGGTGGGGCATAGCTAGAGATTAATGGGTGAGGCATAGATGGGGTGGAGCTATAGATGGAGGGGGTATAGGAGGGGCATAGCTAGAGATGGAAGGGTGAGGCATAGATGGGGTGGAGCTATAGATGGAGGGGGTATATGTAGGGCATAGCTAGAGATGGAAGGGTGAGGCATAGATGGGGTGGAGCTATAGATGGAGGGGGTATAGGAGGGGCATAGCAAGAGATGGATGGTGAGTCATAGATGGGGTGGAGCTATAGATCAAGGGGGAATACGTGGGGTATAGCTAGAGATGGAAGGGTGAGGCCTAGATGGGGTGGAGCTACAGATGGAGGGGGTATATGTGGGGCATAGCTAGAGATGGATGGGTGAGGCATAGATGGGGTGGAGCTATAGATGGAGGGGTATAGGTGGGGCATAGCTAGAGATGGAAGGGTGTGGCATAGATGGGGTGGAGCTATATATGGAGGGGTATAGGAGGGGCATAGCTAGAGATGATGGGTGTGGCATAGATCGGGTGGAGCCATATATGGAGGGGGTATATGTAGGGCATAGCTAGAGATGGAAGGGTGAGGCATTTTTGGGGTGGAGCTATAGATGGAGGGGGTATAGGTGGTGCATAGCTAGAGATGGAAGGGTGAGACATAGATGGGGTGGAGCTATAGATGGAGGGGTATAGGAGGGGCATAGCTGGAGATGGAAGGGTGAGGCATAGATGGGGTGGAGCTATAGATGGAGGGGGTATAGGAGGGGCATAGTTAGGGATGGAAGGGTGCAGCATAAATGGAGGGGGTATAGGAGGGGCATCGCTAGAGATGGAAGGGTGAGGCATAGATGGGGTGGAGCTATAGATGGAGGGGTATAGGAGGGGCATAGCTGGAGATGGAAGGGTGAGGCATAGATGGGGTGGAGCTATAGATGGAGGGGGTATAGGATGGGCATAGTTAGAGATGGATGTGTGAGGCATAGATGGTGTGGAGCTATAGATGAAGGGGTATACGTGGGGCCTAGCTAGAGATGGATGGTGAGGCATAGATGGGGTGGAGCTATATATGGAGGGTGTATAGGAAGGGCATAGCTAGAGATGGAAGGGTGAGGCATAGATGGGGTGGAGCTATAGATGGAGGGGGTATAGGATGGGCATAGTTAGAGATGGATGTGTGAGGCATAGATGGTGTGGAGCTATAGATGAAGGGGTATACGTGGGGCCTAGCTAGAGATGGATGGTGAGGCATAGATGGGGTGGAGCTTTAGATGGAGGGGGTATAGATGGGGCATAGCTAGAGATGGAAGGGTGAGGCATAGATGGGGTGGAGCTATAGTGGGAAGGTGTATAGGTGGGGCATAGCTAGAGATGGAAGGGTGAGGCATAAATGGGGTGGAGCTATAGATCGAGGGGGTATAGGTGGGGCATAGCTAGAGATGGAAGGGTGAGGCATAGATGGGCAGGAGCTATAGATGGAGGGGGTAAAGGTGGGGCATAGCTAGAGATGGAAGGGTGATGCATAGAGGGGGTGGAGCTATAGATACAGGGGCACAGCTAGAGATGGAGGGGGTATAGGAGGGGCATAGCTAGAGATGGAAGGGTGAGGCATAGATGGGGTGGAGCTATAGATCGAGGGGGTATAGGTGGGGCATAGCTAGAGATGGAAGGGTGATGCAAAAATGGGGTGGAGCTATAGATGGAGGGGGTATAGGTGGGGCATAGCTAGAGATGGATAGGATGAGGCATAGATGGGGTGGAGCTATAGAAGGAGGAGGTATATGTAGGGCATAGCTAGAGACGGAAGGGTGAGGCATAGATGGGGTGGAGCTATAGATCTAGGGGGTATAGGTGGGGTATAGCTAGAGATGGAAGGGTGAGGCATAGATGGGGTGGAGCTATAGATGGAGGGGGTATAGGTGGGGCATAGCTAGAGATGGATGGGTGAGGCATAGATGGGGTGGAGCTATAGATGGAGGGGGTATAGGAGGGGCATAGCTAGAGATGGAAGGGTGAGGCATAGATGGGGTGGAGGTATAGATGGAGGGGGTATATGTAGGGCATGGCTAGAGATGGAAGGGTGAGGCATAGATGGGGTGGAGCTATATATGGAGGGGGTATTGGTGGTGCATAGCTAGAGATGGAAGGGTGAGGCATAGATGGGGTGGAGCTATAGATCAAGGGGGTATAGGTGGGGTATAGCTAGAGATGGATGGGTGAGGCATAGATGGGGTGGAGCTATAGATGGAGGGGTATAGGTGGGGCATAGCTAGAGATGGAAGGGTGTAGCATCAATGGGGTGGAGCTATATATGGAGGGGTATAGGAGGGGCATAGCTAGGGAATGATGGGTGTGGCATAGATGGGGTGGAGCTATAGATGGAGGGGTATATGTAGGGCATAGCTAGAGATGGAATGGTGAGGCATAGATGGGGTGGAGCTATAGATGGAGGTGGTATAGGAGGGACATAGCTAGAGCTGGAAGGATGAGGCATAGATGGGGTGGAGCTATAGATGGAGGGGGTATATGTAGGGCATAGCTAGAGATGGAATGGTGAGGCATAGATGGGGTGGAGCTATAGATGGAGGGGGTATATGTAGGGCATAGCTAGAGATGGAAGGGTGAGGCATAGCTGGGGCAGAGCTATAGATGGAGGGTGCATAGGAGGGGCATAGCTAGAGATGGAAGGGTGAGGCATAGATGGGGTGGAGCTATAGATGGTGGGGGTATAGGTGGAGCATAGCTAGAGATGGATAGGATGCGGCATAGATGGGATGGAGCTATAGATGGAGGGGGTATATGTAGGGCATAGCTAGAGATGGAAGGGTGAGGCATAGATGGGGTGGAGCTATAGATCTAGGGGGTATAGGTGGGGTATAGCTAGAGATGGAAGAGTGAGGCATAGATGGGGTGGAGCTATAGATGGAGGGGGTATAGGAGGGGCATAGCTAGAGATGGAAGTGTGAGGCATAGATGGGGTGGAGCTATAGATGGAGGGGGTATATGTAGGGCATAGCTGGAGATGGAAGGTGAGGCATAGATGGGGTGGAGCTATAGATGGAGGCGCTATAGGAGGGGCATAGCTAGAGATGGAAGGGTGAGCCATAGATGGGGTGGAACTATAGATGGAGGGGGTATATGTAGGGCATAGCTAGAGATGGAAGGGTGAGGCATAGATGGGGTGGAGCTATATATGGAGGGGGTATAGGTGGTGCATAGCTAGAGATGGAAGGGTGAGGCATAGATGGGGTGGAGCTATAGATGGAGCGGTATATGTAGGGCATAGCTAGAGATGGAATGGTGAGGCATAGATGGGGTGGAACTATAGATGGAGGTGATATAGGAGGGACATAGCTAGAGCTTGAAGGGTGAGGCATAGATGGGGTGGAGCTATAGATGGAGGGGGTATATGTAGGGCATAGCTAGAGATGGAATGGTGAGGCATAGATGGGGTGGAGCTATAGATGGAGGGGGTATATGTAGGGCATAGCTAGAGATGGAAGGGTGAGGCATAGCTGGGGCGGAGCTATAGATGGAGGGTGCATAGGAGGGGCATAGCTAGAGATGGAATGGTGAGGCATAGATGGGGTGGAGCTATAGATGTAGGGTGTATAGGTGGGGCATAGCTAGAGATGGTTAGGATGAGGCATAGATGGGGTGGAGCTATAGATGGAGGGGGTATATGTAGGGCATAGCTAGAGATGGAAGGGTGGGGCATAGATGGGGTGGATCTATAGATCTAGAGGGTATAGGTGGGGTATAGCTAGAGATGGAAGGGTGAGGCATAGATGGGGTGGAGCTATAGATGGAGGGGATATATGTAGGGCATAGCTAGAGATGGAAGGGTGAGGCATAGATGGGGTGGAGCTATAGGTGGAGGGGGTATAGGAGGGGCATAGCTAGAGATGGAAGGGTGAGGCATAGATGGGGTGGAGCTATAGATGGAGGGGATATATGTAGGGCATAGCTAGAGATGGAAGGGTGAGGCATAGATGGGGTGGAGGTATATATGGAGGGGGTATAGGTGGTGCATAGCTAGAGATGGAAGGGTGAGGCATAGATGGGGTGGAGCAACAGATGGAGCATAGCTAGAGATGGATGGGTGAGGCATAGATGGGGTGGAGCTATAGATGGAGGGGGTATAGGAGGGGCATAGCTAGAGATTGAAGGGTGTGGCATAGATGGGGTGGAGCTATAGATGGAGGGGGTATATGTAGGGCATAGCTAGAGATGGAAGGGTGAGGCATAGATGGGGTGGAGCTATATATGGAGGGGCTATAGGTGGTGCATAGCTAGAGATGGACGGGTGAGGCATAGATGGGGTGGAGCTACAGATCGAGCATAGCTAGAGATGGATGGGTGAGGCATAGATGGGGTGGAGCTATAGATGGAGGGGTATAGGTGGGGCATAGCTAGAGATGGAAGGGTGTGGCATCGATGGGGTGGAGCTATATATGGAGGGGTATAGGAGGGGCATAGCTAGAGATGGAAGGGTGAGGCATAGATGGGGTGGAGCTATAGATGGAGGGGGTATATGTAGGGCAAAGCTAGAGATGGAAGGGTGAATAGATGGGGTGGAGCTATAGATGGAGGGGGTATAGGTGGTGCATAGCTAGAGATGGAAGGGTGAGGCTCAGATGGGGTGGAGCTATAGATGGAGGGGTATAGGTGTTGCATAGCTAGAGATGGAAGGGTGTGGCATAGATGAGGTGGAGCTATAGATGGAGGGGGTATATGTAGGGCATAGCTAGAGATGGAAGGGTGAGGTATAGATGGGGTGGAGCTATAGATGGAGGGGGTATATGTGGTGCATAGCTAGAGATGGAAGGGTGAGGCATAAATGGGGTGGAGCTATATATGGAGGGGTATAGGAGGGGCATAGGTAGAGATGGATGGTGAGGCATAGATGGGGTGGAGCTATAGATCAAGGGGGTATACGTGGGGTATAGCTAGAGATGGAAGGGTGAGGCCTAGATGGGGTGGAACTACAGAATGAGGGGTATATGTGGGGCGTAGCTAGAGATGGAAGGGTGAGGCATAGATGGGGTGGCGCTATAGATGGAGGGGTATAGGTGGGGCATAGCTAGAGATGGAAGGGTGTGGCATAAATGGGGTGGAGCTATAGATGGAGGGGTATATGTAGGGCATAGCTAGAGATGGAAGGGTGAGGCATAGATGGGGTGGAGCTATAGATGGAGGGGTATATGTAGGGCATAGCTAGAGATGGAAGGGTGAGGCATAGATGGGGTGGAGCTATAGATGGAGGGTGCATAGGAGGGGCATAGCTAGAGATGGAAGGGTGAGGCATAGATGGGGTGGAGCTATAGATGTAGGGTGTATAGGTGGGGCATAGCTAGAGATGGATAGGATGAGGCATAGATGGGGTGGAGCTATAGATGGATGGGGTATATGTAGGGCATAGCTAGAGATGGAAGGGTGAGGCATAGATGGGGTGGATCTATAGATCTAGGGGGTATAGGTGGTGCATAGCTAGAGATGGAAGGGTGAGGCATAGATGGGGTGAAGCTATAGATGAAGGGGGTATAGGTGGGGCATAGCTAGAGATGGAAGGGTGAGGCTCAGATGGGGTGGAGCTATAGATGGAGGGGTATAGGTGTTGCATAGCTAGAGATGGAAGGGTGTGGCATAGATGAGGTGGAGCTATAGATGGAGGGGGTATATGTAGGGCATAGCTAGAGATGGAAGGGTGAGGCATAGATGGGGTGGAGCTATAGATGGAGGGGGTATATGTGGTGCATAGCTAGAGATGGAAGGGTGAGGCATAAATGGGGTGGAGCTATATATGGAGGGGTATAGGAGGGGCATAGCAAGAGATGGATGGTGAGGCATAGATGGGGTGGAGCTATAGATCAAGGGGGTATACGTGGGGTATAGCTAGAGATGGAAGGGTGAGGCCTAGATGGGGTGGAACTACAGAATGAGGGGGTATATGTGGGGCGTAGCTAGAGATGGAAGGGTGAGGCATAGATGGGGTGGCGCTATAGATGGAGGGGTATAGGTGGGGCATAGCTAGAGATGGAAGGGTGTGGCATAGATGGTGTGGAGCTATAGATGGAGGGGTATATGTAGGGCATAGCTAGAGATGGAAGGGTGAGGCATAGATGGGGTGGAGCTATAGATGGAGGGGTATATGTAGGGCATAGCTAGAGATGGAAGGGTGAGGCATAGATGGGGTGGAGCTATAGATGGAGGGTGCATCGGAGGGGCATAGCTAGAGATGGAAGGGTGAGGCATAGATGGGGTGGAGCTATAGATGTAGGGTGTATAGGTGGGGCATAGCTAGAGATGGATAGGATGAGGCATAGATGGGGTGGAGCTATAGATGGATGGGGTATATGTAGGGCATAGCTAGAGATGGAAGGGTGAGGCATAGATGGGGTGGATCTATAGATCTAGGGGTATAGGTGGGGTATAGCTAGAGATGGAAGGGTGAGGCATAGATGGGGTGGAGCTATAGATGGAGGTGGTAGAGGAGGGGCATAGCTAGAGATGGAAGGGTGTTGCATAGATGGGGTGGAGCTATAGATGGAGGGGTATATGTAGGGCATAGCTAAAGATGGAAGGGTGAGGCATAGATGGGGTGGAGCTATAGATGGAGGGGGTATAGGTGGTGCATAGCTAGAGATGGAAGGGTGAGGCATAGATGGGGTGGAGCTATAGATGGAGGGGTATAGGAGGGGCATAGCTAGAGATTGAAGGGTGAGGCATAGATGGGGTGGAGCTATAGATGGAGGGGGTATATGTAGGGCATAGCTAGAGATGGAAGGGTGAGGCATAGATGGGGTGGAGCTATATATGGAGGGGCTATAGGTGGTGCATAGCTAGAGATGGAAGGGTGAGGCATAGATGGGGTGGAGCTACAGATGGAGCATAGCTAGAGATGGATGGGTGAGGCATAGATGGGGTGGAGCTATAGATGGAGGGGTATAGGTGGGGCATAGCTAGAGATGGAAGGGTGTGGCATCGATGGGGTGGAGCTATATATGGAGGGGTATAGGAGGGGCATAGCTAGAGATGGATGGGTGTGGCATAGATGGGGTGGAGCTATAGATGGAGGGGCTATATGTAGGGCATAGCTAGAGATGGAATGGTGAGGCATAGATGGGGTGGAGCTATAGATGGAGGGGGTATAGGAGGGGCATAGCTAGAGATGGAAGGGTGAGGCATAGATGGGGTGGAGCTATAGATGGAGGGGGTATATGTAGGGCATAGCTAGAGATGGAATGGTGAGGCATAGATGCATGGTGCTATAGATGGAGGGGGTATAGGAGGGGCATAGCTAGAGATGGAAGGGTGAGGCATAGATGGGGTGGAGCTATAGATGGAGGGGGTATATGTAGGGCATAGCTAGAGATGGAAGGGTGAGGCATAGATGGGGTGGAGCTATAGATGGAGGGGGTATAGGTGGTGCATAGCTAGAGATGGAAGGGTGAGGCATAGATGGGGTGAAGCTATAGATGAAGGGGGTATAGGTGGGGCATAGCTAGAGATGGAAGGGTGAGGCTCAGATGGGGTGGAGCTATAGATGGAGGGGTATAGGTGTTGCATAGCTAGAGATGGAAGGGTGTGGCATAGATGAGGTGGAGCTATAGATGGAGGGGGTATATGTAGGGCATAGCTAGAGATGGAAGGGTGAGGCATAGATGGGGTGGAGCTATAGATGGAGGGGGTATATGTGGTGCATAGCTAGAGATGGAAGGGTGAGGCATAAATGGGGTGGAGCTATATATACAGGGATATAGGAAGGGCATAGCAAGAGATGGATGGTGAGGCATATATGGGGTGGAGCTATAGATCAAGGGGGTATACGTGGGGTATAGCTAGAGATGGAAGGGTGAGGCCTAGATGGGGTGGAACTACAGATGGAGGGGGTATATGTGGTGCGTAGCTAGAGATGGAAGGGTGAGGCATAGATGGGGTGGCGCTATAGATGGAGGGGTATAGGTGGGGCATAGCTAGAGATGGAAGGGTATGGCATAGATGGGGTGGAGCTATAGATGGAGGGGTATATGTAGGGCATAGCTAGAGATGGAAGGGTGAGGCATAGATGGGGTGGAGCTATAGATGGAGGGGGCCTAGGAGGGGCATAGCTAGAGATGGAAGGGTGAGGCATAGATGGGGTGGAGCTATAGATGGAGGGGTTAGCTTTAGGGGACGGGGCAATAGGAGGAATTCGGCATTAGAGGGCGTGAGGTATAAGTAGGCTGGGATTGTTGATATTAGATGTGGGTGGGGTGGAAGAAGATACAGGGTGTGTCTCGCAAAGGTGGGGCTGCAGGAGATGGGAAGCTGTTGAGGGGCGCGGGTTGCTAAGAGCAGGCCATGGCTGCCCACGCGTAATGACTCTCTTCTGGCCTAGGTCTTCACCCTGGGGGATCTGCCCTGGGACTCGGTGCTCATGCAGCGGTGCTATGAGAAGACGGCCGCCTTCCAGGAATGTCTGCAGGGGCTGGGGGAGAGGTTCGACCTCCACAGTCTGAGCTGGCTGCAGCTGCAGGCGCAGAACCTGATGCAGCAGGTAAGAGGTCACAGGGGTCAGCGGGTCACGGGAGGGGTGGCTGGGCCTCTGAACACCTGCCCATCAACCCCCACGCTTGGGAGCAAGGGGGGGAGGGTTATCGAATGAGTCCAGACCTGTGGCCGGACAGAGCAGGGCTCAGAGTTAAACGGCGTCTGCGCTGCACTATTAACAAAGGCCCTGCAATTACTAACTTAAAGCATTTCATTTTTAGCACCTACAGTCATATGTATTTTTAGCCAATTGAAATCGTGATGTGGTGTTAGCACTGGCCAGGGGAGTGATTAGAAGGGAAGTGGGGACAACATACAGCTCATTCTCACAGCAGTCCTTAAGTGTGTGGTTTTAGATATGAAGGAGCGAGTTAACTGCTTGTAGCATTGAAGCTGCACTATACTAGTTTTATTAGAATGCGTAAAAAGTTTGATGCCCCCACAAACATCATTATGTTCGTACATGGGAATATTGGCATATTTTGGTGAGCCAGAATGGAAATGTATGGGCACAGCCAAGGTGAAAATGTTTTATGACTGGCATATAATGGTATAATGAACACACATGTATGGTTTGCATCTCATGTGGAAGTTGGATTAGTGGCACTGTACTACCGGCTGGCCCCCTGGTGGTTGCTTCTGCTTAAAGAGTGATGCCCGATCAGCTACCTGGCCTTTAGGTATAAAAATGATCTAAGCAACTTAATGTGTATGTTCTCTTTAAATCCAATCACTTGATCATTCTCAGTGGCGTATCAAGCTTACTTGAGCCCCACACCAGACAACCCTTGGGATTGAACGGTGGGGGCGGAGTCTTCAAGTTTGGCCCGCCCAGTTTCTGAAGTGGCCCCTCCCATCACAATAACACCACCCTGAAATGTAAGTTTTTTTGCACTCCTGGGTGTGTGAGTGAGTGACACACTACGTGCACTGCATGAAACATGTGTGAGATACAGGAACAGTCCGTGCCATGAGTGCTGAGAGGTACACACGGACACAGCGCAGGCGCATTGCGTGAGGGCTTCCAGATACAGGAACACTGCCTCCCCAGAGCCTGAGGGTTTTGTGATACAGGCACACTCCATTCCCAGGACATGAGGGCTGCTTTCTGTGCACTGCTTTCCCAGGGTGTGATGCCTTTGAGATACAGACATACTCCATCCCCAGGGTGTGTGGTTAGTCATGTTTAGGCACACAGCTTTCCCAGGGTGTGAGGCCTTTGAGATACAGACACACTCCATCCCCAGGGTGTGTGGTTAGTCATGTTTAGGCACACAGCTTTCTCAGGGTGTGAGGCCTTTGAGATACAGACACACTCCATCCCCAGGGTGTGTGGTTAGTCATGTAAAGCACACTATGAGCCTCATTACGAGGTGGGCGGTAAGGGTTAACGGTCACCGGTAAGGAGACCGGTGCCGGTAAACCCTTACTGCCCTATTCCGTGGTCCCTTAGCGGATCCCGCTAGGGGCGCCTGGTTTCAGCAGGCACCCTTAGCGGGAGCCGCAAAGGGACCAGAGAGCTAATAACGGGCCCGCTATAAGCTCCATCCCCATTCCTATTGAGCCCTTTGGTTGGAATGACCCGGTAAGTCCCTATTTCGAGAACCCGGACCCGGAATGCGGTAAGGGGCTATTAGAACCTCCTACCTCGTAATGAGGCCCTATATGTCTGAGGGCTTTCAGATACAAGCACAGGTCGTTGTCAGGGCACGAGGGCTGTGAGGTACAGGCACACTGCTTTCCAGGTGTTTGAGGGATTTGTGATACAGACACACTCCATGGCCAGGATGCGAGGGCTGTGAGGTACAGGCACACTGCTTTCCCATGGTATGAGGTAATTGAGATATAGGCACACTTAATTCCTAGGCTCTGACAGCTGTGAGGTACATTCACACAGCATTCCCAAGCAGTGAATGTTAATGTTAATGTTAAAGGACATTTGTACCGCGCACTATCACCACCGGAGTGGTCCTCTGGCGCTCTGGCGGCTCTGAAAGAGGAAGGGTGGGTGGGTTAGTGGGAGGAAGCTGGGAAAATGCAAGAGAGCAGTGATGTGCTGTTGGCGGCCTCAGCCCGGTGGGTCCTTTGGCTGGGCCCGGGGTGTTTGCGATCAGTAGTCGTGTACTGTTGTGCGAGTCTGTGTGTGTTTTTTGTTTTGTTGCAATGTGAAGTTTGTGCATTTTCTGTGCTGTAGGTTTGTGGTTGTGTTTGGTTTGGAGTTTGAGAGGTGTATGCAGAGGGGGAAATTGTTAGTGGAATTGGTTAGTTGGCATCTCTATCCTAAATTGAGGCGCTGGGCTTGCGTAATGTCCCCAGATGGGGTGCAGGAGTGACCCTGCGCCCCTGTCCTGATCTGGGCCCGTCCAGCATTCAAGGTTCCTTTCACATCTGGCCCCCACCTCTACCAGCCTCCCTCACAACCCCACCTGACCTCCCTTCCTACTCATATGGCCTGTGCCCCTGCCAATGTCCACAACTCAGCTAGTGTGGTGATTGCCCATATCCCGATAATTCCACAACACTGTGGTACCTGGTAGCAACTAAGGGGCGAGTGAAGATGTTGGGTGGGATTGGTTGTGGTTGTTGACTCCGTCTCTATGGGCGTCGCCTGTGTTCCACTGTGTACCCGTCGTCACCCGGCCATATGTTGTGGGAGCTTCCCTGTTGGTTCTGGGAGCTGTCAGTGTCCTCTCCAGTTTAGTCATCCTTTTTCCTTTCTGTTGTTTCGGTTTTCAGTTTGAGTCTGTGGTATTGAAGAGCCAGGTTTTTAGTAAGTTCCTGAATTTGAGGTGATATTTGGTGTTTCTTATTTCTTTTGGGATGTTGTTCCAGGTTTTTGCAGCTAAGTGGTAGAAGGAGGTGCCTCCAAGTTTTTTCTTAAGGTATGGTTTTAGTTCCAGGTGGATTTCGTTGCTTGACCTGAGGAGTCTTGTTGGCTTGTAGATTATTTTCTTTTGTAGGAATTCTGCTCCTTGTCCACTGATTGCCCTGTGCCTTATGCATATTGTTTTGAAGGTGATGTTTTGCTGGGAGCTAGTGTAGTGTTTTTAGGCCAGGAGTGATGTGGTCTCTTCTGGATAGTTTGAGGAGTAGTCTGGCTGCTGCGTTTTGGATCCGTTGTAGTTTCTTCAGGAGGTATTCTGGTATTCCGAGGTAGAGGCTGTTTGCATAGTCGATTCTTGACATGATGAGGGCGACGATAGTGAGTGTTTTGTGTGCAAAGGAGAGGAAAGGTAGGATTCTTCTTGCTGTGTGGATGAGGAAGAAACATTTCTTGACTGTTGCATTTATTTGTGGTTCTAAGGTTAAGGTGTTGTCCATCAGGACTCCCAGATGTTTTACTATCTTAGATGGTGTTGGTGTGGTTCCCATTTCCGTTGGCCACGGGATGGCGGTTTCGTTCTCTTGGTCTTTGGATTATGATCATGATTTCTGTCTTTCCTGGGTTGATTTTCAGGTTGTTGGCATGCATCCAGTTGAAGACTTCTTTTCGACAGTCGATTAGGGTTGAGTGATCGGTTTCGGTGTCTTTGATTTTGTAGATGATTTGAGTATCATCTGTGTAGTTGTAGCATTTAATGTTGTATTTTTTGAAGATTCTGATAACTGGAGTCTGGTAGATGTTGAAGTACAGTGGTGATAGTGAGGATCCTTGTGGCACTCCACAGTCGTTAACTCGTGGAGTGGATTTGAAGGGTTTAATCTATACGGTTTCTGTTCTGTCTGCTAGGAATGATTTAGTCCAGAGTAGTGCCATGTCTGGTATGCCTATGTCTTCTAGTCATTTGGTTAGGGTGTCATAGCTAACTGTGTCGAAGGCTGCGGAGAGGTCGAGCAGAATAAGGGCTGAGGTTGTGTTTGAGTCTGCGTTCATTTTTTTAGGTCATCCCAAATGGATATTAGTGCTGTTTCTGTTCCTCTTGCGGGCCTGAAACCGACTTGAGCTTGGTCTAGCAGGTGGTGTTTTTCTACATGTTCTTGGGTTCGTTTATATACGTAGGTTTCCAGGAGTTTTACCGGGTATGGAATGTTTGAGATCGGCCTGTAGTTGGAGAGGTCTTCTACGTCTCCACTTGTCTTTTTCAGAAGTGGTTTGATATATGCTGATTTGAAGGTCCTCGGTACAGTTCCTGTTGCTAATGATAGATTTAGAAGGTTTCTGTAACATTTTGCTGGCGTTCCTTGTGCGAGGATTGATTTGTAGATGTCCGGGGGGCAGGGATCCATGGGTGATCCAGCATTCTTGCTGTGTTTTACCAGCATTGCGAATGCCTCTGCTGATATTTCAGGAAGGTTTTTGAGTTTGTGCTGTGGTTCTGTGTTATGTTCGTTTGGTTGTATGTTGTGGTTGGTTGGTCTCTTTTGTATGGTTTGTCGGATGTCATTGATTTTTTTCTTGAAGTGGTCTGCCAGGTCGTTGCATAGTTTCTATGAGGGAGTTGGGGTGTTATCGCAGCCTGGTGGGTTTTTCATCTCTTCAATGATGTTAAATATTTCTTTTTGTGTGTTGGTGGCATTGGTGATTCTGCCATCATAATGCCTTCTCTTCGCCTTTTGAATTTCCTTCTTGTATGCGCGGATTTGTTTCTGGAACAGTGCTTTTTTGTCTGGGTTGTATTCTTTCCTCCATCCCAGTTCCATCTTTTTGTTTTCCTTTTTCATGGTGCCTAATAGTGGGGTGAACCATTTTGACATTGCTCTTTTTGTTGATGGGGTGAATGGTTTTTCTGGGGCGATCTTTAGCAATCAATTTGTATATTAGCTCCGCTTTCCCGTCTAGGTCAGCTAGCTCTAGTTCTGTAGTTGAGGGTTTGGTTAACTCCAGTATTTCGAATAGGTTGCTTTCTTTGACGTATTTCCAGTTTCTTTTTGTGGTGCATGTGTGTTTAGGAGGTTGGATGCAGACTTGAGTAGGCAGAGTGATCACGAATGGGATGATGAGGTGGTCGCTCCATAATATTTGTATCGGCAATGCTGTAGTGATGAGTTTTTCCTTTGCGAACATTGCGTTGAGGGTGTGTCCTGCTGAGTGTGTTGCTCCTTTGACTAGTTCTCGTAGTTACATGGTAGTGAGTTGTTCAATCAGTGAGTTTTGGGAGTTGGTGTGAATGTTGAAGTCTCCTGGGATGATTAGATGTTTGTGGTTGATGACTAAGTTGGTGATGGCTTCTATGAAATTGTTGACGAAGGTTGCCTCATATGTCGGTGGTCTGTACACCACGATGAATGTGATGTTGGTTTTCGGGCTCGTTGTTAGGTGTATTACCATGGTTTCGCAGTTGAGGATGTTGAGCGGTTCGGTTGTTTTAATTTTCAGGTGTCCTTTGAATGCTATTGCGATGCCTCCTCCTTTTTTTCCCCCTGTTTATTTGAAGGCATTTGAAGTTGGTTGGAAGGCAGCTTTGGAGTGTGATTTTGTAGTTGTCGTCCAGCCATGTTTCTGTGATGAATAGGATGTCAATGCCGTTGTCATCGAGTAGGTCAAAGATCTCTGTTGAGTGTTTTGACATGGATCTTGCCTTTATTAGATTGCAGTGGAGTTTGGAGGTGTTGTTTGGTTTAGACTTTCTTGTTGAGGTCGTCTTCTGATCGATGTTGAGTTTTCCTTCCTGGGAGATCTCTTGTTGAGGTGTAGGTTTCGGGGTGTCAACCTCTTCGAAGAGTTCTTCTAGGTTCTGTCTTGGGTTTTTGTTTTCATCGGGTTCGTCTTCCAGGAATCGTGGTTGTCGATTGGAAGTTCCTCTTACTTTGGTGATGCAAGGTGTTATCGCATCGGTCGTGTGTTTGTTGTTTCTAGTGTATTTCATCCTTCTTCTGCGTGTGTGGTTGTTTGATGTTGATGCTTCTGGCGTTGGCTTGGTTGTCAGCGAGGTATGGAGTTAAGTAGAGGGATTTGTCTCTTCTCTCGGTGTTGGTTCGAATTTTGTTCCTGTCCGAGGGGGTGTGTTCAGTAGTTGTGACTCTTTGTTGCTGTACCGGAGTGTTTGTTCTTTCTTCTCTTTTTCTTTCCCTCAGAGTGGGTCGTTTGCACGGCATTATAAGATTGAGAGTTGTTTAGTCTTTATTTGTTTGCTGATGTCCAGTTGGTTCTGCTTTGGTCTGGTTGTCTTGTGGTGTAGTACTGGGTGCGGAGGCCTGTCCGCTATCAGTTTGGACTCTGTAGGTGGTATTTCGACAGATGTTGCCGACTCGTTCTGCCGTTGTCTTGGGAGGGGTGGGGAGGTGGTTAAGGGTTATATAGTTGGGTGTTATCGGTGGCTCTCTTTAGTGTTCGTCTCCCTGAATGTGGTGTCATTGTGGTGAGCTAGCAGTGAAGGTTGTGGGGTGCAGGCACATTCCATTCTCAAGCTGTGAGGGTTTCAAGGTACAACCATATGCTATTCCCAGGGTAGGGGGCTTTGAGATACAGGCACACTTCCTTCCCAGGGTGTGAAGGTTCTCAGATACAGGAACACTCCATTCCCCGGGTGTGAGGGCTCTGAGATACAGGCACAGAGTTGTCAGGGCTGTGAAGTACATGACACGCCAGTGGGCGGACTATGAACCAGACTAGGCCCAAGGAGGTAGGGAAGTACTGCCCAGGCCAGGCTAGGGTTGCAGGGCTGGGAGGTGAAACACTCGGCTTGGGGTCTGCACACTGTCTCAGTGGCTCATCAATGTGTCTATTGTGCATTTTTGTAGTTCATGCAGAACATGGTGTACACGTTCCAGCAGCTCCTGAACCCTCACCTGACGTCCTCTGCGGACCCCGTCCGGCTCATTCAGACTCTGGGAAAGGTCAAAGTTCGAGTGTTAAAGGTGAGCCCTATATTTCCTTTTCCTGTCTTGTTTAGGTCCAATATGGCAACCACGTGGCCTATGTTTGACACCCAGATCCTTGCTGTACCCCTCTTCCCCTGTGAGTAGAAGTTGTCGTAACAGCCGAACCGTAGGAACAGGCAAACTCTGGGCAACATTTGCCCGCTTTCCCAATTTCACCTGCTGAGCAAAATGAGCTGTTCGGACATTTTCCCGCCCTAAATTCTGCTTTTTGCACATTTCATTTTTCTATCCACAATGTGAGCCTATTCCTGGTCCTGAAACTTTGAGCAAAAAAATCAAATCTTTAGCAAAAAAATTACATTTCTGGGAAAAAATGAATTTTCTGGGAAAAGTTACATTTGTATGAAATGGCGAATTGGGAACAAATGTGCTCAGTCGTAGAAATGAAATAAGAGGCAAATGTAGTAATTTTCATTTCACTGGTTATAATTTCTCGCACCCCTACCTCCCTTGGGAATGTCTCCCTCAACTTCTTGGCGATCTCCCCTCCTCCCTAAGAGTGAATCCACTGCAAGTGCCACACGGTGCACCAACTGTGACAATCAAGCAATTATGGCCTTGACAAGAAATTTACATTTCAATGGTCTTTATTAAATAAAGGTTGTCAGGCTGGTTATATAAGGCCTCAGGATTGTGAAGTCGCCTCTCTTGACGCAGCAATTTTCTCCTCCAGTGGCTGCGTGCCAGCATCACTCTCTTCTGCAGTTTCTCCTCAGTGCTTTCTCCAAAGAGTCCCAACTGTCTCTTTTATGACATGCCTTTCAAAAAATAAATGATTTAATTGTAATGAAGTTCTCGTGCTTACTCCCGCCATATTACAACCATTTTTGATAATGTGGCTTTCAATCTTACAGGTTTCCCTTCAACGTTGTTCTCCTCAGTGCTTTCTCCAACCACGCTTCATAACATAGCATTCATAAATGTAGCAGTTTCCCTTTAATGCTTTTCTTTTTCATGTTTTTTGCCAACAGTATCATAACCATGCATTTGATAATGTAGCATTCAAACTTGGAACAGTGTCCATGTAATCCTTGCACACTCACCAATTTCCTTCTCTTCATTTCCACCACCTTCCCTGACTGGACAGCTTAGCTTTATTGTTGGGTGTTTCTCTGGTTCTCTTCCATATACCAACTCATGCACTTCTCATTTGCCTCGGGGGTCTACCTTCTCCTCTTGACAGCATCCTTGGTGTGGTGCGGCCCACCAGCCTGTTGTCTCACTCCTTGCGTCTCCTCCTCTTGGGCTGAATCCTCTTGTCTGAGCTTCTCGGAGGTCTTGCACCACCTTCATGGCGAGGGATCCCAGCTCCTTGTTCCAGTGATCCACTCCTGATATCTCTGGCCGGCCCCCCACCCCGTAGCACTGCACACACCTCATGGCTAGAGTCTCTCCTTTCCTCCTCCTCTTCAGTTTGCTCATGATGCCAGCCTTGTGGTTCAAGCACAAATCAGGTTGATTTATTTATTTATTTATTTATTCACATTTGTTAAGCGCACATCAGACCGGAGGCATCGTGGCGCTGGTTACAGTGTTTCTTACACGCATTTGTGCCCTTGGTTACATTGGCAATGGTTATGCTTTAGTACATGTGCATAGAGAGCACAGAGGTGGTCAGGTGCACAGGTTAGTTGAAGAGAGAAGTTTTAAGTTGTTTCCGGAAGGAGAGGAGGGAAGATTCTGCTCTGAGGTTGGTGGGCAATGCGTTCCAAAGCTTAGGTGCCAGGTATGGGAAGCCTATACCTCCTGCCCTGGATCTATTGATGCGTGGTATGGTGAGACGGTTGGCGTATGTGGATCTGGTGGGTCTTGTGGATTGGGATCTAGACAGTGTGTCAGATAGGTAGGAAGGTGCTGTGAGGTTGATGCATTTATGCGTTGTGGTGAGTATTTTGAAAGTAATCCTGTCCTTAACTGGGAGCCAGTGGACGGCTTTCCTTGCTGAGGTGATGTGCTCTCTTTTGGGTATGCTGAGTGCTGCTCTGAGGGCATTATTTTGGGTGGTTTGGAGCCTTGCTAGGTTGTTCTTGGAGGTGCCGGCTAGGAGCGCGTTGCAGTAGTCCAGTTTGGCTCCAATAGTGGCTCTTGCGATGGACAGGCAGTTTTCTTTTTTTAGGAACGGTTTTATAGCATTGATGAGTTTAGTGCTCAATGCCGATGCTGAGACGATTGCGTTTACTTGTTTATCCATCGATAGGGTGGCATCTATGTGAACTCCTAGTGTTTTAACTGATGATAGGACTGGGATAGTGCAGTTGTCTATGCTAAAGTTAGTGTAGAGTGGGTTGAGGTTGGCAAGGGTGGGCTTCTGGCCTAAAATGAGGATTTCAGTTTTGTCCCCGTTCAAGCAGAGTCCGTTGGTGGCCATCCAGGCTTGTATGGTAGAGTAGATTAGTTGGAGGGAGGTGGAGTCTTGATGATAATTACCAGTCAGGGGCAGGAGTATCTGCGTGTCGTCAGCGTAGTTCGTGTATGTGATCCCCATGGCGTCCAGTTTGTCGAATAGGGGCTTAGTAAAGAGGTTGTATAGCGTAGGGGCCGTGCAAGAGCCTTGAGGAACCCCACAATGGATGATGGATGGTGCAGCGTGAGCTGTGTTTGAGAAGACTTTCATAGCTCTGCCTTGTAGGAAGGAGGTCACCCATGAGGCCGCGTTCTTGGAAAAGTGTGCTGCTTGTGTTAGATGATTGGTGAGAGTGTCGTGGTCTACCAAGTCAAATGCTGCTGATAGGTCGAGGAGGAGGAGGAGGGCAGGCTTGCCCTTGTCGAGGATGTTAGTGATTTCATTTTTTAAGTCTAGAAGGGCAGTTTCGGTTCCGTGTCCCTTACGGAATCCAGATTGCCTTTTGCCTAGAATTGCGTTGGATTCTAGGTAGTGTTGGATCTGTATATGTGCGGCTTTGTCAAGTAGTTTTAGAAGGAATGGGACTGTGGTTATGGGGCGATAGTTGTTAGGGTTTTCGGGGTCAAGTGTGGGTTTTTTTTAGGAGGGGGCGCACCCAGGCCTCTTTGAGGGTGTCTGGGACTATGCCTGACCTGAATGATGCGTTGATGAACGCAGTGAGGAGAGGAGCGAGCTGTTCCGCACATTCTTTGATGATTTTTGGGGGGCATATGTCACCCTTACAGAGTGAGGGTTTGAGATGTTTGAGGATGTTGATGACCTCGGTTTTGGTGATTTCGTTGAAAGTGAACTTGTGTATGTTGTTGGCTTCGACACTATGTTTCATGTGTGTGTGTGTACTTTGTTTAGGTAAGGAGTTGTAGTGGTGTGATATCTTTTTTTGGAGGAGGTTAATTTTTTCTAGCATGGCTGTTTGTATGCCTGTGCACCATGCCTCGTCCTTGATGATCTCGTCTGGGCAGGTGGGCGGTATGGTTAGTTCTTTAAAGATACAGAATAGCTCTTTAGATTGAGAGTTGGCCGCCGTGATGCGTTGGTTGTACGCTTCGGATTTGGCTCGGAAGATGGCCTCTTTGTATTTTTTGGCTATGGTTTTGAATATATCTTTTGTGTTGTCGCAGGGATTACGTTGCCAGTTCTTGAGCGCTTGACGTTTGTCTGTGCGCATTGCTTGGAGATCCTCTGAGAAACATGAGTTGGAGTGGAAGGATTTTTTCTCTTTTTTGCTTTCTAAGGGGGCGGCAGTGTTGACTGCCCTTGTGATAGAGTCTTTAAATATTTCCGCGAGTGTATTAGGGTCTGATGAGAAAGGGGGCTTTAGACAGGGCACGTTGAGTAGTGCACTGATATTAGCTGCTGTGAGTTTTTTGGCACTTCTGGCTAGAGTAGCCGCAGCTTTGGTGGGCACTCTACCGCTTACAGTGCATGGGATATCGAATAGGATGAGGTTATGGTCTGTCCATGGGAGGCTGGTGTTGGCGGTGATTACTATGTCGCAGTTATGGTCAGAGATCCAGTCTAGGGTGCGCCCTTTGACGTGAGTGGGCGCTAAGATTTTTTGAGAGAATCCTAGGTTTTGGAGGTCCTTGGCTAAAGATAGGGCAGCTTTGTCCTTGAGATCGTTGAGTCCTAGATTTAAGTCTCCTAAGAGGAGTGACTTCGTGGATTTTTTAATGTTATTTCCTACGAGGTGGTTAATTTGGCCTTGGAAGTTGGTGGAGGGGCCAGGTGGACGGTAGATCGTATGGATATTAATAGTACAGTTAGGTGATGGTGCTAGTTTGATAGAGAGGATGTCAACATTTCCGTCTTCTTGATTAGGTATGGCTCTAATGGGTAGGGTTTCCTTGTGTATAAGGGCAACCCCCCTCCTGTTTTGGTCATTCTATCTTGTCTGATGATGGCGTACCCTGTAGGTATGGCTAGGGTGATGGCAGGGCCGGACGCTTGGTGAAGCCATGTCTCGGTAATGGCCAGTATGTCTAAGTCATTGGAGGTAAGTAGGTCATGTACTTCTATGGCGTGGGCATTGAGGGATCTGACATTGAGGAGAGCGCACTTGTATGGGGTATGGCCGGAGTTCTGAGGTCGCATGGTAGGAGGATTAGGTGTAATGGAATCGTTAATATTGGCGCAGGCATTACTGCTGGGTACATTGATTGTAGACTTACTCCTATGGTATGAGGTGGAGTTCCTTTGATAGTATGTTGTGCTAACTTTCGTGGTACGTGAGCTGAGTCTATAATTTCTGAGTGTTAAGTGTGCAGTATTGGCCTGATGTAAGAATGGAGCTGTGCGGGCTCTCAGTCTGCCTAGTCTGAGGTTTGCATCTGGTGTCAGTGCTGTGAGTTGTGGTAGAGGTGTGGGCGTGCGCATACGGTTCATTATAGTTGGGTGTCTCTGTGAGTGTTGTGCGAGAGTGAGGTCTCTGTTGTGGCTGAGTAGTGTGATCATGAGGGTTAGTAGAGCACATAGTAGGCAGGTGTGGAGGAGCGAAGAAAACATACTGGGCGTGAGTTAGATACACAGGGCAACCTAACACAGTGGAGGCAGGCTAACACAATGGAGGCAGGCTAACACAGTGGAGGCAGGCTAACACAATGGAGGCAAGGCTAACACAGTGGAGGCAGGCTAACACAGTGGAGGCAGGCTAACACAGTGGAGGCAGGCTAACACAGTGGAGGCAGGCTAACACAGTGGAGGCAGGCTAATACAGTGGAGGCAGGCTAACACAGTGGAGGCAGGCTAACACAGTGGAGGCAGGCTAACACAGTGGAGGCAGGCTGTCTCGGTGCTGGCTAAGGCGAATCTATGCATTAACAATTGCCGCAACTGTGGTGACTTACGATTGCTCTGTCTTCCATGTGTTGAGACTGAGCGCATTGTAGTCCTTAGTTCTTAGCTCGATGGATTGCAGGGCAGTGTCTCGCGCCGTAGCGCAGTGGCGGACAGGGGCAGACAGGAGGGGCCTTTGGCTCACGGGCCTTAGGCAGCTGAGGGCCGGCTTCCGCCTCCGGTCCTCTACACCGGGGAATATTCTGATATGGTTGCTAGGCAACCGTGTGGAACGCTCCTGGTGCGTTCGTGATGGCGGCCATCTTGCCGCAGCGTCGCTCGTCTGGTTTCCTTGCGGGGATGTGTGCACGGTGCGGGCACAAGGGGAGCAGGCCCTGTTATGGTGGGGGCTGGCTGGCTCCTGGAAGTTGCGGCGGATGCCGGAAAGAAAGGATGTCGGCTGGGCGAGCGGGCTGCTAGTGCGCCTCGCGATCAGCTGCTCCTGCAGCCTGATCCAGCGTGGGCACACGGAGCTGCCTGTGGGAGGGTGTAGCAGGGCTCCTGCCCATGGAGATAGTGGGCTGAGGGGCAGACAGGAGGGGCCTTTGGCTCACGGGCCTTAGGCAGCTGAGGGCCGGCTTCCGCCTTCGGTCCTCTACACCGGGGAATATTCTGATATGGTTGCTAGGCAACCGTGTGGAACGCTCCTGGTGCGTTCGTGATGGCGGCCATCTTGCCGCAGCGTCGCTCGTCTGGTTTCCTTGCGGGGATGTGTGCACGGTGCGGGCACAAGGGGAGCAGGCCCTGTTATGGTGGGGGCTGGCTGGCTCCTGGAAGTTGCGGCGGATGCCGGAAAGAAAGGATGTCGGCTGGGCGAGCGGGCTGCCAGTGCGCCTCGCGATCAGCTGCTCCTGCAGCCTGATCCAGCGTGGGCACACGGAGCTGCCTGTGGGAGGGTGTAGCAGGGCTCCTGCCCATGGAGATAGTGGGCTGAGGGGCAGACAGGAGGGGCCTTTGGCTCACGGGCCTTAGGCAGCTGAGGGCCGGCTTCCGCCTCCGGTCCTCTACACCGGGGAATATTCTGATATGGTTGCTAGGCAACCGTGTGGAACGCTCCTGGTGCGTTCGTGATGGCGGCCATCTTGCCGCAGCGTCGCTCGTCTGGTTTCCTTGCGGGGATGTGTGCACGGTGCGGGCACAAGGGGAGCAGGCCCTGTTATGGTGGGGGCTGGCTGGCTCCTGGAAGTTGCGGCGGATGCCGGAAAGAAAGGATGTCGGCTGGGCGAGCGGGCTGCTAGTGCGCCTCGCGATCAGCTGCTCCTGCAGCCTGATCCAGCGTGGGCACACGGAGCTGCCTGTGGGAGGGTGTAGCAGGGCTCCTGCCCATGGAGATAGTGGGCTGAGGGGCAGACAGTAGGGGCCTTTGGCTCACGGGCCTTAGGCAGCTGAGGGCCGGCTTCCGCCTCCGGTCCTCTACACCGGGGAATATTCTGATATGGTTGCTAGGCAACCGTGTGGAACGCTCCTGGTGCGTTCGTGATGGCGGCCATCTTGCCGCAGCGTCGCTCGTCTGGTTCCTCGCTGCTCCATATAGGACATATGTTTTCCAAGTCTTCTTCGGGTCTTCCCGTCCAAAGCATTATCAAACTCCTCTCCTGTTCAGGATGCGTGTATCTTCATGACTCCTCCCTTCAGCAGGACTCCTGGGCTCTTTCCTGGCATTTGCAGTGCCACGACTTGGGTCATCTGACCCTGGAGATGGAAAATAGTCTGTTTCTGATGTAGCGAGATCACAACACTGAGTATAAGGAAAATAATCGAGAAATTTAAGATTCTTAAACTGGGACCAACAAAAGAAGACTATTTAGCTACAAATAACAGTACCATAATCACCTTCCAAAGGCCTAACACTAATGTACCCACAAGTCTAAACTTACCCTTGAGCCTCAGAAAAGTTCAGCAAATATTCCCTTAGAAAACCAAACTTTAGTTAAAAAAGTAATCCCACTTATAATACACTCTAAAAGAGAACTCACAACTGCCGTTACCAATAGGCTTGGAATAAGAACAGGCATCTGTTAATTTCTTTATTATGTATTCAGCGCTATGGTTTGCAAAATCCTTTCACCTTTTTATACAAATATACAAACAAGGACAAACAGGCATATTACATTACTCAGTACAATTCATTGACCTTTAAGAAATAATTTTGCTAAAAACATTTAGAATAAAACCAGTGTAACACTAACATCTCCCCTCCCTCTCCACGGAAGGATCAACGTTTCCTTTTAATAAGTTTGTACAATCTCCCTCCTTTAAACACTGTTGTAGTTCTATGAGCACTTTACCCAGGGCAATATTTAAAGATTTCTGGTCAAATGATAAAATCCTTTCCCAGGTGAATTAGTTTGTGGGTGTAGTATCGAAGTCTATCTTCGTATCAAGATATGTATTCCGCAGGTCCTTGGTACCACAGCAATTTCTTAGAAGATGTTTGATTGTCAATGTCTCCCCCCCTCAACGTCATTAAAGAATCTACAGGTCCCTGATTCAGGAGAAAGGCCCCATCCTGGGCCAATTACTGATCAAGTTGGCATAGGATTGAAATGGAACCGCAGGAAACTGCACCCCGAGTTTATTGGATGGAAATTTCTTGTTATGCATGGGAAGGAACTCCCCTTTGTAGTGTAGGAAAACAGACTATTCTTGTAGATGTGTATTGGTTGCAGCTTTGGTACTGTCCCAGTCAAAATCAAGCAACTTCTTATACATTTTTAAATGATTCTCTAAAACCTCATCGGAATTAGAATCAGTGACTTGCAAAATGGAAAGGACCTCAGTCATATAGACCTCCACCTACTTTACAGAGTAACTTGCATATTCATTACTTAGGACTTCAAACATAGAATTAGGAGGTGGAGATAAAATCTTTCGTATCACTTGAAATTTTACCAATCAGACACTTGCCACCAGGGAGCATAGGCCAGTAGTAGAGAGTTACCCCTTTTCTCTCCATGTTAAATTTTGACAGGTGGGCTGGCCCTCTCTTTCTGGTCTTATTCCCTCCCCCTTTTGATATGCTTTGTTATAAACTTAATATACATTTGATATAAAAATGAAATCAAACATGTATTTTGAATGTAGAGGAAAGAAGGCAAGAATTCCGACAATCTTTTGGAATCTGCATAACTGAATCAGTCAAGACTATAAAAGACTCCAGAATATAAACTTCCTGAGCCAACAAGGGTACATCTCGTATGTTAGAAGATTTTTGTAATGAAATACAGACTCTTCGTGTAAAGAATCGACACATGATACCACACACCCCTGAAGAATGTCCTACATTGCTGTGTCAAAGGGACAGAAACTTGTACAAGTTGGGAATGTATAATGTACCGACAAGAACAAGGAATAGCCAGAATAATTGAGGCTTAGGGATCCTAGTGTGAATGAGTTACACGTGTGGACCCGAAAAGAGTTACATTATTAGGACCTACTTATGCTGTTTCACTTGTGTTGTTTTGAGTCATTTTGTATTTGTTTTATGATATATGATAATTTTTATGATTATTTTTTAAGGAACACCATGTGTGACTAATAAAATGTTCTACATTTTATGAATATGACACATATATAAGTCAGTATCTTTGTGACTGTTTGAAAAGATACCCTATCCTCAGGCACCTTTTTAGAAATTAAAAATTGGAAACTTCTTTTGGTTTATGATATCCAACTGCTATAGCCAATTATTTCATGGATGGCTCATAAGTAGCTTAAAATGAAATTCTCCAAAATGGAAATATGAATCATTAGTGTCAATGCCGCAGCCTGGCCTCTTCAAAATATATACGACCAAATCACCCTAGTCTCCAAGAGCTGTGCATACCATCTCAAACGTCTTAGGAATATCCACCCTTACCTCGGCTACTATCGCTAGACCCACTTTTCTATCAAGAATAGATTATTGTAATGCACTTCTTGTTGGTGCGGATATGAAAAGCCTCCAACGTCTGCAAACCATCCAAAATGGCGCTGTACAAATTATCAAGAACGTCCCAAGAAGGAGCCATGTCTCTAGTTTCTGACGGGAACGCCATTGCTTACCGGTTTAGGTGAGATGCCCGTTTAAAGCAGCAACCTTGCTCCCTTAAATCCTATACGGGAAGGCGCCTATCTATTTGAAATCAGCAACCTCGTGGTATGCCCGCTTACCGTCACTAAGATCTTCCAATACTAACCTTGTCCTCAGTCCACTCTGTAAGAAATCGAAAGGACTAGGCAGATCGTTGGCCAACTGCATCTCTAAGATCTAGAATGACCTGCCTCCAGCCCTAAAATCATACCCACCCTTCCATCCTTTAAGAAATCCCTGAAACCCGCTCTATTTGTGTTGGATGATCTCTGTTTAAGATTATCCGGTTCTTTCAGTACTTTGTCTATAGTGGAGAGAAAAAATAACTACTGTACATGAATACAGAACGACATGTCTAAAAAGCCAGAACCAGCAAAACATCTGAACCCTTACCAAGGACATATTGAGAGTTTTGTTTTTGCGTATTTATTTTTAATAGGAATCATTGTTAACATGCAGTGCTTTCAGTGGGCTAATCCTTCCTTGAGACGAGTGGGAGATTTTGGGCGGGCATGACGGTGGACCAGATAGCATTTTTAAGTCCATCTAAACGACACGTTTTGAACCTACAAATGACCTTCCATCTCACCACCCTACGCTCCACCCATGCTTGTTTGGGGCAGACTGGTCTTTACTTTAATGTCACTTCCTTAAGTTTGAGCCCTTCCCCAAACTAAGAAAATCTAGAAGTTGTCACTTATCCACAGAGTACTCGTTTAACTATTACCAAACAGCTGATCAGAAACATTGTATGTTAGTGGAAAACTAATAATGCAGCGGGAGGTTGTGTAGCTGAAGCGCACATCTTCGCAAACTGTGCAACCAAAGCACCTGGCCTCACAGCCAGTTTCCCCACTTGATCAATCTGTGTGATCTTGGGCAACTCATTTGAGTTAAACGTGTCCCATTTCCCTTGGCTGACAAAACTGAGATCACACACACTGCACCTTTGTAACTTAGTGGAAGTCACAGGCTTTCTCACACACCCTGCACTCACATATAACTCAAACACTATTGCACAACAGTTCTGCCATTAGAATGATGCTGCTTAGGCAACCGCCTGGCCGTCCAAGTGACACCTCGAGGGTAGAGTTGGGACTTCACGGTGTTATCCTTTTAATACAAGCTAGACTCCTATTGTGTAATAGCACCTGGAGTGTTCCAAGTGCCGAATGGGATTACCAAATAAATGATCTCAGGCCCAAATAACAGGACAAACTCAAAGAATATGGCAAAATACTACTTTATTATGAGTTCAATAAAGTAGGGAAACCTGGAGAACAAACAGATTGTAGCTCACATACTCAACACATTTCAATGATGCAAAAGGCTTTATACCTCAATGTCATCCTACGTGGCAAACAGTAAAATACCTATCGGGCGGAGGAATTGGTTAAGGAAACATATATATCTACAGTTCATATAAGTTTACTATCATCATTGGCTGCCCCTTATCTAGAAGGCAAGCATTGACCAACCTCTAACTACGTAAAATACTAATAATAAGATAACAGCAGCGGTTGGACTTCTGCAACAATGTATAGTGCACCAATACATAGGCCCTCATGATTGGTTGGCATTCTCTTCCAACCTTGGACATTCGGCTCGTTAGCAGCATGTAAGCAACGAAACCCAGGTGCAAGGGAACAATGTCAGACAACAGCCCTCCTTTGCTAATTGGCCTTCCATCTCTCATCACTTAGGCCCCAAGCCAAGGCTTCTTCGTCTGGAGATTTATTAATAGACCTTGTATTCTGGTCTAATACCACGTGTGAGGAGACCATGATTTTTGTCCATTCTGTCTTTTTATATAGTGCTATTTGATTCAGTTATATTGGGTGATATTACTCTCCTTGGCCTCTCAAGACTTGGTTCTCCGTCTTGCATATGCTTTCTGCATCTTTAATTGTTCAATACTTCACACTCACAATTATTCACTCCTTTACTTAATCTAAGAGAAATATGTCTTACGCACATGGCTTATCCTCTTCGACTCCTTTCGTGACTTGCAGTTGCTTCTTGCTGTGGCATCCTTGGTTCTGGGCCAACCAAATATACTTTGTTCTTACACAAATCTGTATTCCAGCACCAGTCAGCTCTGCAACCGTGGTCTTTTTCCTTGAGGCTTCTTGCTAACTATTATACGATGCCAACATCTATTTTCTGAACATGGCTGCTTTACTTGTGTTATATATCCTAAGTTATGTAAGGAAGGCATGGTATTGAAGTAAGACATGCCCAAGTGACCACAGTTCAAGGGTGTTTATTGAAGTTAAAAATGGGGATAAAAAATGTCTATCTAAACCTAAATGTAAGATGGGAGCAAGCTACGACCATCAAAATAATAATAATGCAATCCTAGTGGAGTCCCGTCAAAATAAAAGGGCTTCTACTAAAAAAACCTATTGCAAATCCTTACCGCTAAGTTACAAATGGCGTTGGATGATATTAATGAAAAAATAAGAACTGTTCACAAAATGATAAGTCAGAATGTTTGGGCAGTTGGCCTCCCTACCCCACATTTTCAGCACGGGGCAAGGCAGTTCACTCGAGCCAAGCACACTCTCTGGCTTCCTCCACACGAGGATACAGTTCCAATTCCAGCATCAGGGCCTTCTGTGCGCAAGTCTCTTTCCTCATCAAAGTCTCTTAATTCAGAGGTCCTAATGTACAAAACAAATAAAAATAAAGTTCTTTTCTTCTTGCAATTTTCTACTTCGGTTGGCTCACCATGGATCCCCCTCAGCTGGGCTCAGATTCCTTTTCCGTTACTGCGGATTCCCTTCTTCCAGTCTCAGATCCCTTTTCCGTTACTGCGGACCCCCTTCTGGGATCAGATGCCTTTACTTTAATTTTCAGAAACTATTCTTTCTCGGGTGACTCACGTTTCACACTGAATCCCCCCCCAGCTAGAGTCAGATCCCTTCTTTATATTTAATTAGTCTCCCTCAGCCAGGCTCGGACCAATTGCAGCTCACTTTACACTTATCAAAGACTTTCGAATGTGCACAGGGTTTAGCTTGACCTGCTCGCAGGACCACTTCGATATGAAGTTCCTTTTACAATATAGTTGCCATTCAGTTGGATACCAAACAGTGCCCTTTTGAATTAGCACCCACGTGGCGCTGGGCCACTCTGTACACAGTATCTTCAAAGTGCATTCACTCCTTTAGTTTCCACTTGTTTGTGCCTCTAATTACATGAACTTCAAACACTGTCGTTTGTGGAATTCTTCATGTAATGTTGAAGCTTGCAACCTTGGTTAAAACACAAGTTGAGTTTGTATCCGTTTCTCCGACTCACCGGCTTTGCTGCTTTTACTGGCGTGGCTTTCTTGCAGGAGCCAAGGACAGTACCACAGTGGCAATCGCTCCTCCCAGCCTGGGTTATCAATACGGAAGTGCCCTGGATACCTTTGATTCAAAGTGCAGGACAGATCAGCCTCAGTTCCCGGTCTTAGGCTTCTCACTCTCCAAGGCTTGTGAAAGTAACAGTTTCTAGAGGCCAAGGGCACTTCCCTCCTTGCAACCCTCTCTGGTCTCGCCGCCTTTCTCCTTGTGTTAAATCGCCATCCTGAAACTGCTGCTTCCTTGTGTGCTTTTCCTCGCTCAGAGTATGATTTTGTGCTCCACCTTTTATCCTTGTGGGGACGGATGATGGGAGTCAGGTGTGTATAATGATCAGTAATTGCCTGACCATGGTGTTGGGACATGTCAGGTATGCGGCTCTGGTGTTAGTCCGTTGTCGCTCACGATGAACTGTCTGTGAGAAAGTGTTTGTGTCAGGAAAGGGGACGGGGGTTGAGCTTCTAGGTATCCTACCTGGTAGGATAGGGAACAGGTGTTACAGGGAAGGGGATACCACATCTCACGCTTCGTTTTCCAACTTCCACTCCCCGAACACCCCTCATCCAAGTGATCCTGCCGCACTGGGGACTGATTCAAAAAGCATCTCTTGTTACTTATCTTCTTTGTATATATGGTTTTCTTTATCTTTGCATATATGTTTACTTCATCACTTTAGTCACATCTTCATTCTTGAGATATTCATACATCAGGTTTAGCATGCCCACGTGTCTTCTCTTCTTCATGGCGTCACTTCACACATGTCAGATTTTATTGGTTGTTGGGTGTCCTGACCCACGTTTGAGCTATCATGCTGCAACATTTGGTGCTGTGGGCTTAGAAAATCCAAGATGGCCAAAAAGCCCACATGTGCGCCAGAATCCAGGAGAACCACACAGTTTGTGCGCACACCAAAATGGTTACCTAACTTGCCACCCACCAGTGTAAAGAAAGATCTTTGTTAAAAAAATCCACTGTTATTGATGTCAAAAAGTTGCTGAAATCGTGGCTCATCGGACCACTTTAAAGATTCAACCCTTTTGTGGGGTTCCACAGCCCCATCAAAACAATGTTAAGCAAGGATTATTTACTACCATGTAAGAACCATTCCTGTTTGGAATGCATTAATCCAAGAAAGATCCCAAAAATGGATGCAGTACCAACAAAATCCTCAAGGCGGCGCTAGCGGTCTAAACTCTGACAGGAGATCTGAGTGCAGTTGCTGACAAAGGAATTTGACTCAGCTGACTTCAAAGGCTGCATTTTAATCAAAAATTAGCCACCTGCTGTTCCCAGAGGCCAGAAGCCTGGGAAACCCTCTCACCTCAAGAGATTCACACCACAGCCCAGGATATCACATGGTCATAATAACCAAATGCAAAGTGACCCCCTGGTCTGCTGACCTAAGCCTCCCAGAGACCACACAATAGGCTCTTGCACTTGAATAGAATATGTTGATTTTGACTGTTTCCTGTCAACAAAGGCCTGCCTGCCAGCAGAGGCATGGTTTCTGACCCACCCAAGTCTTGGAGGCGGACTCCAACACTCTGAGAACTGAATTAAAAGCAAAAAATACAGTTTATAAAAATACTGATAACTCTTTGTAATCAAATGACAGGAATGTATAACTTTGAGAGCCTTAATTTAAAAAATGTACCTTTGATTCAAGCCCAAACTCCAATTTGTGTGATGTTCTGGGGCAAAACCCCGCTATTTATTGACACCACATACTCTGTGTTTAAGCTAGAGATATGGGAATTTACTGGAGTAGGTATGGACAGCCTGTGTATATGTGTATAACTTTTAATGAAGAACCAAGGTTGCATAACCCACTGAAATCGAAAATATTTTGCCATTTTCTGAATGCAAGCCCCCAGGAAGAGCAGAGTTTGAACAGAGTATACCTCATGTGATATGTGATGGGTGCATGTAAATTTAAACAACTGTGTATCTGTGCAATATGTATTTGGGTCAAATATAGATTTATGTGCAATTTGACAGGGAGTGTCCTTTCTGCAGGCCATAAAACAGCATCACCATGACTCACATTTCCTTTCCCCCAATCAAGAGAGAAAGGAAAGCTTGACCAATGATAAATTGAGAGAGGGGCTGGATTAGTGATGCTGCACACACACACCCACTTTCAAAAGATATAAAAAGAGCCACTGGAAGCTAGAGAGGACATTCAATTCCATTTGCTGCGGAGCATGCTGACCGACGACTTCACATCCAGAGATCCTACACTTAGACTTCCAAGCTAAACAGAGACTACAGAACTTTGAACCAAGAAGGCCCACTGCAAGCAAAAGTATTTGTCAGCAGGCCCAAAAATCATTTGCAGACTATTCACAGCCGGGCCCAGCTGTTGATTCTGGCCTGAAACCCTGTGCCAGAAAGATCCAGAAGCAGTGCTGTACCCAGAGAAAGCAGAGCAGTATCCAGAACCAGAGGCCAGAGATCCAGAGTGACCCAGACCGCTGTTAAGTGCCGAGACCAGAACCGGAGTCCAGTCCAAAACCTGACCAGATCCGTGGCGAGGCCTATTTCAAAATATATTGTGAGTACCTAGTAGAACTGTGCAGAACCAATCTCTTAGTTAAAATAATCTAATCCAAACTATTTTAATCTAACCAGAACTGCCTCCTAACTGTCACCTGTCATTTGTAAAGCTGCACCACTGTCATTTGTCAATTCTGCAGCTGCAAAGCTGTAACCTGTCGCTTTGAACTTTTAAAATTTCAAATCCGAAAAGACAACCTTCACAAAATCTTTCATAACTCTGTAACCGTTTGTGCTAGGATCTTAGCTTTTCAACGAACCTAGAACCGACTTGCTACTCCTTATACTTTTGTCGTAATCGCGATTCACGCATTCGCGAATTTTGCCGCGATTCGCGATTTGGTTAAAAATCCAGCCACCTGTAAAAATCAGCAGCTTTTGCCTGAACTGCTAAAATTCGTTTGCATCTTAAGAACCATCCCTGAATCATTGCTAAAGTGAGCCTGAACTCATCCCAAGTAGCTACCACTCCCCCTGAACCTCCTAAAGGAAATTATAACCATTTTCAGCATATTTCTCACTGCATTGTCACCATATTCAAAGCATTTTGCCTGTGTTTCAAAACTCCTATCTGTTGTATAAGCTGCTGGGGGGGAATTGAACTGAATTCTATTTGATTGCATTCCTAAGAACTGTGTGCTCTCATCTTCATCTCCTTGCATTGCATAAAGGGGGGAAGGGGGTGAATTGTCCAAGAAAGTGATTACATTGTCTTTTGCTGAAATCCTATCAAGTTATTTTCTGTACTGCATTTTCATTCCACATTGCATCTATTTGAAACCATAAAAGTATTGTTGCTATCTTATCCATCCTATAACCACTCATCATTGATTATAAAGAAGTGTGCTAGTGCCAGACTATCCATTATTGATTACTGCTCAGATTAAGTGTGATATTCAATTATTAATTCATTATAAAAGTGTGATATATATATATATTGTTTAAATTCTCAAATAAACCTTTTAAACTTGCAAAACAGAAATGCTTCTTGGCTCAGTGGGGTCAGGGGGATTCCAAGAGAGGGGTGTTATATAGGGGTAGTCATCCAGAACTCATGAACTGGACATAAAGATATATCAATAAGGGTTTCCATTCAGTCTCCCAGACTAGGCATTGACTTAGCTGTAGTGTTGAATTGAATCCTCTTACATGGTAAATTGTAAATCCCTCCCATTGCTGGCCTGGTACTCCATTTTGAAAATGGTTAAGCTGGGTCCAGTCCCAATTACTAAAATAAACTCCCCAGGAGGCAGAAGGCTGCTGATTTTAGCACGTTTAAATCTATTGCCTCTGTCTAAAAGGATGAGCTGTATGAAGGGTTTAGACAAATGTGGCTGTAAGACTGAGCTAGATGAGGATCTGGTTCATTTTCTCCTCATCTGCCCACACTATCGTGACCTGAGGAAGGAACTGTTAAAAATGCATTTTTGCAGTAACCAAATTGGAATCATTAAGGAAGCAATGTATATGATCCTAAATTCAGAGGATACCTTTTTTTTTATTTCTACAGAAATCATTAGACATGAGAACGCTTATTTTGCACAATGCAGGCAAATAGACTTAGGTTGTACCCGCCTCGAAGTTTATCAGACTCTTTGGTATTTTAAAAAAATCGAGGTTTGAAGTTGGAAGATTTTAAATTGTTTTTTTTTATGCTGTTTTATTTATGTTGTTTTAGTTGTGTGTTTTGTGTATTATTAATAGAGAAATTAAAAATAGAATGTTGATTGATTGAAGCGAAATACTCGAATTGTAGCTTCCCACATAATTCTCTGTCTCCTAAACACAATCCACATGATTAGGGCATAGTATACACCTGTTGCACCCATCCACACACCATTCAGACATGGGTGACTAGCAGGTTCATGGCCACCCTCTTATGACTTAGCACACACCACTTTTCCTAAACTTGGACTCCAGTCCTTCCGAGTGCGTTCAACCAACAGTGCGTGGGGAACATAATTGTGAGTAAAAGCACTATACAAATGACAGATGAATGAAGGAATTCACCACCGAAGCTGCTAGGTACATATTACAACACTCCACCGGACACTGGACGCTTATATGGGTACCGCACACATCAGAAAACAGCAAGAACTATGACAAAATCTGGTTGTGTGGGTCACATAAATATCCGCCTACTTACACCAGACTACGCCTCAACATCTTTGACATCAGCATGCAGCACAGTCCTATGACAATATTTGCTCACGCTGGACACATAGGCAGTCTCTTGCATTCACGCCATCTCCTGACTCCTGTCAGCACCCATCCACATGCCTGACCTCATGGGTTGCTCTCTACCGGAGCCTGGACAGCCCTGCTAAGCCTTATTTGGCCAAATGCACACACACATTCTAATCTTACTCCATGACCTCCAACACTCAGGACTACGGTTCCCAAGGGCGTTCCCACCACCAGCGCATTGAGACTATAATAATGGTTAAGGGCTCTATATAAATGGCAAGTACAATACTATAGATATAAGCCTTATTCATACATAATTCGATACACTTCTGTGTTTTCTCTATATAATAATAAAACATGGTTTATTAGACTATGGTGTTTTCCCCATACATGACAATATTGATCATTGCTAAGATGGATTTCTAAACTCTGACTGGTGAGCAGAGGTTTAGGAGGCCACCCTAGTTTAGTGGAACAGGAGAACCTTCTGGACAAGCCAGACCAATCACAGTAGCTTGGCAGGCGGTCAAGACTAAGGGCCTCATTACACGGATGGCGGTAAGGATTTACCGGTACCGGTAAATCCTTACCGCCTTACTACGAGGTCCCTTTGCGGGTTGGGGGATTTAACGCCTGCTTTTTGCAGGCGTTAAAAACCAACCCGCAAAGGGACCCAGGGAGCTAATTACGGTACCGCAATTTGTGGTACCGTAATTAGCGCCTTCCCCATTCCCATTGAGCCCTATGGGCCAAAAATGGGAATGGGGAAGGGCAATGGTGGAAGGGGGAATTACCGCCCCGCCAACATTGGAATGGGGCGGTAATTCCCCTTTCTGCCAAGGCGGTGCTGGTATTTTACCGGCATGAACCATGGCGCTAATAGCGCCATGGTTCTCCGCCATCCGTGTAATGAGGCCCTAAGTCTCAGGAGGGGTGAGAGTGATCGGAAGCCCACAATGAGCACAAACAGTAAAACTCCGCAGAATAAGCTTAGACAAGTGTATATAAAAAATACATATACATTTATTATAGGCCTTAATATTTAAACACAAATAAACTGCAGTAATATCAAACAGTTACCACACACGCCTTTCACTATTTACCATACATACAATTACGTTTTGGCTAATACGATTAAGGGGAAAACACAAACACAACATGTGACATAAGGGTACAGCAACACAAATATAACATTAGGCAGTTCTTCAGAGTCGGTTCTTAACTTAAGCAGTCCGGCCCTATGAAGGGGGGAGCCTTATGCTCAAAAGTACATGAGTGCGTTGAAAACGCGCTGTCGTGCCTACGAGAAAAAGCAGGTCCTCTTCAGGGAGTTGTAACAGTTCAGGGAGGGGCTTTAGATGATGAAGAACAGTGTCCTACTATTTGAGGAGGGTCTACCCTGGCAGGCAGAGCGACTTTCGAGTTTCAGAAATAGCTAGGGAGTGCAGGCTAGCCAAGCTAAGGTGAGTATCTTTTTAGGGATTCTTATGTGTAAAGAATAATTGCTTGCCAAGGGAGCCACCAGTAAGTGATGCAAGTACTCACCGACCCTCAACACAGTCCAGGCCAAACGTTGCCAGTCTAGGCCAGGTCACTTGTAGGTTCAAGCACTGCAGTTACATGTCGCTCTGGCTCTCAGCAGCTGGGGGACGGGACAATCGTCCATGGCGGACAGTAGCCTTTTCTCAGCACTCGGTGAAGAAAAGAGAACAGTTCCAGTGCAGCACACCTCAGGGCACAGGGGGGCAGGCAACAATGATCGTCACCACAGCAGGGCAACACAGAGAACGCAAATGCTTGTGGTGTGGCGCATGCTCTTAAATCGCACCCCAGAGGAGCTAGGACTACAAAAATTGGCGTGACAACACCAAGGTCCACAAGCTGGCGATTCCTTAAGTCACGAGTGGCAACTCGGGATGGCGGTGCTTTTTAGCGATACCTCAGATTCGAGCTGGTCAGTTCACTGGAGGGCCCAGGAACACCTCTGAAAAGGCTCTATTGAGGGTAATCAGGAGATGCCGAGAGTAGTTGTTCCCACTACTCCCAAGAGTCAAAGCTACCTTGCAGGCCTTCAGTGATCAATGCAAAAACAGGGTTCCGACGGATCAACAGCGGGCTCAAGGTGCCAAACCATCCAGCACATCTCCGGCAGTTCCACAGGTCTGCTTTAGCATTTAAGGATACTTGGCTCCTTCTGTAGTTCAGTGTGAACTTCAGGTGATCGACCTGGAATGTATGTATAGCCCCTTCTCTTATCCAAGATTCGTTTCGTGCTCAAATCGGGGATAACCAATCATCAAAGATCTGCTCTCTTGCATTCATTCCAGGCATGGGACAATCACGGCCCATGGTGGTTCCAATCATTCAGGTATACCAGACATACTGGCACCAATAGTGTGGATTGTGACCAGACATAGTCCCGCCTCTGTCTGGGCACTAAGACATGTGACATGAAGGAGCCCACGAAAGTTGCGGTGTTCGTGGGAGGCTGCATGCCCAAATAAGGAATGCCCGGGTCACTCGACCTGCGGAAGGCAAGGGGACAAAATCGCCAAAAGACTTTGTGGCACGGCCATTTTTGGCACTGGCTAGTCTTCAGCCAAACGTGGTAAACACGCTTTTATTCATTAAACATAAGTAAAAATATTATGATAGTAAACTGCTGCCACCAGTTCATCCAAGGAACACTTGTACAATCACCAAACATCTTTAGAGGGTGTCTAGGGCCATAAAACAAAAGGACCCCTATGTGCAGGAATGTAAGGTACTTGGCACATAGATCAAAAGTTACCAAGAAATGGCAACATAGTCAAAGAGTAAGGGAAACATAGTTTCCCAGTACTGAAAGTCTGAAGGACGTGTTAGCTTCCCCATAACAAATGAGTAAAAGCTCAGGGGAGCACAGCTGAAGGCTGTGCTCCACTGGTAAAAGCCAGGTTAGGTTAGCTAAACAAAAGCAAAAGATTTGGGGGGAGGGTCCATAAATGGAGGGATAATTGCACCTAAGGGAAATCTTTCCTAACAATCATTTATATAGTGCACACCACACATACTGCTTTGTCCCTTGGCTTGCATATTGCTCATGGTACAGCACATGTGAGGCATAGTTCTTTTCCAACAGAAGGGTGAAACAAATGATGCACTACATTGGTGCGTGAAGGAGCTTGCGTAATGCATGGGCCTTGACTATGTAATGATAGCAGCATCAAGATGTCCTTTACTGCCCTCCCACCCCAGACTAGATGCTGTATCTCTGGGGTCTCCACCGGCTACCTAGTTTGTGAATGGGGTTCTGGTGGAGGTTTTGGGTTTGGGGCTGCCTAGGCTTCATGCTTGCTACCTGCCACACATTGCTTTAGTTTTGCCCTCTCTCTCTGACCATCCAGGATAGTTGGGTGCCACCTGCTGCTTCCACTTGAGTTTCCCTAGGACTTAAGTACGCTAGCACATTTATTTTCTTCTTCCCCCGCCCTCTACCCAGAAAGGAGGGTATGAGCCAACTCAGTGTTACTCATTTGATCAACTTCAGAAGGATGTAAATATGTGCCACCTCATTCAGGAGACAGACATATGACCTGCACCTTACACACAGATCTCTGCAGCAGATGTATCAACCAACTTACGTGCCTTACACATGATATTCAAATGATCTTTTCTGTGGGTTTATCTAGTTAAGAAGAGGTGAACAAAAGGGGATGGGACTTGAGAAATGCAATCCAGCAGGGGAAAGCAAAACTTGTCTGGGGTTGCTTTTATTTCTGTGCAGAGGCACGTGACCGAGCAGTTCAGGTTGTATTGAGGCCGGTTTTCAAAAGGATGGTTCTCTTCTGTAATGGTAGAGACTGGCTAAAATACTGATGAAATGACATCTTGTATTGTACAGTTATTGTACAGTATTTATAAAACACAAATTAAGGCCGAAGGGTATCTATGCACTAAGGAGAAACCAACCGGTGAGCCGCAGAAACACAGCAAGACACAACTAAAAAAGGTGCATTTTCGACGAAGATGACCTTCAATCTCATGCATAGAAGATGGCAGATCATTCCACAGAGTAGGGGCAAGAACTGAGAAAGCGCTCAGAGCAATGCCAGTGATTATGATAATTTAAAATCTTACATCCATCACTTTTTAGTTTTGTTGGAAAATAGAGTGTCATTTAAAATCCAAAGACTATCCAGTATGTCACCAACAGACTTGTGATTTCATTTTTATATATTTATTTTTTAAATGTGTTGTTTAAAGTACAGACCTAGCTCGAAAGCAGCGCAGTGCTGTACAGAGTGTGGGTAGCCACCATTTGGTTTGCCATTTTTAGACAGTAGCGCAGTACTGTGAGGTCTGTGAGTCGGTATGTGTGTCCATTGGAATTAGTCCTTGGTCAGGTGTTATTGAAAGAGCCATGTTTTGAGAGATTTGTGAAATTGGAGAATTGTGTGGGCATTCCGTTGCAGAGGATGGGTGCATGACAAGGGAAGGATTGTTTACAGGTCCTCTCTTTGCGAACAAGTTCTGATTCAAACTGGTTGGTCGATTTGCTGTGCGATGAGCGTGTGTCCCCAGATATGGGGAGCTTAGCCACCAGGTATGATGTTGTGCTACTCGTGACTGCTCTGTAGATGATAAATGCAGTCTCGAACAGTATCCTGGCTTGGAGTGGAAGCCAATCTAGTTTGCGTAGATGGGGGTAATTTGGTCAAATTTCCATGCTCCTGTAATAAGACGTGCTGCAGAGTGGTGGACTGACAGGAGAGCAGCAGGGAGTCCTGTCAGGAGAACATTTCCCCTTCGATGTGCAAGTCCACAAGAGCCTGCAAAACGTCCATAAGTCCTGTGGCTGGATGAAGGGTTTGATTTTTCAAAGGGTAGAGATTCTGAGCCATGCTATTTTTATTTATTTTATTTTATTGAGAATTTGTTAGGCGCCTATACAACATAATTGTGTTTCAAAGCACCACAAGGCTAAATGGGAAGAGGACAGGGGAAAATAACAATGCCAAAACAGAAATAATATACAGATGTGCTCCTACTAGGTCTTGTGGAATTCGGACATGCAAGTGCAGTGAGAAGTGCAGGAGATCGGGATGGAAAGAGGGGGAATCAAAGGACTGGACAAGTGCTGGTGGAGGGCCCGGGAGGGAAGTGCTAAGGGGAGCCAGGAGCAGATACCCAGGCTATGTGCTAGTGCAGATGACCTCCAAGGGTGGGATGCAGAGCCGCCAAGCAGGGGCCCACAAGGGCAGTGCAGTGGGGGTGGGGAGTGCTGATATCGTCTGGGAAGAAGATCCTGGAATCCTGTGAGATTCATGAGGGTCAGGCCACCGGTCACAGCGGCAGTGGAGGGATCAACAGGGAAGGGAACGAGATAGAGAAAAGCAGAGTTTTGAGCAGTTTACGGAACTTAAGGAGGTCCGGCTCAAGCATGAGGGATGCAGGGAGGCTGTTCCAATGAGATGCACCGGCCGAGGAGAGAGAACTGCCCCCCACTCTCTGCTTGGAAAAAAGGGTGCAGGTGTCCCAATGAGAAGGATCTCAGTCTTACTGGCGTTAAGACAGAGAAATCGTTAGCTGCACCCTATGCCTGAATGGCAGACAGACAGTCAGGGATGAGACAGGAGGAGGAGGTAGTAAAGGGAAGTTTTGAAGAAAAGCTGTGTGTCATCAGTGTAACACTGGAAATGAGGAGAGAAGGAAGAGATCAGGTGAGCAGGTGAGCAAAAGCGGCAAGATAGATATTCAATAGCCATGTCAAAATGATAGAGCCCTGAAGGACACAACAGGTGGAGTGTGTGGTCGTAGAGGAGAAAGGGCCCAGGTGCAGCTGGGAAGGACGATTAGTGAGGAAAGAGGTCAGCCAGTCCAGTGCCCGGTCAGTGATGCCAAGGTAGACATATTATGAGGATAGCATGGTTGACCGTGCCAAAGACAAAGGAGAGAGCAAGGAGAATAAGGATAACGAGAGAGTTGGAGTCGAGATTTGCAATCAGAGTTTCACGAATGTTCATGAGAGCAGTTTCCGTGCCTCTGGATGCTTGGAATCCAGATTGATGGTCAATTGGGGGAGGGCCAGCTTCTCCAAGAGTTTACCCAGGAGGTGGATAGTGGAGATAGTTAGCCAGGCAGGAAGGGTCAGCTGAGGATTTTTTAAGAGAGGTTGCACAAGGGAGTGCTTGAGGGATGGAGGGAAAGAGCCAGTGGTGAAGGAGTGATTACAAAGGTTAGCAAGAGCCGGGGCGAGAGAGGCGATGTTGTCCTTGATAGTTCTGCAAGAGCAGGGAGCACCTTTTTGGAGGAGACCTTCATAGAGCGGATCACTTTAGAGACCTCATCCGGTGCTATGGGAAGGAGGGGAGCCAAGGGAGGCAGGAGAGCAGGTGAGGGAGTGGGGATGGGGATGGAGGAGAGTGAGGACAAGATGTTCTGGGTTTTTGATGAGAAATGGGAGGCCAAAGCGGTGGAGAGAGCCTGGGAAGGGAGGTGAGAGGTGGAGACTGCAGCTGGATTGGCAAGTTCCTTGCAGATTTTGAAAGGTTTGGCTGTGTTGTTGGTGGCTCCAGAGAGGCGGACTTGAATGTGGAGCAGATGGAGAAGCAATATTGCCTTTGGAGAAGGTGGCAGGCCAGTTTGTCAGAGAGTAAGCCCAAGGTCTGCCACTTCCGTTCAGCAACTCAGCACTTGCGCTTCAGAGATGCTAGATCGGAGTCGTACCAGCTGTTGCTCTTGGAGGCAGGTTTTAGGTGGATCCTCATGATGGCGGCAAGGATGTCAAGGGTGTTAGAGATGGAGAGGTGCAGGTTAGCAAGACCAGAGTCATAGGGAGAATCAGGAGTAGAGGCCCGAGGGGGGATGAAGGTGGAGGCAAAAGCAGTGACTGACACTTGCTTCATAGGTTGGATGGCGGTGAAGGAGAATGGCAGTGCTAGGGCCCTGGATTAGAGCTAGGGATGTTGCCAGAAATTAGGGCATCCAGAGTTTGACCGGCAGAGTGGGTCGGGTCTGAAGGAAGAATAGATAGAGGGAGGGAGTTCCAAAGGACACGGAACTCAGAGGTAGATGATTCAAGGGAGTCCAGTGGATGTTGAAGTCACCCGGGAGGAGGAATTTGGAAGACTAGGTTGAGAGGGAGGTGGCGAGGTCGGGCCAGCCAGAGAGGAAGAGAGAGATAGGGCCAGGGGGCCTGTAGATAGGTGCAACGGTGAGAGAGAAAGTAGGTGAGACCCCAAGCCTACAGACGAGGCATTCAAAGGAGGAGTAGGGTTGAGTAGCTATGATGGATGCAGGAACCCACTTGGGGAAGGTCAGGGCCACTCTACCTCCAGGCCTGTTGGGTCTGGGTTTTGGAGAGAATTGTGTAGCCCTCAGGAAGGAGAGTGTCAAGAGCAGTGACAGAGCTGGCATTGAACCACGCCTCGGGAAGAGCGAGGACGTCAAGGTCAAAGTCTTTGAGAAGGAGACAAATGTCAGAGGAGTGTTTGACACCAGAGTGAGCATTCAAAGTAGCTAAGTGAAACTGGTTACCACCTTTGGAGAATTTCTGAGGGGGAGTACAGCGGCGTGGTACTCCCGTCGATGGTGGTGGATGGGTTAGAGGAGAGGAAGAAGGAGTGGCAGGAGAATGAAGGTAGTTTATGATAGGGGGCAGGCGCTGGTCGAGATGGAGAAGAGTAGGTTGAGAACATAGGTCCATGATAGTGCCATTGTGATAGACAATAATGATACACCTAGAGGATGAGAAGTATGCCAGGAGTAATTCCCACCTAGCGCCACCATTACTGGGTGAGGGGGAGAGAGTGGAGACCAGATAGGAGGTCCATAGGTCAAAGGAGGGGGCAGAAAAGAGGATGTCAGTAATACTCTGTCTGGAAGTAGCATTTACATAGATGTCAGCAATAGGTAGGCATGGGTTAAAGGCCAGGATCGCTTTGTTCAGCTTTTTTCTTCCAGATTTTGTGAGATGAGTAGGATAGAGTAGCAATTGGAATATATAGGTGAGTGCCATAGGCGTAGCAAAGTAGAGAGAGAGACATAGGGGCCATTGGCTATTGGGGCTGTCTTGGCTATGTGCTTCTGGAAAGACAGGCTGCTGTCAATGGTGAAGCCTAAGGATTTTACTGGATCTTAGAGTTTGTGGATCAAATCCCTCTAGGTGCATATGATTGAGCCATTGTGGACAAGTTGTTTTTCAGCGAGCGGACCAATGAGGCCGAATTTAGTCTTGGATGCGTTTAGTTTGAGGTAGGCAATCGAAATCCAGGACTGGATAATGGGTAGGTAATCATGGAGACTAATTATGTACTGTGCGCTATTTACTCTCATGTACTACTGAGTATCGGCCGCGTAATGGTGGACGGCTAAATTGGGATCTTTGATACGAGTGCCTAAAGGTTCCATGTAAAGGTTAAAAAGGATTCCTGAGCAGATGGTGCTTTGGAGGACTCCGCAGGAGACCTGGTGTCAGTTGGAATGCAACAAGTTTATTAGAACAGCCTGGTGTATGCATGAGAGGTAGGAGGTAAAACGATTCAGGACAGTGGCAGAGAATCCCATCCTGTCAGCAAAGAGGGACAGAAGGATGCAGGGGTTGACGGTATTGAATGCAGCTGTGAGGTAAAGGAGGACGAGGAGGAATGAGCCAGCTTTATCTATGATAAGGAGGGCATCATCCACCACCTGTATGGTGGCTGCCTCGATGCTACACTTGGGGCGGAACCCTGACTGATAGTCATTTAGGAGGTGGAGTTGTTCGATTCTGATGAGTAGTTGTGTAGCAACTACTTTTTCCAAGATTTTGCCAATAAACAAGAGGTTCGCAATGGGCCGGTAGTTGGCTAGGTCGTCTGGATCACGGGTAGGTTTTTTCAAAAGAGGTTGTGTGAGACCAGTTTTGAGGGTGTCCAGGAATTTCCCTTCTGCGAGGGAGGCATTGATGATGCTGAGAGGTGCATTGAGCGCAGGGCCTGTCATTTGTTTAGTGATGGAGGCTGGAATTATATCATCAAAGTAAGAAGTAGGTTTGAGGGAGGCAATCATTTTTAGGAGATCCGGGGAAAGAGAGGTGAGAATTCGGTCCAGAGGGGCAGTGTGTGTGCCTAGGTGCGGGGATGCTAATGCTGTGAGAGGTCTATTCGATGGTCTCTCGGATTTTGTCTATTTTTTCAATAAGAAATGTGTTGATTCCATTGTATTTTCCCTAATTTGCTGGTACCGCGGGGTCGAGTGAGGGTTTGGTACAATGCTTCACTACTTCAAAGAGGGCTTTGCTCCTGTTGGAGGCTGATGCAATGTTGGTGGAGTAGTAAGCAGCTTTGGCCTCGGTAATCAGAATCCTACGGTTTGTGCGCAGAGATTTGAGATTGGTGAGGTCTGCCAAGCTATGGTTTTTTGCGACACTGTTTCTCTAGGGCTCTGATTGAGCATTTGGTGGAGGCTAGCTCAGAGATGTACCATGGGGTGGATGGTTTGGTCTTTGGGCAGCTGGATTTTAGGGGGGCTTGAGTGTCCACCTGTTTCATAGCAGAGTTGCTGAATAATTGCTGGAGGCCCGAGTGGTAAATGTAAAAGTTAGCTCCGCGCCTGTAGCTAGAAGGGTTGTCCGCTCATAACTACAACGGGCATCTGACATATACATGTAGTTGATAGACAGTGGCTATGCAGCTCACGATGCTGTGAAGGAGAAAAGCTAAAGTAAATTAACCCTAGACCAGCAGTTTAAAGGGCAACTGGCTGAGTGCCAGAAAAGTCACTTATTTTTTTCTTGTCTTTTTTTTATTATACGCAATATCGGACATATTGCACTATACACAGTTGTACGACTTACACATATGTACAATCACACATCTTTTTAAAGTACATTAAAGAAAACAAAATAAACAGTACCCCTTTGTACAATTACAAAACAAAACAAAAAAAAGCCATAGAAGCCACTATAACAAAGTGCATGATACAAAAGAAAAAACATTTCTGCGCCACTATTACTTATAATATCAAAACTGAATCTATAGGCCGTCATTTCACTATATGGCTTACATAGATTCATATATAATGCAATTCCAAACTCATGTATACAGCTCTTTGTTGAATCAGATTCAGTTGTTGTCTTAATTGCTGGAAATTGAGTTATACTGAGCCAGTACATGTCACGGGTACTAACCACAGGAAACTGGTATGCTTGCCCCAGAGGGCTAGAGAGGGCTAGAGACACCTTATACAAGGTGGTAGCTTGCTCTTCATGTGCATCTCCCAGTGCCATTTATTGCCTTTACTTGGGGAATGCCTGGTCACGGATGCCTGGAAGCCCCTGTGTCTCTTTGTTCTCCATAAAAATCCTTCTCGTCTCTGTAAATAATAGTACGTGTTAGCAGGCCTAACCGGTCTGGAGACAGAGAGTCCCTGAATGGTTCCCTGCTACTATCATTCCCACTCAGACCTACTCCTTCTTCGAATACCTCATCTGCAGGCTTGGGGTCTCCCCAACCCTCTCGTTGACTCTCGCCACCATCTACAGAACCCCTGGTCCAGTCTCCCTCTTCCTCTCGGAGTGGTCTGACCTCACCTCTTCTCTTCTTGCCTCTATCGCCAAGCTTCCCCTCCTCGGAGACTTCAATAGTCTTCACTTTTCCCGATTCAACCACTGTACTCTTCCGCAGCCTCTGTGACTTTCTTTTCCTCACCATTCATCCCTCCGGTTGAACACATTCAGCCAAACATACCTTGAATTCTCTCATCTCAGCAGACATCCCCATCTCCAACCCTCTCACCACACCTCACTCCTCATCTGACCAAGCTCTCCAGTCCTCTCGCCTCGATCTCTCAAGTCCCCCGGCTAAGCCTCTGCCTGCACTGCCAGTCCCCTTCTCCGTCATTTGACTGATGAAGCGAGTGTCCGTTGCAGCTTTGGTCGCCACTTTCATTCCCCCTCCTATTCCTGCCACGGACCCCCACACTGACTCAGCCCTTGCTAATCTTCACCACTCTATCACCAACACCCTGGACATCCTTGCCCCTGTCATGAGGATGCGCATGAAGCCTGCCGCCAAGCGCACCACCTGGTATGGTAGGAACCTAGCCTCCCTGAAGTGCAAGTGCAGTGTTGCTGAGCGGAAGTGGTGGGCATCAGGCACATGCTCTGACAGACTGGCCTGCTGCTTGCTCCAAAGGCAATACAGACTCTCCATCTGCTCGAAGAAGAGGGCCCATATCCAAGCCTGAATCTCTGGGGCCAATAACAACACGGGCAAACTGTTTAAAATCTGCAAGGAACTTGCCAATCCTACTGCAGTCTCCGCTTCTCCCCTGCCATCCCTGACCTCCTGTATGTCACTGACCTCCCACTTCTTAACCAAACCTTAGGACATCCTGTTCTCGCTCTCCTCTATGCCCCTCCCGCACCCCTCCCCAACTCCCAGGCCTCCTTGGCCCCCCTCTCCCCTTCCCTCCTACTTTCCTCTTTCTCACCCATAGCTCCTGATGAGGTTTCTAGACAAGTCTTCTCCAAACAGGTTTACCCCGCTCCTCCAGAACTATCAAGGACAACATTGCCTGCCTTGTGCCAGCCTTGTATAATTTCTGTAATTACTCCCTTGCCACTGGCCCCTTACTGCTACCCCTCAAGCACTCCCTTGTGCATCATTCCCTCAAAATGCCCTTTGCCGGCCGCTCCTGCCTGGCTTACTACGCCCTATCTCCATTACCCCCTTCCTGTGCAAACTCTTGGAGAAGCTGGTCATCTCCCAACTGATCCAACATACTGAATCTGTTGGTTGTCTCGACGACGACCAGTCTGGCTTCAGAGCAACCAGAGGCACAGAAACTGCTCTACTGAGCACCCGTGAAGACTTGCTCTGAAACCTTGATTCCAACTCTCCATCCGTTCTCATACTTCTGTATCTTTCCTCCGCCTTCAACACAGTGAATCATGCCACCCTGAGAAAACGTCTCTGTGACATCCTTGGCCTCATGGGCCTTGCATTGGACTGGTTGACCTCATTCCTCTCCAAACGATCTACCCAGGTTCAACTGGGCCCTTTTCTCTCGCCTATCACACACTCAACCGGCGGCGTACTTCCAGACTCTATCTTCTCGCCGTGGCTCTTCAGCATCTACCTCGCCCCTCTGGCCCACCTGATCTCCTTCTCTCCTCACTTACAGTGTTATGCTGATGACACGCAGCTCTCCTTCAAGCTTCCCTCCTCTGCCTCCTCCTCTTCCTCTCTCATTCCTGATGTCTCTGACTGCTATTCAGGCATGGTGTACTGCCAATGATCTTTGCCTTATTGCCAGTAAGACTGAGATCGTTCTCATTGGGGCCACAGCTCCCTCCTCCATCCTACCCTCTGGCTGCCATTTCTGGGTCCCCTCCCCTCACACACTTGTGAGGCAATAAACTGTGGTGTCATCTTTGACTCCTCTCTCTCCTTTTCTCCCCACATCACAGACCTTGTCAAGAAGGCCCACTATCAACTGCACCTCCTCAGAGGTAGTCTACTCTTCCTCACCTTCCCCCAGAAACTCAATGTCTCCAGAGCTCTGGTCCTCTCTAGGCTGGACTTCTGCAACAGCCTCTTCCTCAATGTTCCTTTATCCTCCCTGTGTCCCCCTTCAACTAATCCAGAATAGGACTATAAGACTACTCCTTGGCCACAAGCCCAGGTACCGCCACTCTCCAGCCCTAAAATCTTTCCACTGGCTCCCGGTTGCTGCTAGGAACAAGTCCAAGACCCTATGCGTCATCCACAAGGCTTTCCCCCCGCTGGGACCCCGCTACATCCACTATTTTGGCCTCTGTTCTTCTTGAAGACTCTCCTTCCCGTTGCCTGCTTCCAGAGCTTTCTCTTCTTGGCTCTGCCAAGCTCTTGCTATTTTCTTGAGGACCTTATTGTAACTGTTTCTATTAGCTCCCCCACTCCCTGTTGCACTTTCTACCCTTGGTCCATTGGGATCCTCAGCCTCGAGGTTAGACATTGCTCAATGCTTTCATTAAGACAATGCTTATAGATCTCCAAGTTTCCGCACAATTTTTTATCATCTAAAGTTTATTGAAATGTTTGCATACCCTAGGTAAGGTAGGAGTTAAATAATAACCTAATTTTCCTTTGGTCTCTAATAAATTGTCACCAGGATAATGTGTGGTACTTGAGAACAACCCATGCCTTTTTCTAAATATAATATCAGATGTTGGTTTTTAATGCCTTCCTCTAGTCCAATCTGTTTTCTTTAAAATATGAAGGGATGGGTTTTATATAAGTCAAACCTAGCTAGAAAGCAATAAGGTGCTGTACAAAACAATCTGTGGCAATGCTTTTGTGTAGGCATAGGAAAGGCCCTTGCCAGGCACTGCCATAGTGGTATTAACTGGGCATTGATGGTAGCAGGTGCAAAATTGTTCTGGTACCTGGGCATCTAATAGCAGTGCTTCACAAATGCCTAATACTTATACACTGTTGGCTTTGCCAATGCTTATTTTTCACATCAGTGAAAGGCACGCATAGTGCTTATAAATCGAGTGGTTGAAGGCAGACCTGGTTAAGTCATTTTTATTACACCAGTAGTCAGTTTACAGCTCCAATTAAGTCATTAACTCTCAGAAGGCTGCTTTAAAAAATCACCTGTATGTATTTCGAGTGCAAAGTTTGATGGTAAGTTTTGATTAAAGAGAGCTCAGAGTTCCCATGTAGAGGTGGTCTGGGCGGGGCTGCGCAGTAACTGGGTGGAAATGGCCACGGGGATTAGCATGGTCTTGGGCAGTGAATCGGTGGGTACATAACCAAACAACACCTTCAAGCTTTCTGTCCCTCCTATGCCATTTCTTCCTATCTGTGCTCAAATGCAATAGTTGAGGCTTCTTTTTTCGGTTTCACTTCACTTTCCCCTCTAATTCCCTCGTTTGCTAACCCTCCTGCCTATGTTTTGAACCATGACTCCCATGATCCCTCACCATTGGCTATGCTGGCTCGTTCTGATGGGATTTGTAGTTCATAACATCTGGAGAGCCAAAGGTTACAGAACCCCGTGCTATACTGTTGTCACTCCAGTATCCTGCACTATCTGCCACCGACTGTTTCCATACTATCTTGCCATGTGCTTGGAGCGACTCTCCTCCTAATATATGAATCCCCGCTCTATCCTTTTCATATCGGCTTGTCTTTTATATCTGCCTAGGTTGAGCGTACATGTTTCCTGTACATAATCGTCCAAAATTAGTTCCAGGAGACATTTGTGGTGCTATTTTAAAACACATTATGATGTGTTTATTGCTAATCCTGCGTCAATTGCTGACTCGTCGCCTGCTTGCCCCTATTGCAGCTTACTGCTACATTTACTGTCCACGGATACATTTGCTGCTGAGCTTGGCACATTTGCTGCTCAGCCTGGCGATTTGCTGCTCAGCCTGGTGCATTTGCTGCTCAGCCTGGTGCATTTGCTGCTCAGCCTGGCGATTTGCTGCTCAGCCTGGCGCATTTGCTGCTCAGCCTGGCGCATTTGCTGCTCAGCCTGGCGCATTTGCTGCTCAGCCAGCCGCTCTTCCTGTACAGCATGCCGCATTCAATGTAAACTCCCTTCACTACTCAGCCTGCCTCAATTACAGGTGAACCTGCTCCAATCACTGCTCACGCTGCCCCGTTTACTGCTCCGCTTGCCTCATTCCCAACGTATTCCCTCATTCACTGCTCATCGAACATCGAGCCTCATGCACTGGTCACCTGCCTCACTGATCACCCTGGTCCAATTACTGATCACTCCGTTTTTAAATGGTCAGAGGTCTCCCCTCCTGCTGTTAACATGGTCATTGAGCCATGTTCCCTGCACACCTTGCTTCATTCACTCACATTTCATCTGCTGCTGTTCACTAGGACGTCAGCCTCCTTCATCCTACCTCCAGCCGCATTCATTGGTTACGCTACCTTTCCTTTTTAATTAGCTTGTTGCTGCTGCTCTTTTTGCCTCATTTTCTGGTCACATTTTGTTTGTTGCTGCTGCTCTTTTTGCCTCATTTTTCTGGTCACATTTTGCGTGTTGTTGCTGCTCTTTATGACTCATTTTGCTGGTGTCATTTTGCTTGCTACTGCTGCTCTTTTGGCCTCATGCTGCTGGTCATAAAGAGCAGCAACAACACACAAAATGTGGCCAGCAAAGTGAGGCAAAAAGAGCAGCAGCAACAAGCGAAATATGACCAGCAAAATGAGGCCAAAAGAGCAGCAGCAAAAAACAAAATGTGACCAGCAAAATAAGGCAAAATGGGGAGCAGTAACAAGAAAAATGTAACCAGCAAAGAGGCAGAGTTGGCTGCAGAAACAAGTAAAATGTGACCAGCAAAATGTGACCAGCAAAATGAGTCAAAAAGAGCAGCAGCAACGAGCAAAATTTTTGCTCGTTGCTGCTGCCCTTTTTGACTCATTTTGCTGGTCACATTTTGCTTGTTGCTACTGCTCATTTTGCCTCCTTTTGCTGGTCATATTTTGTGTGTTGCTGCTGCTTTTTTTACCTAATTTTGCTGGTCACATTTAGCTTGTTACTGCTGCTCTTTTTGCCTCATTTTGCTGGTCACAGTTGGCTTGTTGCTGCACCTAACTATGCTTTATTTTACTGGTTACAGTTGGCTGGTTGCTGCTGCTCATTTCGCACCCTTTGGCTGGTCACATATTGCTTGTTGCTGCTATTTTTGCCTCATTTTGCTTGTTGCTGCTGCTCTTTTTGCTCATTTTTCTGGTCACATTTTGTTTGTTGCTGCTGCTCTTTTTGCCTCATGTTGCTGGTCACATTTTGCGTGTTGCTGCTGCTCTTTTTGCCCCATTTTGATGGTCACATATTGCTTGTTGCTGCTATTTTTGCCTCATTTTGCTTGTTGCTGCTGCTCTTTTTGCTCATTTTTCTGGTCACATTTTGTTTGTTGCTGCTGCTCTTTTTGCCTCATTTTGCTGGTCACATTTTGCTTGTTGCTGCTGCTCACTGTGCCTCATTTTGCTGGTCACATTTTGCTTGTTGCTGCTGCTCACTGTGCCTTGTTTTGCTGGTCACATTTTGCTTGTTGCTGCTGCTTACTGTGCCTTGTTTTGCTGGTCACATTTTGCTTGTTGCTGCTGCTCACTGTGCCTTGTTTTGCTGGTCACATTTTGCTTGTTGCTGCTGCTTACTGTGCCTTGTTTTGCTGGTCACATTTTTATTGTCACTGCCGTTCATTGTGCCTCAATTTTCTGGTCACTTGCCACATATATATTAGGTTGATGCCACGTATACCTGTGTATATAAATTCGTGAAGCCCTATTTATGGAATAATGTAGGTACATGGATCATATTAAGTTCATATGTGTTCGGGATTGAAAGGTACGTGGAATTGTTATAGTTTCCCGTGTGTATTGATTCCGTATGTGGCATTCCATCATATATCTGTGCGTGATTGTTAGACATGCTTAACATTCTTCAGATTGCCTCAGGGCACTTACATAGGTAAAATTCCTGCATACTTTCTCCCACCATCCCTGGCCCGCCCCATTTACCCCGTCTCTTTTTCTCACCTTCCTCGATCTGTTTCCCCTTCTCCCTGTCCCTCTCCTTCCCCCTCTCTTTTTCTCTTTCGCGTCTCCCTCTCCCCTCTCTCCCTCTCTGTCCATCTCCCTCGTCCCCCCCCCCCTCCCTCCATCTGCCCATGTCTCTTTATCTCTCCCTTTCTCTCTTGCTCGGCGCCCCCCTCACTGTCTCCCTCTGCCCTCACTTTCAGTTTCCTCCTCTTTCTTTTTGTCTCGCCCTTCCCCCTCTCTTTCCTTCGCCTCCCCCAGTGGCTCTCCCTTCCCCCTCTCTTCCTCCCCGTTCTGCCTCTTTCCATCTCTCACGGCCCCACCCCCTCTTCCTGTCGTGTCCCCCTTCCTCTCTGCCTCTCGCTGTCTTTGTAGTTCTGCAGGTGAGTTCCTGTGCTGCTGTGTTACTGTCTGTCACTCTTCTCTGTTCGCTTCCTTTGCAGAAGTTTGACTCGGACAGCAGCCGCGCCCGCAGGCGCTTCGCTCGTGACTCCCTGGCTCAGATCTTCCTACCATTCCTGCTGCGCCATCTGGAGGCCGACTGCAAACGGGTGAGTGTGGAATGTAAGCCTACACCTTGGAGGATAGCTGAGCTGGTCAATGCGCTAGCAGCAGAGATCTCTTTCCAGTGGCTGACCCCGGGACCCCGCTCAGACCTTTTCTCCCGTGAGGTTTAGAAACGCGCTCCCAAGAGAGAAGCTATCTGACTTTCATTTAAAACATCAAACGACATTCTGTTAACTGTTTTTTTTCTGTTTAAACTGTCAAGTAACAACAGCTCCTTGGGCACTGGAGGCCTAGAGAGAATATGCTTAAAGCACTACAATGTGACCACTGATCGGTGTTCAAAAGGTTAATAGTGGCGCAGGCATGGTGGGGGCAGAGCCCCCTCTGCCTCCCTCCTGGTGCCCCAGCTGAACCCTCTGCTTCCCGCTGCTGCCCTATTATCCGCCCCCCCGTACCAAAAGCTGACTCCCCTACTGAAAGTTAAACAATAATAGAACTGTAGTCAGTCCCTGGTGTGTGGAAGTTAGAATGGGGTTGAAAAAGACATTTCTCAAAGACACCATTTCCTCACATGATTTGCTACTAGTCAAATTTTAAAATCTTCCCCAAAAATATTATCGCAACCCAACATACCACACTTTTTTCTTCGTCCGTTTGATTCCGATGAATCCCAGTTAGAGAGATGGTCGGGTTAATGCACCTGCTGCAGTGAGTGTTTATGTCTCTCCAACAAGATGCTGCAATAAAGACATTGGGGCTCATTACGAGTTTGACGGTATACAGTAAAATTGCCGGTAATTCTGGTTGCCAACACTCTTACCGTTACCGCCAATTACGAGTCCGCAGTAACACTGTTGCAAGTACTAGCGGTGCCGGTATAATCACCGCTGGAAATACCTGCACTGGTAATACCGGCAATGGAATTACCGATGACCCAACCACCAGTGCCAGTATTTCCGGCACAATGGTATTACCATCCGATTACAAGAAGGGAAAAGCCAGTAACACAGGTGTTTTAGCCAGTAATGCTGGCAAAACCAAGGCTAAGATACCCACACCTCATAGCAGGTGGTAACTGCACACAAGTGCACCCAATCCACCCAGGTGCACCCGATGCACACACCAAGAGTACAAAAGGGCCACACCTTCCCCAAGGACACTTTCCCACACAACCATCCTACCACTCATCAGAGTGTACATGGACATGGAGCTGCTCCAGGCCAACCTAAGCTGCAGGGGCTGGAGGACCACCAGAGGCAACAGGAGGCATCGGAGAGGAAGAGGAGAATGCAGGTGGTGGGCAGAGGCCACACAAGACGTGCGAAAGGGCCATGCCCTGAACCATCACAGACACACACACCCTCACCCTGTACCACCTGTACAGGAGACGATAACCAAACTCCTTCCCCACATCCAGGAAGACATAAGAGAGCAGGAGCGGCATCACAACAGCCTTTTGGTCAAACTGGTGTCGGCGCTGCACTTCTTGACCACAGGCACATTCCAGCATCCAGTGATTCAAGTGCATGGCATTTCACAGCCTGCCTTCTGCAGAGTGTGCTAGGTCAGGTGCTGTATGTACCCCTGCACCATGGGGGCCAGCATATGGCCCTCCCCGTCACCCAGGAACAGGTGATTGCCGCCAAGGCACGGTTAAATGCAATTTCAGGCATGCCCAATGTGGTTGTGGTGGCAGCCCTGGATTGTACACATGTGAAGCTGGTGGCCACCAAGGCCTCAGAGCAGGTTTACAGGAGTCAGAAGCAATTCCATTCACTGAATGTCCAGGTCACCTGTGATGCTGACCTCACCATCACTCACTGCTGGGCCTGGGTCCCAGGATCAACCCATGATGCAATTATCTTGTGGGACAGCACGCTGCCAGCATACATGGAGGGACACAGAGGGCAGCATGTTGGATGAGTACATGTCCAATCTCACTTACCTTGCTATATGAGTGGCATGCTAAAGGGGGAGGCGGGGCAAATGTTGTGATTGCATGACCTGACAAGGACCTGTACGTGCAGGACCCACCATCGCACCCCACAAATGACATGCTAGAACCCTCAGGAGGAGTACATGACTGGAGATGCAGCAGTCACTAGCCAACCAACACAACAGGCCAGCAACACACAATGCACTACAGGTAGCAGAATGCAACCTCACACATTCCACAACATGCATGGGCAGCAAAGTAGTGGGCCAGGCCACTTAGAGGGATCCAAAGTATGTGTAGGGGCACCGACAAGAGCCAGGAGATAAGGGAGAAGATGGCATAGGACAACAAGAACAATGACCAAGGTCGATGTCCGCACAGTAAAATCCACATAGAACAATTCAGCACAAATACCTCAGTTGCCCCAAACACAATAATTTGTCCTGAATAGCCTGCCCAGACCCAGACACCCTTGGTGTGAACTGAAAGGGATGGGGAACGACTAGGCGCAGGGCCCACAAACACCGGTGGAGCCCATGGGGTGAACTTGAAATGAAGCTGCCGATAAAGCCCCCAAACATGGCATGGCATACTGCAAAACTGCAACTGAGGGACATGTCCCTTGCATTTGACATGGCATGCACTCAGTTCCTCATGCAATCCACCCCATCATGGATAGCGCACACACGACCTGCACATGTAACCCAGACTTCCATCAGGGACAATGCATGGAGCAACGCACAGCCCTAAATCACACACTGTGGTATGCTGCCCTGTCTGTCATGGAACCTGAAAGCAATGAGGTGTTGACCATGAGATGTGTGGAAGTAGCACCATGTCAGACTGGACAGCCCCCCCCCCCCGAGCAATGCAATCCACATGCATCGACTGGAATGTGAAACAGTGTGGTGCAATGAGACATCATAGGGGATGCATGCACAGACTGTGTATGGAAATGCTGCTGTAACACATGCACATACTGTGTATGGAGATGTTGCTGTAACAGGCAACACATCTGTAGATTATCATGAGTCACACATGTGTCTTTTCCCCTTGTAGGTGACTCTGGATACCCACAGCTACTGTGGCTGAGGACCCCTCTGAGGAATCCCCAGAAGCCACAGGAAGTGGCATACCACAGGGCCCATGACAGGACTAGGGTGACCATTAAGTGCACCTTCAGCCTGTGGTAGGCCTGCTTCAGATGTCTACACCATTCTGAGGGTGCTCTAATGTACAGGCCCGACAAGGTGGGAGAGATTGTCTTGGTCTGTGCGATGTTACATGACATCTGTGTCAGACGCAACATGCCTCTGACCCCAGATCTGGTCATGCCTCCCCCTAAGGATGAGGCAGCAGTGCCCGCGGTACCTATGCACGTGCGCACCAAGCATATGGAGGCCAGGGATGGGTGCATGTCCCGGCAGGGACTTTTTTTCTGAAAGCCACATCCACCATCCACCATGCACCCTCTTGCACCTATGTATACATTTTGCACATTTACTTTAAACACTTGTACACAAATAAAAATGTCCTGTCAGTGTTTCACCCTCAACAAACCCTCCCCAAACACCCACCCTCGACACACCCTTCCCAAACACACACAGTGTACACACCCTTTTTATTTATTATTTATTTATTTATTTATTATAATACCCTGGCAGCATCCAACTGTTATTTCCTGTGCCTCCTGGTCATGGGCTCTTCACCGTCTCCTTTCCAGTTAGAAGGAGCGTCTCCAGGCAGGGATCCCTCTGTGGGATCACGAAGGTAGAGGGCTCTGTACCCTGGTCCTGCATGTGCTGCAGGGTCAGCTGTGTTGCCTGGTTGATCGCCTCAGCACTGGCTGAGGAGGAGGAGACGGTGTGCTAAAGCACTCTCTGAGCTAGAGTAACCATGGCGGCGGTGGCATGGCCAAGTGAGCAGGCCATCCTATGGCTGCACCCCTGCATGCATTGTGCACATTTCCTGGAGCTGCTGTCCTGCAAGTTCGGCCATGGCAGGCTGGCGCACCTCAATGGCACACAGGCATGCACCCATGGACGACAAAGTGGACACAGGCAGAGGCTGCGCAGTGGCCTGGGGCTGTAGCAGGCCGATGTATATGAGGCTTAAATATCATCCTCCTCCTCATCTATCGTGGGCACATGGGCCCTGCCACGATGGCCTGCTGGCTGCAATGCCCCTGATGGTGATGTGGATGTGCCTGGGTTCCAGCCACTTCCCGACATGGGTGGGACGGCAGCACTGTGTCCCTTGACAGGGGCTTGATCAGGCCTTGCGGTGGTGGCTTTGTCAACGAGCACACATCCCTGCTGTCTATTGAAGGGGACACTGAGCACTGCCTTGGGGATAACGACAGCCACAGGTACTGCTAGTGTGCCAGTGGCAGTGGTGATGGTGGCAGTGATGGTGGTGGAGGTGACCCGGTAGCCCTGCCCTGCTGTCTGGTCCTGCTGGCAGGGGGTGTGGCCTTAGCAGGTTTGGATGCAGCTGATGAGCCAGATGTTGATGGTTCAGCCAGTGGCGGCTCGTCCATAATGGATGAAGGGGCTTTACCCACCAGATCTTGACCCCCCCCCATTATAGAGGAGCCAACAGCTGAGGAGCCAGCTCAGTGAAACACTGAGCGCTCTCTCAGCTGCTTTTTCCAGATGGGAGAGCACTCCTAGGCTGGTTCTGGCTGAATTGTCAAAGGGAAATGACAGTTTAGTTTCCAGCGGCGCAGACTCATTGGAAATGCTGGATGGGGAACTGTATGTCTGTATGTACAAGGGGCCGCTCCTGCGCCTCCTCACACAGACAGACAGAGCAGGCTGGAGTGGGGCATCTCGTCACCCGCGATCAGGCCCCTGCACATGTGCAGAGACCAGGAAGCTCCCTGATTCCTGTTCATGCTAGGGGGGGCTGCAGCGCTGGGGAGGAAACTTCAGGACCAGCGACAAGAGATACGTTTATGTTCATGTATGTATTATTTAAATATGCGTATGGAGGCGTGTATGCTTGTGTTATGAGTAAGTGCATGATGATGGGGGCTCATGTGAATGAGAGAGTGCTTGCTGTGTGAATGTTGTGTGAGTGTGGGTGTGTGTTTTGTGCTGGTCCGTGGAGCTGAGTTTGGCGAGTGGGGGGAGGAGGGTTGTACAACAAAGGCATTTTAAAAATGCCTTTGTTGCAAATTCCCCCTCGCCACTGGACAAAATCATCTCTCCTTCTGAGAATCTTTGGGGCCTAGGGAACAGGGATGGTATTTTTTTTTACTGTACATCTATGAAAGATGTCTAGTAAAAAATACCATGCCTGCCCCCCTGTACCCCCCAGCACCTTGCCTACACACATAACCACTTTAATCGTGTGCGTGTGTTAGACACCGTGGTGCCCTGGGGGCAGGCATGGTATTTTTTACCAGACATCTATGATAGATGTCTGGTAAAAAAATACCATGCCCACCACCTGGACCCCCAGTGCCTGGCATACACATACAACCACATTAATTGTGCGCGTGTGTGAGGAGCTGGGTACCCAGGGGACAGGCATGCAATATATTTTACTGGGCATCTATGATAGATGTCCAGTAAAAAATACCATGCCTGGCCCTGTGCCCCCAGTGCCTCGCATACACACAATCACATTCATCATGTGCAAGTGAGGCACTGGGGCCCAGGTGGCAGGCATGGCATTGTTTACTGGTTGTACCCTGTAAAGAATGCCAGCCCAATCTGCTGGGATTCCTAGCACCTCACGTGCAATGTCATGCCTGACCCCTAAGCCCCTTAATGCCTCACATGTACACATCATTGATTATCTGGGCATGAGAGGCACTGGAGGGCCCAAGGGGAAGGCATGCCATTTATTAATGGGCATCAATGATAGATGACCAGTAAAATAATGCCACGCCTGGGCCCGCCAGTATCTCACATGCACACAATTGATGTGTGCATGTGATGCTCTCTGGGCCCCAGGGGGCATGCATGGCAGTTCTTACTGGGCAGCCATGCCCAGAAATAAATACCATGGCTGAACACTGAGAGCCAAGCACCTGGCATGCATCTGCCCCGTCGGCCCCCCAGTGTCTCACACACATAATCACATTCATAATTAATGTGATTATGTCTGAGTGCCAGGCACAGGTGCACCACTGGGCACACATGACATTTTTTTTACTGGGCATGATTGATAAAGCAAGCATGATAAGTGTTATTATGTATGTGGCATTTTAATGCAGCCAGTAAAGCCATTTCGTATTGTGGTATGACATTTTGTATTGGACAGCTTTGATAAAGCAAGCATGATAAGTGTCATTACGAAGCTAGAATGGCATTTTTATGCAGCAAGTCTAGCTATTTCTTTCTGTGGCATGACATTTTGTATTGGGCCTCTTTGATAAAGCAAGCATGATACTTGTTAATATGTAGCTAGACTGGCATTTAAATGCAGCCAGTCTAGTAATTTCTTATAGTGGTAGGACATTTTGTATTGGGCATCTATGGTAAGGCAAACATGATAAGTGTTATTACAAAGCAAGACTGGCATTTCTATGAAACCAGTCTAGCCATTTCTTACTGTGGCATGACATTTTATATTGCCCATCTTGATAAAGCAAGCATGATCAGTGGTCTTATTCTTTCTGTGGCATGACATATTTTTATTGAGCATCTTTGATCAAATAAACATGATAAGGGTTACTATGTAACTAGACTGGCATTTCAATGCATCCAATCTAGTCATTTCTTATTGTGATATGATAATTTGTATTGGGTATCTTTGGTAAAGCAAGCATGATAAGTGTTATTACAAAGCAAGACTGGCATTTTTATGCAACCAGTCTAGCCATTTCTTATTCTGGTATGACATTGTGAATGGGGCATTTTAGATTAAGCATGCATGATAAATGTTATTATGTAGCTCGACTGGCATTTGAGTGCTGCCAGTTTGGACATGTTTTCATAGTGTGGCATGCATTTTAAATGGTAAAGCCAGCTGGAGTGTGTTCTTATGTGGGGTTACTGCATATATTGGCAGAACAAACATGGACATGTTTTCCTATAGTATAATTACGGGCATTATGTTCAAAGTATGTTCTTATATGCGAAAACTAGGGTATGATGGTGCAGTCAGCATGGAAATGTATAGGCACAGCCAGTATGAAAATGTTTTATACTAGAACATATTGTGGGCAAATGCATCATCACAATGTCTTGGAGAAATGCTCCTGTTAGTAACTTGCATCTATTGGATTTTTTCATGAGTTACCCTACAAAACCAATTGCAAACGGTTTGGCTTTTTACCCACTTAAAAACGTGTGCTCTAAAATTCACCATTTGAACCCATTATTTTAAAACAATTCTAAATCCTCCACTTGATTGTTTCTGGATCCCTCGCTACGATTGGTCGCTATGGCATACATGGGAGAAGTATTTATGCACCTCCAATTAAAGAATTCATAAACCGCCACTGGGTCCAGCCCCGTCACTGTCCGGGGACTCTGTGCCTGTTTGGAATTGAAAGGCATGCAGTTAGTCATCTCAGAGGCTAGTTTGCGGGCTTGCATTACACTCATGTAACATTGTATGTGTCATGAAGCTGCTCATTTCATTTGGATTGCTTGGGTGCGTTGGCTTCAATGTGTGCTCCTACATGTAGGTGGTGGGAGTGCACATTGCCTGTTTGCCTGCAAAGTTGGCTTGTTGTGTGTGCGGTGGGCCATCAATTCATGGCATGGACTCACTTGGCATGCAGGGGTGCTTCTGTCTCCATTTGTTGGGCTGCACGTTTCGGCTATGGTGCGTGTGCAGAGGCGTTGCTAGGGGGGGTTAAGGGCGCTATAGCCCCTGGTCTTTTGGTTGTAGCACCGGATAGAATCTCAGGAGCTACAACCAAAAGGCTAGCTGGCCCCCAGCCCTGACAGTTCTGACATTAGCGTAGCCCCGGGTATTTTCCAGACCTAGCAACACCCCTGTGCGTGTGCATTCCTGCATCTGCCCGCAGCACCAGACACGTGTGTGTTTAATGGCCATTTGCTGTGACTGACATGTGTTGGACCAATTCCCTTGCCCGTTTTGTGCTTCTCTGTTGGGAGCTGCATGTATTTCTACACAACATTTGCTTGTACATGATGTCTGTTGCACTTAACGCCATCGTCTTCGGCCTCTGCTTCAGCCTCTGCACTCCCAACTCGCTCTATGCCCTCCATGTGGAGTATGGAGCTGGCCATCTCATCCCAGGGCATGAAGCAGAGGGGTGCCACCGTCCCTCCTCCTGTGGTGGCACTCTCCCTCCTGTGCTTTTCAATAAGGTTGCATACCCTTGTTTTGAGGTCGTCCCACCGTTACCAGCAATCCCTTATCATGTGGGGGACAGTCCCCACTGTCATCACCCTTGTCATCACCTCTGCCCATGTGGCTGACTTTCTCTGCACACTTGTTCTCCTGTGCATGATGTTCAACCACTGCATCAGCCAATGCAGTCAGCTCTACGTCTGTGAATGTGGGCTTTCGGAGCCTGAGATCGGGGACCCGGGACTTGTTTTGCTGGGACATTCTTTTGGCACCTCTTCTGGAACTGGATGGCAAGGGGAAATGGAAGATTCGGGGTGGATTGAGTTTTAAAGATGGCTGCCGGCAAACTTCTCGTTCCGGCGGTGATGCTATTTCCGGTGCCAGTAATTCCGGCAGTTTAGGGTGGTATCGGTATTACTGGCACAAATTGGCTGGTAATTCCGGCCGATGGCTGTCGACACCGGTAATATTGGTATGCCCGTATTACCGTTTTCCTGCAGGAGTGTCGGGGGACACACGTGCCAGAGGATATGTGAGTAAAACCGGCACACCAGTATTTCCGCCGTCTCACCGGTAAACTCGTAATGGGCCCCATTGACACGTCTCTCTTGACAGAAAGGAATAACCTTTCTTTTTTTTAATGCAGCAGCACCTAGCCCAGAAACATATACAGTGCTAACACGTCTATTATAACATCTATGTATGGCACTGCTGTGCTGGCCAGCAACAATGCTGGTCTCTTGGTGGAGTGTATGACTGAAGTGGTGTTTTCGTAGTCCACCACCAGGAGGCATTAGAACTATACAGATGAATAAAAGGATTGGATTTTGCTTACAGGCGGTACACATTTTATTAAATTGAAGAAACTAATTAACAAAGAGAGTGAGTCCCAGATTTCGTGATTCCAGTGATGACATTTTAGCCACGTCTCCCCTCCTCAACTGTGACAAATTGGTGGTATTATTTCTGCAGCCCTGTATTTTCTGCAGGTTACTCAAAGTGTCCCGTCATGCCTCATCGCGAGTTGGGCGGTATCCCGGCTGTAATACCGCCCAACTGTAATAGCGTTAGCACCAATCAGTCCGGTGATATTACTGCCAGATCACAGGTTGGGCGTTAACAGTAAACCCTCATTCTGCATTGGGGAATTTTCGGCCCTAATGCTGCGCTAATACCATGTGCTAATACATGGGATTTTCGCCTCCAGAAAAAAGCCGGATGTTAAACATCCCATTTAGCACCCAACTCGTGATCGGGCCAGCCCTTAAATGCGCCGTTAATACCGTTACCGCCTCATTTAAGGGCTAAAGCCCAATTCGTGATGTGGCACTGTATCTCTATTCTGGCCCTTGTATTCTTCGTAAATTCCCTGAAAGCTAAGAGGAAAAACCTATAGGTTCTTGGTGTCATATGCCAAGTTCAGCCTGAAAAGTCTGAATGCCATGATCCGGCTGGCATAGTCATCATAAAGGAGGGCATTAGCCAACACACTCAGCTGCTGCCATCACATGGCACGTGCAGGCCCGAGTCCTCGGTAGTGTGCTATGTAGCGCTTCCAAATAGATAAGTACACCAAGTCTACCCAATTCATTTAATTAAATCACTATTGCAACTTCTGTCAGAGCAAGTCACTGGGTGTACCAAATCCCAATGTAATTAACTGGATCCAGTAGAATTTCGTCGTCAGATTTCCTGCACATTAAAGCCTGTACTGTTCAAAATATATTTCAGGTTGAGGACTCTACTGTTCTAGGGCAGCACCCTGCCCCTTTAAGCTGACATGGTGGCCCCACAGACAGACCACGTGTTAGGCAACATGTGGGTAGGTGTGGGAGGGAGTGAGGGAGAAACGTCAGATCCGGGAAGAGTGGGGAAGAAGTGGACACATAAAATAAAGGCCACACATTTTCCAAATCCCTCCGTGGTCCATGTGGTTCTTAAATCATGTTTTCCTCCACACACAGGTAACAAATGGCGACAAGGTCATTTCTCAACCTACCTACAGGGGACTCGCCGATCCTCATGCCATCCGCTGCCGAAAGTGTTTAATGCGATGTCCCGCGGCTCCCTAGCAATCATGCCAGCTTCCACAGTCGGGTCCTCCTGCGCGCGGTGCGCCTCTGGTAGAGAGAGCTCCTCCATGTCCGTGCCAGCATATGGCGAGCAATGATCACAGTAGGTCACTCTACAGGACTTCCTGTTTCCTCTACGCGGACCACTGTGCCACCTTTACACCGTCCTTCGATTTGATGCGCTTCACTACAGGGGTGCAGAGGAGTTTCACAAGTCTGCCGCATGAGGAAACTCATCCCACCCTGACACTGACTCACCAAGTAGGACGCTGTTTATATGCATATCTAGCTACAGATCCAAGCCACAGCCTCATGTCACAACATTGACGCAGGGCATATGCAAGTGTGCACGGGAGAACGGCAGTAACCGGCATCCACCCCGAGCTTCAGTGCTAATTGCCCGGGATGACACCGAATGCAGGCGGCAAGCCATGCCACCCAATAACTTTAACCGGCCTGAGGTGTCCATGCACAGCACATCGAGCCAGGTGAGACACCAATGATAAGGCACAGCACCTAGCCCTGTGGCCCTATGCCCACCGCTCCATGGAGCAAGTGGCACAAGACAATGGCGTCCCCCAGGCCCACACACCCACTGCATCCAGAGCAGTGTTCCTCGGGCAGCCCCTGCCCTTCACACTCATGCCACACCAAGACACAGGCCACAGGTGGGCAGAATGGGTAGACGAATTCAAGGATTTCACTAAGGGGGTGGGGGAAGAGAAGTCCCCAGCACTAGCAGAAATGTTCACCAATTTGGCTGGAAAAGAAGCTAAATCAAACCATTCCAGAAGGGGAGAGAACAACATATGAGACTCTAGTAGACGCACTCAACAAAAATGAATAATACAACCAAACAGAGACTGTGAGCGATACATTTTTAACCAGAGCATGCAGCAAGCCCAAGAGACCATCAATGAGTTTATTACCAGCCTCAGACAAAAACTGGTGCATTGCCATTTCTCCCAGTTTTTGGATGACGAGGCCATTAGGCTGCGCATTATCGAAAGATGCATTGCCTCAACTTTCCGCAAGCAGTTACTCAAAAAACTCCATGGAGAATCCAAGAAACTTGAGAGACGGGATGTAGTGGCTGCAATTAAAGCCCAGATGCCAGGAGGCCAGTCACAAGCCCCCCCCCAGACCACCGAACCGTCCAATTGCACCCAGGCGACAGACACTTAGACTAGATCCCAAAGGTCCTGCTACAAATGCGGGTTGGAATTCCCACATACAGGTGCGTGCCCCACCTTTGCCTAGAGGTGCTCCAACTGTGGCAAGGAGGGACACTTTCAGAGTGTCTGCAGGGAAGGACGACCATTCCCAATGACCAGCACTCGGCCTATGACACTGTGGTGCCAGGACGGCAGACCTACTTGTGATGCTGGAAATGCATCGGAGGGACAGGGTCTCCGTATCCTTGTCCTTTACTGCTTTTTATCGTGTGTTCTGTCGTGTTTTCCGCACAGGAGTTCATGTGGGACTACTGGCGGTGCCCCACAGAGCAGGGTACGGCTGGTGGCAGCCACGTGCTGAATTGACCGGTGCCATGAGCGGTCTCCATTTTGGGATGCCCAGGCCCTGTCATTGGAATCGGTAGATTCCTGATGGAGACAAAATGGCCCCCATGGCCTCTTGCCTTCCATCGTCTGTTACCTTGATCTTCCCGAAGTCCCGGGAAGCCCTGACTCTGTCCCTTCCGCCTGACTGGCTGTTGGGTGGAAGTTCATATATGGTAGTGTGGGGAAGTGCTGACCAGACTGGCTGGACCCTTCCCAACGACCGTATGTTGTGGGTACACCTGTGGGTGGGACCTGGGTGAATGGAGTGTGTGACGAATACGCATTCTATGTTGTGGGTGTCTAGTATCTGGTGGTTGACACAATGACTGAGACAGCCCTGCCGGAAACCGGTATGAATGCAGTATGGAGTGTTGAATGACTGGGTACTTGTCCCAATACACATAACTTGTTGTGAGTGTCTGGAGAGAAGTGAATGGCCTGAATGCACTGTGTGCCTGATTGGCTGCTTGCCTGCCTGAATGCCCTTAGTCGTGATTGGATGCTTGAATATGACCCAGCGGAATGAATGGGAGATCAACAGTATATCTGGGGACCTCTCACTGCTAGGAATCGTGTTCAGTAGCTGAAGTCCACTACGACGAGTAACTGGAGTAACTGAAGCTTGACCTTGAAGCCCTGCTGGACGAGAAGAATTGCTGTTGCTCTCCTTCACAATCTGAAAGCTGCTGTGCCTCCAAGGACTGACCCAGAGAGGACCTGGTAAGGCGCCCTCTTCCCGAGCTACGCGGGACCATCGAGCACCAGCTGATCTTTGCCAAAGCTCCCTGGTAGACAGACCTTCGACAGGCTGCCGACCCGAGACGGGGACCACTGCGGAATCCCAGAGAGAAGCACCCGGACTGCTGTCCGCCACCGTCGCCGACCGCCATCGCCGACCAGAGCCGCGGTGCTCCCGTTTGCCTAAGAATTTTCAAATCCAAGGACGCTCTCGTCCACATCGTCGCCGCTGTATCCTGCTGGAGAAGGCCTGACCTTCGGCACGCCGCAGAGCATCTGCCAGTGGGTTTCCTGCCACCCAAAGACCACAGAGACGCCGACGACTCGACACCCTTGCTTGGCCACAGTTCTTCAAACTCTTTGCGGTCCAGAACTATCGACACCGAGGTGCCCCGCACGCCTCTTCCTTGCAGGACGTTTACGCTTCCCCGTCAACGAGCACCGCTAGGAATGAAGCTGCCACTTCACCGTTGTAGCTCATCCTGTTCTCCGTCGGACATTCGACGACCCGTGACTCCTGCCTTAAAGGGAGGGCACTCAAGAAGGGCCGATTCCCCCCCGAGGAACGCTACAAGGCCAGGTACTTTGGGGTTGCAGAACTATTGGGAAATCTAGCGTGAACAATATATGGACTGGGCTTCTATCTTTATTCTACAGGTTGCCCAGGTGGGGGGATCTCCACACAGAACTGTGTTTAACGGTAGTGACCAGTATTCTGCCAATTGTTCAACCACCTTGCTTTCTTTCCTCTCTCTACTGCTGGTTTCCTCTTTATTGATCTGTGTGACATTTTGACCGTATTGTTGATGCACTTTAATGAGATCTAATAACCGTTGTGGTACCACTTTAAAACTGTATATATTTACCATTGTTGTTTTCCTGAGAACAAAGTGAGTTATCAGGATATTGTATATACTTTTGAATATTAATTATATAAAGACTGTGTTTTAACCGATACAGTGTGTGGGCATTCCTTTGTGGGTGCTTGGGGACTACACTGTACTTAAGAACCAGCCCGCATCACCTTCCTGAGAAGCTAGGCCTTGATTGCTCGACCACGTACCAGTAATAGAGAATCTTGACTGGGGTCCTCTGTGCCTCTCCTCTACCATATAGAGAGCGGAAGTACAGACACCCCCCTCCAGTCTTTACACTACTTCATTTTCCCAGAGCCAGAGATGGCCCCTCCCGGGTACTCAAGCAGACCACGTCGGTACATCAGGGCCATAGACGTTTTGCCTGACGATGAATACTGGCACCATGATGAACATCTCAACCATCACCCACAATACAGAGATGGATACGATGAGCCGCCACCTGCGCAGTTTTTCGCTTCTCGGACCAATACCAGGCCGACCCACAAGACTCTGAACAATAATACCTGGATTACCCAGATGAATACGTCAAACTAATCCACCGAAGTCAAATGGCGGATTAAGCACCCAGAGTCCTTATCAACATGGGAAACAAAACCCACTGTTTCCTCATCGATACAGGTGCCACTGTCAACATCATGGGTGAGCAAGAATTTTCCCAAATAGCCGATAACCACACTCGCTCCAGATCAAGGGCAAGGATTTTCCAATGGGGCGCTAGCGAGCCACTTCAGGCCGTAGGCCAGTTTCAACGAACTTTGGTGCATAACGATCGATCTGTCATTGCCACAAATCACGTTGTATGCAGCCCCACCAAAGGGCGGTGCCTCATCAGCTATAAGACGGCCACCCTACTAGGCCTCATCAATCTGCACTACGCGGCCACCGATGTCGTGCAAAGCACTACCTGTCGACAGGAACACAAAGACAACATCTGCACAGTGACACGTGAGCCCTCTCAAAGGATGCCATCAGACCCAAGTTTCCTCGTTTGTTCCAAGGACTTAATATTCAAACTACACATAGGCCCATTAGTACGTCTAGTTCCCTAGAACCCTCGCAGAGTGGGATTTCATTTCGAAGCAGCAGTCTCACAAGAACTGAATCAACTCCTACAGAATTACATAATCGAGAGGGCAGACGGCCCCATCCATGGATATCTTTGCTGGTGATAGTTCCTAAGGAAGGCATTTGCATTAGACTCTGCATCGACATGAGAGTGGCAACACTGCCATCTGGCCCCAATATCGAGGACATTATTGTTCATCTCAACAAGGCAACCACTTTCTCCAAACTTGACCTAAATCAGGGGTAACCCCGGCTGGAGCTGCACCGAGAGTCCAGAATCATCACCATGTTTTCCACGCATGTGGGACTCTTCCTATATAAGCGCCTCAATTTCATCATCTCGTCTGCTGCTGAGATTTGTCAGGAAGCCATCTGTCAAGTCATCCTCCCTATGAAATCTGCTTTCAACTACAGGGACTACATTTTGGTCCATGGCGCGTCACAGCAGGAACATGACAGGGTGTTGCTGAAAGTCTGCACATCACTACAGGCTGTCGGAATCAAAATTAACTTGGAAAAGTGCAGCATCAACAAGATGAAACACAGATTCTTTGCACATGTATTCTCAGATGCAGGCATGGTACCAGATCCTAACAAAGTGAGCACCATAGTCAACCTACCACCCTCCACACAGGTGGCTGACGTCCGCTCGTTCCTTGGCATGGCAGGGTATTGTGCCAGGTACCATCCACACTATGCCACGCAAAAGGAGCCCTTTCAATGCTTTCTACTAAAAGACACCACGTTCCAGTGGACCCCAGAGTTCCAGACAGCGTTTGATGATGTGAAGTGTTCACTGGCTGAGGCTCGGAGATTAGCATACTTCGATCCTTCCTGGCATACGGAGATCACGGTTGAAGTGAGCCCGGTGGGGTTGGAGGCGATACTTGCCCAGACCAAGGACGTACAAGAACAGCCCATCCACATTGAGACCTTTGCCAGCAAGTCTCTCTCACCCACAGAATGTGCATACTCATAGGCCGAGTAAAAAGCCTTGCCTCGGTCTGGGCCTTCGAGCACTTTTACGATTTCATAATAGGGTAACTATTCACGCTGGTGACCGACCATCAGGGCTTACTATCACTGTTCGGAAACCCCCACACCAACATGCTCCCACGAATCAAAAGATGGGGGATTCTCCTACAGCCTTAGGACCACAGCATTGTGCACAGGCTGGGAGCAGATTGGAATCCTGCAGACTACATCTCAAAACACCCACACGACCAACAGGCAAACACACAGAGAGATGATACAGAATATATCAGATATGCTGCGGCAAATGCAATGCCGCCAGCTCTTAAAATGGACGAGGTAGCATGGGAGTCACTAAGTGACCCATCAATTCAAATGGCCATCCAACTAACCAACGACAATAAATGGAAAGACTACCACAGACAATTCCAATGGCACCCAAGGACAAACAAAACCGAAATAAGCAAGCTGGCCAAGGTACACACCGAACTGGCAGTCATGGACCAAACAATCTTGCTAAGAGGCTGCAGATTAGTGGTGCCTCTGACACTGAGGAGGACAGTCATCCAAACAGCACATGAAGGCCATAGAGGTGCAGAAAATACAAAGAAAAGGCTGCGTCACCATCTATGTTTCCCAGACATACATACACTAGTAACTGACATGATACGACAATGCATACCCTGCCAGCGCACAATCCGAGCAGAAGCACTTTTGTCACTCCAACACAGAGAAATCACGGAGAAGCCGTGGAACAGGATAGCAGTCGATTTCTATGGAACGATGGAAACTTGGGAGTACTTACTAGTGCTAATAGATTAATTCTCCAGATTTCCCATCATTAAGATGACTGTGACAACAGCCTTCCCACAGGTAGATGGCCGTGCTGGCTGAGGTTGTAAGCGAATGGGGAATTCCACATTCGATCAACTCAGACAATGGCCCACCGTTCTATTGAAATGACTTGTGAGATTTGAATTGTCTAGTGCCCTAGTAATCCAAATGCTGAGTGTGTTTGCCGCTACGCCTGGGGTTGTTTCGGTTGGCTCTGTGATGTTAGGTTGGGTGGAGTCTATTACGTTTGTTAAGGACTCCAGGTCTAGGCTCTTCCAGTTTCTTTTCTTGGTGGCATGAAGTATTTCCTTTCCAGCCTGTAAGCGTTTTGGAGGGAGTTTGCTGTAGAAAGGTATCAGGCAGTGGTCACTCCATATCATTGGTGTAGGTGGCGTGGATGAGCATAGTCCTTCTCTGCAGAAGACTGCATCCAGGGTAGTCCGGCATTGTGGGTGGATCCTTTTACTATTTGCTTGAAGTGCAGTGTTTCCAGGAGTGCGCAGAGGGAGTTCGCTGAGGTTTTGTTTTGTTTTTCAAACCAGATGTTGAAGTTTGCCAGTATGACTAGATTGTCGGGGTAGATTGACAAAATGGCGATGGAGTCTGCTAGCTTTGTCACAAAGTTCAGGTTGTAGGACGGTGGTCTGTAGATCAGGAGGAAAACTGTTTACTTGGCCGTTGAGTTTGATCTTGATGAGGAGGGATTTGCAGTATTCAACATTGGTTGATGTGAGTGGTGCGTCTAGAAAGTGCTCTTTGTGCATTATTGTGATTCCGCTTCCTTTTTGTTTTTCTCTGTTGGCATGTATTAATTTGAAGTTGTCCGGTATGGCTTTGTTCGAAGTGCATTTGTAGTTGTCAGATAACCAGGTTTCTGTAAGAAAGAGCACATCGGTGCCTTCCTCGCTTATGGATTTCTGTTATGTTGAGCAATCTGCAGTGTAGTTTGTGTGATTTCTCTTGTAGATTGTTGTTTGTTCTTTTGTCAGACAGGGTTGGTGTGGTGTCAGTTGGGCTTCCGTTGCTGGTGGTTCTCTCCTGGCTGTGCCTGTTGGGAGGAGTTGTTCTTGAGTGGTCCAACTCTTTGTCGAGTAGTCTGATTAGATTGATGGCAGGGTTGTTTGGTTTTGGTTCGTTCCAGTTGGTAAGTTGTGTTGGTGCCCGTCCTTTGCTCCAGTCTTTGGTAATGTAGCTGTGCTGGCGTGCACACCGCAGCCATTTACCTGGGCCATGCTGCGCTACCTGGAGCGCACTGTTCTGGCGTGCACACCGCAGCCATTTACCTGGGCCATGCTGTGCTACCTGGAGTGCACTGTGCTGTAGTGCACACCGCCGCTGTTTACCTGGGCTAAGGTGTGCCACCCACAAACGGGGAAGTAGGAGAATATGTGCTTGAGTTGGTGGAAGTCAACCTACCATGCCAATAAATATTTAAACTTAAAACGTAATGATTATAGATGATGTGGTACACGTGGTGTGCTTTGAAGTTCCCACTGCAGGGACACGTGTTAGAACGGTTTTCTAATCAGGATGCTTGATGTGTCAACGATCAAAAAAACACTTAACGATAGAGTGTGAACAGCTGCAGCAGCGCTGACTTGTAAAATAGCACGAATTGAAAGTTTATAAATGTGAACCAGGGGTCTGCAGCCCTGGCTCCCGGATGAACAACTCCCATGAACACTCACCCTTGACTCTGCTGGCTGGGGCCGATGGGATTTGTAGTTACACACATCCTGGGAGACAAAGGTTGCAGACGCCTGTAGATGGTTTCTGCACCACGCGCCTGGAGATAATTAGCACTGCAGCCCAAGGGGTAAACGATGTCAATCTGCACGTGAAAGGCCCAGCCTCAGGGCTCTGTAATATAATAAAGAAAGCACGTGCATATGCGCTAGGCACGCCACTAACAAATCATGGCCCTGAAAGAGCTGCTCTAAAGGTAATAACCGAGACAGCGTGCCTTACTTAGTGACGTCAGCGGGCTGCATGCAGCTACTCCTTGCATACCAGTATTTCAAAGGGCAGCAGATTGCACTCCTGTAAATGCTGCACAAATCCCACTGATCGGCCAGAAAAGGTGGGGGAGGTGTCTGCACTTTGCTGGGGGGAATTGCAGGGCAGCAGAGTCCGGACCAGCATCAGGGCCTTTCAACCTTTTGAAATGAAATGGGCCTTTGGCCTCATGGGGCTCCTAGCAACTGCCCCTATGCTGCCAGTCATCAGTCTTGTAACAAGGCAATATATTAATTTCTCAATTTTAATGCTGGCGCTTAAAATGTGCGCTTTGCAGCGCTCCCATTACCAGCTGTGTTTCGTGGAGCTCTTCCAGACGTCACTTCCCACAGGATATACATTAGTGTTATCACCTCATTGACTTCTAACACTGGTTCCTCCACATCAGCCACTTGCTGACAAAGAAGAGTTTATAGCTCTTCAGTGGGCATTTAGTGTTTAAGCTCCCTGCTGGCTGTCTCGTGATAACCAATGGCTATTAACCGTATCTGTGTTGCCATTGTAATGTATGCACCCCACAGGTGCCTCAGATTGTTTTCGCTCTAAGCATTGGGCCCCCAACCATCATTTTGAAATGGCCCCCACACATCTTCAGCTGGGCCTGAGCAGGGTCAGCTGCTTCGTTAGGAGTCTAGCCTGGCACAGCCCTGCTCAATGTGGAGGGTGTGGGGAGGGAAGTTACGTATTCTTTAACCACTGACTTTTCCACGCCCTTTTTCCCAGGAGCTTCCCAAATACGACAGTTACGTGTTTGCAGACTACAACGCAATCCTTCACGTCGAAAACATCTACGAGGACATTATACGTGGAGTTCTGCAGGATGCTGTGGATGAAGGTACACAAATTCATATCCAAAGCATGGCTGGTGGCACTTTAGCCCAGGGCCCTTCTTAATGGCTGTCAGCATCTCCTCTTGATTAGGGATGGCCAATGTCCTGCTGTATCAGCTGCAATACCTCTCACCTCCTATAGTGGGCTGCATGTGTCCACTTCCTCTGCTGATAGATACTGCCCATCTATGTCCCTTCCTTCATGTCACCCCGTCTACTTCCTGATAGATACTGCCCATCTATGTCACTTCCTTCATGTCACCCCGTCTACTTCCTGATAGATACTGCCCATCTATGTCACTTCCTTCATGTCACCCCGTCTACTTCCTGATAGATACTGCCCATCTATGTCACTTCCTTCATGTCACCCCGTCTACTTCCTGATAGATACTGCCCATTCTAGTTCATTTCTCCACATCCTCCTGCCTTCTTCCTGGTACATACTGCCCATTCCAGGTCATTCTCCTTGTCACCCCGTCTACTTCCTGATCGATACTGCCCATTCCATGGCACTTCTCTGTGTCACCCGGTTTACGTCCTGATAGATCCTGCCCATTCTAGGTGACTTCTCCATGTCCCTCAACCACTTCCTGAGAAATACTGGCCATTCTGTGTCATTTCTTCATGGCACTTTGTCTACTTCATGAAAAGTACTGCCCATTTTACTCCCTGCCCTTACGATTGTATTTATTGCATGTTACATTTTCGGGCAAGCCCTGGCCACCTATCTCAATAGATGCTGCATCTGTTCCATTAGTTCATTCATGGTTCTATGCCTTCTTCCTGTCCTCATAGGATACTGTGTCCGAAGTGACATGTAGTATCTGTCTACTTCTCCTAATACTGCTCATTCTATTTATAACCAGAAAAGGGATGGGTGGAAGGTTTTGAATAAATCTGTCTGGCACTGCTCTGGGCAAACTTCCACACCACTGGTTTTTAGCCTGTCTGCGCCATTGCAAAAGGGGTCCGGCCATATGCAAATCAGTCAGCTACTGCCATCAATGTGAGCAGCCCAGTACAAACTGCTAGGCCAGGTCCGCTCTGCACGGAAACACAAGCAACCCCATTAAATGTTTCTGTCATGTTGGAGCTGTGTCCGTGGTTATGATTTATTCAAAACCTTCCAGCCATCAACCTTTGGTTTTGCTTTAGTCACCCCGAGTGGGACAGTATGCCCAGACATGGGTCCCGAGCCTGCTGTGCCTAGCAAGCCAAGCTGCTCCTCCCTGATGAAGCCCAACACGGCTGTAACATGTCTGAGGATGCTTGTGATCTCGTGCAGAAGGGATGTGACCTAGCAGTTCTTTTCCATGACACCCTATTTCCTGATAGATACTGCCGTCCTACAGCACTTCTTCATAGGTGCTCTGTCTACTTCCTGTCCTGATAGGTACTGCCATTCTACATCATTGACCTCCAGGTGATCTGTCTACTTCCTGTCCTGATACATACTGCCATTCTACATCACTTCCTCCTTGGGGCTCTGTTCTGATAGATACTGCCATTCTACATCACTTCCTCCTTTGTACTCTGTCCATTTCCTATCCTGATAGATACTGCCATTCTACATCACTTCCTCTAGGTGATCCGTCTACTTCCTGTCCTGATACATACTGCCATTCTACATCACTTCCTCCTTGGGGCTCTGTTCTGATAGATACTGCCATTCTACATCACTTCTTCCTAGGTGCTCTGTCTACTTCCTGTCCTGATAGATACTGCCATTCTACATCATTGACCTCCAGGTGATCTGTCTACTTCCTGTCCTGATACATACTGCCATTCTACATCACTTCCTCCTTGGGGCTCTGTTCTGATAGATACTGCCATTCTACATCACTTCTTCCTAGGTGCTCTGTCTACTTCCTGTCCTGATAGATACTGCCATTCTACATCATTGACCTCCAGGTGATCTGTCTACTTCCTGTCCTGATACATACTGCCATTCTACATCACTTCCTCCTTGGGGCTCTGTTCTGATAGATACTGCCATTCTACATCACTTCTTCCTAGGTGCTCTGTCTACTTCCTGTCCTGATAGATACTGCCATTCTACATCATTGACCTCCAGGTGATCTGTCTACTTCCTGTCCTTATAGATACTGCCATTCTACATCACTTCCTCCTTTGTACTCTGTCCATTTCCTATCCTGATAGATACTGCCATTCTACATCACTTCCTCTAGGTGATCCGTCTACTTCCTGTCCTGATAGATACTGCCAATCTATATCACGTCATGGTTATTGTGCATCAGTTACTTGGTCATCATTCCGTTGCTGTGCCTAAAGATGTCATCTATTGCATGCCACTTGCGGCAAAAACATGTCTACGTCCTCCCCTCAAACATGTATGACTTGCTTGGTTGTCTGCAGGCGTCCACTGCCACCAGGACTGCCACAAAACCTACATTTCGGTGTGGGGCTCCTTGGTGATGGACAGGGCCACTTCAGAAACTTTGTGGGGCAAACTCAGAGGCTATGTCTCCTCTGTACTACCCCAAGGGTTGTCTGGCGTGGAGCCCACATATCCTCATTTCCACACCCCTCACTCTCCCACAGATCACCACACCCCCCATCTATCACCGGCTACCCACCAGAATCAGCTCCTCAGCCCAGCCTTACACATAAGCGCACACATATATACAGTCACCCACACAATTACACATTCACTCACTCATTTAAACATCCCATTGCCCATACACCCGCTCGTTTACATGCACACATACACAATGAGCTAACATGCAACACCCATTAGCACTGCTAGTTTCAGAAACGGCTTCCTTCGCCTCTCTGCGTAACAAAAAGCAAGTGCACACATCAGCCCCCTCCCCTCGGATGTGAAGGAACACATAACGGTGTTATACGTTCGCTTGCATCCTTGGGGAGGGGGCTGATGTGTGCATTTCATTTTTGTAAGGCAGAGAAGCGAAGAAACCCTTTCCTGAAACTAGCAGCTTTCAAGCTTTGCTGGTTTTGTGCGAAATAAATGTTTCTGCGCGAACACAGTAACACTTTCAAACCGCCGGTTTTAGGAAAAACTTCTTCCCCTCTCTGACCACGCAAAGCTATGCCTGGAAGCCGCGACCCTGAGCTCATGTTATGATATGATGTGTTATTTATAACGCACTTAATACCCTAAGGCTTCTAAGCGCGGACCCGGGGATCGAACCTGCGGTGCTCGGTGTCGTTTTGTTTCTAAGGCGAGCACGTTGCCCCTGAGCTATCCTCCCTCTCGGGGGAGGGCTGAAGCCTGGGCAGCTCAAAGCCTGCGATGCGATGCCCGCTATCCACCACTCCTAGATCCAAACGTATGTCCTCCCCTCCTGGCCCCCCATCACTTTATCAGCCTGGCCACCACTGCTGCCTGCCTTTTCAGACGTACCCATCTCGTGCTGCGCCTCTAGACCTATAACCTGATATGAATCCTATATTCTTCCTGCCATAGAGCCGTGTGTTCCCTCTCTTGTCCACACCCACGCTTCTTCTTCCGGGTACCTGTCCACCACCCTCTGGGACCGCCCACTTTCTGCCCACTGTGAGTCACGTCATTTGTGGGGCCTCCTCCACTCTCTGTTCGCAGTCAATCATTCCCTAAGTGGGTGGGGCTCTGTCAGCGTTCTGCTAGTCCCTTCTCGTTTCTCTGTTTCGCAATGTCAGTTTCTTTGCTTAGCATTCTCAGTTTCTCTGCTATTTTCCACATTTATTTGCCTCGCCCCACCTCGTTATTTTCCCCTTCTCGTTCTCCCGTGTATTTGCACAAATATCCCACCACCCTTGTGCCCGTGCATGCATGAGTACACGTAATATTCCTGATTTTCACGTATTGTCTTTCCGTCACTCAGCCCTGAAAGACGCCTCGAGGCAGCGCAAGCACCACCTCGGCAGCGAAAGCTATGCCTCCATCCTGGAGAGCAGGGAAAACCTGCTGGGACTCGACAAGGCCTCTGCAGATGGGAGAGCAGGCCTGGAAACTCCAGAGAGAGCTCCTGCCCCAGGCTCACCGATCTTCGCTGCTGATGATGTGGAAAACCTGCCCCGACACTGCGCCGAATCCACAGACACTAACCCATGGGGTGACACCACAGGCCGGGGAATCTCAGAGCAACAGAACAGGCCACATATTGAGACATGCAATGGAGGCCCAGTTGGTAGTGGAATTCCCCATGGCCTTGGAGAGGCTATACCCTATGGGGTTGACCACATCGTCCAGTGTTCGTCCAATGGTGCCCATCAAAGAGTCCTGTCTGTTGGGAAGGCACCAGTGGGACAGTCAGAGACACCATCGATTCAGACTAGAGGCTTCCTCCATGCCAATGGCAACGTCTTTCTGGGATCATTGAACGGGACCAGAAATGGCGCATTGTTTTATGAGGGGACACAAGTCAGCCTATCGGACACAGCACCAACAACTCAAAATGGTGGCCTCCTGTATTTCACTAGCAAAACCGTTCAGGATTTAGACCACGCGATCTATGGAAATCGGATGGCCTACCAACCTCAGGGTCAGGCTGGATCAAAGGGTAGGGTGCCTGACTCTACTGAGAGAGGCCTGGCCCGTAGGCCGAATCACGAGCCTGGTTTGTCAGGCTTGGCACCTGTCACCGAGAGCAGCCTGCTCCTTGACGGTCTCTCGATGGAACTGGAAAGGACCATTTCTGAGATAAACAAAGACCTGCTGGAAATTGACCAAAAGGACATGGAGGAAAAGGGGAACGGGAGCCAGGCTTCACAGAGTTCTGCATAGGAGGGTCACTCGTACGCCTCTGGACACAATGTTAGGACTTGAAGCTTTGAGTTCAGGGACTAATTATTGGCCTGGAACCACTGGTGCATAAAGACTGAGACCTGATACTAATGGTTCATAGATACCAAGACCTGTGATCAATGGTACCTTGAGATGGGCCTGGAATCAAAGGTAAATAGAGACCTGGCCTGAAGCCATTGGTGCCTAGAGACCATATCCTTTGCCCAGGGTCACACAGTCGGAGACCAAACCAGGAATCAATGTTACATAGAAATCGGGGATCGTAATCAGGGGCACCTAGCACCAGCTCATCGAGACGAGGCACTAGAATCAGTGGCTCATAGAGACCTGGCCAATGGCGCTCAGAGACCAGGGCCTCCAACCAGTGGCACATATGGACCAAGTCCTGGATTCAATGATACATAGAGACTGATTTAAAAAAAAAATCAATTGTACATATAGAGCGACCCAGTGCTTTAAGTGGGGCTCGGGTTTGAGTGTGGCTCTAACAAGACAACATTGCCTAAGTGCAGGAGTGTGGAGGAATAGGATAGAAGGAGGGGGCGAGTAGGAGCCAAGCAGGAGAGACTGTGTGCATTGGTGCGCCATCTTGTTTTGTTTCTTAATCACCGGCTCCGACCCCGCAAGCACCTGCCCGCAGGGGTCGGAGCCAGTGGTTAAGAAGCAAAAGCAGAGGGTGCACCAAACAAATTGGTAGCTGTGCGTCCCACTTGTCCTTTAGTTTATTTGTGAGAGGTGCCAAACCCAGGCTGCCCATTAACTCAACAAAGTCATGTTGTTAAAGGCCCGCCTGTGAGGTTGGGATCTGTCCTTTTTTTCTAATAAGAAGCTCCGACCCTAAGGCAGCCCCTTAACCATGCGGCTCTGTTGGCTGTGGGGTCTGGCACCTCTATTGCTAGGCGGAAGGGAGCCTGGCAGAGCCCCTACTCGGGAGCACTTTTTGAAGACTGCCAAGGCTCTGCCCCAGCTAGCCCCGTCCCACTTAAAGACTTAAAGCCCTCACCGGACCAACAACTAATTGTACATCGCACCGGGGCTTGCAATATATTTTATATAGAGGACAATGTCAGGAATAAATAGTACACAGAGACTGATTTCTATAAAAATGGTACATAAAACCTGAGGCTTTGAATCAGTGGTACATAGAGGGTAGGGGCAGAAACTAATGGTACATAGAGGCCAGGGGCCAAAGTCAGTGACACATAGAGACTGGGGCTGCACATGAAAGGCACATAGAGACTCGAGGCTAGAACTAATGAGAGCTGAAGGGCAGGGCCAAAAAAGAATGTTACATAGAGGCCGAAGGCTGAAATCAGCACTACATGGATCTCGGGGTCTAGTGATAATGACATATAGAGACCCGGGGCTGGACTCAGTGTCAAATAGAGACCAGGACTGGAATTATTGTTACGCAGAGTCCAGGCCAGGAATCACTGTCACCCAGAGACATGGAGATGAGAGCCTGGAGTCATTGATACATAGAGACCTGCACTGGAATTAATGTCACATACACATCGGTGTTTACAACCAATGGCATAGAGCATCCAGGACTTGCAATCAATGGTGCTTAGAGACCGGGCCTGGAATTAGTAATCCAAATAGTCAAGGCAAGGAATCATTGGTACACAGAGACTGGGCCTGGAGTCAATGGTGCATAGAGACCGGGCCTGGTATTAGTAGCCCATATAGATCAGGGCCAGAGTCAATGGTGCATAGAGACCGGGCCTGGTATTAGTAACCCATATAGATCAGGGCCAGAGTCAATGGTGCATAGAGACCGGGCCTGGTATTAGTAACCCATATAGACCAGGGCCAGGAATCATTGGTTCACAGAGACTGGGCCTGGAGTCAATGGTGCATAGAGACCGGGCCTGGAATTATTGTTACGCAGAGTCCAGGCCAGGAATCACTGTCACCCAGAGACATGGAGATGAGAGCCTGGAGTCATTGATGCATAGAGACCTGCACTGGAATTAATGTCACATACACATCGGTGTTTACAACCAATGGCATAGAGCATCCAGGACTTGCAATCAATGGTGCTTAGAGACCGGGCCTGGAATTAGTAATCCAAATAGTCAAGGCAAGGAATCATTGGTACACAGAGACTGGGCCTGGAGTCAATGGTGCATAGAGACCGGGCCTGGAGTCAATGGTGCATAGAGACTGGGCCTGGTATTAGTAACCCATATAGATCAGGGCCTGGAGTCAATGGTGCATAGAGACCGGGCCTGGTATTAGTAACCCATATAGACCAGGGCAAGGAATCATTGGTACACAGAGACTGGGCCTGGAGTCAATGGTGCATAGAGACCGGGCCTGGAGTCAATGGTGCATAGAGACTGGGCCTGGTATTAGTAACCCATATAGATCAGGGCCTGGAGTCAATGGTGCATAGAGACCGGGCCTGGTATTAGTAACCCATATAGACCAGGGCCAGGAATCATTGGTACACAGAAACTGGGCCTGGAGTCAATGGTGCATAGGGACCGGGCCTGGAATTAGTAACCCTAATATCCCAGGGCCAGGAATCATTGGTACACAGAAACTGGGCCTGGAGTCAATGGTGCATAGGGACCGGGCCTGGTATTACTAACACATATAGATCAGGGCCAGAGTCAATGGTGCATAGAGACCGGGCCTGGTATTAGTAACCCATATAGACCAGGGCCAGAGTCAATGGTGCATAGAGACCGGGCCTGGCATTAGTAACCCATATAGACCAGGGCCAGGAATCATTGGTACACAGAGACTGGGCCTGGAGGCAATGGTGCATAGGGACCGGGCCTGGTATTAGTAACCCATATAGATCAGGGCCAGAGTCAATGGTGCATAGAGACCGGGCCTGGTATTAGTAACCCACATAGACCAGGGCCAGGAATCATTGGTTCACAGAGACTGGGCCTGGAGTCAATGATGCATAGGGACCGGGCCTGGTATTAGTAACCCATATAGATCAGGGACAGAGTCAATGGTGCGTAGAGACCGGGCCTGGTATTAGTAACCCACATAGACCAGGGCCAGGAATCATTGGTACAAAGAGACTGGGCCTGGAGTCAATGGTGCATAGGGACCGGGCCTGGTATTAGTAACCCATATAGATCAGGGCCAGAGTCAATGGTGCATAGAGACCGGGCCTGGTATTAGTAACCCATATAGACCAGGGCCAGAGTCAATGGTGCATAGAGACCGGGCCTGGCATTAGTAACCCATATAGACCAGGGCCAGGAATCATTGGTACACAGAGACTGGGCCTGGAGGCAATGGTACATAGGGACCGGGCCTGGTATTAGTAACCCATATAGATCAGGGCCAGAATCAATGGTGCATAGAGACCGGGCCTGGTATTAGTAACCCACATAGACCAGGGCCAGGAATCATTGGTTCACAGAGACTGGGCCTGGAGTCAATGATGCATAGGGACCGGGCCTGGTATTAGTAACCCATATAGATCAGGGCCAGAGTCAATGGTGCGTAGAGACCAGGCCTGGTATTAGTAACCCACATAGACCAGGGCCAGGAATCATTGGTACAAAGAGACTGGGCCTGGAGTCAATGGTGCATAGGGACCGGGCCTGGTATTAGTAACCCATATAGATCAGGGCCAGAGTCAATGGTGCATAGAGACCGGGTCTGGTATTAGTAACCCACATAGACCAGGGCCAGGAATCATTGGTACACAGAGACTGGGCCTGGAGTCAATGGTGCATAGGGACCGGGCCTGGTATTAGTAACCCATATAGATCAGGGCCTGGAGTCAATGGTGCATAGAGACCGGGCCTGGAATTAGTAACCCATATAGACCAGGGCCAGGAATCATTGGTACACAGAGACTGGGCTGGGAATCAATGGTGCATAGAGACTGGGCTTGGAATTAGTAACCCATGTTAGTCCAGGGCCAGGAATCAAAGGTACACAGATCCCAGTAATTAATGTTCCATAGAAACTGGACCTGGAGTGAATTGGTTCCATGCAATCATTTCCCTGCAAAAACGTTGTCTGGCAAAAAAGTCGCCACACAATGGCCGTTTTTTGCAGGGACATTATTACATTTAAAATGTGGGGGACACCCCCACAACCCCCAAACCCTTTTTTTCAAGGGAGCGGGGGACACCCCCGCAATCCCCAACACCCTTGACCCCAATATATGGTCCTAATATATAATGTTGCCACAACCTTTTCCCGGAGACATTATGTATGGCAAACATATATATGGGGACTGATACCAGTGAATTGCGCAGAGAGTCTGGGTCTTGCAATCAGTGTGACCTAGAAACCATGACATGCAATCGCTGCTGCATAGATTGCAGTGTTGCATTCAATGGCCCATAGAGGTCGGGCCTAGAAGCAGTAATACATAGAAATCAGGGCCTTCACATAGAGACGGGTCTTATACACACCAATGATACATAGAGACCAAGGACTAGAATCAGTGACACAAAAGGACACAAAGAGCATGGAACCAATGGTATATAGACACCGGGGTCTGCAATCAATATTACATATAGACTCTGGTCATAAGCCATTACCATATAGAGACCAAGGCCCAGAATCAGTAACACATAGAGGCCAGAGTCTGTAGCAAATGGAACAGAATGGCACGATCAGTGACCCTGATGATTCGGGCGCATGCCACCTCCAAGGCGAAACACATTGAGCGACTCACTAACCTCTGTCCAGGTTACAGTCACAGGCTTTACCACTCTTCAAGGGGAAGTGTGAATTCTTACAGCCCAACATCACGTGTTTCTGTGTGTATCTTGCAGTCATCAGTCATTTCAGTGGACCTCAAGCAAGTGATGGGGTGCAGGCAGTACCACCCCTCACAAATCCATCAGATGCTTCGCAGTTTCCTAGGTATGGTAATACACTGCGAGAGATTTATCACAAACCCAGCGACCATCACTGAACCTATGTGACAATTAACGACAATCACTGGCAATGCCAGCAGTCTGTGCCTTTGTGTATTCATGAGATAGGCCTCTGCCAGGCACTGCCATAGTCATATTAGCTGGCAATCGATGGTAGCACCTGGGTATATAATAGAGCTTGGCAAATGCCTGATAACTATGCACAACATAAACCGTTAGCTTTGCCAATGCTTGTTTTTGACAGAAATTCAGTGAAAGACTTGCATAGTGCTTATTAATCGAGTGGCTGAAGGCAGACCTGGTTGACATTTTTATTACACCTGTAGTACATTTACAGCTGCAATGAAGTCATTAACTCTCAGAAGACTGCTTTGGATAAACACTGCCTGGGACTTCGAGCACAACGTTTGATGGTCAGGCTTGATAAAGCTAGCTCTAAGGGATCCCAGGAGGATGTGTTTTCGGCAGTATGGGCAGAACTGGGTGGGAATGGCCATAGGGATTAGCATGGCTATGGACAGTTAGTGGGTGGGTAAATAACCAAACAACACCATCAAGCCTTGTGTCCCTCCTCATATGCCATTTCCCCCTTGCTATACCCTAATGCAATAGTTAGGGACTCGGCATGTACCTGCACAGTATTGATGGACGACCAAGATGGCACTTACTACCAAGACCACAATGGCATCTTCAGGCCCTTTCAAACACACAGAGATTGTAGTAGTTGTAAGCCCATTTGGTTTGGGTGCAGCACTAGTACAGATGGATGGCAGTCAGGCTCCCCATCCAATTGGATTTGTGAGTAGAGTACATTATAACAACCATGGCGAAAAGATACTCGCAGGTTGAATATGAGGCTCTGGCGGGTTCTCTGTGATTTTACCAAATTAAATTACAGAGAATTATTTTACAATGAAACTTTTAAAATAAAAAATATCAAAGGTTTTTTATTTTTCTATTTGGAGGGGTCCCCCCTAAACCCCTGGTTTCTCTATGCTTTTAAACACATCCCGAGCCCCTCCCCACCCGTTTTAACCCCTTACCCTACATGTATATATTTCTTTTTGTAAAAAAAAAAATGATATTTTTTCATTATTATTGTTTCATTATTATAGTAATTCTCTGATTGTATTTGTTAACATCACTTGATACCGCCCTGGCGATATTATTGGGGCGCCAGTTCATATATGGGCACCATAACACCGTGATCATGGACTACACACCGCGCCACATGATCTTGACTGGGTTTGCACTTGATACCACCCACACGATTAGAACAATGGATGCTCTGGTTTAGAGAGTGGAATGCCACACTGATATTTTGGCCAGGAACAGACAACCCAGCAGACTATCTATGGCACCGCCGGGAGGATGCATGCATCCAGTTGATCATGAGAGCAGCCGTTCAGGGGCAGTGGAAGGAGCTACTGAGGCTACAGGATCACCATACAGCAGAGGCCAAGGTGATCCTACGCAGCCTTTGGCAAACTGGGGACAAGCTCAAAATATCCTCCTACGGCCTGTCTGTAATGGACTCCAGAACTGTAATGCCTTCGAAACTGGCAGAATAAGTCTTTAACCTGGCAAACCAAGGACCCCAAAAACGAAAGCATAGCTCATGAGAACCTGTGGCTCCTGTACATGGAGACCCAGGTCGAGAAGACTGTTGTGGAGGATGTAGTGTCGGGCCACAAGCACACACACTCGACCACCACCTATTAGCTCACATCAGAGGGGTTTCAGCCAGGGCAGTGATTCAGCATGGACTTCGGCACCATTCAGATGGACAGGCATTTTCTGGTGGTGCGAGACTAATAGTCGAGATATCCGACAGTAGACTCTGTGTCTTCCACTGTGGTAGCTGCTGTTATTCCCTTACTTGAGAAGATATATGCGGATCACAGCGGCATCAGAATCAGCCAGAAGGGCCAGTGGTTTATATTTCCAGGGACAGCAATCTCAGGAGTTTCTGGGGGGGCTAGAGGTCACACTTAGGATGATCACCTTTGCATGGCCAAAGTCAAAGAGCGATGCAGAACGTTTCAAGAGGACACTAAACAGAACCTTTTATGTTGTTCAGGGCCAGCAGGAAGGGATGGAAAGGGCACTGTTCAATTACCCAAGGGACTACATGACAGTGCTGCACTCCCAACAGGCTTAGCACAGGTAGAAGCACTCATGGTCAGGCCAGTGGGGGAGGCTCACCCTTAAGAGAAGTACCTACCGGTAGGGGAGCAGCATGTATGCCAACAACGAATAACAGCAAGTACAAAGGTGAGCAAAAGAAGATGTGAAAAGTGGACACAGCTATGATCAGGGGATCAAGAGTTAGTGAAGGATAACCCACAAATAAGCTGTTCCTGCTTCATGCCTCAGCAATAAACAGTAACAGACGTAAAAAAAGGGACAGTGACAATGGGGACTAAAGAGGCTCTGACGACAACCAGAAGGTGTTATTGGTAGAAACCACGCCGACACACCAGAACCAGGTCTCACAGTGGGAAATGGCAATAGTGACATGAAGGCTGAGGGGGATCAATCAGTGGTGATTGAGAAGATCAAACAGATGAGGCAGAAGATCCCCTGTGGAGTGAAAGGTGGCCGGACCCACCATAGGAACAAAGATAGGCATGACATGCCAAGCGACGCAGACCATGGCAACTCATGGACTTTGTAAAGTATGAGTAGAAATCGCAGTAGTAAGAAATGGCAACTGTCTTACTATGGGCTGTACCTGAGAGCATGTGTTTGGATGAATGCTGAGGTAGTCCTCATAGAATGTTATGATGTATGCTGGAATGAAGGGGACCGTGAGGATCCATGAAGGCCAGTTAAGGGACTTGGAGTATAGATAGGATCCAGGGTGATGCATGAGCTCTTCTCTCACAATGCCAGGGGTCAAGTCCTAAAAATGAAAGTGGGGGGACCCCTCAACAAAGGCAATTGGATGCGACGTCGCCAGAAATTAGCATATCAAGGTGAAATATACACATTTTATTACATTGGCTTTGCGTAACCTCCCAAATGGCACAGGACGAATGGAATTTGCCTTTCATAAAATCAACCCACACACAAAACCAAGAGAGGATATTTTCCTCTAATAGTGTTTTTGAAAACGTTAAAAGCTGTGCATGTTTTAAACTCCAAGAAGCAATACAAATATTTTCCTCGGGACTTGCAGTACTGAAATGCGACATTTCACCTTTAGTTGGTTGTTATTTTTCATCAGGTAATATAGTGCAGTGGTGAAGTCTCCAGCCTACAAACCTGATGACTGCGATTTGATCCCCGAGGTCATCTTTAATTCATAAATTCAAAGATGTCATTCAATGCTAATCATTTTAGGTGGGGGGACTGAGTCCACCCTCTGAATAAAGTGGGTGGACTCCGTCCCCGCCACGTGTACCCTCGACATGAGCCCTGCACACTGCTAACCGCTTATGCTGTAACTAAGACGTAATAAAGCATCCTGTTCCTTCACACCTGCCCGGGTCTGGTCTGGTTCCTGCTCCAGGTTCATTCAGTGACCCAGATTCTTCAATATACATCTCAGAATGTTCCTCGGGGCTGTGAGATGCGCTGCATCTATTTTGTGGAGATGGGATGTGGGTTGCAGTGTTCCCAACCCCGACTGTGGTGTTTAATTCAACAGAATCGAAACCTGTCCTTAATAAGTCCTTGTGCATCCAGGGACGTCCTATACTTTCCAGATAAATTGTCTAACGCAATAGCCAACCAATATATTCCAACAACCTAATCATAAGCAATGCTGTAGCCCCTGTGTCATACCTAATTTAAGCAACACAAAGTCCTAGGCAACAGGAAGACCCACAACCTGTTACTATATTGGGCAGCCAAATACTACAAAACAATCAACCCAAATGTATGACCTGGGTCTCCCTTTGGGAGTACTCAGAGTAGCAGGGGGTTGCTGCTCCAGCAGTCTTCCTCTCAAATTCCTGGTGCATATGCCAGTGTCTCCTGCTGCACTCCCAGGATGTCACTGGTGTCTCTCTCTGCAGCCTCTTCCTCCTTTAACTCTCGGGAGTCTTCTGGCATTCCCTTCTACCAGGTTTTTTCTTTCACAAGTCTTTGGGTTCTACCGACTTCCTTTTTGTCAGGTATCATAAATCCCTAAATTCCCCTGGTGTCCTTGTTGCCAGGTATCAAACATTTCTGGATTCTCCTGGTGTCCTTGTTGCCAGGTATCACACATTTCTGGATTCTCCTGGTGTCCTTGTTGCCAGGTATCAAACATTTCTGGATTCTCCTGGTGTCCTTGTTGCCAGGTATCACACATTTCTGGATTCTCCTGGTGTCCTTGTTGCCAGGTATCAAACATTTCTGGATTCTCCTGGTGTCCTTGTTGCCAGGTATCACACATTTCTGGATTCTCCTGGTGTCCTTGTTGCCTGGTATCACACATTTCTGTATTCTCCTGGTGTCCTTTTTGCTGGGCTTTTGCAATTTCTTTCTGCACATTCCAGACTCAGTGTCCCAGAATGCACCCCAAAGAGCCTTCCTTCCCAGCCCTCTAGTTGAAAAGTGTTTGCTTCACCAGCTCCAGTAATAGGTCCGCCTTCTCACAGGTGGGGGATACCCCTTCTTTCAGGTGTGCAGAGGAAAGTACCTCCACTTCCTCTGGTTCCGCGACCCTCCGAGGACTCCTTGCATCGGGCAGCATTCTCTCTTCTGGGCAGGGAATGTCATCTCATCAACAGTAATTACATTGTGGTAATTTACAACAGTTATTACTTCAACATTTTACTGTAAATTGTGTATGTTTTTATTTTGGAGTTTCCCCCATGCCCTTTCTCCCCCTTCATTACTACCTCCCCCGCCAAAAACTGCCCAACCCCCTTTTTGCCCCTTAACCCTTAAATATTTGTCAAAGTAATTTTGAAGTAATTACTTCATAGTAAATTACCACAAAGTAATTACTGTTGATGAATGAATGGGATACTCCTTGGTAGACACGTCTACTTCCTCCGGGTTCAAGACAAGAAATGACTGCCTGCAGCCTTTTTATACCAACGAGGCTGTATGCTTTCTTGTAAGTTGACTCCTTATTGGCTCTTTTTAGCTGTACTCTGTTTCCCTTTTCATGATTGGCCAATAATCCAATCCCTTTTGTGATTATTAAATCTAGTCTGGGATTGGATAATCAGGAAATCTAGGCCTGCAGGGTGTGCAGGCAATTGGTTTCCCTGCTTATTCATGTTTGAGGTTTTAAAGGCATGCTCAGACCGCTGTACTCGTGGGCTGTCTTCTGATGTATGCGACTGATGATTTCTCAGGTTTGCGCACTAAGTGAGCGAACGATCGCATTCCCTCTGAGCTGGGGTTTTCTCTCTCTGAGCTGGGGTTTTCTCTCTCTGAGCTGGGGCTTTCTCTCTCTGAGCTGGGGCTTTCTCTCTGAGTTGGGGATTGCTCTCTCTGAGCTGGGGTTTTCTCTCTCTGAGCTGGGGTTTGCTCTCTCTGAGCTGGGGTTTTCACTCTCTGAGCTGGGGTCTGCTCTCTCTGAGCTGGGGTCTGCTCTCTCTGAGCTGGGGCTTTCTCTCTCTGAGCTGGGCTTTCTCTCTCTGAGCTGGGGTTTGATTTCTCTAAGCTGGGGCTTTCTCTCTCTGAGCTGGGGTTTTCTCTCTCTGGGCTGGGGTTTTCACTCTCTGAGCTGGGGTCTGCTCTTCTGAGCTGGGGTCTGCTCTCTCTGAGCTGGGGCTTTCTCTCTCTGAGCTGGGCTTTCTCACTCTGAGCTGGGGTTTGATTTCTCTGATCTGGGGCTTTCTCTCTCTGAGCTGGGGCTTTCTCTCTCTGGGCTGGGGTTTTCTCTCTCTGAGCTGGGGTTTTCTCTCTCTGAGCTGGGGTTTTCACTTTGAGCTGGGGTTTGCCCTCTCTGAGCTGGTGATTTCACTCTATGAGCTGGGGTTTTCAATCTCTGAGCTGGGGGTTTCACTCTCTGAGCTGGGGATTGCTCTCTCTGAGCTGGGGTTTGCTCTCTCTGAGCTGGGGCTTTCTCTCTCTGAGCGGGGGCTTTCTCTCTTTAAGCTGGGATTTGCTCTCTCTGAGCTGGGGTTTGCTCTCTCTGAGCTGGAGTTTTCAATCTCAGAGCTGGGGTTTTCATTCTGAGCTGGGGCCTGCTTTCTCTGAGCTGGGGTTTTCACTCTCAGAGCTGGGGTTTTCATTCTGAGCTGGGGCTTGCTCTCTCTGAGCTGGGGTTTTCTCTCTCTGAGCTGGGTTTTGCTCTCTCTGAGCTGGAGTTTCCACTCTCCGAGCGGGGGTTTGCTCTCTCTGAGCTGGTGTTTGCTCTCTCTGAGCTGGGGTTTCTCTCTCTGAGCTGGGGCTTTCTTTCTCTGAGCTGGGGCTTTCTCTCTCTGAGCTGGGGTTTTCACTCTCTGAGCTGGGGTTTGCTCTCTCTGAGATCGGGTTTTCTCTCTCTGACCTGTGGTTTGCTCTCTCTGAGTAGGGGTTTGCTCTCTCTGAGCTGGGTTTTTCTCTCTCTGAGCTGGGGCTTTTTCTCTCTGAGCTGGGGCTTTCTCTCTCTGAGCTGGGGTTTTCTCTCTCTGAGCTGGGGTTTTCACTCTCTGATCTGGGGTTTTCACTCTGAGATGGGATTTGCTCTCTCTGAGCTGGGGTTTTGTCTCTCCGAGGTGGGGGTTGCTCTCTCTGAGCTGGGATTTGCTCTCTCTGAGCTGGGGTTTTTACTCTCTGAGCTGAGGATTTCTCTCTATGAGCTGGGGTTTGCTCTCTCTGAGCTGGGGTTTCGCTCTCTGAGCTGGGGTTTTCACTCTCTGGGCTGGGGTTTTCACTCTGAGCTGGGGATTTCACTCTCTGAGCTGGGGTTTTCTCTCTCTGAGCTGGGGCTTTCTCTCTCTGAGCTGGGGCTTTCTCTCTCTGAGCTGAGGTTTTCACTCTCTGAGCTGGGGTTTTCACTCTATGAGCTGGGGTTTTCACTCTATGAGCTGGGGTTTGCTCTCTCTGAGCTGGGGTTTGCTCTCTGTGAGCTAGGATTTGCTCTCTCGAAGCTGGATTTTTCTCTCTCTGAGCTGGGGTTTTCTCTCTCTGAGCTGAGGTTTTCAGTCTCTGAGCTGGGGTTTGCTCTCTCTGAGCTGGGCTTTGCTCTCTCGGAGCTGGAGTTTTCTCTCTCTGAGCTGGGGTTTTCTCTCTCTGAGCTGAGGTTTTCACTCTCTGAGCTGGGGTTTGCTCTCTCTGAGCTGGGGCTTTCTCTCTCTGAGCTGGGGCTTTCTCTCTCTGAGCTGAGGTTTTCACTCTCTGAGCTGGGGTTTTCTCTGACTCATCACTCCCCTTCTGATATTCCACTCAATGCTTTATGATGTTCCTACTTCGGGAATGTTGGGGTGTGCAGTCCCTTTTAGAGGTCTCCAGCCAGGGTCTTACCTTAGGGTTTGGGACTTGACTGTGCCTGCAATGGAATTCAGATCCCAGGGAGTCCCCCTCCTTCCATCATCTGGGTCCCACCCTGGGCAGCAGCCAGACCATCCCAGTCCCCCAGTGACTTGACCCATATAAAGGTGGGAGATCCTTCGTGGTGGGAAATCCTCTGGGGTGCCACTGTCGGTGTAATGCAGCATTAGGGTCACTAGTTCTGAAGGGGGCAGTGTGCATATCTTTCATGATAATCTGCCTTACCTTCCTTTTGACCCCACATGCCCAATGACCTGCATAGGCTTCAATGGGGCCACTGCCTTTGAACAGATTAAGAGGGAGGCATGATGGAGCAGGTCCCCCCTGTTGGATCTTACAAGGTGTTCCAGAACTACATGCTTAGGTCATGTGACTCCTGCTCGGATCTCTGGAGTTATGTGTAAGGTTGGCAGTGCTCTGCCTTGCCATGGCACAATAGCAATTCCCATGGGCATTGAAGGTGCTGGGTGGCACATGTCTGTGAAATGCTCACCCAGTCATGATTTATATGCATTATGGGTCTTGTACTTTGCTGTATCACAAGTCACTGGATCTACTTAATGACATGCCACGGCTAGGCCTCAGGGCATGCTGGCATCAGGGGTGGACTGGCCTAGAGGGAACTCTGGGGGATTTCCTGGTAGGCCTCTGCACCCTGGGACTCTTTTGTGTGGTATGGGTTGTGCTTGCTGAAAATATGTAATTTGGGGCCACTTTGAAAAAGATTTCCACGGCCTCTTTTGGTTTCCAGTCCACCACTGGCTGGCATGTGCGGAAGACACAGGTTGTGACCGGTTTTCTGGCCCCAACACAGGAGGGAGAGATTTGCGCATGCTCCCGGCTCTGCAATGAAAGAGTCTCGTGATCCCGATCATATGCCATTCGTTGGTCATGTTCTTTTATTTGTTTAATGCTGAGGCGGATCCCAAGCCCATTGCTGGGACAGAAAAGGAGGAACAGCCAGAGAGGGAAGGAGTCGAAGCTAGTATAGTGCTGAGGCTAGCCCAAACCCACTTCAAAGCACTCAAAAAAGGAGATGCTGTGAATATTCTTAACAGGCCTTCATACGGCATACTCCAAGGGCATATCTGATCAAACTTTGCTTTAAGGGCCTCATCGATTAAACATCCTGCCTACTAAGGAGTAGTGTGGGGTCTGGCAAGGTACACCCTTGGGAGAGTGCACGCGTCATCTACGCTCCCTCAAACCGGAAACAGGCTGTCATCTTCAAATTGCCTGCCCGACCTTAAAGCCCCTATATTGGAAGAGTTATAAAGATTTGGTGAGCTGCAGCGATCAAATCGAAATGGACCAATTTTGGAGCAACTTTCCTGACCTCAATCTGGCTACGAGTTATTCCGGTTGCCGCCTAATTATTCTGCACACATTCGGCCCAACAAGGAGTAAATCACTGATTGAAAGCTTTTGAACTCGATCCTTGGGGACTAGAACTCAAGAGTCATAAATATATTTTTCTTTTTACTGCTTTTGTCTTTTTCCTTATAACCTTTTAACAGATTGGACTTTGTTCTCTATTTTTAAATTATACTTGAACAGATATTTTATAAAGTATGTAACTTATTGTATAGACATTATTACAACTTCAGGCAAGGAAGGAAGGAGACTGTCGAAAGCGGCTGAGTGCGTCTGATCAGTGCGGCTTGACGGTCTGTTACGAGTTACGAGGTTACGAGGCTGTGAGCAGGGGGGACTGTTGCGCCCAGGTCCTTTCCTCTGATTCCACGTTCCTCTTCCTGTTTCGGTTTTACAAACCCGTCCTGACCCGAGCGGGTAGCTGCTACGCCGGAGTCGGGGTGTGTCAGAGCTTTTTGCCCTGCAGTGTAGTGCAGCGCTGCGCAGTCCAGCCCAGCCCAGTGGAGCTTCGTTGAGCTCTGTGGGGAAAGCGGGGGTGAAAGCGGTGGATTGGAGGAGTGTGGCAGAGGAGTGTGGTAGAGGCTCCTTCCAATCCACTCCTGAATAATCGTCCTCGGACTGGCTCGCCGTTTTCCGCCCCCTGCTCCTGGGGCTTCGTGGAATCCTCGGCCCTGATGGGAGTTGGAGTGGGTAATTGTACGGGGACGAGGCCCGTCGGCCACCCGTTGTACTTTGCACGCTTGGCGTATTATTTTCTTGTAGTTCCTGTATTGGCACGATTCAAATAAGGCTGTGAAGGTTTTGAGCTACTATCCTTGAGTAGGTCCTGAGTGAGAGCTGAGCGCTGACAGCTGACAGCACCTTTGACCCGAGATATTGCTATGTGAAAACAAAGAAATCACTCCGGTAATTTCTCCCCTTTTTTTATTACACAATTGTTTGCCTTTTGTGTGGTTTTATCTTTTTTTTTTCTTGACTTGGGGACTGCTGGCATTTTTGCCTTTGACCTAAGTTTAAGGAAATGTGATTTCCTTAAATCACGAGTGTGATTTCCTGTCTAAATCAATTATTTTAATACAAAAGGGGGAAATGTATGACCTTCGTAGTGCGGCTCTACCTTCAGAAGCCCGTGGATCATTGCAAATTGCCCCGGTGGAAATGGGCAAGAAGCCTCTGCGTAAAGAGAAGGAAAGGGATAGAGCGTCCTTGTTCAAACCCAATAAATCAGGAGGGGGCATTTTTCTTCCACCCCCTAGTGTCTATCCTTCAGATAACCAGTCACCAGCAGGATCGGGTTTTCAGGATTTATCACCGCGGTTGAGGCAGATGGGGGGGGCGAGTCAATGCCTTTAAACCATCCCATCCATGCCCTCTTCCAAGGTAATCTTGACTTTACCCTTATGAAGAATGTGATTTCAAACCATCTAGTTTCTACAAGTCAGCCATTTTTGACTAATACTAAGCCTCCTTTGTCAGCTCCAGGGGTTGGCTCAGTTCAACCAGAGGCTCCTGTGGCTCATCCCTGTGATGATTTTGGTGAGCCTAGAGATGATGACATGTTGGAGCTGGAAGCGGTGGTTTCGTCTCCCTTTGTGGGGGTGGCACTGAGACCTGATGAAGAAAGGTGCCAAGGGAAGCCATATGATCCACAAAATGTATCATCTGAACAAGAGAGGCTTACTGACTATGTTCAGAAAACCCTTGAGTAACTCGTGCCACCAACCATAACGGCTCTAAATTTTGTATTATCCTCTTTGGTTAAGGTTTTCGAAAATTTGAAAACTGAGGTTTACCAGCATACGGGCATACTACTAGAGATCACAAAGGACTTGGAATTAAATGAAATAACCATGGTGGCTTTAAAATCAGCAATGAATGACTCATTGGGAGGGTTCCTGAGTGAACTTCATAAACAAGTAAAGGACCAATCCCGTAAAATGGATCATTTGACTGAATTATGTGGGGATTTAAAAAAGGTGTCTGTGATTCTACTAGAAAAAGCAGAACGTTATGACCAACAGACACAGGACGGACCTCTAGGATCTCTTGCCCCTATTCTATCTTAGGCTACTCTAGATGATACTCCTCTCTCAGCATCTGTGATGGAGGAGTTCTTGAGATTAGCTGTGATGGCGGACATTGAACCACAATCTATCGTCCCGGACGTGGGTCCTCCAATTAACATCTCTTCTTCTGATTCGGATTTGGTAGCTCCTCGGAGCAAGAAACTGAATGGAAAGTCTGAAAGGAAAAGCAAAAGAAGGGCGATATTAGCCGCTGAAATCATCTCTCCACCAAATAAACAGCGCAAACGGGGAAAAAAAACAGATTGCTTCAGAAACGAATCAACGAAAGTTAAAAGACGGTTTAAAGAACTTTGAAAAATCTCAAAAGGAAAAGGTTTCGGTGCCCTCAGATTCTAAAAGAAAATCCTAAATTGAAAGCCCAAAAAGTCCAGGTAATGGCTGAAATTGAATTGCCTGGTGGTAAATTAACCGTGGGAAGTCAAACCGAACCTATAGAGCAACCAAAGAAAATTGCACCTATCTTTTTTATTGGCAAAACAGAAAAAGACACCGCCCAACCCTTTGGTAAAAATCGCTCCTATTTTTTTTTTTAAAATCAGAGAGGGTGGCCTTAGGTCCCTGCACCAAGGGCGTGACTTCTAGTATTGAAAATCCTCAAGTAAATACTACTGTTGTAACTAAATGTCCGCCTGACAGATCTGTTCCTCACAGGTCTGATGGTTATTTACAAGATCTACAGAAAGTATTACTTCCAGTTATCGGAACTGGAGTTCCTACTGGTACAGGACCTCCAATGGGGAATGGAAATATCCCATTAGGAGGCCAGAGGATAGATAAATCGTATAAGCAGAATCCAGAACTGAGAGTTTTTTTATCAAGACACTCTACATCTGCATGTAATGACTCTCCTTTAAATTGATCGGCAATTCTTTTGGAAATGAAGTCAATTCCAGCCTTGAAGTATTTTTCATCAGCAGACATTGAGGCAGTGAGTTTTCCGCTTGGTTCTGATACGAATACGGCGGCAATAGTACTGAAGTCAAGACTTGGTCTAGATTTAATTATGGGAGAGGTGGTGGCTTGGGATCAAAGGGGTTTTAAGATTTCTCAGACTTGTCCGGTACCCGTTTCTGCTCTTTCTTGCCAGGCAGCTAATCAAAAGTATGCGTGGGGAGCAATAACTAAGGATGTTCCCGCAGTTATTCAACCGAATGTGTGGGATAAGCTCCCCGAAGTAATCTCACAATTGTTTCTTAAGGTGGGTATGACCCAACCGAAGCTCTAGGGTCGACTCAGGTTAATGTGCTATCATGGAATACTAGAGGTTATGTCTCCTTTTCTGAGGAGCCCAGAAGATCAGAATTTTTTAAAACATTTGATCTAATTTGTTTCCAAGAATCTTGGCTAACTTGTCTGGTGGGTATAGATGGGTACTCTATTCTTCAGCAGTTGGCCTTGGACTCAGGGGTTGGTAGACCAATGGGGGGTCTTTTGGTGGCTTCTAGTAATGAAGCCTTTAAATCCTCTGTTATTATCTTAAGCGGTATCCAGGGGATCCTTATAGTGAGACTGTCAAGAAGAGGTCCTGTGGAATGTTCAAGTTGGATAGTGGTAAATTTGTATTGGAACCCTGGTGTCCTTCCATTACCTGAGTTTCTGCATGCCCTTTCTGATGGTTTAGTTAATTGTTCCCGGCAGATGATATTCTTATTGCCGGGGATCTCAACTCCCAATGTATTTCTACACTGGACCCAAGGTCGGGAAATTTCAAACAGAAGTCCAGTAATGGCAAAATATGGGTAGAGTTCATGCAGGATTGGAATCTCTTCATGCTTAATGGAAACATCTGGGGGGATGTTCCGAACTCTCCTTCCTGGCATAGAGGTTCCTCTTTCTCTACGATTGATTACCTTTTTGCCTCAAGAAATGCCTTTGAGAGCTGATGTAGTTTGGTTGTGGGGGGTGAGAACAATGATGACCATGCTATGCTGAAGGTGGCCTTGTCTTATGATTGTGCTTTAGTGGCCCCTCGCTATGGTCAAGAGCTCTTTATTAATAATGCAGGTAATGCCATCAGAAAGTTTCCCAAAGGGGACAACTGGTAAACAAGGAGCTGAAAAACAGGGTGAGTTATTTATCTGTCCAGCAATTGTCTGAGTCATGTACTCAACATTCCTTCAACAATCAAATTATAGCCCAAAAGATTGAATTGAGGTGTTAGAGCTATTCTAAAGAGATCAGGTTTATGTGTGAAAGCCTATGGGGAGGGAGTAGCAAAGCTAAAAAATAAATATAGGAATTGGATGTGTGCCTATAAGCATCTGGTGCTTCAGCAGGATGCTGAGAGAATGCTCTGTGCTCTATCTCTTAGGAATTCTCGAAACTTTTGGTCAATATTGGGAATGAATGAGGTAACTCATCACCAGAAACAGGATTCTGTCATCCAGGAGGGGGTGTGGTTTGACCATTTTGCCAAGGTTTATGACTCTCAGGTTCCAGTGTGCTTAGTTGTGGATACAATGTCCAACTGGTGTCTTGAATTTAATGTCCTGGACCTTGAATTGCTAATTAAGAAATCTTCAGCCTCAAGAGCGTCTGGTCCGAATGGGTTGAGTAACTCGATTCTGAAATTGGACCCAGTTACCTGGGTGAAGGTTCTAAAGTTACTTTTTGATAACATCATTACCCAGAAGAGAATTCCAGACTCTTGGAAACAATCCATAGTTATACCTATCTATAAGAAGGGTGATAGGTCACTGGCTTCTAATCATCGTCCTATTTCTTTGCTAGATGCCGATAGTAAAAATCTTTTCGGGCATCATTTTAGGGGAATTGGAAGCCTGGGCAAAAACAAAGGGAATTATCCCTAAGCAGCAATCTGGTTTTAGAAAGGGCTTATCTACCTCTTTGAATGGGCTTGTTTTGAACTGCCTTGCTGCAAAGTTGTTTATCAAGGGTGGCCCTGCCCTTTTTGGAGCCTGGATTGACCTATCCCAGGCATTTGATACGGTTGATAGGAATTTACTGTGGTGAAACCTTGATCCCTGGGGAATTCCTCCTGGTCTACTTTCCATTCGGAGAGAGCTGCACTCTAATAATTACATGCGGGTCAGACTTGGCAGATCGGGCTTGCTTTCTAATCAAATTAGGATAACTAGAGGGGTTCGATAAGGTTGTTTATTAGCCCCCTGCTTTTCATCCTTTTTATGGTGGATCTAGCTAACTGGCTGTGTGATATTGGTTTAATATCTCCATCTATTGGCAATGCAAAAATAAATTGGTTAGCGTATGCAGATGATGTAGTAGTCCTGGATTATTTGCAAGTGGGCCTGCAACGTCTGTTGTCCGCGTTGGAATCCTATGCCAGGAGCAATAAATCTAATATAAATCCCTCAAAATCCAAGATTCTTCTATTCAAGAGACCAAATAAAATAGTGAAGAATTTTGCCTGAAGGTTGGATCAGTCTCCGGTAGAGGTTGTCTCAGAATTAATTTATCTGGGAGCTGTATTAAGATCTTTTCCAACAAAGAATAGTCTGTTGTCATCTATTGATCTAAAATTAGTGAAACTAGGTGCTCAGATGAAAAAAATCAATTCCAAGTTTGGCAAATTTTCTATCCTTCCCCTTTTAAGATTTTACATAGGGAAGGTAGTTCCCATAATTTTATATGGTTTGGACTATAACACTGTAGCTTTTGAGATAGATTGGGATGTAATAGAATCTAGGATTTGGAAACGTACTTTGGGTCTGCCAGACTGTGTTCCCATTGTTTGCTTGCGCTATGAACTTGGTCTTTCGTCATTCGGATCATGGCTAGAATGGAAGTGGTTGACTCTCTACAGATTAATCCTATACCCTCCAAAGAATTCTCTTTTTGAGGAAACAGCTATAGAGCTGCAACATGGGAACAATGATTTTCTGTATAGATTTGGGCAAAAATGTTAGGAACTATTGTCTGCCCGTGACTGTGATGTTGAGTTGCTTCTGCAGAACCCATTAAAATTGAAAGAAAAAATGAAATTGGGTGATTGGATGGACACAATTGATGATATGCGAAAAACCAAAAGATCAGCCTCTTTGACAGTGCTGGATAAACGCTTATCATTCGTGCCGACTTATTTAAAGAAGTCCCCAAACCCTTGGTTTAGATCTATTTTTTTGAGATTTCGCTTAAACCTACTCCACACTCTTGAATTACTAGCTACTAGAGATAAGGAAGGGGGGACTATATCAATTTGTGACAGGTGCCCTAGTAGCGAAGTCCAGACTATTAAGCATTTATTATCTAATTGTCTTGGGACCTGGAGTATCAGGGCCAGACATTTTAGTAGATTTGTTCATGGCAAGTCCCATCTTAATACCGATGATTTTTGGGCAAGATTATCTTCTGGTAATGAGATGGCTCTATCAATTGCGCTGGGAAGATGTCTAAGGGGATTAGAGTTAGTAACAGATTGAATTGTTAGTGCTAATTTGAATCTCTTTTCCTTTTTTTTCTAAACTTATTCTCTTTTCTCTCTTGATTTGTTTTTTTTATATGATGTATGTACTGGTTTTTTGTGTTATTTAGAGCATGTAAAGTATTGGATGATTTTTATTTGTTTTATGCTGGTCTACTATATGTCAAAATGTGTTAAAAGTCAAATTTTGGCTATTGCACAATAAATAAATTTAAAAAAAAAAAAGTTATTCCGGTTGCCGCTTAATTATTCGGCACACATTCGGCCCAACAAGGAGTAAACCACTGATTGAACGCTTTTGAACTCGATCCTTGGGGACTGGAACTCAAGAGTCATAAATATGTTTTTCTTTTTACTGCTTTTGTCTTGTTCCTTATAACCTGTTAACAGATTGGACTTTGTTCTCCGTTTTTAAATTATACTTGAACAGATATTTTATAAAGTATGTAACTTATTGTATAGAGACACTCATTTAATGATGATGCATTCAATTGTACTTAAGGATTCTTTTTAAAACCAACTGCACAATAAAGGAAGAAAAAAAAAGGCAGACGAGCTAGAAAAAAGAACAGTGTGCATACAGAAAAGGAGGGATCAGGGGAGACACGGAAGGAGCAGGGGAGGAGGAATGAGGGAGCATGATGTGTAATTAGTTGCTTTTGTGCCTCCCTGCCCTAAACCTATTTCATAGCGCTTAATAGGAACAGGCAGGCAATGAGGCAACAGGAGCTTGTTAATTCGTGTTTTGTTGCCTTCTGGCACTTGTAGTGCTTTAGCTGTAATCAGTAATCCGGGACTACACATCCCAGAATGCAATGAATAAAAACAGGGCTTGAGTGCCATTTCCCGCATGGAGTTGGGCAAGTATACATGTACACAGGTGCTGGAAAGGGAGAACACAAAGTTAAGACATGCTCCTTGCCGGCCCCCCTCACTCTATAAACTAAATCCTCTCTTGGCAGAAGAGCCTAAGGACAGAGAGTGGGAATGGAGTGCCAAGTGGCCTCAGGTCTTGTGGGCAGTGGTCGAAGTGAGCGGGAGCGGTCGGGAGCGGTGCTCCTCTACTTTTTTTAATTACCTTTTACAGCTCCTATACTTTTATTTTAAAAAGAAACCGTCCCGGAATGGTTTAGTTTTAAAATAAAAGTGTAGGAAGAAATTGAAACTTGCACTTTCAGTGCAGTACACTGGACGTGCCCTTAAACAGCAGGTGCAATTGTTTGGGGGTGTGTATGGTGTGTGGGAGAAGGGTGGCAATGGGGTTTGTGGAGGGTGGGGTCAGGCCGCAAGGAACATAGTTCCAGTGCTTCTTTTAGTACACTTCGACCACTGTTTGGGTGGCACCATCAGCCAGTCCTGGCAGTTTATACCCTAAAACTCTGTGCTTGCTTGGATTTGCCGGCCCATACCTGAAATGTAAAAGGCTAAAATAGAGGATCAAGAATGCAAAGTGCCGCTGGCTTATACAGCAGGCCTGGCCACAGGCGCCACGCACAAGTGCAGACACTTTGCAGCACTCGCACTGGGTTACTGGCATAGCCAGAATCTCTGCCACACGCCGGCTGCTGTGGCTGGGTGAGGCCGAGGACTTTTCCTCAGGTTCCTGTTGTGTCCATTTGCAATTATTCATATCAGTCCTACTCAAGATGGCTCCCTTACGCACTGACATAGTGGTATTAACTGGTCATTGATGGTAGCAGCTGCAAAATGGTGCCAGTACCTAAGCATCTAATAGCAGTGCCTGGCAAATTACTAATACTTATACACAAGCCAAAACGGTGGGCTTGGCCACTGCTTGCTTTTAACAGGATCTCACTGAAGGACATGCAGAGTGCTTATAAATCAAGTGGCTGAACGCAGACCTGGTTAAGACATTGCTTTTACACCAGTAGCTGGTTTACAGCTCCAATTAATTCACCAACTCGACTGCTTTTTAAAAACGGCAGGCCCTTTAAGTGCAATGTTTCATGGTAAGGCTTGATTAAAGCGAGCTCAAAGAGCTCCCATGAGGAGCTTTGTTGGGCAGGGAGGGGCAGGAACTAGGTGGGAAGGGCCATAGGGATGTGTATGGCCATGGGCAATTGGTGGGCAAATAACCAAACAGCACCTAGACTCAGCGTGTCCGTCCTCCTATGCCATTCCTCCCCTATCTGTACTCTAATGCAATAGTTTCGGCCTATATGTGTAGCAAGTGACACCTAATGGTCTCAATTAAAAACAGGACTGGATGGCCTCCTCACACGTGGCAACTTCATAGGTGTGCCAGAGTGCCAGTGGTGTGAGTTAGGCAGCTGAAAATGAACGCGCAGATCGACAGCAGGTATGGAACTCCGGATCCACACAGCCAGTCTAGTCCCTGCTTTCTTTTCTCCAGTTCACCGCCCGCCTGCATGTATTTCCTTGTGAGATTGTAAATCATGCTGGCCTTGTAAGGTCCCGCGCTTTCAGGGCCCAGTATGCTCTTTAGCCCGTCATGGTAGCTGTGAAGTGGCCCACTTTCATGTAACGCCTTCACGTCCTGGCCAACCGCACTCTGCATTCTGGGACTTGTAGTTTAGCTTTTTTCGCTACAGCTGTGGGTCTACAGGTGTCAGAATGCCAATAGCTGTGTAGACTAAAATAACAGACTGACGGCCTCACACGTGACTTGGCGCCTCTTAGCAGCTATGTGATGCAAAACTATTGAAGTGGGAGAATGGAACAAAAGGCTCCCACCAATCCCCTCACACCCCTGGCGTAGAGGATCGCGGCCCAGACACCCGCCACGAGAGGAGTTTGCCCATCTACCAGATGACCAGATACCCTGGTACAGGAGCATACGGATGTGCCCACCAGCCTGCCCACCAGCCTGCCCTGCCCATGCCGACACCTGCGGCATGGATGGACTCGACTGAACCATTCAACAGTAAATGAACACATCGTTAGAGATGCCATGACGACCTAGCCAACGGTCAGCACACCCGTGCAAACATGCACACTGAACACTCCCACACCAATCCACACGAAGAACATATTCAGTGCTATGACGTAGGTGACGGACACACCCACTGACGCGCATCTTTATTATTTTTCACATAGGGTTTTCAAAATGCAGAAACGCAAGACGCACAATGAACTCATCTAAAATGCTTGCTCACGCTTCTCCTAAACCCATGCATTGCAATGAGAAATATAACGAAGACATGATACTGGGGATAAAGCAATATGATACCATAACCTAAAGCGCTGTGCATCAAACATCTCCACCTATGCACCAGGCCCAAGTAGGCTGCAAGCAAGAGCTTCCATGAACATTGAACGAGCAAGAGTACAGTTGCTGACCCTGCAGAATGAGCCCGGCGAGAGCAGACAGTCAAGGGCACAATGTTGCAAACTCACATGCCGCAAGCCGACGCCAAGGTCACACCTGCAAATTAAGCCAGGCACACAGTGGAAAATGCAATATTAAATGTGCAGAATTCTGCCTCAACCACGGTCTCTCCTCATGTGACCAAGCCGAACCTGACAGGGTGCCAGGCCCAGGAGGAGGGAGGCGCCTGGATCCCACGTTTCAAGACACAGGCAGATACAATTAAGCGACTCAATGGACATCTGCGGCGGTGGGAGTAGTCTGCCTTCCAGCATATGAATAAATCCTCACATTGTCTGCACATACCCATAGTGATACATTGTTGCATATGACAGGTGCACCGCGAGCTGGGAACAGCGATGGTCCCAGACTGGGGGGCTCGCGAGTGGACCAATCAGAACATGGGGCTCTTATCACTGACGCCATTAACACTAGCCAATCCTCAGGGGTCTTCATGTAACAATTTTCATGTATCAAATTGAAGGGACAACCCAAGTATACCACCTGACTGACCCTCAACCACTAACAACTCTCTCTATACGTATGCTATACTAACCCTACCACTCGAGGAACCACTCCAGAGTGGCGATAGGTTTTTTGCTAACTTTTCCCAGGTGACACAATTAGCGCGTCAGACTAAGGTAAAAAGGGCCTGCGAGCCCCACGATCAGGGAGAGATTGTCAGGACGGACGCGTACGATCCTTGACACATCCCTGCGGTTTTGTTTAATAAACAGCAGAATCACCTTGCTTCTTGCGTGTGCCTCATACTCATTTTTTGGGATATACGGGAGGAGTTGGGGCCTCCCTGCCCGCAGGTCCGCGGACGGCCTAGCCGACCCCAGGAGAATTTCCCCCCGACAAGTTGGAGGCACTGCTGAGATCTGTTTAAGATCTGCTTTTATTTTATTTTTCCGAGTACTCCCGTTGCGAGGAGGCCCGGCAGCGCGGCCCCCTCTGCCGCTGCCCCCTTTTGAGGACTACAGGACCATCGCGGAACTGCGAGAAGACTGGACAGCGCAATCTGGATATTGGCCTTCGGGGGCCGGTTGAGAAGTATCCCGCCCGCGGTTGGCGAGTGTCCAGACGTGGTCCAGACGAGGGGAGGTGGCGAGCCGCTTGGAGGGGTGCACGCAGTCGAGCGGCCCCGCATCAAGAGAACTTGGTGAGTATGCCACGCTCAACAAGCAATGTGAAATTGTGAGGGAGGGGGGAGGAATTGAATACGGGAGGCGGGAGGTGTTACACAGGTGCGCGGCGAAGGTTTGATAAATTAGTGTTGACGGTGAAGTGAATGGTAGCTGGACAAGTGCGAGAGCAGTCCGCTACGTTACGGAGGAGGAGGGGGCGGAGCACAAAAACATCACGTGCGGCCGCTCGTAGACACTGATTGGCCTAGGTCGCGACCACGTGTAAGGGTGTGTGTGTGTGCGGTTTCCTACGATTTGGTGATTATTGATCAATGAGTAGATGAGGATCCCTATTGATCGAGCAGGAAACTCGATAGATAGATGACGTTTCCCTGTAGGCGGTAGCTAGCTGGTTGCCTAATACGGAAGATAATTGGCTGGTTAAGCCCTCCTGTCGAGGGGCGTATCACACGCGAGGCGACGCAGCGTGCGCAATCCGATTATATTGTTGATTACCTTGTTCCAGGCGTGACAGGAAGACAGCTGTGGGGTTAACGGGGGTAGATTGCAAGCGTATTTTGAACTTTTAAAAACATGTGAAGGACTTAAAGTAGTTTTGAAGAGATCGGTGACGTCACCAGTAGGGCTTTCATAGGATATCTCGAACACAAGGCATTTTTCTTTCGGAGAGTGGTGGGGAAGAGAATTATGGTAAGGGAGTGGAGACGGAGATAAACGGTAACGAGTTCATCGGGGGGAAGGTGAAAAGGGGGACGTGGCTGCGCACGGAGAACGCCGGCCACGGCAAGTGAAGAAAGAGGAGGAGGAGTAAGAGAAAGTGGGACGGCTGTATAAGAAAGTCACACGGGGCACGCAGCCGCAGGGGACTACGTGCGCATCGGCCGCAGGTGTCCGTAAAGGTGTTCGGTAAAGGAAGAAAAGAAAGAAAAGAATATACAAATGCAAATGCTATATTTTACTATTTTTCCTTAGCGGGCAATCGCAAGTCCCCAAAATTACGGGGCCAGGTAAAGATCTAAGACTGTATAGTGTACACTGTTAGCAAGATAACCGCTACCAAATAGGGGAAGGATAACAAGTGAAGAGCTACTTTTTTGTTTTGCAAAGGTAGCGGGCGCCCCTCTCTCGAAAGAACAGACTTGATAACCTGTTCAGTGGTTATTAACCACTTGAGAGTTCGCAGCCACTGCTTTTACTCACTGTGCCCGCTACCTTTGTAAAATTATTTTTAAGGAACCTGGGATTGGTAACCCTAGGTCTCCTGGGGGCAACCAGACGTGGTCTCCCTCTCACTGTGCTTAGAGAGGCATCAGCTTCACCTCACTGATGATCCCCAACAAGGGTGAAACACGTGTATGGGGTTGCTGGTGGTACTCTCGTTCAGATTGGAGTTGCCATTGTATTTCGGTGCTGGACTGCCCCTGGGCAGGACAAAGACTGATATGCAAATGGATATTTCCCATCTGTGAAAGGCACAGTGAGTAAAAGCAGTGGCTGCGAACTCTCAAGTGGTTAATAACCACTGAACAGGTTATCATGTCTGTTCTTGCGAGAGAGGGGCGCCCGCTACCTTTGTAAAATTAGTAAGGAAAATGGACGAGGATAACACCAGGAAGAGTGAAAGGAAAGGGGAAGAGGGGAAAAGAAAGGGGGAAGAGCTGTTACGACAAAAGGAAGAGATTTTGTAGGAACGATTAGCAGAATTAAGGGATGAGCAGAATGCACTGAACAAGCAGCTCGAGAGAGAGGAAAGAGAGAGATCACGGGAAAGGAAAGAAAGCAAGAATGAGTTGGAAAAAATGAGGGAACGAACTAGGGAGCAAAAGAGAGAAGCAGAAAGGGTGAAGGCAGTAGCAGTAAGGGTATCCAGAGCAGCACTGCGTGACAAGAAAAGAGAGGAAGAAGAGAAAGAAAAGGAAATGGAAATATGGAAGAGGAGATTACTATCAGAAACAACAAGGAAATACGAAGAAGGGTGGATGATAGAGGGTATATTAGAGCGGGAAAGAGCGAGATGGGAAAGGAAGAAAGAAGAAGAAAGGATAATGGAAAAGATGAGTAGTGAAGTAATGGAGGAATTGAAAAAGAAAAGAGAGAAAATTGGTAGAGAAATAGCGGAGAAAAATGAAGGGGAAAGAAGTAGCAACAACATCAGCACAAAGGGGAGCAATTGGCAAAGAAGACAAGGGAGGAACGGATCTAATAGACTTAAAAACAGTAACGATTAGGGGGAAAAAGACAGATTGGGGGTTGCCATTAATGGAGGACTTTTGCAGTGAGGAAGGGGAAGGAATGGAGAAGGAAGGAAGAAACAGTGAAAGGGAAAGCATAGATAAATTATACATCACCCGGACAAATAGAGAATCACCATGGATCTGCAGGAGAAAGGAGGAACTGGAGGGAGATCAGGAGGAAGAGCAAGGAATGGCGGAAAGGCAGACACGTGCAGCTACACCCTCACCATCCCATCCAACATGCTCCACTACCTCACGCTCATTAGGTGTAACATGCCCACCTAAACTCGCACCCTTCCCCCATGAACTGACACCCTGTGTAGGGAGGCTTAGAGACCTCCCTGGACGCAGGCAGGGAGAACGAATACACACGCCCACATTAAATAAAGGAAATGATAAAAGAAGGGGAAGAGATGGAGGAGAAACAGTTACGAGCAGGGGAAATATGGACCCCATTGACGATGTAGAAGACAGGGAAGAAGAGGAGGGGTGTACGGATTCGATTTTGTGGAACCCAGGGTGCCAACCAGGACACAACTTAATGCCACTTCTGGAGAGGGGAGGGGTTAGACCACAATACGTCCCCTGGAAGCATGCAGACAAGGAAAATATAAAGTGCAGGCTCCCATCATTAAGTGGAGGTGCGGGAAAATGGATATATGAAATTTAAAAACACACCGCAGGACAGAAACTGGCAGTGGGGGATGTAAAGGGCCTTCTAATATCAATATTGGGGGATGCAGCAGATGACATCTGGAAGAGAGCAGGCTTCCCCGGGGTCACAAAACCAACACATCACACGATGGGGCACCATTCGCAAACTGCAGACATGCATTATGGCAAGCGCTGAGGGTACAGTACCCAGACACATCAGACATAAGAGCAATTACCTCACGCAAGATGCGTGAGAATGAAGATCCTGTTGATTATATCCAGGAAATTCAAGAGAAGTGGCGTATGGAAACTAGAGAACAATGGGACAAAACACCAGCAATATTCTATCATATACTAGTACAAGGGCTCCCAGAAGCAGTTCAGAAACAACTGAAGAAAGTAGTGGGGATGGAAGCAAAAGCATGGCCAGAAATACAACTGACGATAGTGCATCATTGTAGGACATGGCAAGAGAAGATGAAACAAAAGGAAGAGGATAGAAAAATGGAAGAGGCTAAATTGGTACAGAAAAAACTCACTAAATACACGATGGAAGGTGCACTAATAACTAGACCTGCAACAATGACTCAAAACCCCACACAAGTAGTGGCTGCACAAGATCCCTCCCAAATACAATCATCACAGATTGTAACACAACAGCTGCCGCCACTCCAACCATACACGACTAACATGGGAGGAGGATACTCAACGCCAGGAGCTGGATATTATAATTACAACAGGGGAAGGGGAGGAATGATGAGGGGGAGGGGATACGGATATAACACACAACAGCAAGGGGGAGGATTTAGAAATGTCTACCCCACCGGGCAACCAGTATACCAGGACAACTCAGGAAGCTTTCCATGGCAGAACAGGGAACCACCGGTGTGTTCGATTTGTGGATTAGTAGGGCACATGTCACGCACGTGTAGAGTGAGACCAGGCACACCATCATGGGGTGAACAGGGACAACAAGGGCCTACACAGGAACAGCAGGGCATCCAGCAACAGCAGGCATTGCAACAGGGAAATGGGCAGCAACAACTAGTAACACAACAACAGCCACAGACATATTCACTGCCACAACAAGTAGCGACTACACAACAACCCCAAGTACAGCAAGTACAGCAACCTGCCCAAATTCAAGACCATAACATAACCTCTACCAATACACAACTACAGCAAACACAACTGGGAAGGGTGACGGTCCTGGGACACAACCCTTACACAGGAAGTGGTCAATCATTATACCCACAATAGGACAGCCCACAGACGGCCTTGGTGTGTCCCATCCTGTCGGTAACACCTAATAGTGCGGAGGAACCACGCATGGAGGTAACGATAGGTGACAAAAAATTATCATTCCTTGTTGACACCGGGGCGACCCGGTCTTGCATAAGGGAAGGTAATTTTAAGATGTCAGGTGAAGCCATGAACACCCAAGGATTCTCTGGGGCTAGGCGGTTGGTTCCCTTTACTGATAACATTCCCTTATCAATAGGGGATTATGACATGTCAGTCCCGCTTTTATATTCTAGGGCCTCACCAGTAAACATACTGGGGAGAGACATGATGAGCAGGTTGAATATGACGATCTCCTTTACGGAGGACGGCATAATTTGCTCCACTCCAGGAATTAACATGCTCACTGCACGACAAATTATGCAAGCATACTGTGGACAGACAGTGATTAGGGCTGAGCCAGTAGATGGTGAACTGTTCCAGTACGGGACAGACATGGCATTTCCATGGATGCCAGGAGTAGAAGGAAAGATCTGGAGGAGGCCAGCAGCCTATTTGTTTAGACCAGAAACACCAGCCAATGAACCAGAAGGAAAGGTGATTTCAGTGAACATAGAGAGCATTATAGCAACTGCTGATTACATCGCAGTACATGCCCAAGACAGAGAAGGAAGAGCATGGAGGGCAGTGATAGCCCTAGCAGAGGGATGTAGGCTCACCCAGGTGTCAGACGAGGAGCTCTTCTCAGAAGAAAAGGAAGAAGGTGAAATGGTATTTATGATGAGTGTAGAAATATGGCTAAGAGTGACATACAAACAAGTGGCACAGAAAATTGCAATGGCACTTGAAGCACCCACATCCACCCCAGTTCCCTTCTTTCAGGAGGATATGGCAAGGGTACCAACATCATTATGGACTACTAGTCCCTATGACGTGGGGTGCATAAAAAGTATAGGGGGAGTAAGAATAAAATTGAAAAAAGGTGCAATACTCCCCAGAGTGAAGCAGTACCCACTATCAAAAGAGGCAGATGAGGGCATATATGAAACAATAACGGCCCTTATAAATAATGGCATATTGGTACCATCAGAATCACCATGTAACACAGCTGTATACCCAGTGCGCAAAGCTAAAGGGGGGGTCTTGGCGCTTCATCCAGGACCTCAGGCCCTTGAACAACATAGTGGAAGCAGAATACCCCATAGCAGCAAACCCGGCCACAATATTGTGTGGCATTCCAGCAGAGGCATCACGATTTACAGTGATAGACCTAAAAAATGCCTTTTTCTCAATACCCCTGCACCCAGACTCACAAGATCTGACAAGCTTCACGTACAGAAACACAAAATGGAAACACACCAGATTGCCACAAGGGTACTGCGAGCCACCCTCAATTTTCAACAGAGTAATACAGATGGACTTGGGTAACATTGAAGTGGAAAGCACAGTGTTGCAGTATGTTGATGACATAATAATTTGCAGCACAAGCGAAAAAAGATGCAGAGAGGACTCATTTAAGATGCTGACAATATTGGTTGAAAAGGGTTACAAGGTAGACAAAGAAAAGTTACAGTACTGCCAGGAACAGGTACTTTACATTGGTCAGCTCATATCCCAATACGGAAGAAAGATTGCACCACAAAGAGCACAGGCCATTTCAAAAATGCCGCTGCCCCAAACAGTGAGGGAACTGCAGCAGTTCCTGGGACTGTGCAACTACTGTAGAGCATGGGTATTTGATTACAGCTCATACATAGGACCCCTACTTGAGGCATTAAAAGAAGCTAACAAAGGGGAGAAAAAATTGGGGTGGACAATGGAAATGAAAGAGGCCTTTGATGAACTGAAAGATGCACTATCAACTGCTCCGGTACTGGCCACCCCAGATTATGAACGACGATTCTTTATATTTTCACATTGCGACTCAGCAGTAATGAAAGCAGTGTTGGCTCAAAAAACAAGCATAGGTTACAAACCAGTAGCGTTTTACAGTGGCCACCTGGATCCTGTGATGTTAGGATACTTCCCTTGCGAACAAGGTCTCGCCGCAGCTGCCTTTGCGGTAGAGAAAGCATCATCAATAACAATGGGGTGCCCAACCACACTATTTGTGGAACATGCACTGTTTGCAATATTGAACAAGCCTAAGTCCACACTAACCACACAGAGGGCGTCAGGTTATGAGATCATCTTATCTAGACCAGAATTATCAATTGTTAGATGCAGCACAGTTAATCCTGCAAGGTTTATAGCAGAAGTAATTGAGGAAGGAGACTATGCACATGATTGTACACAGACTACCGAAATGTACTCATGTACTAGAAAAGTTGAAGAGGACGCACTAGATGGAGGAGAGCTCTTGTTCATTGATGGGTCATCAACAATAGACCAAAGTGATGGGATAAGGAGAACTGGGGCAGCAGTGGTAAAAATGACAGAGGAACCGGTGTGTGTGGCGGTGAAATGCGTACAATTACCACAGCATTACTCTGCTCAAGCAGCAGAATTGGTTGCACTGATCTTGGCATTGAAGGAAAGCTTTGACAAAAGAGTGACTATATATTCTGACAGCGCATATGTCACGTCTACTGTCCACTCAGGATTGTCCAAATGGAGGAGAAGGGGGTTTAGGAGAGCTGACGGCACCCCAGTACAGCATGCTCTCTTACTAGCTGAACTAATTGAAGTAATAAATGACCCCCAAGAATTAGCTTTGGTCAAATGTACCGCACACACTAATGGAGAAGATCATGTCTCAAAAGTAAATGCAGCAGCAGACGCACATGCGAAGTATGCTGCATATTTTGGTGAGATATGGAACCCCCCAGAGTTAGAGAGAGGGAGAGGGAGGGGGATAGCTAAAGAAATGTTGATAAGAGAGGGGTACACCCATCTCCCAGCCACACAGATAATGGAGCTACAAGCGGCTGCACCAATGTCAGAAAAAGAAATATGGGTAAAAAGAGGATGTACAATGTCACCAACTGACGCACTATGGCGCCAGGGTAACACTGGAAAGATGGTAATGCCATTGGCACTATTGAACACCGCCCTGAGCCAACTCCACCACCCAGCCCACACAGGCAAGGAAGTTATTGCAGCACGAATTAGGGAAGATTGGTTCTGTCCCGAGTTAAATTCCCATGTGACAAATTTTATCAGCAATTGTCTCACATGTCAACAGTTCACGGCCGGTCACACGCTGAAAGTGATAAAAGGTACTATACCCCGGCCAGAGGGACCCTTCCTACACATCCATATTGACTATATTGATATGATCAACGTATGTCAAGGAAATAGGTATATGATTGTAGTAGTATGCCCATTCTCCAGATGGATTGAGGCAGGACCCTGCTCACACCCAGATGCATTTAGAGCAGCTAAATTTCTAGTGAGGGAGGTTTTCTCCAGGTGGGGAGTGTGCGAGGTACTGCGGTCGGATAAAGGCCCGCATTTCGCTAATGAAATGTTCCAGCACATCACATCCTTACTGAACATCAAGCATAAATTTGCATGTGCATATCACCCGCAGGCCAACGGTATATGCAAACGCCTGAATGGCCTACTGAAGGAGGCAATTGCAAAGATACAGCAAACAACAAAGAAGAGTTGGTTGTATTGCCTTCCGCTAGCTCTATTTGAGCTGAGGAATAGACCAGGCTCCGACCACCACCTCACTCCTCACGAAGTGGTGACCGGACGCCAAATGCGCCTTCCTCTAACGCCAACATCAAGAGCATTCACAGATTATGAAAACACTGCAACTGTTCTTAGTGATGAAATGTACCAGTATGTGTCTTCTTTGATTACTAGTGTAGTGTTTGTGTCTCAACAGCTCGAGCGCACGCGGGGCGGGTCTAAGAGTGATCAACAAGAAGACGCGGATAAAGAATTGGAAAAGGAAAAACTGTGCAAAATTGCTAAAGGTGACCACGTGCTACTCCGCAATTTCAATAGAAAGTGGAACAGCCCACGCTTTACTGGCCCCCACCTGGTAGAGGAGGTATCTACGAGAGCGGTAAAGTTGCAGGACAAACGTGCTTGGAATCACCTACACGACGTAAAGATCTGCAAACTCCAGACCCGCCCTAGCGTCACCGACAGGGCCATTGGAAGAACAGCAACAGCGTCACCCACGGAGGAAGAGACATCCACCACAGCTGACGACCTAACTGTCTCCATACCCTACCACCCCCCAGAGCCCCCAGAGACAACTACTGACATAGAAAGGGGTAATTCCCATACCGCCCACCCCATGGTCACACGATCAAAGAGTAAACAGACTTCCGCCAGTTGTGCCCCAAACCCTCTGCCCATCGACCCCTTACCCACTGCCGTAATAACCCAACTGAAGGACATTGTCTTGCACATATACACATGTAAACACTTGGATGTTCTCTTTTTTCTTTCTCGCACATGCAGGTACCGCGTATTATTGTATTGCTAAAGAAAACAGATAACTAACAAGTTCACTGCCCAGGAGTAGATGCTACCCCCAGACGATAACTACCCTGAAGAGCCATCACACCAATTTGTCTATCACATAAAAAGGCCAAAGTACCTGAAAAGAAGGAGGGTACGTGTCTACTACACAGCATTTATCTTGGCCATAGAACAATCAATGCCCCATCTTCACCAACACTTGCCTGCCCTAAGAGATAGATCGCTTAGATTGGCGTGGGAACAGCTCTTCTCCTCGGCACTGAACGACTACTTGATAGGGAGAGCTTGAAAACAACAACTAACACTAATAACAAGCATATTGAGAATTTTCAGGCGGGCAACTTTAACGTCGCAAGAATAAGCTGCCGGACTGCAGCAAGGTAAGAGCAAAATGCCGGTGAGACTAGCCTCTGTAATAAAGATGATAGGGATTTTAATGATCACCGGGTTTTTGGCTGCCTCTGTATGGCAGAAACGTTATGCTATCAATATTTTGGCTGTACCCAAACCTAATATACCCCCACCCACGGCTGCAACAGGTGTTACGTCAGGTGGTACTAGCAAAATTCCACACAAGGGAAATAGAGTTAAACGCAGCACATACTCAGATAATAAAGGTATTGACAACTACATACAAGATTCAGCTCACGTCTCGAACAACATGTGGTACTAACACATGACCCAAATAGGTAAACAGACAACAGAAGACAGTTGCTACGTCTGCTCATTGATCCCATACGCCATGAGCGCTTCTCGAACTTTCGTTGCCACGGAAATAGATGAAAAGACAGCACGATGTATAGTATACTTGGCACTGTTCCAAACGAAAGGGAGATTTCAAGGGACGGTGGTGCACCTGGTATGGAAAACGCGAGACACATATCCATACGAAAACAACTTCCTCAAGACTTATTTGAGTTACCACAAGACCAGTTTGCATGCTGAAGCATTCAGATACATGACAAGTGGCCCTGAAAAAGGAGAAACAAAGAAAGTAACACTACAATACCTACCATGTGATTGGTACGCCACTGAAGTTCCTGGTAAACAAGGATGTTGGGAAAGACCACTGGTAACAATAACAGGGAAGGTGTAACTGGACAACAAATGGGACACAGGAGTGGTTGGCAGCAACATGGTAACGAGAGAAAATATTACAACTATTGCTGAACACAATGACAGATGTTGGATGACTTGGGTCAAGTACGTACCCATGCTAACGTGGATAGAGAAGGATGAAGACCCAATAACAATACTGCCACTGTCTGCACCTAAGGTATGCTACCAACATAGAGGAGAAGTGGACGTGGGATACAACACCAACTGTGCAAGCGTGATGGAGTTACCTGAGGGGGGAGCAGGAACAGCAGTATTAATGGACCATTACTGGGCCTGCGGAGACAAGGCATACCACACACTGCCCCCTCTGTGGAATGGTGTTTGCACAATGGTACACGTTAATGTACCATCACTAGTGGTGCCCCAGAAACATGTGAACGTGGCGAACTTCCCTAAAATGGATGAAGGAAACAAGAGGAAGAAGAGATCTGTACAACTTCAGAAGGGGCCAGAGAACCAAAACAACAGCAACAACACTGTCCTAAATAGAAAGAAAAGACAAGGAGAACCTCTGACAGGAAATTACCTATGGGGAAGGTCGGAAACAGCACTCACTTCAATCCCACCAGAACGCAGACTATTCAGCAGAGCAGCAATGTTCTTCTCCTCAATAATACATCCGGGACTACAAGCTTACGCAAACGCAAAATGGCTCCAGACAACTCGATGGGAACTAATGATGACAATTAATTCTACAGTAAATGGATTCAACGCAATAAAAGAGGAACTGCGAGCAGTGAGGATGGTAGCACTACAGAACAGATATGTACTGGACCTCCTCACAGCAATGAAAGGAGGAGTTTGCGCAAAGATAGGACAATCATGCTGCACATTCATTCCTGCTAACGATGCTGACAATGGTACACTGACAGAAGCAGTATCACAACTGGCCCAGATTCACTCCCAAATGATGAATGAAAGTAAAGGAGTGAAGAAGGATGATAGCTGGTTTTCACTGTTATGGTCATGGATGCCATCTTGGCTGTCGGACGGACTGAAGATTATAGTTGGATGCATAATACTGGCTGGAGCTGTATTGATCATAATTAGATTTTGGAAGGCCCGGAAGGCACGCACCACAGATGAAATGATCGAAATGGTTGGTATGCACCCCTTGAGGCCGGCAGATGATGGCCAGCACACAGGCACAACAATAAAAGAGAGAGAAAAACTGCGCAAACAGATCATCACCAACCACCTGGACCCACCATCTGTGAAGCTCGAAAACCCAAGGAACCCAAGGAGCTACATAGGGAAATGGGTATACTGCACACCTGGAGGAACCTGTGTATATATGTATTGGTAATTTGAAGACCATGTCAACCACTATGGACATTTGGGAGGAGTAACTAAAATATGGAGAGTGAGAGGAGATAAGGAAAAGGATATGTTTGTGGTCGACAAGTTGACCAGAGGGGGGGCTGAAGTGGGAGAATGGAACAAAAGGCTCCCACCAATCCCCTCACACCCCTGGCCTAGAGGATCACGGCACAGACACCCGCCACGAGAGGAGTTTGCCCATCTACCAGATGACCAGATACCCTGGTACAGGAACATACGGGTGTGCCCACCAGTCTGCCCACCAGCCTGCCCTGCCCATGCCGACACCTGCGGCATGCATGGACTCGACTGAAACATTCAACAGTAAATGAACACATCATTAGAGATGCCATGACGACCTAGCCAACGGTCAGCACACCCGTGCAAACATGCACACTGGACACTCCCACACCAATCCACACGAAGAACATATTCAGTGCTATGACGTAGGTGACGGACACACCCACTGACGCGCATCTTTATTATTTTTCACATAGGTTTTTCAAAATGCAGAAACGCAAGACGCACAATGAACTCATCTAAAATGCTTGCTCACGCTTCTCCTAAACCCATGCATTGCAATGAAAAATATAACAAAGACATGATACTGGGGATAAAGCAATATGATACCATAACCTAAAGCGCCGTGCATCAAACGTCTCCACCTATGCACCAGGCCCAAGTAGGCCGCAAGCAAGAGCTTCCATGAACATTGAACGAGCAAGAGTACAGTTGCTGACCCTGCAGAATGAGCCCGGCGAGAGCAGACAGTCAAGGGCACAATGTTGCAAACTCGCATGCCGCAAGCCGACGCCAAGGTCACACCTGCAAATTAAGCCAGGCACACAGTGGAAAATGCAATATTAAATGTGCAGAATTCTGCCTCAACCACGGTCTCTCCTCACGTGACCAAGCCGAACCTGACAGGGTGCCAGGCCCAGGAGGAGGGAGGCGCCTGGATCCCACGTTTCAAGACACAGGCAGATACAATTAAGCGACGCAATGGACATCTGCGGCGGTGGGAGTAGTCTGCCTTCCAGCATATGAATAAATCCTCACATTGTCTGCACATACCCATAGTGATACATTGTTGCAAATGACAGGTGCACCGCGAGCTGGGAACAGCGATGGTCCCAGACTGAGGGGCTCGCGAGTGGACCAATCAGAACATGGGGCTCTTATCACTGACGCCATTAACACTAGCCAATCCTCAGGGGTCTTCATGTAACAATTTTCATATATCAAATTGAAGGGACAACCCAAGTATACCACCTGGCTGACCCTCAACCACTAACAACTCTCTCTATACGTATGCTATACTAACCCTACCACTCGAGGAACCAATCCAGAGTGGCGATAGGTTTTTTGCTAACTTTTCCCAGGTGACGCAATTAGCGCGTCAGACTAAGGTAAAAAGGGCCTGCGAGCCCCACGATCAGAGAGAGAGTGTCAGGACGGACGCGTACGATCCCTGACACATCCCTGCCATTTTGTTTAATAAACAGCAGAATCACCTTGCTTCTTGCGTGTGCCTCATACTCATTTTTTGGGATATACGGGAGGAGTTGGGGCCTCCCTGCCCGGAGGTCCGCGGACGGCCCAGCCGACCCCGGGAGGATTTCCCCCCGACACTATGAAGCGCTTTGTTGGCAAATAGCACCAAATACTTTTGCCAGCTGTACAAAAAAACAGTACCTGTTGTAAAGTGGGCATGATATTTCACTTATATAACACTTGCACCATTATATGTTGCTATTTCTGGATACAATATGTCAGACCTCCGCTAATATGCATTTTATTAAACCATGATTGATGCCAAACAAGCTCTTGGAATAGAATGTACTTTTAGATATTAAATAAAACTTATTTTCAATGTTGAATGGTTGTTCTCATTACTCCTATGTTCCCAAAAGAGCACAGGCCCCTACAGTGTAGCTGCTTTTACTGGAGTGTGCATGGGTAGACAGATGTGGTGGTTGAACAGCAAATGGGGCCCTTGACGTGCACGTGCGCACATGTCAACACATCCCATGCTGTTCACGTGGTACTAATGCAGTCCTGTTTTTTTCCTTTGCATCCTGGGATTTGTAGTGTAATGGATGTACTGGGCCGTGTGAGGGCTGAGGCTATAGTCCTGATGGTCCAGAGAGTGCAGGCGGTGCCTGGCTTGGGGGGTGCGCGCTGGAGCTGGTAAAGTTGGGTGGAGTGGAACATCCTAGGTCAGCCCAACCCCTGCGCGGGGGCTGCTTAGGGGGTTCTATGCTCTACAGAGGGGAAGGGAGAATAGAGGTGTTGGAGGCAGGGTGCATGCTGCACAGAACCACCTATCGAACGAGGAGGGAATCAAGTGTTTAGCATGTATGTAAACATGCGGAGGGGTTGGTGAGCGCGGTGTCCTGTACAATCCTGATATTTATATGGTGCTGCATAATGATTTTAAGTCCCTCTCTCAATGCTCCCAGAAATGGGAAACGAGTCTCGGGGAGGTAAAGCCATTGGCCGAGGAGCACACATGGCGGTCTTGTGGGGACGCCGGGATTCACTTGCATGTTTCCATGGCTGCTGCACAACCTAAGAGCCCTCCAGCCGAGAGAGACATCTGGGCATTGAATGTCTTTCTTTCCCGAGGCTGCATGGTCCAATGGAAAACCACAGCTGGATGCCAAGGGTCACACAGAGCATCCGGGCGGGGGCAGGAGGCGGCACAAGAGTAATGGAACCACAAAACTGACAAGACATTGAACGAGTAGACATCCTGGACCACTCGGGTGAGCAGTAGTGCTAAGGCAGCAGTTGTAAAGCTGGAGACCAAGCAGCTCATGAATATCGGAAGATTCTCTCTCTCTCTCTCTCTCACACACACACACACACACACACACACACACACCCCTCCCCCCCCTGGAATGTGGCAGAGGTGTGCTTTCTTCTTAGGTGCGGGAGCAGGGAGGTAACGTTTTATTTTGTAAATCAAATAAAATCTGCACATCAGTGTCAGTAGGTACATGTTAACTTTTAAAAGGAGAGGGTTGTAAAAAAAATAATAATGGTAACATGTAAATATGGGATAAAGGGGATACTAAAAGGAGGTGTAAAACCCTTCAGCAACAATCTATGCCTGCCTGAATGCCCAAAAGAATCACTGTGTTAAAAGGAGGAAAGACACTTCCCTCTGTGTTCTCAGTTAATTCAAAGATGCAGAATGCACCTTTTCACACCACACTGCAATAATCAAACTTTTATTTTTGAATCGATTTAGAATTGTGTTGGCTTATCGTCTCAGAGAGAGGTCCAACACAACACCCTTTCTGGGAAGGCAGGCAGGCACCACAAAAGTAACCACATCATTGCAAAACCAAGCATGTTGGCTTGTGTGTGGACATGCGCTAGGTTTTTGCCAAGCACTTCTATAATAGTACTAACTGGCATTAAGATGGCAAATGCTGGCAAATGGTGTGGGTACCTGGTCATATGGTGTCAGTGATTGGCAAATGCCCGACTAATACCTACACGGAATCCAAAACTGCTGGTTTTGCCAATGATGATTTTGAACAGGACTTCAGTGCAAGTGACTGATGGGAGCACATATATTGGTTGCACATCAAGGGCAGAAGGCACACTTGGTCAAGGCATTTTCCTTACCTCAGTGCGAATGGGACTAGGGATTAGCATGGCTATGAGATGGGGGTGGATAGATAACCATACAATGCCTGACCCACAAAACCAACTCCTATAATGTAGGCCTCTCTAATGCAGGCTCAAATACTAAGGAGCTCTTCTCCATTCTAAGAGAACTCTGGACACCCATCCCCACTACCTCTCCCATCCAAGTAGACAAAGCCTGGTCTACTGTTATACATAACCCCCTGGCACACATAATGTAATCCCTATGGACAACTTACAATTACAGCTGATAGCGATACCCTTGCCACCAAAACTGTCACACCCATTGTCCTAGATCATGCCAACACTAATCAACCCCACACTCCAAGTTCAGCCAAGTATCACAGGATCAGGTGCCAATCGCCAACCTTACTTTAAAACCTTCAAATTGCCAAGGGGACACCTGCCCGGCTCACCTAGTTAAACTCTGCGCCCCACACTGGCTCCCATCGTTACTGACTTCATCAAGGCCTCCTTCATCACCAACTCCGTTCTGGGTAACATTAAAGCAGCCTGGATCACCCTCTCCAAAAATCTCCCTTGACCCCAAAATACTCACCAACTACCGCCCCATTACCACAGTCCCTTTTCTGCCGAAGATGATTGACCGAGTAGCCTCTATCCAAATCCAACCTTTCCTTGAGCTCAATCACCTTCTTGGCACATGACAATCGGGTTTCCGCCCTAAACATAGCATGGAAACTGCCCTCCTGGAATTACAAAATCCTGATGGGCAACATCCATGACTCTTAGGGATTCTCCTCGTCTTAGATCTATCAGCTGCATTTGACTTAGTCGACCATGACAAGCTTTGCCAGAACCTTAGCCAACATTTTCACTTTTCCTCTGGCGCCACACTCACTACATCAAAATCAACAAAGTGTACAGTACTATTCAAAACTGGAGGGCTACTGTGAGAGCATTAGGGTATTCTCACCCCTACTCCCCTTGGATCCTCTATGCAGGGGGCCAGGGGAAGGCCATCGCTATTGGATCCTGAACCTGGGGGCAGACAAGCGAGGGAGGATCACCTGGCTGGAGGGTCCTTGGGTATTGGGAGCGAGGTACCTTTGGGGAAGACATGATATCTCCCTTATCCCCCATGATGCCTCCTTATAATCAACCCCATCCTTCCCCAACCTTTATGGGTGATTGTAAAAGTGTCCCATTTCATTTACCTTTTGAAACCCATGAGAAAACTGAGATGAGGAAGAAACAACTAGGAGCTGTGAAGATTACTTCCAAATACCACTTAGGTGCTGAGACGAAGAAGAGGCCTGAAGGACAGGCATGTCCCATAGATTTCTCTAACTATGGTCAGGCAAGGCAGACCCTTAGATTACAACTGCAGCCTATTAGCTTTAGTCAGGTGTATAAAAGCAGGGGCCGCCAAAAGCAAGAGAGAAAGAGCAGGAGGGCGAGAGGACGAAGTGAAGCCGTGCGGAGGAAGAAAGCAGGATGCCAAGATGCCAATGGAAGCCTTCGGAAGTCTGCCGGATCAAAGACAACGGTCAGCGGTTCCCCATAGGTGTCGGCGAGCAGCAGGCGCTGCCAGGAGACGAAGGCAAAGCACTGCATGGTAACCGGCGAGTGCAGAGAGAAGCGCCCGGCTGTTCGGCAGCACGTCAAAGTCAGATGAAGGGGAGAAGTAGCAAAGAACTCACCTACTGATAATTCAAGCACTGCACTGAATTTAGGTGGGGCTGATTTCCTTGCACATAGTTTTTGACGTGATTGGGAGGGGAAGTATAGTATTTAGAGGATCTATGTGATCACAGCGCCGGCCGCAACTGCAACCCTGAAAATGCTGATGCCAGTTACGGCGCGGTGCAGTGATCATATGGATCACTGTGTCCACTTCCCCTGGCCTGCATTACCCCTCCCAAACCCCCCACTCCACTTACCTTTAGGGCAGCATACGCAGAAGTGTGCTGCCCGCACTCTGCGATCCCTGCCGTGTCAGCGCCTCCACTAACGTGGGTTGGTGCTGACACCACAGGGTGCTTTTCTTTTTTTAAAATCTTTTTTGTTACGTGTCCCCCGTTTTCCGAAATGGTAAGCGGGGGACATCCCCGCTACCCCCGACCCCCATCACTGCACCCAGGAAGAGCGGGGGACAACCCCCAACCCCTGCTCTGCTTGGGCGCAGTAAATGTCACCCTCATTTTGTGCACCTCCAAAGTCGCAGTGACTGCGGGGGTGCACAAATGGGGCCTGTTAGGTGTTTATCCATCCTGGCATGTCCTTTAATAAACTACTATTGTTCAACTGTGAATCTGTTGTCTGTGTCACCTTCCGTGATGCCAACCTCACAGATGGTGTCAGTAGTGAGATGCAGTTGAACTGATACAAGTTGGGGGATCCCTAAGATAAGAACAACTTAGTGCCAGAGCCTCGTATCCCTCAGCAGCCACCAAAGGTTCCAACAGATTTGACATTTGTAGTAGCAGGGGTGATGTGATCCCTCCAAGTGAAAGAATATTAATACCCACGGGTTTAGTGTTGATTCCACCCCTGGATACCTATATAAGATTGGGTCCGAAGTCTGGGTTAGCCTGGAAGTTTAGGATTGATGTATTGGCTGGGGTGAAAGACATTAAAGTTCTATTATAGAATCATGGAAAGGACCCATTTCAAATTCATTTCAAATTCATCAAGGGGACAAGATCGCTCAGGGGGAGCTGGAGAGAGCTATGTTTCCCCTACCAATTGAAGACAGTGGGAATGACAATACAGATAGGACAACTCATAGTTTTGGGGAGGATGATAACCCAGCTAAAGAATCTCTCAAACCGGAATTCAGAAAAACTATAGAGGAAGAACGTGAGATCCTTCCTGACTTAGCTTTTGCCCAAAGGAATGATCCATTATTAACAGAAGACTTTGTTCAAAGCACATCAGAGACAGATGGTCGTGAACACGGAGGGCCATTTTTCTTTTTGAAACATGGGCTTCTCTATAGAAGTGATACTACATCACAGGGAATAACCAGAACCCAATTGGTAGTCTCTAAAAGCCACATATGGATTGTTTTAGCGATAAAACCTTTGATAAAGTGTGTTAAGTAGGTCAGAAAACCAGCACCCGTTTACCGGCCAGAGTCCCTTTGAATTCATTGCCCATAATTGTGGTCCTGTTTTCCCGCATTGGCATGGATATCATTGGTCCCTTCGAAACCACTAAAGTAGGGGATAGATACATTCTTGCTACTGTGGATTATGCTACCCGCTATCCTGAAGCCTTCCCTTTAAGTAACAATACCACTCAACAAATTCTGAAACACCTGATTCCCTTTTTTTCTCTAGTAGGGTTTCCGAAAGAAATCCTGACCAATGAAGGATATACCTTTATGAGTAAACTCACGGGAGAGGTCAAAGAATTGTGACATATCACTACTCCTAGAACATCGCTATAGCATCCACAAACAGATGGTTTCATAGAGAGATTTCATAAGACCCTCAAAACTATACTTCGGAGGCTGGTAGAACAAGATGGGAAGAATTGGGACTAAATGGTACATGTGCCCTGTTTGCAGTTAGGAAACCGCCCCCAGGCCTCTACGGGTTTCTCTCCCTTTGAGCTCCTTTAAGGATGTCCTTGATATGTTACAAGAGACCTGGAAAAAAGAGAGGAGGCCCCTATTCCACTCTCACAAACAGCTAGTAGTTAAAAGAACATATGCTGGCTGTTAGATCTCTCGTACATACTCATATGAGTAAAGCACAAGAGCAACAAAAGATTGCATATGATACAATAGTATTACCTAGATCCTTCTCAATAGGTCAAAGGGTTCTGGTCTTATTGCCTACTTCTGAGAATAAACTGGTATCCCTATGGCATGGGTCTTATGAAATATTAGAACAAACGGATTGATCTATGTATTTAAAAAGTTGCTCAAGCAGACTGTCGCCTTAGGACCCCGGTGTATCACGTAAACATGTTACTTGTCACCTTGAAGGAAACTGATCAAGTTAACATATCAAACTCTAAATTGAATGAATGAAAGGGAAATAACAGTGTGTTCTGAATGAAACAGTTTACGCTGCTTAAAATGAATATCAAACTGAATGAAACATGTGAGAACATCAGAACGTAATGAGCGAAAAGAATGTCATGATTGAAATGGGCTTTGTTGTTCCTAGACTAGCACAAATCAAGTGAAGAAGATTAATTTCAAATACCAGATTGAATGAAGTGAGCAAAAGACCTATAATTCAAGAACTATATTGAATACAGCAAATATACTGGCTTTTGAATATATAGCCAAAAGTCAAAATCTTTTAAAGACAGTTTAAGACATAATTTCAATATCTTGCTGAAGTCTAAGGAAAGAACTGAATGTGGTGGAGTTGGTGAAATTATACTTTTGAGAATTGCTCATGGAACATTGAAAGAAAGCCGAAAGCTCCCGGTTGTGTGACCTGTAATGGGTACGCCGTGAGGTCTGAAACTGAGCCTTGACCAGAGAGCTCCTCCTTATCAACTAAGAAGCTTGTTGTGACAAAACCTAAAAACCAAGACCTTAATAATCACCCGATTTGGGGAATGGAACCCTGAGTTATGAAAAGCTAATGGAAAGATCAAACCATCAAGATATTTAATTTGAAAGGTGACACTAACCTTGGGGAAGGGAACCCTGAGTTTTGGTGTCCTGAAATTGTGATATTCCGGAATTGTGCTGAACTTGGGGAAGGGCACTCTGACCTTTCCCGGACTGTGGTTTTGACAGACAAATTGAAATTCTATATTGAACTTATTTACTTTTGAGAGGAGAAGCTGAAGAATAAGTTGGAGCAAGAAACAGCTCATAACTTTACATTTGGAACATTATTTAGGTGGTGGCTGATTTTCCTGCACATTCTTTTTGTAGTGTTTGTGAGGGCAAGTTCAGGATTTAGACAAAGACAGACTTTTGAGGTGAACATACTGACACAGACTTTCCTTAGTTTCTTAAAGGTAGGGGAACCCCACCTTAGAGTAGGGCCAGTTAGGCGTTTATCCATCTTGACATTTTCTTAAATAAACTACTATTGTTTAACTTTGAATCCGTTGTATGTGTCTCCTTCTATGATGCCAACTTCACACTACACATATCCCTTTTCTTAATGATGAAAAAAACTGAGCTACTTATTGTGGGTTCCCACGCTCGACTAAAGGCGCTTGAAAGCAACTACACCTCCATTTGTATTAATGGCACAGCCATCTCTGTTCTGAAACAGGTCAAAATGCTGGGAGTTTGCTTAGAAGCCAAGCTCCCAATAACAAGGCTCATCAATGCTCAATCCTCCTCTACAACCTACACCTCCAGGCTTATCTCGCTGAGCAGACAAATCTTGTCACCAAACAATTGCCTCACGCTAGCTCGAGCCTTGACCTCTCCAAACTGGATTATTGCAATATACTCCTCATGGGAGCCAAGGCTGAACTTTTTGGCTCCTCTCAGGCACGTTCTAAACTTGACAGCAAGTACTCAGACTTTACTATCTAAAGTCATTGTGTCAGTACGGTCATTAAGGTCAAGACCTTGGGAGTCGTCCTTGAGGCTTCCCTTAACGCAGATGCGCAGGTGCACAGCATCACGAGTACAACACAATATCGCCTGAGATTACTTAGGTTGGTGAAGCTGTTTGTCTCAGAAACCAATTGTATCACACTGGTCCGCGCACTCTTCATGCCAAGAATAGACGACTGTAGTGCTCTGTTAGTCAGTGCAAACAAAGGCAGTCTGAGAAAACCCCAGATTTTGTAAAGCGATGCTGTGCGCATAGTAAAAAACCTGCCAAGACAAGAACCGATCACGGCCCATCGTAGAAAACTGCACTGGCTCCCAATGGAGGCCACGATTAGCTTCAAGGTCTGCACTCTGGTGCATAAATGCCTCTAGGGTCAAGCACCAAGGTACCTAAAAGATTCCATTAGCATTCTTAGCCCTAAGAGAACGATTAGATCTAGCGGCTCCATACGCCTGGTCGGCCCAAGAGTAAACGGACGAAAGGCCTCGGCAGGTCCTTCCAGTCACAGGCAGCATGTGTGTGGAATAATCTCCCCAAAGACCTGTGCGCGGATAGTAGCCATGCAACGTTTAGGAAAAGTCTGAAAACAGTACTCTTTGAATGAACCCATGAATTGATCTCTCCCTGTACTCACTCTGGACTCTTCCATTTTTTTCTGTGCCCTGATGCCTGCGGGACCTGGAGCATTATTAAGAAACAAATAAATACATGGGCACTTCAGCTACTAACCTAGCCAAATTTCAAGTACTGCAGAACAAAGCCTTGCGCGCAGCTCTTGAGCTAAAATCTAGCAACCACATCTCAGCAACCAGACAAAATTCCCATTGGTTGCCATTCAAAGCACTGATTGACTTTACAACACTAACCCTGGCCCACAACTGCATTTACAAAGAAGCACCTTCATGTTGTTGAAAAGGAGGCAGCCCCGTCCCACCCCCCTAAGCGCTCTAGAGTGAGGCAAGATGCATTAAAAGCACTATGATGGGCCAAAGGGGAGGGGGTCCCCACTTCAATATAATCAAATATAATCAACCCACATAGTGTAGCGCCGGGTGCAAGCAGTATTGATATTTTACGCAGATATTAGTAAACATAGGTAGAAGGGAAGGCCTGTGCGGCAAATGCAGCCTTGTGTGTACTAGGCCCAAATTGTGAGACAAGGGAAATCTCCAGCCATGCACAAGCTCACACGAGGATAGCCCACACCCCTAACCGCCACAACGCCTATTACCTGTTCTAATAGTGTTGCAAAGATGTTTTTTACTCAAGAGGAATGTGCCCTGCAAGGCCGTGATCACAGACCGGCTCCTAGTGTGCATGTTATCTCCCACTGGCCAAAGCAACACCCGGCCCATCCCCAGGCGACCACAATATAACCCATATAACTGACTAGGCCTTAAGATCCGTGAATTCCATGGCATGAGGTGCCCTTTGACCACCAACCCCAAAGATGCAAGTCCTGAAATGTTGAAAGAGAACGGACATGGCACATCGTTGAGCGACAATAGTGTCATTTGTATTGCAAGGTGCTGGGAGGGATACATTATAGTTCATAATGATGGTGCAGATCTTGGAGCCGGATGGCGTGGAAGGGAGTAAGTGAAATATGTGTGTGTGAAGGTTACAGTGTCCCAGAACCTCCTCTGGGCCCGTTTTAAGGTCTGCCAGGTGCACAGTATAGTGGTAAAGTAGCTGTATGTTAGAAGTAAAGTTAATTTGTTCTTTGACCTTCGACGTGAGAAGGAGATGATCACTGCAGCATCCACGTGACGGAAGGCGGACGGACTGGACTGGAACCAATGACGTGGCATCTCTTATGGAGAAGGCGGATCATGTATAGGCGCACACCAACCAGCCGCTCAGGTTTTATATTGTATGTATTGCATCATCTATGACAATGTTTTGCTTTATAAGATTCTGCTTGTACTATGTTTTGGCAGAATATTCTTAGCAGCAGAGATTTTTGCTGTTGCTCTCATCTGCTTGTGAGATTAACACTATTCATCCTTCCAAGATCGACTTGGGCATTTCTTCTCTAGCAGGTTGCATTCTCTATGGTGTGAGTGTTTAGGGGGATACCTACAATTGGTGACCCTGATGTGATCCCAGCGCCTCCTGTATTTGCAGAGGCTTTCAAGCCACTTCTCCAGAAAGAGCGAGCCCACCTACAACCTTAAAAAAAACATGTGTTCTGAGAAGTCTAGCAGCATCCATTTTAAGAGAAGTCCTCTCTGCTCTTTGAAGCAGGGCACAGCTCTGAGGAGAGTGCGGGCCGGTGTTGGAACCCCATGACGGAGGATTTTGGGTCAGCATGCACATGTGAGTAGACTTTTGTAAGCGATAACAAGTAGGGGACAGATGCATGGGGAAGTGTGAGAGGTGTGAGCATGTGGAGAGTAAGGTCATTAATGTGACGTGGACGAAGTTTGTGTTATTTCTTATTGGTGTTTGTATTGTGAAGAGATTATTTTGGTAAGGCATTATAAGGTAAGGACTATGTAAGGCAGGGAGACCCTCCACAGAAGGGAATGAAAGGGTGATACCACAATAAAGTATATTATTTAAAGGGGGAATACAGAATTAAAAGTAGTGGTCTCATAATAGGTTTGGAATAAGTAATGGTTGCTATTTTATCTTGTTATTTTAGTGTATTTTATTTGTGATCTATTGGATAAAGAACAGGCCCTAGGAGGAGTGGTAATTATGTGTTTTGCGGTGTGGTGTTCCATTGGATGGGTTTGTGGAGTGACGTGTGTGCATAAGGAGGCGGACAGAAAATGGTGGGGGTTGATTTTCTTTTCTGGTCACATGCAAGTGGCAGTGTGCACGGCACGTTAGCGGGTCCTTGCGGGTTCAGCAAGAGATAGACATCACTAGCATGGGGAGGGGAACACCAATAGAGCACACGTACAAGGCCCTGCCACTGTATCATGACAGGGTGGAGAAATACCACAAGCAGTGGATCGTGGAGGCGGGGGGAGGGGGATGCATCTATTTTACTTGCTTACCAGAAGAGTACGCACGTAGGGGGAGAGTGTGCCAATAAAGGGAACTCAGCCAGATGTGGAAGCAGAGAGTAAGGAGCAGAAGCGCAGAGGAATAACAGAGTTTGTTACTGTAGAAGTAATGAAAGGGGGGAATGTTGGGAAGGGGGCAGCCCTGTCCCACCCCCTAAGTGCTTTAGAGCGAGGCGAGATGTGTTTAAGGCACTATGATAGACCAGGAGAAGGGGAACGGTAAAAGGACCACCTCCCAATACAAAGGACCCCACTTCAATATAATCAACCCACATAGTGTAGCACAGGGTGTCAGCAGTATTTGCCTTTTATGTAGATATTAGTAACCATAGGTCGAAGGGAGGGCCTGCGTGGTGAAGGCAGCATTGTATGCACAAGGCCCAAATTCTGAGACGAGGGAAATCTCCAGACATGCCCGAGCTCCCACGAGGACAGCCCACACCCCAAACCGCCACAACACCCATTCATTGTTCTAACAGTGTTACAAAGATGTATTTTTTACTCAAGAGGAATGTGCCCTACAAGGCAGTGATCACAGACCGGCGCCTGGTGTGCATGTTATCTCACACTGACCAAGGGTTGACCCAGCACATCCCCAGGCGACCACGATATAACCCATATAACTGACTAGGCCTTAAGATCCCTGAATTCCATGGCACGAGGTGCCCTTTGACCACCAACCCCAAAGTAACAGGTCCTGAAATGTTCAAAGAGGATGAACAGGGCACATCGTTGAGTGACAATCAGGTGATTTGTATTGCAAGGTGCTGGGAGGGATACATTCTAGTTCAAAATATAGGTGGAGACCTTGGAGCTGGATGGCGCAGAACGGAAGTGAGTGAAATGTTTGTGTGTGGCGGTTACAGTGCCCCAGAATCTCCTTTGAGCTAGTCTAAAGCATGCCAGGTGCACAGTATAATGATAAAGTAGCATTGTGTTAGGACTGCAGTTCATTTATTTTTTGACCTTCGCCGTTGAGAAGAAGATGATCTGCGCGGCACCCACGTGATGGAAGATGACGGACTCGGCTGGAAGCAATGACTTGGCATCCCTTATGGGGCAGGCGGATCCTGTATAGGCACACACCAACCAGCCGTGAAGGTTTTTACTGTATGTATTGCGTTACTATGCTGACTTGTCTCTTCTTAAGCCTCTGCTTGTACTCTTTTCTGGCAGAACGTTCTTAGCAGCAGAGTGTGTTGCTGTTTCTTTCATCTATGTGTGAAATTAAAACTTGTTCGCCTTACAAGATCGATTTGGGCCTTTTTTTCCCCTAGCGGGTTGTATTCTATCTGGCGTGAGCGTGTTGGGGCATAGCTTCAATATCTCAAAGGCTGCATCACTCAGAGAGCACCACAAGGCGCACTAATATCCAGCTCCAGCCTCTCATTGGTTAACCCCCACTATAAGAGCAAAAGAGCTGGAGGCTCTAGTTTTGTGCTCACTGCCCCCACTTGATGGAACAATCTTCCTGCATCCATCAGAAATGAACAGCTGTTTTATGTATTCAAAAGCCTTGTCTTAATGTACTGTATCTGCTATATTGTACATATTTCTTCTCGAATTCTGTATTTACTGTTCAGCTGTGTTTCTTTTTGCTGATGTAACAAACACAGTGAGTTTGTTACCCCCTGGGTTTGGGTGTTATAAAAATGATTAAAATAAATAAATACAAACAAATTGGTTGTGAATCCTTACTCCAGTGCAATAGTTTTGGCTCACGTCACCTAATAGACAAAACGGAAAAACTACAGGAAGGGCTTCACCCAAATGTAATGGGCCTAATTATGAGATATGCATCACACGCCTACCACCTGGACAGAATGGCCTGTGGTGGTATTGAGATTTCTCAACAGGTTGCTTCCTCTGGGAGTCGGGTTGACTGATATGAATCTGCCATTGTCCCACCCTTGCCGGCCTTGTTCACCTTTTCTCTAAAGAAGTATTTCAGTTTCCTAATAGATCTGTCTCACAGGACCCGAGCACTCTCATGTCTCACTCCTCAACCCCTCGCATCTTTCACTCCTCAACCCCTTCCATCTTTCACACCTCAACCCCTCCCATCTCTCACTCCTCAACCCCTCGCATCTCTCACTCCTCAACCCCTCCCATCTCTCACTCCTCAACCCCTCCCATCCCTCACTTCTCAACCCCTTCCATCTCTCACTCCTCAACCCCTCTCATCTCTCACTGCTCAATCCCTCCCATCTCTCACTCCTCAACCCCTCCCATCTCTCACTCCTCAACCCCTCTCATCTCTCACTCCTCAATCCCTCCCATCTCTCATTCCTCAATCCCTCTCATCCTTCACTCCTCGACCCCTCCCATCTCTCACTCCTCAACCCCTCTCATCTCTCACTGCTCAACCCCTCCCATCTCTCACTCCTCAACCCCTCCCATCTCTCACTCCTCAACCACTCGCATCTCTCACTCCTCAACCCCTCGCATCTCTCACTCCTCAACCCCTCGCATATATCACTCCTCAACCCATTCTTTCTCTCACTCCTCAACCACTCGCATCTCTCACTCCTCAACCCCTCGCATCTCTCACTCCTCAACCCCTCCCATCTTTCACTCCTCAACCCCTCTCATCTCTCACTCCTCAATCCCTCCCATCACTCACTCCTCAACCCCTCACATCTCTCAATGCTCAACCCCTCCCATCTCTCACTCTTCAATCCCTCTCATCTCTCACTCCTCAACCCCTCCCATCTCCCACTGCTCAACCCCTCTCATCTCTCAATCCTAAACCCCTCCCATCCCTCACTCCTCAACCCCTCTCATCCTTCACTCCTCAACCCCTCTCATCTCTCACTCCTCAACCCCTCCCATCTCCCACTCCTCAACCCCTCTCATCTCTCACTCTGCAACCCCTGCCATCCCTCACTCCTCAACCCCTCCCATCTCTCACTCCTCAACCCCTCTCATCTCTCACTCCTCAACCCCTCGCATCTCACAATGCTCAACCCCTCTAATCTCTCACTCCTCAACCGCTCCCATCTCTCACTCCTCAACCCCTCACATCTCTCAATGCTCAACCCCTCCCATCTCTCAGTGCTCAACCCCTCCCATCTCTCACTCCTCAACCCCTCCCATCTCTCACTCCTCAACCGCTCCCATCTCTCACTGCTCAACCCCTCTCATCTCTCACTCCTCAACCCATCCCATCTCTCACTCCTCAACCCCTCCCATCTCTCACTGCTCAACCCCTCTCATCTCTCACTCCTCAACCCCTCCCATCTCTCACTCCTCAACCCCTCCCATCTCTCACTGCTCAACCCCTCCCATCTCTCACTCCTCAACCCCTCCCATCTCTCACTCTCAACCCCTCCCATCTCTCACTGCTCAACCCCTCTCATCTCTCACTCCTCAACCCATCCCATCTCTCACTCCTCAACCCCTCTCATCTCTCACTCCTCAACCCCTCCCATCTCTCACTGCTCAACCCCTCTCGTCTCTCACTCCTCAACCCGTCCCATCTCTCACTCCTCAACCCCTCCCATCTCTCACTGCTCAACCCCTCTCGTCTCTCACTCCTCAACCCCTCCCATCTCTCACTCCTCAACCCCTCCCATCTCTCAATGCTCAACCCCTCCCATCTCTCAATGCTCAACCCCTCGCATCTCTCACTCCTCAACCCCTCCCATCTCTCACTCCTCAACCCCTCCCATCTCTCACTGCTCAAACCCTCCCATCTCTCACTCCTCAACCCCTCCCATCTCTCACTCCTCAACCCCTCCCATCTCTCACTGCTCAACCCCTCTCATCTCTCACTCCTCAACCCATCCCATCTCTCACTCCTCAACCCCTCTCATCTCTCACTCCTCAACCCCTCCCATCTCTCACTGCTCAACCCCTCTCATCTCTCACTCCTCAACCCATCCCATCTCTCACTCCTCAACCCCTCCCATCTCTCAATGCTCAACCCCTCACATCTCTCACTCCTCAACCCCTCACATCTCTCACTCCTCAACCCCTCGCATCTCTCAATGCTCAACCCCTCTAATCTCTCACTCCTCAACCGCTCCCATCTCTCACTCCTCAACCCCTCACATCTCTCAATGCTCAACCCCTCCCATCTCTCAGTGCTCAACCCCTCCCATCTCTCACTCCTCAACCCCTCCCATCTCTCACTCCTCAACCGCTCCCATCTCTCACTGCTCAACCCCTCTCATCTCTCACTCCTCAACCCATCCCATCTCTCACTCCTCAACCGCTCCCATCTCTCACTGCTCATCCCCTCTCATCTCTCACTCCTCAACCCATCCCATCTCTCACTCCTCAACCCCTCCCATCTGTCACTGCCCAACCCCTCTCATCTCTCACTCCTCAACCCCTCCCATCTCTCACTCCTCAACCCCTCCCTCTCGACATGAACACAGGCCTTTTAGACCGTATTCAAAGAAGAACGAGGTCAGCTAATGTGTGCATAGTGTGTGCACTGAAGCGTGTACACGATCCCTGCATCTCTGATCGCATCAGTGGTAGTCGAATGTTAATTAAACTTACTTGGGAGCACGGCCAAGATGCCTCTTGGGGGTAGTTGACTGTCTGTCATACGTACACATGACATGTTCCCTCCTAGAATTAATTTACAAGGAATGTGCATACCCCCTGATTCCAATGACTCGCTAAATGACAGCCCAGGAATGGAAACTGATATGAAAATGACATCGAGCCATCTGGCCGAAGTCTTATATGCCAACTTGCTGCATTCCAATTGGGAGATGCTAGTTCAGTTCCCTTTTTTCCTTTGCCTTCAGGTCCCGGATTCCTTGATTTATAATGGGGGAAATCTAGGACTACAAGTCCCAGAATGCTAAGTAAAAACGAGGCCTGGCTAGCATCTCCTGAATGGAATGTATGCATACTGTACATGTGACACTTACCTGCAGTTGCCTTGCTATGCAAACGAGAATTGCCCCTCCACCACCTCGTCCAAGATGCCTGCCACTTAATTAGTGCACACTCATACTTGACAACATTACCTATTCCAATCTGTAGGTGTGTAAACAGTCCTGTTTTTTTTCTCTGCATTCTGGAACTTGTAGTCTGTGTTTTATAATGGGAAAGGTGGAACTACAAATCCCAGAATGCAAAGAATAAAAACCAGACCTGGATAAGCATCTACTGATTGGAGTGGGGGAATGGGAACTTGACACTTGAACTCTGCGAGGCGGCGGTGAACGCTGGGCAGGGGTAGTCGGGAAGTGCGGAAGAGAGTGATGGAGGGATGCCTGTATTGTGGCAGGAGCCAACGCGCTGAAGTGTGTGAGTGGTAATTGGGGGGTGGTATGACTGGGCGAGTGGCAGCTTCAGATGGGGGAATGTGAGGGGAGTTTGAAGGGCGCAGCAGAGGTCGGGTTGGATTCTCGTTTTTGTCGATGGAGGACTCAGGATCTAGTGATTCTGGATCTGAGTGGCAGTCGGTTCCTGCTAGGAAGAGGTGTAAGTCACAGGATATGTCTAGGAGCCGGTCTCCTGTGGATCGGGTGGGGTTGTCAATCGTGTCACTGTGTCTTCGAGGTTCTCTGTGTTGGAGCAGGTGGAGGCGGAGCCTCTCTGCTCTGAGGTGGTGGGAGATGCGGGTGATGGTGTGGTAGGTGTGGTGTCTGGCGTGGGGTCTTGTCTGCCGAGTAAGGGGGTTGGTGCTTCGGAGGAGAGAGCTTTTGTGGTCCTTATGGCCAGTACTGTGGATGGTCGGGAATTCAGGCAGGTGTGCCCGATTGAGATTGCGATTTCAAAGGAGGAGTGGGCTCTTTCGCCTCGGTCTATCCGTAAAGTGGGTGGGGGTAAGCTTTTCGTTTGCTGTGTGTCTTTTGAGCAGCATGTCATTGTGTTGCGTTTGCATAAGGTGGTCGGGATTCTGGTGGTGTGTTCTGTACCGCCCGTTCATGTGGCTAGTGATAAGGGGGTGGTCTATGGTGTTCTGGCTAGTACCGATTTGGGCTTTTTGGTGTCTGAGTTTAAGGGTGTTGGTGTGGTTGGGGTGCGTAGGTTGGGTCCTAGGAATGGGGATTGGGTAGTAGTTTCGACTGCTGTCTTGGTGGCTGTCTTGGTGTCGATTCAGTCTGTGGAAGTGCCACGGTTTTTGTGGATTGGATATGAGAGGTTCCAGGTGGCAAAATATGTGCCCCCTCCTTTACGTTGTTTTCAGTGTCAGAAGTTTGGTGTTGTGGCCGGTGTCTGTAGAGGGGAGCAGTGTTGTGTGAATTGTGGCGGTGGCCACGATGTAAGGAGTGTTTAAGTGAAACGGTACCTGTATGTAGGAACTATGGTGGGGATCACAGTGTTATGTTTAAGGGGTGTCCGGTGTATGGCCGTGAGATTCGAGTGCAGTCCGAGAGAGTGTCGCACAATTTGTCTTATTCAGAGGCTGTTGCTCCGGTTGCCAGCTGCTGGTGTGGATCTGGTTGAGAATGTTTGTCTAACTGGGAATGGGCTCTTGCCCCCTTCGGTTTTTCCTGTGGATGGCGTTGTGCAGCCAATGGTGGTGGGTGACTTATTGGTGTTGACGAAGAAGATGTTTGTTGTTTATGGCTGAGGTTATTAAATGTTCTTTTTAAATGCAAGACTGAGAAAATTATGATTATAGTCAGGGCGGCTGAGAAGTTTTTGGGTATTGTTGGCTTTACGATGGAGTATTTGAATGAGGTGTTGTATAGCGGGATTGTGTGAGGTGTGGTGGCTGTATTTTGGTGTGGGTCTACTATTAGTGGAGGTTTGTTGTTGTGGTTGGCCTATAGCTGCATTTGTGGGAAGTTTGGTGAGAATCATCTATTTAGATGGAAATCGTCAGGTCCTGGTCTCTGGGAGCCACCCAACAAGAAGAAGTTTGGAGTGGGTCATGTTGGCAAGTGTGCATACTGTCATGTGTAATGTCCAGTGACCGGTTTAGCAGCAAACGTTCTTGGGTTCATCATGACGGCCTGAGGTATCATGGATGCTGGTGTGATAGGTCCACCTTTTCAGTACAGGGCATCGTTATCTTTTCTGGCGCTGGCGTTCATTGCCGTTTCGAGCATCACGTGATTATTGTTCATGGGTGTACATTTGAATTGAATCCGTTCCAAGATGTCTGCCATATAGACTTTTTTGTTGTTGTTGCTTAGTTGCCCATTTTTTGTAAGCATTCTCCCAATCCGAGATGTCAGTTGCTAAGGCCCTCTTCCTGTTACATGGCTTTAGATGTGGTGCATTTATTTATTACCTCCATAGACGTTTCCAGACTCTTCACCACTTGCTTACTTGTCTGATGGCCTCTGAACCTCTGTTTGGATTTGGTTCCTGGTCCTGGAGTCGGTTTTTGTCCCTTGTTTTTTCCCTCAAAGAGACCTCGCCCCTGTAAGTCTTCTGTTTAACTACTGTTCTGGCGGGATGGCTCGTGGCCTGCAACGGCCAAATCTACAAGTGAAGAAGGGTAACACACAGAAAAGTGGGAGGTTTCCTTTGACTTTTGAAGCGGTGCTTGTTATTGCAGTGAGGCTAAATGCTATGCTTGGCTTCTGCTTTCAACGAGCCAGCGTTCCATCTTTGGACCCTGTCTACCTTTCTCACCAAGTTTACATGTATTTACGTGTTCTTCCACCCTCGTAACACTACCCATCCCCTCCTAACCATTCAACTATGTTTGTAGTCCAGGACTACCCACTATTGCCACCAGGCACGCCCACCATTATATCAAACTCTGCTTTACGGCAGAGTGGACGGTATGGGAAACAGCTTCTATGTGACTTCATCCATTTCCTCGCTTAAATATGCAGGGGGCCTCCGCTGCACCGCAACTTATTTTTATTACCTTTACACCGCCCCCTCATATTTTGGTGGTGACAATCAATTAAAAATATTCGATTAATTCGTATTTATTTTTTTATGTATTTATTTATTTATGTTAATTCTTATAAACTCACCCGATCGCCCAGAGGCCTCAAGGCGCACAAAAGAAAACGGACATACAATCAACAAAGGAAAGAACTGGAGTTAAGAACTATGATATACAAGGAAGCGTGAACTAAGGAGCCGTGAAAAGGAAGGTTTTGACATTCTTTTTGAACCTGGCCAGAGAAGTGGAGTTTTTAAGGTTCAGAGGAGTAGGATTCCAGGTGGCAGGAGCCACAACATCAAAGATAGTTTTACCGAATTTAGCAAGGCGAAACCTGGGATGGCCAAGTTTAGCCTGATCAAGTGACCTCAGGGCTCTGGTAGGGGCATACCTCTGGGTGCACTCAGAGAGGTAGCGGGGTGCAGCCTGAGTCAGGCACTTGAAGGTGAGTGTCAAGATTTAAAAGACACCCGGTACCTGACTGGCAGCCAGTGCAGATTTTGTCTGGCTGCAGTAATGGAATGCCTGTTGGGGATAAAACAAATTCCTTTGTGCAGCAAACTCCCTGTCCTTGTGAATCATACTCCTCGGGTTAAAGTTGAAGCAAAGTATTATGTGTATTGCAAAGGTATCTCGGGACGTCGGGTTTGGGGATGGTCTTCTTCTCGAGTCTGCACTCCTAGGCTTAAGAAGATTCACGGTTCTTGTCTGGGCTTTTAGACTCACTTCCCCAGAATCCAGAAACTAGTAATTCTGATAAATGGCGAGTCATTTCGCTGGGGGTGGGGGGGGGGGGCTGTTTCCTTATGTAATGTTCTAGACAATATTCAAACTTTTCCATATCAGTCCCCTCGCCCCTTCAGTAAGAATACTGTTTCTAGCCCCCCGCCCCCTAGAGGGGCCAATGGATTTCCAGGGGCCCCCAGCCTCTTTGAAGCATAAACAGATTATCTACTGCTTATATTTTCGATTAAATGCAGTCTGCATAATTCTTTTCTATATTAAAAACAGTCATCTTAATCCCATTTTAAAGATTCTAGACCCCCCCAAACTCCCGGACATCGTTCGGCCACCCTATGGGGGTCATCTCCAGTTTGAAGACCCCTGTAAGACAAATGAAAGCTCAGTGTACTCTGCTTTATGACACATCTTCCTAATTTGCAGTGTGTTACACAACAGATCCGTTTACTCTGGGCTTTACGATGTGATTTCCCATCATGCAGTATCTTAGACAATTGACAGTTCAATTGGCTGATGCCTTTAAAACTCTAGTTTCTTGTTTGCAGCTGTTTAACCAACTCCCACTCGAGGTTCTGTTGGCTTTGAAGACTTTCTTTCCCAGCATGCAATAGGTTACAGGACAGTTTCATTCGCTCTGGTCTGTATGACTCGTTCACAGTGCATGCTGTTCTAAACAAGAACACACACATTATTCCTTTTAGAAATATTTTCTATTAATTGAAATAATTTTGTTTATTTGAAGCGAAAGAAAGTAGAGGTGCCTTAAGAATAGTTTTTAGACACAATATATTTATACATTTTCAAAAATTGCACAACAAATGAGTTAATTATTGAGCATCCAGAAATAGTAAACAACAACATAGTCAACAATAAAGACTACAGAAAAAAATAAATTATACCACCATCATTCAAAAATGCACATATACATTCATATTATAACAATCCATTGAAACTCAGTAACAGCATAAGGTGCTGGACAAAGTCCAAAAGATGTCAAAAATGTAGTTATGTCTGTCAGGAACCGAAATATGGTGCTTCCAACTATAACACATAATTATTTTCAATTGAAAGTGTTGAGTTGCGTAGTTAAAGATGTGTGGTTAAACTCTGTGTACTGCCCGCTGGATTAATGAGAGAATGGCCTTGCATGGCCACTTCCACCTGCGCATCACTATAAATCAGGGGGGTGGGGGTGGAGCCTCAATCATACTTAATATTGAGTTGCATATTGAGTTGTTTAGTCTGCCATTTAAACGTACCTTGCATTCTAATGATAGGGATCTCCTTCTCAACCCTGTTTTAAACTGAAGACATATGGGGATCTGAGCTTTGATGCCTGGGGATCGCAAGTTTGGAAAAGTCTCCCTCTTCTCATCAGACAATTGCCATCAACTGCTCAATTTAGAAAAGCACTTTAACTCCTGTTTTTCGACAGAGACGGTATCTTGGTTGTTGACATACTGACCCCTAAGTGACCCTGAACTGGACTGTTATTTTTCTGTTCCCTTGTTATTGTCAGTATAGTCTGTTAGGAGATCTGAGGCCTGCAGGCGAGTATGTGCTTTATAAAAATATATTGGAATAAGGAAGTGGAAAGATGTGGAAAGACCTATGTTTGTAGAATGGACCTCAGACAAGTGGCCAGAATGTAGAGGATTATCCTTTACAGAAATAACAAGATGAATTTATTTGATCAGATTTGGGGAAGGTACCTAGATATGTTTGCATAAGAATGATTTCTCCCCTGTATATAATACATTATGATGTTTTTTCTCCTACTGTGGTGATTCCTGTGATATATGACTACCGTTTTTGTTTTCATTGATTTGTTATTGATAAGTGTTTTTCTTTTTGTTATGCTTGAAAATCTAATAAAATATAAATATATTAAAAAAATATATTAGAATAGAATAGTCAAATAGAATAAATGTAGAACAAAAAAGAAAAAACTTTTACAGAGTCTCACAGATGACACACAAATCACTCTGAATTTACTCTAACATCCCTCAACATTATATATTTGAGACCAAAACTCGTAAGTGGAATTCAAGACAATGAGGAGCAGATACAACAATTGGCCATATGTAATATGTTGAACTTTCAACAGATTCTGTGAGATTTAGTTTGAGGTTACTACTCCTCCATGTAAAAAGAGCAAGATCCTTTACACATCTTTTTTCTATTAACATAAATTATGTTAAAATACACCACATAATATGTTTGCACTCTGAAAATGTCTTCCTTTACACACATAAGCCTGTGCACACAGGCTTTTCCACTAGTTGAAACATACATTTTCAGAGCTGCACTTCCCGGAGGTGCCCTCAGGGATAATGAGTTCACATTGTGTAAATGCGGAATCCCCAAATGACTCATTTCAGTTCAGAAGGTGAGGCATGCATGTGGGAAGGAAACCATCAACCAAATTGGAGTTATAACGAGAAAACATTCTCAACCAGTACCGCACGATATAATTATGGCATATTCTGCCTGGGAGCTATTTGAATGCACATACCATACATTTTACAGAGATTAACCATGTTTAATTTGATAACACTTTCGTCCAAATAATGGATTACATGTTTTTAAAGGTACACTGTGTGCATTTTGTGTAAAGAAGTACATACATGTTTCACATTATGTCTTACTGTAAATAGGGTACTGGAGTTTTTAATTACATGGTTCACTTGGCAATTTCTTAGCATGGGCACGTCCTCGACCTTTAGTGATTAGAAGCTACAGATAATCAATAAAGAAGACATATGTATCACCTATCAAAGGCTGCTTCTAAAACATGTGCAGTCATAAGTCAAATTAATGAGACAAGCCTGATAAGAAAAGCGTTCTATAAGTCATGCACAGTTCAATACGCACTTGCCTGCACTTAGAAAATCTGAATTATTTAATGTCTTCTTCTTTCTCTTTTTTGTACCACGCTGAAACCCAAGGGTTGCTGAGCCCTCTTGTGTATCAAAATAGTACTCTGTTACCAGCATTAACAATTGAAGTAGATGAGAAACGTGTATTGTCCATCTCTGAATAAGGCCTCATTAGATTGAAATCTCAGGTAGTCCAGCAAATCATCTTAGATTTGAGTCCAGAAAAACTCCATCCACTAGAAGAAGTTAGGTTAATTCTTGGTGTAATAAGTCACCAAGCCGAGAATTGGTGGAATGGAGAGATCGAATCAGAGTATCAACTTTAATTCTGTTTCTTTAGATATTGAGGAGCCATACCATAGATACCATAAACATCTTCCCTAACTACTAGGTCCATACACTGTCCACTCCCCACCATACCTGAGCCTGGATGATCTGATCCCCACTGTTTCCTCCCCTGGTAACTTGTAGATCCATTGCTGACTATTACCGGCCCGAGGCTATGTCATTCCATCGCCGGGTATTTTCTCAAAGGTTTTTGCTGCCGATTTTTGGTTGAAAAAACTCATCACATTGTTTTTTTTTTATTTAGGGGATCCCCCTAAATGCCCCTTCCCAGTTTTATGCTACCTATTCCCCACATACCCCTACCCCTGATATGCCTTTACCCCTTTCCCCCAAATATCCGAGGTGTGTTTTTCAGCAACAAATAACGGGGGGGGGAAAAACGAGGGTGATTAATGAATGTCGTACCTGCCCTCCGTCCCCTGCTGTTAGATCCCCATGCCCTTTTTTCTCTACTCCCAAACCTTATTCTTCCCCCTGTGACTGTACCCTAATATTTATAATAATAGATACAAGTATGTGTCATAAATGTTTCTATAATAGCATCAAAGAGCCAATGGTGATTGCTGCTGAAATGTAGTCCATCCAATATCTGCACAGCTTGAGGGTGAGCAGGTGGCCAAGCACTAGAAAAAATTATTTCATAAAAAATCTCATCTCGCCTCTTTAATACAAGCAACATTTCTTAGCCAAAACCTAGAAAGGGCACTTCTGCTCAACAAAACAGGGCCATTTGTAAATAGTATGATTATACTCTACTACTTGATAATGAAGATTACCCCTTCTTACTGCACAGGGAGTCTTGTTTCTATGAAAGACACAGAGGTGAGCATTATGCTTCAACTTCTTTAACCTACACTTCAGCAGTTTCAACAAATAAAATAAAAATATCATCAAAACATCTAATTTTTATTTTTTTATTTTTAGAAACTACATTTCCCTTTATTACCACTCCTTTCTGCAGGCCTTTCTATTTCCTGTCCTTGGCCTCTATCCACTTCCTGTCCTTAACTCCACCTCTTCTTTGAATACTCTGAACGGCTCCGTAACCACTGTAACTATAACTTCAAACCACACAAAAAAGTCAACTTCGTCCCTGCTATCCTCACAGGCAATAATCTTTTTGCTATGGCCTAGTCCTTCATGGCCTCATCAACACGCCCCTGGCTCTGCTTTGCCTAGCAATTCCGTCAATTGTTCATCTGGTCATCTCCTGTCAAAGCAGACAGAACAATGTTAGGGGTGGAGAATGCACTTCCCTACACTTATCACTGTGGACCAAACGTTCATTCATAATCCTTCCTACAATGCATGCTCTGGGCGGGATAGTAATGCTCACCTCTGTGTCTTTAATAGAATCAAGACTCCCTGTGCAGTAAGCAGGGGCAATCTTCTTTCTATGTCAAGACCAGAGGCGAGCATTATGCTTGTTGCGAGAAAGGTATGGTGCTAAGAGGTAGACACCTACACAAAGATACACATTTTGATAACCTTTATTTATAGAAATGGGATTTGAAGAACACCTACCTAGCCATATTTATAGTAGTCTTGAACATTAAAATAAAGAAGAAAGAATAGTCCAAAAGTCTGTCTGTCAAAATACAAGAATCTGTCTCTGTCAAACCTATACTTACAATCACTCTTTAGCATAATAATGTGTGGGGTATTGGATAAAGGGTATAAGTGTTTTAAAAGAAGGTCAGGATGATCATGGAGTTTCTTCTTAGCTCCCGTCCCCAAGCTTAAATCACTCAGGATCTCCAAAAGTTCAGTTCGTTCCAAACAGTTCACAGAAAGGCAGTTAAATAGTTTTCCCATTCAGCACAGTTCAAGTATTTCTCTCAGGCTTCCCTCGCCTGATTTGATGCTCTCTATTATAACACAGTTATGCTTTAACAGTGTTCTCTTTACCAGGCTTCCCTTACCTGATTCAATGCTTTCTAGCATAAGACAGCTCTGCTGCAACAATGTTTCTGGGTGCATCTGGCAGGCGTTCCTCACCTGAGCTTACATCCTCTTTACTTATTAGTTTCAACTTTTCAACATGTTATATCTCAACATTTCATCACCTTGACACACAGGGCTCCCATCCCCAATCTTCCTACTTTCATCATGTACTTTATAATGAAGGCTTTCGAAACGGCATAGATTTTCTCATCCCCATACCTCACCACTCCGACACTGTTGCATTCTGGTCTTTGTATTTCAATAAAAATTCAATCTTTACTCAAATGGACTCCTTAGCACCTCGACAAGTTCCACTTACTTGTCACAAAATGGCCATCGCTTTTGGATCCAGTTCCTGGGGGTAGACTAGTGCGGGAGGATCACCTGGATGAAGGTTCTTCGGGGAGTGGAAGTGGGACACCGGATGGCGAGATGCAGTACCCCCTTCCCTGTTACACCTTTAACCCATCCCACATGGTAGGATGCCTAGGAACTCAACCCTGCATCCTCTTTTCCTAACACAAACGCTTTCTCATGGACAGTTCACCATGAACGACATCGGACTAATATTAGAGCCGTATACCTGCCATGTCCCAACACCGCGGTCAGACAATTACGGATCATTAAACACACCTGACTTCCATCACACTTCCCCACATGGATAAAAGGCGGAGCACGAAAGCACACTCTGTGCGAGGCAAAACACACAAGGAAACAGCAGTTCCAAGATGGCAGTTTAAGTCGGCGAGACCGGAGAGGGTTGCAAGAAGGGAAGCACCCTTGACCTATAAAGACCGTTACTTCCACGAGCCTTGGAAAGTTAGAAACCGAAGACCGAGAACTAAGGCTGATCAAACCTACACAGTGTGTCGAAGGTACCCGGGGCTCTCCCACATCGATGACTAAGGTGGGGAGGAGCGATTGCCACCGTGGTACTGTCCTTGGCTCATACAACAAAGCAGCGTCCGAAAAAGCAACACAGCCGAAAAGTCAGAGAGACTGATACCAAACCAGCTTGTGTTTTGAACCATGGTTGCAAGCGGCAACATTGTATAAAGGGAACATTGAATGAAGCATTCGGAATGAGCGATATGACTATAATTGAAAGCCAGAAAGAATTACTTGAACTTCAGAATTGAACTCTGGGGGAAATCAAGAAAGATACCATACACAGAGTGGTCTGGCACCATGTGGGTGCACATACGAAAGTCTCTATTAGGTGTCCAGCTGATTTTGAACTGTGAAAGAAATATTAATATCAAAGTGGTCTTGCAACGGGTCTTGCTAAACCCCATGCACATTCAAAAGTCTTTGCAAGTATAAAGTAAATCCAATTGGTCTGAGCCCAGCTGAAGGAGACTAATTGAACCTTGTTTTGGTAAAGGGATCAGAGCTCATAAGAAGGGGATCCAACATTGAACGAATCTGAGCCCGGTAGAGGGGGATCCAACATTGAGCAGATCTGATCAAGGGATTTGAACCTGGAAGAGGGGGATCCAATGTTGAACGTATCTGAGCCCGGAAAAAGGGGATCCAACATTGAGCGGATCTGAGCCTGGAAAAGGGGGATCCAACATTGAGGGGATCTGAGCCCAAAAGAAGGGGATCCAATATAAAACTTTGTTTGTGAAAAGGATCTGAGCCCAGCAGAGGGGGATTCAGGGCGAATAACCAAAGTGAATAATGTGAACTCTAAAGAGAAGATTTTCATGTTGTTCCTGTTACAGAAGACCCCCTGTAGAGATTGGTGAAAAGTAAAGAGACTTGAACACAGAAGGTCTTGAGTTTTGTGGACTGTAAAACTGGAACTGTATCCTCGTGCTGCAGAAGTCGGAGTGTGCGCTTTGCTTGAGTGAACCGCCTTGCCCCGTGCTGTAAACGTGGGGAAAGGAGGCCAACGGCCCAAGTATCCTGACTTATCATTTTGTGAACACTTCTTTCTTTAGTAGTAAAGACTGGCAATCGTTTTTTTTAGTATAGGCCCTTTTTTTGTTGAAACGACTCCACTAAGACTGCCTTCTTTATTATTTGATGGCCGTAGCTTGCTCCCATCATTAGATTTTGGTTTAGATAGGCATTTATCACAACCCTGCAAAAGTTCAATAAACCACTTTGTACTGTGGTCACTTGGGTCTGTCTTATTTTTGCCACCATGCGTTCCTTACAGCACCTCGACAAGTTCCACTTTCTTGTCACCACTTTTTATAACACTGTTCTGTTTCATTCGATCACCCTCGGGATCCTGCTTCGGCTTTCACTTCCATTCACTTAATTAAACTCGCTTTTCACCTCAGCAATACTTTGCTTAACTTTCACATTTCGCAGACACTTTCAATAATGCAGTATACTACAGGACCACTCTGCTTCTTTGTTTCATCATAGTTCAATACAGTCATAGCTTTCTTTCAAAGCATCTTGCGTCCTATGTGAAACCTTGCTTGCAACTTGGTATCATTTGCGTCTTTACAAATCGGGCTCTCTCATCACTTTGAATTTACCGGTTGTACTTTAATAACACATCCTTCAAAACTCTTTTATCTGAGGTCAGGGTCTTTCCTTTCCTGACCCTCAGACCTTCCTGGGCGCCCTCACTGTCCCAGGGAATCGAACAATTGCTTGGCACACTGTTAGGAGAGATTAACAAGCTTTTTGGCTTCCTTTGCAAACCCTTTTGGCTTCTTGGAGGCATGGTACCCTCGCCACTCCTTCTGCTTCAACCTGCAGCCTTGTAGCGTCTCAGCATCCGTTCTCATAAGCCTGGTTCTCGATGGCCCCTGCTCAGCTGTTCACCATCTCATGTACTCTCTTTCTCAAACTCGCCCTTGCTGTCCAGGCTTTCCATGCTCTTCTTGTGAATCTATGTTCCACCTTTCATACTCGGTTCTCCATTGGATTCAGGTGTTGTTCATTGTAATCAAATGTCTGACGTTGCCTGGCCTCATTAGAGGGACATTCATAGAAAAAGAAAAGTTCTGTTAGGTGTAGGTGTTTTGTCGTGCTGTTACTAATACGGTACAAGCATTGAGGGCACTGTGGAAACCAGGGGTCTGGCTGAGAGTAGTCTGCGGGGATGTCGGTAGGGGGTTATTTGGAGAGGGGAGATACCATGTCTCTCCCTCGGGTAATCCCTCCCCAATCCCAAGGGACTCTCCACCCAGGTGATCCTCCATCGCTAGTCCATTCCCAGGGTCAGGATCCAAAAGCGATGCCCCTCCCCTCGCCACCTGTTTGGAAAGAACCGCAGGAGAGGGAAGGGAAAAATCCTCAGGGTTTTCATATACCCTTCCCCTATGTGATTTGCACGAGACTGTTTCACAGAGGAACCTAGAAAGGAAGTCCACGTTACCTCGTTCCTTACCCTTTCAGTGTTTTACTGAAAAGCAGTAGGGTTGTAAGTTCAGGAACCATCGCATAATTCTTGGGTTGGACTCTTGGGTTGGACTCTTTACTTTGGCTGACCCAAACAAGAGGGGAATGATCAGTGATCAGTCGGAGATTCCATCCAAGCAAATAGTATTTTAAATGGGGAACAGCCCATTTAATGGCCAAGGCCTTGAGTTCGATGACAGAGTAGTTCTTCTCCATAGGGAATAGTTGGTGACTAGCGTATAGTATGGTGTGTTCCAAGCCATCATAATTCTGGGATAAGACGGCACCTAACTCTGCCAGGGAGGCATCCATCTGCAAAGAATTCCTTAGAGAAATCAGCCACCTTTAGAATTGGGCTTTTACATAGGTTTTGTTTGAGAATATTATAACAAACTTCAAACTTCTGCCATTCTTTAATGTATTCATCAGTCGTGCAGTTTTATCAGAGAAATTAGGACCGAAATGACAATAGTATCCTATCAGCCCTAAAAAAGCCCTCAGATCTTTTTTGTCTTGGGCATAGGGGTTTTAAGGGCCCTTCGTACCTATTTTTCTGCTGGGTTTGGACACTACCATTTCTTACAAAGAAACCCATATATTTTACCGCAGGTTAGTCTAGTCTACACTTCTTCGGTTTAGCTGTTGGTCCAGCTTGACGTAAGGCTCTCATGATGATAGATAAATGGTATAGGTGGTCCTCCAAGGTTTTGCTGTGCATTATTATATCGTCTATGAATGCTCCACAAAATTCAGAATATGGGCTCAAGATTTTATCTATTAACTGTTGGAAAGTTGCAGGAGCACCATGCAAGCTGAATGGCAACTCCTTAACGTGGAACAATCCTATACGGGATGAGAATGCAGTTTTTTCTTTGTCTGGTCCATGTAATGGAAATTGCCAGTAGCCCTTTGCAAGATCTAGAGTTGACAAACAGACAGCACTATCTAGCTTGTCTATCAAATCATCATCCAGCGACGTCGAGGGAAAGCAGGAGCCCTTTCTCATCTGCCTCCCACAGACGCTGAGTTATCTTCGATTTCGATACAGCCGACATGAGGCCTGTATCAAAATGGCCGCCATAGTGCTTGTTTATGCTGGTTGCTAAGAAACCCTTCGCAGCTGCTGCTGCTCCGCTTCCATTGGAGGATCCGCTCTACTGTCTCCGCCGGCCATCGCCGGAAAGGCGTCAGCCGGACCTTACTCCTAAGCAGTGGTCGAAGTGGGTGGGAGCGGTGCTCCTATACTACTTTTAAATGGGTTTTACCGTTCCTATACTTTTACTTTAAAAAGAAACCGTTCCGGAACAGTTTTGTTTTAAAATAAAGGTGTAGGAACACATTGAAACTTGCACTTTCAGTGCACTGCACTGGATGTTCCCTTAAACATCAGGCGCATGTGTTTTGGGGTTTGTATTGTGCATGGGAGGGGGTGCATCAATGGGGTTTGTGGGGAGCGGTGCAGGCCAGTAGGGAACATAATTCCACTACTTCTTTTCATACACTTCGACCACTGCTCCTAAGGATCCTTTCTAATGAGAACACCTGTCTTGGCCTGAATCATTCCCACAGCGACGTCGAGGGAGAGAAGGAGCCTTTCTCATCTGCCTCCCACAGACGCCGTGCCATAGCACTGATGACAGAAGGTAGCTGCTTTCCTTCCACTCAACCCATGCCTGTGCCCATGTGAATGCTCAGCCGTGCGCCTTACGCTCTATTTGTGTGCTGATTGTGGCATTTTCCACTGAATTGTCTTCAATTTCGATACAGCCAACACGAGGCCTGTATCAAAATGGCTGCTGTATTGCTTGGTTATGCTGGTTGCTAAGCAACCCTTTGCAGCTGCTGCTCCGTTTCCATTGGAGAACCCACTCTACTTCCTCCGGCTGGCCATCGCCGGAAAGGCGTCAGCCGGTCCTTCCTCCTACGGACCTTCTCTAAGTAGCACACCTGTTTTGGCCTGTCATGGCCGTCCATGCTGCCCTCTTCCACCAAGCGTAGATCAGTCGAGGTAAGATCTCCTCACACAATCACACCGTAAACTACCTACCAGCAGCCTCGCATTAAGCAGGGCTCTCCCTTAAACACCAACACCGATCGGCAAAGACATTTAACAGACACTATCTTCGATGCCACTACTTCCACCACAGTATCTCTCGACCTGTATTTCGTTCTATGTTGAACCATAAGTATGCGCTCTGCAAAACAAAATCTCACTTGTATAAGAAATAAGTTATGATCCAACTAGATTGTTCTTCTTAATTTGATTGTATAACTGCATATATTGACTCTTTACAAATGCCTTACAACCTTTGTTGCCCCTTTATGCACTGAATAATTTGAAATGTAATAGGCACCTGTTTTCATTCTCCTTTTCTCTCAGTCATAGCAATCCTATTTCAATCCATTATATAGACCTACCTTTCTGACTTCTATGTTTCTGACTTGTTGCCACTAATGTTTGTATTTGTATTATGACAATCAACCGTTACAACTATATAGCAGACCCTCCTCATCACTCTCGTTCCCTCTTTACCTCACGGAGCAAGGCCTGTCAAGTACCAGCCTCCCACACCGTCTAGTACGAATACATTTAGTCATACTGACACTCCTCCACCACCATGCCGCCTAAGGTCCCACATATTGCACACAACATCTGCCCACACATCTTCATTCTGGTTGCTGTGCTCTTCACCGCTATCCATGCAGCATACGCTTTATACCTCACAGCGGTGACAGCTACATCAGTGGTCACACCTACATTTTCCTCCCAGGTCCCAATACATCGCACTCAATGCACACTACCGCACTATATAATACTCTCTACTGAGGATATAGTAGCGCCTCATACTCCACTGGACCATGGCATCACACTGTCTCAGTCACCTAATCTAGCTGTCAGACGTCATAGACTGAGAACTCGTACATTATCTAGAGATATAACATGCTCACCCATATCCCTCCCTCTAAGGAATTACAGATTAAGCTTCCGCACAGCACGCAGACCTCTTACACCAGCGATTCATAGCAATGCACCTGTGCCCTTATCTGCACCTCTCTGCAATGCTCAACAAAATAGATCTCCTACAAGATCACTACAAAGCCCACCCAAATCAAAAGACAAACTCTGGTACACAAACCAAGCGCAATGACACCCCCCAATCCCAATTCTTCTTTGAAAACATCACTGAATTGGAGGTCATTGATATCATTAAACATCTCAAACCCTCTCTCTGCAAAGGTGCCATATGCCCACCCAAAATCATTAAGGAATGTGCCACAGAACTAGCCCTCCTCGTAACTGCCTACATTAATGCGTCATTCAGAACAGGTATTGTGCCTGAATGTCTCAAAGAAGCATGGGTACGCCCTCTTCTAAAAAAGCATAGACCCGGCCCAGCCCAACAACTACAGGCCTATAACAACGGTCCCGTTCCTACTTAAAATCTTGGCCAAGGCAGCCCATAGCCAGATTCAACTATCCATAGAATCCAACTCTATACTGGGCAAAAGACAATTTGGATTTCGTAAAGGTCATGGAACGGAAACTGCCCTACTAGATCTAAAAAAAAAATCACTCAGATCATGGACAAAGGTAAGCCTGCCTTCCTCCTCCTTCTCGATCTCTCTGCGGCCTTTGATCTGGTAGATCACAAGACCCTCACCACCCATTTAACCCAGGCAGCCCATTTTTCTAAACAAGCAGCCTCTTGGATTACCTCCTTTCTGGAAGGCAGAATCATGAAAGTATTCTCCAACATAGCAAACGCTGACCCCACTACCATAAACTGTGGGGTACCCCCAAGGTTCCTGTACAGCCCCTACTCTGTACAACCACTTCACAAAACCTATCTTCAACCTACTCGACTCTCTGGGTATAGCATACACAAATTATGCTGACAATACCCAAGTACTCCTACCACTATCCGGATCTTATCACCAAGACGCCACGGCACTACACAAACTCTACGCCACAATCCAAGCATGGATGGCTGTTAATGGCCTATGCCTCAACGGGGATCAGACTGAAATTCTTACCCTTGGTCAGAAAGCCACATTAGCCAAGCTTAACCCACAATACTCTAACTTCAACATAGACAATTCCATTATCAAGGTCTCATCTTCTGTTAAAACCGTGGGTGTGTATATTGATGCCAACCTATCTATGAACAAACAAGTTAGCGCCATTGCCTCTGCATCAGCATACAGCACCAAACTCAAAATGCCATAAAACCCTATTTCTCTAAACCCAACTGCCTCACAATAGCCAGAGCAACTATAGGCGCTAAACTCGACTACTGCAATCCTCTCCTAGCAGGCACCTCAACCAAAAACTTACACAGACTTCAAACTACACAAAAAATGCCCTTAGAGCCGCCTTGAGCATCCCTAGAAGAGACCATATCTCACAGGCGAGAAACTCCGCAAAATGCTCCAAGTGAAAGACTGTATTACACTCAAAATTTGTACTATCACGCACAGATGCCTCAATCACACTGCGCCCACGTACCTAACTGAGGCTATCTCCAGAACCACCTCTTCACACCCAACCAGAACACAGTACACTAACAAACTACATATACCTCGCATCCACAGAGTCAAAGCAGGAGGGATAGGGTTCTCATACTTAGCACCTAAACTATGGAATTCACTCCCCGCCACCTTAAGAGCTGAAACCTCCATCCATGCCTTCCATAAGAATCTCAAAAGCACCTACCTAAATGAACTCCCCTCCGACCCCTCCTATCTCCGTCTACCCAAACAATATGTATATTGTAGTGTAATTATGCTTAAAAATTCGAATTGTTTTATTATTACATATATGTCATTAACTGTAAATGATAACTGTATAACTCTGTAACTAAGTATGTCCTATCTATGTAAAAAGTGCCACGATGCCTCAGGGCTGCTGCGCGCTATACAAATCCGAATAAAATAAATAAAATAAATAGGGCAGGTGTCAAAAGCGGAGATAGAATTCACTTTTCTAAAATCTATACAGAATCTCCAGTTTTGGTCAGGTGTGGCCACAAGTACGATGAGAGAAGACCATGGACTAGAGGAAGGCTCAATGATGTTGGCCTTGAGCATCTGCTCCACTTTTTGAATAAACATTTCCTTATGGGCTTCTGGCAAGAAATATGCTCTTAAATGTACCACTTGCCCTGATAGGGTACGATATGATGGTACGTGCCCTTCACTCTTCCTGGTTTATCACCGACTACATCGGGGAACTGATACATGAGGTCACTCAGATCTTGTTTCTGATTATTCGTGAGCTCAGGGGAAATTAGTAATGTTTTGTCTACTTCACTTGGTACTAAACATGATAGAATGGCAGCCTGGGATTCTGAAGGGTTCTCTCTCCACTCTTTTAATATGTTCTCATGATATACTTGTGTCTTTTGCATTGAACCGGCTAGAATATTTTATAATTACTAGGACCTGTTTGCTCTCCTATGGAGTAAGGTCCATGCCACTTTGAGACCAGTTCATTACCTGAAGTGGGTAAAAGGATCAACACTTTCTGTTTTTCTGTCCAATGGAGAATGTTCTGAGGGACACCCTTTTATCATAGGCCCGTTTTTGATGTTGTTTTGCTCTTTCCATATGTGTATGTACTAAAGTCCTAACTGTAGCCATATGCTCTTTAAGCTTAAGGGCAGTCTGGGAAAGGGGTACTGATGCTTCCTCCCGTTCTTCCCAGGTTTCCTAGAGCATGCCTAAGACATCACAGGGTTCCCTCCTGTATAATAATTCAAAAGGAGAAAATCCAGTGGAAGCTTGGGGGGGGTTTACAGACTGCAAAGAAGGCCCAGGGGATCACCTGATCCTAGTTCTTTCCGTCCTCGTCTACTGGCCTCCTTAATATGGCCTTCACAGTCTGATAGAAGCGTTCCACAAGACCATCGGTTTGTGGATGGTACACCAAGGTTTTCAAGGTGGAAACATTTAGTAAGGTCTTTACTTCTCCCATAAATTTACTCATGAAATGAGTGCCTTGATCGGTTAAACTTTCTTTAGGGAACCCTACTCGGGAGAGAAAAGGTAACAGATGTTTTAGGATTTGTTGGGTGGTGTTGTTTCTTAAAGGGAAGGCCTTGTGATAGCTTGTGGCTTAGTCCACAATCACCAACACATACCTATTACCTACTTTTGACATCTCAAGGGGCCCAGTAATATCCATTCCTATCCTAGAGAACAGAATCTCAATAATGGGTAAGGGGTCGAGGGCGTGGGGGTGGTGTATCACTTCTAGTGCCTTGACGGATCTCTCATGTCTGCAAAAAGGATTTAATATCTGTGTAAATTCCTGGCCAATAAAATGTATAGCTTACATGGGCTTGTATTTTTGTTTTCCCTAGATGGCCCCCAGTGAGATGGGATTGGGCAATCTCGAGCACAATATATGTATGGCTTCTGGGAATTACCAGCTGTGTTTTTATCATCTCTTCTCCAGTAACTTCTCTCCTGTACAATAGTCATTGCTTAAGAAAAAAGAAAGGCCTTCCGCGCTGTCTTCCTTCTTATGCCAATGTTATTGGATTCAGGTGTTGTTCAGTGTAATCAAATGGCTGACTTCGGCTAGCCTCATTAGAGGGACATTCACAGAAAGAGAAAAGTTCTCTTAGATGTAGGTGTTTTATCGTGCTGTTACAAACACAGGAGTAGCATTGAGGGCTCTGGGGAAACCAGCAGTCTGGCTGAGGGGATGTCGTGCAGGGGGTTATTTGGAAAGGGGGATACCATGTCTCACCCTCGGGTAATCCCTCAGCAATCCCAAGGGATCCTCCACCCAGGTGATCCTCCGTCGCTAGTCCGCCCATAGGGTCTAGATCCAAAGCTCTGGTCCTCCCCTGGCCATCTGTTTGGATCATGCCCGGGGAGTGGAAGGAAAAAACCCTTAGGTTTTTCACATTGTTCAAAGCTTCGCACTATTGCTTCTGCCACAGACGCTACTGGCTTGCAGTAAAATGTCTTAAACTAACTGTCTCTGGATCAGTTCGCTGCTCGAAGGATATCCCCCAATGCTACGCCTGCTGTAAAAGCCTTCGATGCCATGGCTCCTGTCACTGAGTGTGCCACAAATCACACTCGGTCAATACCTGCTTGTTGCATAACCACGCGCACCCATCTGGTGATAGTAGCAGTTGCTACCATTTTAAATGGCTTCCTGCACACAATCAACAGTTGTGAAACTCCTACTAGGCGGATCCCTGCCATACCCCTGAATGCATGCTGCCACACACAGCCACAGCTGGTTGGTCAGGTAGGGGTACGAGATCGAGGACGGGTTTGCTTTTGTCCTCTTTGCAAGCATGAAGGTAACACCTTCCAGCCCACAGACCTTCCTATCTGCTTCTAATGTCCTAATGTCCGACACTTGTTGGCATGACAACTGAGCTATGGATAGGTACTTGTTGTCTGGCCAGCTCGCTAGAAACTGCAACACTCTATTGACGTCCCATAGGTGCGTATATTTGGAACCCGGGGATGCTTTGTTATCACGCTCCCTTCATGAGTCTAACCACTGCCGGGTGGACCCCTACTGATGCACTCCTCCCATCATGAAGGCTCAACCCCCTTCTAGAAGGGATGCTAGAAAATTAAGGATTGCCACTATAGGGGCCAAAACGGGAGGAATACCTTGTCCTTTTGCACCAGCTCTCTCATTTGCTCTACACAGCATGTGAAGGGGGCCCGAGAGTCACAGATGAGTTGAGCAGAGTGGCCCAATTTGCCTGGCAAGGCCCATCTTTCCCTGACACCTTGCACGCCATCAGTGGGAGCATGCCCTTCAATCTCAGAGAATAAAATGGCCCAGTTGGGTCCATGAGCAGGTGCACTCCTGATGGGAGAATCTGTGGTAAATCTGAGGAAAATTCCATCAGAGCTGGAAACTTCCACATGGGCGCCATGACCACTACTGTTGCTCTCTCCATGCGTACGTTTGCTAGTACTCTGCTCATCATTATAAATGGCGGGAACGCATAGTGCTGCTCCTCTCTCCAGGTTGCTGGAATGCGTCCGTCCCCCATGGGCTTGGGTGTAATCTCCAGATGAAGAATCGACTTGTCTGCGCTTTCAGCCTGGATGCAAACAGATCTGTGTGGATCGTTCCCCATAGCTGGTCCAGTTGCTGGAACCCCTTTGTTGAGTTTCCAGTCACTGGAGTCTGTCAAGTGACAGGAGTGCCAGTCTGCCACCACGTTCAGGGATCTGGAAAGGTATTCGGCTGTGACCACAATCCCCGTCTGTAGGCAATAGTGCCAGATTCCTTTGCCAACTCCGCTAGAAGTCTGAACGTTTTACCCCCCAGGTGAGTTACAAACCCGACTGCTGAAATGTTTTCCATCTTCAGCAGTATGCAGCAGTTTGCTCTGCCTTTTGTTAATGCTTTTTTTGCGAATGACCCAGCTAACAGTTCTAGGCAGTTTATATGAAGCTGTAGTTCTCTTGAGCTCCATTTGCCTCCTTTCTTAAGAATGCTGCACCGAGCTCCCTAGCCTGCTCTGCTGGCATCTGACTCTATGACTCGGTCAGGCCTGTCTCCGAAGATGGCACATGTCTATGTGTCCATATTCTGTAGCAACCAGAGTAGCTCTGTGTTCGACTCTTGATCTAGATATATCATCTGATGATATCTCAGGCCCTGTTGCAGGTGCCTGATCTTTAGCCTTTGTAAGGCTCTGTAATGTAGAGGCCCAGGGAATAGCAGGGCCACTACTCTAACGTCCAGAGGGAGATGACCTGGTTGTCCAGGCAAGCTCTTATCTCTTTCTTGATATCCTGCATTTTCTTTGCTGGGAGTTCTAGAGTCACCTTCCTCGTATCTACCACGAGGCCTAGGTAATCTAGCCTCCTTGCTGGGTAAATGTTTGATTTCTCTTGGTTGACTAGGAACCCCAATTATTCTTGGAGGTTCTTCACCCATTCCGTATGATACAATAAGGTTTCCTTGTCCCTCGACAGTAGCAGAACATTATCTAGATATATTATTATGCATATGCCCCTCTCTCTTATGGTCGCCGCTACCGGCCTCATGAGCTTGGTAAAGGCCCATGGCGCTGAAGCGAGGCCGAGTGGCATTGTCTTGAACTTCCATAATCCCTCTTCCCAACAGAATGCAAGAAAAGGTTGATTCTCTGCATTCACTGGGATCGTGAGATACGCATCCTTCAGGACTATCCTCATCAGCCAGTGGTTTTCCCGCAGGATGTCTCTCAACTGATGGATACTTTCCATTTTGAAGTGCCTGTATGTTAACCAACCATTCACCTCTTTGAGGTTTATGACCAACCTGACTTTGTCTCTCCTGTGAACCAGAAACATATTGCTTACAAACTTGGGGGCCTACGTGCATAATTCGATAGCTTCCTTCCTTTTGATCTGTATCAACTCGTCATGAAGGAGTCTTTGCTCCGCTTGCGGCATACGAATGGGTCTCAGACTCACTGCTTGGACTGGGCATTGCATAAACTCTAGCTGTCGCGCTTGGGCCGCCTGCAGCACCCATGCATTGCTGGAAAGCGTGCACCAGTTCTGCCAGAACCATAATGTCCTCCCCTCTACTGAAGGGTGGGTTACAGCTCTCAACTGTGTTTGTCTATGGTATCCCCGTTCCTCTTTCTCTGCATGCCCTGGGGAATCTCTCTCTGGCAAGGAAGAAGGAATCTTGCTGCCTTGATTCCCAGTAATGGGCTCTGGCGATTTGAAGTCTTCAGGAAGATGCAAAACGACCGGCAGCTTGACCTCTGTAGCGGCTGGTCCTGGCAATGATCTCTAGAGAAGTGTAGGTTCCTACAAATCTCCCCATTTCTTTACCAAAGTCTTCCCCGAAGAGAAGACCTTGCGCTGCCTCATCTGCCTCGTATGTCGCAAGGTCACTTAGTTTAGCATCGATCTTCAGAAGCAGCCCTCTCTTCCTCTTTGAGGAGATTACACAATTTGCGTTACCTAGAAGGCAAACTGCCCACTTGACACAATTGGCTAACGTGTCAGGGTCTACCTCGTCCCCTGTGTCGCTGGCCCACTCCTCCAGGTCCATCATTTTCTACGGGGCACAGTGAGGTCAAGCACTTTCTCCTGGCAGTTCTTCCAGGATCTGTCCATACCTTTTCTGAGGTCCTCAAGATCGGGCGGCTCAGCTACTTTGCCAGCTAGGTTCTGGTGCGGGCATTCCACCCTCATATGTAGCCTGGTCTCTTTTCTCTAATGCCTTCCTTATTCTTTGAGACATATACGTCACCACTCTAGGCAATGGCTGCCAGCCGAAGTATCTGGGTTCCTGATGTCTTCTGGATTGAACAATTGAACACATCCGACATCTCTACCTCCGCAGCCTCCAGATGCTTCTCTTTCTGGGGTTTTTTGCCGCTCTTGGGTCTGGCGGACCTTCTTTAGGCTTACTCTCCTCCTCTTGTGAGGAAGCTGTAGCTTCTTGTGACTCGTCCTCTGAGCCTGCATCAGTATCGCCCATATTCTCTTCCCCTAGGGTGGGGGTCAGGAGGCATGGCGCTGATGCCCTTTGGAGAAAAGCATCTTTCATCTTGCCAAAGGCGTCAGGAACCTCTGGGGCCTGTTGTTCCACCCCGTACTTAGAGGATTTCCTCTATCAGGTCATATTGCTCCCCTGCACTACCTGCAGCCTTCGTGGACGTGATCTCTTTAATTTGGTGCTTTTATGTTTCTGGCCCAGGATCGATTCCAGCGTGGTTAGCCTCGCCTGAATAGGCCTTGCTCCCTCTGACACTGCTTCCACCAAACCAACGAGTTACCTAGCACCGGTTTGAAACTCAGCGCTAGTTCGCTCTCCGCTTCCTCCTCTTCACTTCGCTCATAAACCGACATGTTGGGTGAGGATCTTCTCCTTGGTGCTCTGTGCCACTGTCTATCTAGCGCTCTCCAGTAAAGTTATCCCCTTATCTTTCAAGAAAAGAAGAGGTGGCGTTAAGAACAAAAAGTGGCTAGGGGCCAAGGACAGGAAATAGAATAGACTACAGAAAGGAGTGGTAGAAAAGGGAAATGTAGTTTCAAGACAGAACAAAAAGGAAATGAGTTGTTTTGATAAAATGTTCTGTTTATTTGTTGAAACTGCTGAAGAGTAGATTAAAGCAGGTGAAGCATAATGCTTGCCTCCAGTCCTGAAATATAATGTATGATGTCTCAGCCTTTGGTTTCTGAAGCCAGTTACATAAAGATTAAATAATAGTTGCACCAAGAAGCATCCTTGGCAAAGGGCACTTGCTGCCCTGAAGGAGTCAAATCGAAGAGGAGCACATAGGCCGTTGTGGGCTACATTGACCCACTCAGCAGAATTCCCACCCATAACCAAGCTGTGCGTCTGCAGTCATCAGCAAAATGGATGTGCTGGCTGCTTGGAGCACCACTTCATCAAAACTGCTCTTTGCAGCGAAAAAAGGATGGCTGCACCATCTTACCAAACACCTATTGGGCGAGTTGGAACAGGGAGCACCCAGAGAAAGGTTCCAGGGTGTGTTCTTGTGTGCACAAAAAGAAGCAAATTGAAAGAGAATATTTTACACTAAAAAAGGATGCTGCCCTGACGCTATTTTCATCTATTCCACATCACATTGTTTTTTTCAATAAGGACTTGCCATGCCCATCCGTATTCACACTGTGCTTCAGCAGAAGAGAGCATGATCTCTGAATGACAGGCTAATGTCAAGCCAAATCTGGGAAATCTAAGAAACTTCACTTTCAGCCGTGCAGGAAAACGCTTTACTTTAGGGCTACAAAATGTCAAAAGTCAATGCTTCAAAGAGGCCCTCGGTCTCTGGGCCTATTTCAATTTCAGTGGATCTGTGTTTTAAACAGATTGCTGTATAAAAGAAACTGACTATGACTGCAGAACAATGTGGGAAATTCAAATGGAACCTTTTGAAAGGAACATGCCAGCAGGCCTCACACCATGTTTAAATGCACTCTTGCAAAATAAGAAATATACCTGTTTTAAACATGTGTGTTGGATAAGTCCTTATCCTGGCCAAGCAATGTTAGGGGGTTGTTGCTGGGAAATACATATGGGATGTTTTTATTCAACAGGCTTGCTGTTGATTCAGAACAAAATCAAATCAAATCAAGAAATAAAGACAGGGGCTGCCTTCTGAAAATCAGCCCAAACAGGTTTCTGCCATGGCTCAAGGGACATTTGGCTGCCAACAGCAGTGCCCTACCCCCAAGAGAAGCCACAAGGGAGATCCAGGACACCTACCTGGTAATTGCTACCTTTGAAAACTTTGAATGGACCAAGACAAAGAAAGGTCACACGCTCGTCAGACATTTGTCTGGGCAGAGGCCTCTTACAATAGAGATTCTGGGACACATATGTGCGAACTTGAAAGTCAACCGTCCTCGCAACTTTTACTGAGAGCTTCAAAGCCAACTCAAGAGCACCCTGGAAGTACATGACCATATTTGGAGGACAAAGGCAGACCATTTGTTTCACAAGACTATTTTATTAATAAACGTTTTAGACTTTTATCTGTGCAACAGGACTTTGCAGAAATGTAAAAAGTTAACAGTTTTAATGTAATTTTGGTGGCTTTAATTTAAGACGTTGTAGCTTTCACTGCCATATTGGGAACAGAAATGGCAGAGAATGGGATATTCTGAGGACAGTGTACATGGTGCCCTTTTGAAATTCAATACTGACATGCCTTATGATAATCTCTATACATGTATAAAGTTAGAGAATTTTAGGCCGAATATTTCTCACTAAAAACAACTAAAAAGTGTTACATGGATGAAACAATGTCCTACAACAGTGAGAATTCGACTGCATGCTCTGAATAAAATATGTAATCTGCCTATGTAATTTGTTAAGATGCCACAACTGTAAAAATGTGCCATATGTCAAGTAACTGTGGGATGATCCTATGCATTGTAAAGCCACATCATAAAGCTGATGTCATGTACTTAAGAATCCAACCAGCTGACAGCAAGGTGGTAACAATCACCCCTGACCAATCCAGTTGTTTAGAGACGTGCCCAGCTAAGACTGCCCCACCATATAATTCTATGATGTCACCAGGCCTTATAAATAAGGGTGGCTGACAGAACTCTAGACTCACTCTCTCCTGAATTCCCAGCGCCTGCATTCCTGATCTTCTACATTGATCTTGCCAGATTCCAGATTCCACTGCAAGGCCAAAGCATTGCTGGCCCTATCCCAGCAAGGCCAAAGCATAGCTGATCGTATCCCAGCAAGGCCATTGATCCAGAAAACCCCACCAAAATCCCAATAACCAAAGGGAAAAGCTGTGGTACATTTGGGCAGCATCCGTGACCAGACCAGCTTTTTGCCCACTCTCTGCATGCCTGCTGTGCCCTTGCCACCATCCAGCGACCAGACCTGTCCAGCTGCTTGATGTTAGGAGTGTCCGCCGCTATCCTGTGACCAGAGCTTTGGAGTCCAGAACCGGTTGACTGTCCAAATCCAAACTCAAGTGTGGATTGTGAGTATTTCCCCATCCCATAGATCCACATAGCCTACCCCATCTTGACTTTTGTCTTTGTTCCATTTTCTGAGCAACCCTATCCATACCCTGATAACTTGTTTAAACTGTTCTAATTCTCTGTGCACCCTGTCCTTGGTTTTCTGGTGTTAGCGCAATTCTCTCATTCACCTCATCTTGTAACTCCTTAGCAATATTTGGAATAACTTAATTCCCACATAGATCTGAACGCAGGGTGAAAAGGGTAAGTTGCAAATTAACCCGAGATCCTACCATGTCTTTCTTTAACAATTTAGTCTGAATAATCTAGTTTAAGTGAAACTTTTCCTTTCTTTCAAAACTGATTTTCTCATGTTTAACGGCTTTTTTTTATTTATTTTTTTATTTACTTGTATTTAATCATAAAAATATTTTTACAAGACCGCATTCCAATCTGAATGAAGTCCTTTCATATTTTGTTTGATAAGTGATGCGAGCCTTGCAATTAGATTTGTTGATGGTGCGATCAGACCCCAACTTCCGGTGCCGCTTTTATTCTTTCCAAGGCCAGGTTCAGAAGTTTTGCGGCAGCCGTGTGCCATCGAGTCTTTTCTCCTGTTATCAGGCGCTTCCACCAGATATCTTCGTTCCCCGCGAAGGAGGTGGCCGTCAAAGTGGAGAAATAGGCGATCCTGGCCGGCTGAAGAGCCAGACAACGCATCAGTAGATGTTTTATCGATTCAATGTCCTCGGGATTTGCACAGAGTCTACAAGTTTTTTTCTCCAAGCCGCCTCTGATAGCTAAGATTTCTCTAGTCGGTAAGACATTTAGGCGTGCTTTTAGAAGAGTTCTCATCAGTAGTTTATCAGGGTATTTTTTGCAGTACACCATCGGTTCTTTCAATTTGTTAGTGTTCATTGGAAGGTGTGCTAGAAGTTTATACGATGATGCTAAATCAGTCGTGTTGATCCAGTCCCAGCATTCTAGTTTAGTTTTTATCCTAGTTGGGTTTTCCTTCAGTTCATCTTCAGTACACACTATTTGCTGTAATTTCTGTTTTTGATCCGCAGCCCACTGGTTCATAGTCCGATTGAAACCTTTTTCCAGTTCTGTTGCCATTATTTGATAGATTTCGAGACTCTCAGGGTGAATAATTTTCCTATATAGCTGAAGAGAGCTATGGTCCACTACTGCCTTTAGAGACAGAAGGCCAAGTTCTCGCCTGATCGGAGCGATCGGGGTCGAGTTAGGTAGACCCAGGACAGCTCTCCATATATAACCTTCCAGTTTTTGCCAGAGTAAGGGAGGGATTGAAGGAATGGCGTCCATGCCATAGGTCAGTGACGGCACAATTGTAGCTTTGTAGTAGTTTATAGCTGGTTGGAGTGAGAACTTTCCGTATTTCCGGTCAACCAATCTCAGCTGTGCTGTCGGATTTTTGGTTTTCGACCATAAGATAGCTTGCATGCTGCCGGATTTCTTCGAGCTGTCCAACTGTACTCCCAAATATTTGAAGGAGTCCACCACTTCAATTTGTGTCTCGTTGAGATGCCACTGAAACCGCTCCTTTTTTTTATGGCCGTTTTTTGTAAAATCATTATCTTTGTTTTGTCTTTGTTAATCTCCAGGTTGTTTTCCTGTATGTATGATGACAGATTATCCAGCTGACGTTGGAGGCCCACCTGGGTAAGGTCGAGTAGAATTAAGTCGTCCGCGTACAGCAATCTCGGTATTGGTGTAGAACCTATTTTAGGTGGGAATGTTCTGATCTTGCTTTGGCTATCCTTGAAGTCTCCCAAAAATGATATAAACAGCGCCGGGGCCAGGGGGCAGCCTTGCTTTACCCCGTGACATGTTTGGATGGGTTTTGATGTGAGGCCTGCGTTGTTTAGGCGGACTCTTATGCAAGTGTCATTATGTAGACTGATTATGGGCCCCAGGATTGAATTTGGACAGTCCAAAGTCTTCAGTTTCGCCCATAGTTTCTGCCTGTCCACTCGGTCGAAAGCTTGAGATAAATCAACAAAGGCAAGAAAGATGCGAGGGCCACCTGTCCGGACTCTTTCTTTGAGTATGGTTAGACACATAATGTTTGCGCTGGTGCTTGCGTTTTTCTGAAAACCTGTTTGTAGAGGATCAAAGCAGGTTGCTGAGATCGTCCATTTTCGAAAATGAGACAGAAGGATGGAGGCAAAGGTCTTCCCAATAACATCCAGAAGTGCTATCGGCCGATAGTTCACAGGGTCGTCTCTGGAACCTTTTTTGAAAATTGGGACGATCAAAGCTTTTGACCATGATTCCGGTAGTTTCTCTGCAGAGTTTGAAGATTGCACTCATGAGATTAGACCACTCATCTGGATGTTGTTTTAAGTCGCAATTTGCTGAGCCATCCGGTCCGGCTGCTCTTGATGAGTTCAGTTTCATTATTGTAAATTTGATGTCACTTACATCTGTCAAATCCACCCATGGTGAGTCCGGAGCTCTAATAAACGCCTCCTTTTGTTCTTCTGGTTGTTGGAACAGATTTGAGAAGTGCATACTCCAGTTTTCTTCTGGAACTGGGTTTATCATGTGCGAATTTGAGATCTTATTAGATTTGTTTATCACAGCCCAAAAGTCACAGGATATTTTGTTGGCTAGTGCCTTCAGCATCTGCTCGGCGTCCGCTTGATATAGAAGGCTTCTTTTATTTTTCAGCCATTGTTTATAGCATCTAGTTTCTACTTTGAGAGTTTCCCAAAGTGATGGTATTTTCCGGCTTCTTGCTTCTCTTCTTAGTTTTCTTAGTGTTATGCGTTTTACGACCAAAGTTGCATTGTATTCGTGGGTGTGCTGGGTCGACTGCATGTTCAGGTTGTTTCTAGGCTTCTTGAAGGCCAGGAGGAGAGGAATGTAGCTTGATCTAGCCACACCATCTTGCAGTGTTGGATACGAGATTAAGGTTGTAAACTGGTCTTTAGGTTTGCAGACATCTGATGCAATCATCCGTAAGCGAGTTTGTTGTGGGTTTGTCTCAATTTCTGGAACAAAGAATTGCGATACAGTCCCCTTATGTTTACATTTGAGATTTAGTAAGTTATGGTCGCTATGATTTGTTTTGACAACGTTGAAGGAGACTATGTTGGGATGTAGGGAATCGGAGACAAAGATGTAGTCAAGAGTGGCCGATGATGCATCACGTTCCAAAGTTGGTAGCAAGGAATCTGAATCCGTCGCTGAGGATGAGTTGTGAAGGTTTCGAGATTTCATGATTCTGTTCCATGCCAAACCCCTGTTTAACGAGGTCGAATTTGTGGATAGCTTTCTTTGATTTGGGCTGGACGTTGCGCAGTTGGACTTTAAGTCACCACAGATCATGATATTAAAGGATTTGTAGTTAATCGCGATTTCATCAATTGTGTTGGTTACTTCTTCGCACATGTTCTCAGTTGAAATCTTTTGGGGATTCCAATAGACGTTTATTATTGCTACAACATCTTGTGTTCCAGACTTAGTTTTGAAAGTTCTTTGATTCCATGTAGTTAAAACTGCCAGGATTTCGTAAGTCCGCTTTATGACCTTTATGATTTCTACCCCGGAACCAGTCCGGATCGCTGTTAGTTGACCTGATGAAGGGTGGCCAAGTGGTCCCTTATGGGCCGGGGATATTTCGATACAATAGCCATCGAGGGCCGGTTTTTCACGCAGCCAAGTCTCTTGCAAGCATATGATGTCATAACAGCTGAGATCATGGCTCTCAGATTTGGTGAGGTGTGCGTGTCCCCTGGTATTCCAAGATGCTATACTTATAATGTTGCTCACTGAAGTTGTTGCAGACGAATGGGATGCGGATATCATCGACTTTGCATCCCCAGGTGATTGCTATTTTTTCTGTCCCGACGTTAGAATACTGCAAAACCAGCTCCATTTGTCCTTCTTTGTTGCTTTTTCTGTTTCATGCTGGGTTTGTTTCGTTCTTCTTGCGGACGGGTCCTCAGTCGTTGAGGGTCTGCGTTCATGATTGCGGAAACGTAATGATGTGGCTGGTTTTGTCACTCGATCAGACTTGTGATTTTGTCTCCTCTCTTTTGTCTCCTCTCTTGTCTGTGTTCAAATCTTTCGTCACTCCTTGACTTGTGTGGCCAATGGGAAACTGTTGTTGGACTTTGACCTCGTCTTCCAGATCTGTATAAGTCTTCAGTTCTAAATTTGAACCTGTAGTTCCTTTTTGGGGAAGTTCTGTGAAAATATCCTGGAGAGTCTTTGGGTCTCGTAATAGGGATCTCTGATAAGTTAAACCCCAAGTGTGCTAGTTCCAGGTAGGCGTCATGGGAGAGTTCTTTCAAGGCACGCTGTTTAATGTGCAGAAACGCCTTTGCTAGTTTCTTTCTATGATATGGTTCAATTAGTACAAAATCGTCTGATTTTAAGTTTTGCAGGGATTTGGTCTTTTTAAGTGTTTTCAGCACAGTATTGCGGTTTAAGATCATATATTGGTCGATTGAGGGTTTTTGTTCAATCTTGAAGAGACGTGTTTCCAATAAAGACGGTCCACTATGTCTGGCGTGATCGTCCCTTACGCTTTTCGGCGAACGCTTATTACGGAAAGAATTAGGGACTGATTCTGAAGGTTGTTTTAGATGATCACGAGCCGTCGAATCCGGTACAGGAATGGGGTCTTTTAGTTCTAGTTTTTTCCCTTGCGTCACCTTGTTGGATACTGCGGTAGGATTGATGGCTTGGACACGATTGCCTTTCATGGCTCCAGGATTCGTTGAATCCTCTTCGGCTCCATCTAGGTGTTGACTTAGGTCCATCAATGAGCTCTGACCTATAAAATCTTCAACCGATCTCGGAGAGGAAGACGTGCAAATTACTGAGTTGTTAGCACTTTGGGTTGGCTGAGGTAAGATCGTGGTTGCTTTTGCTAGTTCCTTTTGTTTATTTCTCTTTGCCAGCAAAGGATCCAGAGCCGACACTGTTTGTTCTCCATTTCCTCTCAGTTCATTATTCGTTGCGATTTTCAATAATGGTTTACTTTTGGTTGCCGGTGTTGTCAGTTCTAATATTCCTATCGTTTTCTGATGATTAGACACTTTTGCGATACTTTGGGAAGGCTTTTCTGTTTGCTTTTTGAAGACCGGTGCCAGATCTCGAGACAAAAGTGGCCCTTCGGTCTGAGATTCTTTTTCCACTGTAGCCGGGGGGGCTGGATTGAGACGGGACAGAACTTCTTCTAGCCTACTCAGCTTTGCGTCCCATGTATCACTCCGATCTTTATTCTTTTGGTCCAGCGCTGTGATAAACCCTTCGACGAAGATCAGTTTGCTATGCATCATTGCAGTTAGAACCGCACTGTCTTTCAATGAATCGTTAATTGCTTCGTATAGCTTAGCGAAGGGTGCTAAGGCAATTGTGATGGCTGACATGATAATTGGGAGATCTGTTTTTTTTTAAGGAGAATCTTTATTGCCTGGAGCTGCAATTTCGCTGAGCCTTCGATTTTTTGGGGGTGATTTGAGATGGGGTGTTTGTTGAGATGCTTGGTTTGAAGCTTGCATGTGACCGTCCGGGCAGAAAGTCTCTACGTCTGGGGTCCGATGATCTGGCAGGGTGCATATATCTGGTGACATCACATATGGGCTGGATTTTTGTTGTGGGACCTTTTTAGGCGTTGAGGAGGTTTGCATTCCCTGTTCAGGTCTTTTAGGGCTGGATGATTTTAATGACACGTGATGATTGATCTCCAGCATGTGAGAGTTTTCCATGACAGATCGGTTAACATCCACTGTATTGCTGCTTTTTCGGTTTATGTCACTTTCTATGTTCGGAGCGGACATGTATTTTGGGTTTGATTCGCCCCTTTCAGGTGGCTTTTCGTTTCTCGTGGCTTCCAAAACTTCTCTCGCTCCCATTAGTTGGTTTTTGCTGGCCGCTTGAGTCTGGGCCTGGTTTGACAGCCCAGAGGTTAATTTCCGTGATTTGCTCACAGGCGGTAAATCCTGTATGGCCTCTAGAATTTCTGCATCTGATAATTCTTTTGTTTGATCTAATTTTCTTTTGAATGAATTGTTTGTTTATAAAGTCTTTCAGGGCACTGGAGAGAAGGGGAGCCGGTAAAGTTGACTTTCCTGTTTTCCTGGCTCTATGTAGTTTTGTTTTTACATTTGTCGAGGTCATTTTCTTTCTTTTTTGACTTTGTTTGGGAGCTTCCTGCGAGTCTTTAGCTGCTCATTCCAACGTGGTAACTGTCTCCAAATGGGCGCTAGACAGATCAAGAAGCAAGTCTGTATGCAAAAGTGAGCATGGGTTTCTTGGATGGACGGGCAAACCCATTGGGGTTCACCGAGGCGCATCCCCTGCTGCATCCTCAATTCCCTGTGCAGAAGGTTCATCCCCAGCTGATTCTGGGGGGGCCGAGTGAAGGTCTATTTTGTTTGAAGATTCTTGCGAGGCATGATACTGAGCCTTCACCGTACTTCTCATTGCATTGCTGCTGAAAGTTTCATCCGTCGTGAAACCCTTGGTGGAGCCCACTGATTCAGGCCGTGAGACGGCGTCGTTCTGGGCGGGCTTTGTGCTTGAATTTTCCTCCTTACTCAAGCTCCTCGCGCTCTGATTTCCTTGAGGATCCGCGGATTGAATTATGGCGGAAATTCGTTCTTTGGGGGCAACCCCCTTTACTTTCGCATCCGAGATGCCCCTTCCCGTGGCCACACTCCCTTCGCCCAGGGCCGGGTGCGCAGGTGCCCGGGCCAACCGTCCTCTGATGGGTGAATCCCGGGCGCCGCTCGTCTCGTTTCCGAGACGGGGAGGCAGAGCCTGCCGGGCGGGGGAGTGGTTGCCGAAGGGAGGGGGGCGAAGCGGCTGAAATCCAGCGGATCGCGATGCGTCTAGGGGCCTCAAACCTTGGGTCCGTGCCGCCGGAGGGACCGGGGAAACAAGTATGTCAAGGATTGTGTTCTTATTTGACTCAGTGATTTTACCAGGTAATTCTGTTTTTGCCACTTCTGAATCTGAGGTTTCCGATGCGTTTAAGGTCGTATCGATCAAAGAGCTTATTGATGTATATGTTGACTCAAAGGATGTTGTCGAGGCACTCAGAGGTTCAGCCTTGATCCTGTGAGTAGTTTCGAGCCCTTGATCGTTGTTTCCTGTGGCCCCTATCGGAAAAAAGATGATATTCCCCGTGTTTGTTGTAGTTTTAGTGGTCGGTGGTACGACTATCGTTGCTTTTGGCGGTAAACGCTGTCCTTTCGGTATTTTGATAGTCGGCGTAGTTTCGGTTTTGTTTTCTTATTGTTGGTTGACTTCAGGGAACTCCGTAAAATTCAGAGGGATAACTCCGAGGAGGATTCCATTATAATGGTGTTTGGTGTAATGGTGTTTGCGGACTGAAAAGGCTGAGTCTGAGATGTTACTGTCTGTTTTAGTGTCTCCATTTTGTCTGCAGCAGACTGCAGACGACTGCTCTCCCTCTGCTCTCGCTCCGCTCACCGCTCCGCGGAAAATGACAGCCTTCAAACACTTCTCACAGCGTAGACAGCGTAGAAAGACTGCAGACGACTGCTCTCCCTCTGCTCTCGCTCCGCTTGAAACCTTGTGCTCCTCCTTCCCACGCCGGCGCGTCTCCTTCCAGGAAATCGAATTATTGAGAGGAAGAGTGCCTTACGGCTTAATTTTACCAAAACCGACCCTCCTTTTATCTTGCAAATCTCAACCAGTTCATCGGCTATAGCCCTCCTTTCACCTCTATATTGTCCCTGTGATGTGCATCTATCCCCCAGCCAAAAAAACACATTCCGATTATGTGTATTTCACCCGTTTTTGAAAAAAAACGTTTTGACATTTAAAACTACAAATGTGTAAAATGCAACTTTTCTATGTGTGATTTCGACTGCACTGCGTTTTCAATTTCAACCTGCTTTGTGAACTGTATGCCTTTGTAATACCATACCTTCTCGTTGCTAGTGATATAACATACCTGATACTGTGATAAAACATATGTATATTTTTAATTAACCACACTTTTAATTAATTATTTGTTAAAATCTGAGTGTCATTTTAGGCCACTGCAAAGGGTTTTTGCCTCTTATTTTGTGAGGGAAGATTTTGGTTCTGTTTGCTGCCTCATATCTCCGACTGCCTGCTTCATCATTCTATCCACTCAGAATTCGATTGAGGGAACATTGCAGGAGGAAACCTTAACTCAGGTGCTATCTATCCTAATTGAAAAAGTGCTCCTATTCAATTGTGCTTTGGATATGTTCTTGTAGAAGGTTACCCAAGTGTATTTCAGTGGGTTTCATTGTAATTATCACCCCATTGGTGATTGTTGCCCAATATTAAAATTTGTATGATTTCCTTTGAATTTTAAAATAAATAAATAATGCATTTTCACCACCAGCCTGGTCCGTCATCCATTGTGACCCGGGGTATTTGAAAAAGGGGGTGTGAGACGGGTTGTGTACCATCTCAAATTGAAAAGTAAGAGAAAGTCATCTCAATTGAGCACTACCGCCAAGGCTAGGGGCAAGGGTCCTTGGCCGGTGTGTCGCCCGATTGAAATCCTTAACACTGTCATGCAGTTGGGAACGGGCCCTCAAGATGTTCTTTTCTGGTCTTGCTTGGGTAAGTACCTGTCACAGTATTTCCCTGTCTACCCAGTCAAATGTAGTGTATAAAATTTATTTTTTAAGTTTTTAGCATGTATAGAATTGTAATTGTAATTGATTGATTAATTGTAATTTATGTATTTTTATGTAAGTCAATGTGTGAAAAGTTCAGTTTTGTACTAATACACACAATAAATATAAATTAAGTAGTGGATAAAGCCAAAAAAAGCTCTGTACATTTTGCACTTGCTGCCTTGAACACATTTTCCTATGGCAAGGTTTTAGTTAAGTACAAGCTCTACAATGCCTAGAAACTTGCAGCAACCTTATTGGACTATTTTGAGAGTGCCCTCCCATCCAATTCAGCAATTTTTGCAAAGTGAATTTGCCCATAACTTTATCAAATACATTGCTCAAAGGAATGGGCTGTAGGACGACAGACATGTCCTATCATCTACCTTAAGAATGCTGCAATAACTGCCAGTGACCAGAAGTGGGGTTATTTGGCTGCTCTTCAGGATATATGCCTTTCTCATTGGTCTCGATCAAAGACTGAACAACACTTTCACCCAATTAGCAAAGAGCAACTTGTAGCTTTCCACAGCGATCTCCAGTCTCGCTGAGCTGTTTAACATTTACCAGCAAGAATTTGTTGACGTCATTATGCATCATCAACTAGAGGTGAAAATGTATGCTGAAGTAATGCAATCCATTGCAGCTTGGACAAGGATCCAGATCAACAGACGGTAATCACTAACCATCTGCAGCAAATCCACCATTGGATGAGGAAAAACTACCCTTTCCATACTGCTAATCGGCCTTTCCTCCTTTGACCAACCCTTGCCCTTGGACACTGGCTATAGGAGCAGGTCCCACAGCTTACGAGGAAGTAAAGACCCTTCGAGTCTGCTTTGATGATGCGCTTCCAGACAAGACCTTGCATTCCTCCTTGATGTGTCAAAATCACCAGAGCTCTTATACTTTCAAGGTTGGACTAATGTAATGCAGTCTACTTAGGATCCTTTAAAAAGATTAACAAACATAACAGAGGATCAAGGATGAGCCAGCCGGCCTCTGGCTGATTCTGCAAAAGCCTGATCTTAACTCTCTAGCACTCAGAGTCCTACATTAGCTACCAATTGAACTATGCATCAAGTTCAATCCAGGTGCACTACGGTGATGATTCGACACAGGATTAAAGCCTGTTAACATAACATATATGGATGAAATTGGGCTTGTTCACCTATGAAAAGAAGCTCTCCACTGAATATCATCTTAGAGCCTCAGGTCAAGCAATAGCAATGCATTCTGCCAAATCAGATTTAGGAGAGAAAACAATAGGCTATGACTGATTAGTTAAGATCTGTTCACCACTCTCCCATCCCCAACACGAAAGAGGTAACAGGACAACCATTCAAAGAAGCCTTTGGCTGATCACTTAGGTTCTGTGCACCGTTCTCCAATCCCCCACACCAATGAGGGATTGGGGAAACCATTCAAAGAAGCCTTTGCTGGATCACAAGATCTGCACACCACTCTTCCTTCCACCCCCACACCAAGGAGGTATTGGGACACCATTCAAAGAAGACCGATCGCTGAAGATCTGTGCACCACTCTCCCATCCCCCACACCAAGGAGGTATTGGGACAAGCATTCAGAGAAGCCTGATCACTGAAGATCAGTGCACCAGTCTCCCTTCCAATCCCCACACTAAGGAGGGATCAGGACAACCATTCAAAGAAGAATTTGACTGATCACTTAAGATCTGTGCACCACTCTCCCATCCCCCACACCAAGGAGGTATTGGGACAAGCATTCACAGTAGCCTGATTACTGAAGATTGGTGCACCAATCTCCCTTCCATCCCCCACACTAAGGAGGGATCAGGACAACCATTCAAAGAAGCCTTTGACTGATCACTGAAGATCTTTGCACCACTCTCTCATCCCCCACACCAAGGAGGTATCGGGAAAACCATTCAAAGAAGCCTTTGACTGATCACTTAATATCTGTGCACCACTCTCCCTTCCATACCCCGAACCAAGGAGGAATCAGACAACCATTCAAAGAAGCCTTTGACAGGTCACTTAAGAGTTGTGTGCCACACTTACATCCCCCGAACCAAGGAGGGAGCGGGTCAACCATACTTAATAATAATAATAATAATAATAATAATAATAATAATAATAATAATAATAAAACTTAACTTGGACCTTGCAAATAGCAACATCATGATCTAAGCCCCAGATTCTTGCAGTCGTCCCCAACAGGGCAGCACAACGTGACTTCATCCCAAGTGTTTATCTATAGGATTCTTCTTTCTCACCTCAATCCTAAACTTATTTCAAGCCACCCCCTTTCACTGTATCATATTTATTGACTTTTTGCAAACCCATTTTCTTCTTAGAGCTCACTACCATGCATACTACAGATCCAGCAGAGCTTGTAGAGTTTGGGGATAAAAGCTCCAATATGTATTGCAAAGGGTTAAACATGTACTTGTGGGATAACCCCCAAAGTCTACTTAGAGGGATTAGGCTATCTTACACAGTGTAATATGGTGCCCCTTAGTAAAAAATACTTCCAGGGCCACTTATGGTACCCATTCCACCACTGTTATTGTCCACAAAAGAGTGCAGGTATCCGGGTTGTAGAAAAAATTGATTTTATTGAACACCAAAAATTCCTCCTTGGCAGGTTAACCAAAACAAATTTTAGTGCAGTCATTTGCAAAGGTCTCCTTCAAAATGTTCACAACATTAAGACCCTTGCATTGAGTCTCTCTAAAACCTGTTCTTGCAAGTGTGGAGTGGCAGATGATTACGTCATTCAAGGTGTTGGCCCCCCCACCTCTATATCGTAAAAGTGAGAAGAATACGTCAGTCATGGATTCTGCCCCTCCCACATCTCTATACCACGAATGTGAGAAAGATTATTCACTGAGGCAACCATCCCGTCCTTATCCTGGAACAATAGAAGAAGAAATAAATCTGCAAAATTAAGAAGAAATAAACATGCTGTAACTGAAGGTCACAAGTGCAAGTGACACACAAGAGTACAATAGCCATGAAGCAGATATGCACTCATCATGAAGAAACACAGACACTAGTTCAACTGTGCATTTAGACATGAAGAATATTACTTGCACCTTATAGACATGAAGAACATAACATAATCAATGTATACTCTAAAATGCAACTTGAACGATATACATAAATAGCTTACTAAACGTAGAAAGATAATGGTAATGAGTGGCCATCTTTAATAACATGGACGGGGAAGCTACGTTAGAGTGAATAGGAAGCCTCAAAAGTACAGAGTGATTTGACTTGCTGAATTAGCTGAAGTACAGATCCGTGCATGCCAGACAGTGGCTGTGTGACATCTTTCCAAGGTTATCATGGAAAAGGGAGGACTGCATGCCTCCGAAGAGAACAGGAGATCATTGTCTATTCATTAACTCCAGACAAAGACAGGCACCTGCTCGACTCCCCACAGATTACCAGAACAAGAGATACCAGATAAGGACAAGTCCAAAGCTAGATGCCCTGGCCTGTGCCCTTAATTATATCAGGGATGGTGTCTTATTTAATTGGAAGAAGCAGTTCCTTGATATCACTCCTCCTACCAGAATTGTTGTTCATGTGCTGATGACCTACCAAGTATCCATGGTTGGTAAGAGCACTGCCAACCAATCACAACTCTCAAGATGATGCCACACTGTAACTGTTACATTAGCCAATTGCCTGTGCTAAGTTGATGGGCCTCATTACGAGTATGGAGGTAATGAAAAAAGGAAGGAGGAATGGCATTACCGGCATCGTTAACGGTTCCGGGCCATTACGAGCCGACAACCTGCCAAAACCACCACCGCCCATACCGTGCCCCTTCTTACCGGCATTCGTGCTTCACGCGCCCCTTCACGGCACCAATACCGGGATGCCGCTAACAGGAGAACATCACAAGTTATGCGGGCATGCACTTACCGGCATCCCAATGGCAAAGGTAATTAGGGCCTGCACCACGGCGGCAATACAGGCATCGCGGACCACCCACAAATAGCAATCCGAAGTACAGGCAACTGCCACAGGTGCACATAATCACCACAGGTGGAGTCAATGGAGCCTGTCCCAGTGCAAAAGGAGTACACCCACACCCCTTCCTACACCAAAATGATCCCACTAGCTCTTGCAATCATGGGGCTGGAGGACATGCCTGTACTGCTACAACAATAGCAACAACAGCCACAACAGCAACAACTGCAGCTACAACAACTGGCAGCAAAGAGGAGACGCAGGAGGAGAAGGAGGGTGAAACAGGCCCAGCAAGTTCCACCAGTGCAGGCAGTGGTACCACCTAGGCAGCCACCAATCCCTCGCATCAGACCCAGTCCATTCAATCTAACCACTGAGCAGATCCACACCCTGTACCGGTTGGACCGGGACACCATTACCACCATAGTGGACATGATACACGACGACATTGTCAGCCTGATAGAAATCCGCACTGCTATCCTCCCTCTACTAAAGGTGGTGTCTGTGCTCCACTTCCTGGCCACAGGCACCTACCAGCACACAGTGGGCCAGCTGCATGGCACATCACAACCACTCTTGTCCCGCATGCTGACCCAAGTGCTTGATGCCCTCCTGAAGGGAGGGACGTTGATGGTTATGTGTCAGTGCTACACTGAGCACTGGGACCGTGTGGACATGGACACAGGGTGTGTGGGTAGTAGGGCACTGTGCGCTGTTATGAATTGAATGGACACACACGAAATGAACAATGTCCAGGCATTAAATGAGTTTGAACACAATGGTGTATTAAGAAAAATCACAAAATAGTGCTCCCTCCATCCACCACTCACACGCCCTTCCCCCTCCCCCACAACACCTAAAGACCCCATATCCCCAATAAACACCCCATACCTCCCAATAAACACCCCATACCCCCAATAAACACCCACTTAATCCCCTCTACACCACCAACACCACCTCAACCCTCACCCATTGTCATCCCACACTATTTCTGGGTTTTTTGTGTGTCCGGGGGCAGCATTTTGGTCTGCCTAGCACTGCGCCTCGTCATCTGCACAGGGCTGGAGGGAGCAGAGCTTGCCGGTGTGGATGATGGGGTGTCACGGATCATGACTACACTAGAATTAATGGGCATAATGGTCCCAGCATTGGCCTCACGGATCTCTCACCGTGTTTCCTCGCCGTCAGCCACATATTGGCGCACCAGCTTGAGCATCGAGTCCTGCCGGGCCTCCACCTTTGACAGGTGTGCCTCCATGTCAGTCTGCAGGGCTGGCCTCTGGGGCGATTGTGAGTTCTGGACTGTGCAGTTGAACTGCAGAATCCAGCATGGGGCTGGACAGTGTGCCCTGAGTGGCGTGTTCGGGGGTGGACGGGGGACTTGGGGTGTGGGGACATTCAACATGGATTGTTCCATCAAGGTCCACGTACTCCTCCAGTTCCACATCCACAACAAGGAGTGGGGCTGTGGTTGTTGCCTCACCCACTGAACTTGTGGCAGCGGACTGGGTGCCATCAGCCCCCCCTTCAGCTGTTGTTGGCAGCTCAGTAGCCGCAGTCTCATCCTCTGCTGTGGTCTCCTCATGTGCCTGCCTGGCCTGTGCCCTGGGTTGCACTGTGGGCCACGGTGCTGCCCCGGGGGTGGAATGGCCAGTACCCTGTGGTCTAGCCCTGGATGTAGATGCCTTGGGGCAGGGTCCTGACTTTCACCTTCTGCATCAGTTCCTGTGGGGGAAGACGAGATGCAGGGCATCAGTGAAGGTGTTACATGCAAGATTCATGAGTTGGTGCTGCACAGTATATCATTTCTCATGCATTACAATCTTATAGGTGTGTCACAAAGGGTAGTTTCAAGGGGGTGGCGTATTGGTATGAGCCTTGGTGTCTCTATTCGGCACTGATGCGTACCAGGTGGCATGCCATTGTATTGAGGTTTGTGTGATGTATGACATGCAAATGGTCCCTGTGTGTTGGGTGTCTGTTGGTAATGGGATTGGCACACAGCATGCATTTCATTGTGGCAGGGTTTGGGCCTCCATCTGTACATGTATCTGTATATGTGTGTATGTTGGGCCATGCATTGGCTTGGCTCACTTTCGCATCAGATGTACTACGTCATGGTTTGGCCTACTGGGGTTTGCAGGGTCACTCACCTCCATCTCCCGATGTCACGGCACCCATCTCCATTTCGCCGAAGCCCTCTATTGACTCCATTTGGATGGTCGTGCAGCAGGTTTCTTCCCAGCGCATCAGTTTCACTGGAGAGTGGGCACCCCTGCCTGTGGCCATGGCCTCCCTGCGATTGCTGGACAGGATGTTCCGGACCCTGACACTGAGGTTGTCCCATCTTCTTTTACAGTCTTTGACTGTGCAGGGGGTTGTGCCGACCGCTGACACCTTGCGTTCAATCTCCTCCCAGATTTCCTTCTTCCTTAGCTGGACCTCCCTTTTGAGGTTATTAGCAAAAACCCCATCTGCATTGGCTGCAAGGGTGTCAGCCAACATGTTTAACTCCTCATCAGAGAAGCGCTTCTTGCGCAGGCGGGGGTTGGTTTTGCGGGTAGCCTTTGACATGCTGGATGCTAAGGCCCTGCTCTCTCCTCTGTATCACTGCTGGATTGAGAGGATTGCAATGGATTGTGTTTTTAAAGATGGCCGCATTTCCAGTTCCGACGCGATGACGTTACTTCCGGGTCCGGTATTACGAGCCCGGTATTAGGATGTTGTTATTACTGTGTCATTATTAAGGGGTTGCTCCTTGGCAGAGGCAGTATCGGCGGGTCCCGTGATGGCGCTATCGGGGGGTTGGAGGGCCTTTAGTGGCATGGCGGTGTAGCCATTACCGGCATGGGGGTTCGCGCATGCTCGCACACTCGTAATCAGCCGCTATTGGCGGCGTCAAGGGTGCTAATACCTCCATGCCGGTAATGATTCCGTTTTTAGCGGGGATCTCGTAATGAGGCCCGATGTCTTTCTTACCTTTTTCTGTCCAAGGTAGGACCATCAGATAGGTATATCCAATGTAAAGACTAACCCATATACAAACTACATTTATACAATTCCCCTAATCAATCCCACAATCCCTTAGGTTTGTGTAACTAAGATTGAGATGTGGCATCAAGTATGAATTGGTTTTCGGTTAAACGTTGATGTTTGTACTGAAAACAAAGAGAATGTTTTGAGATTTACAATGCTGTACCTGCTTTAAATGAGGGCATCCAAATGAACTAGCAATCCCTAGTAACTCATGGGGCCTCATTATAAGGCTGGCGCTCCCGAAATGAAGGGGGCCGGTACAGGACCGGCCCCCGTCATTCCGGGAGCGCCGATTACGAGCTTTCCATCGCGGGACCCAGATCGCACGCCTGGTAAAATCTCTTCTGCTTGCCCTAGAGTCTTTTTGCACCCCATTACACATGGTAGCAGAGGATGGAGTGACCTGTGGCGAACGGTGAATCACGCATGAAAATAGACAGTCAACAGGAGCCCTCTCAGTGAAAATCTTGCCCGTTCACCATGGGTGCCCCGCAGGGCGAGTGCATCATGGCTGATTGAGGTACGATCGATATGGAAGGCCTCGGCCGATCCACACGTGTAAGTATAGAACATTGACTTGGCAAACAAGGGGGGGGGATTGGTCTGAATATATTGGGGAATTGTGAGATGATAAAGGATTGATTTATGAGAGGATATCTGTGACAAGGTTACAGAAGGTGACACACTAAATATTGTAATGAGATATTAAGATATTAAGGATAAAGAGATTTCCTGCGACAAGGTCAAGTTACAGTGTGACACACTCCCCATTCCGAGGTATAAAAAATTAAGAGATAAGGATACCTTGTCAAGAGGGTAGGAAGACGGCTGTGGGTTTGGGGATTTTGTTGTGTTATATAGAAGGTGCACCTATATGTGTAGTGATTACTGGTGCAGGAGGGAGGGTGAAAAGTGGTTTGAATTTTGAAAAGCGAGTCTCTGTGACCATTGGTATACATCCTAGAGCACGTGGAGCTGTGGTTTGGACCCAGAGAGTGTGGTTGAATAGTTGTTGTAACAGAGAAGGTTGGAAAGAGTTGCAAAAGTGGTGGAAACAGGGGGAAATATTGGTGAAAGGAGATTCTGAAAGAGGAGTGAAGAGATAATAAGTACGAATGTTTATTAAGGTCTGGTAAGTATCGCCAGTCAAGAGTGTGATGTGCCATCATGTGAGACACTCCCCTTATGCATTTATGTAAATTGCTGCCTAGATACAAGCAAAAAATGCAAAAATGCCATTCTGAATGGGTTAAAGTCACAGTGTGCAAAATGTTGCTTTGGCTCCAATGAGGGACTCTTTTGAAATCAGTGCTGCAACACATGACGACATATTTACACGCTGCATACAAAGGGAAGAAGTAGCAAAGCAATAAGCCATTCTAGAATTGTGGAAGATGTATATAAGCGTGTCATAAATGCCATATCATTCCATTTATGTGGGCAAGATGGAGGATCCGCCCATGAGGGAGTTGATGCGTAATCAGCATGAAGGGGAGGGTACAGCGCCCTCGGTTCCTCCTCCTCAGAGCATCAATCAGTCTGATGAAGTGCAGGGACTATATCCATTGAAAGAAATGAAAGCAGCAACAGGGTATATTAGCACCGTATATCCGCCCCTCGCTTACAGTAGTGAAGATGCTATACATGGAGCTAAATTAAATATACAAAAGCCAATGTCTGTGCGCAATGAGTATAATGAGTGCTCCGAGTTTCAGGCTGACAGAGGCGAAGCGATCACTCCGAACGAGTGGGTGGGAGGACAAATATTGCTTAAATTGGACGCAAGAAACATGAACGATTCTAATGAGAGAGAAAGGGAAGTTAAAGAAACACAAAGAAGAGGAAGAGGAAAGAAAACAAGAAGTGCCCGATAGAGAAGAGAGCATGATGGGGGAGAAAGAGAATGGGACAGAATAATTGAGGAAGAGGGGGAAAGGGAAAGGAAACAGAATGGAAAAGAGATGAGGAGACAAAGGAAAAAATTAAAACAAAGAGAAGGAGAAAGACAAATGAAAATTGAGGAAGAAAGAGATAAGGAAATAGAAAGAAATATAAGAGGTAGCAGGGAAAGGTGACAAAAGAAATTGATGAGATCATTCGAGGGCGTATGCCCCAAGAGGAAAAGAGAGACCAGGAACAGGAGCGCAGAACAAGATAGAGGGGTTTAGAAAGATGCAATAAGGAAGTGAAGATTAACAAAAACTGTACTGTTCCAGGTGAAGATGAGGGAGAGGCTATGTGAAGGAGGATTGGTAAATTGTACAGGGGCAGGAGAGACAGCGGTGCTCACAGTGTAAAGAGAAGTCTAGCAGGGTCTCCACAAAGGGGGAAGAGAGTGTATTGGAGGAAGAAATAAATGCACTGGATAGAAGGCTCCCTTTGAGGAAATTAGAGTTTGAAGACAGGGAAGATGAAGGGAGTAACTAAAGTTGGGGCATGACCCTTTCATATGAGGAAATAAATAAAGGTGAAAATGAGGAATGGTAAGAGGACGCACAAGCCCCTTCAACAGGCTTATTGGCAGGGGAAGAGAGAATGTGGTTGAAGTTTGAAGGAGCACACAGAATGCTGGAGCTTGCTAAAAGTTTCTGTGCTATAAAAAATCCAATCAGGAATCTTAGAAGATATAACATCTTATGTGAATAGGTTGATAAATTTACCAGTACAGAGGAAAACGTGATGGCACAGGCACTATATCAAAACAACGGGGACCGAGTGTAAGTAAAAGAATCAGAGAGGTGACGCAGTTTCCATTGTTAGAAAAGGGAGGTGGAAGGCCGAAAAATATACCATAGCCACAAATGGATAAGGATAATTTGAGGTGTAAGCTACCATCTCTGATTTCGGGAGCGGACAAGTGGTTTTATGAATTAGAAAGAATGACAGCAGGGATGATGTTAAAGTGGGTGACATAAAAAGCTTCCTTGCTGCCACCATTGGGGTGAGGGCTGACGACATTTGGATGTAAGCAGGGTATCCCGGGGTAACAGCTCAGAATACGACTCATGACAGAGAACTGTTTAACAATTGTTGGACAGATATATGCCGAGCCCTCAGAGTGCAATATCCCGATACAGCAGACATGAGTGCAATCATGACGGGTAAAATGCGGGATGATGAAGACCAAGTTGCTTACATTCAAGAGATTCAAGAGAGATGCCATCTTGAGGCGTAGGAAGCGTGGGATCAAAATATATCTATTTTTTATCACATATCAAGTCATGTGTTAGCTGAGCCAATACAGAGATAATTGGAAACAGGTGTGGGAATGGAAGCAAAACCATGGCCAGAGATTCAATTAACTATAGTTCACCATTGTGGATTAATGCAGGAGAAAGCTAAAAAGAAACTTGAGGAAAGAAAGCTGAAGGAAGTGAAGTTAGTGCAGCCAAAATTATCAAAGTTCCTAGTGGACGGAGCAGTGATAACGAGTGGAGAGGCAGTGGTTACACAAGACACACAGCAGGCACAGCCATTTGCTGGAGAAAATTACACAGGAAGGGACGAATACAATTATTGGCCATGAGGGAGAGGGGGTGCACCCAGAGGAAGAGGTCTTGGATTACAGGCTGCACAAGGAGGAGGGATTAATGGGGGACAGCCTAGATTTGAGGACAGCCTCAACAGTGTTGAACGTGTCAAAAAATGGGGGACATCTCTCGAGCATGCAGAAGCAGGGGAGGAGTGCAACAAAACTGTCAGGATCCAAGAGGGGGGACAGTGTATCCTTCACCGTACTCTGCAGAGCCACCTGAATATTATGCCCAAGATCAAACACAGTATCAGACATATGTGCCACAATTACAACCTGTGCAACAGGCACTGATGCAAGCCCTACAAACACCAATGCAAACACAGCAAGCCCCCATGCAGACTATTATACAAGTATTCTTCCTTTGGGATGCAATCAGCTTCTGCGCTCCTGCAGGATCTGTAAATGTTGTTGGGTCTCTGCCAAGAACTGTTAAAGCAGATGGTGCTTGTGAGGGTATTTCCCCCCCACCACTCCAGGGCCCCTGAAGTCTTCCCACTGCACCTCCTTTCCAACCTTTGCTGGTCCTGGCCTTATTTCACACCACAAACGTGTTCTTCCTCCAACTGTGGGCTTGACCCAGGGCTTTAAGTGGGGTAAGAAATCAAGGGGGGCCTCATTTTGGGTGTGTGGCTTGTGGGATGGGACATGGCCTAAAAAGTACGCAAATCGTAAGGTATGCACACAAATATATATAAATGTTATATATTTGTATGTGTACCTTCCTATGGTTTGTGTACCTTGCAAGCCATCTTTTCTAAACATAGAAATATGTCACATATTTCTATGTTTAGAAAAGATGTATTTCTATGTTTAGAAAAGATGGCTTGCAAAGTGCACAAACCATAGTAAGGTATGCATACAGATATATAACATTTATATATATTTGTGTGCATACCTTGCGATTTGCCTAGTTTTCAGGCCATCTTTTTAAACATTTCGGGTTTACAGAAGATGCTTTGAAAGTACACAATTCAAGCCATCTTTCATTAAGCTTTGACTACGGGCACATTGTCCGTCGGCAAAGCTTTATAAAAGATGGCTTGAATTGTGTACTTTTCAAGCCATCTTTTATAAACCTCGAAAAATGTTGAGGAATCCCCAGGTTCGCCGAGGGTTAAAGACGCCTCAGCGAACTGGGGAAATAAAGGGACAGTAACTGCCTCTGGTGACCCCTCACGCGAGAGGTCACCAGAGGTATTAACTATGACTGACGGAAGTGGCAGCCAGGCACAGTATGGCAGGCGAATCTCCCTTCGCGGCTGCGGCTGTGACGGGTTAATGCATCCCTCCAATGTTGCGGTGGGACCGGGGGGCCCCGGCAGGACCCGGCTCAGACCCAGTTTTTGGAGACTGCCGGTGCCTGGCCCCGGCAGGCCCCGGCCCACTTAAAGCACTGGCTTGACCCCTTCAGATCATGGCCTCACCCCAAACTCCTGTCTTTGGTGATGTGTGCCCTCTCGTTCCTAGCTGTTCTCATAGCACCCTAACTTCAATTTTAATTCCAATTTCAACAAATCTCTATTGATGTCATGATTAAAACTATGGTGTCTAGGAAAACATCATCCTGCGCCGAAAATAAAATCCCCCCAAAGATCATTCTCGAACATTCGTACATCTTTGCACCATTATACACTAAAATTGTAAACACATCTTTCCGTGACCAAAAAGTACTGAAAAACATTAAAAAAAATACACCATCACACCTCTTGTAAAAAAAAAACAACTTAGACCAACGTGATCCCAATAACTTAAGGCCTATTACGAATTGTAGCTTTACCCTTAAAGTCATAGATAAGATAGCAACAGCACAACTTCAGGAATACGTAGAAAGGCATGAGATTCTACCCGCACAACAATCCGGTTTTAGAGCCGTACATAGCACAGAGACAGAAATGCTGGACTTACAAACCAAAATGCTGGTAATTATGGACAAGGGAAAAGCTGGCCTACTAGTCCTTTTGGACTTCAGTGCCGCCTTTGACCTGTTAGACCACCAGCTATTACAACAAGCACATGATAAAATCGCAAACTTCTCCAAGGAAGCAATAAGTTGGCTATCCTCCTTCCTTGAGAACAGAATCTCTCGAGTACATTGGGGAGACAAATTCTCAACATTTAACATCTTCTGTGGGGTACCACAGGGAGCTAGTCTGTCCCCACTGCTCTTCAACTTGTACATCTGTTTCTTGTGCGAGCTACTAGAACATCTCCAGGTGTTCTTTACCAACTATGCCGACGACACTGGAACCGAGTGGGGTCTATGCGAAACGCAGTGGATGGACAACAATTGGATGTGCCTAAACAGCAATAAGACCGAGCTAATGGTCTTTGGATCCACACAAGCACAAGCCAAACTCGCCTCTGACTATCAGGCTTTTCAAATCAAAGAATCCTGTATTGAAGTGGCGGGCAAGGTTAAAACACTCAGCAAGACCCTGGAAGCCTCCCTTAATGCAGATGCTCAAGCCATGTATGTTAGCAAAAATTATAATTATCACATCAGACTTCTTAAAGCAATCAGACTCCTACTTAGTGAAAGAAATGGTGCTACTATAGCCAGAGCTACCATCTTGTTGCTCCTGGACTATGGTAACGCACTCCTCGCAGGTGCAAGTAAGCAAAGCATGCACAAATTTCAACTGGTCCAAAATAATGCAATCAGAACGATTAAACAAAAAACAAGAAATTAACACATCAGTGAAGCCAGATAGGACCTCCACTGGCTGAAAATGGAGGACCGTGTACAATTTAAGTCCTTATGCCTAACACACAAGTGTCTTTATGGCAAAGCACCAGCCTATCTGAAGTCCAAACTCACTTTCTACAATCCTTCCAGGGCACTAAGATCAGAAGCCAAGGGCCTGATAACAACCCTGAAACATAAAAAAGAACTTGGTATGGGTAGAGCTTTCCCCAACCGAGCAGCAGTCAACTGGAATAAACTGCCGAACTGTTTTAGGTGGGAGACTAATCACTCCTCCTTTCGAAAAAAACATAAAACTGTGCTTTTCAAGTAAACCACTTTGTAAAGATCCCTGGCCTTGAAAATGTCCTAACTAACTCTCCAGTATCGTGATCTGTCCTGTTTCACGTTGTGTTACTATTAGTCTGTCCCTGTCTCCATGTATGCACCCCGATGCCTGCGGGCAGTCGGCACAATACAAATAAACAAAACAGCAAAAACCAAACATACTGGTCCTGCGCATTTCCTCTTGCTCCCCAGCCTCTTCCTGCTGGTTTCTTCGTGCTAACATCTTAGGATCCCTTCCTGTCACCTGAGGTTCAGCCCCTGTTACCACCTATTTATGCTCTCCTCCTGCCATGTGTTATTCGCCTCCTGCCATCAGACTGCCTTTCACCTGGCTTGCAGCTTTTTATACACGGCTACTCCCTCCACTGGGTTTGGCATCAATCAAGTGTTTCCACATGGGCTTTATATGATTCTCTGCAGCGGATTGGTCGTCACCTAGCAGATACTGATTCACAGGTGTAGCAGAGGTTTTCCGGATTGCTAGGTGGACAACGGCTTTTAAAGTGGCATCCGCCATCTTGGATTAGGACACTGTGTATTCTCACATATGCATGCAAGTCCTCGTTTTATGGAGCTGACCCGCATCTGTTTTGTTCTGCATGCTGACATTGCTGAGTGTTCACAGAGCAAGACTTGCAGGAACAACAATGTGATCATACATTTTTTCTTCCTTCACCTGTGCATGTTCTTTGGGGAGGCCTTGGTAAGCTGCAATGAGGGGGCTCTGACCCTTCCAAGACAGATTTCTGTCTCTCGAATGCCCTCCCCATAACAGCCCAGGTTCATCATCCACTAGCTCAGGGTGGCACGCGACGCCCTCAGTCACCACTGCACCCACAACAAGGCAGTTCACTCACATTCTCTGCCTCCTATTGATGAATAAGGCGGGCAGGTGCTTCAAACATATATTTATTTAACAATTTAGTTGTGCATGCTGATCCGATTCATAGTGAACTCATATGAAGAGATCAGCATTTTTAAATCAGAACTCTTTTTTTCGCTAGGCTACATGACTTTGAAAAACAGGGAATAACAAATAAGGTTCACTCTCTATATCTATGGATCCAAATCAGTTTTTGCTCTGGCTATAACCCAAGAGGGATGGATAATGAGGGTCACAGCCTCCCAGAAAAGCTGAATGTAATATCCATAAACCAGATAAACAGGGTAAATAGGGAATGCAGAGCACACATGTTTTTCGTGGCCATGCAATACTGTTTTTTCCCATTAGGTTCCCCTCTCTTTTCTTGCGGCAGTGGATGTCGCTTACCTCCCCTCCTCCAGGGGCGACTGGCCACACCTTGCGGGTCCTTTATCCTCATTGCCATTATTGTGGGGCCAGCTGTGGGCATATGGCTGGACGCTCAAGTGCTGGTGGGCCCAGTACCCTGTTGGGATTGCCGGGGTCACCCGGACTTCCATTTTGCACCTGCTATGATCAATAGCCAGTTAATATTGTGGGGAGGTGGGTGGGGGGCCCAGCATATTGATGAGATGCCTGGATCACCCTGACTTATTGGTTGGTGCAGGAGCTTCCTAGATGCAGGGTGCCTGGGGTGGACACAGGGCACTAGGCTGATCTAGGGGGCCCAGACTAGCAGGCCAGGGCTGCAGGACTGTGATCACACCGTGTGGGCCTGCAGGCCCAAAATGAGAGACAGACACAGGACTTCCATTGTTGAAGTCTGCAGCTGTCCTGAGGCACATTCATGCAGGGGGTACGTTTATTAGGTTGTGCCATGACACAGTCACAGCCCATCTTAAGAGGGCAATATTCTTGGGAGGGCACACATGATATGATATGATAGGTTATTTATAACGTGCTTAATACCCGAAGGTTTCTAAGCACGGACCCAGGGATCGACCCTGTGTTGCTCTGTGTCGTCTTGCTTTCGAGGCGAGCACGTTGCCCCTGAGCTATCCTCCTGAGACATAACAGTTAATACCACTACAACAGTGCCTGGCAAGAGGCTTTCCCATGCCTACACAAAAGCCCAAACTATTGGCATTGTCCATGTTTGTTTTGTTTGCAAATTCCAGATCGGGTGTTTGTGTTCTCTCTTTTTAAGGTCACTATAAATGTCAGCTAAGGAACACCCACTGGAACCGAGGAATGGAGGGGGCGCATTATCTTTGAGAGAGTCCAGTTGGCTTCCTTGGCAGTGTTGCCAGAGTGTTGTGGTGAACCAAAAGAAGTACTCGGACTACAATGGGTCATGTTTCAATGTGTTTTATTTAAAGAAAAATCCCTATCTGACCCTATTGCTATAAGGAAAGGTCCCTACCTTCTAAAACAAAAACTAAGGGTGATCGCAGAGTCCAAAAATAAGGAGTCATGAGTCCAGATTCTAAGTAACTAACTGGCCCTAGCACTTTAGAAAATCTAACTTAAAGGAAAAATGGAGGTTTGCTCAACAGCGTCAGGCTGGGCTTCCGCCTGGCCCAACTCGTTTGTGATTTATTCCTGCCTCAAAAATTGCTTGAAGATATATTGATAAAGTTCACAGCTCATTAGAAACAGAAGCATCTTCTGTCTTGCTTTCTCTACCCCCTTTGGAAAAGTGGAATTCTTCCCACAGTGCTATTCTCCACATTTTTTAATCAGCAGTCAAATCGCCCGAGGATTATTTGAAACCCACTTCTCAGTATCCCACCTTCTTGGCACTGGGACTCCCCAAAGTCCTGTGATGTTTATGTCAGGATGGTAACGCCCCACAGTGTTCTCAATATATTGTGCTATGACAGGAGAGCTATTGTTTTTGTCCTTGGAGCGCCTTTTCAGTCGTGTCCTGTCTGTTTACTCTTCTGGGACCCAGCGCTGGTACTGAATTTCCAAGTGCTACTTAAGTGGTGAGGGGCAGGCAGGTGCCCCACATGCTGTTCATTGCTTGGAAAGGCCTGAAAGGTGTATTGGGTGTACGGTTGCCAGGAGGGAATTGTGGAATGAAGACGAGGAGGAAAACAAAACCCTATTTTACCATTTTACTTAGGGCAGACCCTTTGATCTCTTCAAGAGAGGTGCTAAGCATTGTATGTCAGTGGCGCTATTCCCAGATCTCTCAAATTTCCCTTGGCCATTGTGAAAAGGCCATCCAGTTTGCTTTGAATTCTGGGTATTGTTGTTTTCCTGAATTGCAAATGGAAAATAAAAACGACAAGTCCCAGAATCTAATGGGAAAAAACAGTATTGCATGGCCACGAAAAACATGTGTGCTCTGCATTCCCTATTTACCCTGTTTATCTGGTTTATGGATATTACATTCAGCTTTTCTGGGAGGCTGTGACCCTCATTATCCATCCCTTCTGGGTTATAGCCAGAGCAAAAACTGATTTGGATCCATAGATATAGAGAGTGAACCTTATTTGTTATTCCCTGAGAGGGGAACACCCAACCACCCTGCTGGTCACTTCAAACCGACCCTCAGTCAAGACGGTGATTGTGTGGCTGCCATGGTTTTTTCATATGTTCCCGCTTGAGTAAGAAAGTGCCTGCTCTGTGATTGGAGCTCCAAAAGCGAAAGAAGAAGGTGAGTGCCCCGGCAGGTGGCAGCGCCATCCTGCCTTGTGCCCTACTGCTGGAGCCCCCCTGAGGTCTCGAGGCTAGTGTTGGTGAAGTGTCGCACTCCACTTTTAGAGCTGTGGGGCAGCGTCAGCATACTTGCTGTGCTGCCGGTGCCCCCGTTTGAAATACCGGGACGACCAGCTATGAAAACGGAAAATGCGCTGTGTCAGAGCAAAGATTTGAAGACACCCAGGCCTGAACTGTGCTGACTGTAATAACAGAGCTCAATGAAGCAAATGTATATGGCCTGTGGCACTGCCGCTTTAAGGGACGTATCACTCGTCGCGTGCCATATAATTAAACGGGGCGTTCCCGACAGCCGCAGAGCGACCGGGGAGCTCGCACCAGCAACACTGTGTCCGTGTCTGTGTGTACAGAGTTTGGGGGCTCACGGGCCACATGGAGAGTGGCAACAGTGACGACGAGTCGGGATGATGACCCGGGCACGGCAGTAACTTTCGGCGGTGATTCCTTTGATGTGTCCAACATAAAGCTCACCGCTCGAAAGATGCCGCATAGAGGGACATAAACCACGTGATCAGCGGCCATCTTAGAATCCGGGCCCTAGAAGGTTGCGGCTTCATTTGAAGTGACAGAGAGCAATCCAGGCCTAACTTTTGGAAACTTGTGTGGCAGACAGCCACATTATGCACAGGATGTGCTTTTTGAGGTGAATTTCAAGCATTTTCACTGAAGTTCGTCGAGTATTGGGTGTGGAGCCAGGGGATGCCTGCTGTTGCATGTGTGCCCTGGGCCCACCCTGCTCAATTTTTGGGACCTTTGACCTGAAATGCATCTGCTCCTGCTGGTTTTGGGGTTGCCGGACAAGCTGCGGATCAAGATCAAGCCCCTGCACAGGTAGTCCAACAGCCACCACCAGTACTACCACCAAGACCACTACTGAGACCACCTGGGGCCCTGTAGCCAATGCCTGAGTTTGATACCTTAGGTGCACATTCCAGTCTGGGGCCCAGGTGGAAAATGTGGATGGACAGATTAGAAATGTATTTCAGGGCCACCATGAAGACCAATGACGACAGCAAGGTGGCTACCCTTTTGTACTGTGCTGGGCCTGTGGTACATGAGGTGTTTCTGTCCCTCCAACCTCAGGATGGCTCCTATGCAGCAGCTAAGGACGCCCTCCACAACCATTTTCTCCCCATGGCAAATGCTGATTATGAACGCTTCCTCATGGGCGCAGCACGCCAAAAGGAGGATGAGACTTTGGACACATTTTATGGGAGGCTACGCAGGCTTGCAGTCCCCTGTGCCTGGAATGACCCTGATAGGATGATAAGGAACCAACTCATTCAGGGGTGTGTCTCTGGTAAGCTGCGCCGTCAGAGCTTGAGGGAACTCAGCATTACGCTCCCTCGCATCCTGGAGCTGGGAAGGTGTCACGAGGTGTCTGAGCGTATCTGAGCTACGGGTGTCCCGCATGGAGGCTGGAGTGCGCCCCAAAAAGGTGAAGGACAACTGTGCTATAGGCAGAGGAGTTAGACGTCCGGTAGGCAACCAACGGGGACAGACAGCGGTCAACTGGTGCATGAAGTGCGGGTTTGACCTTCCACATCCTGCAGAATGCCCAGCCATGTGGTGTTGCTGATCATTATGGCCAACACCGACGATCATTCCAAGAGGCCCAATCCGGGCTGGCTTCTTTCGCCAACAGCGCTCTTCAAATGTACCTCAGGTGGACCAGGGAGACCACAGCAATGGCCCAGAAGGTGAGGAGGAAGAGGAGGAAGAAGAAAATGTGTTCTTTGTGTCGAGTTTTGCGATCAAGGTCCAGGCGGCAGCCCCGATGCAACGTACTGGTTAAGGAGGACTCTGTTCTGATGCTTGTGGACACTGGCGCTTCTGTAAACGTAATGGCCAGGGAACATTATGATGCCATGCAATCCCCGTCTGGCCTATCTACGCCCAAGGCGCTCATCTTCACCTTCGGGGGGAAAAACCGATCCCGCTTGATGGTGCATTCATCACAGATGTGAGACAGATGTGAAAAATGGCTGAGCGAAGATCCGAGCAAGGTTCTATGTCACACCAGTGAGCAGCAACACCCTACTGAGCTGTGTGGCGGCTGAGGCCTTAGGCAACGTAACTTTTGCATACTGTGTGTACGTAGAGGACATCCATGTGCTGCTGGACAAACATTCATCTCTGTTCGAGGGCATCGGGGAAATGGCATCGATGACTCCATCCAACCTGTGGCGTTGAAGCATCGGCGTGTGTCATTCCCCCTCAGAGACCTTGTGGATCAGGAATTAGACAACCTGGTCAGACTGGACATAATCGAGAAGGTGGAGGGCCCCACTCCTTGGGTCTCTCCAATCGTGATTCCCCAGAAGTCGAAACAGCCTGATTCGGTCAGAATATAAATGGACATGCGCCTGCCCAACAAGGCGATAAAGCGAGAAAGGCACCTGACGCCCACCATCGATGACATTATAACCGAGCTACAAGGCGCCAGGTTCTTCTCCAAATTCGATCTATGTGCCGGGTACCATCAGTTGTCATGACCTACAGAACACGCCCCTTTTGGACTTCCTGGTCCTTGTCTCAACGGGGCTTACACTCCCTGGTACTCCCAACATGGCTGTCCACTGTGAAACACCTTCCTCGCTCTACACGTTGGACGCAGCCTGTTCTATTAATAGACCACGCCTCCCGCGGCTCTGCGCATCTTAATGCTATTGTGAAGTATCGACCAGACGTATGCTCCGTAGCTAGCGGTATTGTTTTCCTTGGTTCTTTCCCAGCCAACCCCATTCATTGTCCCTTTCCTTCCTTTCTTGATTCCTGGACTCGTGTGATGAGTAGCGCACTCTGTATATATCCCGGATTCCTGATTCTTTGCATCCCGGGACTTTGAACGCACGCTGGAGTCGGAAGAGACTCGTGCAGCCCTATTCAAGACCCGATCCGTCCGCAAGAAGGCATTGACCAAGAAATCCAACAAAGATCGAACTCAGGTGAGGCGGGAGGAACTCCTTGACAGTTTGAGACGCCACCTGACCGAACTCGATATGGACATGGAAGCGGCCGTCCAGGACCTGATGCGTGGCAGGCAAGAGCTATCAACCGAGGTGCAGAATCTAAAGGCGGAAAACAACTCTCTCAAACAATTAGTTCTATCCCGTGATTCTGCCACAAAAGAAAGTGTGTTGCTGGGCGGCATAGTGGACAAATACGATGGGTCGGCAAAAACCCTTCGCTGATTCCTGGATTCATGTTTGGTCCACTTTACTTTTAAGCCCTACTACTTTTCGACTCCCAGGGCTAAGATGGGGTTCATAATTTCTCACCTTTCAGGAAATGCCTTAACCTGGGCTACGTCCCTCGTTAATTCCGGCGATGCTCTCCTAGATGACTATGATGGGTTCATACAAGCCCTTAAGACCATGTTTGACCGTCCAGAGCAGGTCTGTAGTGCCCAGGAACGCCTGTTAGACATTCAGCAAAGATCCCAGGATATGCTCACCTATGTAACCCGATTGAAGCAATTAGTCAAGGAAGCTGATTGGTCCCCCGAGGTGAGTTTTACCCTTTTCAGGAGAGGACTGAACGACTAGATTAAGGATGAGTTGGCCAGAGTGGCTCGCCCAAACTCATTACAGGCACTAATGGACCTTGCCATGCAAATAGATTTCCATATCCAGGAAAGGAAGGCAGAAAAGAAGACATCCAGAGGTAATCCTCCGAAAGTGTCCTTTGAGAGTACCACCAAGACGGAGACAAACCCAGGCTCAGTCTCTGAACCAGAACCCATGGGGGGAGCATTCCGTGGACCTATATCCCCGCAAGAAAGGATGAGAAGGATTCATACGGGGTTGTGCATGTATTGTGCCTCTGACAAACACTTGGTTAGGGAGTGTCCTCTAGCCCCTCCTCGGCGTTCGGGAAACGCCAGCTTCCGATCCTAGATGGAGCAAAGCTTCGGGAGAGAGATGTTTGCTCCACATCAATTCCATCCTCTCCTGGACAAAACAATTTGGTGATACTACAGGCCTTCCTATCGCCCTTCAAGATTAAGACCTATCCCATTCTGGCCTTGGTAGACTGCGGAGCTATGGGAATTTTCATTGATCAAGATTGGGTTATTAGTCATCATATTCCATACGAGACACGAAGCACCATGCAGCCGGTGGAAGCAATCGAGGGAAGACCCCTTACTTCAGGACCCATAAGCCTGCAGACAAAAGAGATCCAGCTTTCTATAAACCATCACCAAGAGCGGATTAGATTCGACATAATTAAGTCAGCTCATTACCCCATGGTATTGGGTATGCCCTGGTTACAGAAGCACAATCCGTATATCAATTGGACAGCAGGATCACTATTCCTAGGCTCAGAGTTTTGTATGTCCCACTGTCTATTCCTGGATCCCTCCTCGACACCCCCTAAAGAACCACCAAGAGACCAGCAAACACCACTCATGGTTTCCAATATCATACAAGTCCCAGAGGCCTATCAGGGATATGCTGATGTATTTTCAACTGCCATAGTCCAGGCCTTACCCCCTCACAGACCTGAAGACTGCGCCATAGATACAGATCCCTCAGCAGTGATTCCCTTTGGCAGAATGTTCATCCTTTCCGAACCTGAGGAAAAGCCCCTCCGAGAATACCTGGATACCAATCTTGAAAACGGCACCATAAGACCCTCAAAATCTCCAGTGGGTGCTTCATTGTGCTTTGTTCCCAAGAAGGACACCAAGGAACTCAGACCTTGCCTCGACTATCGTGGCTTAAATCAATGCACCCTCAAAGATCGGTACTGTAACGCTCACCTGACTCCCACGGGGGCGCTGGCCTGGTTCGTGCTGCTGTGACCTCGTCTAAGGTGATGCGCAGGGTTCGGAAGACGCACTGGACCGGGCCCCAGATATGGCTTGTCTGACTCGCAGAAGTATCCTTCTGTAGGTGAGAATAGGGGGTTAACTGTCTGCGGGTTAATGCAATCGGCCTCCCACTTACCCCTCTCACCCTCCTTAAAACCCTTCTGTGCTTCCCCGTAGCGTCTCACCTTAGGGTCTGGAAGGACGAGCTCTCCATCCTGCTTCTGATGCAGGGGCGCGTTGGTATCCAGTTACGTCACTGGATTTTCGGATGGGTGAGAACCAAACTTGCTTGGCTTCCAGGTAAGTTTTTCTATAAGTGGTTCCCCTTGTGTCCATGCATTAATGTTCTAATGCTAGTGTCTTTTTCCCCATAGGGGCCGGGGTACGGAATGCTGGGGAACAGGCACCGACCCGAGGTGAGCGGTGAAATCCTTGTGGAAATCAGGTAAGTCTTTAATGAGTGTTTTGGTAATGTCTTTTCATTCACTCATTAACGCTGATGTCTTTTTCCCCTTAGGGGCCGGGGACCGAAAATGCCTGGATGCGGCGCGGACCCGAAATGGAAAGGGAATGACCCAACAGGTAAGTCTTGACATGGAGTTTTAGCTTCCCTTTTCCCTTCTTTCTCTCACCTTTGTTCTTGTCTTTTTCTCCCTAGGCGCGGGGGCGCGACTGCGAATCCGGATGGTCGCTGCTGAACATGGAGGCGCCCTGTAAAGGTGAGTAGAATGCGGCGCTGCAGCGATCGATGCGATGTGCTTTTAAAAATAAACGTCTTCCTTTTCAGGATTGTCGGCGAAATGTCTCTGGGATGCAGATTTAGCAGGTGAGGCCTTTTCCTTCTTCTGTTCTCTTGTTCCCTTCCTTTGCAGGTGATTCAGGATGCTGGCAGGTGTGGCAGAAGTCAAGATGCAGGAGCAGCCACGGTGAGCGTCCAGCTGCTAGATGCAGAACAACGCGAAGCACGTGTGGTTGATCGGGTGTGGTTTAAATAGCCTTGGAAGAAGTTCCTAGAATGTGTCCTTCCTCCAATCAGGTATGTATCCTTCCCCGACCACGCCCGGGTGGTAAATGAGTCCCACAGGTAAAGTAGTTCCTTTCAGGCCTCAAGGAGGCCGGGGTTCTGCAGCATGGTCTGCATCAGGTAAGTGCACCCAAACACTTTCATAATGAGCCTGGCGCCTATGGCGCCAGGACTGACGTTTTCTATGAGCCTGGCGCCATATGCGCCAGGATGCTGTCCAAAGGGCCCCTATAAGGGGTTGCTGGCACCTTCCCCGGGGACTTGATGTCCGCTTTCGGGGATGCAGGGCCTGAGCCGGCTCCCCGGGAGCGGGCATCGTGACAGCACCCCCCCCCCAAGGCCCCTCCCAAGGTTGTTCCCTCCGGGGGTTTTGGTTTGTTTGGGAAGAGTCGGTGGAATTTCCTGACTAATCGAGGTGCATGCACATGGTCACTGGGTTCCCACGACCTCTCCTGAGGTCCGTACCCCTTCCAATCAATTAGGTAGAAAAGCTTTGACCTAAACATTTTTTAATCTAAAATGTTCTTCACTTCGAATTCGGGTTCCCCATCTATTTGAATAGGTTCTGGAGGTTTGAGTAGTCGGGTTCCGGGGACCACTGGTTTCAGAAGTGACACATGAAAAACAGGGTGAATTCGCATATTAGCTGGTAAATCAAGTTTACCCGCTCCTGGGTTAATTATTGCCGTAATAGAATAAGGTCCCAGATATTTTGGGTTAAAAGTTCGAGGCCCTTTGAGTGGTAAATGTCTGGTAGCTAACCACACTTGATCCCCAATCTGATACGGAGGTGCTTCACTCCGATGTAGGTCAGCATTCTCCTTGTATTTTCTCTTGGCTTGATGTAAATGCGTGGTTGCCTCTTTGAAGGCTCGGGTAATGGTAGAATGCAGATGTTCTACTGCGGGCACTCCGAGGTTCTGAGGTGAGTCGAGGTTTGAGGTTCGAGGGTGATGTCCAAACAAGGTATAAAAATGACTATGGCCAGTTCCAGAGTGTACCGAATTATTATATGCGTATTCGGCTATCCAAACAATGTCTTTCCAGTTGCTTTCAGATTGCTGTAACATACACCGTAAGTACTGCTCAAGGGTCTGATTTGTCCTCTCGGTCTGACCATCGGTCTGAGGGTGGTGACTGGTCGATAATCTTACGTCGATTTGTACCATTTGACAACATTTGCGCCAGAAGTGGGAAATTAATTGGCTTCCCCGGTCAGAGATTAGTATAGATGGGAATCCATGTAGCCGAACAATATTTTCGAGGAATTCTTTGGCTAGGACAGAAGCTGAAGGTAAACCTTTCAAAGGAATGAAGTGGGCCATTTTGGAAAACAAATCCACAATTACCAGAATGGTATTGTATCCCGAACAAGGAGGCAAGTCCATAATAAAATCCATTGATAGGGTGTGCCAAAGTGCTGGCGGTATGTCTAGAGGTTGAAGGAGACCGGCTGGTCTTTTCTTTTGACCTTTATTTTGGGCGCAAACACCACAGGACATCACAAAAGATTTAACATCTTTTCGCCAAGAGGGCCACCAGAATTGTCGTTTCACCTTTTCCATTGTCTTGGCAATACCGGGGTGTCCCTCTATTAATGTATCATGATAACCTGAAATAACTAGTTTGTGTAAATCCTTGTGCGGCAGGAATAAGCGTCCTTGGTAATAAGGTAAACCATTATCTATGGTAAAGTCTGATCCCTTTTGTATCCAATCCTGTAGGACTGTAGGGTCTAGAAGTTGTTTCACTCTGACTTGAATGTCTTCAAGCGTCTGTAACAAAGTCATGCCTAGAATTCTCTGTTCGGGAATTATTGGTACTGGTTCTGAGTTTGTATCAGATTCTCCCATTCCAATTCGGGATAAGGCATCTGCTTTGCCGTTCTTGCAGCCAGGTCGATAGGTAATCACGAAATCAAATTCAGCGAAAAACAAAGCCCATCGGAGCTGCCATGATGACTGAGCCTTGGCGGTTTTCAAATACTGTAAATTCCGGTGATCAGTGATCACCGTGATGGTATGTCGAGCGCCAACCAGGTAATGCCGCCAGGCTTTAAAAGCGGACTTTATGGCTAACAGTTCTTTGTCAGTGATTGCGTAATTAATCTCTGGTGCCGAGAATTTTCTGGACCAAAATGCTACGGGATGCAGTTGGTTGGTTTCAGGATCTCTTTGAGACAGAACTGCTCCCATGGCTAGGCTGGATGCGTCAGTTTCGACGACATACGGGAGATCTGGACGTGGGTGTTTCAATATAGGTGCAGAGGTAAACTTAGCTTTTAAATCCTGGAAGGCCTGCTCGGCTTCTTCAGACCATTCAAAACGTTTATTTTTCCTCAAGAGTGCAGTAATGGGTTGTACTATGCGTGAAAATTCCGGGATAAACCTGCGATAGAAATTGGCAAAGCCGAGCATGCTTTGAACCCCTTTTGCAGAGCTAGGTGATGGCCATTTCAGGATGGCATCCACTTTTCTTGAGTCCATTCGGACTCCTTTGGGTGTCAGGATGAAACCGAGAAACTCAACTTCTGTGGTATGGAAAACACATTTCTCCAGTTTAGCAAATAGTTTGTGTTGGTGCAGTTTTTCCAGAACTGCCCTAACGTGTTTTCTGTGATCAGATTCCGAAGAGGAGTACACTAGAATGTCATCGATATAGACGACAACACAAACATCGATGAGTTCCCGAAGGACATCATTCATGAAGAATTGGAAGGCAGCAGGCGCATTGCACAACCCGAAAGGCATTACCTGGTATTCGAATAATCCATATTTTGTACGGAAGGCTGTTTTCCATTCGTCGCCTTCTTTTACTCGCACCAGATGATATGCCCCCCGGAGATCTAACTTGGTGTATATGCAAGCATCCTTCACCTGGTCAAGGAGTTTAGGAATCAGAGGCAGAGGATAACGGTTTTTAACCGTTATCTGGTTCAATGCGCGGTAATCGATACAAGTTCTAAGGTCGCCTTCTTTTTTAGGCACGAAGAACAAAGCCGAGGATGCCGGGGACTTTGACGGGCGAATAAAACCATTGGCGAGGTATTGATCCAAATATTGTCTCAAATGCAGGTTCTCAGGTTCGGTAAGGGCATAAATCCTGCTACAAGGGGGTTGTGCACCGGGCACCAGATCGATTTGGCAATCGTACGATCGGTGAGGAGGTAACGTGTTGACCTGTTCCTTTTGGAAGACGTCCTGAAAGTCCTGGTATTCCAGAGGTATTTGCATGGAGGCAGAGGTTACAGATGCTAGATTAATCTTCAGGTTTTCTAGGTAGCATGTTTGTGCACAATCCGGGAAGGTTATTCTCTTAGCTCGCCAATCAATTTGAGGATTATGTGTCTCTAACCAAGGTATTCCAAGAATAACCTGATACTGTGGAGCCTTGATTACATCAAACACAACTGCCTCCCGATGGCCGTCAGGACCAATAAGAGTCACCCCAGTAGGGAATGTGTTACCGGTCCAGAGGCAATTTCAGTTCCATCAACTGTGGTGATGACATCTTTGCTGGTTTTAGGACGGAGAGGGAGGTTAATCCTAGAGGCCAATTCACGATCCACATAGTTTCCAATAGCCCCACTATCGATGTATGCCTTTATTGCATGCAACCGCTTAGGCTTTTCTGGATCTACGAGAACCATTGGCACAATGAAATGCGAGGTCTGAGAGTTAGGTTTCAAGCTCGGCAAGCGGACCCCTACGCTTGTCGGGCTGAGTCGTTTCCCGAAACAGAGTCTTCATGTTTTTTATCAGCAGCTCCTACCGCTTTTCGGGGCGGTTTTGCCGGGCAATCTCGTAGAAAGTGTCCAGAGTTCCCACAATAAAGACATAATTTTAACTGCCGCCTCCTTTCACGTTCCTTTTGAGTTAAGGGTTCTTTAACCCCTCCAATTTGCATAGGCTCAGAGACATCAACTCCCTTGGGGTTAGCGTGGGTCTTGACCAACACCCGGGTCTCAAACCTGGATCGATCTGTTTTTCTGTTTTGAAGTCTGTGATCCAATTGGACCACTAAGTCTATATATTCTGTGCATTCTTGGGGCGGATTTACAACTTGGGCCAAGACATCTTTAAGTTCTCCGCGTAGACCTCGATAAAATAACGTGACTCTTTTATCCTCTGGCCATCCAGTTTCCACAATTAGTCTATTAAAGGTTGCAATATAGGATAGGAGGTCCTGATTGCCCTGTCGCAGGGATAGAAGTTCGTCATCCAGAGCCTGCCCCTGAGAGTGTCGAGCAAATAACCTTTCCATGCTTGCTTGAAATCCTTAAAAATCACAGAGAATCGGGTCATCTTGAGTAACCAGTGGAACTGACCAATCGGCAGCGAGGCCGCTGAGATATGACAATACAAAGGCTACTTTGGTCTGATCATTAGGGAAGGCCACAGGTCTGCATAGGAAGTGCAAACGACACTGATTCATGAATACGGCAAATCGTTTGGGGTCCCCAGCAAAGCGTTCAGGTGGGGCCAGCGGCATGTTTCCAGGTAGATTAATCTGCACAGGGTTACTGGGAACCACAGGACCGGGGTTCCCTCCGGAACAGGGTAGAGGAGTTTGTCCAGCTTGACCTTGCAAAAGCTGTCTGGCCAGGTCATCAGTTCTTTCCTTTGATATTATTAATTCCCTCTTGAAGGCATTAGTCTCTTGACGAGCGGCATGTACTTCGGCCCATAATTCCCCCAGTAATTGGGCCAACTGATCAGTCTCAGAAGTTTCCGTAGCGCCTGGGTGGGAATTTGTAGGAAGGCTTCGCGTTCTGTAATGCTCACCTGACTCCCACGGGGGCGCTGGCCTGGTTCGTGCTGCTGTGACCTCGTCTAAGGTGATGCGCAGGGTTCGGAAGACGGACTGGACCGGGCCCCAGATATGGCTTGTCTGACTCGCAGAAGTATCCTTCTGTAGGTGAGAATAGGGGGTTAACTGTCTGCGGGGTAATGCAATCGGCCTCCCACTTACCCCTCTCACCCTCCTCAAAACCCTTCTGTGCTTCCCCGTAGCGTCTCACCTTAGGGTCTGGAAGGACAAGCTCTCCATCCTGCTTCTGATGCAGGGGCGCGTTGGTATCCAGTTACGTCACTGGATTTTCGGATTTGGTGAGAACCAAACTTGCTTGGCTTCCAGGTAAGTTTTTCTATAAGTGGTTCCCCTTGTGTCCATGCATTAATGTTCTAATGCTAGTGTCTTTTTCCCCATAGGGGCCGGGGTACTGAATGCCGGGGAACAGGCACCGACCCGAGGTGAGCGGTGAAATCCTTGTGGAAATCAGGTAAGTCTTTAATGAGTGTTTTGGTAATGTCTTTTCATTCACTCATTAACGCTGATGTCTTTTTCCCCTTAGGGGCCGGGGTCCGAAAATGCCTGGATGCGGCGCAGTCCCGAAATGGAAAGGGAATGACCCAACAGGTAAGTCTTGACATGGAGTTTTAGCTTCCATTTTCCCTTTTTTCTCTCACCTTTGTTCTTGTCTTTTTCTCCCTAGGCGCGGGGGGGCGACTGCGAATCCGGATGGTCGCTGCTGAACATGGAGGCGCCCTGTAAAGGTGAGTAGAATGCGGCGCTGCAGCGATCGATGCGATGTGCTTTTAAAAATAAATGTCTTCCTTTTCAGGATTGTCGGGGAAATGTCTCTGGAATGCAGATTTAGCAGGTGAGGCCTTTTCCTTCTTCTGTTCTCTTGTTCCCTTCCTTTGCAGGTGATTCAGGATGCTGACAGGTGTGGCAGAAGTCAAGATGCAGGAGCAGACATGGTGAGCGTCCAGCTGCTAGATGCAGAACAACGCGAAGCACATGTGGTTGATCGGGTGTGGTTTAAATAGCCTTGGAAGAAGTTCCTAGAATGTGTCCTTCCTCCAATCAGGTATGTATCCTTCCCCGACCACGCCCGGGTGGTAAATGAGTCCCACAGGTAAAGTAGTTCCTTTCAGGCCTCACGGAGGCCGGGGTTCTGCAGCATGGTCTGCATCAGGTAAGTGCACCCAAACACTTTCATAATGAGCCTGGCGCCTATGGCGCCAGGACTGACGTTTTCTATGAGCCTGGCACCATAGGCGCCAGGACGCTGACCTAAGGGCCCCTATAAGGGGTTGCTGGGACCTTCCCCGGGGACTTGATGTCCGCTTTCGGGGACGCAGGGCCTGAGCCGGCTCCCCGGGAGCGGGCATCGTGACAGGTACCCACTGCCCTTGATCTCGGATATCCTGGAAGCTGTGAGAGGCGCCGTAATATTCACAAAGTTGGATCTCCGGGGTGCCTATCATTTGATCCGTGTCCGGGAAGGAGACGAATGGAAAACAGCCTTCAGAACACCCTTTGGTCACTATGAATATCTAGTCATGCCCTTTGGACTAGCTAATGCCCCCGCAGTTTTTCAACGTTTTATGGATAGGGTGTTTTCTGACATGTTATTACTCTTCGTCATTGTCTATCTGGACGACATATTGATCTTTTCCAAGGATCCTCTAAAGCATGAAGAACATGTAAAGGCAGTATTACAACGACTCTGTGAACACAAACTTTTAGCCAAACCCGAAAAATGCTTGTTTCACTACCTAGGATTCATCCTTAGCCCAGAAGGAATTGGTATGGACCCTTCAAAGGTAAAGATCATACTGGCATGGCCCTCTCCCACGTCCGTGAAACAAGTTCAATCCTTCCTGGGGCTTGCCAACTTCTATCGGAAGTTCACTTCCAATTTTTCCGAGATCGTCCAGTTGATCGTTGCTCTCTTGAAGAAAGACACCCCCTTTATCTGGTCTACACCGCAAGATAAGGCATTCCAACGTTTAAAGACAGAGTTCACGCAAGCCCACATCTTGGTCCAACCCGACATAAATCAACCATTCCTAGTGGAAACAGATGCCTCTAACTATGCCATAGGAGCGGCCTTGAAGCAGGAACTTGAGGATAAACTGGAACACCCCATTGCTTACCTTTCACGAACCCTGACTCCCAGTGAGACACATTACTCCGACCTGGAAAAGGAACTGTTAGCCATTCGCCAAGCCTTCACTGAATGGCAACATCTACTTCTGGGTGCTAGATATCCAGTTCAGGTCCGCACGGACCATCGGAATCTTCAAATTCTACAGTCATTGGATTGTAGGAACAGTCGTCAGGCGCGTTGGGCCTACTTCTTTGCCCAGTACCAGTTCCACATCACTCATGTTCCCGCATCACAAAACCTGATTGCTGACGCCTTATCTCGACGTCCTGACTATGTAGCTACTGAAGATAGGGCCTATCCTAAGATGTTTCCCCACACGATCTTTGTAGCTCAAGCAGTCAATCTCCTGGAATAACTTCGAGTGCAAACCCAATTCTCTGATCTCTGGAAGGATAATTCAAGGAAGAATCAATAACCTAGAGTTAAGGAAGGATATTTATTCAAGGACAATGCACTGGTTATTCCTACACAGAAATTACAACAAAGAATAATAAACCTCTGTCACGATACCCTTCACTCTGGACATCGTAGCATAACCAACACCCTCCGCCTCATACAAAGACAGTTTTGGTGGCCTGGTATGAAGACCAACGTACAGCAGTACATCAAGGATTGTACTATCTGTAGTCAAAATAAACATGATAACAAGAGACCGGCGGGTCTTCTACTGCAACCTACACTGCCAACAAGGCCATGGGAATTCATTGCTACAGACTTCATTGTGGAATTACCACCTTCCCGAGGATACATGACCATTATGGTTACCATAGACTTGTTCACTCATATGGCTCATTTTACACCCCTGTGTAAGCTACCATCCTCGTCCGAACTTGCTGGAATCTTCCTGGAACACATATTCCGTTTGCATGGACTTCCTTCCAAGATCATATCTGATCGAGGACCTCAATACGTCTCTCAAATCTGGAAACATCTCTGTCGCATTTTGGGAATCCAATGCGCCCTCTCATCTGGTTATCATCCCCAAACCAACGGGGCCACAGAACGTGCTAATCAGACCCTGGAGCAGTATCTTTGTTGTTTTGCCACCAAGGTTCAGGATGACTGGTCGCTCCTGATACCCGTGGCTGAATTCGCCTACAACAATTCCGATCATTCAGCACTTAAGACCAGTCCCTTTTATTGTAGCCAAGGTTTCCATCCATCGGTTCTTCCTTCTGTTCTCCCTCATCCTTCACCAGTACCTACTGTCAACTCCTGGATAGAAACCCTCATCAACATACACCAGGAGGCAAAAGAAAACTTAGAGAAGGCCAGCACACAGACTAAGAGGTATGCGGATTCCAAAAGAAGACGAGGCCCTTCTTATGCAATTGGTGATCAAGTCTGGTTGTCCTCGAAATTACTAACCCGACATCTACGGCCAAACAAGTTGGCCCCTCAGTACTATGGTCCATTTCCCATCAAGGAAATTATCAATCCAGTTTCATACCGGATCAGACTACCAGACTACTGGAAGAAAATTCACCCAGTATTTCACACATCCTTATTAAAACCCTACACCCAATCCTCCTGGAAATACTGCCGACCTCCTCCTCTGCTGGTCGACAACCAATTGGAATATGAAGTATCCCGAATATGTGACTCCAGGTATAAACGGGGTCAGCTTCAATACCTGGTTAAATGGAAAGGATATCCTCCTAGTGAAAGAACCTGGGAACCACTTTCTAATCTCAAGGCCCCTCGACTGCTCAGAAGATTTCACCTTATACACCCGGGCAAACCCAGAGGAACGGGTCTTCGGAGGAGGCATGCTGTCATGGCTTACAGAACACGCCCCTTTTGGACTTCCTGGTCCTTGTCTCAACGGGGCTTACACTCCCTGGTACTCCCAACATGGCCGTCCACTGTGAAACACCTTTCCTCGCTCTACACGTTGGACGTAGCGTGTTCTATTAATAGACCACGCCTCCCGCGGCTCCGCGCGTCTCAATGCTATTGCGAAGTAGCGACCAGACGTATGCTCCGTAGCTCGTGGTATTGTTTTCCTTGGTTCTTTCCCAGCCGACCCCATTCCTAGTCCCTTTCCTTCCTTTCTTGATTCCTGGACTCGTGTGCTGAGTAGCGCACTCTGTATATATCCCGGATTCCTGGATCTTTGCATCCCGGGACTTTGAACGCACGCTGGAGTCGGAAGAGACTCGTGCAGCCTTATTCAAGACCCGATCTGTCCGCAAGAAGGCATCGACCAAGAAATCCAACAAAAATCAAACTCAGGTGAGGAGGGGGGAACTCCTTGACATCAGGTGGTGCTCCATCCAGAGTCCAGATGCATCACCACCTTTACCACCCATCGGGGGCTGTACAGATACAAGAGGCTCAGCTTCGGAGTGTCGTCAGCTGCAGAGATCTTTTAAAACATCATCAGAGGGGCCCTCAGTGATCTGGAAGGGGTGCTCAATATCAGTGACAATAATCTGGTGTTCGCCAGGTCCGAGGCGGAACACTTGGCCCGGCTGGCAAAAACATTTGAATGCCTGCATTCTCTGGGTCTCACTCTGCATTGCGACAAGTGCAAGTTTCTCAAGACCACCATTGAGTTCTTCGGGCTTGTTCTCAAGGTGGGTGTGTTGTCGCCCGACCCGCGGAAAGTGAGAGACATCCAGGAGGTCAGACCGCTGGAGAACGTGGCAGAAGTAAGGAGCTTCCTAGACATGGTCACGTACTGTGGCCGTTTCATCAGAAACTTGGCATCAAGGTCTGAGCCGTTGCGGACACTCACCAGAAAGGATGTCACCTGGCAGTGGGGGCCACTGGAACAAGCGGCCTTTGATGACATTAAGGGTGCCCTCACTGCTGAGGACACAATGGAATTCTTTGACCCGGCCCTGCAGACGGAGATCATCGTCGATGCCAGCCCCTATGGTCTCAGAGCGGTTCTCCCCAGGTGCGGGCCGATCAAGAAAACAAGCCTATAGCGTATGCCAGCAAGGAGCTGTCGGACACTGAACAGCGATACTCGCAAATCGAGCGAGAGGCACTGGCGGTACTGTGGGGCTGCATGCACTTCAGACTGTATGTGCTGGGAAAGCTGGTGACGGTAGTCACAGACCACAAGCCTCTGCTCCCCATCCTAGTGGGTTTGTCCTCTAAACCACCGGTGAGGATTGAACGCTGGATGCTGGCACTTCTGGAGTACGGCGCGTCATTGGTATACCGACCAGGCAGCAATAATGCTGCTGACTACCTCCCCAGGCTTCCAAGGGGGGACGACCCACAGTCAAGGTGTGCGGAAGAAGCGGACAAACACATCCGGCTGGTGGTGGAAGCGGCAACGCCCAACTCAGTGCCGGTAGAAGAACTGGAGCAGGGCTCGCAGGCGGATGAGTGCTTCAGAATTCTGAAGGCGACCATGGAGCACAGAGCTTGGAGAACTGTAATGGAGTCCCAAACCCGAAGAACACAGGAGGCAAAGGTGACCCTGGAGCAGCTGTGGAGGATGTGCGAGGAGCTGGTGTTCTCTGAGTTTGGCCTGCTCCTGAGAGGGGACCGAATAGTAGTCCCACAAGCCAAGGTGCAGCAGGTCATCGCCTTGGCACACCAGGGGCACCAAAGGGCGCCAAAGACAAAGGCCTGCCTCCGACAGAAAGTTTGGTTCCCGGAGCTGGAAAGGAGAGTGGAGGAGTTTGTGGCCTCATGTGTATGGTGCGAGGTGGCATCGCCTGCGCTGCGGGAGCCAACCATCGAAACCATGCCCAGAGCGACCAGGCCGTGGGAGGACGTGGATTTTGGGTCCACGACCAGGGGCACACACTTCCTGGTGGTTGTCGATGAGTGGTCCCGATATCCGGAAGTGGAGTTCGTCGAGTCTGTTGCATTCGAAAAGATGGTAGTTGCGCTGGAGAAAATCTTTGCCACCCACGACTGGCCAAAGTGTTGTGCTCAGACAACGGGGCACCATTTCAGGGTGAGAGCTTTGCGGACCTCATGAACGGGTACGGCATACACCACAGGAAGGTCCCCCCACTGTGGCCCTGAGAAAACGGAGAAGCGGAGCGAATGATGCGCACGCTGAACAAGGTGTTCCGCATCGCTCAGGGCAAAGGCGCGTGTCTGCAGAGGCAATGTATGTGTTCCTAAGAGAACACAGGGCCACCCCGCATACATCCACAGGGGTGGCGCCGGTGGAGGCCACGTTTCAGTGCTGTCCAAGAGATGTTCTGCCAGAGGTGGGGGATCAGGAGCCCGCTGTCATTGATAATGAGCGGGTGGAAGAGAAGAAAAGGGCACAGACAGATCTGGAGAATGCCCGTTTGGGTTTTAGGCCACCAAGACTGGTCACGGGGGTTGAAGTCCTGGTGAGAAATTGACATCCTCAAGGAAAGCTCTCCCTGAACTATGAGCCAGCACCACTAGATGTGGTGGCAGTAAAGGGGTCAATGGTCACTGCATCCGATGGAAAGGCGTCTGTCACCCGGAATGCCAGCTTCTTTAAAAAACTGGGCGAACCCAGGGCAGAGACAATGGCAGACATGGACATGGAAGAGGTGCCAGATGAGGGCGATGGGCCCTCATTTCTGTCGGTATCTCTGACCCGAGAGGAGCATGGCGAAGGAACACCAACCAGAGAGACTGGCAGGAAGTACCCCATGAGGACAGGGTGAGGGAAACCTATGTCATGGACTAAGTGAACTGTTGTGATGTTGTTACTGGGGACCCAGGGCGGGTGTCATTAAAGGGGTTTCCGGTGACATGTTGGTATAGTGTGCTGTGAAGTTTGGTAGCTAGTGCTTCCTTTTCATGTGTTTGTTGTCATGGAAAAGGAGGAGTGTGGCGCTGACCCTTTAAGGGCGCACGCACGCGATGGAGTAATGTATCACTCCATCGCGTGACATATAAATAAACTGGCCATTCCTGACGGCCGCAGAACGACCGGGGACCCCGCACCAGCAACACTGTGTCTGTGTGTGTGTGTATGGAGGTGGGGGGCTCACGGACTACATAGAGAGTGGCAACATGGCCCTCTAACGATCCCGGGACCAGCTGGTGGTGAAACAGACAAACAGACAAATGTGCTCCATGTTGGAGGAGCTGAAAGGAAATGAGCGGCTGCCCGCGTTTGTTGGGGTACGCCGGAGGCAAAGCATGTGAGCTGTCTGCCCTGCGGACGCTCCCCTGATAGGCGTTGAATGAGAAAATGCTCCTTGATCGGCGCAGGGACAAAGATGGGTGAATTGTGTACGCCGTGAGCTCTGCGAAAGGAGCAAGGAATAAGAGAGGACTCTGCGCTTGCACCGAACGCAGGCATGTGGCATCAAAGCAGAGTGTTGCAGCAGCACCTACAATAGCCAAGCTGTTCCTAACGTGGACCTGTCACCCTTATGCTTGTCAGGATTCAGAGTCATGAGCACATGTGCCTCCTGCACCCTGTGCACTGCACATCGCACTAGCATCACCATAGTCTGGGATACTGCACACGCGGGACTTGACAAGTTTAAGACCCTCATGCACTGTACGAGAGGCCCTCTCCACTGCCAGTTAACACGAGAAACTGAATCCCACTGCTCGCTTGTAACACCAGGAAAGTCCTGCACTGCGTCAGTCATACAAGAACATCATAAATGGAACTGCTGGCTCTATCTCTCATTTCATGCCAGCAGGCCCACACTGTGTGATCACGGTCCTGGAGGTCCCTGCTGGTCTGGGCCCCACAGATCAGCACCTCCATCTCAGATGCTCCCGACATCCACGGTGCCCCCGGGACCGAGGCCATATCCCCATGGTCTATCAGGGTCCCGCCCTGCACCAACCAATAAGTCAGGGTGATCCCGGCAACTCATCAATGTGCTGGGCCCCCCAGCACTGGTGAGGCCGCTGCGTGACCGCCACCGGCCTCCCCACAATATTAACTGGCTATTGATCATAGCAGGTGCAAAATGGTGCGGGTACCTGGTCATCTAACATCAGTGATAGCATATGTCTAATACTTAAACACAGGTCCAAACTGTTGGCTTTGCCAATACTTGTTTATTGCAGGACTTCAGTGAAGGACACGCATAGAATGGCTGAAGGTAGACCTGATTCAGACATTTTAACTACACCAGTAGCAAGTTTACAACTCCAATTAATTCATTAACTCAGAAGACTGCTTTGAGAAAACACTGGCAGGTACTTCCAATGCAAGGTTTGCTGGTAAGGCTTAATTAAAGCAAGCTCAAAGAGTTCCCACGAGGAAGTGTTTCTGGTTTCAGTGTTGTCCTTACTATCCTCACTCCACAGATTCCTCATCGCCCTCTGTACTACCCCTCCTGGCTGATAGCTTGTACACTTTAGTTCTGCTGTCAGATTACTAGGGGAAAATGGTCTAAGTTCACTGGGCACAGCACCTCTATATATACTGGCTCCTATGCCTTGTCCAATGCAGGGTGCATTGTGGCATCAGGCAGAGCCAACATGGAGCCGGACTGCTGCCTCTGGCAGCGAAAAGGTTTTCGAAGAGCAGCTGCGTTGGGAGATCATTTCAAAAAATGATGGATCTGTGGGAGGATCATCTATCAGTAAGAACATTACAGAGAGGTAGTTAATTTGTTCACTAGCAACGTGCGCTTATGCCACTGTTTTGATGGTGCAGAAATTGGGCCACAATGTAAAACACACATGAAGCAATGTGACAAATCCAGGGAATTGGTCCCGTCTCCCCAAGGGGGAGGTACCCCTTTTGGAACTAGGGAGGTGAGCCCTCTATACAATATCCTCCCTAGGAGTCAGGGCAAGTGGGATTCCACTTAAGTGACCCCCCCTCTCGGGACAAAGAAGGCCTAAGTGAGGGTAACATCGCAACTTTCCATTTCCCCTTGTTGGTTACAATGGAAGTGATACTGTTGATAACATGCAGGGCCCCTTTGAGGTGGGTGGCTTTGTGACAGAATTCTTCTTATTCACAGCTCCTGTGTTAGCTGATGACCAATGGACTTCTCTTCTTATCTCCAGGGAAGTACTTAAAGACAGATGAAGGCAAAACCAGAGAGAACGCATCCAGCAGTAAATCCAAAGTAGCAACCTACGCCGAGACAGAAGCGATCCCTTTGACAGATGGAGAAGAATCACACAAAGGAGATGGTGGGCGGAGAGCAAGGGCTCTGTGAGTATTTCAGCTGCTTTGACTAAGGCACGGACCCCTAGCAGTCCAGGCCCGGTGAAGCAGGAAGCATGCCACAATGCAACCCAAGCTACTGGCGTTCTGAACACAGAGGTACAGAAAAGGAAGAAGAGGAGCAGGAGGGGTCTCTTCCTGTGCAAACAATCTTTGGCAGCGGCCGCGCTCACCATTGAGAAATCTGCTAGCATAGTAATGGGGTGTTCTATGACGTTGTTTGTTGAGCATGCATTATTTGCTGTTTTGGAAAACCCAAAGGTACACTGACGTCTCAAAGAGCTTCTGCTTATGAGGTGGGTATACTGAATCCAGCTGTTAAAATAATCAGATTTAAGACAGTGAACCCTTCCACGTTTGTAGCTGAACCACTGGCAGAAGACGAGCATGTACATGATTGGGCAAACTATGAGGAATTCTATGATGAGAGCCTGAGAGCAAAAGAAAATGCCTTGGCATCTGGGGAGATTCTTTTTATTAATGGGTCTTCAAAAATCGATCAAACTGATGGGCAAAGATATTCAGGTGCTGTTGTGATAAGGCACATGGCTAACGGGGAATTCGAAGTAATGACAAGTGCACGACTACGTCTCACTTTTCAGCACAGGCTGCAGAATTAGTGGCACTGATTGTCAGGCTCGAGAAACACACAGACCAGGAAGTAACCATGTACAGTGACTCCGCTTATGTGACGTCGACAGTACATGCAGGGCTAGCACATTGGAAAAGGAGGGGCTCCATCTGAGCGGACGGAACTCCAATGGAACACACCACCTTATTGGACCAACTTATTAAAGCACTACAACTCCCAGTAGCCATCACAATAGTCAAGTGTGCAGCGCACCTAAGAGAGCAGACTTTATTTCACGCAGAAACCAAGCCACAGACGAAGAAGCAAAAAGAGTTGCATATTCAACAGACATTATGAGCTTTGATATGCCTGATGTGAATGAAAGAATGGTGGTGATGATGATTGTAAATGAAAGCTTTAATAACTTATCGAAGACACAATTGATGTCAGTTCAAGGTGGAGCATCACAAGATGAGAAACATCTGTGGACACGGAGGGGGAGCTTTTTATGTAGTAAATTGCATCATATGTCAAAGGTTTACTGCTGGGCACACGCTGCAAACAGTCAGAGGAGTTATACCTCGACCGAATGGTCCTTTTCAGCATTTACATATTGATTATGTTGACATGCCGCAAGTTTGTAATGGATATAGATATCTGATAGTGGTGGTGTGCCCATTTTCTAGGTGGGTCGAGGCTGGCCCATGCACACACCCAGACTTGTGCTGCAAAGTTTTTAGTTCAGAAAGTATTTTCTAGATGGGGAATATGTGAGGTATTGAGATTAGATAATGGCCCACACTTTGTGAATGAAGTGTTCAAACAAATTAGCACATTGCTTAGTATAAAGCATAAGTTGTCTTCAGTTTATCACCCACAAGCAAATGGAATATGTGAGAGACTCAACGTTCTGCTCAAGGAAAGCATAGCTAAGCTAAAGTTAACTTTGAAAAAAGGATGGCTACATTGCCTGCCTCTTGCATTATATGCATTGAGGAATCAACCAGGCTCTGACCATTACCTCATGCTCCACGAACTAGTAATGGGGAGGCGAATGAGAACGCATCTCACTCCTCCATCGAGGACTAGAAGTGATGCCCAGACAACAGCAGAATTGTTAGGAGATGAGTTATGTGCGTACTTAACATGTATGACTTTAAGAATCTCTGTCATTTCAGAATAACTCAAGCAGACGGGGTGTCGGTCTCAGAACACAGATGAAGACCATACAGCAACCGGACCAAATGAACTATTATTGCCAAAATTATTTCCCAGAGATCAAATTCTGATCTGGAACTTTGTCCGCAAATGGCATCAACCCAGATGTAATGGTCCTTTTATCGTAGAGGACATTGCACCAAAGGCAGTGTAGGTCTTAGGGAGACGTGCTTGGATATTCCTCGGTGACGTGAAGATCTACACCGGCGAGACTGCTTCACCCCCACCCCATTCGGAAGCAAGCCACGGAGAAGTTGTTCTGCATGTGCAGACTAGATCAATGACGAGAAAGAAGGACGCAGAGACTGTCCAGTAGACAGATAAAGAGTTCATTGCACTGTGGTTCGTTCGAGACACTCTTTGTAGCTGCTAAGCAAGGAGTGAAAAAAGCTATTGTTCTTGAGCCACAGGAGATTACTAACATTGGACTGAGACATATTGAAGTCTTGAAGGGAGTAAAAATGCCAGACCTAGAGTTCATCTTTGAGAATTGGAATAGGGAGCAGTTCCCCAATTCCTTTCTCACTGTGTTTCTCTTTGGAAGCGCCCTTGGTGGTGCCTAATGGCAAACGTTCATTGGATCATTCTTGCTTTTTTCCTCTTCATTCTTCATGCATATCTTCATTGGTTGGGAGAACTGTTGACATACACGTGTTTTGCAAGATCCTAAAAATGGTCCTATCGTAAAGAAGACTGCTTATTGCTATCATGAGCAAATCCTCCAGCTACCTAAGTATAGGACAGCAGGCACAGATGGTCCTGTCTGACGAGGACGCACACAAACTGCTTGGAATGGTCTTTTATTTCTTGAGTGAAGAGCATCCTTATCTTGTTGGATGACAAACCAATACTCATGTATTTCTGAGGGATCCTAGAAATCGACCTGTGATAAATTGGCTGATACATGAAATTCGCAGGCAGATCTGTTCATTGCCTGATACATCTCGTTCATTGTCATTCTTCTTTCGCTTACAGTACGTACTGTCCCTTATGTAGATCCAAACAAGGCAGTAGTTCCTGTATATCTTCCTATGCAGCAGGAGGGTACAGATATGGCAATTATAAGGCAGCCAATGCCTTATGTGATTGTCCCTACTCAAGTGGTACATATAAAAGCGCCTAGTCCTGTGACAGATAGGTCTAGGCTTCCTTTGGGGGCGAGGTCGGCTTTGCAGGTTTTTCATGATTCCTGGATACCTTCGTATTATACCAATAGGAAGAGATCCAATGTGACTCTTTCTACACCAGTAGCACATGTAAAGACATCGGTTTCACTGACAAATATACCTAGGATTCCCCCAGTGAGTAGGAATTATGCTGATATACTTCATGAGATGATTATAAAAGCTCATGAGGCAAGAAGGAGACCTAAGAGAAGTTCAAGAGGGAGGGGGAGTGATCATGAATTGAATGATTATCTAGATAGTACCGCACATTTGGGGAACAATATATGGTATTAGCACATGATGGAAGGAGGCAAACAAACCTCAGAGGAGGAATGCTATGTATGTGCACTCCTGCCTTATAGTATGGGGAAGTCTAAGATATTCATAGCCATTGAAATAGATGTTCAGACAGCACATTGTCTATCTCACATTGCACTCTGCCGAGCAAGATGTCGGTTCATGGGCAGAACAGCCTCTTTAGTATGGGCAACAGAATGGACAGATCCAGACGAAGATGATTATGTTCAAGACAAGAAGACAAGAGCAAGAGCCCACACCAGAAATCATGTGATCAGATACGAACAGCCTGGAGTGAAAGGGGTTGGAATCAGATGGGAAGTGAACAGAAGACTTTAGAATCCAGGAAAATCTGCAAAAGAAATTTGAAGATGGAAAAACAGAGGTATTAGTACTTGTACTTTCTCCAGACTGATGGGAAGAAGGAGTAGTTATCTGCAGAGCATGGGTAGTAATGGGCCACTACAAACCAACCATTGACATTGTGGAAAACGGATGCAAACCGTTATGGCCTAGACTTGCTAAACTACTGACATGGGTCGAAGACAAAGGAGGGCTCTTACAGATAGTGCCTTTGGATAGTGAAAAGGTAGGCTTTAGAAATAATGGCACAAGAAAACTTGGAGAGAATCAGAATTGTGGTTGCATCTTTGACATACCAGGAATGAGCATTGGAACAGCAGTGATAATGGATCACTACTGGGCTTGTGGATCCTTAGCTTATATGAAGCTCCCCAAAGATTGGGGAGGACTATATTCTATAGTGAATCTCCATGTTCCAGCATTGGTAATTCCTAAAAGTGATCTGAACATTGGTGAGTTCCTAAAAGCAGATTGTCACTTGAGGAAGAAGAGATCTGCTGAACTCCTGAATCGGATGAAGAGAGAGAACTATTTCTCAAGTCAATAGAAGCATTTGATTCTATCCCATATGAACACTGATTGTTGGGTAAGACTTCATCGATATTCACGATAATTTTCATGCCCAGGATCCAGACAGATGTAAATACTAAGTGGTTACAAATAAGCAGATGGGAGCTTTTGCAGACGATCAACACTACCATAAAGGGATTCAATGCTATCAAGGAAGAGCTGAGAGCCATACGACTGATGGCTCTTCAGAATAGATATGTCCTAGACATAATTACAGCAATGGATGGAGTTGTTTGTGCCAAAATTGAAGAATCATGTTGCACATTCAAACCTTCTCATGATGACGAGAATGGTACATTGACAGAGGCCATATCGATGCTGACAAAGTTATACGTCCAGATGATAGACAAAGTGGAAGACATTGCTGATGACTGTTGGTTTGGATCAATATTCACATGGGTTCCACAATGGATGGCAGGTATGTTCAAGTTCCTTGGAGCCCTGGTAGTGATGATATTGCTTGGATTTTGTGTGATCAGGATAATAATCTCACAATGCAAAAAGACTGCAAAGAAAGCTGTAGGAATGAAGATCATGATTGATGTTGAATCAGGATGGAAAACTAAAGAGCTGACAGATGAATAAATCAGAGACTACGTGAAGGCCAGCATTTTCCTGTACCCAAACAACCACAAGAAATATGTGGAGAAGTGGATCTACTGCAGTCCAAGTGTACATTGCATGCTTATGTCCTGGAGTACTGATGAGCATGTGAAATCAGTAGGATGCCTGAAGGGAGTCATAAAGATATGGGTCCCAAAGAAGCACTTTGTCAGGATTCGCCCCTGGAAGATATGGAATGCCTGGCGATTCTTATTCCTTCCAAAGAACAGACATTACAGTCTAGTCCTCATCCAATATGGCGGATGACCCTTTAAATCCTGACCACGCCCACTGCTCGGCGCGTTGTATCTGTTTTGCTTCGTGAACACTCAACGCTTGTATTGCACCTTGACTATTAGTCTCACGGTTCCCTACATTTGTAGGAAACTGCCCTCTTGCCTAAAGTTCTTTTCTGTTTTCGTTTTTCTGCCTTCCTTGCCTTCCGTCTCCTCTTCCCAGTACTTCGCCGGGTGTTGGGTTTATTCCTGGGTTTGCTGTCTTCCCTGTCTGTCCTCTTACTTACCTTTCTGTCCTCTTGCTGGTTTCCTTTCACACTGCATGGTCTTGTACTTTCTGTCTTCTTAGCTTCCGGGTACACTGCTCTTGTTTTTGTGTCGCAGATTTGCCTCTTCCGTGATTCTTCACGCAATACTTACCTTATTGCACACTAGGCTGCGTCCACTTCTCTGAGGTACATGGGTCCCTTATTCTGCTGCTTCCTGCAGTTCATCTGTTCTGTACTTACACATCTGTACGACTTACCTATTTTCTCTTGTGAGTCTCTGTCCTCCCATTCTGTTTATCCTTCTCTGTGCAGTCAGGTACTGGTTCTGCACACCGCCCATTTCTGCCCTGGAGCTCCGCACTTGCCAGAATCATTCATTCTAAAGATCATCTCTATCCACCAACATTGTAACCTTTTGGAACTATTACTAGCCTATCGGAGGATTGGACTCAGTGATTCACCTACCTTCTTTCTTCTAGTACGGGAAGGACCACACAGTACTGTTGGTAGACTAACAGGGTTTTTTATGGACCAGAGGCTTTTTCCCTGTTTATTGGGGTCTAGCTCCTTGGGGTTCCCCTTAGGCAGGTCCCATTCCCTGCCAAGGTGGCCTCTGAGGAAGCTAGACCCTACTTGCACGATAAGAAGAAGAAGACAGCTAAGGAAAGACCGATACCAGACCACAGGAAATCTCGGAAGAAGACCACTGCTGATTCCAAGGACAGTTCTTCTGAAGGTCCAAGTGAGGAGGAGATTGGGAAGGTACGACCCTTATCTGACACACTTCTTCAGACGTGGATGTCTAGATATGAAGGATGAGAGAGTGGTCGATGAATCGCCCAGAGGGGGGAGTGAGAGGTGGAGCCAAGTACCCCCACCCAAAGTACCTCCCCATGCTGCCTATATGTTGGGAGCCAGAGTGTGAGACATGTGCAGTACCAGTGAAAATACTGATACCAAAGAGAATCGTGGAAGTAAGGTTCCCATTGAGGAAGCCATACATGCATTCATGACATTATAACAGCCATTTGAATGAAATCCCGGAGGAAGTGTGAAAACCGAGCAAAGGAGAAGATTGGTGACTTCATGAAGAAGCAGATCTGATGCACCCAGAAGAGATGAAGAGACCAGAGAACATAAATATTCTATAGGCTCTAAAGAGGAGGTGTTAAAGATGAGCAACATTTCGAGTTTGAGATGAAGATATTCATGCAACAGAAATAATGAAGAAGATATCAAGTCATTTTACAATTGTACAGATGCAGTAACGCAAGTAGAGAAAGTATTCTTAAAGGCTGGCTATGTAGTGAATAGATTGCAGTGATGCATCAATGTATATGCATAGGAAATGTATTGATTATGAATGATTCCACAACGTACTTTAGCAGTGCTGGATCACGTAAGCACGAAGGCTTTTTCAATGTGTCGCAGTTGTAAATTGAAAACTGAACCATGGAGGTGAATCAAAGAAAGGCTTGGTTGGCCCAAGACCAGGAAGTCAAGGCCACCGTGGGCCTGAATGATCAAGCAGTGGTTACAGAACGTGTGAAAAGAACAAAACTCCTGTCTTCAATGAGGAGCAAGAACATTGAAGATGTCAGATTTATCATTTAATAGTATTTTAAATACAGAAAGAGTCTAAAACGTGGGCTGCAGTCACATGGTCAGATGAAAATAGACATTGGGACGAGCTGCATCGCAACCAAGAAGACAGAGTATGCCTATACTCCCTAAATATTCTCCAACACAGAGAACATTTCAAAGGCCATGTTCAAAGCCTTAATTGACTAGCATACTGCAAGAGTGATCATAGATGACTAATTGGTGGGAGGCTATAGTTATGACCAGCCCACCAGCACCTTGATGCCAGCCTGCGTGCTGCTTATGTAGGTGGAATATTACATAGGGGTACGAGGATGCCAACCAATTATAGAGGGCCATGTAATAGAGAGCCCTATAGTTTGTATAACCAATGGGACATCGTGTATTTCATGACGTTCATAGAAACCTGCACTAGGAGTGGCTTAGTTGCCCCACCTGATGTTAGAAACACAATAACCTTCCATGACAAATATGGAACGTATACATAGATGTTCCCCGTAAGCCTATCACCTTCCCAAGTAGGTTTTTGTAGTTTGCAACGTAGGTTGACATCAATGATCACAAGTTTTTACTATAAATGTTGGGTTTTTTAATGAAATGCATTGAGTGTGAAGATCGAGCAAGTTCATTGAAGTTCGGTGTGCTCCCTGTTTTAGATAATTGATTTTAAAACAGATGTGCTTTGCCAACTTCCTGAGTCCGTTTGATTATTGATGTTTGAGTATATTCTGCATCTCCATCCATCTCAAAGTATTGCTATCTCGTCTGAAAGGACTGGGTTGGACACCCCAGTTCAATGGTGAAAGGAGGTGGTGTGTGGAGTAAATAGAGGATTGCAGTGTACAAGGGAATGTGAGTGTAATGAGTGCATGGCAGGGAAGGAAGGGAGGTGTTAGGAATGCGCTGTCTGATGTCACAAAGGTGATAAGTGACCCCCTCCCCTGTGAGAAAAAAGGAAAATAAATAAACAGATAAAAAGTTATATGGCAACTACCGTGTGCTCCATACCTTGGGAAGTGGGGTGAGCACCATAACAAAATAATTTTAGGAAATAGGGATTAGACATGTTTTCTTTCTTTGATTTTTAATGAAACATTGTGTATAACCATGTCCTCTTGTCTGTGCCCTATATCTGACCTACCACAGCCCTTACTTTAGGGAAATAAAGCACACATTGCACGGAGAGAAAATAAAGTAAAGGTACTGATGCTGTCTGCATGGGGAGAAATAGACAGGAGCTCAATTTCCATATGGCGTTGACATTTCATGCACTGATTTTACTCCAGGCCATATTTCCATTCATTTGCGAGGTGGAGACGAGGGGCAGATTGTACATTATGATCCCGCCGCTGCCTTCCTTTCAGCCAGGCAAATACTCCAGCATTTGCACCAGCATGAAACGTCGTAAACTCTCTCTGGGTAATTTACACGGAACTCAAAAATGAGTTCCATTATGTTAAATAACAAAGTGACAATAGGTTTTCAATGATTTTTTAATTGTAGTCCAACAGGCCTCTGTGTAGGTCCAGTGGAGTATACTTTTGATTTACTTTTTAAATGAAAGTTTCGCTATTATGAGCAGAAGAGAGCTGGGATGCTTTAGCTGTCAAACAGCTGTCTTGTGCTCAGTCCAGCCTCACCCAATTGCTGACTTGAATCCCCTATTGGCCCGCCCCAGAAGTGCACTTCTTCAATATGCCAAATACCCTGTCTGCACTGCGCATTGCTAGAGGTCTTTCCCTTTTTAAAAGGTAACATGAGTATTTCAAAAGCGGCAGTAATTAAGACAGGATTCAATGAAGCGCTGGAGCGTTATCTTGGCATGCAATCTGTTTAATCATCAGGCACGAACTGGCGCGATGGTGGGTGCTCCGCCTACATACGTGGGTTGCAACCCACTTTACAACAATAGAAAGGGGACAGGGTCTCCCAGTTTAACATTAGTATTGCAGAGGGGACACTACATCTCCCCCTTGCTTAACAAAGAACCATCAACCTTAGTTCATTTCTTCATTCCAGCAAGAAGGCTTGCAGACCACCCTTCAAGAAGGGTTGCGCAGGCAAGGCGTGTTCTCTGAGTGGCAGTTACTGTCACTGTCATCAGCGTACAGGTCTCCTTCTCTGTATTCAGAGTCCACATCAGACGAGTCTTCACCGTCTGTGGTGTTGTTGTTCATCTGGTGTTCTTCACCATCAAATGTCCGAATGAATGAAGAGTTTCTGGTGACCGTGCCATTGGGAATAGCTGCAGTTATCATGGACCCTTGTACGTGCGTCACAGTCATTGGTACTGCCTTGAATGCCGACACTTCCTTCGAGTCTTGAGTTTGCCGGACGAGTACTTGATCACCTATATGGAGGTTGCTGGGCTTTGCCTACCTGCGGTGGTCAGCAAACTCCTTCATCTTGTTCTTGCTTTCTTTGTCTTTGGCCCGGGCTGTTTTAGCGTACTCCGCCGGTAAAGACATGTTGGGATTGTGTGGTAGTGTTTTTCTTATGACTCGTCCAAACATTAGTGCTGAGGGACAGGTTTCTGTAGAGCTGTGTGGCGTGTTTCTGTAGTCCTGCAATAAAGTGCATATGGCCTGCATGAAGGATCCCTTCGTGATGGCGCATACTTGTAGAGTGCGTTTTAGATTGCTCATGAATCTTTCCACTGTTCCGTTGGCTTGCTGCCACAAGGGTGTAACTTTCTGATGTTGGAACCCAAGGTATTCTGCAAACATGGCAAAGTCATGTCCGGTAAAAGGAGGTCAATTTTTCGGACTTCACGATGGAGGGATTTCCATAGTCATCAAATGTCTTGCCTAATGCCGGTATCACCGCATGGGCACTGGTGGAATGAATTAAATGCACGTCCAGGAATCAGGACATTTCTTCAATGATTACGAGTACGTACTTGCCATTTGCTAATGGGCCAAACATGTCAATGGCAACCTCGTCCCATACGTGTGGTGGCATCGGTGTTATCTTGAGAGGCTCAGGAAATATTTGTGGGGGTGCTGCCTTCCATTCTATGCACTTGGCCAGTACTTGTTCCACCCTTTCATCCATCTGTGAGAACCACAATTTAGTTCTCAGTTGTCTTTTTGTGGAGACAATCCCTCGATGTCCCGAGTGTGCCAATGCAAGTATTGGATCCTGCACGCTTGTTGGGATAACAATTCTATTTTCCTTCAGCAATAATCCTTTCGGGACATTGACAATGAGTGTCTTATGAAAGGGAATGTGTGAAAGTGTCTCTCTTCAGCTTTGGATAGTGGCTGGCTGTGTTTGTTTTTGGTGTGCCACTGGCCCGACTTCAGGCACTCTTGTATTTTATGAAGTAACGGGACATTTTTCAGGACTACTAGTAGTTGTGCACTTGTGATTGATTTGGGCATTGCATTGCTTACTAGATAGTTTATGTACTGACTTGCTTTGATGGATTGTCTCTAATCCTGAACAGGTAGGGGATATTGAGATAGGAAATCCGCCGGGTTGTTTTCTTTCCCCGGATGATATATTATTTTAAAAGAAAATTCTTGTAGTCGGAGACCCCACCTGGCAATGCGCGGTGGCATCTTGGCCATGGGTTTACAGTACATGGTGGTAAGGGCTTGGTGGTCTGTAATGATGGTAAAAGGGCGTCCATACAAGAACAAATGGTAATGTTCACATGCCCATACTACTCCGAGGCTCTCTTTTACCGGTTGTGAGTAGGCACATTCTGTTGCATAGAGACTGTGGCCCTCATTACAACCCAGGCGTTAAAGGGTTAACGGCGCCGTAAAAGGTGGCGGCGCCGTTAAACCCTTAAAGGGATAGTCCAGTAAAAAAATGTATTTTAAAAATAGATAGGCAACATTAAAAAAATAATATTAGCACTTTTTTTAAAAAAACTTCCTATGTAAAATTTTGAGCTATTGAAGCTCAAAATTCGCAAAAGCAAGCACATGGGCGCATCCATTTTGGGAAATGGATGCCCGCCTGTGTTGGCTTTTGCTTTTGCGGCACTAATGAAGGAAAAGCCAGCCAGCTGTAGTAAACAAAAGCTACCGCTGGGTGGCTTTTCCTTCATTGGTGCTGTACGCGGAGGACGGGGACCATAGACCAGAGCAGGAAAGCTGCAGCTGAATCTCAGTAAGTGCTATTTATTTTAATAAAAAAATAAGCACTAGCTGCGTTTTTTTTCTAAGTTTTCCGGGCTTTCAAAACGTTTTGAAGCGACCGCAAACATAAATACAACGTTGTGTTTGAAAACGCTGCAGTTTTTCTTTCCGAGTTTCTCAGGCTCCTCGGAGGAGCCTGAGAAACTCGGAAAGAAAAACTGCAGCGTTTTCAAACACAACCGTGTTGTTTTTCTGCCTGCTTTGGGTCTCCGGTGCTCCCCCAGGGAGCCTGTGGCCTGTGACTCGCACATGCTACAATGCATCTTGGGGTGTTGGGTGGAGCTCCTGACTTTGCTTGAGCTAGTATGGCCCCCTAGACCGACAGGGCTGGCATCAACTGTTCCTTCGGTGTTGCGCTCTGGGTCGTAATATGCCATGCAGGAGGCGGACACAATTTGTTTTTTGATTTCTTGAAACGCCTCATCACACTCGCTGGACCAGGAGAATTCTTTTCCCTTTCCTGTGAGCAGTTGGAGGGGTATGCTGACTGAGGCGAAGACCTGAATATATCTGGTGCAGTAGCGCGCTATGCCTAGGAAAGATCGTACAGCAGACACTGATGTAGGCTTGGGGGCTTCCACTAATGCTGGTACCTTTTCTGGGTCAGGCTGTAGTCCGTTATGTGAGAATATGTGTCTGAAAAATATTAGTGTAATTTTGCTGATCTCACATTTTTCTGCATTTAATGTCAAATTTGCCTCTTCTAGTGCCATACACACTCTTCTGAGCGTGTCGTCATGTGCGTCTTGTGTGGCCCCAAATATTAGAATGTCATCGCTGTAGTTTAAACAGTGGGAGATATGCTTAATGGATTTAATTTTGGAAAATGTCCGCAGCTGATGGCACTCCAAAGCTGAGGCGCTTGTACCTGAAAAGCCCGAAGTGTGTGGAGAAGGTGGTTATGTATCAGGATGATGGATGTGACTCTAGCGTTGGTATCTTTTGTTTAAGTCAAGTTTAGAGAAGACTTTCGCCCCGTGCAGCAAGTGCATCATGTCAGTCATTTGGGGTGGCACATGCCTTTCTCTTTCTATTGCTACATTGGGCGCTCTCATATCTACACAGATGCGGATGCTGGCGGTATTCTACTTTTTTGGCACGGGTACTATGGGGGGCACCTGAGATGTGGGTCCCTCTGCTGATTCAATAATGTCTTGTTCTAATAATGACTGCATTTCATCTTCCACATGCTTTTGGATGTTGAGGGGTATGCCCCTGTAGTGTTGAGGAATCGGTTGTACCTGGGTATTTATGTGTAGTTTTATTGGTTTGTTCTTAAGCTTCCTGAAGCCTTTGAACAATGACGATAACATTTTCTTCATCATTTCCTTCGTGCCGGTGGTATATGCAGACATGATCTGGTACATTACTTTTATTAGTCACATTTGAATGGGTGAACGAAAACAGAAGATGCTTCTCCCTGGTACTTCTCCTTTCACCACATACATTTTGACTTTCAGGATCTTATCTTTGCACTGGCACTTGGCTGTGAACATTCTTGTGCAGTTGAGAGGTTTATTTGTGCCATATGGATATATGTCGGTGTCTGCTTTGTGCAGCTCTTTCTTTTTGACGAGAGACCTGTATGTTTCTTTGTTAATGACATTTACCATTGCCCTGGTGACTATCAGAAATTCACGGCTCTGTCCGTTTATCTGCAGTAACAGGGATAGGCTATATTCCGTGGCTCTGCTGTTCCCTATGGCATGTATGTATCATCTCTTTCGGTATCCACTCGATGAGGAGGAATGTGATTCATGTCTCCATCACAGGGATGTTTCCAGGTATCTAATCTTCTGTCTAGGTGCTCGTCATTGTGAGTCGCTTCTGCGTCTGTATTGCTCGGAGTCTTCTTTTCTATCGGTACGCCGCCAGTCTCTGTGCAACGACTCACGTGTTTTGCTGTGTGAGCTGTCTCTGCTGGTTTCGGGAGATCGCCACGTGGTCAGTCGAGGACTTTCCCGCCTTGGGCAATGGCATTCTCACCTGCCGGTGTCTCTGCTTGATTCCACCGTTCGAAAGAATTTAATGTTCCTAGATACTGATGAAAAGTGGTTTTCTCCTCCGCATTTATCACAATGGTGTCCTACTGCCAGGCATAGGCCAACATGAGGAAAATTATATCCGCATCTGTAGCACTTCTTTTTTTTCTTAGCTGCGTTCTGATGTGCGTATGGGGCACTGCGTTGCTGATGAATCAGATTGAGTCATTTTAATATTGCTTGGTCATTCAGTTTGTAGTGATAATGCAGCGTCCGGTCTCGCAAGTTGGAGTATTTCGTCCAGAGTTCTTCTTTTCTGTAGCAGTTTTTTCCGGAAGTCTGGTGATTCGCACCCTGCAATGGCCTGTGATTTTAGGGCTTCATCTGTGGAGTAGCGATCAAAATCACAGTATTTCTCCTTTTTTCATAGTCACATCATGAAGTTGTCCATGTTTTCTCCCTTTTCCTGTGTGGACGTGAGGAACACGTGTCACTAGTAACCCACATTGCAAAATAATTGTTCAGTGAGTCAATCAGAGGCATTGCTAGGGGGGGGCTAACGGGGCTATAGCCCCTGGTCTTTTGGTTGTAGCCCCGGATAGAATCTCAGGAGCTACAGCCAAAAGGCTAGCTAGCCCCCAGTCCCGACAGCTCCGACATCAGCGTAGCCCTGGGTCTTTTCTAGACCTAGCAACACCCCTGGAGTCAATTATGCCTTGGAAGGTATCTGTATTGTTTTCAGGGATCTCAAATATAATGTCCCTCACTACCGGTCCTAGTGAGTACATTAATACCCCTCTGAGGCGGCATTCTTCTCTGACGCCTGTTGCATCAATGTATATGTGTAATTCTTTTAGCCACCTGGCCCATCTTGGTGCCAAACTGCTTGTGTCAAATATGTTGAAATGCTTCATAGCTTGTAGTTGTAGTGAGTCATTGCCGCCCTCCTCTCTGTGGGTAGGACTTCGAGAAGTTGAATTGGACTGGGGGGGCTCTGTGAGCTGCTGCTCACTTCAATATCAGACATGATGGCTAGGGAACAAAGTTTATTGCTCGCTTACCTTTGGAATTGTGGCTGGCTGTTCTGGAGATTTACTGCTGCTGTGAACTGGATGACAGCATGGGGTAGAGAGGCCTTCTCCACCAAATGTTTCCTTGGCCTGGTGCTTGCGGCAGGATGAATACCTGGTGGCAGAGTGTGCAGCTTGATTGGATGCTTGCTGATTGAAAATGGGGTTTTGTCCTCTGCAAATGGGCATTGGGCTGTTGAAACGCTATGGTATCGTGATCTGTCAAATTTCCCAGGTGGCAATGCTTTTTGGCATGCCTACGAGGTTTGCGTATTGCGGCACGTGTCGTACGCATCAGGCACATGTGCTTTAGTGTTCAATTCGCATTTAAATTTCCTCTGTGCCAGTGTAAGTGTTAATTTCCCTTTCGTGCAACGATCTCACCTTCTGATGCATGGAATGCAGTATGACAGTATGCCCCATGCGCCGGAGCATGGCGCAGGTGTTTTTGGCTCTGTCCGTGGCAGTACAGACGAGTAGTTTGAGAATTCACTGTCGCGTGATCGCGAAGGCAGCATTTTGAAAATAAGTCAGCTTGCGCGAGTAATCACCTTGTCGCCATTGTTAGACTGAGACTGGTAACATGAGTATTTCAAAAGCGGCAATAAATAAGACAGGATTCAAAGAAGCGCAGAGGCGCTATCTTGGCATGCAATCTGTTTAATCATCAGGTGCGAAATGGCGCGAAGGCAGGTGCTCCACCTACATTAACACGTGGGTTGCAACCCACTTTACAACAATAGAAAGGGGACAGGGTCTCCATGGAAAGGGGACACTACAGGCATTTTGGTGTGTTCCCGCAAGTGCTGCACAGACTGAAAGTGCGCCACACACGACTCAACTTTACTAGATAATAGATAGCTCCTGTTGAGGCGCCGCTTCTACCTGAAGCGTCCCCTCGGAGAAGGCCCTGCTTGCGCAGGAATGATACGCGGGAGCCGGGGTGTCATGCAACCTCTTTTATTCAACTCTTCGGCGGAACTGCCGAACCTGCCCTCGTCCCTCCCCTTCCCCTGACGTCACGTCCGGGACGTCATGTCCTGTGGGACCCAACAGGGGTCCGCCCAAACAACGATGTGGGCAACCTGACATCTCCCCCCTTTTTATCATGCGAGTTGAGGGGCTCCCCTCTTAACCTATCTCCTCGATGAGTCGCGTCGGCTTCATGCGACTCCTCTGCGGTCGTGTTGTCTTGATCGGGGTCGGTTCGTCCCTGGCGAGTGTGGGGAGGGGCGCCTCACCTTCTGACTCTTCCCCGTCTCCTTAGTACGCTTCTTCGCGTGGTCTGTCCTCATCGCTATCTCTGTCCCAGGTCCATTGGCCTGCTGGAGTCAGTCTGACTCGTTTGAAGTGCGAGCTGTTCCTGGTTACCGTTGAGCGGTCGTCTCTTTGTGCTGTGACCATAGAGCCCTTCTTGTGTGTCACGACCAGAGGCGTGGGTGCAAAGGTGGCTTCTTCTTTCCGGTTCTGGGTTTGCCTGAGCCATACTTCGTCTCCTGGTTGCATTATGTTCTCCCGAGCTCTTCTTTTCCTGTCTGTGATCTCTTTTGTCTTTGCTTTCCTTGCGGTGTCATTTGCTTGCGCTTCTTGTTCAGGCGGTGTCAGATCTTGTGGTCTCGGGTCTTCAGGTAGTCGCGTGGTGATCGGTCTTCGGAACATCAGGTCTGCGGGGCACACTCCCATCGTGCTGTGGGGCATGTGCCTGTATTCTCGTAGTAATTGATTGAGGGCCTGTTCGAATGGCTTGTTTTGCACATGGGCTATTTGGAGGGTCCTCTTTATGTTGGCCATGAACCTCTCGACCATGCCGTTGGCCTGTGGCCATCGGGGGGTTATGCATCGATGTTGAAACCCCATGTACTTTGCGAATTGCTGAAAGTCTTGACTTATAAATGTGGGACCGTTGTCAGACTTTATGATCTTGGGGATGCCATAGGCAGAGAGCATCCTGTCAATAGCTGGAATGACACATGCTGTGGCACTGCTCTCTACTATTTGGGCGTCCAGGTATCTTGAATGTTCGTCTATAAGTACGACCACGTGTGTCCCGTTGTTCAATGGTCCGAATAGGTCTATTGCTAGCTCTTCCCACACTTTGTTTGGCAGCGGTGAAGATTGTAATGGGTTTGGGTGTGGCGGGGGTGCCACTTGCGCACATACGTGGCAATTTCCCACTATGGTTTCCACCAAGCGATCGAGTTGAGGGAACCAGACTTTCTGGTGAAGGAGGCGCTTTGTGGCGACTACGCCTCTGTGTCCTTCATGTGCTAGGTGTACTATCCTCTCCCGGAGCGTTCTCGGGATGATGACCTTGCAACCTTTTAGTATGATGTTGTCCTCTACCACGGTCAGCTCTTCCCGGACTTGATCCAGCCACTTGATGTCTTCTCTCGTAGTGTCCGATTCACCTCTGGCTTGATGTTTCATGAGGGCCGTCTTGTCCATCTGTAGGCAGTGTCGGGCGATTTGCAGCGCTGGGTCTGCCTCTGATTGTATCGATAGCTCCAGCCACCCTACTGGGAGTGGTTGCAGGTGATGTATGATGTAATTTATGTATGCGTCCGCTATGGCCGGTTGAGACGCCGTCGTGGACATGGGATGCCGGGAGAGATAATCCGCTGGGTTTTCTTCCTTTCCTGGCCGGTGCTGTATGTGGAACCTGTAGTCCTGTAGGCTGAGGCCCCATCTGGCAATTCTCGGTGGCATCCTGGCCTTCGGGGTGCCGTATATGGTAAGTAGTGCCTGGTGGTCCGTGATGATGGTGCACTCCTTGCCAAACAGGAAGAGATGAAAATATTCACAAGCCCAGACGACCGCGAGGCTCTCTTTTTCGGCCTGAGAGTATGCCTGTTCTGTGGTCGTCTGGCTCCGGCTGGCGTATGCTACCACATGCGTGATGTGTGGCTCCTTGTGATCTTTCTGGGTCAATATGGCGCCGAGTCCCACCAGGCTGGCATCCACTATTAGTTCGGTGTCACGGCTGGCGTCAAAGTATGCCATGTCTTCTGCCTGTGCGATGGCCTTCCTTATCGCTTCGAACGCTGCTTGACAGTCCTTCGACCATGTGAATGGCGTGTCCTTCCGGGTGAGTAGGCGCAGGGGATTACTGACTGTGGCGTAGTCTTTCAGGTATCTGGAGCAATAGCTGGCCAGTCCTAGAAACAACCTGAGGTCGGTGGTGTTCACGGGGGGCGTGGCTGAGTTGAGGGCCTCTACTTTTTCTGGGTCGGGTCTCATGCCTTTATCCGAGAAGATGTGCCCAAAAAACCTCAGAGACCCTTTCGAGAGCTCGCACTTGGATTTGTTCAAGGTTAGCCCTGCGTCGTCCAGTGCTTGGCATACCCTGTGTAGTGCTTGGTCATGTTCTTCCTGTGATTTGCCGTAGACTAGGACGTCGTCCGAATAGTTCAGACAGTTGGGGACTTGTCTGATCACTTTGTGAATCTCCTCCTGAAAGATCTCGGCGGCCAAGGATATGCCAAAACTGAGTCTTTTGTATTGAAACAGGCCGAGATGCGTGACGAATGTGGTGATGTAACGGGATTCCGGTGCGATTTCAATTTGGTGGTATCCTTTTGTGAGGTCTAACTTGGAGAAAACTCTCGCCCCATGAAGAAGGTGAATCATGTCCGTTATCCTGGGCGCTTGATGCCTCTCCCTTTCGATGGCTGTATTGGCTCTGCTCATATCTACGCATAAACGTATGGATCCTTCCGGTGACTTCTTGGGGACGGGGACGATGGGCGATACCCATGGCGTCGGGCCCGATACCGGTTCTATGACGTTCATTTTGATGAGCTTGTCCAACTCCTCTTCCACCTGTCTCTGGATATTGAACGGAATGCCTCGATAGTGTTGAGCCACTGGTTTGACCTGACGGTTGATGTGGAGGTGTACTTTCCGGTTTCGCAGCTTGCCTAGGCCAGTGAAGAGTTTTGGGAATGATTGTTCGATTGAGTCCGGTTTTGTAAAGTACTTGTGGGCCATCAGCTGGTATAAGATGTGTACTAGTCCCATGTCTACTGCTGTCCGGAAGCTCAGTATACATCCTCTGTTGGCTTCTGTGTCTAGAATGTACAGCGGGATCTTTGCTGAGTGTTCTTTATGTGTGCATCTGGCTGTGATCATGCCTTTGCATGGCAGGGGTGTCGTGGAGCCATAGGGGTATATGTCTACCGTGGCCTTTCTAATCTTTGGCTGTGTGGTCAAAGACTGATATGCGCTTTCACTGATGATGTTGACCGTCGCTCCGGTATCCACGAGAAACTTCAGTGGGGTGTCATTCACCTGAAGTGTCAAAATGGGGCTGTGTTGGGTGGCCGCCGTGTTGTCCTGTAGGGCCCATACGTAACCTTTCCTTCTCTGATCCTCATCTGACGAAGGGGTGTCAGTACTGGTGGGGGATCTGGTCTCAACGTTTCTTACAAAACGCCGCCTGTGTGATCGTCTCATGTTCTCTGACAAACGTTTATCTTCGCGTGTGTATCGGCTTCTGCGGTCGCTGTCTTCTTTCCTGGCGCGCCGTCTTTCGCTGTCCACTGCAGGTCTTGGCGGGCTCTGTGGGGTGGGCCGGCGCCTTTCTTGGTAGCGATGTTTGGGAGTTGTGTGGGTTGGGGCGTTCTTACACATGGCCCTGTAATGGTCCATTCCCCCGCATGCGGCGCACTTTTGCCCTACAGCCGGGCATGTCCCTGTGTGTGGGTATTCATAACCACATTTAAAACATGTGGCATCGGGGTGTTTGTTGACTTGATTTGGGTGGGTATGCAGTTTATTGATCGACTCAGTGTTGTCACTGGGTTGGTGTATGGACACTTTTCCTAGGCTGTCCAATTGCGAGTCCACTGCTGCTTCCATGCGGGCCAGCGCCAGGATTTCTTCTAGCGATCGTTGTTTCTGTAGGAACTGTTTACGAAATGGCTGTGATAGGCATACGGCTATTACTTGGGACCTGAGCGCCTCTTCATTGGAGTATCTATGGAATTTGCAATGTTTCAGTTTGATGCGGAGGCGCATCACAAAACTGTCTATTGATTCCCCTTTTTCCTGTCTTGTTGTGTGGAACATATGGCGCTCATAATCCACGTTTGTATGTGGTGCAAAGTATTCGGACAGCTTGGCGTGTAGCTCCCCGTATGTGACTTTTTCTACATTCAGCAGCTCCCCCGCAATGTCTCTTACCGCTGGTCCCACTGCCATGAACAGTGCGTTTTTCAGTCTTGTGTCGTCCGTCAATCCTATGGCACCTGTGTAGAACTTGAAGTCCCGTAGCCATATGTTCCATCTGGGCCCCAGATTGGAGGTATCTATGATTTCAAATGGGTTGGGCATGTGCATGACTTGGGCTGCTCCCTCCTGGTGTGCATGCTGGCTGTTGTCCTGTATTGTGTCAGCATTTCCAGGTGCCGGTCCTACCCCGCCCGAGGAGGACGCTGGCGTGGTCGCCGTGTCCGACATGACTGCGTAGCAGTGAAGACTTTGTGTGTCGCTATGCTGTGGCACCTGGGGCTGTGCTTGGGCAGCTGCAGCAGCCATACTGCTGTGTGAGGTGAATTACCTTCCCCACCTCACCGCTTCCTTGCAGCGTGGCCTTATTTCTTGGCCTGCGCAGCCTCACTCCGCAACGTGGGAGGGGGTTGTTTCCTCTGGCGACACTCCCCCGTTTCCTGCTGTCGCCGGGCGCGCCTGCACGCCTTCCATGGGCACCCGTGTGTGGAGTTTGGGCCTTTGTCACGCGGGAGGCGGGGCCGCGCATAGTCAGAGCTCCCAAGATTCTGGAGTGCCCGTGTGCCGTGGGCGCCCGTGTGAGGAGTACGGGCCTTTGTCACGCGGGAGGCGGGACTGCGCGTACTCAGTGCTCCCGTGATTCTGGTGCACCCGTGTGCCGAATCCGGGCCTTTGTCATGCGGGAGGCGGGGCCGTGTAGAGTCGGCCGCCGTGCCCGAGGCGCGCCGACGCGCTGAACTGCTCGACCGCAGACCTCGGCACGGTGCCAGCGGGAGTCCGTGTCCGCTCGTCGCCAGTGTTGAGGCGCCGCTTCTACCTGAAGCGTCCCCTCAGAGAAGGCCCTGTTTGCGCAGGAATGATACGCGGGAGCCGGGGTGTCATGCAACCTCTTTTATTCAACTCTTCAGCGGAACTGCCGAACCTGCCCTCGTCCCTCCCCTTCCCCTGACGTCACGTCCGGGACATCATGTCCTGTGGGACCCAACAGGGGTCGCCCACACAACGATGTGGGCAACCTGACAGCTCCCTGAATGTAAGGAGAAATGCCCCCCGACACCTGCTTTGGTATTACCATCGGTTGATGATGTGAGAGGAGGCAGGATGCCTTGAGGAAGAGCGGTAAAGACAAGTAACCAGAGAACATTCTGACAATTTAAGTCAAAGTATCCATCACGGTAACATAGAACCTCTGATCACATCCTTACAGAGTGTGTATGGTGTAGTCATTTCTAGTCCCTACATGCAATGGAGCCGGATCGTTGTCACTTGCATATATCTAGTTGCGCTATCATTACCATCTATACGTCCTAGAACAACCTCTGCATCGGATTGCCTGTCATCAAATTATTTCAACGAGAACCGAGGATATGGACCGCCATTTTATCAAAACTGTGTAATAACCTGAACATGACTCGAACCATCCAATAAACTCCACATATCCTTAATGGGCTGGCTGGGCTGGCTAAGGCTTACAGTAAAGCCATGCTTTCTCATGTGTATTGCTGGTGTAAGATACATGGGGCCTCATTACGACCCTGGCGGAAAGTGACTGACCGGACCGCAACAGCGTAAATAGCGTTTCCGCCATTGCACGAAGGAGCAAAGTGCGGCCAATCACGACCCATCGGGCACGAGCATTACGCCATGGCGGAATCCGAAAGGCTGCGATGGCGGAAATGACCCCAAAACGGCCCTTACCGCCGCCGTACGCTGCACCAGGTGCAATACCGCCACCCATCTTAGCGGTCACCGTAATGAGCGGTCACCGTAACGAGCGTGCACCGCAAATTACGGCCACCGTAAATATACGGAAACGGAAGTAAAAGCATGTGGCCGGAACGGGAAACAGCACGCCGCACAACTATAAAATCCGAATCCCAACACAACCATAAAAAATCCGACCCTGACACACATCCCAACCCGTTAGCAACCCCAGTTAAAAAAATAAATATGGGAAAGGTAGCCAAGAAAGCGTGTGACCGCAAGCGGCAGGTACACTTCTCCCGAGAGGAACTGACCGTGCTCACCGAGACCCTCCAGGAAAATTCCGCCGTCGTCTTCTCCAGTCAAATGACCAGGACGGCCCTTGCCAACAAGAAGGCCATATGGGCCCTGGTGGCACAGCGCGTAAGTGCGGTGGGGACAACACCCCGCACGCCACAGCAATGTCGCAAGCGGTGGGACGACCTGCGGATCCGCGTACGCAGCATACTTTCTGCGAACAGGAACATCGCCACAGCTACCGGGGGGGGTTCAGAGTCGCCCATCAAGTTGACCCCCTGGGAGGAAATCTGCGCCTCCACCATAGGAATGGAGAGCATAGAGGGAGTCGGAGGGATGGAGAAAGGAGTGCCGACATCCGGAGAATCAGGTAGGTTGGCCAAGAGAAACAATGCGAAATCCACAAACCACGAACATGTGCAGTACCATGTGACCCCATAGTGCAATACATACTTTGCCCTGACAGCGCCCTCTAAAAGTCAGAATGAACAAACAAATCAATCAAGAAGCCATAAACAACCCCTACATGTGCAGCATGCACCCCCTAACTGCAGGCAGCCAAATGAATGCATCCTCAATCCACACGAAAATGAGACCACCTCCAAGGCCCAGTCCCAAATCAGCCTCATGTACCACCCCAATGCATTTGATACGTTGCCATTCCAAATCCGACAGACCCATAACTAACGCTCGCCCCTCTTTACTCCACCACAGGGTCCGATACCAACGACGAGCTGCAGGACACCCCTACCAGCACGCCTGCAAAGAGGGCCAGGACCAACGTCCCAAGAGCCTCCACCTCAGGTGCAAGGATCAAGACACGGCAGCAGCAGGAATCAAGTGGCAGCACACTGGAGGGGACTGCAACAGGCACCCCAGCAGCCAGCAAGTCCACAACCCCAGCACCACAGGTCCCCCCAAAGAACGTATCTGATGGCACTGCCTCTGGTGGTAGCAGCACCATAGGTGACACAGCTGTCATGCCAGCATGCTCCGACACGGAAAACAGTGCTGGCGACGTAGGTACCATCCATGACCTTTCCCAATCCCCCTGCATGTTCCATCCCCTACACCATGACGAAACCACGCAGGGGCACCCTGAAGACGACGACTGGCCAACCCCCACAAGTCCTGTGCCAAGGCAACATGTGTTGAGCAGCCCCCCTGTCACACCACCGCAAATGTCCATGGCCCAGCAGAGGCAACAGTCCCTCGACCTGCTGATCGAGCAACAGCAGGAAGCGTCCACGCTACTCAAGGACCATGCAAATGAATGCGGGGGTTCCAGGGCAGCCATGGAAACATCCACCGAGACACTCAGGGCACAAATAGAGAAAAGTAGTGAGAGCCTCAGGGGAGAAATGGAGAGAAGCACCGAGAGCCTGAGAGCACAAATGGAGAAAAGCACCGAGAGCCTGAGGGGGGAACTGCATGCGACGTCCAAAGACGTTTGTGCTGAACTTGCTGCTGTGCGCCGTGTGCTCTCGGAGCTCTCACAAACCCTCAGAGACATGCATGGACGCGAGCAGGCAGAGACATCATCCGTGGCAAGTTCCGTCCAGGGCAGCCCCCAACGCAGATCTGGCAGGAACCTGCGCTCCACGGGCAGGGGTGCCCCTGATACCCGTAGAGGGGGCTTGCAATAGCGTCTACCCACGGACAGCATGCATATTTGGACACTGGTGTTGGGGGGGGGGGTAGTAGGGTGGAGGGGGTGTGTTGGGCTTCACTGGGTGGCGGGTCCATAGGGTGTATAAATCAAATCACATTAACAATACAGCACCTCATTATCATCCAATGACATGTGTGGACATTGATATTTGCGTACGAGGCCTTCATAGGCGTACAGTCCACAATGTGCCTGTACTACACACACACAGTGCCACAGGTCCCCTTTCCGTGTAATAGGCACCATGCGTGGTTGCTAGAAGCATGCATCTATGATGCTCTGTCGGATTGCACGTGCATCCTGTGCCTCATGGACTCCTTGAGGTGCCTCCACATCCCCACCCTCATCATCATCATCATCTTCAGGTGCATGCAGTACAGCGTCAGGGGGCATGGGCACATCCCTACGTATGCACATGTTGTGCAGCATGACACATGCCATGACCATCTTAGAAACCTTCTCATGGCTGTACATGAGTGCCCCGCCAGACCTGCTGAGGCTGCGGAAACGAGCCTTCAGTAGGCCGAATGCCTGTTCAATGACCACACGGGTACGTGAGTGGGCATGGTTGTAGTCCTCCTCATGCTCGTTCTGTGGGTTCCGGATTGGTGTAAGGAGCCATCTCTTCAGTGGATACCCGGCATCACCTGTATGAGACGAATAAAGGGTGTCAGTGGAATGATAGTGCTAAGTAGCCCCCCCCCCCAGCAAGGTCATTGACGCATCAAATGGGCCACGATGTCATGCATGGAATGAGACTCACCGAGTAGCCAGGATCTGTGCCCTGCGTGTCGCTCCATGTAGCGTGGTATTCTTGTGTTCCTCAGGACCATAGAATCATGGGTAGATCCTGGAAATCTGGCACAACAATGCGTAAATATCTTGTTGGAGTCACACACCATTTGTACATTGATTGAATGAAATTGTTTCCGGTTGCGGTACTGGACCTCCATGGCATGTGGGACAACCAATTCAACATGGGTGCAGTCGATGGCACCAATGCAACCCGGGATGCCGCCAAGTGCATGGAATCCCACTTTAGCGTTGGTAATCTCCTGGTACGTGCGTGGTAGTGTGATGTGGTCGTCGGCGTGCTTCAGGAGGGCATCGTGCACTTGGAAGAGTGTCCGTGAGAACAGTGGCTGTGAAATGCCATGCAACTGTCCCACTGTGTGCTGGTAGGTGCCTGTGGCCAGGAAGTGGAGTGCAGACACCACCTTCAGTAGGGGTGGGATGGCGGTTGGGCTATCTATCATGCTCACGAGGTCAGCATGTGTCATGTCCACAATGGCGATTATGGTGTCCCGGTCCAAACGGTAGAGGGTGTGGATCTGCTCAGCAGTGAGGTTGAACGGATCGGCTCGGAGGCGTGGGATTGCGGGCCGCCTGCGTGGTGGTAGTGGCAGTGCTTGTGGGCCTTGCTGACCCTGCCTTGCCCTCCTCCTCCTCCTTCTCCTCCGTCTCCCCTGTGCGCCCGGTTGTTGTACCTGTTGTTGTTCGTCGTCTTCTTGTAGTTGTAGCACTTGCAGTGCTATCTGGTACCCCAGGCCCAACATCGCTAGTCCTGCCGGTAGCATTTTGGAGTGGGAGTGGTTGTGGGAGGGGTTTGGGTCTGCAATATATGTGCTGTCGGCCTGTATGGCCTCCACCTGTGCTGATTGAATGAATCTGTGGCAGATGCAATCCCTTCTGGTCGAGCACGTCCCGCACGTAAGGCTGCATTTGGCCGCATGGCATCTTGGGATTTGATTCATGTATCTAATCCCGATGGCAGTGTGATGTACTTTGACTGATCTTCATGCTATGCTCCCATTGTTACACATGCTATGATTGCAGCCGCTTACATACCTGTGAAGAGTCAGTGGTATGTAGGGCTCGATCGATGGCCGACCCTCATGCAGCACAGTAACGTACTTCACCGACGGGCGTGGCGTCCCATTTGTGATTGCAGCCAGTTAGCATCATGACACACAGCCGCACTACATTGATGTAATTGTGAATGCAAGCGTTCACAGAAGCCTTTTCGACGTAATGTTGCAAGTGAGGAATTCGAAGGCCAGCATTTTGGGTTTTGAAGTAGCGGCGAGGATACGCCCACAGGTCTGGCTGGAAATGTAACGTTCTATTGTAGAATGTCCTTGGGACATGGCCCATAACGAGCAGGCAATGAATGATATGAATTGAATGGGATGCGCAATAGCGTAGTGGACGATAAGGCAGGACGTTCCCAAATCCATCTTGCTTCACAACACTACAGATCCGGCCAGGGGCACAGTGGTTTTTGCGGACTGCATTACGCACAGACGCGATGGAAGTTTCACATATTATGTGAGTGAATATTCATGCGTTTTCATTGCGGGATGAGGGAATGATGTGTGGATGCATGGACTGATGATTCCGTTTAGGGTCTGCCATGTACATGGGTTTTTTGATTCACTCCCCTTCCCCTGCGTTATGTGATGCAAGGCTGCCATAGTGGGACATACGTCTATCTACCCTTGTCGGATCCTCCCTGTCTCGACGCGCCTTCATACACTTGTGTCTAGGCACGTTACTAATCCCATGTCATGGGTTCTATCTTGACGGACGCATGCACAGTAACCGACGTTGCCAATGGTGTATTTAGCTCGATTGGTTTCGTTATGATTCGATACTGATTTAGGGGTGTGTATATTCCTTTGGAGTGGGCTAGCATGCATGTGGGTGTGGATTTGGTGTGTTGAATGAAGATTGTAATGCATCATGAGTCCCGTAATGCAATCGGTTGATTTGTGTTTCTTTTGGGTGACAGGTATCTCCTGCCCTATTGCAGATGCCATCTCTACGCCACTCCTCCAGATGGTTTTTACTCTCGACTCCTGCAGCTTCGGGTGAATCAGTGGAGCACCATTTCGATCATATGGGACGATCGCCAATGGGCCACATGCCCTTACGCTGTACTGGTGGCTAGGTGCAACATTTCGGCCTTTCAGCTCGACTAGTGCCTGCCTCATGGGACGGACCTGCGGTTCTTGCCGCTTCCATGTTGCCTTTTGGAACGTTGATGTAGGCCCTGTGTGCCATGATGGTACAGGGCGTCACACAAGTGGAAGCCGGTCAATTCTTGCAGATGCAGCCCTCGGTGATGATGGTTGTTTTGGTGGTATTTTGCAAATTGCTGTGGGGCCTTTGTCATTTGGATGTGCATTTAAATTGTATTCCGATATTTGTCGTGTTGCGTTGTTCTTTGCAGGTGATGTGGCGATTTTCGCTTTGTGGCGGTATGTATTGCGTGATGATCTGCATTGTGTTCCGCCTTCTGAGTTGAGTTGTGTGGTACAGTACTGGCCGCGTTTGCCTACGTAGCACAGTATGGTCACGGATAGAGGCTGCCATTGTGACTGTTTACGTGATGTGCTGTTCAGGGGCGGGGGATTGGCTTTTGGCCGACTGGTGCCTGTCAGCCAGGTCGATTGGTGGAATGATGGGTTGTTCAGAATGTGGCTGGTCACAGGTGACTGTGTTTGCGTGCGTTTGTTGGAGGGGGACTGGGGTCATGTCCATTGGAATAGCTTCTGTATTGATGCCATCTGTGCCCTGCAGCTCCCATCGGCCCCTCTTGGGATGAGCCTGGCTGCTCAGTCACTCTGCCGACTTGTGTGGTACATGCTTCTGCTGATGGTTGGTTTGTTTACTGGCATGAGTACAGGGCTGGTGCAATCCCCCTCAGGATGCTGTTTTGGATGTTGCCTTGCGCTGGTGGCAAGCGATGGGGGACTACTGTTGTTTTGTGTCATGTGTTCTTGATTTTCATTTTGATGTATTGTACCTTCACATGCCTGTGCTGCGTCAGTACGGCTATGGTGACATGCCGTACATGGATGCCCACTCACGGGGCGCTTTGAGCCCCTGCATGCTTTTCTACGTTGGCATGCATGGGTGAATTGTGGATTTCACTGGTTGCATAGTGTGAGTACATTGCGCCTGCCAGGAGTTGTGCGATGAGGCCAGGGAGTGGAGTACAGGCACTCAGTGGGCCATTTACGGTTGGTTCGCGTTGCCGTATTTCTCGCCATGGCGGAATGGTACTTTACGACGTGCTTGATGGCGTTCAGTACATGTCCGCTAGGGTCAGAATTCGCGTACCGTTGCGCCATGGCGGTGATTCCGGTTTTGCAAGGCGCGCGTGCGCGTACTTGGTGCAGTTAGCGTTGCCGTTCACTGCGGTGTCGCTAATGGCATCGTACTTTACGGTGACGGGTCATGATCGCAACGAGCGGTGTTCGATGGCGGTATTGCATTTCCGCCATCATTTTTCCATTTCCGCAAGGGTCGTAATGAGGCCCATGGTGTCATCTATTATCTTCAAGTCTGTTTTAGGAAGGGAATCTGCACTCATAAAGAAGCCTGTAGGCACAAATTCGTTGTGCTAAAAAAGCTGGTCCTTTATACGTTGTTTGTGGGCCTGGCTTTTGAGTCAGTATCACAGGAAGTACGTCATGCAAGTCTAGAATGTTCTCTGGTGTAGGTATTCCAGTGCTCTATGTTTGCTCTGGGGTTTAGATGCGCAAAGAATGAGTGTTGTTGACCAAGCTCTTGTAACTAAATTAGATATCTTGAAAGGCCGATTCACCTAGTCCTGTCAAGTTGGGGATACTTTTATTCGCTGGCCACGCTGTTCTCATCTCCTCTGATTTACAGTGCCAGCTTTGTTTTTTAAGGATTTGTGTTCGGATAAATGCTTGATTATTAAGAAAATAAAGGCCATAGCTTGTCACGCCAACAAGCCATGAGAAGATCGGTGTCTAGTCAAAGGGTTGAATATAAAGGGTCGACAGGTCAAAGGATCGAATATTTTTTTTGTTTTTTCACTTTTTTTTTTGTTTTGGGAAAAAAGTGGTTTTTAGCAAAAAAAGGGGGGTTAAGGGGGAACCACCTCAAAAAAATAAAAAATGTGAAAAAAATAAAAAATAAAATTCGATTCTTTGAACTGTCGACCCTTTGGTGTCAATCCTTTGACCTCTCGACCCTTTTACTGTCGATCCTTTGACCTAGAACCGAGAAGATCGACTGTGTCAATAGCTTTGACTATTTGGGGTGTGGCTGTATACAAACGCTCTACGCAAGCTCAAACTGAATGACTCATTATTTAACTGGCAAGGCATGGGGAGTTGTTAGCTTTCCAATAACCTGGGCATTTGTCCATATTTGTACCAACACGCTTGCTTATTCTATTCGCCCCTTTCGATACCCCACCAAGGAAAAAAGGTGAAGAATGAGACATTCTTTCTTTGCTGGCATAAAAGGACGCAGATCTATTTTCAAAATATACCAAACTCAAAACACTGCAAACCAACTTTGTGAAAATAGTTCTGAAGTTGCGGCGACCAGCCGACTGCTGCGTGTCCAAACCTTGCTTCCCCCTTTCCCAACCAAGTCCACTGTAGGCCAAAGTTCCCCCAACCCTTCTTGTGTGAGCCCGGACTGCCCTTGCAGGTGTTTCTGGGCTGGGGGAGTGCCGTTTGGTCGGGGGAAGCTGAGCCCTCATCGATAACTCTAGCAGCCCTGCTGCTTAGACACCCAAGGGGCACTGGTCGCGAGAAGAGCGAAGACACTTCATGCTTTTCCAGGGCTCGTTAGTAGTCTGTATCTGTATCTGTTATTCGGGCACCTCCTTCCGTCCCATCAACACAAATTGCTCCAGGTTCTTATCAGGGCAGCAAAACCCTGGCGTGCCCTGACTCTGTGTAAACATCTTCCTTATTGCAGTGGCCTCCAGGAGCACACACTGCGCTGGAGCGACTAAGCAGGTCCTCCTTCGTTGCACGGCGTCCTTCTGATGTGCTGCATGCACCTGAAGGCGAAAACCAGGCGGCTTGTAAGCCACCTGGCACACCCATTTCCATTGTCAACATCTCGCTGGCATTTTGCTCCCTTTTGCTGGCTTTTCCCGGGCTTCATGCGAACCTCCCCCTTACCCAGGGTGGAGAGAGGGGAGGACGCTGCCCCCGTTATTCGGGCGCCTCCTCGATTTCTTTTTCGTCGACACCTCCAGTTTTAGGGGTAAGGCAATCTCTTTGCCAACGGAGATGCTTAGGAGCAAGGTGTCATGATCACTGTTTCCAAGGAGCCAGGACCAGCCCAACGTCCTTGGAAGCAGGCCCCTAACCCTAATCCTAGGCACCAGCCGGTCCCTACTGGGACCTTTTGGACCCTGTCCTGGCGCCGGTGGCACCAGGCTCATCAAAACCATCGGTCCCGGCACTGGAAGCGCCGGGCTCATAATTGGTGTGAAAGTGCTTGGGTGGACTTACCTGCGGCAGACCATGCTGCTTACTTACCAGCCACTTAGAAGCCCTCTGTGAACAGGAACTACTTTCTTACCTGGGTGGGGCAGCTCCACTCCCTGGATACAGCACTGGAACTCTTCTGGAAACTGGAACTCTTTTCTTACCTAGGCGGGGCCGTGGAAGAAGACGCCTCGTCACTCCAAGGCTATTTAAACCACACCCGATAGATGAAACGTGCTTCGCGTTATTCTGCATCTGCAGCAGGACGCTCACCGAGTCTGTTCCAGCCTTTCCTCTTTCGATCCTGAACCTGCAAGAATTATACTTACCATTCCTCTATCCAGTCAACATCAGCACCTGCAAAAGACAAGAAACAACAGGTTAGCAAGACAAACTTTACACACAGTGCTTTCTCACCTGATCCATCAGCAGCGGCCGTGTCTTCACGCTGCACCTTGACCTGCAAAAACAAAAGCATTGTTATACTTACCGGCACGCCGTGAATTCCGGATTTCTTCATTCTGCATCGCCGCCTGTGAAGACAAAGTTTAGTTAAAACTTACTAGCATTCCGCTGACTCCGGCGCTGCAAACCAACATCTGAAAGACAAAAGAAAAAGACATTAAGCAGGTATTTACTCACGCCCATCGCGCTCGTCGCAATAAAATGCCTGCGAATACTCTGGCGTCTCTTTAACACGAACTAAGCTGCAAAGAAAGAGACAGTTAGAGTGCTTGCCATACTTACGAATTTCCAGGCGCTTCACTCCATCATCCATCCCAAGAGTCCTGCAATACATAAGGGAAAAGCATTATACAGAGTCTTCAATATTAACGTGCCACGCATTTAAAGACTATAAAGACAAAAGGTGTCCAGAAACTCACCGCTCGTGCAGATAACGACGGTAACCATCCTCTGAATTCAAGAGGCCAATGTTTCACCAGTGAAGGAACTGGCAACGGCACCATGCACCAGACGCAGATGGAGAGCCCAGCATTCACCTGTCTAGGGTGAGCACGTTGACCTGGGGGGGCTCTACAGAAAAGCTGGGAAGAGAGAGAGAGAGAGAGAGGGACATTCAACAACCCAGGCCATTAACCCCCATATTCTTTCACCTGCAGAAACCTCACTCTTCGAGTTCGACACACAGTGCGAAGAGGTTCGACCCCAGAAGCCAATCGAGTCCTGCACATCACTTTTCGAGTCACAGACACCCTCCTGCCAAGACCCGCGCCTCCGTGGGAATCAGGTGAGCGTTACACAAGGTGACACCAGCTCTGAAATGTGGTGCTGAGAGATGTGGACATTAAAATACCAGAAGCGTGGAAACTAACAATACATGCTATTTGTAAGAAATGTCTTGATGTCGCCTAAGCGGCCCCTATTTTCCTGTCTGGTTTGAGTTTTGAAATTAATGATTAAAAAGTTTATGAGAATTGGTACATGGGAAAAGTATGTTGGTGCTCGTATCACCCAGTTTATCGTTCCAATATTTGGAGCTAAAAGTACCTTCGGCTGCGAGGGATATTTGGACATCATTGAGGTTGGTCTTCTGAAATTGCTCTTCACCAAACTCCTCTTCACCAAACTCCTCATAGGGATCCTGCTCGTGGCCGCAATAACAGCTCGGTGGAAGGACAGCCCATATTATGAAAATCTATAAGACCATATTGCACACTTTTTCATTTTCTTTTCCCTGTACAGTAGATCAAGACCACATTGGCTGAAGCCCCTGCCCCCGCTGGCTCCTCTCTTAAGGTTGATTTGAATCTTTGTCGCTTTCATGAATTTGGTAGGTTTGGTTTGGTGAATTATTTGCAAACGCATACCCTGCCGGAATGAAATATCTCAAGTCTTCAAGGAATGCCCTCCTCCCCAACACGTAGGTCCACACACCCATCCTCTCCCCACCCTTCCTGGGACTGTGTTATCTGATCCACACTGCCCCCCCTCACCCCTGGTTACTTGTAGTCCTGTTGCTGACATATTGCCCGCCTTCGCCCTGCCCCAGTCCCCGCTCCCTGGTTTCTCTTCTACCCTCGCCATGTCCTTTCCCCTATGATTGTAAAGTCCTCCTCTACTTCCCAAAGCTAGGTCCGCACTCACTAAATACCCTAATAACAATAGTGATAAAGGTACCCATTTTGAGCCCATTAAATGATGAGCCACAATGCTATAGAATGCTAGTTGTAGATGTTGATTGATTCATCTTGTTTTCTCTCATTTATGCTTTCCTGTATACATTTTATTGTCCTTGATCATTATCCATATTTGTGACATGTGCATTTTTTTTGGAACCAAATCTCAAATAAACATTTGATGATGACAGATATTAAATGTACATTTCTGTTTAGTGTACCCATGATAATACATAATCCCGCAAACCCTAGAATATTTTCTGACATGCTTCCATCTTGAAAGACCTGCAACATACAGGGCAGTCAGGTGGTCTATTAATGTCTCTGTGTTCATGTTAGTAGGTCTTCATTGCTGCTCCTATGCTACTCTATCTCTCGGTTTGCTCTCTGCCTATCCCTCCTGGGCATGTCTCTGTGCCTCTTCGCTATCTACCTCTACTGGCATGTCTGGTCATGTGATTTTCTGGTCTGCTGCTCTCTGCATGCTGTAAGTGTCTCCACACCATGTCTCCTGTGATATGCAATCATTGCCTGCCTACCCCAATATGTCTATATCGCTTCACTGCATGCCCCTCCTATCATGCCTGAATTCCTTCACGGTTTACCAATCCCAGCATGCCTATGTTTGTTTATTGCCTACCCATCCTACCATGTCTGTTCACTTAGACTGCCTGCTTATCCTAGCATGACTGTTTTCCTTTGCCGCCTTCCCATCCAGGCAGGCCCTTTTTCCTTTACCACTTGCTCATCCCACCACCACATCTGTGTTCATTCACTGCTAACCAATCCCACCATTTCTGTTTTCCTTCAAAGCCGGCCAATCTCACCATGCCTGTGTCCTTCCAATGCCTACCCGTTCCACCATGTATGCAACTGTTCTTTGTCTAACAATCTTGATATGTCCCTACACTGCCTACTGTATAATGACTGAGTAATCGACAGACAACATCCTAATCACTTGTTTTGCCACAACAAAGAGAACATAAGGGATTAGCTTTAACAAAAGGTTATTTGCTGGATGTCTGAAAACAGACTGTTTGATGAGACTTCACTTAGGACCATGGTCCCAATCCTTCTCCCTCTCTCCTTAATCTCTACTTCACTGTGGGGAAATAGCCACTCACATTCTTTTGCAGTGGTCGAAGTGTACGAAAAGATATAGTGCCCTGCTGGCCCATCCCGCTTCCCAAAAACCCTGTTGCTACGCCCCGTCCAACACACAGTACAACCCCCCAAACAAAATGCGCCTGCTGTTTAAGGGAACGTTCGGTGCAGTGCAAGTTTCAATTTCTTCCCACACGTTTATTTTAAAATGAAACCTGAATGGGTTCTTTTTAAAATAAAAGTATAGGAACAGACAAACTTAATTTTAAAAAGTAGAAGAGTGCTGCTCCCAACCGCTCCCGCCCACTTCGACCGCTGTCCTGTTGGGATTTTAAGAGGCCCCATGCTTGTTTCTTAGTTTTGGGTGATGTTCTCTCTTGTCCGCTGTTGGACTCGTCAGTGTTTTGCTGTTCTTCTCCTTGGCTTCTTGTATACCCGGCATTGCCACTCCTGGTGCCTTGGGTCATCTGAACGTGGGTTAGGTGGCAGCCGCTTAGGAAAGCGTTGGACTCTGGGTTTCTGAGGCTTGACTGCCTGCTGCAGTTTGTCTGACCCACCCATGGGTTAGACTATTCCATCAACTCAGGAGTCTCTCGAGGCCCTTAGGCCTCCACTAGCCGTGTCTCTTACTAATTGTGCACCTCCTAGTGGTCACTTCCCCCTTACTCCATTCTGGTGTTCTCTTACTCCTCACTATCCTCCTTCCCTCCTATATGTTCTGCCATGCTATAGGCTGCCCCTCTCCGCTCCATGTCGCTCATTCCTGGTCTTCTTGGCATTCCCACTAACCTAAACTTTCTTAACACCCCCTTACTGTAGGTTTCCTTCTCCCGCGTCCATCTCTGCTGCTACCTCTCCTGCACGCTTTTTCTCACTCCATCACCTCAACTGTTACTCTTCTTCAATATCAATCTGCACCCCCTATCACTCTTCCTTACCTCTTCTGTTAGCTCTTCTTAAACCTCCTTCTCCACTCCCCTTTTCTCCTCCTCACCTTCCACTGTTAACACTCCTTCCATCTCCTCCATACTCTTTTCTCCCTCCTCCAGCCCCACTCTTGACTTTGGGCACCTTTCCTCTTTGCCGCACCGCAGCAGCCTATTCTCTGACTCACACTCCCACCCCCTTTCACTCTCATGCAAGATGGGCCACAGGGCTCCTTCTGTGTATAATGTATAAGTGTGAACTGTGTTTGGGGACTGTGCTGCTTACTACTGAATTCTCATGTATGATTGACTATACTAGAGGGAGTGGGGTCATGGATGTCTCAGCCAAGGCTGTATTACCTGGGGCCTCCATTTCTGTTTCACACTATTATCCGGAGCTGTACGGCTACTGAACAATTCTGGAAAATTCTTTGCCAAATATGAGGAAGTGGTCCCTTGAACACCCGAAAGGAAATTATGCAAAGACTTCAGCGTGCCATTGACCAGCAACCATGTCTGCTGTGAAAGGGCAGAAGTAAGGCTCAGACACATGTGTGTTTTGGTTATAAACTTGTATTCTTAAAAGTAAAGGGGTTGGAGAAAGGCCTTTTCTATCCCTAAAACTAAGAAGGGTTTCCCTGAAAACTAAGGAAAACTGTCAGAATGTTAAAATGAAAATAGTCCATCACTGTCATTCCCCAAAACCCTACTTCTGACCCTAACACTATTAACTAATGACTAACATGCAAGGACTCCAAAACAACTTCAAATCTCAAGTGTTCAAGGAAAAACAAATGTTTGCATCTTAACAATTGATATTCCAGTAACCAGGGTTTGGCTTCTTTCCCCTGCCCCCTTACTGGTTATTCTCAGGCCTTCATATGACCGCAGGGCCCAGTAGCAAAGCTTCCTTCTAGACAGTCTCAGTTTCTTGTAGGGTCCCTGACCCTCTTATTTGGTCCTCATGTGGGTGCAGGTCCCAGACTCACAACGTTGTAACATCAGTACTTAGTTTACCCTCCTGCCAAGTATGTGAGTCACTTTCATATGGGCACGGGTCCCAGACTCGCAATGTGGCAACACGATAACTTAGTTTACTCTCCTGCCGATTGCATGTGTACCTATCAAATGTTTCAGCACACTTTAGGGTCCCAGACCCTCCTGTGGTTTCCAGAATCGGTCTCTTATACGGGTGCGGGTCCCAGACTTGCAATGTTTCATTACCACAGCTTGGTTCACTCTCCTGCCAAGCTTGTGGTCCTCTTCCACTTTCTTCAGTTACTTTTATGATCCCAGACCTTCTCCTTCTCTGTTTCTCATGTAGGTGTGCATCCCAGACTCGCACACTGCTTTCATGGTTCCCAACACTTCTGAAATGCTTTTCACTCTTCTCCCCAGCATTCCACAGACCTTCAGCCCTACTTTGTATGCCTGTATAACCTTTCTCTTCGTTTGCGTCTCCCATGGAACGGGGCTCTCTTCAGAGTCCTTCTCTGATCAGCTCTGCTGCATTGTAGCTGTCTGGGTCGGGGGATGCTCAGAGTTTGCTTCGGGTACTTGCTCGCAGCATCCCTTCTTCCTGGACTCTTAGCAGCGTACCTCCATCTTCTGTGCGTGGCCTCATCTCCTTCTTTACAGAGCTTGTGAGTTCGGTTCTCGTGGCTGCTTGTCTGCTGCCAGCAGCTCTCGACTCTCCGCCTCATAGGATAGTTCTCTGGGTGTTTCAGCTGACACGAATGTGAGAACCTGCACTTCCATGTTGGATTGTTCTATTATTGCGGAAGACTAGACCGTTCACTCTGGTTCTCTGGAGTGATCAATATCCCCCTGCGCATCGTCTTCTTCACAGTACTTTTACAATCCTTATATGGAAAACCAATAGAGTCCCCTGGTATTTCAGTCAGATCTGAGATATTAGATTAACTGACTGAACAACAAAGGACATTGGTCCTATCTAAACATAGGAAAGGAGGGTTGGTCTTTGATAAGGTGGGCGTTTTATACAAAGCGGGATTACACTGCGTTCTAAGGGAAGGGTCGTCGCTAATCCCATAAGGGGCTTCCTCTCACATGTGATCCTCCCCCTCTGTTAGAGTCTTTTGAATAAGCGCCACATGGCGCAGGACCCTCTGCAGCTGGTCTCTCCCTGGATTGTTTCAACAGTTCCGTTACACACAAACGCTTTGCTCTTTGAGTCACATTACGTTGCCATTTGTAACCTTCACTCAATACAGTTCCGTTTACTATCGGTTCTCCCTCTGACTCACAGACTGTGATGAACCACTTGGTATTTCTTGTCTCTGGAGTCAAGGGCGGTACCACGATAGCAAGCATCTCTCCATGACTTGGTTATTGGTGTAGGAGGGCTCCGTAAACCGTTGGCATCTGTTACACTACACGCTAGCTGTTGTTCCCGGTCTTATAATTCCTTTCACTGAGGCTTCGCGGGTCAGGGTCAAAAAGGGCAATTGCACTCCCCTCCTTGTCGTCGTTTCAGTTATCGCAGCCTTTCTCCTCCTCTTGAACTGCCAGCCTGGAAAAGATGCCTCGTTGTGCGGCCTGCCTTGCTCAAAGTGTGCTCTCGTCCCCTGCCTTTTATCCCGGTGGGGAAAGGAAAGGGCCGTCAGGTGTGCGTGGTTATTTTCAATTGGCTGACTCTGCCTGACCCTTATGTTGGGACATATCAGGTAAACGGCTCTGGTATTAGTCCGTTGTCTTCCATGGTCTGAGAAAGTGTTTGTGTCAGAAAAGGGAGGGGAGTAGAGTTTCTAAGTATCCTACTGGGTAGGATGTTGAAAAGGTGTCATGAGGAATTATATTCTTTGTCCTAGGCGGGTAGAATTTGAAAATGTGAGATTTGTAAGGTTTGTGAAAAGAATTGGGGGGTTGGTATTTTGTTAAAGCAGACTGGGAATTCGGGAATAAATAATCAAAGGGACGGGGAGGAAAATGACAGAGTATTCTGGTAGGACACGGGAAAACAGGGATTCTGGGAGATGTAGTTTCCGAGTGCAATAGGGTTTGGGTTCCTAGGGGATTTACCATATACAGAGGGGTCGTTGTATTTAGGAAAGGGAGATTCATTGGGTGGAAGGGAGGTCGATGTGGTACAGCCTACAAAAGCCTCAGGGACTTCGTCCTCCTCACCTTCTTCTCCGGTATAATACTGCACCTTACCTGTGGTATTCCCCCAAACCCTGGGCTCTCTTACACAGGTAATCCTCCCTCGCTCGTCCACCCCCAGGGTTGGGATCTGAGAGTCCTTCCCTGGCCACCTGAACAAGCGATTCTCTGGGTTCACTTGGGAGAATACCCTCAGGTTTCTCAAAGAACCCTGAGACGTATTGCCCTGAAATTACATTGAACTTGAGGAACAGCATTTTGATATTTTCAAAAGTGTGAAACTTTATTGCTTCAAGTTCAAAAGAAGTTACATTGAACATTGTAAAGAACTTATTGACACTGGGAGAAGAGATGCTGAAGTGTAAGCCCGAGCTGAAAATAGCTCAGAACTTAATGTTTTGAACACTATTTAGTTTATGGTTGGCATCTCAACACATTGTTCTGTTTTAGCTGTGATGGATCTTTTCAGTTGGACATATTGACAAAGACTTTCCTTAGTTTCTTTAGGTAGGGAAATTTCACATTAGCATTGGGCAGGTTATGCCTTACTCCACACATCAGAGACCCCTGTGGGCTGTCCTACTCCTGGTATATATTAGCAATGGGGAGCGAAAAAGGACTCCCTCCAAAAACACTTGCTCCATTGTAGTGTGTAACTGCTCCTTGGGGTGAAGGATTCTTCTCACATGTCTGGACCGATGCTTGTGCTGGCATGGTTGTTGGGATTGCAAAGGTCTTTAAAGTCACAGTTGCTGAACTCTGATCAATCCGTGCCTGCTGCGATTGCACAGAGCCCAGGGCATATGGCAGGGTCGGGATTGCATCTGCTGAGCTCCTGTATTAAAATACTGTGGCCTGTCACGAAAATCCCAAGACATGCGTCCCAACCTTCCACACGACCAACACTGAATCCCATTGAATACTTCATAATTATTTCCCATTGGTCCGTTAAACAGAGGACCCATCGTTCAGAACCTGCCAAATTACCCACTTCCCCATGGAAATCCTCCACCGCCCATTCAGAATCCCTCTCTTTGCCTTTGACCAGGAGCATATCCATCCATCCACCCATGTCATGCCCGATTCACCCTGTCCCTGTTGTCCCAATTGCCCCTGCTGTCCCTCCATAGAATTAGTAATTACTGCCCCTTCCAAAATCCAAAAAAATTTTAGTCAATTTCTTCTGAACAAGCTCAGCGTCTCCTTTATGCACCTGTTCTATACTCTTCTTTTCTTTCTTGCTTCCTTTCACAAAAGTGCGCAATGTGTGCTTGAATTTCCGTCCAACTCTTGGCGTCCATCCCTACCACTTTATCTAAATCGTGCTAGAGCTCGTTGGGAATTCCCTACTTTAGCATGTGGTCACAAATCACCACATTCTTGTCCCATGATTCTCCCGTCTCTGCCCTCCACATCTCCTGAATGAACTGAATGGGCCTTATTATAAGTATGGCGGTAAGGTAACAACAGTGCTGGTAGCGCTACCGGCACCGTTGCTACCATACTGCCATACTATGAGCTGTGCATGCGGGTGCCTGTCAGCCCGCTAGGTCTGCCCTGGCGGGCAGAGTGGCACATGCGAGTACAGCAAGTCGGATGCACCGGCACCGTTGTAAATGGTGATGTACCGGTTCCGGCACCCGCGAAAGGGCATTTACAGGGTACGGCAGGGCCGGAAAACCCTGTTAATTGCCCATTTGCAGGTGCCAGACCCGGTTGCGAGTTTGGAGGTAGCCTTGCCGGTTTTACCAGCAAGGCTATCTCCAACCTCGTAATGAGGCCCAATGTGTTCGGCAGGATCATCATCAAATTTCATTGTTTTGGCTAGAATCGAATTTATATCAGGTGGATCGGGATACATAATCCGCAAGGCACCCCATACATGGACCTGCAATTATTAAAAACTGCTCCATCATGGGCATTTGCACCCAACTGAACTCCCGGATACCCCGATCTCCTCCAAAGCTCGTCTGACCGCTCCCCTATTAGGGCGTAAATAAGCTCTTCATGTTCCCTATGGCCAACATGACACCGGCAGTGTCTTTCTCTAATACATAAATCCACTTCCTCGCCCCTGCAGTGAATGAAGGGAGTGTCTTCATCAAGTTGTTCCCATCCATGTGTGACCATAGGACATAATACGCTTTTCCCAGACCATTCTGGAGCGGCGAAATTACCCATTTTACTGCGGTTTCCACCATCTCTTCCCTACTACTTGCTATACACATTTTGTATGTAAAGCAAGTATATTGTACAAATATCCGGGAAGTAGTTAGATGGTGCTGTAGAACCAAGCCAACAGAAGTCTCAACAAACACATTAGTTGACATTTTATACACATTTTTGCAACAGTCAAAACACTCCCAAAATTTTTATCACAACCACCCCCCACGTGTGATTGGACAAAAACCTCTTCAAAGAAATTCCATCTTTCCCCAATTCCTACACTTTCATTTGTAGTCGTTATCTTAACTACCATCTTCAGCTCATATGTAGAACACACCTCTTCTTAGGATTTCTTCGTGGTACGTCATGACATCATGCCTTCACCACTGTTTTCAACAATAGTTACTCCACTGACTGCCGAAGAAGGTGACCTGGCCCTTTGCCTGCCAGTCCTCCTTCCGGAGCTTGAAGGATGGCCTGTGGCAGGCCCCAGTTCTAAAGCTCCGGAATTTTGGGCAAAAATGTATCATTCAGGCAGACAACTGTGAATTTGGTATCAGTGCAGTGCCAGTGCATCTGAACTCTGAAGGGGAAGAACAAGCCTGTGCGTACCTGAGCAGGCGATTGACCAAGCGAGAACGCAACTGGGCCACCAATGAAAAGGAGGCATCCTGTCCTCGAGCCCCTGAAGTTGGTGTCACATCTGGAATACTGGATCAGCTAAGGCTTCCTGTTCTACTACATCAAAACCGGTCAAGCTGCTGTTGCAGCCTAGCTCGACGCCATTGACGTCAAGTGATCCTGCCAGTGCTACTGTCTGGCACTCCTCTGAAACTTTGAACTACAGTGCCTGCATATCGAGCCCACTCGATGCAGCATTGTGCATATCCCAGGGTCGGACTGGGGCATAACATTGTCTCAGGCACCAATGAAAAAGTGGGCCACAGTTTCAAATGGCAATTCATTCCTATATGATTAGTACCCAAGGGGGAGATTTTGATAAAATGTAATGCAAATTGTGCAATTTCAAGAATAATTGTTCAGCAACAATGGTCAGAACTACTAGCTGCATAGTGAAATAACTCATCAAACTGGCCCACATTGGCCAGACAAAAAAAACAATTTGACCCCAAAAACTGTCCCACACTAGCATTTTGCATTTTTTGATTTGGGCATTGCCCTATGGGACAGTCCAAGCCTGGTCCTTCCTGAGCCCATCATCTGCTCCAAACAACCACCCAACACCGGGACCCGACTTGAACCGCTGGACAGTCACTTACCAACTTGAACTGGGCTTACGCCACGACACGCTTTGCCCTCTAACTGCTGCTTCGCCGAAACACACCCTGGAGCCACAGGATCACTGTTTCGACACTCGCCGCCTGCCGACTCTAACCGCTGAAGCATCACTCATTGACCCTTCCCAGCAGTTAAAACTTGACTCACCCTGGCTGAACCTCGAATAGAGGTTGGCAATTGCCCCGACCTGCTTTGCCAAAAGCTGCCTTTGAACAGCACAGAATTACTGCATTCAAACTGCTCGATACCCGCTTGCCGCTTTGGCACACATTATCCAACGTACCTGAGCTCGATCCGCTGACATAACCACTCAAAGCCAGGTTTGACACTGTCGACCCACCAAAAACCCGAAACAATGTACGATCAATCAATAACTCCCACCTTGGTCCATTTTGGGACCTAGAATGTTTAGGTGATTTTTGCACCTTATTCATCCAAAGGAATATCCTTTTGTGGTTCATAATTTGCCCATCACCCGTGTATTCATACTCACGAGTGCTACATTCTTCTGTTGCAACTTCTCGGTTCTTTCCACATGGGTGGGCTTTTTACGGTGTTTCCTATTTAGTTTTCTTGGACTTGGCTCATGTCACCACAAAAGGGGGCGGCACTATTTTGCATAACTGTGCCTGTTTAAACTTTATGATTGTTTTGGCTTTTGGTTTGTAAAAACGAGGCCTCAGTGGTCATTTTAGCCTCTACTCATCCATGTACTTCTGCCGGGCATAATCCAATTCGACACAGTGACTATCTATAGTCGGGGGGGGAAAAACGCATCTGTGATTGTGGAGCATCTTTGAGTAATGTCTGCCCACCACAAACAGATGCTCAAAATCAGTTCTGACCAATTAAGGCTCCGAACAAAATAGGACTTGGTGGTTAAGGGGTTGCATACAAAATTTCTGAAAAATCCTGTTCACCTTTTGCAGGTCTAGAGCTCTATGGTGTCACCTTGCCACGCGTGAAACGGCCATTCAGTCCCATTTTTTCTTGAATGTCTGGGACTTGTAGTTTTACTTAACTTAACGGAAAGAAAAAACTACATGCCAAAGAATTCAAAGGAATGCATAGAACCATACATGCCAACATTCTGTGACCAAAAATCTGTAGGAATCTTAAAGTTTCAAAAATAGTCAGGCGAGGAGGTAATGATAGGAATTGGGCGCGTCAGCAGCCCATTGTCATTGGATGAGCCCGCCGCCGCGGGTGCATTCAATGACAATGAGGCACCTGCCACGCCTTCTGCCATCACGCCAGCTCGGGGGAGCCCTTGAAAGACTCGCCAGAGTTGACGTAATGGGGGGCTAATGGTGCCTTTTGTGAAAGGCACTCGCGGCGGAGGGGCGCCCTTAGCCCACCGCCGTGGGCGCCTTTTACATCAAAGGCCTGCATGCTGTGCCTTCTCCCACTACGCCAGCTCGGGGAAGTCCTTGAAAGACTCCCCTGAGCTGGCGTGGTGGGGGGCTAATGGCGCCTTTGGCCAAAGGCACCCGCGGTGGAGGGGCGCTTTTAGCCCACCGCCGTGGGTGCCTTTGACATTAAAAGCCTGCATGCTGCGCCTTCTCCCGCTACGCCAGCTCGGGGAAGTCCTTGAAAGACTCCGAGTTGGCGTGGTGGGGGGCTAATGGCGCCTTTTGCCAAAGGCACCCGCGGCGGAGGGGCGCTTTTAGCCCACCGCATTGGATGCCTTTGACATTAACAGCCTGCATGCCGCGCCTTCTCCCGCTACGCCAGCTCGGGGAAGTCCTTGAAAGACTCCCCCGAGTTGGCGTGGTGGGGGGCTAATGGCGCCTTTGACCAAAGGCACCCGCGGTGGAGGGGCACTTTTAGCCCACCGCCGTGGGTGCCTTTGACATTAAAAGCCTGCATGCTGCACCTTCTCCCACTAGGCCAGCTCGGGGAAGTCCTTGAAAGACTCCCCGAATTGGCATGGTGGGGGGCTAAGGGCACCTTTTGCCAAAGGCACCCGCGGCGGAGGGGTGCCTTTAGCCCACCGCCGTGGGTGCCTTTGACATTAAAAGCTGCATGCTGCGCCTTCTCCCGCTACGCCAGCTCGGGGAAGTCCTTGAAAGACTCCCCCGAGTTGGCGTGGTGGGGGGCTAATGGCGCCTTTGACCAAAGGCACCCGCGGTGGAGGGGCACTTTTAGCCCACCGCCGTGGGTGCCTTTGACATTAAAAGCCTGCATGCTGCACCTTCTCCCACTAGGCCAGCTCGGGGAAGTCCTTGAAAGACTCCCCGAATTGGCATGGTGGGGGGCTAAGGGCACCTTTTGCCAAAGGCACCCGCGGCGGAGGGGTGCCTTTAGCCCACCGCCGTGGGTGCCTTTGACATTAAAAGCTGCATGCTGCGCCTTCTCCCGCTACGCCAGCTCGGGGAAGTCCTTGAAAGACTCCGAGTTGGCGTGGTCGGGGGCTAATGTTGCCTTTTGCCAAAGGCACCCGCGGCGGAGGGGCGCTTTTAGCCCACCGCCGTGGGTGCCTTTGACATTAAAAGCCTGCATGCCGCGCATTCTCCCGGTATGCCAGCTCGGGGAAGTCCTTGAAAGACTCCCCCGAGTTGGCGTGGTGGGGGGCTAATGGCGCCTTTTGCCAAAGGCACCCGCGGCCGAGGGGCGCTTTTAGCCCACCGCCGTGGGTGCCTTTGACATTAACAGCCTGCATGCCACGCCTTCTCCCGCTACGCCAGCTCGGGGAAGTCCTTGAAAGACTCCCCCGAGCTGGCGTGGTGGGGGGCTAATGGCGCCTTTTGCCAAAGGCACCCGCGGCGGAGGGGGCGCTTTAGCCCACCGCCGTGGGTGCCTTTGACATTAAAAGCCTGCATGCCGCGCATTCTCCCGGTATGCCAGCTCGGGGAAGTCCTTGAAAGACTCCCCCGAGCTGGCGTGGTGGGGGGCTAATGGCGCCTTTTGCCAAAGGCACCCGCGGCCGAGGGGCGCTTTTAGCCCACCGCCGTGGGTGCCTTTGACATTAACAGCCTGCATGCCACGCCTTCTCCCGCTACGCCAGCTCGGGGAAGTCCTTGAAAGACTCCCCCGAGCTGGCGTGGTGGGGGGCTAATGGCGCCTTTTGCCAAAGGCACCCGCGGCGGAGGGGGCGCTTTAGCCCACCGCCGTGGGTGCCTTTGACATTAAAAGCCTGCATGCCGCGCATTCTCCCGGTATGCCAGCTCAGGGGAGCCCTTGAAAGACTCCCCCGAGCTGGCGTGGGCAAAAAAAAAAAAAAATGTAAAAAAAAAAAAACTTTTTTTTTTTTTACAAAAAAAAATCGGTATTTGGTGTTAAAAAATCGGTAGGCGGTAGGACTGCTTCAAAAGCGGTATCCTACCGCCTAAATCGGTAGGGTTGGCAAGTATGTAGAACTAGATGGCCCTCTCATGCATGGCAATGGAAAACTTGACAGCAGCGAGCGGCCACAGTTATCACGCTGATGGGCCACTGGGCAGCTATGTATTAGTGTAAAGGTGATTATATTATTAATAATCGCTTTGTACATTGGGGTCTTTATCGTTTATCTTGTATAAATGATCACTAGTATTCCAGATGTACATCCACGGTCTCTCATATCCTGTCGGCGGTCAGTAAACTGCTCTTAAAGGCGCCCTGTGGTGATGTGGTGTCAGGCCGGCTCTGCGCCCTTTTACAGCTGTTCTTGTCGGCTGTCAGCAATGCCAGTTAAAGGTGAAGCCCCGCGCGCTGTGTGCTAGCCGGTGAGCACTGCACGCCTCGCGGCCTTTCCTTTAAGGAAGGCTGACGCTGTCGGGGGTCAGCAAAGCCCGGGGGTGTGCCGTGCAGTCAGTTACGGGGCCCCGGCGGCAGAGTTGAGCGCTACCCCGGCCGCCTTGCAGCCTGTGCCCGGCCATGGCGCTTCTTCTGCCCGGGCTGCTGCTGGTGCTGCTCTGCGGCGCCGCCGCCGGCTACTTCCCGGAGGAGCGTTGGAGCCCCGAGTCCCCGCTGCGGGCTCCCCCGGTGATGATCGCGCTGCTGGCCCGCAACAGCGCGCACTCGCTGCCCTCGGCGCTGGGCTGCATCGAGCGGCTGCGCTACCCCAAGGACCGGCTGGCCGTGTGGTGAGTACGCAGGGACCGGCTGGAAATAACATTATAAAGAACAGGCAAGCACTCTCAAACTTCCAAATCCCTGTGTACCCTAAGGACGGTCCAGACCCCCTGCCCCCCCCCCATGTCATACTTGCACAATTGCCTTTTGGATATTTATTTTTAATTTGCATTATGGGACTCGTAGTACTGCATTCCCCCCATTATAAATAAAGCACTAGGGTATCCGAACATTCTATAAGAACTTTTTATTCCAACCCAAAATACTCACGATCCAAAAAGATAACGAAAAAATACTCACTGCATTAATATCAAAATCCAGCGCACAAATCTGGAACCTTCTTAAAGATTGCGCAGACACTGGATTGCCCTCGAAAATGCAGTGGGTGAATTGGAGTGGATAAATCATTTCACTAATCCTGTTTCTGATGCATCTGTGATTGCCCCGAATGCCTCTACTAACTATGCAGCAAATCTATAAAATTTGATATATCTGAAATTCGTTTACAAATTAATAAATTAAGCTTGTCAAAAGCTCCTGCTCCTGATGGTATATCTAATAGCACATTAAAAACCCTCTGGATAAATATTACTATTTTTCAGATTGTCGCAGCATAGGTGCTATCCCACAATCTTTGAAGCAGTCCATATTAATACCCATATTCAAGAGGAGGGACCGTAACATACCAACAAATTATAGACAAGTTGCGCCTTTGGATATTCCGGGAAAAAATCTGTGCAAAAGAGATTTGACTGAATGGCTAAAAACATCTAACATGTTAGATATCTTCCAATCAGGATTTACTAGAGAAATGGCCACCGCTCCTAATTTACTTATAGTAGCTGCCCTTAAAAAGAAAGTCATAACATCAAACCAACCTCTATATATGGCTGTGGTAGACTTCAAGCAAGCGTTTGATTTCGGTCTCTCGATCGCTACTATGGTAGAAACTGGAAGTAGCCGGCTTCTCACCACATATTGGAAATATGCTACAACAATTTTATACCAACACTTCCATTTGTGTCAAGATGAACCAACAAGGCTTACTATCTCGCCCAATAAAGAGACACTGTGGGCTAAAACAAGGATGCATTCTTGCAGCCACACTTTTTAATTTCGACATCAAAGATTATCTGTAAACGCAGAGCCTCAGCAATAGCTTTTCCTCCCAAACTGGGCTATCAGCCTAAACACTGGTTACTATATGCTGATGACCTCATTTTATTAGGTTGCAAAGAAAAAGGACTGCGCTAGAAAGCGTTGCTGTGGATAATGATCTAAGCATCAATACTACAAAATCTAACATCTTAATAATTCAAAATATAAAAAATAAAAATTCTACTTTTACCTCGCAAATAAGTACATTTCCTCTTAATATCATACATGAGTACAACTATTTGGGATTAAATATCGACGATAATAAAGTTGCAACATACTACAAAGCCGAAATGAAGTACAAAATACAATCATTGTACTCACAATCAAAAGTAATTAATCCCAAATATGGAAAACTCACCTACCTTCCTTTGTTGACATATTATAAACAAAACGTCATCCCTACAATGACATATGGTGCACAGTCTAAATGCCCTGAGTCTCGTCCTAATTGGGATTAGACCGAGGGTCTATTCTGGAAAGCGATACTGCCAGCGCCTAAAAGCTTAACTAGTGTGATAACTGGCTATGTGTTGGGCTTGATATCTTTGAATGCGGTTATATCTTAGAACTCCATATCACTTTACAGAAAATGCTTCATGCAAGACCTCAATAATCGAACTGTGATACCAATAATTGAGAATTTCATAGACCATAAAGCTAACCATTCGTTAAGCACATGGCAACAGAGCTGTACTGAGAACACGAGAGAAGCAGATATCAATGAAAGCACGTTAGAACCCAACCCTGATCGGGCCAAAAGAAAACTTTGGTATCATGACTGGGCTAAGACTCAGACCAAGTGTAAACAATATAAAGTCTTTAAACAATGCATTTATGGTCCCAAAATGTTCAAGCAAACCCCATATCTGACCGGATTTCCATATAAGACATACCGAAATCAAATAATGAGACCGGGATTTGATTTATGGCCGACAAGAACGCTATTAGCTACACAATATAAAAATCAGGCGTATGGAACTGTATGTAGATTCTGCAATCTTGAAACTGAACCTGAAACCCTAGCGCATATAACACAATGTAGGGCACGGTCCTCTGCGAAAATAATACTTTCATAAATTCCTAGGGGGGAATATCGCACGATAACTCCTATACAATGTAGATTATGATTACGAATGCCCAGCATATTTCGTTAAACCTTGCTACAATAGATTTTCTTCACAAACTGATTTTGTAATAGAGGAAAAGGATGTACAGTATGGAGGTACAATAGACATGAATATGGTTGATGTATTTTGATGTCCCTTTCTAAAGATGTAACAAATGAGAATTCGCAGCTAGAAAGTTGGATGTACGAAATTCATTCAAAATAAATTGATGGAGTTTGAACAAACTCGTGTTATGCGAAAAGATGAAACAAAACCCATAGAATAACGATGGTTTGTGAAATATAAACGCTTTGTTTTACTGGTAATTTATGATATGCAGATGTAGCATGTTCTTTATTTGACATGAAGATGTAAAACTATTTTTATACTAAAAGTTGTAATTTACAACTAAACCAAATAAATAAATAATGCACTAGTCCAGGAATGCCAACTTAAAAGCCATAACTGGTAGTGCCTGTGGTGTCACATGGGTCAACTGGTGGTTTAGTGAGTGTGCAGAGGAGGGACTCCAACACAGGAATCCCCAGCTATAACCCAGACCCTCACCTCTGACTGATCGGTTGTGAGGCTGAAGCACCTTAGACCACGTCGCAGGTGATCCCAGTTCGGTGGGTAGCATGTATAGGCTGGTGAGTCAGCTGGTAGGTATGGCTCAAACTCTCCCTCCCTTCACCCACCCCAAACACCACAAGTAAGCCCCAGATAAAGTAATACCAGCGGCAGAAACGTTTCAGGGCGCATGGCCGATTTGGCACACCGTGGTTATGACTGGGGAATACTATTTTCAGTGTAGGGGATTTTACAATTGCCTCAAATCTGTTTTGCCTGAGTATAGTATTCCAGAGTGCAACATTTGCATTTACCCCTAGCCTTTGGCTAGTGATATTTGTCTATTGGTGAGGATGAAATGGTGTACAATTTATAGAATTGAGGTGGCAAGTGACTTTTTTAATACGGCCTACTATTAGCTTGCTCCTTGAATGTTTGTCCCTTGCAAAAGCCAATTGGTTCTTTTATGACACATGAGAACATCGAAAAATGATGCTAGTATTCACAAGCATTTTGCATTTCTTCGATGTCTATGGGCATAATATATGCCCAGCATTGCCATGGTAAATCACTTTTGATGTCACTCCCACAGCATATGCCAACATTGCCATTACTTTCATGTTGTTGTGGCCCCAGTGTCTGCCAACGTTGCCACCGTTTATCACTTCTAGGATACTGCTGCAGACTCGCCTTCCCTGTCCAATGCCTGTATCCACTGCATTTGTACACAGTCACCCTCTCACTGAAACGTACATGCGCACACCCAGAAATGCTTTTTTTCAAAAACGGATCTTTAAAAAGTGGCAGATCTGCGACTTAAGTCTTTTCTCTGTGCTGGGTAGCAGCAGGTTTCCCCATTTGTGCAAACAGAAGGTGCCCACAAGTGAGGAATTGCAATTTGATTGCTGTTAGGGATGGCCCCCTTTGCTACAGTGCCACTGCCACGTGGTTGCAGTACCCTTGGACAAAGGGAATGTAGTTGGCACAGTAGTGTGCGGGGCCTACTAGTGTTGAACTGATATCCCCTGCTATCACCGCAATAAGATTGCAACAAGTGTCTTCAGGACCCATGAACCAGCTTGCAGTGTGGATAGTGGCTGTAAAATAGGGTGGGTCCTCTTGCAGTGTACATGGACACCCCACCTATAGCACAAATTCCCCCGTTTCTCAAAGCTCTCACTCTGCTTTCAAACACTTGTGACATTTGCCACCTCCTTGAAGACCTCGACCTAGATGTCCTTGCTCTCACTGAGACGACGTTCACTGTCTGCAGCCTTGCTGTCTCTCCTAGCCTCTCTCTGACTGGCCACCATCTACAGGCCCCCTGGCCAAGTCTCCCTCTTCCACTCAGAATGGGTGGACCTCACCTCTTCTCTCCTGGCCTCCTACGCCAAGCTTCTCCTCAGAGACGCCTCGACTCCCCTGATGTGGCCTTTTGGTTCTTCCGCGACCTCTGACTCCTCCGGTCTGACGCACTCTGCCGGAAACACCTTGGATGCTCTCATCTCTGCAGACATCCCCACCTCCCTCATTACTCCTCTCTCCTGGTCTAATCATACTCTCTTGTCCTCTCACCTGGACCTCCTGGGTCCCTGCTAAGCCCTCGCCCGCACTGCCAGCCTTCATATCTGTCATTCGATCTATGAAGTGAGTGTCAGCCACCGCTTTTGTCACTGCTTTCACTCCCCCTCCTACTCCTGTCATTGACTCACTCTGACTCGGCCCTTACTAACCTTCAAATCTCCACTGGACATCCTTGTCCGTGTCATGGGGATTCTCATGAAACCTGCCTCCAAGCGCAACTCCTGGTATGACTCCGACCTGGCCCACTCTGAAATGCAGGCGCAGAGCAGCTTAGCGGAAGTGGCAGGCATCGAACACCTCCTCTGACAAACTGGCCTGCCACCTCCTCCAAAGGCAATACAGACTCTCCATCTGCTTGAAGAAGAGGGCCTATATCCAAGCCTGCATCTCTGCGGCCACTAACATGGCTGAAATGTTCAAAAGCTGCAAGGAACTCACCAAACCTACACCTGTCTCCAATTCTCCTCTGCCTGCCCTGGCCCTGTGCACTTCTCTGGTCTATCACTTCATTTCTAAAACTTCTCCACACCCTTCTCCCTCAACTGCTATCAGACCTCCCTTGGCCCCCCTTTTCCCTTCCCTCCTACTCTCCTCTTTCTCTCCCATAACACCTGATTCCGTTTCTAGACAAGTCTGCTCTATGAAAGTCTCATCCAAACAGGTGTTCCCTTGCTCCTCCAGAACTATCGAGCACAACATTGTCTCCCTTGCTTCGGCTGATTTCTGCATCACTCCTTTGCCACTTGATCCTTCCCTGCACTCCCTGGTGCACACTCATCAAAAAGCCTTCTTCCGACGCTTCCTGTCTGGCTAACTACCACCCTATTTCCATTACACCCTTCCTGGACAAGCTCTTGGAGAAGCTGTCCATCTCCCAGCCTATCCACCACACAGAATCTTTTGGTTGTTTCTACGACCGCCAGTCTGGCTTCAGAGCTGCCAGAAGCACAGAAACTGTACTCCTGAACACCCATGAAGACTTGCTCTCTAACCTCGATTCCAACTCCCACTCCGCTCTCATCCTTCTTCACCTTTCCTCTGTGTATGATACAGTCAATCATGCCACCCTTTCAAATTGGCTACGTGATACCCTTGCATCATAAACCTAGTTCTGAACTGGTTGACCTCCTTCCTCTTAGACCGACCGACCTCAGGTTCAACTGCGCCCTTTTCTCTCCTCCATCTCACTCTCCACCTGTGGTGTCCCTCTGGGCTCTATCCTCCAGCCTTGGCTTTTCAACATCTACCTATCCCATTTGATCTCCACCTTCTCTCATCACTTCCAGTGTCCTGCGGATGACTTGCAGCTGTCCTTTTAAGCTGCTGTCTTGTCGGGGTGATTTCCCGGGGGCCGGCAGAGCCGTCCGCAGACCTCTGGGGCTGGGGAGGCCCCAACTCCTCCCGCGTCCCAAAAGGAGTAAATGAGACACACAAGGAGCAAAGTAATTACTGCCGTTTATTATAGTAACGGCAGGGATAGTTCTCAGCTCGTATGCATCTGGTGAGACTCTCGTCGTTAGTAGGGCTCGCAGGCCCTTTTTACAGTAGTATGACGCGCTACTTGCATCACCTGGGATAATCATCACACAACCTATCGACACTTCAGGTTGGTTCCCTGAGTGGTAGTGTTATTATAGTTACCCTATGTGAGGAAATGTTAGTGGATAAGGATGTGTCAGGTGGTACACTTGGGCTGTCCCTAACAGTTGCTACATCGGAATTGTTACAAGGGGACCCTTGGTGATTGGCTAAGAGTAATGGCGTCAGTGATGAGCCCCCTGTATTCTGATTGGTTCTCCCGCGAGCCCCCACGCCTGGGACCATCGCGGTTCCCAGCTCGCGGTTCACCCGACATTAGCAACAATGTGCAACTATGTATTTGTGGCGGACAATGGACAGGTCTGCTTATGGGCTGGTGAGCAGGTCTTGCCCATCGCTGTAGGTGACCAACTTGCCGCTTCGTTGTTGCAAACTGTGTCCCAGACGTGGGACCCTGGCAATTTTACGTCTCGTGAGCTTGGCATCTTGTCAGTTCGGCTTAGTCACGTGTGGGGAGACCGTAGCTGGAGCAGAATTGTGAGCATTAGATTTGTATTTTTCGGCTCTGATGGCTTGGCACCGGCAGGTATAACCTTGGCGCTGGGAGCGCGGCATGTGGGTTGCAACATCGTGGCCTTGGCTATGAGCTCTCGTTGGGGGGGGGGCTCGTTCTGCATGGTCAGCACTTGCATTTTCGTTCTGGGAGGATTTTCGTTTGCGAGGCTCCTGCCTGGGGACTCTTGCTTGCGGCCTAGTTCGTGGGTGGCGGTACATAATCCATACTTATGGAAGTCGCAGGGTGACAGTGTCATACGCAGCATTAGGTATACATGGTGGCGTCTTCATAGGGATAGGTAGCGAGAAAGCATCAGCAAGCATATACACGAGCTCCTCAGGCGTCTCGCGTTTCTGCGGTGCTGTAGAAGGCCTATGTGAAAAATAACAACGATGCATGTCCGTGGGTATGTCAGTCCGCTATGTCATAGTACTGAGTATATTCTTCGTGTGGGTTGGTGTGTGAGTGACCGATGTGCATGGTGGCACGTGTATTCTTGTCTGTTGGCTATGTCGTCATGGCATCTCTAACGATGATGATTTTCGTGGTTGCTGTCTAATCGAGCTGGTCCATGGCGCAGGCGTCAGCCTGACCAGGGCGTGCTAGTGGGCATGCTCCTCGTATGTGTATGCTTTTGAAGCAGGATACTTTGTCATCCAGTAAGCAAGGGAATTGTTGGAACTCCTCTAGTGGGGGGTGCTTGGGCCTTGATCCCCTAGGCCATGGTCTGGATGAGACTGGGGGAGGGTATTTTCCCATTCTCCTAATTGTCTCCTCTTCCTCTCTTTCCTGACTGCCTGTCTGCTATTCAGGCATGGTGCACTGCTAACGATCTCTGCCTTAATTCCAATAACACAGAGATCCTTCTCAATGGGACCCCTGCTCCCTCCATGGGCCCCCTCCCCTCATCCTCCTGGGAGGCAAAAAATCTTAGTGTCCTCTTCGACTCCTCGCTCTCCTCACATCACGGTCCTTGCCAAGAGGGCCCACTTTCAGCTGCACCTCCTTGGAGGCATTCCGCCTTTCCTCACATTTCCCCAGAAACTCAATGTCTCCAGAGCTCTGGTCCTCTCCAGGCTGGATAACTGCAATAGCCTCTTCCTCAGTCTGCCTAACTCTTCCCTTTTGCCCCCTTCAACTAATCCAGAACTGGACTGCAAGACTTATGCTTGGCCTAAAGCCAGGGGAACGCATCTCTCCAGCCCTAAAATCTCTCCACTGGCTCCTGGTGGCTGCGAGGATCCAGTTCAAGGCTTTCTGTGGCCTGGGACCCTGCTACATCCAGCTCTATCCCTAAATACCTCCCTGCTGCAGCCTCTGTTATTCTGGCTCTAAGTCTCTGCAGAACAGATGCTTTTCCAAGCAGAGTGTGTGGGGGGGGGGTAGATCTCTCTCCTCCGCAGGTTCCTCCCTCCGGAATGGCCTCCCTGCACCTCTGACTTGAGCCGGATCTCCTTAAGTTCAGGAAGCTTCTCAAGACCTTCCTTTTCTCTTCCTCCTTCCCTCTCCCCCACTAATGTCACTGTCTGCCACTTGACTGGCTGCCTGGTTCCTTCCAGGGAACCTGGCCCCCCTTGTCCGTCTACCCCTGCACTTGGTCTCTCCTGCCCCCCTCCCCCTGGACTAGCCTGGCTGTGCCTCCACTCTTGAGCCCTTCTAGCCCCTTACCTCGCACTTAGCTGGTGGATCTTCCTTCCCCTGCACTCTCTGCATTCCCCTGGCTCTGTCCACCTGGCCTCCCTCGGCACTCTTTCTCATGGGCCCATCTGCCCTGACCGGCACAGCTTGTTACTGCACTTGCACGATCTGAATGTCACAAGGCCTAGAAGGACCGTTTTCGTTTTTGTCCCCCCCCTCCCCCTCTTGTCTTGTTGTGCCTTGAAACACTGGTGTATAGGCGCATTATAAACACACCATCGGCCATGATTTAGTTTGTTAAATGAGGGGTGAGAACTCAGTTTAGTACAACACACTGACTGACGGGATGTCCCAGTTATAGAAAGGAACACTGTCCTTCCATAGTGGGCACGATTGCCATACGGACCACCAGTTGTATATAAAGGCTTCCTACATCTGTGAGTGTCAGTTTCCCCGGGCACTAATGGGACAGGATGCCCACGAAAACCGAAGTAACATTTGGCGACATTGGGGTAATCAAAGGAGGCGGTGGTAAGGAAACTGCCGAGTGTAGTCCATGCACATCAAGGTACCACAGCATACAGCATAACCCTATAAATCAATTCTTCAGTAAAAAACAAATTATATTTTATTTAGCATACCAGATTGTAAGCACAGAACCGGATTTCAAGCCTGTGCTGTCTTGTTTCCAAGACGAGCCCGTTGCCCCTGAGCTATCCAGTACCCCTGTATGATGATCTGGGTGGCAGCTGAGTATTTAGCCAGGATCCTAACGATTCCTTGACTCTTTTTCTCAATGTATGTATACATGGGGCCTCGCCGCTTCTGTACACCGCAAGAACTCAGTGACTATGTATGATGCGTTCCATTTATATTTTAATTGGAGTATTTATTGAGCATAAACTTTGCTTTAGGAAGCAGTGGAGTACTGCAGCTTGGTAGGGGTTACAGAACTACATGATATGGTTACATTGGGGAAAAGGACTTGGAACAGGGCGAGGGGGAGTAAGGCAGAGGCGTAGAAAGGATTGTCTAACAAGTGGGGTCTGAAGCTTATGTAGCTGGGCCCACTTCAGTGACAATAACTTCTGTAAATTCCCGCACTTTGCTGGCTGCTGAGTGGGCATTTCCATATTTTGGGTCCTAACCTGTCTACTCCTCTGGAATAAGGACTATTTTAACATTTAAAGTTCGTGGAGAAAATGCTGAAACCGTCTTAACCATGTTTGCCTTCAGCCTCTTGATTTGTCGCGGCATGTCACTCCATTCATTGAATGTCCGTTAAAAACAAGTGCTCTGTTCGCAAAGCAACCATTTTGGCGCATGCCTGGGCATTTATCAGGCACTGCTGTCATATGCCCAAGTACTAGCATCATTTTCCAGTTGTTGGCATCTTATGAGCATAACCACTCTACTAAAACTCTATCCACTCCAGTGCTCATTAAACTTGACTACTGCTCAAGCCTACTCCTTGGCCTTCTTCCTCTCTACTCATCCCTTGTCTCTAGACAAAATCCTCAACGTTGCTAACTGAACTCTCTTAAACTGTCCCAGAACTCGCCCCCTGCACCTCTTCTACCTACAGACACCTTGCTGGCTGGCTCTCCATGCGCATCCGCTCCCATTTCAAGTTCCTTCTAGTCTACAAAGCTATCCACTTCTAGTCTACAAAGCTATCCATGGTCTTGCTCCTCCAGTCTGATTTGTATCTACTCACCATCGCGTTCCCTCCTAGCCACACTGTCAACCTCACCGTTCCATACTCCCCCTGTGCATCTTCCCACTTCTGCTCTTCCTCCCTACTTGCCACGCTCCGCTGGAACCCACTGCCCATTGCAAGCAGTCCGCCAAACTATGGATCCCTTCAAAGCTCGGCTGAAGCATCACTTAACTTTCAAAAGAGGGAGCTTTGTCCTGGCCTCAACCCACCAACCCCCCTCCATCCTCCATACATGACCCCCTCCAGTGACGCCTTACTAATGTAATTTTGTATATTTAAATGGTACTGTTTAGTTTGAAGCGCTTTCCCCCCCCTTAGATTAATGTTACCTTTAAGTCAGCAGTTTTCCCTGATATTTTTCTGCACCATCACAAACTGGCTTACAACTTGTCCTCATCTTTGTGCTATTGTACAGACCCCCTTCGTGGGAATGCCTCGTTCATCTGTACATGTTATAATAGCAAGTAATTTCTTATCGAAGTTGACATCCCTGTTCTTCAAATAAATATAAAATTCAAATGTATGGCCAGGTAGTAGCATTATGACAGTGCCAGGAAATGTTAAGCTCCCGGGCCTACAAAAATGCCAGTTGGGTTTTCCAATGCTTATTTCTAGGTGTCTTTAGTCAAAGACCCTATTCCTCACCAGTTCTCTCGCAGGTACTTGGTCAGATGAAAGGGCACCATTACCAGCGCACCCGTTCAGCAGCATGACTTCCCTCATTTGGAATCCTAGTCTTTCTTCTATTCCCATTGTTGGTGCTTGATCGTGCCACGTATGAACCCTGCTTCCTTACCACCGTCCGGGGACTGTGGCTTACTGACCTGAAGCATACATTAAAGTGATCTGTGTTTTTGTCTTCATGTTTGCAAGCTTGAATCTCGGTAGGTCCTCCAAACCGTTCATCCTTCAAAGGTCGATAGAATGAGCACCATTGATGTTTGGTAACGTTAAACCTCTGTCAATTGCGTCAAGATACCCTGTAGGGGTGACTGTGTACTGTACCAATGCACCTACTGATTTATGTTCTGAATAGCTTTGCCTATTCTAATGTTACCAAATCCGGGTGACTGACATGGAAGAGGCCTCCACCCACCCAATACACTGATCCTCATGCCTTGTGACACATTTCGCCCATTCCTTTGGCCCTTTCCACTGCTGATGGTGTAGGGGCCTTAAGCCGCTGGTGGTGATAGAGTGCAGAGGTATTTCACCGGTATTCCGTATTCTCTTGTCCCATTCGGACGAGCAGACTGTGGTTTATTGTCAGCGCGGCCCTGGTGAGAGCGAACGACACGTTTTTGTTGAGGGCTTCTGAGGTTGGTGTGTTTATTGAGACCTAACCTTAGTGGGTACTGGAGAATGTAGCTGGGCATGGGCAGGATTTCCTTTTCTAATGATGTGGTTACTGTCTCTTGCTGGTAATTGCAGTGCTGGCTGGCTGGATGGTGGTGATGTAAACATGCCGTGTTCTGATGTACAGGCTTGAAATTGCTGGGCACTATTGCACTCTGACGTGTAGCCTAATAGAGCCTGGTTCGCTTGGCTCCACAGCTACTAGAAGCCATTTCTGACTCACCAGGCCTATGGCGCCACACAATCCTACCTTTTGCGATAGCAACTCTGTGTGTTTGGGATGTATATAAAGGTGTCTTATAACTAGTCAAACGGAGGTGTAAAGCATATTGGCCACATAGGGCATCATCACGAGTTGGGCGGTAGCTGTTAAATGTGGCGATAACGGTATTACCACCGCATTTAAGGCTGGCCCTATCACGAGTCTGGCTTATTTACATCCAGCGCTGAGCTGGGGGTAAATTCGCCCAAAAAAAATCCCTGCAAATGACCGTCCGGCGGTATTACTGCACGGCAATTGCGCTGTTGAAAATTCACCCAATGGGGATTAACAGTTGCCGCCTAACCTGTGATACCACCGGACCGGGTGCTAACGCTATTACAGCTGAGATGCAGCCGAACTCGTGGTGAGGCCTATAGAATGGACAAAAGCTACGGTTGGCATCTCATGGGAAGGTTAATCTTCTGTCATTCTGTCTGCCATCTCCTAGTTTGCCGGAGGTAGCTGCAGCTTACTCAGGCGGGGGGGGGGGGGGCATCCCAGAATCCCAGAGCTGGCTCTGGTGCCTGCTTATCACATCTGTATTGTGAGCGCTGGTGCATCTAGACCACGCCCATGCCTGCGTGGGATGGAACGTCGTCCTGATGACGGATCAGGACTCTCCTCTGGGTGACTCAGATGTGTTCCTTGCTCTGTTGACTGTTCCCATTGGTGAAGCTCTCGGAGAAACATCTGCAAATGTATTTACCCATTACACATGTTGGCTCCAGCGGCCTCTGCAATGCGAGCGCAGCCGCAGACTACGGAAAAAGAGAGGGGTTTCAAAAAAATGTTAGTGGAGGATTTCATGCCTGTTCGTTTGTACATTGTTTTAATGTAAGAAGTGTGCTTTGTATATTCTAAGGTTTGAATATATACATATACAGTACTCATGACTGACTGGAGATGTGTGGGCGAATGGATCGAGGAGGACTACCTCCTGCTTTTGTGTACCCCCACAGGGATCCAAACGAAACGCTGTTGAGCAGAAGCTTAAGGGGGGGCTTTGGCTGTCGGGCCTCGGGCATAGGGCAGAAGCTGCCGAGGAGGGGGCGGAACGGCTACATGGCTTGCTGCTGCAACTCTTCTGTTGCCCAGTGCAAGCTGCGCTCGTTATGACCTGTCATGCTTTCAATGGTTCTTAGCTGCGTCCTAACGCTCCTTTGTACATATTGCACACAGAACGTGTTAGATGTTTTTGGGCAGCAGGTGACCTGTTGAGGCAATGGCTTCTGGAAGCTGCCACGCTCATCTAGGGTTCCCTCAGGAGCTGGTCTGTTAGATGATCTGCAAGACCCTTTGGTTTAGGGGCACCACCTGATGCCCAGCGAGCACCTCCAGGAGACCTGATTACGGTAGCTGAATGGTCATTCGCTCAAGCTTTGATGAGTGACGGGATAATCTGTGGGGCTACTGCTGTCCACGCCACGGTCTGGGACAGCTGGAGTGAGTGGCACTGCCGCAGCGGTGGTTTTTCCCATTCCTGTGGGGTCAGCGCCTCGGGCATGGGAACAGAGTGCTTTACATGCCCCTTGGTGCCTACCGGCCAGTGTGGTACAATGGCAGCGGCTCTTTCGGCTGAAACCCGACCACGCTGCGTCCTCTGGGTGAGTGGGTAGGGGCACGCTCCAGGGAATGGCTTTTTTCTGACCCAGATTTGGCCACCGCCTTGTGCCAGTTCTCACCATTGTCTGTCTCCTGAGCTCGCTGAAAGGAAACCCCTTGGGATTCCGCTTCTGTGATGCTGACCCCGTTCTGCCAGTCTTCATGGAACCTCGGAGAATCCCTTGCTGTTCCTCCAAGGGCCCTTTCTTGCTCATGTTAATGCTGCATAAAGAATGGTGTCTCCTGCTTCTCATGGATTTAAGCAAGGGATTGAATGGGTGTGCCGACAGATGCATCTCTAGGATTGGCCTCATTTCAGTCTCTGCTTCCCGCCATTGCTTTCTTCTTACATGGTATGTAAATGGGTTCTAAAATGATGTCATGCTCCCCCACAGCCTCTTGGGGCATCCTCTTATATGGGGGTGTCTTTAGCCTGTGGCTTTCAAGATGTTTTGGACTACAACGCCCATGATCCCTTCCCATTGATTCTGCTGAGGGTTGTAGTCTGAACATCTAGAGTGCCAAAGGTGGCAGTCCTCCCCTACTTGGTGCACATTTGCGCTGTCTGGCCATGCTTCCTTCCTGTGGTGTTGCCGCACCACCTCAATACAGCCTCTTCTGCACTGTCTTGTAGTTCCAACCCAGCAATAGTGGCGTGGATTCCTTTATACACAGGGAGGAACACTGTTCTTTTGATCTCAAAAGAACGTACAATGGATAAGAAATCAGAAATGATCGGGAAGTGGTGAGCTTCTTAGAATGGGGTGAGTTTTACTGACATTCTGACCAGGTTGTGAGCCAGGGGGGAGGGAGTAAATTCTGTATCAGTGTCTTGTCCTGAGGGTGCCCTCTTCCCAGCTGTTGCACTTTCCTCAGGGCTTTGCCTGGTTTCACGGCCTGCACTGTTCTACTTGCATGCATTGTACTTTGCAGTTTCCTCGGGGGCTTTGCGTGGTTTCACGGCCTGCACTGTTCTGCTTGCATGCATGGTACTTTGCAGTTTCCTCGGGGGCTTTGCGTGGTTTCACGGCCTGCACTGTTCTGCTTGCATGCATTGTACTTTGCAGTTTCCTCGGGGCTCTGCGTGGTTTCACGGCCTGCACTGTTATGCTTGCATGCATGGTACTCTGCAGTTTCCTCAGGGCTTTGCTTGCATGCATGGTACTTTGCAGTTTCCTCGGGGGCTTTGCGTGGTTTCACGGCCTGCACTGTTCTGCTTGCATGCATGGTACTTTGCGGTTTCCTCGGGGCTCTGCGTGGTTTCACGGCCTGCCCTGTTCTACTTGCATGCATGGTACTTTGCAGTTTCCTCGGGGGCTTTGCGTGGTTTCACGGCCTGCACTGTTCTGCTTGCATGCATGGTACTTTGCAGTTTCCTCGGGGCTCTGCGTGGTTTCACGGCCTGCACTGTTTGCATGGTACTTTGTCAGTCTCCAGGTTTTGCACCGGTGTGTGGCTCCCGCCTGTCGATGCCACCGGGCAGGTTGATGCAGTGTCGGGTTATTTGGCTCTTGAGGCGTATAAGGCTCTGCTTGTTCGCTATGGGGTCGGGTATGGCCCATTTGTGGCACTTGCTTTTCAGTGCTCACGATTTTCTGCAGGCTGTCGGTGGCAGCCGCTTTTACTTATGCATATAGTGGCTTTTAAGGCTCTGCAGAAGTTATGTCGTTTTTGTTGATAGAAAAAAGAAAATGAGGGAGAAACTGACCAAATGGAGCAGGGGGCATAACCGTGCATCGGCACGATATTGCTATCGCTACTGTAGTGGGTAGTAGGTAAGGTCCCTGTCATAGCTCAGGACTAAGATGGCCCTTCCTGGTGTATCCATGTACATTTCTGGCAACTGCCACGGGAGCCACGCCTGCAGTATTCTCCTAATGGGGTTTCTTTGCAAAATATGTATCCAGAATTGGACTTGTAGCGGCGCCCACATTTGCACAGCACCTTTTATGGGCGCTGCAAACGTGATCTAAGGATTGGGCCCAAAATCCTGTTGAGTGACTGGGTTCTCCTGCACTGCACTGTCAGTGTGTCACAGGCAAACTGCAACCTGAGCATGAGATGTTCTAGTGCCAGGTTCAGCCGGGTCTGTGGCTCGGTGGACCAATGCATCCAGTAAAGGGGCACGTTTTTGACCTCATGGTTACTGTTTCGAATCCCGGCAGGTCCACTCAGTCCTTTGTACTTCCGAAGCTGATAAAATGAGTACCATGATATGATATGGCAGTTATAATGCGTCTATACAGCAGTGTTTCAAGGGTGACGAGGCAAGGGAGGGGGAACAGAGGGAAGACAGCGATCTTACTAGGCCCAGTGACATTGAGATTGCGCAAGTGCAGGGGAGGGGAGGGGGCAGTGCAGTACATAAGAGAACCGTAAAAAATAAAGATGAACAAAGATAATAAATAGTGCGGCCAGCTGGTGGCAAGGATAAGGGGAGACATCAGGTGACCAGTGCTGGTGGGGCCTGCAGGGATACAGAACAGTCCCAGAGTGCAAGGCTTGCCAGGGGGCCGTGCAGGTGTGCAGCTGGCGGTTAGGGGACCTGGGCCCGCGGTCGGAGAGTAGCCAGGTGACCAGTGCTGGTGGGGCCTGTAGGGATACAGAACAATCCCATAGTGCAAGGCTTGCCAGGGGGCCGTGCAGGCGTGCAGCTGGCTGGGGAGGGGGCCTGGGCCCGCGCTCCGAGGGTAGCCAGGTGACCAGTGCTGGTGGGGCCTGTAGGGATACAGAACAATCCCATAGTGCAAGGCTTGCCAGGGGGCCGTGCAGGCGTGCAGCTGGCTGGGGAGGGGGCCTGGGCCCGCGCTCCGAGGGTAGCCAGGTGACCAGTGCTGGTGGGGCCTGTAGGGATACAGAACAGTCCCAGAGTGCAAGGGTTGCCAGGGGGCCTTGCAGGTGTGCAACTGGCAGTTAGGGGTCCTGGGCCCGCGGTCGGAGGGTAGCCAGGTGACCAGTGCAGTTTCAGCCAGACGATCAGCAGGGGGAGGGGGAGAGAAAGCCGAAGCAAAGAGGAAGGTCTTGAGGTGCTTCCGGAACCGGAGATGGTTCTTCTCAAGTTGCAGGGAGGCTGTTCCAGAGGGAGGCCCCAGCAGATGAAAGAGATCTACCACCAACGCGTTGCTTGGAGAAGCGACTGACCCTGTGGGAGTTGGAGCTGGATGAGCGAAGACTTTGAGAAGGAAGATTTTTAGGAAGAGAGAGTTGATGGTATTGAGGCCCCAAGCCCCCCTTCAAGGCCTTGTGGACGATGCAGAGGGTTTTGAATTAATCATCGCTGCCACAGGGAGCCAGTGCAGAGATTTCAGTCTGGAGAGATACGATCCCTGGGCTTAAAGCCAAGGACAAGTCTACCATGTGTTGGGTAACAATAAACATCTGTTATCTGTCAATAGCAGCAAGATGCCACTCTGTGTCTGAATGCGCACTCTACAAATACCCATGTTATGGAAAAGGCTGCATCTTTTCACATCCATCATCTGCTCTCTCTTTTGCACTACATCGCCATTCAGCCCCAGCCAGGATAGTCAATGGTGAGCTGTAGTCCAAAACATTTGGAGAGCCACTGGTTGCCAATCGCTGTCCTACTGGAAGCCAGAAGTTGCGTTCTTGTCTTTCTTCTGCTGTTTTTGTTTGTGCCAATGGGCCACGATAACCAAGCTGGAAGGATTGTAATCCAATGTTCTTTGGTTGTACCATATCTTCTCTTGTTACTGCAGAGCAGAGCCTAGCAAGGGCCTTATGATCAGACACCGTGACTGAAGGTCGACCTCTCCATCAGGTCCACGTTCTCAGACTCCACACGCAATCACACATTCTGTGTGGGGTGTGATGAGGCTTTGCGACTTGTAAATACCCTGCCTTGAAGGGATGGAGTCCCCGGGATGTGAATGGGTGGGCGTCTTGGCAGCGGGGACTCGATATGGGACATTGGGGCCATGGCCTCTTTGCAACAGAGCAAGCTAGCAAAAGTAAAGGCGTCCCCCCAGTATCCATCATCCGGCTGTTTCTTGGAGGCCAAGTTCTGATACTACTTTTGCATTCAACGTTGGCGTACATGTGGAAGGAGCTGCTTAGTGACTGGACCCTTGATTTTTCCTCGGTTGATAAACTGGGTACTAAGGCCCCTATTCTGAACGTGGTGCAGTGAAGGTGCTAAACAGCACGATTCACTGCACCAAAAGAGGACGCCCAGGCTCCACTAGTATTCTCAGGTGGGCCTGGGCGTCCTCGTAGAGCACGGCAGTGCACTGTGTAGATTGCTCCTGTTTTTAGTTGTAACGGGACGCAATCCAATCTCGGCAGCATTTTTGTAAAATAACGATATATTCGTTATGGAAGAATGTGTCACCTTCAGAATAGGTCTTAAGTACCGAGAGGTTGTTAACCCTTTTAACGTCCTTTTCAGTACTTAACACCTTGATGAGAATATGGGCCTAAGAAGCAGGAAGAATGCAGATTCGAGTGCTCTACAATATCCAAATGATCTGTTGTTTTCGTAGGGGGGAGGGTGGGTTATAGAATTTCTAATTGTATCCACATGATTGCTGTTTCCAGCCTTGCGGATAAGCGCCATACCAGGAGGGTGACCAGATTTTCAAAACAAAAAACCGGGACGGCCAACAACATAAAAGAGGGAATACCCCATCGCAGCCCACCAATTACCGCCCCTCCCCAACCATATTTCCAGCACTTTCTCCTTCCTATAAACTGTCATCGGGCATGTTAATTAAAAACGAGCGTTAGCTCTAATTGATATTACATGGCCTGCTGTACAACACCTTCCGTGCCAGTCTCTGTGGCACAGTCAGTAAGTGTTCTGACTTGTACCTGAGAGGGTGGGGGTTCGAGCCAATCCTCCAACTTCAACATTCTGAAAGTGTTGTGAACAATAATTACGGTTCTAATTACCGTAGCCCCCCAAACATGCAAACCCCAGACAGGGTTTCAAAAATGAAAAAACTCCCCGGACCCTGGGACGGAGGGTGATTTCGCCGGACTGTCCCGGAAAACCCGGACGTCTGGTCACCCTACATACCAGCCACTTTTAATCCTCAGATAAGATACTTGACGCACACAAAATAGTAACGTACAAGTAGTAAACGACAAAATGTAAGCATTTTATATTTTTACTTGTTTAATGTAAATACCCTGTTAGACATGTTATTGCTAACTGAAAAAAAATAGATTTTGAAGTAGAGTATTTTTGAAGTAAGAGTACTGGTGCCCAGAGCCCTGGCTGTTAGCCTTGTTTTACAGCACTGCGTTGCTTAAGATCTGGGTGTGTGTTTAATGAAAACTCGGTACTTTATATTATTTTGGACGCTTTCGAGAAAGCTTTTTAGGGGTGGCGTGTGTTAAAATGCGTGTAAAGTTATGCGAAGGGAAACGTTGCTCAGGCGAGTTAGGTACATTCGCCCAAGTTCTCCTTTACCAGTATACAGCCATCTGGCGTGTCTCAATAAGGTGGGTGGGTGGACATTGCTACCCTGGAGTCTCGCTGGAGAAAACATGTGATGGCTCTGTACAGGGGTCCGCCTGCAATGTGGCCCTGGCATGGCACCGGAAGCAAGGTGGGCCTTCGTACACTGGAGCAGGCCGCAGCACGAGGGGCCTGCTTCCCGTTCACGAGGGAGTCTCGTGAAATCGTTCCTTTAATCGCCCTCACTGCTACTTGTCCTAGAGACCCCAGAGATGGCCGTGTGCACGCCTCTGTGCACACGTTCTTGGTTGCAGCTGTAAGGCTGCTTGTGGCAAGGAGTTTGGGGTGCAACTGCTGAGTGGGTCACTCCTGCTGACTGTAAGCGGGCAGCTCCACTCCTCCGTCTGCCCCCCCACCCCACCCCCATTTGCAGGATGTCCACGCGCCCCCGCCTTCGCCCCTATGTTCCTTCAGTTGACACGCGCTGCACCCGCCATTTGCCACGTGCAGGAAGTTGCGCAGCGCCTGTTTTGGGCGACTCTTAGTCAACCTCACGTCCGCTTCTGTAAATGGGGAGTTGCTTTTTAAGGTTATTAGAAATTCTCGCTTGGGGTGACAGGGCGGGGTTAAGGGTTAGGCAATTGTGGTCACATTAGGCCATTCAGTCCGCGCTGCTTTCTTTGAACCCCTTTGCCCCCAACTTCAGCCTCTGATGAATAGAATTCCATAGATGCCAGCCTTTCCTGACACCCCGCATCATCAGTAATTGATATATGGATTAGAATTTAATATATGAATTAGATGGGGCAAACGCGATTATATGGATTTACAATGCACACTTGTAAAGATTTCTATATATGTCTCCTTCAGCATAGCCCACCAATACATGACATGTGGCGGTAATTGCATGCTTTTGGGAGATGTGGCGGCAAGGCTGTACAAAGGGATGCCGCAACTTTGATGGAGCAGGGGCGTTGCCAGTGCACCCACCAGCAACCCGACGACGACGAGGAAAGACACTTTTTTTGGTTATTTTAGTTGTCCCGTGCTGGGGATTCGAACCAGCCCTACCCGTGACAAGGAAGTGTCACAGCTCACTGTGCTATTCAGGAGATGCTGCTTTTCTTTTTGTTTCACTCAATAGACTGCTTGACACATCTGGTTACAGGCTTTGTGTCAGGCAGTCTATTGTATGAAATCAAAATACATTTAGCCCCTATGAAATTGCACTGTGTGATGCGCAGGTTCAAATCCCCAGCACGAGACAGTAAAAAAAAAACTAACCTGACAAGACGAAAGCCACTTTACTTTGTATTGTCCCGTGCTGGGGACACTTAAGACCACACATCCTTGTTACAGCTTACCCCTCCCCCCTGCTTTCTCACCCCACGCAAAGCACTGGCTGTACACTCCTGGACTACGCAAACTATTTACTTTAGGAGGTCCAATCCGTCTGCCAGAAGCAGACCTCCGCAAAGCCACTGTTCACAGGTAAAAGGCACACTTTGCATCTAAAAGGTTCATCGATTTTTGGTTGAGGGTTCAAAATGTGCAATCGGCATTTGACTCTTGACGAATAGGACCTGATGTGCTGTGTGTATGTATAGCATTCAGGTGGAGAGTGACTTTTGTGTGGCTGGCTGCTAGCTTGTAGCTTGTAACTTGAATCTTTGCTCCCTGTGTTAGGTGACCGTCCATGCCTGGAAATATGGTTTTCCCTGAGACCTACAGCCTTTGTGTTGGGCGTCTTGGAGCTGTTCTGAGGCTATGGCACCTCTAGAGAAGTTGCAGGTGGTAGTCATGGTGCCCGGTAGTATGTGTGTAGTTTTTAATTATTGTGCAATATAGTTTCTAAGCAAAATGTTTCACACATATTCCAATAAAAGAGCAAATTTAAAATCGGAAACGCATCGAACAGATAAACAATTAGAGCATAGTCACAATAAAATACAATTCAACAACTATTACATTCCCAAAATAATCTTAAGAAAATCCATCACAGCGATATTTAATGATATCTAATTTGTGTTAAAAATATGAATCCACAACCAAGTCGGTGAGACCCATCTGTGTTATGCACCATCTGCCGGCAGTTTTCATGGCAAACTGCTGTTCAGGCAGGACATTCAGTGTTTAAGGGTCTCCATGTTCTTAGTTCAGAACCAGCACCATATATTTTCGTTCAGGATTATAGACTTAATTTCTAAAACATCCCTAGTCTGATACAAGTTCAATTTCAATCTAAGAAGCGAGCTCCTAAACTCACGCAAAGGTGGTTCACCAGATAAGGTGCCAGTGGTGATTTGTAACCTTTTGATCGATATATTTTGCTTATAACATTTTTAAATGGATAAAACAGAAAATCGATCAAATTGCTGCAGCTGAGTAGCCACTGCTAAAAAAAAAAAAACAACCGGATTTTAATGATTTACAGTACCACCTTACAATTGTTTGCATATATGTAGTTAACAAGATACTTAAAAGGCTGTACAACTTCGTCATTGGCCCTCAACTTTCCAATTAAAATTTTTCCTTTTAGATTTTTCTACATTGGCACTTTCGATTACCTGATGTTTAAATGCAGTTCCAGATCCAGTAAATATGAGTTTAAACTTAGAAGTGATCTTTGTCGGCCTATTGGGATTCGGTCGTAGATAATCTATCGTCGGCATAATTTAAATTGTTTGTTTATGCATTTATATAGCGCTACGAACCCTCAGGCATCTGAGCGCTGCTTATTATTTCCCAAGGTGTGTGGTGCTCATTTATCGACCTCGGAAGGATGAAAGGCCGAGTTTGGCCCCGCTGGGATTCGAACCTACGTCAGCAGGCTCTGCACGGATGTCAGAGAGAGGGCTCTACTCGCTGTGCTATCTGACTGGCTAGTGGATCCTGCTCTCACCAATTGGAGGGTGGTTAGTCCGCACCTTGACCCAATAGAGTCCCATGCCGCATATATACAAACTAAATGGAAAAGGTCCCAGGCCGCAGCCCTCCACAGTTAGTACTTCTCCACTTCTGAACCCCCTTGAGTATTTAGCCTTCTCCTAATTCCAATGTTTTGGTGTAGTACTGATGGAATACTAACCAAGGCTGGTGGCAGCCATATAGCCAAATGTTTTGCCCGGTTCACGCAATCGAACGCCTTAGATCTACCGAGGAGCGCGAGGTACGTTGATCTTCCCTGCACCCTTGAATGTTTGTCCAGCAGTGAAACTGTTCTGGGCCGTCCCCACACCCTTCAATATGTTTGTAGATGTAATATCTTGCAGTTATCCCACCATGGGTGAAAATAAATGAGTGTATGGGGTTCTCCGCTCCATAAATAAATGGGCTGATGGAATAGCAGTTCGAGGGATAAGTTCCAAAAAGGATGTCCTCTTTAAATGACCCCAATCTGTTTGAAATATTTGGAAAGGGGGGAGGAATGGGGCTGAGTGAATGAAACGTTTTGTTTGCTGATGCTATTTGATGGTAGCTGACTATGTAAACCCTGTTCCTGGGATCCCTTTTGCCGTTATTGGAGATTGAGCGCTGTTCCAGTTGGTTGCGTGTGAGGCTCGTTGAGTGTTGATGGCTTCTTGTCGCAAGTGGCTGGTTTGTGTTTTGTGGGGACGCTGGTAAGATGGTTTAGCGGCAGATGCACTCCCACCGGGTTCATTCAGTCTTGCATCATGACCGTGCCTCTTCTGCGTGCCCCGCAGTGATTCATTTTGGGAAACCTCATGCAGACGTGCCCTAATTCGTGGTGCTGACCATTATTGCACTGCCTTTGTTGAATGTGGTTTGCATTTTGATACATGTTCCCACAGTGCAAAAATTCAAGTTGCAAGCTACTAACCAGCCCTAAATCAGTCGCTCACCACCCCAATTCCATACTTAACCATTTTTTACTCGCAGTCAAATATCTTTTTTTTTATTTTTTTTTTTTTATTGGTTTATACAAAACCTTTAAAAACAAGAAAAACACAAGTCCTCCATTTCCACGTTCAGAAACATACATGAGATCACGTTTCAAGATACAGACATGAGAACGCAGGAGTCCACAGCAAGGGCCAAGGGAACCTTGACATATGACACCGGTTGAGCTTTATCTGATAACAAGCCGTACGAGTCTGTACCGTCAACCTTCCTCTTCGGTATTCACCAAATCAAGGATCTCTTCAATTTCCTGCAAAAACACGGTTAGAACCCTTGTCAGTTTTGTGTTGGAACCAGAAAACATCAGCTGCCACCATTCTTCTGCATTCATTAATGCGTGCTCAGAAACTATTTGTCCCATATGTTTAGTTCTTTGTGGTTTGAAGAATGGGCAGAATAAGACAAGGTGTTTAAGTGATTCGTCGCAGATTTTGCAATACCTACATACGGTGTTCGAAGCAACTTTTCCTATCCAGTTCTTTGTCCGATCTTTAGTTCTGAATAGGTTTAGGCGAAATCTCATGTATGTGGCCCTTTTTGCGTTGTCCGGGAACAAGACTACGTAGTTTTGTAGTGTGTTAAATGCTCGTGCCTCAGCTGGGGCATCCTTCATTGCTTTAGTCTTTCTTCTGTCTTCACTAGTTTGAATCCAGTCTGCTTCCCAGATCTTTTTCTTCACCAGTTCTGGATTGGCCTGAAGAGTTTTGATATTCGTTCCATGAGTGGTTAACAGTTCTTGGCATCTTTTGTACCACTGGGCTAGGAGACGGTCTGGATTGGCATTGCCAGGATTGCTTAATATTTTAAATTGAGGTGCTATTACAGGCATCACAGTTTTCCTGAATAGGGCCAAGGTGTTCCACATGATCCGAGCTTCAAGCGAGATCATGCCTAACTCGTAGCGTATGCAGGATGTGGGAGTGCTGTTCGGAAGATGTAGAATTTTTACCCAAAAAATGTGTTCTAGTGTTGACCAGAATTCAGCCGAGCATCCAAAGGCATTCTCTGCACCGTATATCAAGGCTGGAACAACCTTCTGTTGATAGAAAGCTATCACTGGCTTGAGTGAAAACTTTCCATATTTTTTGTTTAGTATCGATGCTTGGGAAGCTAATTGTCGACATTTCGTCTTCGTGATCTCCATCCAGGGGCTATCATTTATGTTTGTGTTAATTTGCATCCCAAGATATCTGGTGCTTTCCACCGTAGTAAGTGTTTCCTTTCCCAGGTGCCATCTGAATTTGTTATTTTTCCGGCAGCATCCAGTTTGCAAATTCTGTAGTGTTAATATTTCGCTTTTTAAGTTGTTAATGAGCAATCCGTTTTTTTCCACATAATGTTCAACTGCATTTATTTTGCGCTGGAGGCCGATTGGGGTAGAGTCCAACAAGATCAAATCATCGGCATACAACATCCAGCCTAATGCAGAGCCGTGTAACATGGGGGAGAAGGATCGTGGCTCATTAATTGCGAAACCAATGTCCGAGAGAAAAAGGTTGAAAATGATCGCCGCCAAAGGGCAACCTTGCTTGACACCACAAAGTGTTAATTTCTTCTGTGAGCAGTCCACCTTGGTCAAGGCGCACTCTGATGGTGGTGGCAGAGTGGATTTCTTTGATGGCAGCTAACAGACTCTCAGGACACCCCCAGTTAGACATTTTTGTCCAAAGTAATTCTCGATCGATGGAGTCAAACGCGTGGGAAAAGTCGATCAGAGCAAGATAGACCTTTCTCCCAGCTCTAATGGCTTCCATTTTCAACAAATTTATCAGCAGAAGGTTAAGACCACAGCCAACCCCCTTTACAAAGCCTGTTTGTCTTTCATCAAGGTGACCACTGTCAACAATCCATTGTGAAAGTTTTCGTTGCAGCATGGTTGCATACACTTTGCCCAATACATCCAAGAGCTATTGGTCGATAGTTTTTTGGCTCAAGCCGATTTCCTTTCTTAAAGATGGGCACAATTATTGCTTTCTTCCAAGACTTTGGAGATTCCCGTCTTCTACAGATTCGAGTGAAGAGTTCCACACAAAAGTCCGCCCATAGCTCTGGATTTTGTTTTAGGGTAAAGTTAGTCAGACCATCAGGGCCAGGAGCCCTTGAGGCACTGGCGTTCTTAATTATCTGTAGTATGTCAGCTTTAGAGAAGGTCAGGTCCCATTTGATTAAAATTGGTGTTACAGGGGCCTGACAGGTACCTTTTTTGCTGTACAAGTTTTTGAAATGTGATGACCACCTTGCTGCTGGTACCATATTTGACATCAATGCGGATTGAGGAGCCACTTCGTTGTTTAGAAGTCTCCAGAACTCTGCCGAATTTTTGTTATTCATTTTTTGCATCATTAATTCTGCATCGTTTTGGAACATAAGGGCTTTATGGGATCCTATCCAATTTTTGTATTTCTGTTTTGCGACACGTTTTTCTCGTGCTGAGTCTATAGAATCTCTGAGTCTCAGGAGTCTGATAGAGGCGCGTAATTCTCTTTCTTCTCATAATCTCAACATCGAATTTATGTTTGTTAGCAAAGCCATGGTTTCTCAGTCCCTGTTTTTTTTTCCACAAACAGATGTAATAGATGTGCGTATTCGACTCCACAATCCTGTTTGATAAAAGTTTCCGAAATTGTGGAGACTTCAGCAGAGAGCAGTGTTAGCCTCACTCTGTTTGGCTCAGCCAATATCCGATGTTCCCATCGTTCTTGGGACGGTTGATTTACGGCTGACAAGGTGAGAATTACCATGTCATGATCGCTTTGAGTCATCGGTATTACCTCAAGCGACTTGATGGATTGTTGTATCTTTTCTGAGGCGAAGAAGTAGTCCAAGATGGAATTCTGATCTGCTCGTCGCCACGTAGGTTTAGCTGGTATATCGCCGACAGAATTTCCATTGAGCATCGCTAGATTTCTAGCTTCCATTTCCCCCATCCATTTTGAAGCCACGTTGTTAGATACGTACACGACTTCGTTGTTTTTCATTCTTGTTGCCAGACAGTTGATATTCAAGTCTCCACAAATTATTATGTTTGTTGACTCATTCTCAAGTAAGAGATCGTCGATTTTAGATGAGACTAGATCTATGAAGGAAGTTGACCCGGCCTGAATGTGATTCCAGTATATATTAAATATATGGAAAAGAGTCGAGTTGTCAGTTCGGGACCCATCCGAAGCTATCGTTGACAGTAGTATAAAGGGTGATAGGTTTAGAGAGTTTGTGATACGACAACCCAAGCTCTTTTTTACAATTGTCAACAGACCTGCCATTGGTCTTCCTCTAGTTTTTTTAAAGGCTGGGTTGAAGGCCACTTCATAGGCATCCACAGTTGGGCAACTCGTCATCCACGTCTCTTGAAGGCAGACCACATCTAGCGCGTCCGGCCAGGGTTCTACAAATAGGTGGGAGAAGCCCCTGGTGTTCCAGGATCCGATCTTAAATTCCCGTGGCTCCTCTACCACTTCTACCACTTGGCGTTACCGTTTTGAGGATCTGCCTAATGCTTCAGCCAGCCAGGACCAATCCTTTTGTGTTCCGCTTTGGTCTTGTGGGCTTTGCGAATCACCAAGACTCGGATCCGTCATGCCAGCTCCTTTAATGGTGATTTTGATGGTATCCTCTGTGGGGAGTTTCCCTGGTACAGTCTCAGGGGAACTACTGGCCATTATCTTTTTCATGCTTCCAGAGCCAGGATGCAGATCACGTTCTAACAACGATTCCACGTTTCGGGGAAGCTCATTTTCCACGGTTTTGTTAGAAAACAGTGGTTCCTGATAGAACGAGTCGCGTTTAGTTTTTTTGAGAGTCTGCTCTGTGATCGAATTCAGCTTGCTCAGACACTTCTGAGATGTCGAAACCCATCGACATAAGAGCGGAGCCCGCATCCAGTACAATGTTCAGAACAATTCTGGATCTAAAGTGGAGGATGATTTTATCATCTTGGTCCTCGTTTTTGAATTCCACCGTCTTGATGTCCTCAGATCGTATCGTTCTGAGAGAAGGCACGTGTTGAAAGAGGCATAGAACGTTTGTGCGATTTAAGATGAGTTTCTCTCCATTTTCTATACGTTCTAGCCTCACCTTGTGGGAAGTTTGGCTTTTGTCGCCAGCGCTTTTATCCGTCCTTTTCGTTTTGCGCCATTCCTTTCTCTCACGGGCAAGCCGTGTGTCGAGGATCTCGTTTCTAGCCAGTCCTACTCTGTTTACGTTGTCTTTGTTGTAATCAAGGCCATCCAAAAATGTATCTTTTGATTTATTATGAGGCCACAGGCCCTCTTTCAGAGCATGCTTCCTTTCTAACGATGGTTTAGACAGCGTCTGAGATTGAGCAAGGGCTTTTCGCCTTTCTTCCAATGTTTTAAATATGGGACTTGAGGGAGTTGTGTGAGGCTCGTCTTGTTTAGGCTTCTTTTCGAAAAGAGTACATATTCTTGCAGCGCCAGCTGGTATCCGGGTAAGCACTGAGTCATTTCCGTCACTTGGAACTACCGGCTGTGCATCCGCAAGTAACGCATCTTCAGAACCCATCTCAGAAACCTTATCCTCTGATTCCAAGTCTTCATACACAGACAGGTTGATTAAGTCGATGGATTGATCCTCGGTAGGTTCAGGGAGAGGGACAGATTCTACAGGCTTTGCAGAAGTGTTTGCAATGTTAAGGTATTTTTTCTTTGTTGGATCTCTGTCATCTGTCCGAGTGTTATTAACAGTTACATTGACAGTTTTTAGATTCCGAAGGAATTTTCTTGAGTTGTTGCCAGTGCTTCGGTTTTTAGTTCTTTGATTTTTAGTTTTTTTTCAGCGGTCCTGGTTTGGGGCCCTTGTGATCTGCTTTCTGGGGTACAGTTCCCTTGAATATATCAAATATTTGATTTTTGGGCTCCGTTGTTTCTGGAATTAATATCACCTCAGGTATGCGAGGGGCGCCCGTGTCAATCAGGGTTGCCAAAGAGGAAGGTTTTTGAGGATCCAGTGTTGCCAGATTTTTTGGACCCTTACTGCTTTCCAGGACACTAGCAAAGCTCATTTGAGGAAATGCTTCGGTTCTTGTTCTTTCATGGCTGGGGCCCAAGCTCTCGTTCATAGGTTTTTCAGGCTCAGGTTTTGAGCCTTGGATACCCCAAGTATCAGGCACTGAGGGAACCGGCAAACTTTTTTCACTACTCAGGTTGTTGGCCTCCCGACAGTTCTGAGTTATTGGTGCAGTTTTTAGTGCTTCTGTAGTTTCTCTAGGATTGTTGATAGTGTCCAGTACCCCCATGGTAGAGTGGAGCACCAGCGAGCCAGTGTCTGTGTCGGAGTTTCTCATTGAGGTGTAGGCGGGAGGTTCCATGGGAATTGGTCCCTTGTCGGTTTGTTGACCAGCAGGGTGCTCCCGGCTAGGTTGCCGATTTGAATCCTGTGTCGTCGTATGTCGATGCCTTAGCACGCTTAGAGCTTCTTTCGCAACCTCTGCAAGGAGCTTATTATCCAATTTGTTGTTTTCTTTCTGTTCTGTTAGTGTTTGCAAGGCAGAGGTCAAGTTTGTTTTTATTGCTCCATTATCCTTTCTTTCAGCGCGCAAATCTTTTTCCATATTGATTATCTTTGAATTCATAAGCGCCACTAAGGTTGTCCGGTCCTTCACATTGTCATTTAATTGCTCGTAGAGCTTTAGAAATGGAGCAAGCGAAATTCCAGTTGCTGACATTAAGACCGATTGTAGGTCTTTGGTGAAGTTCGCATCAAGCCTGACTTCTGAGTTGCGATCTTTTTTATGTGGTTGAATTTTGGATCTCCTAACTTTTGGAAAGTCACGTTCTATGATTGAAGAAGCAGTTGAACAAATCTCAGAAGAGGAAGAGGTGGAAGCGTGAGAGTCACACTCACAGGTGTTGTATGCAAGATTTTGTTTAGCACTTCTGAAGTCAATTGGGCGTTTTGTCGCATTTGCCTGTCTTTGAGGGGCACGAGCCTGGGAACAGGGTATACGGGGTGAAGCCGGACAAACAACATTTTCTTCATTTTGCAGAGCGATTTTTCCAATTACGCAGAGCATCAGAATTTGTGATAGACCATTCTGCCCCTGGTTGAGTCTCATGGTTGGGCGCTATAGGCGTCCGCTGGTTCTGCTGGTTAGTTATGCTACGGTCTCCTCTAGATGTGAAATTGCAGGCTTTGTTTATTTGGGAAAAGTCTTGCAAAGTTTTGTTTACAACTTCTGTCGAGTCTCTTCTGTTTTTAGGGTGTGCTGGAGAAACGCGTCCCTTGTTTAGAACAGATAAGTGCTTGTCGAGGGGGAAAAATACTTCGTCTTCCAACGCCGTGTTGGGCATGACAGGGTCCAGTTCATCCATTCCGTGTATAGAGTGGCCGTATGGTTTCTTGGTGGGCGGGAGTGATGAGGTACGCAGCTCTGGCAGAAGGGCCTCTTTCCAGATTGGGTCCAGGCTGTCGTCACAGCTACCGTTATTTGAGCATCCTCTCATAGTATGTGCGCGCCACGCCAAAACCATCAGTTTAGGTAGTTTGTTTGAAGAAAAGTTTATGGAGTGGGCGTCAGTAAGGAGCGCAGCGTTTCGAGAACTTGGACACGGCCTTGCCGCAACCTCAGCCTCTGTGTTACAGGCGTCAACCTCGGTCGGCACAGCGGGCGTGACGACGGGCACACGAAAATCCACTCCGCGTCTTACCTCTCTCTCAGAGCACACGGAGCTGGCAGTTGGATCGGGCGCCGTCATGCTGACAAGAGAGGCAATCGAAGGCTCGAGGTGAGAGGGTCCGCTCCGAGGATCGCCCGCAGGCGAAGAGGCCCCGACCCCCACCAGAACTGACCCACCATTTCCCAGGTGGGATGGGATCCCCAATCCCACGCGGTCATCCATGAAGCCACCAGCCCCAAGGCCGCCAGGCGCACACTCCCTCTCACCCCGCTCGGCTCTCCCATCACTCGCCGAGCATAGTGACGTCACACTCGGTGTGAGCTTGCTCGCATCGGTGGCCAGTTTGTGTAACACGGGGGGAGACAGGTAAGGGGGATCGAGGGGTGAGACGGGCCCTGCTAGGTGATTGTCAGTATTATCAGTATTTGACGAGTCCACCTGCAGGGTAATGGAGGCTATTGGAAATATAGAGGATGTAGAAGGTATAGAGACTGTCATTGGAGTGGCGGCATGTACTGCGTTTATCCTTGCACTTTTATTCTTCAAGCACATCAATGACGATCCCACGTCTTCAGGTTCTCCCACAAAAGTTCTGGTAAACTCACTTACGGTGTCATTATGTCTAATCAGTTTTGTACTTATTCGTTGGCCAATGCTCACGTCAGTCAGATTAGATGCGGAGGCGGAGTTCCAACGTCGCAGTTGCAGCCTTGTATGGGGTGGGGAAGGCAAGCGGTCTCCGCAGGTGCCTGTTTTCCCGCGTTTGTGCGATGATCCATCCATTACGGCAGGCCCTCGCCCGAACACCAGAACACCAAAACACACTGCGCACATCGCGCGCTCCGCGTGTGCTAGGGGTTTTATGCAACTTCCTCCTGGAAGCAGTAGTGGAAATAGAAAATAGACTTCCAAGTGTCCCAGAAACAGCAGCAGCAGCAAGAGCCTGGGCAGTCTCAGGCTCACCAAAACACACTGCGCACACCCACCCAATGGCTACTGATGAGTTCAAATTATTTAATGGCATCAAATTCTCAGTTAATGTCACTTTATGAAGTGCACAAGTAGCCCTTGGGCGTCGTGGCGCTGTTAAATGAAAGCTTACTTAGTTGCATGAAGTGATAAACTTGGGGAGAAACCCGAAGAAAAAAGAACAGGTGAACTGTAAGAATCCGAGTGCTGCGGTCAAATCATTCGCATGAGAAAGGTGCGAACTATCAAAAGTTTGCACCTTTCACACACACTCACACCCATAACACGCTCACACCCATAACACACTAACACACCCCACACCCTCGGCACACTCCCTCCCCAACATAAACCAACCCCACTTTCCTTCATCTTCACGCTGGTTCCCTGCAGCGCCAGTTCCCTTCACTTCTGTGATCGGGAGCCGGTGCTGCAGGGTCCTTTTTTCTTTTCTTTTTTTTTGTTGTAACGGAAGGCTGCGGGGGTGTCCCCTGCAACCCGTGCTCAATATACCATGAAGTATAGTGAGTGGGGCAATGCGGGGGCCACCCCAGCAGCCCGTTTTTTATTTTATTATTTTTTTTTCAATGCTGCCACCAAAGGTTCGAACTTTTGGTGTTCAAACCTTTTGGTGGTAGCATTTTTAGAATTTTTGGTCAATGCGACCATTTTTATTTATTTATTTATAATATATATTTATTTATTTTTTTGGGTAATTTCGACCTAAACAACTTTAAGAGGTGCGTGGTTACACTGAACTGATGCAAGACAGTCAAGAGCAGGCTGTCAATGGCATTAAGGAGTGCGAGACACAACAGAGGGGGAATGAGATGTATAAGGGGAAAGGGAGTCAGTGGTTAGGAGTCCAAACCTTGATGGGGATCAAGGAATTGAGTTGGCCGGCAACCTTTACCCGTGTAGCACACGCCGTGCTAGAGCGTGGTCTTGAGGGCTTTCCGGAAGGCAGTGTGGGAGGTCAAGTTCCTGAGGGTGATTGGAAGGGTGTTCCTTTGTTTAGGTGCAATGAAAGGAAAACTGGCGCTACCAGCTTTGGCCCTTTTAACAGTCGGGATGTACAGTTGGTTGGCGTAGTTCGTTCTCTTGGGTCTGGATAAGTTGGCTCTGACACTTTTTTCTGAAAGCTAGGCAGGTGCTGTAAGAGCGAGGCATTTGTGCGTAATGGCTTGTGTCTTGAATATGATGCGCTCTTTGACGGGGAGCCAATGGGCATCGCATCTGGCCTGGGAGATGTGCTCTCCTTTTCGGATGTTTAAAGCTGCTCTAAGGGCATTATTTTGGATAACTTAGGTTTTTGGAGGATGTGCCGGCAAAGAGAAAATTACAATTGTCAAGTTTTGCGCCGATGGTGGCTCGGGCTATTGAGAGAAAGTTTTGTTCAGACAGGAATGGCTTGACTGCATTAATGAGTTAAATTGTGAATGGCGCTGCGGATGCAGTGGCGCTGTCCTAGCGTGCCATGGAGAGTGTGGAGTCGAGGTAGAATCACCCAGCCACCACATATAGTCCTCTTCATCAGTCAAGACTGTCCCCCCAGTCTTGACTGATGAAGAGACCATGATTATTGTGTTGTCTATAGTAAATGTGCTATATTTATCAAGTTTGTTGAGGGTTTCCCTTGGTCCAGCTATGAGATTTCTGTTTTATCCCCATTGAGGCATAGACCGTTGGCTGCCATCCAATAAACTTGGTGTGGTGTATTAGCATCTTGTTCATATGAGCCGGAGAGGGGGGGCGGGGATGACTTTCTTGTCGTCAGCATAGTTTGTGTAGGCAATGCTGCGCACGTCAAGTTTGTCAAAAATCAGTTTGGTGAAAATATTGTATAGGGTGGGTGATGTGCATGAGCCTTTGGGCACCCGCAATGGATGGTTGTGGGTGTGGCACAGGCCTGGTCAGAGAAGACTTTCATAGCTCTCCCCTCAAGGAAAGAGGTGATCCAGTGGTGGCATGAGGGTTGATGTGAGCTGATTTTGTGAGATGTCTGCAGAGGATCTTGTGGTCCAAGATCAAACGCTGCAGACAAATCCAAAAGGAGGAGCAGAGTGGGTTTGCCTTCATCCATTATCTCAGCAAATTGGTTTCTTAAATCCAGTAGGGCAGATCCGGTTCTGTGATGTTCAAGGAAGTGCTGGATTTGGTAATAGGCAGCTTTATCAAGGATTTTTTACAGAAAAGGTACAGTGGTGATAGGACGGTAGTTGTTAGGGGAAGAGGTAGGGTTTTTTAAAAATAATTTTTATTTTTTAAAGAGCTGGCAAAGCAAGGCTTCTTTAAGACCGGGTGGGACAATCCCAGGGGCATTTATGAAAGCTGTCAAAGGTGCAAGGGAGTCTGCACTTTCATTGATTATTTGGGCTGGGCAAATGTCGCCTTTCCAATTGGATGGTTTCAGGTGCTTTAGAAGGGCTATCACTTTGGATTCAGAGACCTCCTGAAGGAGAAAAGCTTTTTGTCTTGGTGGATTGTTTGTGGGAGATGAGGGATGGTCAGATTTGGTCAGTGCTTTGTGGTGGGCTTGAATTTTTGTCTGGAGGTGGTCAATTTTGTTGATCATGCCTGACTGAATATTTGAGCACCAGGTTTCATTTTTAACAATGCCCTGCATACTTTTGGCTGGAGTAATTAATTAGTTCTCTGAAGATGGCAAACATTTCTTTGGCTTCGGATGTGGCTTTCGACATTCTGGCGTTATGTATTAGCTTTAGTAGTGATAATAACTTTTTTGTACCGATTTGATTTGATTTTATTTTTAATTCATCCTTCCGGGAATCATGTGGATGGTTTTGCCAGCTGGTGAGAGCTTTGCGTTTGAGTGTGTGTAATTCCTGAAGCTCGGGGATGAAACGGGAGTTTGCATGCTTTAACACTTTGGCTCTTTTAGGTTCAAGTGGCGCTAAGGTGTTGATTGTTATCTTGAGGGTGCTGTTGTATATTTCAGCTAAAACCACTGGGTCTCTAGAAAAGGACGGCTTAAAGCATAGACCTTCTAGGAAGGGCTGTCGGTTGACTCTTGTTCATTTGTATACACTCCTGGCTAATAAGCGAGGTGCGGGAGAGATGGGTCTGGTAGGAGGGGGCCGGGGGGTGATGAAATGAATGATGGGATATTCAGTCCATGGACAGAGGGTGTTGGAGATAATGGTTGTGGAGCAATTAAGGTCAGTAACCCAATCCAGGGGGCGTCCTTTTGAGTGGGCGGGGTCAGTGTCACGTAACCCATATTTTGAAGTTCTTCTGCAAGGGATTTGGCTGGCTTGTCCTTAGGGTCATTGAGACGCAAGTTGAGGTCCCCCAATAGGATGGCTTTTGTGGTGGTTTTTAGGTTCTCGGTTAGGAGATGGAGAGCAGGGGGTCGGTAGACTGTGGCTAGAGATCGTGCAGTTAGTGGAAAGGGAGACTTTAATAGTTAGTGGTCTGCGTTTCCTGCCAGATTGGAATTAACTTGTTTGAGGGTTAATGACTCTTTTTAACAATGATGGCTACTCCACCCCCTTTCGTGTTTAGCCTATCCTTGCGATGGATGGAATACCCTGGTGGCAGAGCTAGGGTGATGGAGGGTCCTGCGGCTTCATGGGGCCAAGATTCTGTTATGGCGAGTAAATGTAGGTTGAGATTATTGAGGTCATGAATTTCGATGGCGTGGGCATTTATGAGGGCACATTGAAGTGCACCCGGGAGGAGGGCTATGCTTCGGGGTATGTGGCCCGATATGTGGTTTAAGGGAAGCATTGGTGGTCCCTGGTAGGTTAGCTCTATTTGTGTGGTGGATGCCACGGGGTAGAGGATCTTTGCGTCTGACGAGATTCTTCTCATGTGGGAAGGTGGGCCCGGTAGGGGGTGTTATTTCGATGGATGATGGGTGCAGGAGGTGGGTGGTAGGAGCCGGTTTAGAAGAGGAGACTGAGCGCGGTGAGGCAATGTGACGTGAGAACCATGCGCCCAACCTAAGATTCCTGGGTACTGTGGGCCAGGGCAGACGTGGAGTGGTGGTGCGGGTTCTAGGACTACGCTGTTGAGGGTGCTAGCTGTGGCATCTCTTCTTTTGAGTGTCTGGTGGTTTAGACGGGCAGGACTGCAAGAGAGAAGGGTGTGATGGAGGTGCCTTCTGGGCTGAGAGTCGAAATGGTCACGTTCCAGTAAGAGTTGTGGTGGGTGGGTAACAATGGATTGAGTGCTAACAAGTCGCTATAACTGGTATACAGAGTGGAGTGCTTGCAATGATAAATGAAATGCAGTGCAACCTGCAGTCAAATATTTGTAACGTATTGTGCCAAAAACATGGTGAGCATTCACTTGAATGGCTAGGCATAGTAATGGTCATGTGGCTTTATGTGCCATATTCAAGTTTTAACGCACAATAGAAGGTAAACGACGCATTGCTGCGCGTTAGGAACCCAGCAGTGACTTTTCATACATGAGCAGCGCTGTTTGTAGTGCACGTAGGTCCATGTTTGTAAGGCACCAGTTGGCATGGGCAGCCAATAATAGATATTCTTGGCTGCTGGTTCCAAGCTCTCTTAGGCTCGAAGCAGGAGATAATTCTCTCCCAGCAATTTCGAACCCAGCACTGTTTTTTTGTGTGTGTGTGTGCGTGTGAGAGAGAGTGTGTGCGTGTGAGAGACAGAGACCCTTGTTAGAGGTACTTGTCCGGTGTTTCATTGGCTAAGGTTTGGTCTTTGAGCTGTTGGTAGTGCCCATTTAGATCAGGGATCTGCAACTTCTGGCTCTGTGTTCTGAACTACAACTCCTCTGAGCCCTAACCAGCCTAGTCAATGGAGAGTGATCATTGGAGTTGTAGTTCAGAACATCTGGGGAGCTGCAGACCCCCCGCCCTACATTGGTGTTGTTGCTAGAGAGCACCCATCCATTTGGGAAATCGGAAATGGCATGGTTCTGCTCAACACTAATGTAACATTGTGTTCCAGAAATACCATTTTAATGGTATGTATTTACTTTGCTAGCCAAGTATGGGTTGGACTAATGCATGCTGAATTGCCAAGCCGGTACGGATGGCAAGTTGGTGGTTGAGGCTGCCAAAGCTGGGCACATGTGTAGAGTAGACTTGAGTGGGTAGAGGAGTAGTAAACCCATGACTGGCAGGGTGGGCGTGGGGCAGTGGCTGGGCCACCAGAATGCCAATGAACCAGGGATGTCTGTTATGAGCTTGTATTGAGACCGATGGAGGGAGAGGGACCGCAGGTGTCTTCAATGGAGAGCTAATAAGGGCCGCCCTCGAGCGAGGCCATGCAACGCCATAATCCTCGTCTCCACATTCTAATCTGAAACCTGTGAAAATGAAGGTCTTGGAATGCAAAATACGGGGGCAGACATTTCCCTTAACAGGCGGTTCACATATGGAACAACTTGTGCAATTAACCCCTGCATATGTTCGGCTACAAATTGAAAACATGCCACTTTAGAGAGATGGGTTTGCAGAGCACAAATATCCTTCGGCAAGAAGCTCCTTTACGCAATCCGCAATCCGAAGCGTCAATTCAGACGACTGTAGCAAGCGAAACCTCCCCAGTAGAATGGTACCTCTCTCCACGGTCCACCCTGGTGCTAGGGGGGGGGGGAAATAACTGTTGAACTGTTGAGCCGGGCGTGTTACTGATCGACCCGTTTCTTTCTGCAGGGTGGCAACAGACCACAACGTGGACAATACAACGGCGCTGCTGAGGGAGTGGTTGATAAATGTGCAAAGCCAGTACCACTATGTGGAATGGAGGCCGATGGAGGAACCGAGGTGAGGCGCTCACTTTTCTTTCGAGGGCGGTCTAAGCTTCCATTTTATCTACCTCGACTCCATTAGTACTGGTTAAATTGGGCTACCTGCAGTCCACCTGCTTATGACTTTCTACCTCTTCATTTGTACTTACTATGCCACCTTTGCTGTCTTTTCCCAAGCTTTCCTTTTTATTCCTGCCCATTCTCCTCTAACCTTTGGCTATGTCTTCTATAGCTAAATGTATTGTGGACCCATTCCCATAACCCCCCCACCCCCACCTGTTGCGTATTTTGTCTCTTGACCTCATATGTATTCTGCAGAACACCACCTCCATCCCACTTTCATTAAATATGTAAGAGCATTCAAACCTTATAATGAATTCCTTTCAGGTCCTACCCAGACGAGGAGGGCCCAAAGCATTGGTCAAGCACTCGGTACGAGTATGTGATGAAACTGCGGCAGGCAGCGTTGAAATCGGCGCGGGATATGTGGGCCGACTACATCCTGGTAAGGAAGAGCATCAGGTTTCATCTCCTCTAGCAAAACGTTGTATTACTCACGTAGATGCCCATTATGGGGCTTTACCAACATGTTTATATCAACATTTGACCGGGCCTTTTTGACACTGGTTGGCTACTTCAGACTGTTGAGTTTGATTTAGTGGTCCTGAGGAAGGCTAACTTGCCGAAACGTATAGTGTACTTCGACCCTGATAAAGAAATGTTACCCAATGCCTTTTTTTTCTGCTTTATGTATGTTTAATCAGCTGACTGTATGAGCCGCTTGGTTGAAATGAAGCTTAGTTAATTAGTGTACAGGACACTATATAAGAAGCCAGCATTCTAGTAATTTATTTTATTTTTAGCATTTTTAAAGCACTGACACAGCCCACGGGCATCGAGGCGCTGTTACAGAAATTGTTTTTTTTTTTTATTGCGTAATTGTTTTTTTTGTCTTAGTTGTGTTATTTATAACGCGCTTAAACACGCAGCGGTTTATAAGCGCGGACCCGGGGATCGAACCAGTGTTGCTTCGTGTCGTCTTGCTTCCAAGGCGCGCACGTTGCCGCTGAGCTATCCTCCCGATAATGTGGGGGTTTTGCTCCACTCAGTGTTTGTGTTAATGTGTGGCTTTTTTATTTTTATTTTTTGTTGTAATTTATTTTGCAAGTTGCTCTCCTGCATCAGTACGCCGATCCTTGTCCGATCAAAAAAAATTATTTAATCTGTTCTGTGAATGAATCAATTGTATTTTTCATTAAAATTGTTACGAGCACTGACATTTGCAGTTTGTTAGAGATTGTGTAATGCAGGATTTATCTATCCATAAGTACGATTGACAAAAAATAACCCATTGTGGTGTTTGTCTGTAAATGTGTAAATTTACCTTAGTAATAATTCCTGGTGGGACCACGCTCTTATGTTCTGTCCATCCCAAGTTCCCATGAGAGTCGGGCTCAACCCTTACGTTAGCATGTCAAATTAAGGGACCCTCCGCTCACATATTACTAGATTGTTACTCGTAGAGGTATCGCTCTGCAGCCATCGCTCCTCATCCTAACCCCCAGGCCTCTAGGCTCATGGCTAGTATTGCTTAATCTAGAACATTTGAGATATATTTACAGTCATATCCTAGCAACATTAATAACCCATGTTAGTTTTGCGCAAAAGTCTGTTCATTTAAGGATATTCTCGCAAAAAGACCCCCATTTCTTGGTCCGTATCTCGGCCCTACCCAGATCATTCTTGCCTTTTAATTGTCTGAGTCGCTTTTCTCTGTTTCCTCCCCTTGGATTAGGGTGGGCCAATTTATCTTATTCCGGCTTTGTCATCCATTTGATGTTTTTGTTGTCACTATAAAATCAAAAGTGTGGGATGTTAGTAAATGCTAGAACTAGTGAGTCTCTGTGCATTTTAAAATAAATATATATATTTTGTTTCCCCTCTTCTGGTTTATCTTCCCGAATGCATTTCTCCAATAAAAATGATTCAATTGCTTTCTGGATTGGGATAATGGACGTAATATCATCATGATTTGGATGTGCAACAACCATGTACAATTATAGATGATGTAATGTAATTGATGTTACCATACAGCCCTGAGCAACACTGTTTAAGCAATCTGTTTTTTGTGGTTTTTGGCGCAAGTGGGAGGTTGGACAATTTGGAACTATGTTCTGCTTTAGAGGTTGAACCTTTAATCCACCACAAACCTTTGCTAGCCAACCATTAAATATAAAAGAAATGATACATTCGGTGTGTCGAAGCTTTGCAGGGTGCAACCTACACATTTCTTTTGGGCTAAAATGGTGGATGGCCTCTCTGCACTGTGAATTTATTCCTCGTGCCAGTGCATAAATCCGTCCCCATTCTGAGCTTAACCGGGTACATTTGCTAGTTTCCTCGTTTAGGGCTGAAGCTGCATTGCTCATTCAGTCTTGCGTCCAAGTCAAATGTCACCTAAAGGTAACCTATCAATACTAGTGAGTCCCTCAGCAGCTTTGCTGGATCTCTGGAGTTATTTTTTTCCACTTGGTAAGAGTGTGAGCTTTTCACCACTCTTACTTGTGTTTTACCTGTTTTTGTGATTGTGGACTCTGGAGGACACCACTTCAGTAGCCCCCTTGTCACACAGCACCTTCTGTACAGTGGCACAGGGTTGTCGTTCAGACCCCCCCCCCCCGACTCCATTTCTGAGGCAACTACCGTCCCCCAGAAGAGGGTAAAGTTACCATTAACTTTACTTAGTCAAATTTACCAACAGATCCAGTACACACCATCCTACATGGAGTGCTGGAAGGGTTAACTCTTTTTATCTGTACCTCACAGAGCATTGTTTCGCTCTTTTTAACATTTAGACATGGCTGGTGGCAGTGGTATCTACCCTAATTTTCTACTGCGGTTATATTATATAACCGTGGTAATATTGTAGGCTATTGTGTTAGCGTCAAACTTAAACCCGCTTGACCAAATACCTTTTCTTTTGGCTCTGGTGCGGTTTATTCGCCATTTCTTTTTGTTAAAACCCTTCTTGTGTTTTACTTTGCGCGGCAAGCCAGGTTTGCCTTATTTGTTCACTGTCTTTTGGCGGGCGCCTGGGTGTCTAGGTGGGCTGAATGTGAGGGAGGGGTGTAGTCACCTCCTGCACAGGGTATCCTAGGAAACCCAAGTCGCACTTTTTCATGATTGGCTGAGGTGGTTGTCCAGGCTGGACAACACCCCTCCCCCCCCCCCCCCCCCGCTGTGTGATTGACAGCCAGGCTGTGTGAATGGGGGTTTTGCACATAAAAGGCAGGTCTCTTGGGCTGGAAGTCAGAGAGTCGCCACTGGAACTACAAGGAACCGACGAGAAGCGGTCGACTGCTGCAACTACCCCATACCGGTGAAGCCCTGCTGCAGTCCTGAGCGATCACCCTTCAACGACTAAGGGGAGATCCAGTTGGAGTCTTCTTCCCTTGAGCCTGGTGGGGATAACCAGCTCATCTTCAGCCAGCGGTCGCCTTCGTGGTCAAAATCGCTGCACACTGCTGCAGTGGTCCGGATAGCCACCTGAAGAACCTCTCCTGTTTTTAAGGAGCGCACCTTTTATTCATTGTCGCTCCTGCCAGCCTCATCCCTGCGTGGTGCGGACCCCCTCATCGTCCTCCTTCGTGCTGAAGCTGCAGGAAAGAGTGGGTCTGCGGGAAACCAACAGGAACGGCTGCCATGGCACCAGCTTCGTTCTTTGAGAAAGGTACTGTGTGCTGTTTGAGGAATTTTGGGTGAAATCCCTATTTCGAAGGGATTGTGTCCTCCGACGTATTCCTCATCTTAGATATATATCCTTCCAGCTCTGCTGGCCTCGGAAAATTTTTTCTCCAGAGGGCGCTGCGCGTCGACGTCCCTCGAGTCGATGACCCTCGACAGCCGCCGTATCGACGCTCGACGTCATCCTGCCTATAAAGGCTGCGCGCAGCGTCCGTTGCTCAGTTCCGTTTTTCCGCGCTACTCGGTGCCTCGGAATACCGTTGCTCAGTTCTTAGTAATATTTACTTCAAGTTATTCGAATCGTACTCGATGGCTTCCTCGTCGGAACCGACAACCCCTCGATCCGGATTGTGGGAAAAAGATGTCGTTGACCGATCCTCACAGAAATTGTCTGTGGTGCTTGGGAGCTGAACACCATTGTTCGGAGTGCGAGGACTGTATGTCCATGACAGCTAAGGCCCTGAAGGAGCGTAGGGGGAAGCTGGAGAAAGGTAAGACTTTTAAAGCTTCTTCTTCTTCGACGAAGTCGAGACATTCGTCTCCTCGTCACCATTCACGCTCCAGGTCTCGGAGTGGGTCTCATCACTCCTCGCGATCGAAACACTCGAAGAGGAGACGTCGAAGATCCCCTTCTCCGTCTTCCTCTTCCTCTGTTTCGCCAAAAAGAATCCCTTGCCCCACGAAACATAGTTCCCGGGCTGAATGGGAGGAATTCAGAAAAAACATGATGAGCGTCTTCGAGAAAGCGGCCTCGAAGACTGCCGAGAGCGATGCTCTGGTCGAAAGACCCGAAGGTCAAAAACGCCGCGAGTCGCAGTACCCGGCGAAAGAAACCTCTCGAGCGCGTCTCGAACCCTCGAGTAGGACCATGACCTCCAAACCTTCCTCGAAGGTTCCGTCGACGCCGTCGACGAAGGTTCCGTCGACGTCGAGGTCTTCGACGCCGTTGTCGAAGGGACCTTTGACACACAGGTCTGTCGACTGGACGCCGGCCTCGACACCGGCGTCAACGCCGAGAAAAGTCACGATGACCACACATCCAGTGACGATTCCCAGGCCCTCGACGTCGATGGCGTCGATATTGTCGAGTAAAATTCCAATTCTGTCGAGGTCCTCGAGGCCTCCGCCTCTGTTTTCGACGCCACGCTCGAAGCCGTCGGCGTCGACGACATCGACGTTTTCGAGGCCAATAATGACAAGTTCAGCACCCTCTGCCTTGGAAATGGGATTTACTCCCTTTATGAGTTCAGAACAATTGAGAACTATATCCTCAATTTTAGAAGAGGGTAATTTGTCAGAACAAGATGAGTTACAGGGACCTGTAACCCCAGTTAGAGAGGAATTTTCCTCTGAAGAGCGCAGATTAAAGGATCTTCATGATTCTTTACATGAGGCAAGTGGTTTAGACACTTCCCCTGAGGTGGATTTTGCTAAACCAGACCCGGGGGAGCACGCTGAAACCCCCTACAGAGCCTTAATGGCCAGAATTACAGAGTTCATGGGGTGGTCTACACCTTCACAATCTTTCCAGCAAGATGACCTCACGGATATTCTTGACAAAGGCCCACAAGAGGATCCAGTGGTGCCCTTTCATAAAGCTCTTCAGAGAAAGATCATGACAAACTGGGAAACCCCAGATGTAATACCAGCAGTAAATAAAAAACTGTCTGCAAAGTACAGGGTATCTTCCACAGACCCAGAGTTCTTGTCTAAACATCCATCCCCAGAAAGTCTGGTGGTACAAGCAGCATCCTCTACCGACGTCAAGACGGCTTATCCTACTGTCCCACAGGACAGGGACGATAAAAAATATGATGCTTTCGCTAAGAAAGTCTTTTCAGCATGTAGCATGGCGTTAAAGTCTGTTAATGCTACTTGCACCCTTGCTAGGTTCAGCCATACACTTTGGGAGTGTGCTTCTACAGCGGCTGACTGCATCCCGGAGGAAGAAGAAAGGGATGCGTTGCTGAATATTATACAGGACGGTAAAGACGCTATGTGCGAATCCCTCCAGACGGGCATTGATTCGGCTGACAGTATCAGCAGAGCAATGGCGGCAAGTACATCAACCAGGCGGTTCGCTTGGTTGAGAAAGTCGGGTTTTGCCCCAGATGTGCAAGCCAGGCTCTTGAACATGCCATTTGATGGCTCTTCTTTGTTCGGGAAAAAGGCGGATGACAGTTTAGAGAAACTGCAAACTTCAAAAGCAGCAGCAAAATCCCTAGGAGCTGCAATCCGTCAGACTCCTTTTCGTCCCACAGGAACCTCTGCGAGGGGCAAGTCCTTTCGCTTCTACTCCTCATTCGGAAGAGGTAGAGGACGACCGGCTCAAAGGGGTCAAAGAAGAACTACCCGAGGTGGACGGGGTAGATATTCTAAAGCCGCAGCAACAGCAGGTGCCTCTTTACCATCGGCATCTGCATCAGCCGCCCCAAAACCACTCTGAGGACTTCCCTCACAGGACACCTGTAGGAGGCAGGTTGACTCAACATCTGGCGGAATGGCAGGCTATCACGTCAGATGCTTGGGCATTGGAAACAGTTGCCCAAGGTTACTGCCTACCTTTCCTACGTATACCTCAGAGTCATCCACCGGGGATCAGCTCTCAGAAAGCTCCGGATCCGCTCCTCTTGCAGGAAATTATAGACCTGCTAGAGAAAGGTGCCATAGAACCGGTACCTGTAGCGGAGTGGAACAAGGGCTGGTACTCCCCTTACTTTCTCGTTCCAAAGAAAGACGGAGGACTGAGACCCATCTTGGACTTGCGAGAATTGAACAAATTCCTCAGGAAAGACAAATTCAAGATGGTCACTCTTTCTCAGATCCTCCAGGCCCTTCAGTTTCAGGACTGGTTGGTATCTCTGGACCTTCAGGACGCTTATTTCCATGTGCCTATCCATCTCAAACACAGGAAATACCTGAGGTTCGCAATTGGCAACTCTCGCTATCAATTTCGAGTACTGCCTTTTGGGCTGACCTCCGCCCCGAGGGTCTTCACCAAGTTAATGTCGGTAGTGGCGGCAAGTCTAAGGAGGGAAGGGATTCACGTCTACCCCTACCTGGACGATTGGCTGATCAGGGCTGTTTCTCCGGAGCAAGCTCAGATCCAGCTAAATCACGTATGCTACTCCCTTCACAAGCTGGGCTTCTCCCTCAATTTAAAGAAGTCTCAAATGATACCATCGCAGAGACTCCAGTTCATAGGAGCGATCCTGGATACTTCCCTGGGAAAAGCCTCGCCACCAGAGGTGAGGGCTCAAGATATTCTACAGATGGTTACCAAGTTCCAACTTGCCCAACGTCTCCCAGCTTTCGACTTTTTGAGGTTGCTAGGCCTCATGGCATCCTGCATTTTCCTTGTGCCAGAGGCTCGCCTGAGAATGAGATCCCTCCAGTGGGCACTGAGGACTCGGTGGTCACAATTCTCAGGGAGAATGACAGATCTTCTTCAGGTTCCCGGCAGGGTGGCTCGAGACCTTCCGTGGTGGGCCTGTCAGGAGAACATTCTGAAAGGAGAACAGTTTTGGCAACCCTAGCCGGAGATAACAGTAGTCACGGATGCCTCACTCACGGGGTGGGGAGCCCACGCCAACGACTTGACCATCAGCGGTCGTTGGTCTCCATCGGAGTCCAGACTACACATCAACCTGTTAGAGCTGAGAGCCATCAAACTTGCGTTGAAGGCTTTCCTGCCAGTTGTACAAGGGAAGAACGTCCTGATAATGACGGACAACACGGTGGCCATGCATTACCTCAACAAAAGAGGAGGCGTAGGATCACTATCCCTGTGCAGAGAGGCGATGCAGCTCTGGTTTTGGGCAATCCAAGAAGGAATCTCTCTATCGGCAGTTCACCTAGCCGGAGAGAAGAACTTGACAGCGGACGCTCTGAGCAGGCAGAACACAGTCTCTCACGAGTGGGAGCTAGCTCAGGAAGTCCTTCAAGAGATCTTCGCCCTTTGGGGAACCCCTCAGGTAGATCTGTTCGCCACCAGCCTAAACAGGAAATGCGACCTGTTCTGCTCAAGGGAATTTCCTCCGAGAGGAGCTCTGGGAGGCGCGTTCATAGTGGACTGGGAGTTTCCGCTTCTGTACGCGTTCCCACCGGTCCCTGTCATTCCTCAAATGATCAGGAGGTTGAGAAGATTCCGGCGAACCATGATCCTAATTGCCCCGGATTGGGCCAGGAGAACGTGGTACCCGGACCTTCTAGACTTGTCCATCTGCCCTCCATTTCGACTTCCTCTCAGAGAGAACCTACTCTCACAGAAGGGAGGTCAGGTTCTCCATCCAGACATCAAAACCCTCAATCTTCACGCTTGGCTTCTGAACGGCTGAGGTACAAGGATTGGGACCTCCCTGATGATGTTATGGAGGTGTTGCTTTCGGCAAGGAGGCCAGCAACAAAGTCTTTATACCGCTGCCGTTGGAACAGATTTTGCAGCTGGTGTAGAGAACAGAATATCGACCCATTTTCATGTGGTACACCAATGGTTTTGTCTTTCCTACTATATTTGGCAAATTCAGGCCTTCAAGTTGGCACCATTAAGGGCTATCTCGCAGCGCTATCTATCTTTAAGCGTACTGCGGAGGAACCATCCTATTTCAAATTACCCTTGGTAATACAGTTTCTAAAGGGGTTAACCAATGTTTATCCCCCAAGACCATTCCAAGTTCCCCTATGGGATTTAAACTTAGTATTAACTTTCCTGATGGGGACACCTTTCGAACCTCTCCATTCTTGTTCGTTAAGATTCCTTACCCTTAAGACTGTTTTATTAATAGCACTTACATCTGCTAGAAGGGTGAGCGAATTACAAGCTCTTTCTTGTAAACCCCCTCATACAATCTTTCACAAAGACAAAGTTGTCCTGCAAGTGAAGCCTAATTTCCTCCCAAAAGTAGTCTCTGAATTCCATATCTCTCAGAAGATTATCCTCCCATCTTTCTATCCTCCTCCTCACCCGGGGAAAGAGGAAGAGAGGTTACACAGACTAGACCCTAGGAGGGTTTTAAGTTTTTACATTAGTAGACTAGCCAGGATAAGACAGGCAGACCAGCTGTTTGTAGGCTACGCAGGTCACAAGCTGGGGTTACCAATAACTAAGCAGACCATTTCCAGATGGATCATTCTAGCCATTCTGGAATGTTATAAACTGGCAGGGAAAGAGCCCCCTCAAAACCTTAGGGCTCATTCGACCAGAGGTATTGCAGCTTCATCGGCCCTCAAAAGAGGCGTGCCGATTAAAGACATATGTGTGGCCGCTACATGGTCGTCTGTCCATACCTTTACACGGTTTTACAATCTGGATTCTTCCTCTAGTCAAGAGACTAGGTTTGGAAGGGCTGTACTGCATTCTATTCACCAATAGAGACAGCGGGAAGTCAGTACTCCCTCCTCCGAATATAGAATACTGCTATGGGAGCCTATCTAAGATGAGGAATACGTCGGAGGACACAATCCCTTCGAAGAACAAGTTACTTCTTACCTTGTAACGTTCTTTCGACGGGATGTTCCTCCGACGTATTCCTCATCGACCCTCCCATCCATCCCCGCAGTTTTACTTCCCTTGTTGTTGCAGCTTACGCTCCTTCAGGGTGATTAGTCTAGTCCAAACAGTAATACTGTGGGCTACAAAACGGAACTGAGCAACGGACGCTGCGCGCGGCCTTTATAGGCAGGATGACGTCGAGCCTCGATACGGCGGCTGTCGAGGGTCATCGACTCGAGGGACGTCGACGCGCAGCGCCCTCTGGAGAAAAAATTTTCCGAGGCCAGCAGAGCTGGAAGGATATATATCTAAGATGAGGAATACGTCGGAGGAACATCCCGTCGAAAGAACGTTACAAGGTAAGAAGTAACTTGTTCTTCTCTACTTTAAGGCTTGTCCTTCCTTTTCCCTCCTTATAACTTTTGCTTCCGAACATTGACAATATCAAAGTATTCTTGGCAACCTTGAATCTCGTACTGTCCGACTGTGTGATCTTCAACAGGCACCCGGTGTCACTTGACTTTGGCTCTGGCCCCTTGACTCTTGAACTCCTGTCTGTGTGTTCTTCGATTCTGTCTGCCTAACCAACATATTGCCTGTGATTTTTGCCCCCAACTCTCTCTGGGTATCTCGGGTACTAAGTGTGTTTTTACCACGGTAGCATTTCTTGACTCGGATACGCGTTTATCTAGTAGACGGAACTGTCAAAAAGTGATCGCAATTGTATTCACGGTAACGTGTTCTGTTTCATAACACCGGTCCATTCAAACACAGGGTACTTACCTTGAAAATACTGTACAAAGTGAATTGGTTAGTTGTAGTATATTTTACGTGTGGTTTTTAAATTAATAGAAGTGTTGTTAATAACAAATGGTTTAAAAATAAATGTACTTATATTTTTTACCTGAAACCTTGAGTCAGTGTTTGCTTGAGTCACAGTAATTGTGGTCCATTTGTGTAATCTCTGCTACTGCTCATATACTCTTGAGATAAGCCTGGCTGCTCCGCTACTGCTACCACTATAACCTAGTAGAATAGGCTTGTACCAAAGGTAAAACTTGTATTGCCACCTGTAGTCTTAATTGTGTGTAGTGGTCCCTAAGGGCACTGTACGGAATTCTGCCTAACAACCGCTCTGGCCAATCATCATCATGCTGCGTAATTTGCCAATTTTTGGTGCAATTACCACAGACTGTTTTACTGTGCAGTAGTTGCGCCGAAAATTCCCCATTGGGTCCAATGGAATGGGGAGTAACGTTTAGCGTCAAACCAATCATCCGTCGGTAATGGACGGGTGGGTACTAACGCAAATAAAGTTGGGCGATATTCAAGACTGGATACCGCCCAACTCCTGATGAGGCACTTATTCATTGGTCTTTTGTCCTAGGCCTACTGGCGGCTTCCAATGTTGCCCTATAAGGGACCATGTTGTGAAACGTGTGTTGCATCAGGATCTGCGTGTCTTCTCGTCCGAGGTCGAGGCTTTGCGGCCCTCATTTGGGGCTGATCGAGTGTAGACACAAATGTTAGGGAGTGCTCACTAGAAGGTGGAATGTACCCTCCTGAGTCAAAGGAGGAAAAGACTACCCATGGGGGACTTGTGTTGGCGTAGGGAACATTCGGGCAGATCCTGGGCCGGTCTTAACCGCTAGTTTTGTCGGTTTTTGTTTTTAGTGCTTTTAGGCAATGCTTGGTTCTGCCTCTCGTGGGCATAATACCTCTTGACATATTGCGGCGCATAGCTTTTTTTCATGGCCTGGAGTCAATAGTTGTGTGCAGGGAGATGGCTGTTTTCTTAATTGCTGAATTTGTGCACATTTGTTTCATAGGCTGCACACTGATCCAGCCCTATACTCGCTGGTTCTTTGCCCAACATGGGCTTGCTCCCGGTCCAGGAAGAAGGGAGTCTTGTGCTTTTTTGAGATATTTTTATATTTTCTGTGGTGCTCCTTGGCATTCAAACCGGCCCAGAAGGGCCAGTACTCCGAGTTCTCCGGGAGTGTTGGCTCTGTGTCTTTATATAAGAAAGGTAATACGTTCATCTTTGCTACTGTGCCTGCTCCACACTTGGGCGTGTACCCAAGGCCTTTCTACACCTCATGCAGTCTGAATCGTAGTGCGCACATCCCCCTGAGGGCGAGGGTGGTTTTTTTGTGGTTTCTTTGGTGGGGGCTGGTGGGTGGGTTTAGGGGCGGGGGCAGTATTTCTTTTTTAAATGTTTATTTATTTTCTTCTTTCCCTCGTCAGTGTGTCCATGTGTGTCCATGTTTGGAAAGGTTTAGCAAAATCCTTCTAATGGAAAGGAATTCAAGTGAGATCTGACTCCGTCCCACCAGGCCTCAGTGCTCCGTCCCACCAGGCCTCAGTGCTGTAGCCGAGGTTACTGTGAGTCGCACGTTCCGACCGGTACAGAACTTTTTATATTATTTTTTTTCAAATTATTTTTGATGTTGGCTAGATTTAGTGTGTGACTGTTGAGTATGTGACGTGTGGATATTTTTTGTTTTTTACCTGAAAGCAGCAGAAGTCCAGCTGCGGCTGTCCGGTACTCTAATGCAAGCGATTGGGGACTCCACTCGGCGGCTCCCTTACCAGGGTGTCCCTGTACGTGCCTTTCCCCCTCTTGCTCCACGGGCAGTATCGCGAGGTCAGGGCTGGGGCGCAGGGAGGTGCTTCATTGGCTGGCGGGAAGGGTGGAAGCTGACGTCAGACGGATTGACAGTCTGTTACTACATTTCTTGCACAGGAGAGTCGCTCTCTATTATGTTGTTCTTCAGGGAATACTTTGGCGTACCAGTTAATGGGGTTCATTGACTCTATAATGAAGGCGCAGTTCCTAGAAGTAATCCCAGCATATTTAGGGAAATTACGCGCTTGGACAAGGAATCGCGTAATGGGTAGGCCCGTCGCTATTTCTCCTTTTTGAAACCTAAATGTCCTAACTTCTTTATGTTCTGTTAGTGGAGTCTGAGACAAAAGGCCACCCTTTTTGTAGCTTGCACGCCTGAAGATGCCCATAGCATGGCATTGGGTGCCTCCGCCGCATCACTCCACATTCCAACATACCGACATTCTATAGCTCAATGCCACCCTTGCCCGACGTGGTCCTGTGTTTGGCTGTTGGCATCGTTGAACCACTTGCATCCAGTATGCCACTCTTATTCCTTGATGTTCCAGCGGGCTCCTGAGAGCCAGTTCACTGGACCATGTGATCCAAGGTTTCTAGCTGCTTATTGTGTTCACTGGGCCATGTGCTGATCCAAGGTTTCTAGATGCTTATTGTGTTCACTGGGCCATGTGCTGATCCAAGGTTTCTAGATGCTTGTTTCTAGATGCTTATTGTGTTCACTGGGCCATGTGCTGATCCAAGGTTTCTAGATGCTTATTGTGTTCACTGGTCCATGTGCTGATCCAAGGTTTCTAGATGCTTGTTTCTAGATGCTTATTGTGTTCACTGGGCCATGTGCTGATGCAAGGTTTCTAGATGCTTATTGTGTTCACTGGGCCATGTGCTGATGCAAGGTTTCTAGATGCTTATTGTGTTCACTGGGCCATGTGCTGATCCAAGGTTTCTAGATGCTTGTTTCTAGATGCTTATTGTGTTCACTGGGCCATGTGCTGATCCAAGGTTTCTAGATGCTTATTGTGTTCACTGGTCCATGTGCTGATCCAAGGTTTCTAGATGCTTGTTTCTAGCTGCTTATTGTGTTCACTGGGCCATGTGCTGATGCAAGGTTTCTAGATGCTTATTGTGTTCACTGGGCCATGTGCTGATGCAAGGTTTCTAGATGCTTATTGTGTTCACTGGGCCATGTGCTGATGCAAGGTTTCTAGATGCTTATTGTGTTCACTGGGCCATGTGCTGATCCAAGGTTTCTAGATGCTTATTGTGTTCACTGGGCCATGTGCGATCCAAGTTTTCTAGATGCTTATTCTGTTCACTGGGCCATGTGCTGATGCAAGGTTTCTAGATGCTTATTGTGTTCACTGGGCCATGTGCTGATGCAAGGTTTCCAGATGCTTATTGTGTTCACTGGGCCATGTGCTGATGCAAGGTTTCTAGCTGCTTATTGTGTTCACTGGGCCATGTGCTGATGCAAGGTTTCTAGCTGCTTATTGTGTTCACTGGGCCATGTGCTGATGCAAGGTTTCTAGCTGCTTATTGTGTTCACTGAGCCATGTGCTGATCCAAGGTTTCCAGCTGCTTATTGTGTTGACTGGGCCATGTGCTGATGCAAGGTTTCTAGATGCTTATTGTGTTCACTGGGCCATGTGCGATCCAAGTTTTCTAGATGCTTATTCTGTTCACTGGGCCATGTGCTGATGTAAGGTTTCTAGATGCTTATTCTGTTCACTGGGCCATGTGCTGATGTAAGGTTTCTAGCTGCTTATTGTGTTCACTGGGCCATGTGCTGATGCAAGGTTTCTAGCTGCTTATTGTGTTCACTGGGCCATGTGCTGATGCAAGGTTTCTAGCTGCTTATTGTGTTCACTGGGCCATGTGCTGATGCAAGGTTTCCAGATGCTTATTGTGTTCACTGGGGCTAAGTGCTGATCCAAGGTTTCTAGCTGCTTATTGTGTTCACTGGGCCATGTGCTGATGCAAGGTTTCTAGATGCTTATTGTGTTCACTGGGGCCAAGTGCTGATGCAAGGTTTCTAGATGCTTATTGTGTTCACTGGGGCCAAGTGCTGATGCAAGGTTTCTAGCTGCTTATTGTGTTCACTGGGCCATGTGCTGATCCAAGGTTTCTAGCTGCTTATTGTGTTCACTGGGCCATGTGCTGATCCAAGGTTTCTAGCTGCTTATTGTGTTCACTGGGGCCAAGTGCTGATCCAAGGTTTCTAGCTGCTTATTGTGTTCACTGGGCCATGTGCTGATGCAAGGTTTCCAGATGCTTATTGTGTTCACTGGGCCATGTGCTGATGCAAGGTTTCTAGATGCTTATTGTGTTCACTGGGCCATGTCTAGATGCTTATTGTGGGCATTATTGTGCATGTTGGCCCTACCAGCCCGCAAGGTACCACCTGCCTTTTAATCCCTAAAAATAGGCAAATGCTGCCAGGAAAAGCAAACTTTGGCAATGCCAGCAGTCTGGGCTTCTGTGTAGGCATGGGAAAGGCACTTGCCAGGCACAGCTGCAGTGGTATTAACTACCCATTGCTGGTAGTGGGTGCCAAATGGTGTGAGTACCTGGGCATTTAATAGCGGTGCCTGGCAAAAGCTCAAAACGAATGCTTAAGCCAAACAAATTGGCTTTGCTAATGCTTGTTTGTAACAGGACTTCAGTGAAGGGCATGCAGAGTGCTTATCAATCGAGTGGCTGAAGGCTGCCTGGTTATTAAACCAGTAGCGGGTTTACAACTCCAGTTAAGTCATTCATTCTTGACTGCTTTGAAAAAACACTGGCAAGCACTTTCAGTGCAATGTTTGCTGGTAAGGCTTGATTAAAGCGAGCTCCCATGAAGAGTTTTGGACGGGCAGAGGGAGGAATGGGTTGGAATGGCCATTGGAATTAGCATGGCCATCGACAGGCACATAACCAAACACTTACAGACTGTGTGTCCTTCCTTCTTATGCGTACGCCAATGCAATAGATTCGACTTATAGCTGTTGCACGCGACACCTGGTAGCCTAAATTAAACAAGCATTGGCAATGCCAATAGTTTTGGCGTTTACTGCTGTTCTTTGCATTTTGCATGAATAGGCACCAGGGTGCAAGGAGGGGAGGGCAAAGTTTTAAAGGAGGATGCCATAAAGGGTGCAGGTGTGCAACGGAATGAGAGGGGGAATCAAGCAAAGGAGGACGCTATTGATGGAGAAATATGAGCAAGAAAGAGTGAGAAAGTGAGAAATAATGTGAGTGCAAGGAAGGATAAGAGGGGGTAGATTTGGTGTGGAAATGAAGAGTGTAGGCTGGGTGGCAGGGGAGAGTGCGAGATGCGTGGTGGGGGTAAACCGATGGGGTTGGGTTCAGCTAAGTGGGGGTGTAGTGCGAGAGTAGTGTGGATTGGGGTTAGAGAGATTGGTGGTACAGAGTGGGGTAGTGTGGTAGAGGGGGCTGGGTGGCAGTAGGTTGGGCGAGTGTGAGGTAGGTTTGGCGAGTTGGGCAGAAGGTGGGGGGGTAAGGGGGGGTTGGGTAGAGAGAATGGGGATAGACTGGTGGTAGGGTGGATGAGTGGCAGGGAAAGTTGGGGTGGGGGTATGGAGAAAGCAGGGGTAGGGTGGGTGGAAGATAAGGTGGGTGCGGGGGTAGATTGGGATGGTGGGGAAGAGAGAATGGGGGGGATATAGAGAGTGGGTATGAAAGCGGTTGGGAGGGGAGGGGAGGGGAGTAGGGTAGGGTAGGGTGGGGGTAGGGCAGTGGGAGGGAGAGGAAGTAGGGTGGGTGGAGATGGTGGTTATAGGGTGGAGATAGTGGGGGGTTGGTAGTGGAGAGTGGGGGCAGGGTGGATGGGGGTAGAGTGGGGAAGGGTGAGTAGGTGTTTGGGGTAGAGTGTGGGTAGAGGAGTGGGGTAGGATGGGTATGGGAGTGAGGGTATAGAGTGTGGGTAGTGGGTTGAAGTAGAGAGAGTGGGGTGGTTGAGTGGTGGTAGTCGGTTGGGGCAGGAAACACAAACAACAAATCAACCTTGGAAGGCCTTGTCAAATGTAACCTAAAATAGCCCAAACATAACTCACCCAGCACATGTAATGGGATGGGTTAGGTAGGGGTAGAGTGTGTGGGAGCGGGGTGGGTGAGGGTAGAAAGAGTGGGAATAGAGTGAGTGGGCATGGGGTAGGTGGGTGTAGCAGAGAGGCAGCCTCGGGAAGAATAACCAAAATGCGCCACCAAACGTAGCCTAAAATGGCCCCATAAGCCAATACACTACGCAGTTGGGGACAGGGAAAGCCTGGTTCACTTGCTTCTTACAAAGGTGGTGGTTGGAGGAAATCTTGCTAGGGGTCTTTTCATTGGGTAATAGGAAGTTTGGAAAAAGACATTTAAGTGAGTCATGCCAACCAGATATTCTCAGTTCAGAACCCAATTTTTATCTCTCTCTCTCTCTCTCTCTCTCTCTCTCTCTCTCTCTCTCTCTCTCTCCCCCCTCTCTCTCTCCCCCCCCCCCCTCTCTCTCCCTCTCCCCCCCTCTCTCCCTCTCCCCCCCCTCTCTCCCTCTCCCCCCCCTCTCTCTCCCTCTCCCCCCCCCTCTCTCTCTCTCTCCCCCTCTCTCTCCCTACAAAGATTTGCTAAAACCAAAAACTGTGCCGGCACTGATGGTCTTTCCCCAAAAGTTTGATTTTACGAAGTTTGTGTAGGCCTAGCTGCCAGCTGCGTTAACCCTTGTATATCATTGTATAGAGGGGGCTGGGAAGTGGGGGGGGGGGGGCTGCACGGGGCTTGCTGAATGAAACCACAGCTGCACTCCGTCCATGCAGTGTGTGTTAGGAACGTGACTGCCTAATCTAACCGCAAAAGGGTCGTTTTTTTAATGTTACAGCAACAAAGCCATCATTCTGGGCGTGGGCCTCTTTCCTACACCGGTGTTGCAGGGAGCTGCACTCAGTGCAAGAATTCTTTGACTTTATCGAGCAGCAGCTCTGTTAGAGAGTACACAAGTTGGGAAATTGGAAAGGGACATGTCGTGTATTGTATAGAACTAAACAAACTTCATTTGAAATTCTATTATCAGATTAATAAGCAGTTTTGGACCTGGAGAATGCACAATTACACACTCCATGTCCTGAAACCTTTAAATGGCAAATGCGTGCGTGCTCCTAGAAACCGGTTAGAAATAGATGTTCGTTTCTTCTCGCTTTGCAAGACTCTGTTTGTCGTGTTATCTTTATTTTTCTCTTACATGGCATGCTCTTATTTGTGTGCATTCGCACTGTTCTAGGCTGTGGTGTGCTGTAGGCGTCGTTTATCAGTCATCCCACTGGAATGATGCATTTCGTTATGCGTTCTTGCAAATGCACCGCCATCCTGAGCGGCTGTGTACTGTAGCTAACTAGTGCTCGTTTGTTGGCGCACGCGTAGTGCTCGGTTGTTGGTTACTCGGTTGTTGGTGCACGCGTAGTTCTTGTTTGTTGGCGCACGCGTAGTGCTCGGTTGTTGGTTACTCGGTTGTTGGTTACTCGGTTGTTGGTTACTCGGTTGTTGGTGCACGCGTGGTGCTCGCGTAGTCCGTTTTGCTTGTGATCGCTGCTCAGCAACACGTTCTATGATTCTGGCAGACAGCTGGAGCAGCACTGGGGGAGTGAGAATGTTGCTTATCAAGCACGCTCTTCGCTGTGGAGGACGATGACATCTAGACAAAAAAGGAGTTGGGCAAAAAGACGTAATTTGCTTTTGGGTCTGTAATGGGGGTTTCGGTGGGGGTAGAGTGGGGTGGCTGAGGGTAGAGTGAGTGGGCATGTGGGGTGATAGTATAGAGGCAGCCTCTGGAGGAGTACCCCCAAATTGCTGTCGAAGTAGCCCAATATAGTCCACTTGTGTGGTCCAAAATAGCCCAACGAGGGAAATCCCTGCAGCTTGGCAATGTAAAACTTGCTGATTGTGCCTCTTACAAACTAGGCTGATTGGAGCAAATCTTGTTAGCGAGCTCCTCATTGTGTAATACGGCAGAGGAGTTTTGTAAAAATACATTACGAGTTGGCTATTTAATCTTGTGGCATGCCACCCAGATATTCTCAGGTCAGAACCCCATTTCCTTCTCTAGCTCTTTTGTAACAATGGTTTACGGAATTGCACCCCAAAAATTTGCCAAAACGCAAGTCGTTTTTAAATCCTTCTTGGATAGGAGCCTTTGTAACAGGGCTATGTTGGTTAAAACACATCCATTTGAAATGACTAAACCAGTGGGCATGGAACGGGAAGGAACATAACCGACTCGAGCCCTCCCCAGTCCCAACCCATATCCCCACCCATGCACCTTTCCTCTGCCTGCCGGCCTCCGTACTGTTGATTTGAAAGACAGTCGTTGAAAATAAAGGAGCATACCTTTTTAATCTCGGAACAATAAATGTAGGCTTGGGAGGTGGGGTGGGGGACATGATGCTATGCTCCCAGAATTCTGATTGTTTTCTATGTCTTTAACAGTAATCCTCACCGCCACTCCAACCCACCGGCCCAGCACGGGCGCCATCTGCCGCTGGGTCATCGTGCTACCCTTACATCCTTCCCACAACATTGATCACCACGAAGACGCAAAGTCCACCAGAAATCCAGACTCCTCCGTCCCAAACATACAGGCAACCAACAACCAATGTTCACTAGGAGGGCCGTGGGGAGGCCCCCTCCTCGATCTACATAATGTTACACGACTGCAGCTCATGCCCCCAAACGGCCGAGCACCCCAAAATCTGAGCCGCACCCCAATTGATCCACCCAACAGTTAGCAGGCCCAGGAAGCACCTAAAGGAGGGGGGGGCGGCGGGGGTGCTCATCGGAGTGGGCAGAGGCACAGCACAGCACAATCCCAGCATAAAACCGCAATCTTGCTGGCAGTCGGCAAATGCAAGAACGCCTATAATTTGCATATCCAGTGGGGTGAGGGAGCGGGGGCGGAATCTTTTGTAAATCCCATGGGCGCTGCAACACCCATCCAAAGCTTATCGGGCATTCATCCATTTTTATTAAATTGCATTGTAGCTCTTCGACAGCTTCACCCGTCCATGGAAACGTGTGCAGCGGTACTTCAGCCATTTCATGATGCCGTAAGCATCGGGCAGTTGCCAAGCCAACGAGCGACTGCTCCTGAAGTCCCCTTTCTCTCTTTATTTGGGCAATAGCACTGTTTTGGCAGTAGTTGGCGCTAGTGCCACCAAATGGGCCATAACCAGAAAGAGTGCAAGTTCTCCTAACAATAAGTAGGGCAACCCTGGGCACATAAGGACCTGCTGCCGTGATTCTACCAAAACCGCTTTGTGCATGAGTTCATAACCCTGGCATCTGTCCAATTGTATCCCATATGTTCATAGCTCATTACCTTTTCCCCCCCAGTAAAGTGTAACATGAGACCTGTTTGTTTTTTGGCATAAAGAGCCGCAGATTTATTCCACAATAACAGAAAACCAAAACCACACTGCACACATTGTGGAAAACATAACTCCTAAGATGCGGCGATTGCTCCGTGTCCAAAAGTAAACTGCTTCCCCCTTTTCTTCCCCAAGCGAATAGGCCCAACTCTCCCAACCTTGGCGTCCGAGCCTCTCCTGCCCCTGCAGGTGCTCCTGGGCGGGGAGAGTGCCGTTTCCATGGGGGAAGCTGAGCCTTAGATGTTCCTCCCAGACGCCCCTGCCACTTAGGCTCCCAAGGGGTGCTGGGTCTGAGAAGAGCGACGACCCTTCTCGCTTTCCCCTGGCTCATCCGGAGTCTGCCTCATATGTTTGTCCGGGCAAACACCGCCACGCCTCGTGTGGGTTTACCGGCCAACGAGGCTCCCCATTTCCTCTTACATTTCCTGGATTTTAGTGCAGATATTCCAAAAGAATAGATCCATGCCCAGCGGGGTAAAGTGAACTCCGTCCTTGAAAGTATTCTGGTGATTTCAGGTTAATCAGCCAACTCTCCTGCCCTTACAGAATTTTGGCATAGCACAGTTTAATTTCCTCCTGGATTTCTCCACTGCTGCGTGCTTGTCCGCACCTCTCCATTCCTGTCTTGGGATGATTTCCGACCAAATGATTTATGTTTCCCCCAGCTGTCCTGCTAATTCCTGCAGAGAAAACATCAGTTTGCGCATCAGCGCCCACCTCCCCAAGCTTGTGAGGTCGTTACCCCCTAAGTGGATAACCAGTATGTCTGGCTTACGCCTGTTAGCCCCCAACCTAAGAACCTGTTCCTGCAGTTGGGCCCATCTCATCCCCGGCACCCTGTGCCACTCTATTGTGATCTCGCCCGCCGTCAGCTTTTCCTGTTCTTCCGACCAGTTTGCCCTTGCCCTACACACAAGAGTGTCCTACCACCCAAACCGTTCTCTTCCTTCTTCGGGCAGCTGCTGGAGAAAAAAGGGGGAAACATGTAACTTTACATTTTCTCGGGTCTAATGTACCTTTTGTAGCAACCTGATTTCCATCTCCCAATCTGCTTGATTGCCACTTCCCCATGCCCACTGCTGCTGCCGAAGTCGCCGCCCCTATACGAAAAGAGTGTGTACCAAAAACCCTTTCCGTTTCCCCTATGGCTTCTAAAGCCAGCTCCATCACCCTTTTAAACGGAAGCGACTTAGAGATGACCCATCCTGATGGAGGAGCAGCGGGGCTTCCTTTACTGACGGTGGTCTCAAGCCGAGGTACCCTGTAACTGCTCTGACTGGGCATATCGGACTCCCTGCGATGAGCTGTAATGACACTGTGCAGCCTTTGCCATCCTGGTCTGTTTTAGACCTTTTTAACCATAACATTACTTGTCGCTCTGAACATTGTACATCCTGAATTTGCAAAAACTTAAGCCCTTTTGCGCCTTTGTTCTCAGGTACTAATTCACTTACCCTGAATGCCCCGAAAAATGCCAGGGTAAAATCTGCTTTGAACAATGCTGTTTCGTAGGCCCAGTGGCATATTCCCTCCAAGACAACATACCACTTTTTGCAACTTGTCTACATCAATGCGCACGCCACCCCATCCCATGAAGGCCCTTATTGGCGAACCCTGATGGTTTACTCCTAGTACCTCCCGCTTGAAATTCTGGTAGCGTTCCCAGCCAGTTTTATGCCTCCTTGTCGTGCCTGGTGCCAGAGCCCTCTGGATGAGGGCATTCAGATTACCCCATTCATGTCCCACCACTGAGTTTTGGACGGGGACATCCCCTTCTCTGCTCCCGGGCAGTTCTCCTGAAATTTCACCCACTGTAAACGAGAGAGAGCATCAGTTGCCACGTTCAGCACCCCAGGAATGTGTCTCGCTCGCACCTCAATATTTCCAAACAACATGCATTTCTGCAACTCTCTTAGCAGCTGCAACACCCTTCTGCCACTGGCAGCCCCTTGGTTAATGACTTGGACCACTGCTAAGTTGTCCGACCAGAGTATGACTCTGCTGTTCGCCAGCTGTCCCCTCTCCCCCCCCCCCACAGTTTGAATGCTTCCACAATGGGGAAGAGTTCCAGCAGCGTGATGTCCTTCGTGACCCCTTTGCGCTGCCATTCTTGGGGCCACGCCTCTCCACACCATTTGTTACCCAAAATTGCCCCGAACCCCTTTGCTCCCGATGCGTCTGTGACCAACTTATGCCTGCCATCGCGAGCATCTTGGCTGCGCCAGATCAACACCCCATTAAAGTTGTCCAAAAAGTTGTCCCACATTTCTAGGTCATCCCGCAACTCCGCCCCTAGCCTGACGTGTTGATTTGCATGTTGTAGGCCGACCATTTTTAGTTCCACATTCCTTGCAAATGTTCTGCCTACTGGGATGACTTTCCCTGCAAAATTAAGGTACCCGGCCAGTACCTGCAGCTCCCTCAGGGTTGCTTTCTTCCTCCCTCTCAGCCCCCTGATGACCCCCTTCAATTTTGCTACTTTATCCTGGGGCAGCCTGCATTCCCATTCACAGAATCAATCTCAATCCCCAAGAAGGTAAGACATATCACTGGGCCCAGTGTTTTCTCTCTGGCCAGAGGGACCCCCATGACCTCCATCAGCCTCTCAAACGTGGCCATGAGGTTCTCGCGTTCTCTAGTCCCTTCACTCCCAATGAACAAAAAATTGTCCAGGTAATGGACTACCGCCCCTTCGTGGCATTCTTGCTTCACCGCAAACTCCAAAAAGCTGCTAAATGCTTCAAAATAGGCACAAGAAATGGCACACCCCATCGGCAAACATTTGTCATAGTAATACAGATTTTGCACCTTAAAGCCCAACAAGTGCTGGCTTTCTTCATGAATGGGTAGCAACCGGAATGCTGACTCTGTCTAATTTTCCCATAAGGGCTCCCTTCCCGGCAGCTTTCACCACCTCCACGGCGTCCTCAAAAGATGTATAATGTACCCTTGTCCTTTCCCCGCTAATCCCATCATTGACTGACTCCCCTTCTGGGAAAGAGAGGTGATGGATCAACCGAAATTGCCCTACTTCCTTCTTGGGCACCAGCCCCAGTGGAGATACCACTAAGTTTGGCATTGGAGGATGCTCAAATGGCCCTGCCACTCTGCCTAGCACCACCTCTTTGGCCACTTTCTTGGCCACCACTTCAGGCAAGCCCAGCGCTGACCGCAGGTTGGCCGCTTCTTTGCCCTTTTTTCTCACTATACTCGGGATCTTGAAGCCCCACCTGAAACCTTCCCACAACATTCTGGCATCTTGATAATTATGATAAACATTTAACCATGGAGTCATCGCATGCAGCTTAACCGGGGTTGGCAACCCAATTTTAATCATACCAATACATTTCAGATTCTGGATAGCTTTTGACATTGTGTTACCCGCATTAATCTTTTTTGACCTTGTCTTTACCCTTTGGCCTACTCTTGCGCCTCCCATCGCTGGTAGCGGTGTTGCGTTCCTTGCTGTTGGCTCCACGAGGATGCCTAAACCGGCACGCTTTACCAAAGGGGCAACCCTCTTCTGAATTGACCCTCCAGCATTCTGCTTGCTCCCCCTGGAAGCTGGATCTGTTGTTCCAGGAGGAGTGCCCGCGAAAGGACGCCCTCGCCCGCCGGGTGAAACCCCCCCCCCCCTGCCCTTCCAAAATTGAGGTTTCTCAACTGTGGCTTTCTCGCTTCCCTCTCCCGTGAGCACCAATTTATCCAAAACCCCCCCACATCCATTTCACATCCATCCACATCTTTGCTGCGACCCCTGGTGCCTGCTGTAAGTCCTATTGGGGGGCAGCTGTCGCCTTGTGTGCTGATGGACTAACTCGTGTCCCAGTTTACTCGCACACCCCCACTTCGCATGTGCCTCCGGGTTGTCTGGCCGCAGGACCCTGCCTGCTGCTAGTTCTTTTGTGGACTGCTAGCGCCTTCTGCTGCTGCTCTATTTGTGCCCCCCGAGTGCTCGCACACCCCCGCCTCACATGCGTTTTTTCCGGGTTGTATGGCCACAGGACACTGCCTGCTGCAAGTTCTTTTGGGGCCGCTGGCGCCCTCTGCCGCCGGTCTACTCGTGCCCCCGAATGCTCTCACACCCCCGCCTCACCACTGGAATGAACGGGTAAGCTTTCCGGGTTGTATGGCCACCGGACGATGCCTGCCGCAAGCTCCTTTGGAGGACCGCTGGCGCCTTCTGCTGTCGGTATGGCGTAGGCACCGCGAGCATTGATCCCTCATTGGGTGCCGGGCGTTGCTGTAGCGAGCGCTCTCTCCCGGTCACGCTTTCTGCGGCTTCTCTGGTTTCGGCGCTTCCCCCAGTGTCTGGCTGGCGCGCTCTCCCTCCTCTCAGCTGGGCAGGCCTTCGATGCGCACCGCGGCTCCTCGGCTGCTCCCGGCTTCCGCGCTTCCCTTCTTTCTCCCGTGCTCACTCTCGCTCTCTCTGGGCGGGGGCTCCTCCGGTGTTCCTCTCCTCTAGCGAATGCCGCGAATCGCTCAGCTGCACTCCGTCCTAAGAAGAAAAAACAAAACGAAACGAAAAGCCCCTTCAAAGTCCGTGCGGGGGTCTCTTGCGGAGCTGGCTGCTGCTTTCCTTGCAGTTCCAGCTTGTTTATAAAGCAAGCGCCCCTCCCCTTTCTTTTGTCTGCCCTTCGCGGGCTTTCCTAGGATTTGCAGCGCTTCCTAGCCTTTCGCGGGCTTCTGTTTTTGCCGCGCTGCGCTTGGCGCCTCCCCTTTCATCCGTGAAGGGGAGGTTGGAGAGGGGACACTGCCCGGGTTATCGGGGTGCCTCCTCCATTTTGTGTTGCCTTCGTCGACACCTGTAGATCTGTGGTACCAGCAGAACAGTGCCGCAGGAAGGCAATGAGATGCCACCCATGGTAAAAGACGGCTCTTTTAGGAATTAATCAATGCAAAGAAGTCAAGATTATAAACCTATATTCTGTTAAATATATTTTTTTCTTTTCTTTTTTTACTGGTTCTGTGTTTTTACTCCAGAAATGCCGCCATTTTTTACTGCATTTTTCTTTTACGCTGCAAATGCAGGGGGAGAACGCTCTTCCCATCTGCAGTGACGTTTATCGGGTAAAGTCTGGATTCCGTTCTTAATCCAAGCGGTTCCTCTTCCCCGTGGAGGTATTTTGGTCTAATCCCAGTCGGAGCCCTGAGCCCTGTCCTGCTCCCGTGCGCATTTTTGGGACTGTTAGGTCTTTCAACAGCTCCTCTATATTGAATGTAGATAGATGCATGCAGATGGAACCCGTTACATTGCTTTGTAACGTGTACACTAAGGGCCACATTATGCATTTGGGAGGGGTAAATACTCAGAATTACTGCCAAACTCGCTTGCCATTCCCGCATAGGATTACGAGTAGGGCAGTGTTGATCCCTATTTTTGTAGTCCATAGGACTCCATCGGGATTTTGCCAGATACCGTCAGCGGTAATTCTGGCTTTTTTTTCTCAAAGTGTCGGATTTGCCTCCTAGCATGAAAATACTCCACTTCAAGGTGGAGTTCGTTCGTATGGGAAACACGGCAGTAATTCTGTTAAAGTCAAAAAATGTGGCAGTAACGGCATTACCACCCATTTCTTCCCTCCCCCCCCCCCCACCGCCGAACTTGTGAAGAGGCCCTAAGAATCTTATTTACATACAGGATGGATTTGTGGCACTCTAATCCGACTGAGGGCTTGCAGCCCTCTAACAAAGGTATTTTCATTTATTTCTGTTTTAAATAGTTTGTCAACAAGACAATTGGTTAAATGTGTGTAATGCTGGTCCTATAACATGGAAGAGCTGTATTTCTGGTTTGCAAGATTGCAGACTTGCTGTGACGGAGCTTGTGGTTTCTGCTTCCCGACGGCTCTGTCTAGGCTGCCTTTCTGCATGTTCTGCAACGGCCGAGGGCTAGCGCTTGTCAAGTCTTAAATGCGCTTTACTGTTTGTTCTCCGCCATAAGCTCTATCCAAGCCGGGAATTCAGCTCCTCTGGGGGTGTGGGTGTGGGGGGGGCGACCCACTCGCAATATGAATCTGCAGCTGTCGGCCGGGAGGCCCGGGCGTGAGAAGGCACACCGTGTTGCGGCTGCGCGAGCTGGGGCGGGCCAACTCCAAGCCACAGGGGTGTCTAGGTGGGGAGGCTCGGGAGAAGGCAGACCCTGTTGCGCCTGCGCGAGCTTTGGCGGGTAAACTCCAAGTTACAGGGGTCCCCAGGGGGTTCAGAATTGGATCACTGGTTTTGTAGAATCACTTAGAATCTATGGTAGTTGCGACTTGCCGCAGGTATAAAAAGGCAGTTGAAATGTCATGTTTGGAATCTTAGTAGAATTATTTCTTGGCGAATTTCTTAAAATCTACTCATGTTCTGTGTTGCTCAATCGAACCAGAGGCCTAAGAATTACAGTACAGAGACTCTATGGGCCTCATTGTCCTTTCCCCAGTCTAGAATCATTGTTGGTAATTCTGGCACTGGAAATTTTACCGGACCAGGGAAACACAAGTTTGCCAGTGGGGGCACTGACTTACCTTCAGGCCTGACCTGCCGGCAAATCGAGCCACCACTGGCAAAAAAATGCCACAAATTGCGGAAAGCCCCTACATGGAGCCCTATGGGGATTTACCAGCATTTCCGCCACCTGAAATACCAGGATATCAGGCAGTAGAAATGGTAGGGTCAGTTTGCCGGTACCTGACCCCCTTCTGGCTTTCAAGACTGCCTTTTTAGTCCTGGGTAACTCTGGCTTTCAAGACTCCTTTTCTAGGTGTGAGATTTCATTCGATAAGCAATGCTTTCTGAGGTTTCCAGTCTTGCTTGACATCCGATGAAGAAGATGGACTTGGGTACTCCATGATAGTGATGTGACATGACATGTAAAAGAAAACATATATGTTAGTGCGTGGTACAAATATCCATTAACATTATCGCCACCGGAGTGGTCCTCTGGTGGCTCTGGAAAAGGCTGGGGTGAGTTAGTGGGAATAAGCTGAAAAAGTCCAAGAGAGCGGTGATGTGCTGTTGGCGGCCTCAGCCCGGCGGTCCGTTGGCTGGGCTTGGGGTGTTTTACGGTCGGTAGTCGTCGTGTGCTGTTGTGCGAGTCTGTGTGGTTTGTTTTGTTGTTGCAGTGAAGTTTGTGTGGATTGTTGTGTTGTAGGCTTGTGGTTGTGTTTGGTTAGAGTTTGCGAGGTGTATGCAGAGGGGTGAAACTGTTAGTGGATTGGTTAATTGCCATTGCTGTCTGAAAGCAAAGGCGCTAAACTTCCGTATTCTCTCCAGGTGGGGTGCGTGAGCATCTCTGCATCTCCGTCCAGATCTGGGGCTGTCTGATACCCGTCCCTTTCCCACATTGCATCTACTCACATTCATAACCTTGCCCAAGTTGGGCACCGGCCACCTATGTCACACCTGGGGCAGGCAGGCGTTTGTGCGTCCCTTCAAATCTGGCCCAGTGAGCATTCCCAATCCAGTCGGTGCGCGACATCGGTCAGCCAAGGTTACTCCATCCATATGGGGCCGCTGGTCTGCATTCCTCCTCTTATTCTGTTGCTCATGAATGCTACCGCTCCCAGCCCCTTCGAAACGCTTGCAATTACGTCCAAGGGCGGCACCTGCCTTTATTCACAACTCCGGTCAATGCCCATGGCAATATCCACAACTAGCAGAAAATAGCAAAAAAAAAAAGTGGAAGTCGTTAACTACCTTTCGGAGCCACTAGCTCACCTGTGAAATGTAGAGATTTACAATGCGGCCAGGGCCAGGGCTTTGAGGGCTCTGAACGAGTAGCTTACACACAATGTTATCGCAAGTATTGCCCCCAATTAACTATCTGACTTTTGTTGACCATGCTGTCTTATCTGTCTCTAACTTGTATGGTATAATCCGAGAGAGAGGTGCAGGGGGTGGTTTGGGGTATTGGGTGGACAGGTCTTGACAGATTAAAATTAGAGCCATTTGGAAGGTGGTGGAAAATGTGCGCATCGTCTTCACACTCTGCCGCCTCTGGGGGTGTGGGAGGGTTGCATAAGTTACCGCTTTCATATTGTACCCAGAGTCTCATAACGGGCGCGCCCTGAAGCGTGATTGGATCAGCAAGGTTTTGGCAATGGATGCTTTTTCATTGTTTCTGACGGTAAAGACACACCCAGCTATCCACTAAGCAGGTTTATTCCAGTGATCCGGACTTCGCTTGTTGGGAAGAGGTCACTGGACCCCAGAAGTGGAAGGGTGAGTGAAGACTTCCATGTGATGTACCAGGGCTTCAAAATCATCACGGTTGCTGAAAGGTACCCTTGGCTCTCCTTGTGGTAGCATGATCAAGCTCCAGACTTACCCCTGGAAGAAGAGGCTGGGATGCAAGCACCCACAATACTCTATTCTCTGCACTAGATCTATCAAGAGCACTATCCTGGTAATGGCAGGATTCAAGAAACTGGTAATGCTTTCAGTGAAGACTCATCTTGGTGGTGGGTTAACTGGGCTGCAGTCAGGATAAGGGCCTCGGTCTCTGGACACGTTTGGATTACATCCCATCAGCTCAGCTCTGTTTGACTGAAATAAATTGACCTTTTCCAATTTCACTGACATTTATTTTGGTTGTTTTTTGGTTCAAAAATGCGGAGGAGTCCCCCCCCCCTCCCCCCAACTCCCCCTTGATCCCCCCCACCTCATCCTATTCCCTTACCCCACCCCTCATCCTATTCCCTTACCCCACCCCTCATATTGTGTATATGAAGATATATTTAATTTGACCGAAATTCCCCCCAAACCGTTCAAAAACATTTGGTCAAATTGAAAAAGTGAATTTGGCCTGCGATCAAGTAAATAACCATCCTACCGTCATGGTATTCTCTTCTGCCTACCACAAGAGGTAGATTTCTCCCCAGCATGCCTACACAACCTTTCTCTGAAGTTAACATAGGCGGTGTGTGTTTTTGCTTCCACTGAATGCAACAAGGTACACCACGAAGCACGTTACTTTGCTTGTTGGATAGATAGACTTGTTCTCATCACACTGGTGTTTGGATTTCATGTAGATAAACTGCATGTGCGTTTTTGAGCATTTTTCAAGTATGGCGCTGACTGTGTTTTGTTTCGACTAATGCTGACTCTAAAAGTAGGGTGCCATGTTGTTGTCATCTGTATTATCTTTGAGTGAAGACATGGCGATTGATCAATATTGATATAGGAACATTCAGGAGTGTTGCTATATTTGGAAAAGATCTGGGGCGCAACGCTAGTGTTGGGACTGTCGGCTATCTGGCCTTATGGGTATAGCCCCTGAGCTTCTATCCGGGGCTACAATCTAAAGACCCCGTCTATAGATTCCCCCCCCTCACCCCCTCCAGCCCACCGCTAGTGACACCTCTGGCAGGGCTGTTGCTAGGTCTGGAAAAGATCCAGGGCAAAGCTAATGTCGTGACTGTCGGGACTCAGGGCTATCTAGCATTTTGGGTATAGCCCCTGAGCTTCTATCCGGCACTACAACCAAAAGACCCAGGGCTATAGCCCCCTCATATCCCACCCCCTAGCATAACAACGCCTCTAGGAACACGTGTTCTGTTCAAACTGCCGCCAGGGCCTTGCTTGAGATGAAAATGAAGGTTCACAGAAATTAAAATATTTCAGAGTACAGGTACGTACATTAGAAAACACAGATTCATAAGGCGGCGAGCCCATTCATGGAGTGCGGTTCTTGTGTGCTATTCTTGCATTCCCTTGAGTTATTTTGATAAAGTACAAGGGTATGATGTATAAAGGGTTGTCTGGGCTTTAAATGTGATGGAAGGGTTGGAATGAATGAATGAATTAATTAATTAATTGTTGGTGGGTGGGTAAGGGAGAGCTCTGTAGAGTGTGCATTGAAGGCCCTGAACAGAAATCCCCTTCACCTAAAAACCGCATTTAAACATTGCAAACAAAAACGGCTCTGATTTGCTTCCCTGGCACATGTGTGACAAGCATTTGAACCTTTCACCAAGAACGGCTCTGCGTTTGAATTTCTTGAATCTGAATAACAAGAAGTTATGCACTACATCCAAAACGGCCTTGTCTTATTATTCACATGAGGGGCAAGGATTTTTACATTGCAACCCGACACAGGTTTGGTTTTCCCTTTTATGTGAACTGCAGCGCTCAAAACACTGCAAATGAAAAAAACAGCTTGCTTTTTGCTTTTATTCCATTTCAAATCAAAGAACCCTATGCAGGGGGCCTACCACTCCGTGTCAATGGACCAATAGTAAATGCAAACTCCCTCAAAAGGATACATTAAAGAATCCCATGACCTACAGAACAGCATTTCAAATAGATGAAATACGGCTTGCCCACGTGTGAAAGAAAAGAAGAGAAAAAGATAAATGACATTTAAAAGCCACTGTGAAAGGATAGCTTTGCTCGCACAAAAATGTCAGTGAAATATGTTGTGGGTGGGGGGTTGGCTAAGCATTGTACATTAAGTTTGTCCCCACAATACTTCAATCACCTGGCAAGAGACTCAGAATACCAGTAAAACCAGTTTTTTGGGCTCAGTCAGGAAACCTCTGAATGTGATGTGGCTGAGGGCATTATAATTCCCTGCTTTGCCAGACTGGAAGGCAGTACTAGCAGGGAGGACAAAGAAAGCAAGTGTGGCTAGACTTGACCAGTAAGCATTGAGTTCCTTCTGCACCCGCTACCAAGGACAAACTGACAATCTTCAAAGGGTGTAATAAGTCTTTTGTTGCAAGCTGAGCCAGGGGATGACATTTGGCTGTGGGGGATAAAGCACTGCCATCCCATATGTGACAGATCCTTCAAATTGACATTAGGCATTTTTTTTGCAGCACTCCGAATGAGGTAATTTCGTTTTCTGCACTTTTTCCATGTGGTTTCCAGGTGGTTGTTTAGAGACTAAGGGCGTGTTCCTAGGACTATGTGGACTGAAATGGCCAGTAAAGACTAGTTTTTGGCTGATTTTTAAAATGTGACAAGCATGAGATTTGATGGAGAATGAGATTATGAACATGCTTAATCATTTGCAGAGTTATAAGTGTTATATAATTTATGAAAAGGACCAAAATGCGCCAAAAGGCCATGCTGCCTTACACAGAGTTGGCTATCGGCTTACCTAATTCCCTTGGACTAATTGAAACTGCATATCTATTTCTTATGGAGGTGGCTAGTATAAGTTTGAATAAATAAAGAACTGTAATAAATGCCAAACGGAGAGATGGTGTTCCCTCCCCTTGAACCAATGATGCCAGGGGGCAGAGAGAGGAATGGTAGGCTGTCCTATCCCAGGGTAGGAGTAATTCTAGAGCACTGCCCCTAGATTGTAAAATGAATGATGTCATTTGGGCTATATAAGGGCCGACTATACTAGACAGACACACAAGAATCCAGGGAGACAGGAGAAAGAGGACAGAGGGAAAACTGAACCTTACCATCTTGAAGAGTGCAGAGACCAGACCCTTTACCTAGCTGTCGGAGCGTCCTGAGGTTCAGCTGGTTGTCCAGAATCCCAAACCAAGGCTTACTTTGTAAGTAGCAAATAACCCCAGCCCCAAATTGCATACCCCTCTCCTTTTGTAACATTGCATCTCATTGAAACCTCATTGAAATCCCATTGAGAAGTCCCAAATTGCCAGTATAATTCCTTCACCTTCCCATAGTAGAATCTGTATTAGCCTGTGTATGTTAGCGTATTCCTTTGATAAATCTGTTTTCTGTATAAATCCATAGCATCATTTTGAATGTAATCAATTAATTCCCCATTGAAATTCACGGTACAAGTTAGTTAAAATTCGAAATTGACCCCCTTGTGCCTAGTGACTTTCTTTACTATAGTCATAGCCTCAACAGAATTGGTCTCTTTGTAACTGTAAACCAAATTTGTTGTGTGCATTAACCATCAAAATCCTAATTTGCATCTGTACTATTAGAAACCCCAAACCATAGTCCCATTGAGAGCAATCTCTTTTGACTAGAATCCTATCTTTTATGTGTCTCTGTTCTTGTCTTTGAAAACAGATTTCTGATTTTGAAAGCTTAACCCTTTCTTTAGCTACCATTGCATATCCTTTGTAAAACGAATTTCCATTTGCTGTTTGTATTTTTTCCTTTTGCATTTACTTTTTCCCCAAAATCGACTTTCTTACCTAATTTCTATGTTGTTCTGTGTACTGATTAGCAGTCTTTAAGCTTCCCTAACTCCTCAAGTGTAGCAGCACAAATTTCTTTTATTCTGTCCCCTAGCAGTTGTGAGTAGCCGTGCGAAGAATAAGCAAAATCTGATTCTGCCGTTTTGTTTCAAAAACTGGTTTTCATTTTCTTTTCTTGCTTCCCATCTTGGGGTGCTGGGTTTAATTTCAAATCAGATTTTGTTTTTTTTTATTATTATTTTCATTTTTTCCTCTTTCCTAACTCCTTGCCACTGCCTTCCATTCAACGGAATTAAGTTAGCTGATGTTTGGGGATTAGTGTTGCAGGGGGAGCGCTAAACCTTGATGCTATCACTTGATGGAAAACTGTTTCTCTTTTTCTTGTTTTGCCATTAAAGATCTTTGTAACTGTGCTAGGATATCCGAACCAATTGTTCTGTAGAAATCATGGCCTCTGTGTTGACACATATTATTGGCTGTTGTATTTTGAATATTTTTCTTTTTTCATTAAATAAATTAATATCTTATTGATACACATCGTCCTGGTTCCTAGTCCATTGTGACACAGGGTGTTTGTGAAATGTTGAAAACCACTCTGTTCAATTAACCTTCTTTGCTCCAACTGTTTTTGACTGCATGCTCCTCCAATTCAATGTTGCACTGTATCCAAGGAACCTGCACCTTTGTCTATACTCATTGGGAATGTTGACCAAGTGCTGTATGTTTAAATTACAATCCTTAAGCCTTCTGTAACAAGCGCCACGATGCCCTTGTTATATGCTGTGAGCTATATAAATGTAAAAAAAATAATAAAAAAAATAAAAAGTTGGGTGCGAGACGGGTTGTGGGCCTACTCAAATAAGAACCAGTGCTTTATTAAAAATAAAAGCGCTTTATTGTTCGCCACATTCAGTGCCGGGGAAGGAGTCCCTGGCTGGAGTGTACCGTGTAATAAAACTGACAACGCCTTCCAGTGTTATGAAGGGGGCATTAGTCTCCACATCCTTGCTTGGTGAAGCATCCTATCCTCTGCGTGCCCACTCTTGCAGCCTGAGTGGAATTTGAGAGCATAGGACCGTGCACACTGTCTGTCTGTCTGTAGTGGATCGATATTTATTTTTTATTTATTTATTTTTCCCCCCCTCAGTCGGCTTGCAAGTAAGTGAAGACATTTTCACTTGCATGCTCTGAATGCTCACATGGCCTACTAGGACAGCCCCTTGCCCGTTCACCTGTTTTTCCTTCTCGCCTTTGTTCCCTTACCCTGTGGACGCTTTGAAACACAATTTCTGATGTAGAAGCGCCTTACAAATGCACAATAAATAAAGGAATTAAATGTATTTAAACCTTGTTTAAAGTTGAACCATCCCGTAAATGTAGCACTTTGCCAAAATGTTAAAAACATTCATTCTGCTGCTGTGAAACCTTGTTTTTTATTATTTTTAAAAAAATTCATTCCAGTATAGTGGCAAGTATTACGAAATTCTGGAAACCCTCTTCATTCCAAAGACTCGCATTCAGTAACATTGAGTTTGGCCGGGTGCTCCGAACGCTCGCTCCCTTTTCTGGGATTGGCTTGCTGGTTGCAATGTGTTCGTTTGCGCCGACTCTAGGAAAGCCGTCTGCAAATCCCGAAGCTCGTGCGTCTCTTCTGCTGTTAGGTTTCTACAAGTCGCACCGTCTAGCAGTGCGCTTGATGTCCACTTGCTCTCCTACTCTGTTTTGGAATTAATTTGTAGTCCCCCCTGCGCCCCACACCCCTGTTTTAAGTTGTCCTAGGAACTAAGAGTCTGATTTCCCACCTTCATCTTGGCTGTTGTTCATCCCTCTGTGTGCTTTAGGAAATCTGTCTTGAAGTTCCAGCATGTATTATGCTCTCAATTTACTTGCTTCAAGCTCCATTTCTGAACACTTTCCCTATGCCATCTTCCTGTTGTGGCCATTGGCATGGGAATGGAGTGCAGGCGAGAGCTATGTGGGGAGGGGCTCAGCGTGGAGGTGGCGTTTGCTTGTTGACTGCCCCTAGCCATGCTAGTCACATCTGCCACCTAAACATTCCCTCGCGCACAAAGATCTTGACCGCAAGACGCACCCCAAGAGTGCGAAGATATTCTTGCTTCCATGAGAATTTAAACGGTACAACTGGCTGCCATCACTCCCTTGGCACAGCCTCCTCCTTTCCATGAAATAACAGATGCCGGCATAAGAACGTCTTTCCAATGGTTTTCATCCCACCCTGCTATAATGCATGGAAAATGTTGCAATTGTGGCTCGAACAGGATGATCTGGCAAGCCAACTAAGGCACTACTGAACTCTAGTGCGGCGGCAAGGAGGCTCACTACACAAACAGGATTGAATTTACAGTTAGTCTGCAAGGAGTCTTAAAACATGCTACCACTGATTTTTCAAACCACAAAGGCTAATCCCTTCCAATCTCTCTTGCTCTCTTACACACACCTTGTTATAATCAACTACATCTCACCTCCAAACTCGTGCACTACCCTGAAAAAGCTCCTCTCCAAGCCTCCAATCACCCCTCCGTCCCCCAACGCAATTGAATGCTCTTGTCCTTTGCACATTTCTGACTGCCCCAACTGTCATTGTCTGATATTCAAAGAGATCCTAGCACTGCAAGCCACTTTTTGCAACTTCTTGATCTCTTGCTCAAAATCTTCATCAAGTCGGGCAATATTCCAGAAGATACATTGTCAAGATCACCCCTCTCGGAACCTTCCCTCGACTTCACACCTACAAGACTACTTCACATGATCAACCTCTGGATAACCAGGAGGTCATGCATGCCCCTGACACAAAGTATTTTACCACCCCCCCCCCCCCCCTTGCGTTAAGTCTGGCTTTGACCCTCACTAGTGTCTGAAAATCTATGCAAGATTATGACCCTCCACCTTTTCTTGGACCCTATGTCTAAGTGATCAAGTTCTATTTTCATACACAAACTTAGACGCACTTGCACACGCTGTTATGCTCCCCTCTGACTCGTTATGTCTGCGATCCTCTGTTACTGTGCAAAAGTCTTCTGATTAGTTTATTTTGATTATGTTTGTGTTGGGTTTTATAAAGCGCTCACCTTCACCACAATGGCATCTTGCCACTATGAAAATCCGTTATTGGTTGCTAAAGTAATATTGGTCTGTTGTAGAAGAAATAGTTCTACTTTGTAGAGAATTCTCCACTGAATAACGATGCTCACTTGAGACAAGATTCAGGCTGCGGTCCGCACACAACAGTTGAGAAAAAACACACACGACAGCAAAAGGTGTAATGTATTCAGAAATAAAGCATCCAGATTAGTATGGACTGTTGGTAGGAGTTTGATAAACCAATGCATTATGAACTGTGATGTTTTAGAAGTAGGCACATTAAAAAGCTGCAATTATGACTAAAACCGACTTTAAATGGAGCCAGCACTGAATTGTGACAGATGGGAATCCTTTCAACTCACATCCCCCAGCACACAGGAGGGGAGGACAGATGATGTCCTTTCCAAAGCTAATGAAGTCTTTGAAGCCTGGCAATTCCAGAGGATTATCCTGCAAACGGGCAGAAGCAAACCAGACTCCAAAAAAAGTGAAGTGTTGTGGTTTATTACTTGCGTTGTGTGTATGTTGCGGCGTTGGGAGGTGAATATTAAAAATAAGTTACATTCAGATGAATCCATTGTCCTACTCGGTGCAAATCTAATAACACCAGCTCACAAGGCTACTGAAAGATTTGAACACTTGATAGGTCTGGAATTACAAAGGCTCTTCACCATAACGATCATATGAGCCAGGCCTGAGTCTACACCAGATTTCCAGCCCGGGCTTAATAGAAAATTACCATTTTCATAGTTTTTTTAAATATAGGCAGAAAAGCTGCAATTGTAATGCAATATTTTTGTATGAAGGAAGATGCCATTTATATGTACATTGAATTGTTTTTATCTCTGGAACTGGACCGCTTAAAGAACTCATCTAATGTAGTTTTATTATGTAATTGGGTGAATTTCATTCCATAGGATGCATGCTAGTGTCATGTAGCCTAGCGTTCGGAGTGACGAGCCAGTTGGGTCGAGATGGAAAAATAAGTTGTTCAGAAAAGTATCAATAGGTTGCATGACAAAATCTGAAAGCAATTGATTATTTGTGCTGTTATGATAAGGTGCCTCATTTTGATTTGCGCCAGAGAAAGGAATCTTGTTAGCAAATTACGAAAGTGGTCATATGTGTGGAATTCATTATATAGGAAAAAACAGAATATAATTAAGCAAATACTGAGATAAATATTGCAATCGATGACGGGGAAACTGGGTTTAGAAATTACTCCAATCTGACTGCCCTCTTCATTAATACGCCAAATGACTTTGGAGGCATGTGTGTACTGTGATGTCGCTCTGGGAACATTGTCAAATCATATACATAGACCAATTAGATTGGAGAAAGTATACACACTTCAAAGGTGGGGTTACTATTATAGAAACGATTCAACACTCATTCATTTGGGAACAAAAGGAAAGGACAGAAACAGACACAGACAGAGTCACTTGCTCAGTTACTCACTCACTGACTGACTGACTGACTGACTGACTGACTGACTGACTGACTGACTAAGAAGGAGAGAAGGAAGGACTGATAACAACCAGAAGGAGGTGAAATAGATTGCTCTCTTTTTGGATCCATTTTGGATTATAATCCGAGCCCTGTTAGTGAGGCCTTAAAGGAGTTCCAGACCCAGGCCTCCTTCAGTGGATGAGAAAATAGACTTGCTGCAGAGAAAAGTTAATCTGATCTTACTGGCTGAAGCCCACTTGTTTCTGGAAGGGTAGAATTGAAGCATTCCTTAAGTGTGGGTGCCCACCTGTCTGTGATTCACCCAAATGAAATCTGGATCTGAGTATTACCTAAAGGGGAAGTAATTCTGTGAGCAGTGATCATCTAAAGGGAACTGCAGTAAACCCCTGTCCATATTATGTGTCAGTACTGAGGGTGAGCATAGATAAAGAAATTGTTTCTCCCGTGACGTTGCATCTGGAAAATATATATTGATGGCTAAGGTCCCATGGTGTATGTACAGTGAGATTCACCTGACCTTTTTCTCTGGCGACGAAGTCTAGTACACATGAGCTTTTCGACCCCAGTTAATAGTTTTTCTAACTGTGTGCATACGTCCCCCCGCACCATCTAATCTTCCATCTTTAACAAATTACCTTTACTGGGTATGTATGTTTTTCAATTATTCATTTTATGCATTTGTTGATTTGTGTACTCAACTATGGTGAACTTATGTTAATATTGGTTATTTACTCTCAAACTATTGATTGGAATTATAATCTGGTTTTGATTTGGAATTTTCACATGATGTGGATTGAAACATTTTCATTTATTCTTGTATTATAATTATGTAAGAATTTACAATAAGTGGTATGGTTAACGCCCTGAAGAAGGAGATGCGCTCCGAAATGCATTGGCATTAAAACAACCGTACACAAAATGAAACAAGTCTGCTTCTTATTTAGCAAAACACCCAGCTGTTGATGCTCCTCAGATTCAGGATTATACTCTTGATATTTTTCTAAAGTGGCTCTAAATACGATTTTAGATATCCATGAGCGATGAACTCTAAGTTTATTAAACATTAAAACAAACACAATCTGAACAGTGAGCTCCAGAAGAGCTCCAACGGAGAGCGCCGGACTTAGCTGGATGTGATCATCCAACTTTTTCTCATAATACGTAGAAAAAGAAGACATTTGAAGTAATTGCTAGGTATACCATCCAGCAGAATGCTGTATTCATGCGGGGTTGCTCAAGATAAAAGGGAGAGGGTGATCATTTGCTGTCTTTTTCTTTATGTTGTTAAAGTTGCTCATGGAAAAGGAGAGAGGTATATTTTACATGCTAATTAAATAGAAACATCACTGAAGCAAATCTGCCTACACAATGCTGAACATACTGTCCTGTTATTTGTATTTTATTGCATTTATATAGCCCTTTAATCCAAAGTGTGTTACATGAGAACAAGCAAAAATACAACAAGCATAAGATGGCAATTGAATCACAACTCAAACAGTATAAGGAACAATTTACAATATTGCTGTGGCGAGGAGGGATTAGCTAGGGGGAGAGGTGTGCGAGGGAATGGTAGGTATTAGTGAAGGTAAGAGGGAAGGCAAGAATGTGTGAGTAAGAAGAGAGCAAATAGTAAGACTAGATGAGAGCAGGGGTTGGGGAGGAAGGAGCTAGAGAGGATGGAGAGGGTAAGGAAGAGCTTGAGTAAGAGGTGAGGAATGAGGGTGTGGCAGAAGGAGAGGAAGCAAAGGGTGTTGGGGAGGGGAGTGGAAAAGATTTTAGAGAAGAGTGGATGTGGAGGGGGAGGTGGTTCCAATGGAAGGGAGCGAGGAGTTGAAAAGAGCGGGAGGGGGCGCAGGGGGGTGGTGGTGGTGGTGGAGGAGGAGGAGGAGAGGGTAGGAAAAGATTAGCAAAGTGGAGAGAAGGGGTATAGAAGAAAAGAGAGGTGGGGGGGCAAGACCATAGAAGGATTTGAAAACAAGACAGACGAACTTGAATTTAAGCTGGGAGTGAAAAGAGAGCCAACCTAGAGAGGAGAGGAGTTATAAAAAAAAGTTATAAGCCACCTACATATCATGAAAGTCGAGTTTTATTCTTGCAATTGTCTTTAAAATGCTGTTGAAATTCTGACCTGTTTAGTGAGTAAAAGGGGTGGTATTTTGAATACAGGGGGACGTAGCTAGAATTGGGTAGGCATGGATATTCTTGCTAATATGTTGTTTTCACAAATGGTACATGCGTGCTCGGGGTGAATTGAATGCATACGTATTTATGGTGAAGTGTGTTACAATGTCTCTATTTCCAGAACTGTGGCATTGATCAGTGTGTTGATTATTTCTTATTATTGGTCTTTTATGAAGAAACACTTTGTTTATCTGTAATCTGTTTTCAATTATTTCTATATAGTTAATAAATATACCTTCTGTGCAAGCCTGTGTGTTTCTTGTCCCGAAAGGGGATGGAAGCTCTTAAGGAATCAATGTTATTAAATTGGGAGGCCCAAGATTCATAAAACTAACTTGAATAAAGGAAAAGTGTGCATGCCTGATTTGGGGGGGGAGGGGGAACAGTGGAATGCTCCTCTGAATTCGAAGTCGCCCGATTAGGGCGCTGCTGAGCAACAATGAGCATGGCCACCTGATAACAGCAGCTCCGTGTCTAACACTATCCATTTCAAATAACATCCTACTGTCTCGGCACAGCCGTGTGAGGCGAATAGATCTCTTGACTACCAAGTGCAAAAATGCAGGAAGGGCCCCATGGATTCTTTTACATGCACCCCACGCAGGGATGCCACGACAGTTGATGCTCCAGTGGTTGAGAATAAGGGTGGTGGTTGGGATTGGGGGGGGGGTACATGTCAGCGATGCAGGCTTTGCGTCAGTATATTGTGATATGATCTATGATATGGCATTTATAACGCGCCTATACACAAGTGTTTAAAGGCGCGACGTGGCAGGGGTGGGGAAACAAGTGGAGGACAGACAATGATCCTACTAAGCCAAGTGTCATTCAGATGGTGAAAGTGCATGGGAAGGGGGCGGGGGAGGAAAAGTGCGCGGGTGAAGGGAGAGGGGAAAGTGAAGTACATGGGGGCGAGGGGAGTGGAATAAATAAGCATAAATAACGGCCAGCTGGTGGCAAGTGCAAGGAGGTGCAGACAAAAGTGCTAGTGGGGACTGTAGGGATACAGAACGGTCCCCAGGTGCAGGGGTTGCCTGGGAGGCAGTGCAAGTGGGCAAATTGACGGGGCCTAGGCCAGAGATCAGAGAGGGTGGCCAGGTAACCCGAGCAGTTTCAGTCAGAAAATCAGCAGGGGAGAGTGGGAGAGAAAGCAGAGGCAAAGAGGAAGGTTTTGAGGTGCTTCCGGAACCGGAGATGGTTCTCCTCGAGTTTCAGGGAGGCAGGAAGGCTGTTCCAGAGAGAGGTCCCAGCCGAAGAGGGTAATCTTCCACCAACTCGTTGCTTGGAGAAGCAACTGACACTGAGGGAGTTGGAGGTGGATGAGTGAAGAGCTCAAGAAGGAAGATATTTAGGAAGAGAGAGTTGAAGGTATTGCGGTCCCAGACCCCAGAAGGCCTTGTGTACAATGCAGAGGGTTTTGAACTTAATCCTCGCAGCCACTGGGAGCCAGTGCAGAGATTTCAGTCCTGGAGAGATACGATCCCTGGGCTTGTGGCCAAGGACAAGTTTTGCAGTCCCGTTCTGGATAAGTTGCAGAGGGCGGAGGGTAGAGGCAGGTAGATTTAGATAGAGGCTGTTACAATAGTCCAGCTTAGAGAGAACCAGGGCTCTGGAGACGGTGAGCTTCTGGGGGAAGGAGAGGAAAGGAAGAATACCTCTAAGGAGGTGCAACTGGTAGTGTGACTTCTTAGAGACGTCAGAGATGCGAGGGGAGAAGGAGAGAGCAGAGTCGAAGATGACCCCGAGGTTTTTAGCCTTGCAGGTGGGAGTAGGAAGAGGGCCAAGAGAGGCCGGCCAGAGAGCTGCAGGGAAGGAGGGAGTGGGTGTGCCGATGAGTAGAATCTCAGTCTCTGTGTCCAACATAACTCAATGCAGACTAAACTTGATAAGGAGAGTGGGCGGACATTTGCCCACAGGTGGGGGCCTCTTGCAGTTGAGGGGTGTCCTTACTTGAATACACCATTCTTTGGGATTCATGGACTCCAAGAGCAGTGTGGATCCCCTAGGCCGCTACGTCATAGTCTGGGGGGATCTGGCGGGCAGTCTGGTTATCCTAGTCAATGCATATGGCCCAGATGGTGATGACCCTGAGTTCTACTGGCAGATCTCCAATGCTCTGGCTAATACTGATGGGGCTACGATCATCTAGAAAAGCCGGGGGTGACTTCATCCACTTAAAACATCCGCCATTTTATTGTATTAAGAGAACAACTATCTGTTACTTTGTTTTTCAAAACGTGAAGAGAGTGGATTAGTCGTTTGACATGTAAATGACCTGCCTGTTTTTTTATGTGTTTCGCGGTTTGCGAGATTTGAATATTCCAGTGATTTCAAAATTTCTGCTGTCAAATATTTTCTGCCAGTGACCCTTCAGCTACTGCACTGGCCCCCGATTGCTGACGCAAAGATCCTATCCCGACATGAGTGTCAGTCTTTAAAGAGCTGCAGCATCGCGACTACTTGTGGTTCCTCGGTCTGGTATAAAGTGGAGGTTCCATTTGTGTGACGTAGTCTCGCTGGACCGCTTCCCCAGCGCACCCCGTCTCCATGGATCCCTGAGACTGGCAGTTGATGCATGAAGCTGAACTGGAGAGGCAGGTGGCGTTATGGCAGTCTTTGACCAATCCACTGTGGAGGGGCTTGCAGCCACGACCCCTAGGGCGGGCTTAAAGCACTCAGCGAAACAGGAAGTGAAACCTCTAAGAAAGGTAAACCGCTCGGCGGCGCGACAGAAAGTGGTAGTAAGCCAACACGGAGGTACACCTAGCACACATGCTTATCCATAGAAAAATACACCACACTGATATACGTGTTACACAAACTATCTTCTCAAATAAGTACTTGCATACATAATGCACAGTATTAAAATCCACATATTTATGAAAACAGCAATCTAAGTATCTGAGGACTCCATACTTTTATATAGGTTCACTCTCCCAGAAATGGTCATAACATATACCCACCAGTGGGGCGGGGAGAGAGAAAGGGCACCGCACATTCGAACAAAGTAAGAAATCGCTAGGGCCGGCTCCCCCAAAGCACGTTGTCAAAAAGACACCAACCAATTTAGTTTATATTTTGTAGGCCCTCGACCTGGTGTAAGCACGTAACACAAGTGAACAATGGGTAGGAAGAAAATGGAACCAGACCCTTTACCATGAAGGAAAAGGTCCTAAAGGAAGGCCCATGTCTGGAGGTACTTGTGGTCTCATGCAGAAGGGGTGTGACCTAGCAGCTTGGCACAAACTACCCCTTTTGGGGAGGTATCAAGCCTGATTTGCATATAGTCTAGCAGGCAAAGAACGATGGTCTGGAGGGTTGCCCAAAGCAATGCCAGAGGTTATGATTAATTCTCAACCTTCCAGCCATCGCCCATTGTGTTTTGATAAAGGAAGGCCAGTACCAACTATCCAGGTTGGTAAAAGCCCTCTATGGCCTAGTAATGAAAAACTACAAATGCTTCTATCGCAATAGAAGACCGTGGTAGAGGTTGGAAAACCATCCAGAAACGGCTGCAGCCCTCAAAAAATCCAATTCTATTTCAGCCACTATTGACCATTGCGATTCACTTCTCGAAAAATAGTTATCAAATTAGCTACAGTGTATGCTTACATTCACAGTGAAAGCAGTGGCGAGCATGACTTGAAAATTCATATTAAAATCATTAGTAAGTGCTAAAAATCCATGTATTGCTCTAGAAATCCCTGATCCCTGGGGGAGTGGTTAAGTGCTCACCAAGTCCCTTGATCAGAGTTGATGGCGAGTTCAATGTTCCATGAAAGTGGCTGGGGGAAGTGTCAGTTGCCCCAATTGCATGCATTGGGAAAATGAAGGTCTGTCCGAGCCTGGAGACCCCAGGAGAGGGTGTAGCAAAGCAGTGTCGTACAGCGGACAATGCCATCTAGGCCCACTTCTCGATCCTCAACCCGAGGGGCTCTTGAGGGCGAGTATCTCAAATAAACTACCACCCCGGTGGTTCCCTAAAGTGCGGTTCTTGGGAGGCTCATCTACCTGGATGCAGTGCCCAACGGCTTGTACCGGGAGTGAATAATGCCTCTGTAATGGGAAGGAACAAACACCCTTTCCACGATGGAGCCCCTCAAGTCAGCAGTGAAGTAGACGCGTGGAAGGTGGAGGAATCCATGATGACGCAGTCCAGCAGCTACGTGGGCAAAGGAGGGTTACAGCCCAGCAGGAAACTCCCCCCAGCACGGGGAATGATGGATTGGGCGACCTATGACGGCCCATGGAGTATGTAAGGTGGGGTCCTGCAGCAAGGTAAAGACCCTGGGGAAAGTGGTGTGCAGCGGCAAGAAAACAGCCTCGACGTTGCCTGCGTGGCAGGCTCTACTGTACACTTGAGTGCAGTCATTAGAAGGGTGCAGGTGGCCCGGTGAGGACTGGCAGCAGAAAATCTCAACTGGGAGGCACCGAATCCCCTCTATCCAAGCGAGGGCTTAAATGCACAATCTGTTCTTCTCCCGAAAATCCAGCAGCAAGAAAGCCAGGGGAGAACCCTTGCCCAACTGTCACACGACTAGGCACAAAGGTGCCAACTGTTCTGGTTGTCCTTTCGACTGCCACTCGGCCAATAACACCACTCCATCTACCTCTAGCCAGCAAGTTGAGGGCTGAGCCTAGTGACTTGGACTAGTCTCAACCATTCAAGGCTAATTTGGGGCCTGCTGTGTGGGATCACAAAGATCCCGGGTGGAGAGAACAGCCATTTTAAGCCTAGCTTGAGGTTGCCTTGAACAAAGGAAGCCTTACATTGCAAAGCAGCAGAGAGCAGGACTTCAAATACATTGGTAAGCAAGAGCTACCAAAAAAGTACATTGCGCCACTAATGTGGTAAAAGTGCTTGCACCCCTGGTAAAGCCGGAACTACAGTACATTGGCCTACTGCCTAAATCCAATACCAGCTGATGGAATCACCCTAGGGCAAAGGCCGTGCCTGAGAAGTCACCCTGGCACCCCCAGGCTGTAGGCATGCATGCATGCAAGATGAAGCTGGATGATGGTTGCATGGTTGCATCTCTTGGTTTCGTGCTCGTCTGAAGTGCATCCTCGGTGCTGCTCCTCACGAGCTATGCAGAGACAAGCCGAGTCTGATGCGCCAGCGGCTGAGCTGATTGGGTGTAATTGAACGGTTGCATAAAGATTGGATCACACTGCACGCAGAGATGGGAACATGGTGTGATGGTACGGCCCAGGTTTATGGACTTAGGAAGGTAATTGATGTCTAGAGACTAACCATTATTTCGTAACGCTTACTTTCTAGTGCTGGAAGAAACCATAATTACAGTTTAAAGATAACGATGCAGGGGCATTGAGTGGCGGCAATCAGCAGGGGTTGTGCATGGGCGTGGTCGGGCAGCAAGCGCCCTTTTGGACTGGCGTTTCTACCTGCACTGCCCCTATGTGACCTCCAGCGACCCCTGTAGTGTAGCTGCAACTGTTCTGAAATCTCTGAAGGGTTCTGTGTTTTCTGACCCAGTGTACCTGACAAAGGGCCCCAGGCTGGTGGCCCCCTACTCATTATTGCTGCAAATATGCTACTCCATTTTGGGGAGACCAGGTTTTCTCAAGCGTAGGACCTGGTGTGCAGACCTGTCTCTCGTGCCTTTAGGCCTGCCAAGCAGGGGAGTTGCTAGGTCTGGAAAAGACCTGGGGCTACGCTGATGTCGGAACTGTTGGGACTGGGGGCTAGCTAGCCTTTTGGTTGTAGCTCCTGAGATTCTATCCGGGGCTACCACCAAAAGACCAGGGGCTATAGCCCCCCCCCCTAGCAACGCCCCTGCTGCCAAGTGTGTGCACTGGCTCCCAGTAGCTGCAAGGATTAAGTTCCAAACCCTCTGCATTGTGCACAAGGCCTTCTGGGATCTGGGGCCTCAATACCTTCAACTCTCTTCCTAAATATCTTCCCTCTCAAGCTCTTCGCTCATCCGCCTCCAACTCCCTCAGGGTCAGTCGCTTCTCCAAGCAACGAGTTGGTGGCAGATCTCTCTCTTCGGCTGCGGCCTCCCCCTGGAACAGCCTCCCTGAAACTTGAGGAGAACCATCTTCGGTTCCGGAAGCACCTGAAAACCCTCCTCTTTGCTTCCGCTTTCTCTCCCCTTCTCCCCTGCTAAAGTCCTGGCTGTTACTGAGATTGCACTGGTTACCTGGCCACCCATCTGATCTCGGGCCCTAGCCCTGCCAGATGCATGCCTGCACTGCCTCCCTGGCAACCCCTGCACCTGTTTTCTGTATCCCTACAGTCCCCTCACTAGCATCTATGTCTGCACTCACCCTCCACTTGCCACCTGCTGGCCGTTTTATTTATCTTGTTATTCTATTATCCCATGCACTGCACTCCTCCCCTCCCCCCACCCCCTGCACTTTCTTCCTCCTTCCTTTGCACTTGCGCGATCTGAATGACACTTGGCCTAGTAAGATCGTTGTCTGTCTCCCTATGTTCCCCCTTCCTTGTCTCGTCGCTTTGGCACACCTGCGTATAAATGCCATATCATATCACTAGAGAGGAGGCTCTATCCTGACACGTCTTTCCCACAATTTTATTGTAAGTCTAAAACCTTTTTTCCTTAAAATATATACAAAAAAGAAATTCGATACAAAAGTGATGTGTGCCGAACCCCTGTTTTTTTTAAATAAAATAAATCCTTGCCAGTAGTTGTATGTTTGCACTTCGCACTCCCCTTCTGCGCGCCCCCACCCCCTAAATGGAATGGAAACGGTAGCTGGGTTTGTTGGGCGTTAGCGTCCTGATCTTTATTCCTCTTCTTAGAGCGGATTGGCAACAGAAACCGTGACATTGGATGCACAATGTCCATGATCAAGCAATTGTGTAGACTACTTGGAGGCAGGGTGGGTCGGGGCATTAAATTGGCCCACACTTGCAAATGGCAATTCATTCTTTTTGTGACACATTATTGGAGTAGTTCCCAAGGTGGCGGTTTTTGATAAAAATGCGATGCAAATTGTGCATATTAAACAATACGTATTCAGTAACACTGATCAAAACTACTAGCCGCATGGTGAAGTAAGTTATCAAAATGGCCCACATGAGCCAAAAAACTGGCCCACACTAGCGTTTTGTGGTGTTGGTTTGGGCATTGCCCTACAGGACAGTCCGAGTCTGATAAAGGAACCAGAGAAGTTGATTTCTGCAGTTGGTAATGCCGGCCATCATGTTTGCAAGAACTAGAGAATCCAGCGATAATTGTGATCGTGTATGCCTTCAGAGGAACACCCCACCGCCACTCCTTTCACCGCATTTGCTAAGTTTGAAAGATGGGCGTTGATGCTGTGTTTGAGTCAACCTTGTCCAACCCTGATGAATGGCGAAAGCTTCTGCAGTTCAGACCCTGTCCTAAACCAAACCTGCATAACTGCCTCTGCCTGATGTTAAGAAGGCTCCCGTTAGCCTGGTACTTTTGCGCATTTGCAGGTTTTTGATGTCTTAACGGGTAGGTTGCTCTTGCCTGTAGAGATGGTTCATGGTCCCGGTTGCCCCTGGGTCTGGTGAGCTCTATAAATAAAATAAACATAAAATAAATGTATTTATTTCTGGCAGAAGACCGTGAGTCTTCATGTTAAGAAACCCTAAAACTCCCACCTGTGTGCTCCCGGGGACACACGCCTCTCCTCTTCACCGCTTGGTAAAGGTAGGCTGTAGTTCTCATCGGATGTCTCTTCTCTGTATTATAACATGGGTATTAAGACCCAGTCACCTTCTAATTGGTTTCCTGTTATTTTCCAGTTTGTGGATGCAGACAATCTCTTAACGAACCCGAACACTCTGAGCCTCCTCATAGCGGAGAATAAGACCGTGGTTGCCCCCATGTTGGAGTCCAGGGCTGCGTACTCGAACTTCTGGTGTGGGATGACTTCCCAGGTAAGTGGGGGGTGGGGGGGCTCTTCTCACTTTTTTCATTTTTATTTTGTAGATTGCAATTTTTATATTTTATTGATGTCTTGGGCGAGTCTGGGTGCTTTTGAGAATCTTCACACATACTGTGCAGTGCCTATTGCGGACATTAAGTAGACCTAGGGTTTAGCCACAGGGATGACTGGAATCTATACATGGCGGCTTTCCGTTCAGCCTTTCATTTACTAGATAGAATCATTTCTGTCTGTGGATTACAGGTGGTGCAGGTTCTAGCTCCACTCTACCTCTAGCCGTGAAGCTTAGTGCGAGTTCCATCATATCAAGGGGGTGTCCACCACTCCTTAAAGATCACTCCCAAACCCCTCGATTCCCTGTTATGCTTCTCCCCCCCCCCCCCCCCCCCCCCCCCATGCACCCTTTCTGGGAGCCATCTCTGCTTTTAGATTGTTTTTTGGGTCCTAGAATTTTCTTTTTAGAGTTGGTTGTAAAGCAAATGATGCTGTTGTTTGACTCTCCTCTTCTCCGCGGCAACATGTAGGCCGGTCCAGCAGCACCTGTGCAGTGCAGTCTGGGGTGGTGAGAAGCCCCTCCTTGCTTACTATTGGGTGGGTCCAGTGGATCGGCACTGCAGAAGACTTGGAAGTAGGGTGGGGAGCATGTAAATAGGACATTGTGCGGGTCTAGAAAGAAGGCTCCTGGCGCGGTCCCACATGGGGCTGGGTGGTGTGGGCAAGGGTAGTCTATACCGTGCAGGGTTGTTGGTGAGACCTGGTGCTTGGAAACCCGCTTCATAGTCACCGAGTGTTGGGACTCCAGGTGTGATGCCCTAGTGGTTCTTATGCATGGCATTCGCTGTGTTCCTGGGGGACACTGAGCAACTCTACCAGAGGAGAGGTTAGGCACATCATTTGCATAGAATACAGTGAGGGTTTCATTGCTTGAGGGTTGAACTTAAATGGTCTTTTTCTCTTCTAGGGTTACTACAAGCGCACACCCGCCTATATTCCGATCCGGAAGCAGGACCGGCATGGCTGCTTTGCCGTTCCCATGGTCCATTCCACCTTCTTGATTGACCTGCGAAAGGAAGCCTCGCGGGATCTTGCCTTTTACCCTCCACACCCGGACTACACCTGGTCATTCGATGATATCATCGTCTTTGCCTTTTCGTGCAAGCAGGCGGGTAAGGGAACGCGCGATGGGAGGCGGACTTTAGGGCAGGAAGGGAGGGCTAAAAACGGACTCTGCAGATTTGGGGCTGGAGTGGGTTGTGTAGTCTGAATGGAGAAGAAGCTTTGTGTGTGGGGGGGGTAGGACATCTTGAAGGGTGGGTGGAGGAAGATTCCCCCATTCCTCCCCCGCCCCCCCCTCTGTTAATGGGCTGGAAACTGACACTGCTGCTTTGGAGCGGGGGCTGGGAGGAACAGACCTACGCTTCTTGCTCATTGTACAGAGATGGGAGAGCTCGGGGAAAGTCCAGCGGAGTAGGCAAGTGGGACGTAGACGGGTGCTGAGGTGACCATGGCCGGGACTGTGCAATTGGCCTGTGCACCGGGTGGTGGTGGGGAGGGTTTGAAACATGGCCGGTCACTGCCGAGGAAGAATCTGGCCTAGATGACAATCATGTAGCAAGACGATTGCAGAGGGGGTGTGGGGCGCGCAGGAAAGGGGGAGCAGATGGCCGAGATTCTACATACTGTTGTAGACGGCTGGGGGGGGGGGGGTGGTGTGTGTGTGTGTGTGTGTGTGTGTGTGTGTGTGTGTGTGTGTGTATATATATATATATATATACAGCTGGGGATGGGCTATGTCTCGCTCACAGCTGTGCTCCCTCTCTTGTCTTGGATTGTCTAGAAGTGCAGATGTTTGTGTGCAACAAGGAGGTGTACGGGTTCCTGCCGGTGCCGTTGCGAGCCCACAGCAGCCTGCGGGATGAGGTGGACAGCTTCACGCACGTCCTGCTGGAGATCATGGGTGAGTGCTAGTCGCAGGACACTGCCCCCCCCCCCTTCTTCTCCGTGTACATGCTGTGCCAGTGACTTGCAGCGCTGGCTGTCTGTCACTCCCTCAGAAGATCACTACCCCCCCCCCTTTTCTCCCCCCCAGTGTTCTTCCTGGCGCTAAATAGACCACCGTCTATTTCGGCGAGTCTTTATAGCATACGCGCCCCCTCCTCATGCCCGTGCAAATGCATGCAGGTTCTGCCTTGTTCAATATCGCGCCACCTTAGGGGTATGTACCTTTTTGGTTTCTTGCTGAGTTTCCCTCGCTCGCGTTCCAGGGATATGCAGGCCTGGGAAGGTGTCAGTTCTGTCCATGCACCTTTTTTGAGCCAATGGCGTTTCTTTCCTTCCATCCAGGATTGTGAGTGGACCATCTTTGCTCCAGGAAAGTGACATGTCTCTGTAGTTCTTGAAGGCGGGCAGGTCTCAATACGTCTCCCTGATAGTGTGTGCTTTAATTGCGCTGGTGGTGTTTCTTATTTTAAGCTGAGTGTGTGATATGATGAGCCATTCACAACGCGCCTGTACACAAGTGTGTCTAGACTGTGTTTGGAAACAGTCGTGGGGGGGGGGGGGTTTGGAATCCGAGGGTTGTGACCCGTTGCATCTGGTATTTGATTGCTTCCCATCACTCCTACCTCTAGGCCTGCCTCGCGTGTTAATGGCTCCAATCTTGAGAGAGGTTGGGTAGGCCCTTTAGATCAAGGTCCCATTTGAGGAAGGAGTCTGAGGATCATGGAAACGCATGCGTCGGTTGTTGGGTTCTCTGGATTGGCGTGGATACGATTTGCTGGTCCCAGGGGCACAGGCTACTACTGCCATCCTCGTGTCACTATTTCATGGGTTCTTTGTGTCCCACGCTTTTTCACACTGGGCTTCCCCAGCGTTTACTAACTAAAGTTGTCGACCGTTCTGCTTCTAGAATAGAGCCTGACCTGCCCGTTGAGCTGAGTCTCTGGGTTATAACTCGCTTCTTGCCAGTGTGAGGCAATGACCTGGTGCAACCTAGCATCTGGCCATGGACTAGCGATGATGGACTCTTGGCGAGTAAGACATAGTGGGCTGCGTGTAGCTACAGCATTGAAGTGGCGAGTGGCTAGTAGCTTGTACTCTGAAGTTTTGCATCCTGCTTTATGGCTCAAGGGGTCAGGGGGATTGGGTACCAGGGATGTGCCCACCCACTGGGTGAAGCGATACCTGAACTAGACTTACTTGGGATTCCTCAGAAGGCCTCTTATGCACCATTTCCTTTTTGGTCTTCTGGCTCCCTAACTTCTGGGTCCCCTAAACGGTTTGCTGGTTTTCCTGATTTTAAACTTTACTTTATTGGCCAGCGGAACCGTATTGTCCCCCTGACCCTCGTATTCTGGTGTGCTGCCCTTAGCATCTCAAAAGGCTTCCAGGGTTCCCCACTTTGTTTCCCAGGATGACAGCCATCCTGAAAGTGTTTTGTGGAGGTTATTGTGGTTTCGGTTTTGGTACACCAGTGGTGTATCCACATTTACTGCATTAGTACCTCGATGCACCTAGATAGTAGCCATTGCAGGACTAATGTATGTTCTAGGCCATGCTCCTCTCTTCCTCTCTAACCCTTTCTCTATGTAGCCCATGAGGCTCTGCCAAGCTGCAGCTTGGCTAATGTGGGCTTTTTCTGAGCCCTCTGAGGCTCCCTCGGTTGTAGTTTAAAATGTTCTAGACGGGTATAAAGTCCTCTAGACTGCCCATTCTTCATCCAGTGGGGCGTGGTGGATTTTATGGCCAGCACTTTCTTTTTTTTTTTTGCTGGCCACCAAAACCTTTGTGTGCCCACCTGGGATGTGATTGGTGGGCTATCTTAAGCCAGCCCCTGGGTGAAAAATAAGTGGAGGCCTTATGCATTCCTCTGGTATGTGCTGCAACTCCTGGAAGATTGCATCTGAAGATGGGCTGCTACTGGGACCATCGGTGTGGCCTTACTGGCGTCCCCCTGGGTAATTTGCACCATTCTTCCTCCATACTGCTGCAATCCCATCTGGGCTCTTCCTTTGCGTCCTGCTGTTCCTTCAGCTAGCAGGTTTTTGTGGTACATCTTCCTGGTCGCCATTGCTACCTCCCTGGCAAATCATTCTGCTCAACGTGCCTTAAGGTGGGAGATCTTCCTGGTGGCTCTGTTTTTGTGAATGTTCTGGCTTTCCTCCTTTAGTTGCCTCATTTGTGGGATTTTTGTCTGCGTCTCTGCTGCTTCTTGCTGCTCCACGAGCTGTGCTTGGACCTTGGTTGCGTTCTTGTGCACTCTTGTTGCCGTATTCATAGCTGTTGAGTTTTTGGTTTCGTTGGTTGGCCTCCCAGGTGTCCTGTTTATTGCTCCTTCGGTCGTCTGGATACTTGCTGGGTCGTGGTTTTTAGTCTCCTCTACGGAGACCTCAACCACAGATTTCCTGACACCGAAACTACACGCCGCGTCCAACTCTGTGAGTACTTGTCCCTGGGGTCCTGGTCGGGTATTTGGTTCCATTCGCAGCGATCTCCTGGTTCCTGGAGTAGTGTGGGTTAACAGGCCCACTTCCTGCTAAGTCTGTGGCTTTGAGCCCCCTCTTCTGGAACGGAACCTTTGGCGGGTCCCTCTGGATGGTTGCTCCTTCTGCTGAACCTGTGGGGCAGAAGGAGAGCGCATCTACGTTTCCCCAGAGCCAGGACAATGGCCGACCTATTGGATTTGGCCCAATACAGGAGAATGTTTGGAAACTCTTTAAACTCCTTCAACGTGACTTGCTAAAGTACTTGCCTGAATAAAGCCCTTTATCCCAGTTCCCAGGTAGGACACTGTAGTTTAGAGCACAGTCTTATCATTTCAGAATATTGCATTGATTTTATAGCATTTAGTGTAATCTCTGCCGTCCACTCAGTATATACAGTATATAGGTGCCACAGTAAACACTGTTTTTATTTACTTGGGGGAAGCCGACTGTGAGCTATGCAGTGTTGCAGGTCTAAGTGGAGACACTGTGTTAGGGTTCGTTTGGGGCCTGTGTCCTCCTTTTTAGGACTGGCCCATATGCCTAGTCTTCAGCGATTCCTTTGCTCTTGCATAGAGTATGTCCTTGAATGAAGTAGCATCAGTGCCTTGTCCCTTTACTGCTGTTTTTCTGTATGCCTACTTTATTTATTTGACATTTGTAGAGCGCTCCGAGTCCCACGGGCATCAGTGTGCTTGTTACATTTATAGACATAACAAAGCAGACGGTCACATTACATTTCATATGTCACATGTTATTGGTATGTTTGCTAGTACGTACGCATCTGTGTTGTTAACTTAAATGCAAAACTAAAGGTATTAGCATAGTTGTCCTAATGCCAACTCGAGCGACTCCCATTTGACCTAATTCGGTAGGTCAAATGGTATACTTTAAAAAATAGTTGTGGGTCAAGGGAATAGGTTGAGGTTTAGGGAGGGGGGGCTGCAGGACGGTGAGGAGGTATCCGGGGGATCACCCGCTGCAGTTGGTCGAAGAAAATTAGGTCAAAATAATTTGGTCAAATGGTCAGTAGGTCAAGTTTTTTTTAGATCAAACAACCCATATCCAAACTAAATACATATATTTTTCCAGTATAATCCTGTTTGGTGTAATTTTTTAGCTATGTGGAAAATCCTAATGTTCTCAACGAGGCTCGGTGTGTCAGGCCTCCTAAGATCAAGGCTGCGTGTAGCGCAGCCATACCTCAGCCAGAGAGTTTGGAAGAGCAATCTTGTTGCTCCTCGAAAAAGCAGTCCCCCGCCCCAAAGTAGATACGGAGGCAGCTCCGAGTTTAATGGGCAACTTTTATGATCCAGAAGAGACGGCCACATGGACGTTCCTCTGAGTTGGCAGTCGGTTTGCCACACCACTCCAAGACTAGACTGTATTCTGTGGACATTCTCTTATAGGGGACATGTGAAAAATGTGTACTGTACCGGTTACCCGCCCCGGTCACCTTCCAGGCTGCTCTGCCACAATTCCACTTGGAGACCCTGATTACCCGGGTTAGAAAGACCTACCGCACAGGGACCTGACCACATGTCCTGAAAACATTAGGACACAAATGTGAAGGCAGCAAAACAAATCAGAAAATCGGGACACAAAAGCAACGCCGTTTATGGAATGCACTAGTTGTTCAAAGCAGACCTGAGCCACTTGCCAAAAACGCCCCAAATGTGTTTTCCTGTGGGCAGGTGGTGTGTGGCGCCTCCTAATGAGGAAAAGGTCCCTTTACACAGGGTGGAATGAAGGGCGGGCGGCGTCCTCTTGCCTTTGAGGCCTGGACTTTAGCTCTTTGGCCTAAGCAAAGGAATTCTATTCACATCATGGAAGCAGTCCGCTGGCTTATGGGGGGTGCTGCCTTTGGGATGTTGTTCTGCTGCATTATGTTGTCTTGGGTCAAGCGATGGCGCGCTTTTTGCTGCGCGGCTCGCTTTGCTCTGCTTTCACACATTAAGTCCTTGGCTATCGATATGCTACAGTCCCTTCGTATTCAATGTTTGTTAGGATCTGTGTTTTGTTCCCAAATTTAAATGCACGTTTACCTGAATCTATGCTTTTGATCTACACTTTCCTTCTGCTCTAGGTGTGAATTGTTTTCTCCTTACCCCCCCTCCCCCACCCCGACACTTTTGAGCGGCACACACTCTATGAAGAGGGTCATAACGCCCAAAGTCGACTTGCAGATGTAATCTGGTAGCCAGACCCCACATCCCCGTTTGAAGAAAAGAGCTGCATTCTGCCCCCTATTAACAGGACACGGAACTGCAGCCCAGGCTGGGAAAGCTGGGCAAGGGTGGATTATGCAGATTAACTCCCAGGGCAACTGGGAGGATTCCTGCCCCCCCCCCCCCCCCCAACACTCCTACTAACGGGCCTCAAGAACTTGACGTTTTCTCCAGGCCTTTTATCCCGGAGGAGCCAGGGGTCAAACCCCACCCTCGCTGAAACATGCCCGTGCTTCCGTCGATCTTAGTAGAACCTGGCTGGTCGTGGCCATTCGGGGGGGCCTAAGGGGGCACGTGGAATGGGTACACCTCTGTGTTCTTGGGCACTGTTTCAATATGCCCAGGCTCTCATTGGCTCTCTGGCCCCATAGAAAGCTAAACTCTGACAATCGCTGAACCAAAGACTCTGCTCAGGGTCTGAAATGCCAGGTCTAGGGCTCCGAGACTGCGCGGTGCTGGCTTCATGCAGTATCAAATCTGTATAACAATGGACACACAACTCCTTTTCCAGGAAGTTGCAAACATGGCAAATCTGCATTTGTGACCTACAACCTATTCGAAATATTACTTGAGGGGTTCTCTGGTATACAAGCTGCCAAGGTCCACATTTCTTTTGCCTCTGGACCTGTTGGAGCACGTTCACCGTTGATTTGTGCCCCTTCTCTGCACTCTGGCCAGCTGCGGGGGTTGGGAGGGGCTGGGGGGCGCATCGGTGCTGATCTTTGGGTGCACTACATTTGTTGGCATGTGACCAGATGGCAGCCTTCCCTGCTCCTCAGTCCTGTGAAGTGGCCTCACAGTAGCGTAAAGCGCTGTACAATGTGTGGCGTAGCCTCAGTGTACCACTCTAAGCATAGTAGAGCATGGGCGAAGGGTGCCCGTATGCCACTGCATACAGAAGGACGCACATCTGACCTTTTCTTCCCACCTAGCCCGTTTGCTTGCACAGCACCTCCTCCTTCCACAGTCTGCGCAGGGAGATCAGGCAATATGTACTCGGTGTAGAAGGCTACTGACAGAGCCTTCCAAGAAAGCAGCACCCTTATCACCATGAACAAAAGTACAATCTGAACAGACTGTTAACCTTTCTGACATGCCTTTTAAGTTTGGCTACTAGGTGTCGCTTGCGCCACCTATAACCCGAAATTATGATATCAGATGGGGAGAAATGGCACATGAGAAGACACACTTGTTGGTATTGTTTAGTTATTTTCCCACACATTGACTGCACATGGCCATGCTAATCCTTATGGCGATTCTCACACAGTTTCTGTCCTTCGCTGCCCCTCCCTGTGGGAAGTCTTTGAACTGGCTTTAATCTAGCCTTACCATCAAGCGTTGCACTAGAAGTGCCTGCCAGTGTTTTTTTACAGAGCAGTCTCTTCTGAGAGTTAATGACTTAATTAGACACCACAACTGGTGTAAAAATGTCTTAACAAGGTCTGCCTGCAGCCACTCTATTTATAAGCACTATGCGCCCTTCACTAAAGTCCTATTCAAACAAGCATTGGCCAAGTGAACATTTTTGCCTTGTGTATAAATATTAGGCATTTGCCAGGCACTGTTTATTAGATGCCCAGGTACTCGCACCATTTTGCACATGCTACCATCCATGACCAGTTAATACCACTGTGGCTGTGAATGTCAAGGGTCTGTCCCATGCCTACACAAATGCCCAAACGGTTGACCTTGCCAATGCCTGTTAATGTCGCGGTTTGACCATTACATTCCCCGATCTTCCATTACCAACATTATTCACCTCTATGCAGTCTATTGATACCGAATAGCAAGCAAACGATTTCACGAGCACACACTCGAGCCCCTTGTACATCCAACATTACATTCTCTAGAACTTCACAACACGTATGCACCCTTTCCCTTCTGCAGCACTGTGGTCCACATACCAGTACTGGCATGCATCCACTCCCCCCCCCCCCCCCCGCATCTCTCCATACCTATGTTCGTAGCATCCATGTCCCTCTTTCTCATCGTCCACTCACTCGAACGGCTAAACCAGAGTTGGAGTGCCACAGAGCTTGCGAAGGACTAGATCTCAAGATGGCGGCCGAGACCACACGCTGAGGAGGAGAGAAATCACAGAGCCTGCCTGGGGATATCCGAGTCCAGAGGCAGTGAATGATTGAAGCCAGAAAGCCTGTTAATGACTATATCCCAAAAATATATAGCTAGAAGGGGAAAGACTTCTGCAAATCCGACTCGGTCACAGCCCCAAAAGGGACCGCCCAGCAGTCCAACCCAAACTGCTTGGTCACATCCCTTCTGCACGAGACCGCAATCGACCCAGATGTATTTAGCCCACATTTGGCATCAGTGAGGTACCATGGGTTTCTGGCTACCGCAGGCTTGAGACCCACGTCTTGGCATTCCTACCCTACTCTGGATGACTCCTGATGGTTGGAAGATTATGGATTCATGTTGAGCCTGGGCGCAAGCTTCCCGTGCCTAGAACCCCAGGCTACCCCTCATTGACGGGCCAGTGAGGCCGACGCATGTCTGGGACTGGAAGGAACGGGACCCGACTGGGGATGTACCAACTGGGACGGGCCCAGTCTCATCTGCATATGGCCTGTCCCCCTCAGCTTCTGTAATGGCATGGCAGGCTGGAAAGAGACGGTCTGGAGGGTTGCCCAGGGCGATGTCAGAAGTTAGGATTAATCAAAACCTTCCAGCCATAGCTTTATTTCATTGTAACCAAATCTTCCGAATGTTTCCCGACTCCATCCTTGGAACGGGTCCAATTCCCCGGACGACCTGAGCTTACAGTGACGCAGTGATGTTTAGTCTTCCGGTCTCTTCCCTGTGCAGGCCCCCCCTCCCCCAACCATGCCACGCCATGGGAAAGGTGAACACTATCTCTTTGTAGCGGCCTCGGGCAGCCACAAACGCACAAGGCTGCTTTTTACTGCTAATCCCACCTGACGAGGGTCATTTGGCAATTAAAGCAGTGGGTGAGGTGTGCTCGCCCTTAAAGGGGCCGTCTGGTGACCGCGAGCCGCATGGCACTGCAGCGTCACACTGACCAGAGGCTGTTCTAATTCAGTATTCAGAGGGAATGGTTCAGACTGCTTCCTGTTTTTAAAATGTGTTCTGTGTACACTGCTCTCCTCTGCCTCAAGGGTCCATACACACTATACTCCTGTCCAGTTTTTCTCGCGTTTGAGACACTAGCAGCATTTGTGCTTCTGCAAAAAATGGAGTAGTTGTCATTGCATGTGGGATAATCCTCGTGCCCTGTCCTTTAGTTTGGCATGAAGACTGGGGGGCATTAACTGCCCTTATTGATGTTAAAGCTCAAGGAAACGTATCTTACCCGAATTTCTCCTGCACTGAAAACTCGGCTCTTTACAGAAAAATGTGTAATTAAAAACAGATTTGGGGGGGATGGGATTACGATTGGCAGTGCCCTGGCATTACGTTGTGGGGTGGTATAAGAGTGGGGGTGGGGGTGGGGGGGCTCGACAAATCGTTGGCAGTCCAATCTTGGGTGGGGTGCCGTGGAAGCAGTTGGTTGACCTAAAGGAGGGGCTAGTTTTTTTTCCCATCGTTGATAGGAGAAAAGTGTGGGAAATGCAGACCTGTCGAAGGTGGAGTCTCTGGTCTCACTTTATGGCTTTTGCTGCGTGGTCTGGTGCCAGTGCAGCTGCTGCCAGCTGGACACTCCTCTATGCAGTGAGGCTTATATCTTGATATATGCGAGCCATTACAAGGCGACGTCATTGGCCTCGTTCCATAAGCAATCAAATCTACTTCCTCCTATTGGAGGGGCTATAACCACGGCAGCCAACCACTGCTTCAGAGCTCCAGACATGTCCATCGCTAGCGCTGGGAACCATGGCTGCCAGCCACTGCTTCATAGCTCCAGACCTGCTGATCTCGCTCTCTGGGCCTGGGAACCACGGCTTCCAACCACTGCTTCAGAGCTCCAGACATGTCCATCGCTAGCGCTGGGAACCATGGCTGCCAGCCACTGCTTCATAGCTCCAGACCTGCTGAAATCGCTCTCTGGGCCTGGGAACCACGGCTTCCAACCATTGCTTCAGACTTCTCTCTGGGCCTGGGAACCACGGCAGCCAACCACTGCTTCAGAGCTCCAGACCTGCTGATCTCGCTCTCTGGGCCTGGGAACCACGGCAGCCAGCCACTGCTTCATAGCTCCAGACCTGCTGATCTCGCTCTCTGGGCCTGGGAACCACGGCTTCCAACCACTGCTTCAGAGCTCCAGACATGTCCATCGCTAGCGCTGGGAACCATGGCTGCCAACTACTGCTTCAGAGCTCCAGGCCTGCTGATCTCGCTCTCTGGGCCTGGGAACCACGGCAGCCAACCACTGCTTCAGAGCTCCAGACCTGCTGATCTCGCTCTCTGGGCCTGGAAACCATGGCAGCCAACCACTGCTTCAGAGCTCCAGACCTGCTGATCTCGCTCTCTGGGCCTGGAAACCACGGCAGCCAACCACTGCTTCAGAGCTCCAGGCCTGCTGATCTCGCTCTCTGGGCTTGGGAACCACGGCTTCCAACCATTGCTTCAGACTTCTCTCTGGGCCTGGGAACCACGGCAGCCAACCACTGCTTCAGAGCTCCAGACATGTCCATCGCTAGCGCTGGGAACCATGGCTGCCAACCACTGCTTCAGAGCTCCAGGCCTGCTGATCTCGCTCTCTGGGCTTGGGAACCACGGCTTCCAACCATTGCTTCAGACTTCTCTCTGGGCCTGGGAACCACGGCAGCCAACCACTGCTTCAGAGCTCCAGACATGTCCATCGCTAGCGCTGGGAACCATGGCTGCCAACCACTGCTTCAGAGCTCCAGACCTGCTGATCTCGCTCTCTGGGCCTGGGAACCACGGCTTCCAACCATTGCTTCAGACTTCTCTCTGGGCCTGGGAACCACGGCAGCCAACCACTGCTTCAGAGCTCCAGACATGTCCATCGCTAGCGCTGGGAACCATGGCTGCCAACCACTGCTTCAGAGCTCCAGACCTGCTGATCTCGCTCTCTGGGCCTGGGAACCACGGCTTCCAACCATTGCTTCAGACTTCTCTCTGGGCCTGGGAACCACGGCAGCCAACCACTGCTTCAGAGCTCCAGACATGTCCATCGCTAGCGCTGGGAACCATGGCTGCCAACCACTGCTTCAGAGCTCCAGACCTGCTGATCTTGCTCTCTGGGCCTGGGAACCACGGCTTCCAACCATTGCTTCAGACTTCTCTCTGGGCCTAGGAACCACGGCAGCCAACCACTGCTTCAGAGCTCCAGACATGTCCATCGCTAGCGCTGGGAACCATGGCTGCCAACCACTGCTTCAGAGCTCCAGGCCTGCTGATCTCGCTCTCTAGGCCTGGGAACCACGGCAGCCAACCACTGCTTCAGAGCTCCAGGCCTGCTGATCTCGTTCTCTGGGCCTGGGAACCACGGCAGCCAACCACTGCTTCAGAGCTCCAGGCCTGCTGATCTCGCTCTCTGGGCCTGGAAACCACGGCAGCCAACCACTGCTTCAGAGCTCCAGGCCTGCTGATCTCGCTCTCTGGGCCTGGAAACCACGGCAGCCAACCACTGCTTCAGAGCTCCAGACCTGCTGATCTCGCTCTCTGGGCTTGGGAACCACGGCAGCCAACCACTGCTTCAGAGCTCCAGGCCTGCTGATCTCGCTCTCTGGGCCTGGAAACCACGGCAGCCAACCACTGCTTCAGAGCTCCAGGCCTGCTGATCTCGCTCTCTGGGCCTGGAAACCACGGCAGCCAACCACTGCTTCGGAGCTCCAGGCCTGCTGATCTCGCTCTCTGGGCCTGGAAACCACGGCTTCTAACCACTGCTTCGGAGCTCCAGGCCTGCTGATCTCGCTCTCTGGGCCTGGGAACCACGGCAGCCAACCACTGCTTCGGAGCTCCAGGCCTGCTGATCTCGCTCTCTGGGCCTGGGAACCACGGCGGCCAACCACTGCTTCGGAGCTCCAGGCCTGCTGATCTCGCTCTCTGGGCTTGGGAACCACGGCAGCCAACCACTGCTTCGGAGCTCCAGACCTGCTGATCTCGCTCTCTGGGCTTGGGAACCACGGCTTCTAACCACTGCTTCAGAGCTCCAGACCTGCTGATCTCACTCTCTAGGCCTGGGAACCATGGCAGCCGACCACTGCTTCAGATATCCAGACCTGCTGATCTCGCTCTCTGGGCCTAGGAATCACGGCTGCCAACCACTGCTTCAGATGATCTCGCTCTCTGGGCTTGGGAACCACGGCAGCCAACCACTGCTTCGGAGCTCCAGACCTGCTGATCTCGCTCTCTCGGCTTGGGAACCACGGCAGCCAACCACTGCTTCGGAGCTCCAGGCCTGCTGATCTCGCTCTCTCGGCTTGGAAACCACGGCAGCCAACCACTGCTTCGGAGCTACAGGCCTGCTGATCTCGCTCTCTAGGCCTGGGAACCACGGCAGCCAACCACTGCTTCGGTGCTCCAGGCCTGCTGATCTCGCTCTCTGGGCTTGGGAACCACGGCAGCCAACCACTGCTTCGGAGCTCCAGGCCTGCTGATCTCGCTCTCTAGGCCTGGGAACCACGGCAGCCAACCACTGCTTCAGAGCTCCAGGCCTGCTGATCTCGCTCTCTGGGCCTGGGAACCATGGCTGCCAACCACTGCTTCAAGGCTCCAGACCTGCTGATCTCGCTCTCTGGGCCTGGGAACCACGGCTGCCAACCACTGCTTCAGAGCTCCAGACCTGCTGAAATCGCTCTCTGGGCCTGGAAACCACGGCTGCCAACCACTGCTTCAGAGCTCCAGACCTGCTGATCTCGCTCTCTGGGCCTGGGAACCACGGCTGCCAACCACTGCTTCAGAGCTCCAGACCTGCTGAAATCGCTCTCTGGGCCTGGAAACCACGGCTGCCAACCACTGCTTCAGAGCTCCAGACCTGCTGATCTCGCTCTCTGGGCCTGGGAACCACGGCTTCCAACCATTGCTTCAGACTTCTCTCTGGGGCTGGGAACCACGGCTGCCAGCCACCGCTTCAGAGCCCCAGACATGCCAATCTCTCTCTGGGACTGTGACCCACGGTTGCCAGACGCTGCGTGAGCTACAGACATGCCGATCTCCCTCTCTGGGACTGTGAACCACGGTTGCTAGATGCTGCTTGAGCTACAGACATGCCGATCTCTCTCTCTGGGACTGTGAACCACAGTTGCGAGACGCAGCTTGAGCTACAGACATGCCGATCTCTCTCTCTCTGGGACTGTGAACCACGGTTGCCAGACGCTGCTTGAGCTACAGACATGTCCATCTCTCTGGGGCTGTGAACCACGGTTGCCAGACGCTGCTTCAGAGCGCCAGACATGCCGATCTCTCTCTCTCTCTCTCTCTCTCTCTCTCTCTCTCTCTCTCTCTGGGGCTGGGAACCCCCAGCAGTACCAATATGTAACCACCGTACGAGCACAAGTTAATTTGACACCGACATCTATCACTGGAGCTCTAGGGGATACACGATCTAGAACTGTAGACTACCACCACTGCTCAATAACGGGGCGCCCTTCTGATATCCCCCTATCATCGTGAACATCTCTTAATATGAAATACTTATTACAATACTGTTGTTCTTCACTGGGAAGAAGTAGCATGTCCTCGATCATTCAATTAAAAATAAGTCTTCCTTTGACATGTTTCTCTGCAACTTTGAGGACGTTTTAAAAGCCATGAGCTATTGTATTGTGATCGACCGGTCACTTGGAAGAACATGCGATAACCTGCTTGCAGCAGCACTTGATCCCACTGAATTTTATCCACTCTGGCCGGAGCCTGCTTCGAAAATAGGTACTCTGGCCCCCTGCCAAATCATATGCCTCTACCCCTTGATCTGAACATCATTCCTTGATGGAGACGGCAACCATTGACGTCAAGTTTACTTGCTAAATATTTCTTCGCTACATTTGGAAAGACTCTTGGATGTCAGTAAGCCTTTGCAAGCATTTCTACTTGGACACACGTTCGATGACCAATGCTAGACTTAGTTAGACTGTCCTATAGAATGTTTTCTCAAGCATAGGTAATTGCCCTTTCCTGGATTGGTTCATGCCAGTTCCTACAGGTGGGTTCTTAGGTCACCTGTTATGGTGAACGGGAAAGCCCCTGAACCCTAGCCAAACCCAATCAGGGTAGAGTAACAGATCAGTAAGGCTTCGACTCAGGGGGGCGTGAGTGTGTTCTACAGTGAGATGCACTCAAATAAGTCAAATTAGAAGATGTACCAAAATATCCATTTATGTATTGGGCTTTTGAATACAGTCTAAGCAAACTACTATTATATATGGTTTGATGAAGGCCAATTGTTATTTACATCTTGTGTTTCTGCGTTAGGCTTCTTGAGGAGATGAATAGCAGTAGCTCCTTTGGGGCTTGTCGGAATGGTGCCCCAATTCATGAGTCGTGGGGATATCGGCAGCTGGTGAGAACAGTGCTAGTAGTTTATGCATTTTAGGATGACCAGCATCAACAATGAACATTACTTGTTTTATTTAAATACCTGAATTGATTTTAAATTCTTTTCAGAGAAATAAAGTATAAAAGCTTGCATTAGGGGAAGGTTGGGGAGGCCTGAGAATACATTTATTTGAAAAACATTGATAGTTGATCATGAAACAAAAAGATATAGCCCGAACGTCTATCCAGGTAAATGGGATAGCATTGGGATTGTAGTTTTTCATCCCTAGAAAAGATCACATGAGTCTTTGTATATGGATTGAAGTTTGAGTTGGTTGTTCATATTGTAAGGATGCTAATAAGATATTGTGCAGTTGTTTGATCTGGTTAGTGTAGCAAGCTTTTCAGATTTTCCGGGGGTAGTGGAGCTGTTGGCACATAACATATACACTGTCTACTAGGTTGTCGGCAAAATGAGTCCATGTCAGATGGCTGGTACCTAAGTAGACCCGAATAAGTAAGGACATGGGAGATGTTAAGCGGCAATGGAACTGATTCACGATGTTGCATAGTAGGATATTCCAGTGACTTCAATTGTAAATCCCTAAAAGGCCACCATCAGATCTGACCTTGTGGTTCTGGCAGATCATTTTGGATCTGTGGGCAGGAGGGTCATGTCTGCCATGATAGGGTTGCTGTGCTCTGTGATCCATTAGCTGATAAACAAATTGAGGATTTCTCAGCCATTGCCTTCAAACCTTTACTAACAAGTATGTATTAATGATTATGCGGGCCATTTCTGTTGCTATGCTGTGATATTCACACGTCTTAGTTCTGACAAAGTAAAAGAGATGGTGACTAGCAAAGGATTTGGGCTATGAGACAAAGTGCAGATGAGCTTGGTTTGTGTGTGCACAAGGCATTCCTGACCTGCATGTCTCCTCTAGAGAAGTGTCTACATCTAAGGTTCCTGTTTGAGATCCCACCCAGGGTAGGGGTGTCGCTATGAGCTCCAATGGAGCTAGAAGGTGGAGTTACTGGGCAGCCCACAAGTAGGGAAGGATAAAAGTGGAGAAATAATCAGACTGCCAAAGCAGTAGAATGAAAGAATCCAACACAAGTTAAAATCTACATGTAACTGATGCTAGATGCCCTTGTGCACAATGATCAAAAGTACAAGTAAATAATTCCAATCTTGGTCCCTAGGCTTGACACCCTTTGGGATAAAAGGAAACAGATGGTTTGGTCAAATATGGCTGCGATCGGCTGTGGCACGCGTCACTAGTGCTCCCTGGCACCCGGACAGACTGATCTGCACCTCCTGAGGACCAGTCTTGCGCACACCTATATGAACTCTCCTGTGCTCCCCTAGTAGCCATTCCTTTTGTACAGTAGATTGTTCTCCTAGATCGTGCTCATTTTTACCAAAGGCTTACTTTTTCAGCTCTTTGTTCCACGCATGATGTATGACCAGTGATTTATCGACTTTCTTGATCTTCCTTCACAGTGCGAAACCCACCTGTAGAACCTTCACGCTTTGTGTACATCCCATCCAAGGTCCCCGACAAGATGGGTTTAGACGAGGTAAGAACGATGCTTGCATTTGGGGCTCTTTGGACCTTGTAGAGGAAACTGGAGGCTTCTGCTTTATACAGGTTGTATGGTATAGAGGAATTGGTCCTATCTGTATTACTCGAGAAGACTGGCCCAGAATGGTGCCAGGTGTGGCAATGGCTACATTTGGGGGACACTGGCATTTTCTGGTCTAACTGTGAATACCTCTTAGTGGAAGCTTTAGGTTTGAGTGCTAGCTTTGAACTATCCATGAATGCTAAACCTAGGCCCCCCTGCCCTTGTCACGCCACATAGCAATGGCTATGATGAAGATTGAAGAGAAACTCTCACCAGTCTGGAGGGCAACCTGTTTGGCAGGGGACAATAGGTTAAACCTCGCTTCACTGTCTGAGCCATACCACAGCATTTCTGATAATCTGATATGATATATATTTAATTTATATCGCGCTCATACACAAGTTTTTCAGAGCGTGACCAAGCAAAGGGAGGGGAAACGGGAGAAACAACAAACGATCTTACTAGGCCCAGTGACATTTAGAACGCGCAAGGGCATGGAAAGGGGGTGGAAAGTGCGAGGGGGGGGGGCGAAAGTGGAAAGTTCAGAACAGAGGAGAGAACAGAATACATAATAAGGGCACTAAAATAAATTAATAGTCGGTAGAAGTGGTAGTGCAGCCAGCCAGTGGCAAGTTCATGGTTAGTCAGATAGGGTATATCTGGTAAGTGCATAGTAAAAAAAAAGGGGGACTGTATGGGTACAGATAGAGAGCCCAGTGCAGGGGGTGGCCTGGAGGCAGTGCAGGAGGGAGGCAGGGTGAGCAGATGCCTGAGCCCAAAGGACAGAGGGTGGCCAGGTGCATTTAGGAAATGCCTCCTGCTCTAGTGTCTTGGTTATGAGTATCAGTCTTGATGGCAATTTAGGTGGTTGCACAAAGATATGCAGCACACAATGGAGCCGGTCTTGTTCCATGAACACTGGTGTGGGAATTTGCAAGTGTTCAGGTGTGTCCGCTAATCGGAGGTGCCATTTGATTGCTCAAGTGGTGAAATGTTCTGTTGTAGAGGATTCTCTGGCATTCATGGCTGCCAAGATGTGATATATGATTATAATTTTCTAATCAAGCGATTGGTGTACAGGGTTCTCTGCTTGGTGGGGCGCGGCAATTATTGTGATCCGTCTTCGATGTTGGGGATATCTCAGAAGTCCAAGGATGCTGCCCTTAGATATGGGAACTGACGCGAGGCACATGCCCAAGTTAACGATTGCCATCTTGTCTTCCTCCAGGTATTCATGATTAACCTAAAGCATCGGACAGATCGTCGCGATAAGATGCTGAAGGCTCTGTACGAGCAGCAGATCGACAGCAAGATTGTCAATGCTGTGGATGGAAAGTAGGTGCTGGCTTCTTTATACTATAATATTGGGCCAAAAGTCTGTCCGCCGCCAGCAATGGGCATTTCGTGATGGGTGCTGTTGGAAGGTTTTTCCTAGATCCTGAGCTTGGGAGTTCAGGACGATCAATCAATATCTAGGTTGCTGGGCTTGACTTTGTATGCCTGAACCAGGCTGATACAAAGGCACTTTATGGCAAACCATACAATAAGAGATTGTCCACATAATCTGCTAGTACATTTTTAAAAAAAATGTTTTATAGATATACAGGGAGGAACAATGCTCTTTTGATCACAAAAGAACGTACAATAGATAAGAAATCATATTTGACGGGAAGCAGTGAGCTTCTTACAATGGGGTGAGTTTGTGCGACTTGATCAGGTTGTGGAGGGGAGTGAATGGAACGGTCCCCGGGGGCAATACATGGGTGGACATAAATAGATTAAGGACAGCCAGCATTAGACATTTTTAAGTGCAGGATGTGACCATGATAGAAGCAGAGACGGTGAGGGACAGATGCAGGTGAATGGGTGCACATGTAAATGAGCGAGTGAATGTGTGTGCTTGTGTTGAATGCCTGCATTACTTAGCGGTAATCTTCAATAATCCTAGCCCCACACTTCCTCTTCCCAGTACTTGATAATAAAGCACTTTGCATCTTATAGAAGTACTGGGAGGAGGAAGCGGGACGTGGAGGTAATACTGGGCCTGGGAGCCGATTTTGGTGGTTGGAGTCGAGGGGGAGGGGGAGAGGGAGGGGAAGGATGGGTCAGGAGGGAGGGGGCACTAATAAATAACCATCCAGGAAAAGCAAGCATGATATGGATTAGTGGCTAAACTCCTATTTTGGTACAGCCAGTGTGATCATTTGTTACTGTGGCATGACATTTCTACTGGCTAGATTCTAATTCTGGTTCAGCTAGTCTATCCATGTCTTACTGTGGCTTGATGTTCTGGGCATTTCTGAAAAAGCAATCGTAAATTACCTGGCTTGATTGGCATTTGGGTGCAGCCAGTCTAGCTTTCACTTACTGTGGCATGCTATATTTTTCTGGGCATCTATGATGAAGTAAGCATGCTAAGTGTTATTACGTGGTTAGATTGACATTTTGATGCAGCCCATCTACATATCTTACAGTAGCATGGCATTTATTTTTACTGTGCATCAAGACTACAGCAAACATGGTAAGTGTTATTACGTGTCTGGTCTACATTGTGAAGCCAGTTTTCACATGTTCTCTTATTGTGGCATTGTATTTTTAATAGCAAATGATGGTAAACTAGCTCAGCAGGTTGAACGCTCACTTCTGCGATCTGTGTGATCTGCAGGTTCGAATCCCAGCGAGGCCAACTCAGCCTTTTATTCTTTCGATTTTGATAAATGAGTACCAACTTTGGTTGGGATGATAATTGTATGTAAATATGTGCTATTGTAGCACTTTGGCGAAATCACTATATAAATAACTAATCATTATCATGAATTAAAGCAGTAATACTCCTGTGCACTGTTGGTGTCGCGCATCTATTGGATTTCTGGATGCTGTACTATCGCAGCAACTGGCAATGTTTAGGGGCTCTACTTATCATATAATGACAATACCTGACATAGAGCTGTAATTGACATAATATGGACATAGCCGGCCATACAATACTGAAGTAAAAGGCATCAAGAAGTATGACACAGACAAGGGATATCAAGTTGAACTAAAGAATATTTATTAACTTAAATGTCAGGATGTTTGAAGGCATAACTTGCCCTATGCTAACATGGGATTTCCCTACCTGAATAAAACTACAGAAAGTCTGGGTCAAATAGTTCAACTTGTCTGTGTCCAAAACGTATCCTTGCCTTCACAACTACAATAAACCAGTTTGTAGGGATGTAAAAAGCCAAAAGCAACTGTGTTCAACAAAAGGTTCTAAGCTTTTTCCAGCTCGCAGCTTTCAGCCCCCTTTCTCAAGTATAAAATAGTTCCACAAAAATGCTCAGTGATCTTTTACAAGTTCAAGATTATATGGTTTTGAAACAATCCTCAGAGTTCCGTTCCCAAGTTACAAGCATCACAGTTCAAAGCAACAAAAGAAAGCGCCTCGAGGTTCCGTCCTCAAAGACAACAAAGCTAGTTCATGAAGTCTCAGGGTTCTCTTCCTCAAGACTTGTATTTTATCACAGTTCAAAACGCAAAAGAAAGGGACTCCACTGTTCTCTTTGGCCCATGACAGTTCACTTCCTTTCTTCATATAATAGGGTTAACTCCAAGATTCTATCTGATTAATTGAGTTAACTTCACAACATGCAGTGGTTTAATTGAACTTGAAAGTGCAGTTGCTTCAGAATTTCAGCACGCAGTGGTTTTGAATGATTGCAAAGTTCCATTCACTGCTAAATTCAGCATGCATTGTTTTCTTTTTAATTATAAAGTTTGTATTCAATTCGGTGGTCTTTGGGCATTGGTGTGGCTTACAATCTTGTTTTCATTCAGCCCGCTCTAGAATATTTATGCCCTTTTCACTTTAAAAAACACTTCCCAATACTGACTTTTTTCGAAAACAGTTGTACTTGACGACACCTACTACGTGACCATTCCGATACGTTCAACAATGGAAAAGGTCTGGGACCGGAGAAATTCGAAAATGTGCTCTTATGATGCATGCGACAACTCCGTTACTATAAAGTATTTCAGCACAATGGAAGTGTTCATTCACTCGTGCTCGCGCACTGGGTTTCTTATTTCATAGAAACTCCCTGGCCTATTTAGTAGCTGTCCTTGTAACGCGGAGCAAACAAACTGCAGGTTCTGCTGCCAGGGATCCAACTCATGCCCCTTAGACACCACTGGGCTGGCTTCTCGCCATAAGGAATGAGCACTTTGACTCAAATGGAAAGGGGCAGACTTTCCACCCGGCTCCCTTATCCACCGCCAGCAGGCTCCACGGAGCTCCTGCTCTCGCGTCAGGCTGTTACAGACCACCTCTTCTTGCAGTCCCCTGCATCTTGGTGTGCTGTGCGCCACAGACCTTCTCATAGCGGTTCCCTCCAACAGCTCACCTCTTTCAACAAGGGTCCTGGCTGATCAGTCTTCCCTGCTGCTGCTCTGTGTTGCTTTTTCCTCCTCCTTTCTATACACCAGCAACCCTCTAACAAGTTGCAGGTGTGCTTTCTCAATCGGCTTTGCCTGACCATGATTAGGAGGACATGCCTGACCTTCTGACCTCCTTGCAGGCATCTTATTCATCCAAGTACCAATGTGGTGGCAATGTGTGGCATTTGTTACTCTTAGTTGCCTCTTCCTTGTCTCAGTACTGTCAAGTGTCCCGTAAAGGTGGAGGTGGTAGGGTTAGGTTGTTGATCACTAGGAAAAGGGGGGCAGACATGTCTCACCTGAGGTCATCCCAATCCTTATGGACCCTCCACCCAGGTGATCCTTCCTCGCTTCTCTACCCCTAGGGTCCGGATCCAAAAGCGATGGCCTTTCCCTTGTCACCTGCACAGAGAATTCCAAGGGGTTTAGGAGTGAGGACACCCTCAGGTTTCTCGCACATCAATGGCCGTGCCTCGCCCTCTGAGTCTATTGGGTCTAATCCTATCATATCATGACCCCATCCATGGCATATGAAGGCGGCTAAAAATGTGGTTGCTATCTATAAGATATTATTGTCTGCTTTAGTACCTATTTGGTATTTTAAAAATTGTACATTTGTACTTCTGGGGATGTCACCAGGGTTAAAGAGGAACTGTTGACATCCAGGTCAAGTCAGCGCCATTGCTTCCTCTGATCTATGCAGCCAAACCATTTTTTATCTACTGAGAATTGCTTCCATCATCAGAACCTTAATGGGCACAAGACTAGATTACTGCAACGTCCTCCTTGCTGGCACTACAGCAAAGAACTTGAAGAAACTACAAATAATCCAAAACAACGCACTACGCACCTCCCTCAATATCCCCAGAGAAAGCACATCTGCTGCTAGACGCCAAGTCCACTGGCTCCCCATCAAAGAATGCATCCTATTCAAAACCCTTGCCATCACTCACAATTGCATCAATCACACAGCCCCCTACCTTTCCTCGAAAGTAATGAGAACAAGCTCCTCCAGACCGACGAGAACACCTTATTCCCACTGACTCATAATCCCAAAAGTCAAACGAGCCAGAGCAGGTAGAGCTAGCTTCCCCTTCATAGCTTCCAGACATTGGAACTCATTGCCACTCACCCTCAGACCAATACTCACACCTTGCAATCCGCAAATCGCTCAAAACTTGGCTGTTCAACTAACCTCTGCCCACCGTCCCTCTTTGCCCCAGGTATGCTTACTCAAGTTTCCTGTAATCGATGAATTGCTACACCGCATGTACAACGCCATGCACCACTGTAACTATTTCGTCTACCACTGTAAACAACTCACCACTGTTGTTATATTTTGAATACTATGTTTACCTTTGTAACCAAGCAGCCTACTTCCCTCTGTAACAGCGCCACAATACCTACGGGCTGCTGTGTGCTATACAAATAAAAATAAATAAATGGGGAGTGTGAGGAAGGTCAGGAGAGTCTCTAATTTTAGAGCAAAGTATTCAGCAGGTCATTAGCTGTGAGAGTGCAGTTGATAGATCTAGGTTTAGGACGAGTGAGTTTAAGGTGCTCTGTAGCAGGCGAGGATGGTTGGAGTGAGTCAATGAGAGGTAGAATTCCCTTTTCGGTCCATTAACAGTAGACTTGACTGAGTTCAGGGCAGAGAGGTAGAGTTTCACATCCTCATGCGAAAGGGGATGCCTCCATTTGCGCAGCAGCCGACGCATGTCTGTGCGGAATGCAGTGGTTTGTGTATGGATTTTAGAACCAATACAAATGCACTGTGTTCCAATAGGCTGAATGCAAGAAAACAGCTGCGGGGTAGCCTTTAAAACTGCCTGCTCAAGACCTGTGCACTGCTTGTACCCAGTGGTTTCTTATTGACACCTGTTGTCAGTTGGAACAAAGTATAAGGAACATTATCTGGTGGGAGAAAATGACACTGGAGAAGTCTCTTCAGAAGAACCACCAGGTGTTGAACACCTACCAAGGAGAGTGACTCGCTCATGGACAACGCCTCTGGGGTATAATGAATCTACTTTGTTAGCCAGGATTGCATTCACGGTAGCCAAGACGGTGCAGATGGTGACCAAGTTGTTCAAGAAATGTAAGTTGCTGTCTTGGGTAGTCCTGTCTTGCAGATCCTCTCCATTTCTAGTCCTTTCCAGCAGGGTCTATTTTCCGGACGTAGGTTAAGTGGAAAGAAGTGCTATTCAGTGGAACCGAAACTACTGGAGGTGTTCTGCCGTGCCTGCTCAGTTAAGGGACGGGAGAATCAGTGTGTATCCTGTTAGGGAATTTGACGAAGTCCACTTGTGGTAGGACTTTAGAAGGCTCACTCTTCAATGTACAGGGCTTCAACTTTTAGGTTTAGCCTGAAATACCCAAAATGTTTAGTAGCTATGGTCGAGCAATCAGGCTTAGTCTAAGAGGGAGGAGGGCTGTAGTTATTATCATTATCTTTATTGTTTTGGTTTGTATAAACCTTTACAATTTTACAAAATCTACAAATATGTTCAAAACGTTTCAGAATTCATAAATATACAACAATAAAAGGATAAAACAAGAAACATTCCTAAAAGACATTACACATATTTCTAGAATTTTCATTAAAATTTACAGGTTGTTGGCCCCAAGTGGATACATTTACATGTGGGTACAACTGAAATTTTAAGCGTTCTTAACTTAAGATTCTTTTTCATAACAAGTCTACATTTTGAAATAAGTACATCAGTCAAAAATAGCTTTCTAGTCTTAAATAATAATATTAGACCATGGGCGAAGATCAATTACTGTGTCTAGGGTTCAACCTTAGTGATCATTCTAAGGCACATATGTTATACAAGAATTAATGCACTTTCATTTTTAAGGCAATTTGATTTTCATGTAACATTTCCTTCCACAATTTACCTCGATCAACATTAGTTGTATCTAATACAAATTTTGAGAAGCTTTCATTTCTTTCTTGAGCTAATTTAGGACAGACCACTAACGGATGCATCAAAGTTTCGTTTTGCTCTGTGATATTACAAAATCTGCAACCAACCTTCTGCATATTCAAACCACGAATTGTCAAAATGTCATTAGTGCTCAAGATATTAAATCTGAATCTCATCATTCTATTCCTAAACAGCCTCGATGGATATTTTACTAGATATTTTTCTGGAATCGGAAACCATTTCCAAAATTAGACTATTTGAGAATATAACTTTGAGTTCAACAGTATAACATTGTTTTCTAAACAGTCATACGCTTTTACTGTTTCTTTGACTTTCCCATAATTTCTTAAGAGTATCCACTGTTAAACCCACTTTCATCAATATGGTTTCACAAGCTGCTGTTAGATCTGACATAAAGTTTCCCTTTTCTACTACTTTCAGATGGCAGTATAAAGATTCTCTATCTGCAGTCAAGCATTTTCTAAACAATGCTAGTTGTTTTAGATGCATCATGCAGGATATAGAGGTTAAACCTAATTCATACCTGATCATTTCAAAAGGAGTGCATTTCGGTATATAGAATAGTATTTTGCGGCTTCTAAGCTTTTCAGAAAAGGCACCAAGGATTCAGGTAGAAATTCCATACCATAAATTAGGTTTGGGATAATCTTTAGTCTGTGGCCAGGGTGAATTTACTAAATCTTCTCTCTATAGACTTAATTTGATTCGTGGCCTTTTTTTGCTTTCATTAGGAGATTTGTTTTTCAAGAACACATTAGGATTGGAACTATACACTGTGTAGCCCAAGAATCTTGATTGACTCTTAATCTGTACGCCACCACAGTTCCAAAATAAAAATGCAGGAGTCGTCTTTTTACTTCCACCTTGAAAGATAATCGTTTTCGTTGGATTAATTTTTAGTTTTCTTTCATCAATAAACTCCCCAAAATCATTGATCAATCTTTGCAAGCCTATTTTTGAGCCATCCAGTAATAAAAAATCGTCAGCATAAGCTATCCATCTAATGATATGCCCACCAAACTTTAAGCCAACCAGGCCACTAGAGTTTAACTTTTTTCCGGCTTCTGCAACGTACAAATTAAAAAGTGTAGCTGCCAGCCTGCAGCCTTGTTTTAGACCATTGGCCGTTGTGATTTCATTAGATAGTAAGCCTTTATTGTTTAACCTCACTGGCATGACAGTATCTGAATATAGGTGGATGATTACATTCAGTAGACCATTATCAATCCCCAAGGACGGTAGAGTTTTCCATAATGTGGGTCTGTCGACTAAGTCAAACGCCGAGGTCAAGTCCATTGATGCTATATAAATCTGTTCACAGGTTTTTTGTTTCGCCAAGCTCATTAGTTGGTGCAATAGGAGAACAACCCGCATCGGTGCCAATGTATTTTCTAAAACCTATCTGTCTAAAATCCAAAATCTTTGTCATCCATCCATGATGTCAGTTTCTCAAGACTATGGCAGCAAATATCTTGGACTCAATGTTTAAAAGGGTAATGGGTCTATAATTTTACGGACTCGTCCTGTCCCCTTTCTTAAATATCAATATAACATAAGACATTTTCCATGATTCTCTTACAAATGTCACTACAAATTATATGCAGTAGTTTCAACCATATATAAGGATGGCTTTTCAGAATTAGAAATAAGTGGTTTGGTCCAGGGGTGGAGGTTGATTTTTTGATATATCTTAAGATATTTGATTCCGTGATATTCAAAGACCATTTTTCCTCTTCGCCATTTATTGCTATCCACGATTCTGATGACTTTTTATAAAGATTACTGCAATGTTCAATCCATGTTTGAGAATCAATAGGATTCACTTGAGCTTGATATTGGGCTGCATGCGAGCTATTTATAATGGACCAATACATATGTGGGTTAACAGCGCTCATTGCTTTAAGCATTGATTCTCCATCGTTTTGGGCAATCTGGGCCTTGATATTTTTTTGCCAATTTTTGTATTTCTGTTTAATTGACCTGATCTTATGATTACGCACCACAACATCACCAGACTCTTTATTTAGCTTTCGAATGGACTTCCTCATGGCTGCTTTCTTTATCTTAACAGCCTGGCTAAATGAGTGATTATGGAGTTTGTTCCCCTAGCTTAACGCCATTAAAAACTTTACTAGTGCATTAACTATATATTCTGCAAATAAGTTTACTGAGTATTTTGCACATTTTATATCGTATGTAGAAAGTTCATAATCCTGGGACAGGATGCTGTTAACTTCCCCCACTTTGTGTCGAGACCACTTCACGCATTAACCATTATTGCTTACTTCTCGCTGAATTGGAAACTGTGAGTCATCCGCATATTTTCTTGCCCATGGTAAAGCTAGGCCGAGCATTACATGATCACTGTTTACAGAAGATAGTACATCCAGGTTGTTACAATTCCAAGTATCTTGTGTAGTCATAAATATATAGTCTAAAGTTGCACTCTTACCTCTAGCATGCCAAGTGGGTTTAGAATTAAAAACTAGCGTCGTGTTCCTGCTTTTACAATGATCTAGCCATAGCCTTCCTCTATTTATTTGATCTGATCTATTAGGTGTGATTATTCTATTCGTTAACATATCGTCTTTGGATTGGTTGCAGTCTGCGTTTTAAGTCTCCGGCTCTAATGATGGAACCTATAGGATGACTATCTAGCCAGTTATCAAATATATCATTAAGACTTACAAATAATTCCCCGAGCTGTTGGTTAATCATATTGCAGGCATTCCAATAAATGTTACATATCAGGATATATTTTGTGGAAGCATTAGTAAGCAATTCAAAGCTCGCTACTATACAGCAGTCCATAACAATAAAACTCTGTTCCAGCACAATACTTTCTTCTATTCGGTATGCTAATGCTAGACCACCACTAGGTCTTCCACGCGGACCCTGTAATGCTGGTAAACCTATAATATTGTAACCATCCATATATAGATTGCCAGTGGCCCACGTTTCTTGTAACAAAATGAAATCAAACTCATTCAGCTTTATACAGTCAAAATCATCCCTAAGCAACTGTTTGTGGCCCCTAGTGTTCCAGGTGACTAGGTGGTAGTGGAACTCTTTATTAAAGGGGTTTTTGGGAAGATTTTAGTTGCTCTATGGACTCTCTAAGGGAGGTGGCCAGCAGCCTCCATTCCTCCATATCTTTTAAGCAAGCCTTTGCCTCGGGCACCACAGAGAACCCATCACAAGCAATAGACCGTATATCACTATTTTTGCCGTAATTTCCATCTCTGCTTTTTGTTCTCTTACTTTCCACTTTTTTAATATCATTATTGGGGAATGGAACAATGTCGAATCCTTTTTTTTGCAGAGATCCTGCTTCTTTTAAGATCAGGTTTCTAACCAAAGGTAAGTTGATAACAAGGTGGACATAGTCATACCGATAATTGTATACGAAGTCAACTAATTGTATGTCTAAAGTAGTTATCAAGCTTAATTCTGGAATGCCGCCAAATAGATTTAAGATATATGGTCTGTTCAGGGCTCTGGGTCCTCCCTCTTCAAAAACGTAATACATTGTGAGGCTTGGCTCATTGGGATAAGCTGGTGGTCTAAGATGGCCTATATCATTGTTAGAAAAAACAGAGTAGTTATGGTCTGCAGCTGTATCGTCCATGCTTCGTTCTTGCTCTCCATCTCCATTATTACATGTTGTACTATATACTTGTTGCGAATTACAGTTAGATCCCGAGTGTGTTACCGCAGAATTTAACTTTACCTCTGACTTTTGTGACATCAAAGCCATTTTGTTAGTTAATATTTTATCAATTATTTTACTCAGAACTTGTTCTGACGTACCCTTATTGATCTAGTCTTTTAGCGGCTGTATTTCATTCGCATCTGTACATTTAACAACACCTGTAGACTTTTCCTTCACACACTTACCCAAATGGGGAGTCTTCACCTTATTTCCCTCTGTTGCTAGTTTCTGCTTTTTGCTGCATCTCATCAACACAAATTAACGATTGATCATTAGCACTATTAAGAGCATTAATATAAGCGAGACCCGCAGATGCTGGAGAGTTACCTCGTGAAATCATCTCTGGATTTTTAAAGATGCCCGCCACACCTCTTTCCAATATTCTTAAGTTTGTGTCTATTCTGTCAGACACTTCTGTATATTCTTTCATGGGAACACTGCGAGGTGGCTTTACAGTTTTCCCTTTTTTTTTTGTTGCACTGTAGTGTCAGACACCTTTCTTGTTTCTTCTTGGGTGGATTCCTTGACTATCGGGTAATCCTCCATGTCTTCTCGCAGATCCACATCTCGCATGAACTTGCGAGAAGACATGTTTAGACTCCCGCTCTTTACTGCGTTTGTTTTTGCGGTTACCTTTTTTCTTTCCTTTTAAGGGGTTTAGATGCCTCTTTGACAGGGCAGCTGGTAATGGCTGCATTCCTTCTCTACTCACTCCCGAGTTGGCTATTGAATCAACCATGATAACCGACTCCTTTTCATTAAGTAACACAGATCTGTCTGGTGTCGCGCTAATAGCGTCCGTCTTATTGGCCACTTGTGGCTCATACTCCGCATTGGAAGACGAAGACTCTTGGTACCTTTCCTCTCGATTAACGTTCTTACTTGAGCCTTCATACCATTCAGCTATAAGCGTTCGACAAAGATCTTGTAAAGCAGTAATAGCCATAACTATTTCATTTAACATCCTCGATTGGTTTTTTAACTCTATAAGCATCAGGCTATTTATATTTTCATGTGGCACTTCCTTATCATGCTTGTATATATTACTTTTACTACCCTGGAGTGATCCTTCTTCCTCAATAGAATCAAGATGCTGAGAAAGGCCAAGTAAGGTTATCTCACCTGTCCCAAAAATAAGGAGTGTTGGGAAACAGTAAACTCGAGTTCATTGTGCTATTATCATCTGTTCCATTTGTTTGGAGCCTTCAGTATATAGACATTGGGAATTGTTTATTATTTCCCCACAATTTCCATTTGCCAGCTCAGCTGTTTCAGTGGGAAGCGTTTGAGCACAGTCCACATTTTCATCATCTTTGTCGGACGAGAGCGCACTTATAGTCTCCCCCGCTAAAGCCATGCTGGCTCGCCTAGTCATAATTGTTCTTAGTGTGTTCAAATTGCGCATCGGTTTGTTTGGGTTTGTGGCCATTCTTTAAATATAGGTTATATAGCTAAACAAACTCATTGCATCACAAATAATCTTCCACCCATATGTACTCGCCTGCAGCAGCACTGCGCATCTAACTACAGCCCACAATCAACATTACGAGCAAGTGTATCGCTCGCCCTCGTTTCAGTCGTGTTAACACATGACATCACTAGCATAGAAAAGTAATCTGCATTATCGGCGAGTAGCACACTCCCTCAGTACAATCGTGTTAGCACACTGCTTCAACAACAAAGAGGTATAGTCTGCATTTCTAGTACAAGTATTGCCCTCCCTCAGATCACCCGGTTTCAACAACAGAAGTACAATCCGCATTACCGGCACAAGTATTGCTCTCCCCCATTCGTACGTGTTAACATCCAGATTCAACAACAACAACAAAAAATACGATCTACATTGCCGGCACAGGATGCACCCTACCTCCGTTCGTTCGTGTTAACACACAACTTCAATAACAAGGAAAAGCAGTCCACATTTAAAGATTGCTACTTGCATGAAACATTACCCTCATGGAAAGCAATTTTCAAAGGTTTACTCATCGTGACGTTTCATCTCAGATGTTGGGGGAGACAAAGCGCCTGCCTGGGGAGAAAAAAAAAGAGAGGAAACCTTGCAAACCTCACAAGCCAAACGGGCGAAACAGGCTACTTACGAGGCTACTTGCTGATGGCGCGCGGCCTCGCAATATGTAGGCTCCTCCTCAAAAGTGGGCGTGGCCTGCATAAAAGGGATATAACCTATAGTAATTTAGTGTGGATTCTATTTTCTAATATTAGTGAAGACGCTATAGTATAGTGTATATGTTCATTAATCACCAGTAAGGTTGGTTAGGTTGAATGTCCTTTCTTCCTTGGGCTTCTCAGACGGCAGGTTACTGCTGATCCAAATGTACGATCTTCAGAGCAAGACGAGTGTAGCCAGGCGAAACAGGCTACTTGCTGAGGGCTGTAGTTAGTACAAAGATCTTTTGAGTACACATAGAATCAAGGAAACACACACTGTAGTTGTATAAAAAAAGGATTATTTATTCTATACATTAGGGCAATGTGCAATTCAGGTAAGTAAGGAATGTTTCACACACATTTTCAGTAGGACATTTGCTGTGGCAATACTCACTTCAATAGTAGACCTTTAGATGATAAACTGTTAAGTATCAAGAGTTGCTGTGGGTTAGGAAATCATTTATCAACCAACATTTACTATATAGCAATACTGGCAAGTTGGATAACTTTGTGTAGGCCTAAACCTTTAAAAGTCCAACTTTGACTGGGGAATGAGAGTCTCAAATGTCAGATGGAGGCACTGGAGGACCAGTGACCCGTGGGTGGCTGAACAAAGGAAGGCGGGCGCTGGCAAAGTTGTCAAATTCACAGATGACGCTTTTTGTAGCAAGTAAGTAATGAAGCTGGATTCAAAGGATTCTGGGGGTCTAGGTAGGTCACCTGAAGGATTTCAGCCTAAAGGGCTGATGTCCTAAGGCCTGGTCATCAACAGGTTTTCAGCCGGAACTGCGCTTACTGCAACGATGCATCCCAGCTATGCCAGAGGTCCCCGGGTATTTGGATATTGCAAACCTGGAAGTTTGCAGCTCGTCGCAAGATGGCTCAAACTGTAGATGATCGCCAGACTGGTTGGGTCCACCAGTCCAAGGGAGGAAGTCGTCCGGTCTAGATCTTCCCTGTCCCACAGAAGGAAGAGCTGGAGCAGCAGCGGTCACTGTCGACTTAAGCGGTTGCTGAAGGTGGCTGCAGGCGTCTCTTCTTCGGAATGGATCTTCCAGTGGTCGACTCAGGCTTCAGCATCAAGACCCTTTCCTTTTATGCAGGAAACCAGCCAGCCAGTCGGCATGCATGCTACATTCAAACTTTGGGTAGTGGCTGTCCCATGGGTGCAGTAAGGCTGCCAGTCAGAACTGGATCCAAGCAGAGACACTGGAGGACCAAGACCTGAAAATATCGTTGACCTCCCAGTTTCCTGTCCTCCAAGACACTGGAGGCTCCGGGCGGGCTTCCCAATGGGAGGTCGGTGAAGGCCAAGGAATGAGTGGAACTGCCCCCACCTAGGTCGGGAGAAGAAGGCTCAAGAAAGGACAAGTTGTTGGCAGTTGATGAAAAAAGAAGACTGGCACCATTTGGGAACAAGGGTGTCCCATGTGTCCCTTACCACAGCTACGAATACAGCCTGCGATGTCACAAAATCGGTCGAAAATCATCCATTGCTACCAGCCACTCTGTTATGATATGGCATTTGTAACGCGCCTATACACAAGTGTTTCAAGGCGCGACGAGGCAGGGGGGGGGGTAACAAGGGGAGACGGACAACGATCCTACTAGGCCAGGTGTCATTCAGATAGTGCAAGGGTAAGGGGATTGGGAAAAGTGCAAGTACAAGGGGAAGGGGAGAGGGGGGGGGGGGGAAGTGCTGTACATGGTTAGTAGAATACAAGATAAATAATAGGGCCAACTGGTGGCAGGTGCAAGGTAAGTGCCGGGAGAAGGGGCTGAAGGATACAGAGACAAGCCGTAGTGCAGGTAGGCAGTGCAGGGAAGATTGGCTGGGCCAAGGACCAAGATCGGTGAGTGGCCCAGTAGCAGATTCAGTGCAGGTTCAGTGAATTTAGCAGGGGAGAGAGGGAGAGAAAGCGGAGGCAAAGAGGAAGGTTTTGAGGTGCTTCCGGATCCGGAGATGGTTCTCCTCAAGTTTCAGGTAGGCAGGAAGGCTGTTCCAGAGGGAGGCCCCTGCTGCAGAGTGATCTACCCCCAGCTTGTTGCTTGGAGAAGCGGCTGACCCTGAGGTAGTTGGAGGTGGATGAGCGAAGAGCTCGAGAAGGAAGATATTTCGGAAGAGAGAGTTGAAGGTATTTTGGCCCAAGGCCCCAGAAGGCCTTGTGGACAATGCAGAGGGTTTTGAACTTAATCCTCGCAGTCACTGGGAGCCAGTGTAGTGATTTCAGTCCTGGAGAGATACGGTCCCTGGGCTTGAGCCCAAGGACAAGTCTCGCAGTCCTGTTCTGGATGAGTTGCAAAGGGCGGAGAGTAGAGGCAGGAAGATTTAGATAGAGGCTGTTACAGTAGTCCAGCTTCGAGAGAACCAGGGCTCTGGAGACAGTGAGCTTCTGGGGGAAGGAGAGGAAAGGAAGGATACCCCTGAGGAGGTGTAGCTGGTAGTGTGACTTCTTAGAGATGTCAGATATGTGAGGAGAGAAAGAGAGTGTGGAGTCGAAGATGACCCCAAGGTTTTTTGCCTTGCAGGTAGGCGCAGGAAGAGGGCCAAGGGGGGTTAGACTTGTCACTGTAAGTGAAAGTTACAGGAGAGGTGAGAAAAGGATACACTGTGTCCCATCAGCACTCCACATAAGGTACAACCTATACCCCTATCCTGATAACATTAAGTTGGCACAGGAAAATCAAGGAAAAACCTAGGGGGAAGCTCAAGGAGCTTGCAGCAACACTGCATAGAAGGGGCGGTCTTCTACAATGGGAACATGCAGATGCCATGAAAGTTAGAGCAAAGGGGACGCTGTCAAGAGAAACCAAAAAGGGTTCTCCAAGTCGCATATAAATGAGTTCCCACTCACTCAGGAGGGACAGACAAAAATCCAATAGTCATCAAATAGTGCTGGGGGCCTCACTAAGTGGGGAGAATTACACACATGAAAATTCTACTTTACTGATAATCTGCTGAAGTCTGATCAACCGGTAGGGAAAAGCAAAAATGTTAGGAGATTCTGACAGTTGTTCACTGCCGTTTACTCAGGTTTTCCTACTTTTATTATTTTAATTGGCCAAACGAGGGCGCTTCCTTCGCCATGTGCAGGAACCTGGGGTGGATCTTTTATACATGAGCCGTAATGTCACTGTACTTGTTTTAATAAATATTACTCCTGCATTCTTGGGTAGTAGAACTGCTTCCCGTTGAGCCACTGCAGCATAGGCTAATACATTATTTTTGCAGTTTTTGTATAAATAATGCCAAAATGGCATTTAATTTTGAAATGTTTTGAAAAGAGTTTTACTTCCTAATACTGCTTCTGTAGCTCATGTGTGTTTGACACTGAATCAGCATTCCTGCAAGTTCCACTGGAATCTGATTTCTTAAATGGTCTAGGATGTTTTAGTGGTGAAACGGGATTTGGATCGCAAGCCTTTGGAAAGGATGAGATCATCACTATGAGCTCCTGTTTTCCAGAGTGTTTTGTCCACTGTCACCAAAGCCCAGTCGGTACTCCAGCATCTTGGAGGAATAGGAGCTTTGTCCATTACTCTATTGACCAGTATTTTGTAGCGTTTGCAGTAACTGGGTGTCTCGCATGATCACAAATGCTGCACCATATAATTGGGCATATGGTCATGGCCATGATCAGGCGATAACACAGCAGCGAAATCGGGAGCAGGCTCAGCACAGCTTCCCTCGATGTTTGATGTCAGAATTATAAGATATGATAGGTTATTTATAACACGCTTAATACCCAGAGGTTTCTAAGCGCAGACCCGGGGATCAAACCTGTGTTGCTCTGTGTTGTCTGTCTTGCTTCCAAGGCAAGCACGTTGCCCCTGAGCTATCCGCCCGAGACAATGGCAACGGCTGCAACGAGGTAGCCCAAGAGAGCTGGTCAGTTCACCGTTTGTTCCAGGTACGCTTCCGAAGGAATCGATCCTCGAGCAGGGGTCGAGACAGGTATCCCCCCACCGTTCCAAGGGCCTTCTTGTAGTCAGGCAGAGGAGCAGGGCTTTACCGGGACACCACTGTAGTCGATGCTGGTCAGCTACAGCTGTGGTCATCGGGTCAACAACAGGCTGCTCTTCTTCGTAGAGGTCTTGGCTCCAAAGATGATCTGCCGAACCGTCACGGGAGTCCTCCATTTATCTAAGATTCATGCAGGGAGCAAGCCCACTAATGGAAAGGAGCTGCTCCATTCAAACAACCAGTGGCTATCAAATCATGGCCCAGCAACAGACTTTCAGGCAGAGATGTGGATTGTGATGAGACATCGCCAGCCCTCTGTTCTGGCTCAAATACACAACATACCTTGGCCCATGAAACCCACAGTACAAAGTGTGCTAGGAAAATAAAAGAAAAACAGTAAAAATATCACAGCTGCCCCCGCTTGTTCCAAAAAAAGCCATTATATAAAAGAGATGGAAAGTATCCTAACTGCACTTCACTTTAAGACTATGTGTGCAATTGTAACAATACAAGAATTCCAGAGTCTGTGAAAAAAAAATCTGCACTTATGACTGGTCTTGTACAATCAATGCACTAGGCAAATATAGCTTGCATCCGGAATATGCCCACTTTACACGGAAAAGGTCACTACAGTGCGCATATTTGCAGTGCTTTACGTGCGATAAAGCATGCGAATTATACATGAGGTTCAAATTTAATCACTTTCGTACGAGAGCGGGTAAAACATTGGGATACACTGGGGATGAAGAGCTCGCTCACCATGTGTCGATTTTGTTCTGATAGAAATCCAATTGATACTCTTAAACATCTGATCACCACATGGGCCCACTTTGAACCAGATGGGATAAAAATGTTTGGTGCAGAGAATGTTGGTGACAAAAATTACTGAAGAAATTTTCTTTGGATTCCCTTCTTTGTTGTGTTTGTCGGCGCCCGTAAGCCTTCGGGTCATTGATGCGTGGTACAAATAATAATTCCAATTACAGTGTATGTGGGGGGGGGACAACTCGTTAATTATTGCCCTCACCTGTTTTCTGACTGTTATTAATAAGGAACTGATGCCAAATGTAATTTATATCTAACGAAGACCAACCCTGTATTGTGGGATACTAATTCTTGTGTTGTGATCACAACTATATGTTCTCAACGTTTTGGATATGCAATGTTTTGCACATTGTATTATGCAAAACTGTGTTCAATGTCTTTGCTTCAAGAGGAATATTTTAATGAGTGTTTTTGGGAAATGTATGTTGATGTTTGATACTTGTTTTAATCTAACCTAAAAAAACATTTTTGTAAAGGTTTTGTATAAGGCAAATGCAAAAAAATAAAGAAGGCGACATGGGGCCTTATTACAAGTATGGCGGTCCGGAATTAACGCACCAGTAATTTTGTTTACTGGCACATATCCTGGCCGGCATATTACAAATATACCGGTGGGGTGGCCCAATTTACCTCCAGCCAAGAGCAGGAGGTAATTCTGGCACCGCACCGGCAAAAACCAGCTGGTATTGGTGGCATAATACCAGCAATCCGCCCATGGAGGTGGGGATTAACATGCCCTTACTGGCACCTGTAACCTGCTTGTAATTCCAGCAGACCAGGTGCCGGTAACTGTGTTGCTGTTTGGTGATATCAAGCTGGATTACCACCAGACATTTATTGAGGCCTATAGCCTTTCAGTACTGTCCATTTTGGGGGAATAGTCGGTTTCCCCATCAAAATGAGCAACACCAACAAGGGAATTAAAGCAGAAGGCTTTACTTGCCTCCAAACAGTCAGGACGGGGTTCAAAACAAGCGAAAAGAAATTAATCCCATTCAAAACTATGGAGGGAAAAATGAGAGATTGGCAAATCTAGACTGCAACCTCATTTCACTAATCCTCAAGACAGGTGAACAATGTGGCTGGGCATTTGCTTGCCAATCCTGATCCACGTGACCCCAAAATTGCATGGTCCCTTTTTGCACTTGGTGAGGAGGTGGGCGCTGAGGTGAGCAGCTAATTCTGCACCCCTCTCCACGATAGCACCCCAGTGCACACAGTTACCCTTAAGTTCCACACGTGTAAAGGGCCTCTCGATAAAGGGTAGAGGAGATAGAAGAGTAGTGTAGGAGTTTGGAGACTGGTGGGGAGTATGGAGCAGTGGAGAAGAGTTGGGAGGAAGGGGCAGGGAAAGGGCAGAATTCCAGGAGGGAAAGTTTCGCTAAGAGAAGGACTGAAAAGTGGAAAGCTATCGGAAGGAGAGAAACGTCAGAGCAAAACAAAAGAGGTGATGGCTAGAAGGTTTAAATTAAATCTTAACCTCTGGCATTGCTCTGCAGTGCCAGGTACTAATGAGGGGATTATCAAGAAGACTGCGAAAGGAGATGGGCAGGATGATAAGAGACCATGCAGAAGGATGAAAATATATTGGGAGATGTACAGAGGGCAGTGGAGGAGACCAAGAAATCCCAGAGGGAAATGCCATGGGGGATTGCGGGGGGAATGGGAAGTGGAATACTGAGGTGGAGGTTTGAGGTGACCCACAGACAGGAAGTCTTGTTTTCGAGTGCAGGTCTTTACTTGGTCCTAGGGCCCAGAACTGGGGAGGTCTGCCAAAGGAATGGGAGAGAAAGACAAGACCATAGAGAAATAGGAAGTCTTGGAGCCAGTACAGGAAGGAATCTACTACCACTTGATTTAGTTCTTGGTCCAAACCTAGAGCACTGATTATGGGAGGTCAAGCAGAGGGCAGCAGGGAAACGGGAAAGAAAAAAACACAGGGTTAGAATACAATCCAAAGTATCTCTAATTCATGACCTTCGCCGGACACTCTGAAGGTGCCAGGTTGGTGGTCCCTGTATTTGTCTTTATGCCCCATGGATTCTTCATGCCCAGGAGGGCCAGCACGCTCCTCCAACAAGCGGAATCCAACCAATCCCAGGCACTTTACTGCTGCCCCCCCTGCCATTCACCACCCCTCCACTCAATTTGGTGTTTTCGTGGAACCGCCCAACAGTGTCATGATTTTCCTGTTTAACGCCTATGTTGGGTTCTCTTAGTGAGTCCCACGCTAGCACCTATTTTGATGTGGAAAGAGAAGTGAAACCTATTTTTTTTTTTCTTTTTTTTTTTTTATCAAACAATTTTATTGATTTTATTACATAATACACAAAAAGAACAGTGACCCTGAGGGGGTCCAACCATCAATAACATCATATGAGAAAATATGGTCCCTCTTACAACAACTTAAGGATATGTTAACAAATACTTGTACACTCTTGCTTTGCCATTACATACTGGCCACCGGCCTGTGTCATACAATAGTTTTATTGTGCGTTCTCCCACTTTTCCCATATTCTCCCCGCTTTCCCAGGGCATCCTCTGGCCGCATATACTCTTCGCTCCATCGCAATGCATGCTTCTGAGAAGTGAAACCTATTTTGATGTGTCCTAGTTGTGCCTTGATCCCCTTCCTGTGACAGCCCTTGTACAAAGTTTAAAGAACTCTGGTATAGGTTAGCAGATGTGCGGCAGAGCTGAAATTGTTTGGTCATGATCCAAGCCCCGCAGCGGCACGCGTGAAAACCCGTCCATCTGATGTAGTTATTGATTTGCCCACGGTGTGCGAAGGGGCAGCCGCTACTGCTCAGCTACATGGTCGAAATCTGCCACCCACTTGCTGGGGAACATGTTGGCTGAGCAGTCTGGTAAACCAGAATCCTTAGTAATTGGTTCATTATGTGATCTTGGACTAATGCAGGATGTTGCATGGCTTGACTTATTCATATCACCTCCCCACGGCAGCTGTGCCCACTTACACTTCCCTTCTCCAGTTTCACTCTCTGTTTTCATTTGATCTCGCCACCCCAACACCTCATTTTCCCTCCCCACTCTTGACTCTTCCTTGTCTCCTCTCCTATCCAATTACCTCTGCATTATTCAGTTTGCATTCTTTGTCTATTCGCTTAACACGCTAAAGTCTCATTCACTCATCCGTCGGTGCGGGGCTCGTCTTTCTTTCACACCCATTTTTCACTGCTTTCCTGTAAACTCGCTGTATGTGGGCGTTTTCCAAAGCAGATGTTCTGATGGCATGGTTCTGTAATCTGCTTTCTCTCGAGGCAGGTTTGGGGAGGGAAGCCATCAGGGCTCGAGCATTGGTTTACGTTACATAAATAGATGTGTTGAGCCTGGCCACAAATCTCTTGGAATGATGCATCAGTCAGGATTGTAACGGCACTGATGTTTTGCTCTGAGGCATGCACCTGGAAGGATGGTGACCTATCCTGACTTGTCTTTTAGGGCAATGAACACCAGCCAAGTGGATGCCATGGGAATCAAGATGCTGCCAGGATACCACGACCCCTACCATGGACGCCCGCTCACAAAGGGTGAACTTGGCTGCTTTCTCAGCCACTACAACATATGGAAAGAGGTGAGACTGGCAGAGGACAAAGGGGTTTCACATTCACGTGTCTCTGCCACAGGGTACCTACTTCCGAGCTGTCCCTAACACGAGAGATCACATTTCCTGCATATGGGTATTTAAACTGGTTGGTGTCCCAGGATATTGCGATGTTTCTAGGACATTGGGTCCTTGTTTCTACTGGGCTATGTGGATTGGGTCATTGCGTTGTAGTAGGGCAGAAGGTCTGTCCGGTTTTCTTTGCCTACTGTAAGCACTGCATGGTAGAAACCAGGGACCCTTGCCCCCTCACCCTTTCCACAACCCCGTTGATGTACCACTGCAAACATACTCTTCCTAATATCTGCACCTCCATTTGAAACCCACTGAGCGTCTCTGTACCCCCATGCAACTTGTTTTCTACCCCCCACCCCCAAAATGTCCCACCTGCCCCACACTCCTAGCCCGTTACCATTGTATCTGTGATACTGTACAAAGGGACACAGGCTGGGAGCCAGGTTAGAACAATGGCCACTCTACCCCCTCCACCCTTGTGTACTTGTATTGTAGCATTGCACTGTGTGTACCCATTTACAGAGTTGTATTACCTGGATGGCCTGCATTCATGCATAAACTAAGATCTGTATGCCATGTTCCTTGTGCAAATGTCCTAACTGTTCTTTCAGTGTGTTATTTGGTCCGGTCCCTGCGGCAGGCCTTTACCACCATGTTCTGCTTCTGTTCCAGGGTGTTATGTTTGTCCTGTTAGGACAGTATCCTCCTACACTCTTATTCATATCGCACAAATAAGGATCTGTCTGTTCAAATTGACCGCCAACCTAAAGTGGAGAAATTGGAGGTGTAGAATGGACATGAATGACACTTTGAGACTGCAGCACCTCATACCTCCTGCTGTAGGGGGGAGGGATGCCTGTGGTTTTGGAGAAGGCTTGTGGGTGGCTTGCAATAGAATTGAACGGTTATTTGCGGATGGGTGTGACCGTTTCAGAGAACCTAGAGTTTAATACAAATTTGGTACAGATGTGTGTGACTCGCCTTGGCACATTGTACATTCTATTTCCAGACTTGCTTCGCCTGCCTTAATGACTTAATCTGCATTACATTAGGTTGTGGACAGGGGTCTGGAGAGGTCAGTAGTCTTCGAGGATGACCTGCGATTTGAGATCTTCTTTAAGAGACGCTTGATGAATCTCATGTACGAAGTAGCAGAGGAACAGCTGGACTGGGACCTGATGTGAGTACAGCTGTCATGTCTCTAGAGTGTGTGTGGGGGTGGAAGGTGGATTGGGGAATGTTGTGGGAGTGGCAGCTTTTTGGACAATTGACTTTCAAACCCACTCCCGTAATGATCTTTGTTGTTCTTGCCGTAGTTGATCATTCTTTCTGCTCTCAATCTGCCCCTTTAGTTACATCGGCAGGAAGAGAATGCAGGTGGAGCACTCGGAGAAGTCTGTACCAAATGTCCGGAATTTGGTGGAGGCGGATTACTCCTACTGGACGTTGGCGTACACAATCTCCCTGCAGGGCGCACAGAAGCTCCTGGCAGCAAAGCCACTCACCAAGATGCTACCAGTCGATGAATTCCTTCCAATAATGTTTAACAAACACCCAGTGTAAGAAAATCTGGGAAGTGGAGGGCGGGGGTAGACTGGGAAGGTGAATGGACAAATGTGTGTTTGATAGGTAGTGGGATGCCGAACATTGGGGAGTGGAGAAAAAGCAAATAATGTACTGATGCCACTTCAGCGGTGTGTTGGGCTAGGTGGGACGGTGTGAGGGTTTGGACCAGTGGTTCCCTAAAGGTACAGCAGAATGGGGTAAAGTAAGATTTGGGAGATGATGGTTGAATGAACGATTCAAGGTCTTGACAATAGAAGATGCAGATGATGCCGAGGGAGAGGAGTGCATGGGGCAGGAGTAATGAAGGGGTCTGGGAGACCTGCGGTGGAAGGAGGCAATAAAGCGTGTGGGTGGTTTGTAAAGGCAGGGGTATGCTAAGGAGGTATGTTGTGCAGGGGAGCAGAGGGCTATTGGGTTGAGATTAAGAGCTGGGGATGAGAGTAAAAGAAGCAGGTGGTATCGGACTAAGAGAGAGGGATGGGAGCATACTGGGGAGATTAGAAGGACTGTCATGCGCCAGGATGAGTGGATGGGTGTGGCACTTGAACAATAGAGCACCTGAACCTTATATGGTGCCTGACATACATACTGATTGGGAGTGGGCAGTGAAGCCATCATGAAGTCTATTTGGGTCTTGTGTTAAACAGTTTCTTTCTTTCTCGGACGTGAAGCTGCCTTCAGGTTTACAGATCTGTGTAACCTTGTTTCTGATGCTTTTGGATCTGCTTAAAATCACTTGATGTGCATATAGTCTGACATCTAGTGGTAATAGCAGAGTATTATCTTTTTTTCGAGGATCGGAAAGGACGCCGACATGGGCGTGACTGTAACACTATGCCTAACGTGATGTGTAGTGTACCCAAAATCCCCCCTCGTCGAGGTTCCTCAGATTGTTTTTTTCCGCCAACCTAGTTGGTCACTTATGCAGAGCTTGTAAGACTTTATATTGCTAAATTCATTCCTACAGTCGTCTAGTCAAATTCGACAACCTTCTTGATGACTGCTTCGTGGGTTTCCAGCTGCCGACGACATCTGTAACTGCTCAGTGACTTGACCGCGTGGCCTTGGCATTCCAGCCTGGCCCTTACAGTAGGGAGAATGGGGCTCTGGGTTTTGTTCTCTCTGAGAATGTATATCCTTCACCCCTCTTTCTCTTCTTGGTCTGGCTGCCGCTAACCTCTGCTATGGAGAGGACTCCTTCTTTAAAATTCTGTCCGTCATGCAACAGCAAATTTCCCTGGAAAGATACCCATCGCCAATGCAATCGGCGTCTTCCTCGTGACCACGAGTGCTTGTGCAAGGCCTGCAAATGCTTTCGACTGAAGACGTTGAAAGACAGGCATACTAAGCGGTGGGCTGCCTATGCAATGTAGGCCGAAAACCTTTCCCCCGCTGGTGCTTAGGACGAGTCGGCAGCCATGGCTCCGAATCGGAAGCCATCGACCTCTAAACAGAGCCTCCATGCTCCCAAGTGCCCGCCCCCAACAGACAGGCCACCGGCACTGTTATGGGGAAATCACACCCTGGCCATGTGTACTCAAGGATACAACCCCTAATACCTCTTCGGAGTCGTCGAAAGAAGCGCTCAACGGCCGCAAGACCGCTGAAAGTTTCATGGTTCAGAGCCCTCCACGCAACCACCCTTGCGACATGCGAATGGGTAGAATTCTCCTTCTGGAACGGGTCCCCCCATCCCCGAACCATATAATTTAAAAAAAAGACAATGTCGTTGACCCGCAATCCAAGGGCGTGCAGGCACTGAAAGACCCGGTGGAGTCACCGACCGCAGCTGCGCCTTCAGGCGCGTCTAAGCCCTCAATACAGTCGCTGAAGCTTCGCGAGAAGCTTTCGGACATTTCGGCAGCCAAGGAGTACAAGGGCACCCCCTCTCGCAGAGAGGACTATTCTGAGGCCCCTCAGCCTCTCTTTAAGGCCTTATTAGGAATTTCTTCCCCCTTCTAGGCAGCCCTTCCCTCCTCCTGACCATTCACCTTCCTCTCTATAGACTAGGGAAAGGTTTGAGCAATGTGTGGACAAAATGAACAAATTCATTGACTTTTCGGACCAATATAATCTACCCTTGAAGAGACCTAGGGAAGTGGACTCCTGTCCCATCCCTCCTAAGTTGCAGAAACCCACCTCCTATGCACAGGGACATCAAGAAGACATCTTGGTTGTCCCAGATGACCTGACCGAGGAGGATTCTTATGAAGGGTTTGACCTCTTTGATCAAGACACAGCCGATCAGGACCCAGACTGGGATCAGGCGGAGGACCAGGGATTTTAGCATGCACCGACACCTACCGCTGACCAGGACGTCCTCTATCTAGATCCACTACTACTTCTCCGCAAAGAGATTAGTCACCTGTTGACAACAAGATGCTGTTCAACTCCATTTTAGAATGAGCAGCCCACCATTTTGAAATTGCAATGAACGAAGCCGCTCCAGACTCCTACTTCGTGGAGGACATCCTCAAGAGAAAAGGCTCTGGTTAGCCAAACCATCCTTTTACTAAATTCTATAAAAAGGTGCATGGCCCTTTCTTTGCTATCCCCGTCTCTTACACAGGCAGTCAACCCCTGGGTGGAGAAATTATTTCACCCAGCACCCTCCAACCCTCTCTAAATCAAGGGTCATGCCACACCGGACTCCTTGGTCATTACGACCATTCAAGAGGGCAGGGGTACCACTGTCCTCAGCAGAATCCCCTCCGGACAAAGACTGCAAGAAGCTTTACGCCTTGGGTGAGCGGGTCACTGCCTCTGAAACCTATTCCACAATGATCGCAAATTACAGCACGCTTCTGGCGAGTTACAGTGATGTCCAGTGGGGCATAGTGCAGGATGGTCTTCAGGATGTTCCAGAGCCCACCCGATCACACCAGCTGGCGGTCGAGGCTGAAGGCATACAAGTAACCCAAAATTATACTAAAGAACACACTGGACTCGGCTGAAACCACTGGACACACCCTTGCACAGGGAACCCTACTTAAAAGGCATGCCTGGTTAAAAAACTCTGGGTTCAAAACCGAAAATGTGGCCTCTCTAATTAACAAGCCATTGGAGGATTCCAACCTTTTTGGGAAGGCGGTTGTTGACGCCCTAGAGACGGCAAAGAAAGAACACGAGACTCTAAAGCCAGATCATGTCTAAACCCTTTCACCAGCATGGAGGCTCTAACGCACACCAGTCCTTTCATGGCCAATCCTTCTCCCACTCGCCCCAAAGGCCAACACGGCTCAGGGGGATACCCCTTGGTCCTCTGTTCAGGGCTCCTCTGGTAACTTCCATTACCAGCAAAGAGGCTCTCATGGGGGCAAGGGTAGAGGCAGAAACTTTACTCCTAGAGGCGCCCCGGCCTTCACCTCAGTCACCCCTCCCACGCTTCCCCAGTCTGGGGTCGCTTGTTTTCATTCATCCACGTCTGGGAGGGGATCACTTCAGAACAGTTGGTACAAAAGACTGTTGCCCACGGGTATTGTATAGAGTTTCTCTGACCACCTTGCTACACCCCACCGAGAAGCGGACGCCTGTCACCAGAACACCTGCGCTTCCTGCTGGAAGAAGTTCAGGTCCTGCTGGAAAAGGGCACCATTGAAGTCGTCCCCCTTCTCCATGTAAACAAGGGTATTTATTCAGTCCGCTATCTTGTACCCAAAAAGGATCTCACCATGCGCCCTATTTTAGACCTGCAACCAAGAATGTCAAACCTCAAAAGTTCACGACGACAACACTTCAGGAGGTAATCCCCCTGCTGCAGCAGGGGATTACATCGCCCCATTGGACATAAAAGATGCATACTTTCATATTTCAATGTTGCCTGTGCACAGAAAGTACCTCCAGTTCATGATGGAGGACACCCACGATCAGTTCAAGGTTCTCCCCTTCGGCATTGCCTCAGGTACAAGGGTATTCACAAAGGTACTGGCGGTAGTAGCGGCTCACCTGCGCAGGCAGTGATTCCCAATCTATCCTTACCTCGATGACTGGTTTATAACAGGGGATTCATACGAAACATGCCAGACAAATACCCAGAAGATGGTAGATCTCCTTTTCAACCAAGGATTCTCCATCAATGAGAAAAATCTAGTCTAAACCCCAGCCAGGTCAAAAAGTTTCTGGGGGCTCTAATTCAGACAACAGACAGGCTTGTCTTTCCCTCCAACGAGCGGGTTTAAAACATGCTGTTCCAGATCCCTCACTATGTAGCCAGTCACCAGGTGATGATATGCAAAGCCATGTGACTGATGGGGATGATGGCGTCTTCCTAGTTCCTCACACTCGTCTACGCATGCACCCCATGCAAGAGTGGCTCTCGAGCCAATGGTGTCAGGCCAGCGGCCAGTTGGGCGATCTAGTGGTTGTCGCGGCAGCCCTCGTTCCATCTCTGCAGTGGTGGTCAAGGGAACACCACCTTCATGGGATAAACCTTCACCACCCCGCAGTAGAAGCCACTCTCACCACAGATGCATCTCTGACTGGGTGGGAGGCTCACCTCCTTCAACAGACCGCACACTGCATGTGGTGTCCAGCAGTAGCGTCCAATCACATCAACCGTTTGTAACTGCTAGCAGTGTTCAAGGCCCTGACGGCCTTCCAGACACACCTCCAGGGGAAAACGATTCTAGTCCTCGCTGACAGTACTACGACCATGTACTACTTAAACAAACAAGGGTGCACGCACTCTAGGGCTGTCAAGTGTCCCAAAACATTTGGACGGGGGCACTCAAACGCATGTTCCTCCTCACATGTTCCAGGGGAACGCAATCGTCTAGCAGACGTACTGAGCAGAGACTTCGCCCTACCCGTAGAGCACAAATGATGGCTACAAAAGGACATTTTATTCAGCTTCCCCGAGATCGATATATTCGCCACTTGGAAAATGGCCAATGCCCAGATTACGCCTCCAGGTACCCACAGAACCGCTCCAAGGGGGAACGGTCTCTGGATAACATGATCCAGGAGATTTGTCTACGCCTCCACCCCCGATTACCCTTCTCAACAGAATAGTGAACAAGATGCACCAAGAACCAGTCACAATGATCGTGGTGGCCCCTATGTGGGCCCGCCTGCCTTGTTTCTTCCATCTCATGGCAATATCAGTCTACTTCATATTTTCTGTCCAGTTCACGTTTTAGCTATTGGAAAAGTAAATAATTGAGCATGCTGAACCCTTTCTGCATCAGACACTGATGTGTGGTGAATCGTTTTCTTTTGTGGTTTATTGCGATATTGGATTCCCAGCAGAAATTTGCCTAAACTGCATATGCTTTACTGCATGTCTTTTTTTGCACATATGCTATTGTTACTGTTACCCCCTTACTGGATCGTGGGAGTCTTTCCTTCATTGATATTACTGTAGCACCTTCACTCCTCCCTACCTGCATATAAAATCTAAACACTCGCAGAGCGAAGCGGAGTGCTTTAGAGTGTTAGTTTTGTTGGCAGTGTTGGTGCGTGGCCACAACTGATGGATACAATGAATCCAGCCCTTTGTTCCCAATGACCAGATCGCGTCAACAACACATCTCGCAAGTGAACCCTGCACTGAATTGTTCACCTAACCGGCCTGCGGTTGCTAGTGCACCGCCCCTCCCGCCCCCCTTCTACCCTTTGTCAGAACTAACAGAAAAGCTCACGCTGATTCCGAGATAGCGGCTGGCAGAGGACGTGTCTAGGTGTCTCTCCCCCCCGGGCTGCATCAATTGAGCACTTCACTTAGCATTCCGTGTGATTTCTCGCCTCAAGGAGAGGGAGGATCTCTAAGGGTCCCGCCGCAACTACGGATTAGAGGCGCTCCACTGCCAGGCGAAGGCATAGGAGATCAGAGTGGCAGCAGAGAAGCGGAGCCACCGAGGCAAGAGGGGGGGGGGGGGGAAGCCCCAGCCAGGATCCGCACACTCCGTGTCGGTGACGTCCACCGGAGTTGGGGGGGGAACTGAAATGCGTGAAAGGAACGGTGACCGAGCGCCGCCCGGACCCGGTCGCCAACACCAGCTGGGCAGCAACACAGAGTCGGAGAGCAGAAGCAGGCCCAGCAGAGCGGTAAGAGGAGCGCTGAAGCGGGAAGAAGGAAGGGAAGCACAGCGGGCCAGCGAACGCCTTGCCCCCATCTAAGGCTCACTCAGGACGGATCAAGAGGGGGACGCTTGGGGAGATGAGCATGGCCGCAAAGACGCTATGGAGACACATACAAGCAAACCGCCCCCATCCCCACCGGGGCACTAGCTAGCACAGAGACATCGGGTCTCCCGACGAAGGATTCCCAGTCGGGGGCTGGCCTCACAATCTATAAGGTGACACAGAATCCGCCTCAACTGCACCATTGCAACGGCATGGTGAGGCGAGATCGCTGAAGCGCGCCGCACACAGCGGAGCATAAACGCAACCCCGGAGGACAACACACGTGGCGGATAAAATAATGGAAGACTACTGAGGCAGCGCAATGCAGCACAGTCGCCAATAGCGGTCCCAGACACTGCCGGACAAAATAATATTGAGCATAAGGTCACGGGAGCGACTGGCAAGCAGCACCCAGACCGGCAAATTCAAAACCGTGTGTGCAGATCACGGCCAGACGGTGGAGATGAACAAAGAGAACATCCACAACCCACAGCACAGCACATGCCCATAGGTAGCAGGCCTGTAATCAGCAGGAGTGCACCAGGGCCAGGAACAACAGCGGAAGGTACAGAGGGCGCACTTGCCAGTACCCCATCGCATGAGGGTCTCACTAAAGGTAGGACCCCAGAAACACGACTGGGATAATGTCACGAGCTGAAAGAAAGGGCCCAGCCCCACGGAGAAACCCGTAATAAGCAAGGCAGCACAGGGGCATTAACCCATGGGGCAAAACAAAAGGCAAGAGAGGCCAACAAAAGGGCAATCTTAAAAACACAGTACAAGAACATAGCAGAATTGGGGCAGGAAGCACAACACAGCCCCCCACCTCTCCCACCCTGCCAAGGCACATCAACAACAATGGCATACAGGCCACTACAGACCACAAACGTAGAGGACACAGAAGAGAAAGGAGTAAATATACCTGCAAATATAACAGAACAAACTTAGCCATTACGAAGAGAAAAAGAGCAGGCCCGGCAACCACGTGCCTCCGGCGCACATAGAGTGAACAGGTGAAGAGAGACCCATGCATAACCCCTCAGCACATTGGATACTTCATAACTGGGCGTTTTAAACAGACACCAGGAGCAGTCAAGTGCTGCAGCAATAGCATTGATGTCAAAATCCAGACTGAAAACCATAACCTCAGCCCCATTACCCCCCATGCCGCAAGGGAAACGGGCCAAAAGCCTAAAACAGCTATGGTGTGCGGAAGACACGACAACAACGCGACGGGGGGGACACCTCACGAGAAATCCCCACCCAGGACCGGAAAAACATGGGAGACAATACCATGACCAAAATGGACAAGTTAAGTTGCTTTAAAGATTCCAGAACCAATTTTTGCTCTCCGTCCAGGAACCATTTCAGACACTAAAATATATGAAGCAATCCCTGCAGGAGGTCAAGATGGACATCGTGGAATTGGAAAGGAGATTGGACACGCTAGAAAAAGTAGTGCAACAAATAGGACAGCATTCAGAAATCAGAAAGTGCTGGAACAACTGGCACGCATCTCCAACAATCTCAAGCTCCAATGCAAGGATTTGGAAATCAGATTGAGAAGATCAAATATCAGAATAAAAATGTATCAGAAACAGTCGAGGATAAAGACCTATCAGACACGGCTCTCCAACTCTTAGCTGAAATCCTAGCAGAAGAAACCGAAACTCTGGTCTAGATCGACAGACTCCGAGTGGGACCAAGAAGACCACCTGAACCAGTGGCATGCCCAAGTGACGTGCTGACAGCAATATCGTCCTACACTCAAAAGGAGCACATTTTACAAAAGGCAAGAAAGGCTGGTCCGCTGCGAATACATGGCCAAGAAGTACAACTATATCAGGACCTTGCCCATCAGTTCAACACCTAATGACCAACCAAGTGCGTTACAAATGGACCTTCCGGTTCGGATCTTCTGTCCACATGGGAAGGGAGACAACATAGGATTACATCATGTGAGGAAGGGTAACGGATGCTAGTCTTGCACCAGGACGATGGAGACGAGCAGAATCCAGCACAAGGGAAAACTAAAAGCCTTAACAAGCTGCAAGGTTGGAAAATGGTTGCAAGGAGGGAGGAGAAAATGAAGATCTCACACTACCCGACAACATAAGAGCGGGAGGTAAGGAACCATTTATTCCATAGCAAGGGAGTGGGGGTCCACCCAGAATCATTTAATTTCAAGGCCCAGGGGAGAAGGAGGTAGGGTGATGTTGGAAACCAGAGTGGGGTTTAGGACCCCCCACAAACTGAACCTGAGGTTGATAAGGGGCCAGGCGCGAAGGACACTTCGTCAGAGCGCTCCTAGGAAACTAGCTCCTCAGGGGGACGGGGAAGTTGGGATAGGGAGGGGAGAAAGGGGAAAGCAAGAAGGTGGAGGGGCCAGGGTGAGACAGAATGGAAAGCTATTCGGGGATGGCTTCAGGAAAGCGAGCAAACCGCTATAGTGGATTATGAATAGTGGAAACCAGCAACCAATACAAATCCTGTCAACAATGTCAGGGGGGGTGAACATCCAATTAAGAGGAAGAAACTAGAGCGTCAGGCTTGGAGATTGCAGGCAGATATAATATTATACCAAGAAACCCATATAAAGAAGAAAGATAAAGCACTGGTCTAATCAGGGGGGGGGACTCAAATGTATTGGGCAAATGCGGGGCAAAAGACAGCCGGGGTCCTAATAGCGATACAATATAGGCTCAATGCACAAGTGCAGAACTCTCTGGTAGATGGGGACTGTGTGCTACCTTTTCCTTAATGTGAACATAGGAGGCAGGCAACTGACCTTAGCCACGATCTATGCACCCAATACCGGACAAGATGGCTTCTTGAGTGCCCCTCAGGGCACTAGAGGGATTCGCCACAGGGGAAATAATGCTAGGGGTCCTCAACCTGGACAGAAGCTCCAAAATACGAGCGGGGGTTGAACACCCCCCTCAAAGGCCCTGAAGAAGGCGTTCGAAACTCTTGAACTCCAGAATATCTGGCGCGCCATGAAGGGGGAAAACACAGGGATTCATCCACTTCTCATGTGTACATAACTCCCAATCTAGAATCTATTTTTCTGATGTTTGTTAATCTGCTTAGAATCACATGCTGTGCATAGGTCCGACATCCAGTGGTCACTGCGGAGTATTGCATTTTGTTTTTCGTAGTCGAAAAGGGGACGTCGACAAGGCGTGTCTGTAACACTATCCCTATAGTGACGTGCGTTGTACCCACAATCTCTCACGCGTCGAAGTCCCTCAGATTGTTTTTTTCCGCCCAGCTACTGGTCGCCTTTACGCGGAGCTCCTCGAGAGACATTGCAGATTTCATCTCCTCGACCTTTGGTTGTTTTCCTATATTAATATAGAACATCTCGATCCCCCCCTCGACGCTGTTGTGAAGCTGTCTCCGCCGAGCAAGATCTTCGACGGAGGGGACGAGCGGAGGAGATCCTTCGGCGTTGCCGAACACGTTGCCTGGCCTCGCAGGCCATATACAGTAGGGAGAGTGGGGGTCGTGGGACATCTCTAGTTCTTTTCTGAGAATGCCTTTCCTTTTCCCCTTCCTTTCCCTTGGGGTGGTTATCACGATTTATTGCCTCGGCTATGGAGAGGACACCCTTTAGGTTTTGCCCGCTTTGCAAGGGCAAGTTTACTTGGAAGGACAAGCATTCACAGTGTAACCGCTGCTTGCCCCTCGATCACAAAGAGGAAGGTTGCACGGCTTGTCGGCTTCTTAAGCCGAAGACTCTAAAAGACCGTAGGGTCAAGAGGTGGGCGGCCTACGCTATGTCGAAGGCCGACGCTCCACCCACCGTTGCTACCTCCGACAGTGACGAGGAACGTGATACCACGACCTCCGCTACGGAAGTCGAAAACCCCCCTAGAGAGCGCACACGCGCTTCGTCGTCTGTCCCCGGCCCCGACGGGCTCGGCTCACGCCCTGCTTATGGGGATGAACACCCCGGCGACATTGACGCACACAAGACCACACATAAGCACACAACCCATGGCTCTTCTTCGTCGAAGGCGAAGAGAGCATCAGCGCCCAAGGAGACGCAGGTTCCACCGGCGGCCTCCTCGGACCGTTCGGGTTCGAAGCCCCTCTCGCAACCGCAGCCGCGACCAGCGACTGGGCTTTCGGCAAATAAGGGCGCCGCCCCCAAATCATTGGCCGGCGCGCATCAGCAGAAAGCGCATGCCGCCGTAGAGCGATCGACACCCATAACGTCGAAACCACAGCCCTCCACTGACAAACGAGTCGCTGAGAGCTTGGCGAGGATCGTGGTAGCCGACGCCCACAAGCGTACGCCGAAAGACACGTCGAGCGCTACGCAAAGGTCGAAAGACACGCCGAAAAAGCCCAAAGAAAAGCAGGGACGATCTCCTTCAGTCGAAGGGATTCCCAACACACCTGAAGGCTTTTCGGAGGGCGACGGGACACTTTCCTCGACGTTGTGGGAGAGGTCGAGCCGTTTTCAGCTACAAGACACCATTTTTCCCCCGCTAGACCGCTCAGGGGTACCCCATGAAACCATGGAAAGGCTCCATCTCTGCATGGAAAGAATGGAGAGGTTTATGAATACCCAGAACCCTCCCACTCCCAAGAGAATAAGAGAAGGGCCTCCGGAGGACCCCAGGGCCAAAATTCCAAGACTAGTCAATCCCCACCAGGACACAGCCTCAGACTTCCATAGTGTGTATGACCTCACTGGGGAAGAACATTATTTTGAGGAAGAGGATGATTTTATGGACGAGGAAGAGGGACGGAACCAGGAGGAAGGTCTGGAAGACAGCCCAGACTTGGTAGAAGAAGGCTTCGGAGAAAATCCAGAAGAAGGACCTTCTCACCCCTGGCAATCCCCATCAATATATTCCGACACTGATGTCCTGAACCTAAATCCTCCTGACAATTCACCTATTAGAAACACGTCTCCCATTGACGATCAGCCCACATTTAATGCCCTGTTGCGCAGAGCAGCAGCACATTTCGAACTGGACACTGGGGAGCTCTCTCCTGAATTAGACTTTGTGGAAAGAGTAATTAAGGAGAAACCCCCGGTCAGTCAGACCATTCCCCTCCTCGCTTCGGTGAAGAGAAGAATCATCCCTTCGCTGTCCACACCCGCACTAATCAGATGGGTCAATCCTAGAATTGAAAAACTTTTCACTCCTTCACCCTCAGACCCGCTGTACATCAGGGAACATTCCATTCCGGATTCCCTGGTAGTAACCAAGACAAGAAAGAGGGCATGGGTACCACTTTCCACCAGTGAGGCACCACCTGACAAGGAGGGCAAGCGGTTATATGCCCTTGCAAAAAGAGTTACATCCTCGGCTGCCTTTTCGGCAAGAATTGCGAACAACAATTCTTTGCTCGCTAGCTATGCGGACGCGCAGTGGGCCAAACTGCGCAAAGACGCCGAAGAAGCGCCGGAACCATTACGTACACGCCTGCTTACAACTATTGGCGAAGGAACCCAGGTCAACCAGAGTATTATAAAGAGCTCTCTGGATGCGGCAGAAACAGCGGGACGTTCCCTAGTTCAGGGAATAATCCTAAAACGCCACGTATGGCTGCGCAACTCAGGGTTCAAACCGGAGACACAGGCGTCTTTAATAAATAAACCTGTTGAAGACTCAAACCTCTTCGGGAAAGCGGTGGATGAGGCTCTGGAGATGGCTAAAAAAGAGTTCGATACTATCAAAACTCTTGACCAAATCTCTAAGCCCTCTACCAGGCGCGGCTATGGCAACAAACGCTTTTTTCGTGGCCAACGCCAACAACAAAACCAGCAGCAACAGTACCCTGCCACCAATTTCCAGACCAATAGTGGCCAGTACAGCCAAAGAGGCCAGCGCCGGGGCAAAGGAAGAGGCCGGGGGTCCACCCCCAGAGGCCCCCAAGCCCCCTACAACACCAAGTGACGCGAAGATTCGCGTCCCCTCCCATGCAACACCGGTCGGGGGCCGGATAACATCCTTTCTTCCAGCATGGGAGGGTATAACGTCAGACCACTGGGTACTTTCCACCGTAGCCCACAGATACTGCATCGAATTCAACAGTTCCCCAACATACAAACCCCCGAGGGGACGTCGCATGACACCGGAACATCTTGCCATCCTTCTCCAAGAAGTACAACAACTGCTGGAAAAAGGAGCCATAGAGGTCGTACCTCTATCTCGGGTAACGGAAGGTATTTATTCAGTGTACTTCCTTGTACCCAAAAAGGATCTAACCATGCGCCCTGTATTAGATCTGCGCCCAGCGAACAAGTTTATCAAACCCCAAAAGTTTCGTATGGTGACCTTACAAGAAGTGATCCCACTGCTATCACAGGGAGATTACATGACAACATTGGACATGAAAGATGCATACTTTCATATTTTAATGTTGCCAGCGCACAGAAAATACCTCCGGTTCATGATAGAGGGCAAACACTACCAGTTCAGAGTGCTACCCTTCGGCATAGCATCTGCACCAAGGGTATTCACGAAGGTGCTGGCAGTGGCAGCGGCCCACCTGCGCAGGTTGTCCATCCCAGTTTACCCTTACCTCGACGACTGGCTCATAACAGGGGATTCTTACGAAACATGCTTCTCCAATACCCAAAAGACTGTAGACCTTTTGTTCCAGTTGGGCTTCTCCATCAACGAAAAGAAGTCCAGCCTAGACCCCAGCCAAATCAAACAATTCCTAGGGGCTCTAATTCAAACAAAGGACGGCCTCGTCTTCCCCTCCAAAGAGAGGGTCCAAAACATGCTGTTTCAGATCCCTCAATATGTGACCGGTCGAGAGGTGACGGTACGCAAAGCAATGCGCTTGCTAGGCATGATGGCGTTGTGTATTTATTTGGTACATCACGCGCGCCTGCGCATGCGCCCAATGCAAGAGTGGCTCAATAGCCAGTGGTGTCAGGCCAGCGGACTATGGGACGATCTAGTGGTGGTCTCGCAGGCCTTAGTTCTCTCGCTACGGTGGTGGACAAAGGAAAACCTGGAAAAAGGGAAACCCTTTGCCACACCCGCGGCGGAAGCCACTCTAACCACAGACGCATCCCTCACAGGATGGGGGGCTCACCTATCCCATCAGACTGCTCACGGAGTGTGGACTCCGAACGTAGCATCCAAACACATCAATCTTCTGGAGCTTCTAGCGGTGTTCAAGGCGCTAAAAGCCTTCCAGGAACACCTACAAGGCAGGACAGTGATGGTCCTTACAGACAGCACCACAGCCATGTATTACATCAACAAGCAGGGGGGAACCCACTCTCCAGGACTGTCCAAACTGGCCCAAAATATATGGAAGTGGGCTCTCAAACAAAATATGTTCCTACTGTCACAACATATACCAGGGGAACTCAATCTGCTGGCAGACAAACTCAGCAGAGATTTCCCCCTGCCCGAAGAGTACGAATGGCGACTGCACGAAGACATCGTCTTCGACGTCTTCACGCAATGGGGATTCCCAGAAATAGACCTGTTCGCAACCCCGGAGAACTCACAATGCCAAAGTTACGCCTCCAGGTACCCCCAGAACCAATCCAAGGGGAACGGTCTGTCGTTTCAATGGTCAGGGAAATTTGTTTACGCTTTTCTCCCGACTCCCCTTCTCAACAAGGTGGTGCACAAAATGCACCAGGAACAAGTAACCATGATACTGGTGGCCCCAATGTGGGCCCGACAGCCATGGTTCGCTCACTTGATGGAGAAACTCCCCTGCCCGTACAACATGCTGTCACAAGACAAGGGCAGGACTCTGCATCCATGCCCCCAGAACATGAACTTAGCAGCCTGGCTCCTGAGATCATAGAATTTGGACATCTACAGCTCCCGCAGAGATGCATGGACATCCTCAGGGAAGCCAGAAAACCTAACACTCGCCACTACTATTCTAGCAAGTGGAAGAGATTTGTCATCTGGTGCAGAGGAAAGAGCATCAACCCGATTGACTGCTCTCACACACATATTGTTCTATACCTGACCCATTTATTGGATTCAGGTCTAGTGTTCAATTCCATTAAAGTCCACCTAGCGGCACTTTCTGCATACACCACTTCCCAACTCAAAGTGTCGTGGTGGAAGATCCCTGTTATAAAGGCATTCATGGAGGGAGTAAAGAGAATACACCCCCCGATAGCTGACCCAGCTCCCGGATGGGACCTTAACGTGGTACTTACCAGACTCATGGGCTCACCATTGGAACCCATGCACAAAGCATCTCTTAAAGACCTCACTCTTAAGACTGCTTTTCTAATAGCTATAACCTCCATCAGGAGAGTAAGTGAACTACAGGCTCTTTCTGTTCTAGACCCCTTTGTTACAGTTCACAGAGATAAGGTGGTTCTACGCACTCACCCAAGGTTTGCTCCGAAATTCATCTCAAAATTCCACGTAAACCAGTCTATAGAACTACCAGCGTTCTTTCAAAATCCTTCCAACTTGGGAGAAAGGACTCTGCACACACTAGATGTCCGCAGAGCGGTCATGTTCTACATGGAAAGAACCAGACCACTGAGGAAGACTAATCAGTTCTTCGTCTCGGTGGCAGCAGGAAGAGAAGGGGATGCAGTTTCAAAGTCCACTATTTCTAGATGGATTGTTCAATGCATCACTCTCTGCTATACTCTTGCTAAGAGAGAACTGCCCTTTAGGCCAAGAGCACATTCTACTCGAGGCACGGGGGCGTCCATAGCATTCATTGCAAATGTTCCCCTTGAGTCCATCTGCAAAGCGGCTACCTGGAGTTCTGTGCACACCTTTACAAAACACTACTGTCTAGAGGCACACTCTAGATCTGACTCCCAGGTGGGACAGGCAGTATTAAGACATCTTTTCTCTACTGTTCCTTCTCATAACCCACCGCCAACTCCGGGTACTGCTCGCTAGTCTATGCACAGCATGTGATTCTAAGCAGATTAACAAACATCAGAAGACAATGCATTACTTACCGTAAAAGCATTTCTGATGGTTGTATCTGCTTAGATTCACATGCGCCCACCCTTCCTCCCCGCTCGGATGGAAGGAACATAGACATCCTTTTCTATATTTCTCTCTTTTCTGTACTCACTCACGTCTAGAAGGCTCCCTCAGGGCAGAAAAATACAAACAGAGGGACTTCGACGCGTGAGGGATTGTGGGTACAACGCACGTCACTATAGGGATAGTGTTACAGACACGCCTTGTCGACGTCCCCTTTTCGACTACGAAAAACAAAATGCAATACTCCGCAGTGACCACTGGATGTCGGACCTATGCACAGCATGTGAATCTAAGCAGATACAACCATCGGAAATGCTTTTACGGTAAGTAATGCATTGTCATATTTGGGCATCCACGAGTTTAGTAGGGAGAGCGACAGATATTGAAACGGGGCCAATATCCCTTTCGGACCACGCCCCAATAACGGCATAATTTTATGTCAGCAGGCCAGGGGGAGGGGTCTGGTCATGGAAAGGTGGAGCAATACTTTTCCGAAAACGACACAGGTGCAACCTCCCACAGTGTAGTTTGGGACACCTTTATGACAGTGCTAAGGGGGTACCTGATGGCAATGAAAAAACAAAGGGATACGCAAAGAAGAAGATGGGAGCAAATCATTGGAAGAGAAACTAAAAAGAGTGCAAAGTGAACTGGCAAATAAACCCTGCAAGAAGACAAAACTAACCCCGAGACATACAAGGACAGGTGGGTCTGTTCCAAATTAAGAAAGCAGAAATGGCGCGATTAGACAATGCCAACAGCTGTCGCGGTCTCCTGAACGAAATGCATTCCGATCCTGATGAACTAGTGTGCAACCCTGCTAAAGTCCAGCAGAAATTGTGGACCGCAAAAATCGCTCCAAGCTTCCGTCAGCCGTAAAAGATGACATTAAACCTAGGAATCAGCTGCCCAATTACCTCTTCAAATTTCCGAACCCTTGGTACAGGAACTACCTTTTGCGCTTTGGGTTGAATCTGCTGCCCACCGCCCAACTGCTGTACATTTTAAAACAATCCGCCTGTAACAAATGTCGATTCTGTAACCATGTTGAAGAACCGGAAACGCTGAAACATGTAAGTTTATACTGTATGGCCCTGACTGACTTGCAAACATTCTACCGGGGAAACTGGGTGAATGCCATCTAGAAGTCGGGCGCAGCTACTTTTTGGGCCTTTCTTTCTCGGGGCACTTCTTTTTCTGTTATTTTCTGTTTGATCTTATTTCTTGATGGGGTCTTTGGTAAGTAAATATAAACTTCCCTTAAGGACCTGCGAAGCTATGCATAAGCGAATTGTAGCTAGTTGAGGAATTCCCATTTTTTTGTACTTGCAACAAAGGTTGATTTTATAAACCATATAATTTCTTAATAAAATTCTTCTGCCAGCGCTGCCATTCTTTTTCCAGCGTCGCCATTCTTTTGCCAGCGACGCCATTCTTTTGCCAGCGACGCCATTCTTTTGCCAGCGTCGCCATTCTTTTGCCAGCGACGCCATTCTTTTGCCAGCGACGCCATTCTTTTGCCAGCGGCGCCATTCTTTTGCCAGCGGCGCCATTCTTTTGCTAGCTTTTCTCAGCGGTGGCCCAAGTAAACCAAATAAACCTGCAGTCCTAGTCCTTTATCTCTATGCCCCTCCTCCTACTAAGCCGTTTGCTGCTGCATATGTCCCTCCATTCTGGGTCTTCTCTTCGTCTGTAGATGAAGGTTCACTTCACAGAATATTTTAAAGGCCTCTGCAGTGTGACATAGCAAGATGGAGGCTTTTTCTGAACCCTGCCTGCTGACGTTAAAAGTAAACAGTTGGTTTGGCCGTTTGAAAGCTCTGTACTTGATTTCTATTGGCGCGTAAACCTTTTTTCACAAGAACTACCACAAAATGTCTGCTTTCCTTTACAAGGAGTGATTGGACTTGGTTTGGTTGTAGTATGCTGCTTTAAATCCCGACTCTTCGGGTAAGAGATGCATATTTTTAATGAATTGGGTGCAAGGAATAAAATGAAAGTATGTGTTTGCATAGCATTTGCCATGGCTTGCAAGAGTGTTCCATGTCTGTATAGCCAGGACGTACTCTAGGTTTGAATCAATGAGGGGGTCATGGGGGCGACTACAGATGCCAAGACTGCGGCAGAACTTGTGTGATGGTGGAAGGATATTCAAACACTGCGGGTGGCCGGATTACAAATGTAGCGGGATGGGTGGGGCATAGCAGAAAATAGGGTGTGCAAAAGGCATGAGGGGAAACAAGGAGTTGGAGACCAAATGAGGCTTACTTGAGGGATATACTTATGGTAATGAATGTAAAAGGAGATGTAAAATGTGGAGGCGAGCAGTAAAAAGCCATTGGGCCTCATTACAAGTTTGGCGGTAGCCGTGCCGGTAAAACCGGCAGGCTGCCTCCAAACTTGCGATTCTTGCCGGCACCTGCGAATGGGCAATTACCAGGTCATTACGGCCCACCGGACCCAGTATTTGCCCATTCGTGAGCGCCGGAAAAAGGGCTGCACTGGCACCATTCAGAATGGTGCCGGTGCATCCAACATGCTCAGCTCGCGGGTGCCGGTCTGCCCGCGGGCAAAGAGGCACCCGCGAGCACAACTCGTAGTTTGCCAGTCCGTTAGCAACGGTGCCGGTAGCTTACCGGCACCATTACTACTGGACCAGCAAACTTGTAATGAGGCCCATTGTCCTGTAATGGAAGCAGAAAGATTGATGGAGTCAAAGACAGTGGTATCTCTCTGCACTTAGCCCATTTTCTGATGGGACTGGCCGCACTTGGTCCCTACTGCCCCCCCACACGCACTTCCTGTTCTGTTCACCTGCATGATCTGAATGTACCATGCTTGGTAAGATAGTTTGTCTTGTCTTTCCCTCCCATACATGGTTGCGCTTTGAAACACTTGTGTATAAGCGCATAACAATCAATCCATCATGAGGAGACCTTGCTGTGAAGCAAAAATATTATTCCAGTTCTCATTCTGTCTTTATCTCTATTTTTGTTTAGGACAAAGTACATGGAGCATTTTGAGGTCCGGAACCTGAAGGCCTTCTCGGTGGAACCGTTGCTTGTGTACCCTACTCATTACACTGGGGACGAAGGTTACATCAGTGATACTGAGACCTCCGTGGTGTGGAACAATGAGACTCTGAAAACTGACTGGGACCGGGCCAAGTCCCTGAAAACTCAGGAGCAGCAGGAGCTGAGTAGTGAGGCCAAGAACTCGGATGTGATTCAGTCCCCGCTGGACAGTGCAGCCCGGGATGAGCTATGACCCAAAAGTTGAGCCCCGAGGAGGGTGTGCCCAAACTGGGATGGACGCTTCATGGTGTGGGGGAGGAGTGGATCGGCATTGATAACTATGGGACTTGGAAAGGACAGAATCGGTGTTGCTCCGCAGAGCTATTTGACTGCTGTAGAGACAAGTCGATCATCAATAGCGGTATACCTAGGGAAGCCAACTGCTCTGGAAACTGCACCCATTCCCACACCCCCACCCCTTTCCTGATCAGTTCCACCTCACAGTATTGGCTCTAAGGCTTGGTTAACTTTATCGACTGGATGCCTCTCTGACTAGGACACATCTGTAGACGTAGAAGTTTTTCAGTTGACAACGGTATGTACAGCAATCGGGCATTCCATCTCTTGCCGACTACCCCTTGAAGCCTATTGGGGATGCTGGTCTTGCACTTTCCACCTGTGGCGCTGGAGGCCACGGTCCTTGCTGTCACATATACAGCGAATCTGTTTTGCACTCCAAACCTGCAAGAAATAAGTTGGCTTATTGGCAGCCATTACTGCAAGCATCAGGGTTTCTTGAGTGTTTTGTGACAATGGAAACTAGGGGTTATGCTTTCTTCTTTGTATAGGCCGAACCAAAGAACCGAAAAGTAGCTTATACTTCTAGTTACAGCATGTGCTTCCATGTGACGTACGTAGATTGTAGTCTTCTGTGCGCGATTGGTTGCTTGCTTGTTTTTGCTTTTTTTAGTGGGCTCTTTCGGGTGTGGGAGTCCTCTACTATGTCCTGATCTTTTCTTCATCGCTGTAACATGTTGGGTTTGCTCTTCCTATCCAGCTAGCACAGTCTACCGCTCATTACATTCCTGCTGCATGCCCTTTTGCTCTTTATCTCTGGCCTCTCTGCCCAGCACTGATCCACCCTGCCTGTAAACTCCCTCTCCTCTCTAGTGTGCACTTACTCACCGTCCATGTACTACTATCATTCTTGGAACCAGCATGCTCCATCACCATTGTTGGGTGTAAGGCTGTTCATTCGTCTACATTGGGTGCCTCGGCTCCCTCCATTCTTCTGGTGTATGCTCCACTATCTTGCTATTACTCCTGCCAGAGTATTTTTTAGGCTGTCTTTTCAGCCACTCTGGCATTCTTTGTTTAGCCATTCCCTCTCTTCCTTAGTGAGCGCTATGATTGGCTGTCCTTTTGGCATCTTGATTCCGCTCCTAGGTGCGTTTATAGCTGGGACAAAGGCGATGGCGGCTGCCAAGTGTCCATACTGGCGATTAACTATCCAGTGGGATCTGCCTATGCGACACCCTCTTGGGGCATCTCTTCCAAGTATGTACTAGATATCCCTCTCTCTAGTGCCCTATGCCCTGTGATTCTCCCTTGCAACCTTTCTTTTTCCCATTCCTTGGGCTTATACTCTGACTATTTCCTCCCAATCCCCCTGTTGTGCACTCTAGGATTTGATTAATTTGTCGCCAGTTTCTGTCCCAATATCCACTGTTGGGTTCTCCTCATCCCTGTGCTTTTGTGCAGACAGTTCAGTGCTTTGCCATTTCCCTTGTGTCCCATCAGTGCTGCAATAAATGTAAATTGCTCTTTGGGGTTCTCCATCATCTTTATCTGTCCTTTTGTGTGCACTCTGTTTACTTGCAGGCTCCCTTTGGTGCTGTTGCTCAAGCCTACTGTGTATTGTTCAGACTCTAGTTTTTGCTTGCTCTATTTTGCTCTTCGATTTATCCTTACCTCCTCTCTAATTTGGTGGGTTTTTTTCTGTTCTCTCTAGCTCAGCACTCGTCTTAGGTTTTACAGCTCTGAATCCATCTTTGTAGTCTGTGTCCCTAACCGCTGTCCTTTTTTCCGACATGCTTCCTGAGAATTCTCTGTTGCTGCTCTCTTCGTTCAGTGTGCAACATTGGACTACCCTCTCCCCCATTATGCACACTTTACTGCTCTACAGCAGCAATCTCTTCTCTGCTGCTTGACCTTCCACCCGTCAAGTGTGTGACATTCGGTTTTCTCTCCCATCACAGGCTTTGCCCACCAGCCCCTTTGCTTGGCTCTCTTTACCTCTATGGCATTCTGGCTGGGCACTACTCCACCGCTTTGCACTAAGCAGCTGCCATTTGTAAATTGAGGTGCCCCTGTACGCCCCAAAGGTTTAGCTAGAGTGGGGGACCACTTTAACAAAGCCAAGCCTCCTCTGTGCGATTAGAAGTCTAAAGGGCTAAACCAGCGCTTTTTCTTTTCCCATGCCTTTGATCAGCGGTCATGTCCATTGGTCAAATTAATCCCCCTTCCTCCAGTTTTAAAAAATGTATACTAGGTTTATTTACTGATTAAAAGTACAACTAAAATGGATACAATGTGCTTTCCCCAATACTGAGATAATGTGTGCTGCAGTGCAAGGTCTTATCCTCTTCAGTAGCATTTCAATTTCTCTCTGCTTGAAGGCCGGAAATTAAGCATTTATTTTCAACTTAAGTAGATTGTTTACTGCTTTCTTGGATTCTTAACCTAATACATTAATAAACATGTGTTTTTGGTATTTATGGAGAACACCTGTTGCTTTTAATTTATGAAGCAGTTAGGCTTGGGATATCCAGAGTAGTCTTTATTTTCCTGCCCGCTATGTCTAAGCAAGTAATCTGAGCTGCCTTTTTAGTTTTGATCTAGAAAACATCTTTCCCCAATTATGTTGTGGGAGTGTTGAAATCTGTTACGCTTCGCGTTGTTTGTAAGGTTTTCTGAGATTTGTTTTAATCTATTTTAAGTGCATGGGCCTGCCTATATTTCCAGCTATTTACATTGGGATGTGAAGATAGCCAAACTAAAGGAGGATTTCAGTCTTCCATCTAATCATAGCAAGAGTGCATGCACAGACTGTAACTGGATGGGAAGCCAAGAGCCCCAGTCTGACTTATATACAGTTTGTAGCAAAACACCATGAGGAAAGGCAGCAAAAGTAAATACTAGCTGCTGATAGGTCAGTTATACTCCTAAAGCAGACCTCCGCCCACTTAGGGATGTGGTCGGCCATGCTAGATCTGATCACATCATTCGTATGGCTGTCCCCATTCTCTATACTACCAATGTGCTTGTGGCGATTTGGGCCACCTTCTGCGCAAGAGAGATCTTCTAAGAAAGCGCACAACTAAATGTCTACTCCTACTTCCTGGAAGAGGTGGATCATATGTATACTGATAAATATGCAGACTCTCTGCCATTGTCCTGGGGATTGAATTTCCCATCCCCGACCTTGCATCATTATCCAGTAGGATGTGAAGGGCAGTGTGTTAAATCCCTGACCAGCGGACACACAGTCTCACCACCTTTATCTTTGATACCTGGCAGGTACTACCCACTATAGAGCGTGCTTGCTGGAACTGGCCATTGCTGTGTAATAGCATCCTGTAAGGTTGTACCGCTCTCCAAGGACTAATCCACCGCCAGACTTTGTGATAAGAATAGAGTGGGGTAGCACCTGCTGGAGCAACCAATGTTGCTGTTCCTGTAAGAGACTGCATGATTGTTAGTTTGTATGTACCTCTGCCACATTGATCATATGGAGCAACCATTCTGCATACATCATTGTTCGCCTCGGCAAATCTTTTTGAGGCAACATGCAGAAGTTGGTTGAATTATTTCCAAACAGAGGCCTAAGCCCCAGTTATTGGTGCAAGATGGATTGTATATTCACCTGATCTGCATTTCTAGAGTCTTTCCCGATCTTGCCGGATTCAATGTAGCCTATGGGGATGGCCACATCGGATTGGTCATCCTATAGGGTTCATGCACCATAATGGCAACAACATACTCCTTCGTAGTTCTGGAGTGTCCTGTGGAACAGATGGAAGCGGAGTCTATTGCCAAGCAGTAGAAAACATGAATTTTCCTTGCTTTGGTGCATCCATGGCTGTGCCCCACTCTGGTCCTTCACTGTGCATTCCACCAGTAGGCTGCTATGGGAGAGGCAAAAACCATAGCTCACTGTATCTTGAAATCTAATGTGGGGAAACCTTGACATGCCTGCAAGAGGCATGGATCTAGGTCTCCATTTAAAGAAGAGTAGCTTCACGGAAATTCACTAAGCTCCTCACAGTGGTAAAAGAAAGGGAAGGTGTTGCCATTTGACAGATTATTATTTTTTCTTTTTTTCCCTTTTCATCCCACTAGTGATCTCCTTACTAAAGAGGAGACCCACATACTCAAGACCAAACACCTTTTGCCCATCTACAGGCCACGCGCCAAGACGAGTTCCTCCTTCACATAAAGACCAATGAGCTTATTCAGGTGGCTTCAGAGGATTGCTGGCATATTCCATAAGCAGGGATAGGTGCTGGTCCTTTACCAGTGCACGGCACAAAAAGGAGCAAACCACCAGGGGCTTCTTTGGATCTACAGCTACGCAGAGCGGATGAGTATCTGTTCATTCCCATCCTGAAAGACATCAAGGTCAGTCCCTTGACGCTTAAGAGTATGAAACAGACTTCTTTTTCACCACCCCTCCACCTCCCCAACACTTCATCACGCCTTCTGAAGGGTCTTCAGAAATTGGTAAACCTGGATGTAATAGAAGGGATCACTCTGGATGAGGTTTTCCGGGGTTACTGCTCCCGTTTGTTTGCTCCCTCAAAAAGAACAAAGTGGGAAAGAGGTCCATCCCCAGCTTCTTCATCTTGCACAAATGTTTTCGGAAAGATCGGTTCCAAATGGTCATCCAAGCCAAAATCCTTCTGCCCTGATGGAGGGCGATTGTCTGCGTGCACTAAATCTTCAGGAGATGTACATGCATTGTCTGATCTGGGAGCCATACAGAAATGTCCTCAGATTCTCGAGCTTGGATACCCATTATTAATACAAGGTCATTCCTTTTGGGATTAACTCTGCCTCAAGGGTCTTTAATTAAGTAAAGTCTCCAAGGGATTCAAATTTTCCCATATCGAGATGACTGGCGAATCTGGATCGCACCAAGCTCGGGATGCAGTCATGCATGTCCTCCACCTGACCTATATGCTGGGACTCACTGTAAACCAATAGATGCTGCCCCCCTCAACCCCCATGCAGAGAACAAAATGCATTGGCGTGATCTGGGACTGCTTAAATGCGAAATGGATAGGTCTTCCCTCCTCTGGAGAGGATCCAGGATGGGTGGTGCTTCTAAAGGGCTCTTTCGGCATTCAAATTCCAAAGATTACTGGGGCTCATGGCCTTGTGTATACTAGTAGCTCCTCACAACATACTTCACATAAGGTGCACCCAACTCCAGCTCATCGTCCCATTGGCTGCAGGACTGTCTGGCCCCGATTAGAGCTTATCTGCAGAGATGCATCTGGACCTTCTCTGGTGGATGGATGAGACCTTTCTAGTGGCTTTCCTTTCTCCCTGCCATCTTCTACAAATAGAAGACGTTCCTAGGGGTGGTTTATGACCCCTGGGAGAGGCACCACTGGAACGCAACGGTCTCTCCAGCACTTCAACCATCTAGTGAAGGCGTTCTTCTTGGCAATGAAATCCTTGAGCCCCTCCTGCGAGGACATCTGGTGCCAATTTAAATGGACAATAAGACAGCAATGTGCTGCATGAACAAACAAGGTAAAGACCATTATGTGCTCCCTCGGTCATCTGGCCATGGGAATCCTAGCCTGGTGTCTGGATCACTCCATTTCTCCTATTGTGTCTTTCCTCGCCTGTGAGAAAGATGTGAGGGCAGGCTCATTAGTCTCATACCTGCACAAATGGCAAATGATCTTCCATGGGAGACCCAGGAACCCATCTTTGAAATGTGGGATCTCCACTTGGGCACCTCTTCACACGAATGAACAATCAAAATGTCCTTTTGTATGCCTTCTGCGAGAGGGCCTAAATTCTCTCAGGAGAGGAGAGGTGCATTTTTATGTATCTGCACCCCTACTTCTCCTGACAAAGATGCTGCACAAACAATCTGTGAGCTGCCACCCCCTCTTGATGGATCGCCCAAACTGGCCAAGAAGAGTTTGGATTTTTAACATCTCGAACCTGAAGAGCCGACCAATCCTTATAGAGATGGATCTTCTTCTTTCAGTGGGGGGAATGGTTCCCTCCCTCAATCGGTTTCCTTAGCTGCCTGGTCCCTGTAGATTTAGTCTTTGGGGAATTGGTCATTGTATTCAGTCATTCATTTTGCCATTTGATATAGCGCTTTCAGCATAATTATGGACCCAATGCGCTTTTGGTTGAAGGCTCTTGAATGGACTGTGGTCCAGAAATCTCGGAAAGCTTTGGGAGGTGCTATTTATGTGTGTGTGCTTTTCAACCATTATAGTTCTGCAAGGGTGACCAAGGCCCTGGTAGTCACCCGTGTCTAAATGGAGTTTGCATGGGTGCTGCGGAGGAATACTATGGATGAAGCTTGGGATTGTGTTTAAGGTGAGAGTTATGTGGGAAGCTTCAGTTCAAATCTTTGTCATTAAAAGTAGCTTTGCTCTTATGGCAGAGGGGATGTGCAAAAGTGTTTGTCTTGTATGTGTGTGTATAGTGTATGGGAGAAGCTGTGCCTTCCACTAAACTGCAAAGGTGCGGCGTGCAAAGGGAGAAATGGGTTAATTGTACAAACAACAATGATTGATTCCTGGGTTCCATCTATGTACAAGGAAACGTCCTACGTATCCCATGAGATTTAATTGCTTGATGAATGCATAATACTCATCCTCAGAGAGGTTCTTAGAGAGGGAGATTGCCATCTCAAGTTCTTCCAAGTGCACAAACCAAACCGTGTTTCGTGATCACGTGCAGCAACCTGTCCTACCATCCTGTGCTTTAGAGTTACCTGCCATGCCAAACCGGAGCTTCAGGTCCGATGTGCCGGGTTGTCCTGGTTATGGAGGAACCTACAGATCATCAAGGCTGCCAGGAAAAATCCAGCAAGTGGACCGGTGTCTGTCACTGGCCCCTCAGCAAGGACCTCTCCGTTCTAGAGGTGTCCACTGATGTACCTTCTGTCATCACCCACTTGGCTAAGACGGTGGATGTCTCAGTCAGCATCTGCATAATCTGGGTTTAGTTGGATGCAAGGTTAAGGACCATCCCCTTTTCAGACTTGATGGTCAGAAGGCACTTCCATGGCCTGATATTGTTTGCACCTGGAACAACACCCCCGTGTCAATGGAACCTGAGGCTTGTTCTCATCTGTCTAGAATCCTTTTGAACAAATGCCTACTCGGATGGGTCGCACTGAAGACTGTGTTCCTGATGTGCATCAAACCGACCGCACAGAGTGTGTGTTAGAGGCCTTGTTAACTGGAGAACCCTTTTTTAATATTCTCCAGGAAGAGGTTGTCCTCAGGACTCATCCCTACTTTGTTCCTTCCTTCCAAAGTTTGTGGCAAGCTTTTGCCTCAACCAAATGTTTACAATTTTGGCCACTCTTTGTGGCACATCATGAGACTTCAACATCCCTTCTCGATTCAAATGCTTAGGAACCTCCTATTAGTATGAAGAAAAATGAATGGGATGCAAGTGTAGATTGCTTACTGTATGTATTTAGCTCCTATCCCCTCTCTGTAAACCCTTCCACCATTGCCACTTAGGTGACCAAGGCTGTCTGAATAAAGGGGCTTAGGTTGGAGCGGGGTGTGCAAAAGAAGACTAGAACGTACCATCTGCACACACAAGATTCTTCTTCACTGCTGCTTGACAACAAGCGCCAGTCCTGTCCCATTCCTCGGGATATCCTATGACTATTGCAGAAAGAAAACTATGGACTATGAGTACAGTAGACGCTATGCGGAGTAACTTTTTCTATTTTAATGCCCAGAACAGAAGCAACTGGGTCTACTCTGTAAAGGGGGGGATCACGCTTCAGCATCCACTGCAACCTGTGCAAGGTAGGCCTCTGCTAGACAATGGGCCTCATTACGAGTCTGGCGGTAACCGAGGTGGTAAAACTGCCTGGTTACCGCCCGGACTCGTATTACCATTCCGCCTCCGTGATTCCCGGAATTACCGGGGCATTACAACCCCGGTTTCCGGGAATCACGGAGGAGGAATGGTGTTAATCCCCATTCCCATCGAGTCCTATGGGACTCGATGGGAATGGGGATCAGCATCTCGTAATGCTGCCGGTGTTTCCTCGTCCGCCTGCAGGCAGGCGGTGATAAACCCGCCAGGTCAGACCTGGCGGGAACATCACCTCCCGCCTGCAGGAGTCGGGATCGCCCGGCATGGAAACAATGGTGGCGGCGGGTTTACCGCCACCATTGTTTCCATACCGGGCGATTTGTAATGAGGCCCATTGTCTTCCTACTACCAGCTACCACGTTGCCCTCGGGTGAGACTGAGTGGAAGATGTTGTTCCCTGGTTTAGCATCCCTATTTTAGTTTATCTCCTTGTGGTTTTATGTAATGTTCCTCGGCTTGCTATGGCATTGCTCTGTCCTTTTCATTTGAGTCCTAGAAATAGAAGGGTGGCTGTTTGGGTGAGTTAGTGAAGGCTAATTTGCTAGAGTCAATCCATGCTTTTATCGTTGCCTCTATATGTTGAGGAGGGGTACTTTTGTGGGCTGAGTGCATTAGTGTTTTGTTGGGTGTTGTGTGTTTAGCAAGCAAACCCTGTTGCCTGTTTCCAAGTTAGTTTAGGGCAGTGGTCTGCAACCTTTGGCTGTCCAGGGTTGGACTACAGCTCCCATCAGCCTTAACCTACAAAGTCAATAGTGAGTTATGTTGTGCAAAACATCTGCTTTGCTACAGGTTGTAGATTCCTTGTTTAGGGTAAGAGGAGACGGGAGTGTGGGATGAAGGGTCTGGATTCAATCTAGCAGATGCTTGATTTGTGTGATTGTTGTCTGGAGACAGTTGGAGGGTGTTATTGAATAGTTATATCTGTTAGGGATGCATGTTGTGAGTTGGCTGTTAGCAGTAGAATAGGAAATCCTTCATTGCATCAAAGCTTGAGGTCACAGTTTGTCAACCAATCGTTTTGGGCTAGATGTCTGTATTTTGAACCCACTCATTGCAGCTTAGCATGCCGTTGCGAATCACTGTGCAGCATGAGAGCTTGTAATTGAGTCACAACATGCAAATAGTATGGGTGGTTTGTGTGATCTCATGATCAGGTTATGTCACGGGGATCATTGCAGTGTAACAGTAAGGAGCACAGAATATCACTACTCAACATGTAACATCCTATTGTTCTGTGTTCATTAGTAGAGCCCTCTTGAGGATTGACACATGGCAGGTCCAAACCCTTTCAACTATTGTTTTTTTGTGGCTACAATTCTACATTTGGTCATGTCTGGTTTGTGATAGTCTTAGGCCTGAAGGTGTGGTTGTTTTGTAGGCCTCGGATTCTAATGGGTAAAGTGCCACAGTTTCGTTACCATAGCGGCAAAGGGAGCGGCTCTTTGATGTCTCGATTTTATGGTAGTACCAGGAGTAAGGCAGCTCTGGCAGATATGTGCCCTCCTGGGTTTGTTTCCCTGGACTGCATGAATGAATGAATGAATGTCAGTCCCTCGGCTTTGGTGGCATGTGGGGCTACATAGTGCCTCCATAATAAATCCTGCGTCTGGGCGGGAACCAGTGCAAGGTTCCAAGTACTGGTGGTGTAAGTCCCTCTGATCCGTCTTGGTATTTGTTTTGGAACAGCATCATGAACTCTGACTTCTGGAAGATCTACAAAGATGCTGTTTTCATAGACTAGCCTTGAGGGGGTACTTGGGAATGATTGTGGATGCACTTTGTGGGAAAGACCGTTAAGGCATTGTATGCTAAGGGCCTGATTCACAGAAGTGTTTTATAATGGTGCAATCCCATAGGAAAACGTTCTGTGAATTAGGCCCCAAGTCTTTCAGCATCCTGCCTGAGCACTGCAGGTGAAGTCCACTTACTTAATTCTTAATTAAAAATCCGTTCCTACCTAGAAAAGTCCCATTGTGTGTGTTAATCTTTATCTGAAATAGACCATGTTTGTAATCTTGGACTTTGGGTAATTCTAAAGGAATCTTGAGGTGTTTTTTGACACTCGGCCAGTGTGTTTTGTCCTCGTAAGTTTATTCCGGCAGAGAGCCTCATGAAAAGGACTTGGCCTGTGGTCGAAGTCTTCTCATGCTTGTGCCTCCTGTTATGCCAGCTTATGTGGAGCACGTGCCCCTCTGGATCATGGCTGATCAGCCTTGAAACGTGAGAAGCAGATTGTCCTGACTTAGACATTTTGGGCCTTATCATTTAAGTACTGAAACGTTGACTGTATGTTTTGGTTCCCAAGCTCCTGTCGAAGAGTCGTGTTTTTATGCATATACGTAGGCTATGCTGGTAGTTTCAGTGCCAAGTGGCTGAATACTGATCACAAAGGTACTGAGGGATATCTTTCTTTCACCCCAAATACATACATTTTCGGTTGGAAGATATTGCAGGGAGGTGTGATGTTTGTTTTCTCAGTAGAAATCTTCTCTTGTTTGCGGAGGGAAACCTCCTTTGAGGTTTTCCCACTATCTGAAGGTGGACCTATGTGATGGAACTACTAGGCAAAGGTGCAGTCCAATTCTTTCTTTATATACCAGAACTTTTGTCTCATCCTAGCCATGAGAGATTTTCCAGACATTTCCTGTTATTCTGAGTGAGGTTTTGTTTCTTTCTCAACTTGATAGACATCAACTGACACAGTAGCTTTGGAGTATCCAGCCTATATGGTGTGTACAGCCCAGTTCTCTTCCTTATAAGTATGAGTTTGGTTTTGACCATCGACCAGCCGTGCACACGCAATCATCCTGATAGTAACGACATTCATTGCAAAGCCATGTTATCTATCCACAGGAACCCAGGGTTGCACCGTGGACCAAACCATTGAATTCATGAAGAGTTTGACATTCATTGTAATGTACAACATGCCCGGTGTGAGTAGCCTCTGTGTGCCCCCTTGTTTATGAAACACAAATCAATTTGTTCTCAGGTACTGAGTTTGAATCAGTTTCTCATGTCGCCTTAGTTGAATTTTTGTGCTAGCGACTTAAAGCAACGGCATGTCAAAAAGACGGAAGAATGGCATCTACTCGAGGGAGTATTGTGGGATGTGTTCATGGCATCTAGTATTTGATACCGCCATGTTGGTGCCTACGCTCAAAGCCTGGAAAAAAGTTGTTGTTTATATTTGGTCTTACATCACATGTTAACATGAAACTGGTCATCGGCTGCAAAAGTACTATTACAGGTCAACGCTCGTATAAGACTTTTTCAGTTGTATACCTTGTGCCTTTGGGTGGGCTACCAAGATGTTGGGAGACACTATTTTAATTCTTAATTCCTGACTGCCATTCGTGTTATTTCTTGACCTCTGATGGGTGCTTTTGGGGTTTTTCCTTTACTTTGGGCTCCTTGCTTTTTGGCTGAATTCTTCACACTTCTGGTGTGCCCTTTGACTCTGGTGTACATACACTATTGTTTGGTGCTTGCTCTTTGGGGCACTTTTACAACCCATCAGCTGTGCTCAAAGGACCCCCTCGAAATACCCCACACAGGAGCACGCCCTATCCTTCTCTAAATAAGAATGTCTTGTCTATAAGCATGACCTTTGGGTGTTTCACCCACAGTCCTCATCCCCCCAAATCCACTACACCAACATTTATTGTTCATGGCTTTTGATTTGCTCCACCCATCATTTCCCCCTTAACCTTCCCCCAACATCGTTACACCTTCTCAACTCGCCACACTTCTGGTGCTCGCCCACTCTGGCCAATTGCACTGTGCTTCCCCTGTTATTTATCTTGCCTGCGTGTGTGGCCTTTTCATTCATACATGTTTCCTGTGGCTTGCCCGCTTTGCCCTTTCACTTGGCCGCCTATCACTTAAAACCTGTCTGCAGCAACTTTGTTTCCGGTCACCACTTTCACTGCGCTCCATCTGTCGCATCCTTAACCCACTTTCTTTTTTCAATAGTCTGCATATTCATGTCTCTTCTGTCTTCTTCTGTCCCACTTACTAAATACTCCCCAAACTCTTTGTTCACCACTCTGTTCTCCGTACTAATTATTTTATCTTGCGCGTCACTGTTTGTGTTCCAGTGTTTCCTTTTATTGGGCTCTAGTTTTCAGGTGCCCTGTTCACACTTACAGTTGAACCAGTCTACTTGGTGTGATCCCATTTTGTTTTTTTGCACTGGTAATTCTTAGTTATGTATTCTCAATTTCTTTGCTAATCCAGCACCAGCTTTTCCTCTTACCTCTTTTTGTTCCTTTTCTGTATGGTTTTGTGCCCTTGACATGTTTTTGTGCTCTCTGCTGTTCTGCTACCATGACTGCCCTCAACTGTTCCGTAAATGGCTACATCAGGATTGGTTTATATGGGATTTCTGGATCCATTGTCACCATGCATTGTACATCATTTTTCTCTTCTCTTTGGCTGTTATTTAAAGTAGATTGTACACATTTTGTGAACTTGCTTCTGCACCGGATTTAATTGTATTGTATGTATTTATGGAATGCATTGATGCGCACGTTGTACAATGCAGCTCATCCTTTTCTGAGTCCCTTTTTTGTTTTGCTGTTCCCGAGATAAAATGATGCATGTTGGGTAATGAGTTATGGTTTACCCTTGGTTACTCACTACATGACTGTAGTGGACGGCTATCTGTCTACCCTCCTCTAGCGTCAGTACCGATCCTCCTACAAAGATCCCCCCAGCCCCATCTGCCGCCACCCGTCCTTTATCCAGATCCCTTTTACAATCAGAGTTCGCACCAGATCACAGATCTACAGTCGGCGTGGCACTAGAACATCTGGTGTCCATTTTAGGCTATTAGTGCTTTATTCCCAGAGAAGTACATTATTATTTCATCAGACTTAATTTAAGCAGCCGGACGCTACTCTGGGTCCTGATTTTGGATGGGGGTGGAATAGAAGCAACCTTGTTTACTGAGCCCAATTGTGCTCTTGTTTGATGGTTCCCGTTTTAGCAGACTCAACCTCTGCTGTGGTTCTGATGCTAACTTTTTCCTTGGAACCGCCGGGACCTGTCCTGTGATAACCCCAGACTTTCAAGACCTGGTTTCAGAATTATTTGGCGTTTCCCCCCCTAAGCCCGGGTTCTAATAAGCTGGTTCAGAAGCCATAAGAGGATTGAGTAATCACCCCTCCACTGTGCTGAATACGCGGTCCAAAGACCTGGTTTTCCTTTCCACCCCAAAAGTTTCATGCATGTGGATCTTTTTGGCAGGAAGCTGCACCGCTGCTTGGTTACAGTGCCTTTTCCTGGGATCCGATCCTCCACTTCCAGTCTCCTCCAGCATACTTTGCTAATGACAATTTTTGTATTTTGCTTTTTACAATAAATATTTTTAAATATGTATTGCATTTGGTGTGTGTGTGCACGCGCGCGCCTATTGCAAACTGCCCGGAAGCTGAGCCAGTAATTATTGTACAGCTTGACTAATGTTCACTGACACCATACACTGTTCAAGGCACGTAACACCCAACCTACGGCACATACACCTCTAGCCTGGGCTGACATTTGGGCGACTGGCCTAGGCTAGCTTCACCTTTTATCACTTTTAAGAAGATCATTGTTAGTGTTCCTGATTTTCGGTAAATTCCAAAGGAATCTGGTATTGATCTCCGGGAGTGTGATTTCTATCTTGCTGGGCAGGGGCCCTCCGATATACACTGGTATTTTAATGAATTTACCCTCTGGCGCGGGATTCCGAAACCCTGTTGCTTTGCGCTGTCTTGCTTCATAGACAGACGCATTGCCGATAAGCCACTGCAATCAAGTACGTCAGTGAGCTCTTTTATTTAGTTTCGATTGGAGCTGGCAGAAGAGGGAGTCTTGTCTGCAGGAGCTCGGATTCCAGAAAGGATATTTCACCCGTGTTTCCAATCACTCGCCTGGGTCCCTTCACTGACATCAGGGGTTGCTGTCTCCCGGCATTGTGTGTGTGTGTGACTCTCCAAATGTGGACTACAAATCCCAATAGGCCTGGCCAGCATAGTCAGTGGTGAGGGATCATGGGTGTCATAGTCCAAGGCATCTAGAGATCTGCAGGTTGCAGACCTGTGTTCTAAGGGGAAAGGTATATTGAACTAAATGTGTATGTCACGTTAAGATATGTTCACTTACTGTGCATATTGTGATGGGTGGCAGCTTTTGATTTTCGCAATGGAGGCAGAAATTCCTTTCTCTCACTGAACACCCCCCGTCCCCCCGTAGGTCATGTGACTCATATGCAGGAACAAACATTTTACCATGAAAGTGTTCAAAACATCTTGCTCTGAGAGAGCGATTACTATAATTATGCCTGCAGAGAAAACATTAAACAACATTCCAAAAGATTTTTCCATGATTTTCTTGAAAGGGGCAAACGGGAAGACACTGATACACACACATTCTGAAAAATTTTGAAAACACCCTGGAAGTAAAAAATAAAATAGAAAATGAACCTCCTAATAATTCTGTCTGAGAGTCTCTATTTTTATCACTGGTATAGTTACCACACAGAACAGGCCACTTTATGCAGAAGTCTAACTTTTAACTTCTCATTTGAAATCCAAATATTTTGAGGATTGTGGTTGCTCTTCTATACATGCAAGGGCTTAACTGCGGTCTTTACAACATGAACATTGTTTGCTGTGGGAGAAATGGATTCCCTGTAAAAGGGGCATTGACTTTGTGGAACTAACCTTATTTGCTCAACTTTGATGTCCGGAGGCTACGATTGACGATGCACTTTATCGGCGACCCAACCTTTGCCGGGCCAAAATTTAAACACCATTACAAATTATTCCAGAAAGTTACTCTCCTGTAATGCTGCATTGCCCTTGTCCCTGTGCTGTAAGATATGGACATTTCCTTGTTGAAAGCTACACGTTTAAGGATGGTGATTGTCGGGAGCATTTTAGAGTAGAACCTTGTTGCCTAGTTGTGGGTAGATTTCCCACCCTGAATACTGGAGAATAGAGGAATCCGAACACTGCAACTCGGGAGGCTGACAGACATCCTATCATGGTAATAACTCACGTTGTCGCGAAGTTGGGATATTGGATATACATGAGACATTCGGTGTGTAGAATTGATGGTAGCTGACCAATGGCCCATCGTCATTTTTTGGGATCTTTGAATGGAATTCTCTAGTTGTCCGCCTGAGCTGGAAACCGTGAAGTTCTAGTGATGTCTGTACAGCAGCACTGCAGCGTGATCATGAATTATTTGCCCTTTGGAGTTGACGTGAATGGGTTCTGGTGGTGGGTTTTAAAAACAAAAGTGAAAAGGGACAGTGGATACCACGCGGTTCTCCAGACCAGCCAAGAGGGAGAATGGGGTAAGAGTCCTCTGTCTTTTAGAAGGAACACCTCCTATTAAAGCAAGAACTCAAGTAAATCTCATGTTTTCTTTCAAATGCATTTAACCTTTTTGGTCAATCTGCCACAATGACCTGGAAGAACATAAGTTTGACGGGAGCTGTGGGCAGAGTAACATACTCTTCATACTGTTGGGACAGTACAACTACCAGAACTAGGCCCAGCAAACTCTCTTCATACTGGTTACGTGTGAATACATTTTGTGCAGCAAAGACACTTTCACACATGTGGCAAGCCAAACTGTAACTCGATTCCACACAGTTTTAGAACTTTGTAATTTATAAGTAGTCTCCCCACCATGCTGTTTTTAGCATGTCCCCTCAGACCAGTCGCCTTCTTGTTTTTTTATACATTTTTTTAATTAGGCGGATTTAATTGCTGACGGCTACTTTCAGGACAAACTTATTTGGAGGTACCCTTGTTGCCTATCCATGGCAGACTTTGGACATGGTCACTAGGTGCAAGAAGTTTCTCCAGGAGGGGGCGCTAGTGAGCCCAGCCAAGATGGCTGAAAGCTTGTAAGCTCCCTAGCACAAATCCAGACGGAAAGTCTAACTTTTCCAGTGTGACACTGACACACTGGTGGGTGCATCAACTGCAGGAAAACGCGGAGCAAGGTTCTGTGAAGTATTGTAGCTGGAGCCCGTTATATGATAGGGTGTGTGGAGGAAGAGCGGGCTCTCCTGTTGGTTACAATGCGGTAAGACGTGCGCCAGTGACTGGTGTACTGAGCAGGCCAGGCTAGTACAGTGTAACGTGAGGGATGGCCGGCGGTGGCATTGTGGAATACTCGTGCGACTGAGCACTGGGAGCTCTAGTCCTCGCAATCCCTGCCACTGGGGATGCCAAGGGGGCCCGCGGACAGGAGGGCTCCTGTGGCAGAACCTTGGGTGGAGACCTGGATGATCGTGGTGGGTGCCTGTTGACACCTGCCAGGAGCGACATTGAGCCCGTTTTACCAGCATAACACCACCGGGTGTGCAGAGCACACACAGCGCCCGCTGGTGGTGAAGAATTCAGCACCGGAGAGCAAGGCAAGGTGATGACGGGGGCTGCTCCGAACCTAGAGGAGAGACGCGAGATCCTGCATTGTGCAGATATACACATTGAAGAGCTTGGGCAATCAAGTGTTCAGATCTGACATGCCTCAGACTGAGGCAAAGCCTCGACGTGCAAATCGGAGAACCCTGTGCCTCATGGGCTTGGGAGATGTACCCTGGTTTCAATGGGACCTGTATTTATGCTACCTATGGTACAATACCCGCTACAGGCCTACTAAATGCTGGTAAGATGGGATAGGACTGTATCAATCCTTATTCCCTGCACACTGGTGGGGGTCCACTGTTAAGACGGATTTCTGAACTCAGACCTGGTGGGCAGAGGTTCAGAAGGCCAGCCTAGTAGCTTGGAACAGGGTAACCGACAAGCCAGACCAATCAACATAGCTATGACAGGCGGTCAAGACTAAGTCTCAGGCGGGGTAAGGTTGACTGAAAGACCTCAATGAGCACACAGAGCAAGGACACTTACAAATTACTCCCAGACAGGTGTATATATCAAAAATATAAACCCTTTCATTACAAGGCCTTTGTAACTAAACACACAGTAAAAGAATTGCAGCAATCCCACTAAACTAACACAAAACAATACAAGATATATACAAGACCATTGGGGTCTAATGGGTTAAAGGCACGAAATATTCACAACCTAGAGGGGGAAGGAAAATAGGCAGTGCAGACAGTCTTTAGTCCCCTTCAACATCAAACACACACCTAACTAAGAGGCAGTCCAAACCCTAAGAAGAGAGGAGCCTTATGCTCAATAGTATGTATAGTGCAGGCGCACGCGGTTGTTCCAATTGGCAAATCTGGGTCTCTTCAGGGGTCTCTAGCGGCTCAGGAAGGTGGGTGAGGCGATGAAGAATAGATTCCCACTATTCGAGGAGGGCCTCCACTTGAAGGCTGAGGTGATTCCAAGGTTCAGGAATAGTTCACTAGGACGCAGTGGAAAGGAGAGGGACTCCCAGGGGCCACTCATGCGTAATAATGGATGGAGGCGCTAGGGGCCACCGGTTAAGGTTAGGGTTACTCACCGGCCCTAGGCACACTCCGGACCAAACTTTGCCAGTCAAGTCCACTTCGGTTGCGGGTTCTACTGCGACAATATGATTGCTCTGTGGCTTTCAGTTCCGAAATAGTGAGGATTCCCAAACGGGACAGTGGCGATTTCTCTGCTTCTGGTGGATGGATCAGGCCAGTTTCACTGCAGCAGGCTTCAGGGATCAAGAGGGTCACAAATGCAGCGCACCTGCAAAGATCGTTGCTGCGGCTGGGTAACACAGTAACCGCGTTTACTCCGGTCCTGGCGCACTCATCTCCCGCGTTTACTCCTGTCTTGGCGCACTCATCTCCCTTCAGACCTGGGAATGCCAAGTGTTCGAAATTCGGTGTGAGGGTGCCGGGGACACAGAGTTAGCAGTATACCAAGTTTCGAGGGCCTCCTCGAAACAACAGCAGAAACAGAGCTAAGGTCCTGCGTAAGCTGGTCAGCCCACTGGTTGGCCCAGGGACACTTCTGCGAAGGCCTGCTTGCAGGTTCTGTTGAAGTTGCCGAGAATAGTTGGTCCCACTATTCTAATGGGTCGAAGCATCTTCGCAGACCTTCTAGGACGACCATATGCAGAGGGGTCCCACGGGATGACAGCGGGCTCAGGGTACCAAACCTTCCAGCGGATCCTCAACTCGGCTTCTTAGTTTCAGGATACTTGATCCTATCCTTCGTTCAGTGAGAACTCCAGAGATCGACATGGTTTGGGTGTTTTCAGCCTCATCTTATCCAAAGTTCCCTTCGTGCCAAAACGGAGAGGACCCAATGGGAGATCTGCTCACAAACACACACTCCATACGTGGACCAATCATGGACAATGGTGGTCCCAGGCATTCACCGCATTCGAGACACTATGGCACCCAGGATGTGTATTGAGGACAGACACCTCAGCCCACACCCTGGAGGCACACACACCAGGCATGCAGAAGCCCGCAAAAGCTAGGCGTTTCGCGGGAAACGTCATGTCCAAATAAGGACTGACCCGGGTCGACCCGACCTGGTTAAGGCAAAGGGGCAAGATGGCCAAAGGACAGGACAAAGAACCTTGTGGCATGGCCATTTTGGAGCCAGGCCACCTATACGTGCCATACATGGTTTAAATGGCAGGAAAGGGTTAAAATTGTATGAAAAGATAAGCTGCCCTGTCCATGACACATCTGAACATCTCCAAAAAAGTCCTACAAGAGTATCTAGGGTCTTTGTAATTGACTATGAGACCCCAGTGCACTGCACTGTAAGGTACATTGTGCACTTGTTACATGTTGCAACATTGGAAAAGGACTAAGGGATACAAAGTCTCCCAGTACTGACTGTCTTAAGGGCATGTCAGCTTCCCAATAAAAAGTGAGGGAAAGCCCAGAGGAGTGCAGCAGAAGGCTGTGCTCCCCTGGCAAAGTTAGACTTAGGTGTTTAAACAGCAGCAAAAGGTTTGGGGTTGTATAACTGGAGGGGAAATTACATATAAAATGAAATCTTTCCTAGCATCCACTGAAGCAGATACTGCGCTGATTAAGCAAGCGGATAGCGAGCATCCCAATGGAAATTTGGAGGAGTGTGGCCTGCCCACTGGTGAGACAGCAGGGATATGTGAAGTTGAGTGGTCACTTTATGGTTTCTGAGCTGTGCATGGTACATTCGGATGTGTGGGGAGTCGATTTGGATTGTAGATATATTTTATTTATAGCACGCCCATACACAATTGTTTCAGGGTGCGACGAGGCAAAGAGAGGGGTACAACAGGTGTCTAAATAAGTGCAAGTAAGGGGACTGTAGGGTTGCAGATACAGGCCCAAGTGCAAGGGCTGCCAGGAGGCAGTGCGGGTATGCAGCTGCGTGGGCAGGGACCTGGGCCTGAATTCAGAGGGTAGCCAGATGCCCAGTGCAGAACAAGACAGATCAGCAGGAGAGAGGAAGAGAGAAGGCAGAAGCAAAGAGGAAGGCCTTGAGGTGCTTACGGAACCGAAGATGGGTCTCCTCAAGTTTCAGAGAGGCAGGGAGGCTAATCCAGAGGGATGCACCTGCCGAAGATCTACCACCACCTCCTTGCTTGGAGAAGCGACTGACCATGAGGGAGTTGGAGGAGCGAAGAGCAGAGAGTTGTGAATCTGCATGTACATTCCAGTTTTGACTGAGTAGCTCCTACTATTGGAAAAAGTGTGGATTGGCACTAGGTAGGTGAAGCTACACCGCATAGGGAGAGCTTAGCCCTGAGACGGTTTGCCCGGCGGAGACTCTGAGGTAGCTATTTCTGGTAATCTTCAGCCCATGTGGTGCCTGGCAAGGTGAAGTCGCGTGATTTGGAATCCTATTGATATTTAGGGGATGAGCTGCAAAACGACACATCTTTCCTGCTGCAGAAAGGATAGTGGCAGAGGCTGGGTGGTGTGAGGAGTACTGCAGAAAGATTACTGCATTGAGGCTGAGTGGACTCTAATCAGTGGTGCCCATGCTCCTGAGTAGGTAGAGCTGCCAGGTTCAAGTGCTTTTGTGTCTTAAGCGTCAATGAGGCAGCGAGGAGGAGAAATGCGGCAGATCAGCCCCCTTGGAAACAGTGGGACAGCAAATTCAGTGGGAGGTGGAAACTAGGTGCACACCCTGCGATCGGCGATGCAACGCTATGTCGAAACCGCACAAAGCAGGGAAGCAACAATCTAAATTGCACTTTGATACCCCAGCGCAAGTAAAAAGGTCAAACGTAATTGAGGATCCCCGACAGGGAATCCTCAGCCTTCATCCTTCAACCCTACTGGAGCGTTAAATGATATTAAAATCATGTTTAACCAGCTACAGGCTAGCATAAAATCATTGGATGGAAACATGGACACCCTTACGTGGAAAGTGGACCACATGCAGGTGTTTGGATAGACACTGGGAAAGATTGGATAAGGTTGAGGGACGAGTCTCCACAGTGGTGGATGAATCTGCAACTATGTCTTCGGAACTTGTGCAAGTCAAGAGCTCCCACAAGGAGCTAGCCGATAAGCAGGAAGATATTGTGGGTTCCTGGAGTCCTGGCTTGACCAATCATAGCCAGCCTGCAGAATTACTGCGACAGAGACCTGGCTTTGCGAAAGGCCAGGGAGAAGGGTTCCTTGCTGTACAAAGAGGCTTTTCCCAGACCCTTCAGATACGGTGCAGGCGAGTCGATGAACATACATTGCTGCCTATTGTAATGTTTCAGCTGGAGTTGTCAGGAGGGAAGCAAAGCAGTTGTTGAGTGCTCAGGTGGTTGGGTGGGGGTGGTGTACAGTGGTCCCTGTGCGGAAGCTAATGAAAGTTGCCATTAATGAATGGGGAGGGAATAACTGATGTGTTGTGGTTGCCGGTGGGGCCGGTGGATTGGTCGGTATGGGTTGGTTCTTAAGAGATTAGGTGGGGGGAATAACTGGCATGTTGGGGTTACTGGTGGGAGAGGTGGGCAGTGAGAGTCCGGGGTGTTGCTGGGGAGTGGGGATTGCCCTCTATCAATTTTTGGATTCCTGTTGTTGTGAGCAATGGACATACTGGAAAATGAGGTGCATGTGCGAACGCTTGGAGACTGAGTGACATAGCTGATTATGAGTAAGGCACTCAGAAGTATGACATGGAACGTTAGGGGGTTGAATTGTCCCTCTAAATCCTGCAACATATTACTATACATGAAATGGCCTCAAATTGACATAGCGTTTCTTTAGGGTACTCCTCTAACACCATGGAGTGAGACACGGTTTGGGCAAGTTTGGGGCTATTACAGTATTTCTCTTCCTATTCCTCCTACTCTAGGGGGGGCAGAGGGGTCTGTATACTGATACATAGCTTGGAGGGTTCACGATTGACAGAGGTGGTCCGGGATCAGGAAGGACTGGTGCTACTGGTAATTGGGGGGGGGGGGCTTTGTATGGTCAGGCAAATAAGTTGGTTAATTTCTATGGCCCCAATCAAGACACAGTGGATATATTGGAATGGATATCACAGCAACTTGACAGAAATCCCAACAGTATGATTATATGGGCTGGTAACTACAACGCAGTGCTGGATCCAGATCTGTATAGAACTCAGGGGGGATCTTTAGGTCATACTTAAAATCAGCTCGTACGTTGCAGGATTTTTGTTGGGCGTGGGGATTGATTGACATTTGACGGCCAGGCATGAGGGGGAATATGTTCACCTCCATGGTCCACCAGTCCGCATTGCTACAGGATTACTTTATGATCTCGTATAGAGTGGCAGTGGAGGTTCCCTTTTTTAGCATGTACACTGTCTGATCATGTGCCTGTGGTGCTGGTGTTGGAGATACCAGAGCGCTGGGGTGAACGCCCAGCACGGGTGTTCAAGAGTGGAAGTCTTGACAGATGAGATGTTCCGTACTGAGATAACAAAGGTGATTGATGTGTTCTTTGAGGATAATGTGTGTTATCTGCTTTATATTCAATGGTGTGGGAAATCTTTTAAATGTGTGGTAAGATGGGAGTGTATCTTGAGGGAATCTGGGAAACTGAAACGGATCGGGAGGGAATTAATGGATAGCAAAGCACATATTTGAGGTTTGCAGGCAGTTGTGGAGTGTGACAGACCCCAATGCACAGAAGAAGATTAGGGAGGAGTTGGAAAAACTTAAAGCTGGGGCCCAAAGGGAAGGGAAGTTTATATGAGGAAAGGCTGCTGTTCAGCGATATGGGTTAGGTCAATGCCCCGGTAGGCTACTGGCGCGAGCCGCCAAAGCTGGAATGCCCAGAGAGCATATTCTGTCAATCAAGAACGCGCAAGAGGAATTGAAATTTGTGGATGGAGATATCTGCACAGGCTCAGGTTTCACAATCCGAGATAAGTGGTTTTCTTGATCGGGTGGCGCTGTACTGGTATAATGATGAGGCGAGGGAATGGCTATGTCAACCCATTACTTAACAGGAGTTTCTTTGGGCGATTAAGTCTGGCCTCTGGGAAAGCTCCGGGACCAGATGGCCTCACGTCCAAGTTTTAGAAGTGCTTTGCAGGAAACTGGCGCTGCATCGCCTAGAAGTGCATCGACAAGCTCTGCAGGATGGTTGATTGCCGGACTCTGAGGGAGGCATTGGTCACTGTGCTATTGAAACCTGCTAAGGGGGCTGAAGAACGCTCTTAATACCGCTTATTAATTTAGATAACAATATCTTGGCTTAATAGTTAGCAATGCGGTTGGCACCCCTTATGCATAAATGTGTGAAGTCCGAAACTATTCTGGTTTCATCCCTGGATGGTCCACTTCCCATGGCTTGCAGCAAATATTTGGTTTAATGTCTGCAGTTCTTCAGGAGGATTCTGTAGTAGCGGCGCTATTGGACTTTGAAAAAGCGTTAGATTCAGTAGAATAGCCCCATCTGTTTTCAGTTTTGCAAAGAATGGGTATGGGAGAGGAATGTTCTTCTTTGGTCTAATTGCTGTATACAATTCCCAGCGCACAGATTAGGGTAAACTGCTAGCTTGCATCAGTCATTCCACTAGAGAGAGGCACAAGGCAGGAGTGCCCGCTATCACCAAACTGTTTTATTTAGCAATAGAGCCATTGACCGAGACAATCGGGGATGCCCATGTTCACAGAGGGATACAATTGTACAGGCATAGTGCGGTGGTCTCCCTATATGCAGATGATACGGTGATATACATCAGTATCCTTCATCAGTATATCCTTCAAGTTAATTTAGGACGGAATATGAAAAGTGTTTGAATTTGGGGATTTCTCTGGTCCGAAAATTAATGTTGTGAAATAGGGTATTTTCCCACTCGCAGACAGTACAGGGCAGTTTGCTGAGGAGTTTGGTCTTCAGTGGCATATGAGTTATGCTCGATATCTGGGGATAGATATTGCACGTTGCCCTGAGGCTTTGTACCAGAGAAATTATGAAAAGTTATTGGCGCACACCCGGGATGTGCTGGATAGATGGATGAGCCTCCCACTACTTCTTTACGGATTAAAATCATTGGTAAAAATGGTCCTGCTCCCTCGATTTCTCTGTTTTTAAACCTACAAATAGGAGTATCGAAGTTGTATTTTCGTGAAGTGCAATCTGAGATATCTGTTTATTTGGAGGGCAAACATTTGTGTATATAATGGAAGAAACTGGATGTGCCGTTAGATAAGGTGGGGCTTAGCATTAACAGATCTCGAGGTGTATTATGAGGCGGCTCAGGCAGGATTTTTGGAGTATTGGTTGGAGGGAGGGACAGAAATGAGGCATGTAGAAATGGAAAGGGTGATGTCGGCGCCATCTTTCTTAAGGGCAGTAATATTAATGGCCCCTGCATGGTCATCTAAACCGACGAATATGGTGGAGTTATCTTGTAGATTGTGGGTTCACATTGAGTAAAAGGGGAGAGGTGAGGTTTTGTACCCCCCTAAACTCCCTGTCACTCACACCCCCAGGGTTCGTGCTGACTAGTGAGCTTGGATATGTATGCTGCGTGAAACTGTTGTGCATTGTATGTTTTGGTGACCTTGTCCCGGACAAGCAGTTCCTGGCAGTGGAAGGGTTGCGGAGTAAAGGAGTTATTACGCCTTTCGACATATTCTGTACTTCGTGTTAAGGAACTCACTGAAGAGCCTATTCTCAACCTTTTTGGGGGAACCAGAAGTAGCAGCTACATTGGATGAGGTGGTAGAGCGGGCGGATACCAGTAAAATTGTGTCCCACCTCTACGGTAAAGCACCGGGAACTAAACTGTGGTGGGCAGAATCATCTCTTCTACTCTGGGAGGTCTGTGGCTGGTACTGTGCATGAAGATATGTGGAAATATTGCTGCGCGTAGATGAGGCAGATTGCCCTATATAGTATGTTCGAAGTAATTAATTTAAAAGATCTCCATCAGTTCTGTTATACCCCAACAAAATTACATACAGTGTTTCCTGACAACTCGGAAAATTGTGCCATAACACCAGTAGATTGTGTGCATGCAGCATGGGGCTACCCTCCAATATTTCAGTTTTGGTAAGGGAGAAAGGGTGGGCCGAGAGTGGCGCTACTGGGATATATTAAGCCTATTGCCAGGCAGGTACGGAATCTAGTTGAGCTATTACTGCTGTTGGCTAAACGGATGGTGGCAATGGTGTGGGGGTTGAGCGAGAAGTCCCACATTGGTGCAGTGGAAAGAGGATATTCTTAATGGCAGTGAAATGGAAATGGAATACGGGAGACTAGTCTCCCCCCCTCCTCCTCCCCGTGCCAGGCCTAAATATAACTGGGGCCGCCCTTATAAGCAATACCTCATTCTGCAGGGGGTGAGCTCTCATCTGAAGAGGGGATACCTTGAGTGCATACTGACAGCAGTCTGGGAGGGATTTGGTATATACTGGTTATATAATGAAGAATTAATGCCTATTGGGGGAAGAGGTACAATTGTGGACATTGAGATATCTGGGAAATAATGGCATGATGATAAACATGCTCAATGTGTGATGACAAAGGGAAACTAAGTCATGATATGTTGGGGGCTAGTGGTGGGGGCAGATTCACGGAACCACTGTCTTTTTTTTTTTTTTTTTTTTTTTTATTGTAACAATTAATTTTTTACAAACTTTAATTACAAAACACAAACAATCACATCACAATACACTTCACTAGATGATTAAGACACACATAGGTCCACACATACATATGGGTTCAACCAATACTGTAACCCGTATGCTTCAAGATGTTACGGGGCATCTCCCTACTCCAGTAGTTTTTCCAAAAAATCTATCACTGCACAAGTTAACATCACATTGTTTCCAGTTAGCACCCTCCACCACCACTCCTCCATATTAATGTTAGGTGATACAAATCTGCCCAAAAAGCAAATTCGTTGAGTGGTTATTGTGGGACATTCCATGATTAGATGTTTTAATGATTCTATTTCCATTGTACAGAATCGACATAGATTGTGAACGAGCTTCGGATCTTTTCTTCTCCACAAAACTTCTTTGGTTTTATATACATTCAAACGCAGCCTCAGAAACTTGTTCCGATGCCATCTGGAAGGAAATCTTGATAGATATCTTTGGACTTTGTCTAGGTAGTTACAAGACATACCCAAGTTCAGAGATGAGGACATTGACAAACGCTGTTCTTCGTTTAAGATCCAGTTCCATTGCCGTAACTTTTTCTTTGCGAGTTGTGGCATTATTACCATTTGCCATGAGATGTCAGCTATTTTCAAGATATTCCTGATTTTATTTGCCCAAGACAAGAGAATTCCTCCATGTGGATTTTTAGTCGTTGATTCAAATATTTTGTACGCTGGAGCAACGCTGGAGCAATTTTTGATAGCTGCATCTTTCGTAAAGCTGCAATTGATTTCCATTGAATTGTTCCATGTAATGGTTCCAGGCCCAGTTCATATCTTATTGCAACAATCGGGGTACTGCTTGGAAGTCGCAATATTTTCTTCCAAAATTTGCCTTCCAAGATGGCCCAAATTCGATGGTCAATGTTCCAACCAGCTTCCGCCCCATACGTTATTGTGGGAATTACTTTTTGTATATAGAAGGTCCGTAGTGGTTGGAGGGTAAATTTACCATATTCAAAATGCAGCTTTTGGCCTTGTATTGTCAATATGGACATGCGATGTTTCAATTCTGCTACCCATACTGATTCACAGATCGAGCTGTTTATTTGCACGCCTAAATATCGGATTGTTGATACTGTCTCAATTGTTTCGCCTGCTACAGACCACTTAAACTGGTTGACTTTCTTTTTTGCTCCTGATGTTATTGCCATGATTTTTGATTTTTTTCGTATTAATTGCAAGCTCATTTTCTTGAAAGTATGCAACTAAATTGTTCAAGAGTCGTTGCAGACCAATTTGGGTCAGGTCGAACAACACGATATCATCTGCGTAATATGCCCAGCTGATCTCCTGACCATTCACTTTGGGTGGAAATCGATGAGTATTTTCCAGATTGCCTGAAATATCTGAAATTAATAGGTTGAACAATAGGGCAGCTAATGGGCACCCCTGTTTAACGCCCTTAGAGGTTTTTATTTCATTTGTCAGATTTCCTGTAGCATCCAAGCGAACTCTTGTAGTGGTATCATTATGTAACGCGATCAATGGTTGAAGCAAGGCTGGCGGGCAAGACCATGATTGTAGTTTCATCCATAATTTATCACGGTTTATAGTGTCAAAAGCTTGACGCATGTCTATAAAAGCTATAAAAAAGTTCTTTTTATTTTTCAATGCGTCAAGCTTTAATAGGCTTAGTATCAACAAGTTCACCTCCGTTCCTGTATCTTTAGTAAAACCTGTTTGTCTACAATCCATTCGCCCAGATGCATATGCCCAAGACGTTAACTTTTGTTGCAGACATGTTGCAAATATTTTTCCTATAGTGTCCTGAAGGGCAATAGGGCGATAGTTGTTCGGATCGTCCCTATTACCCTTCTTAAAAATAGGCACAATAACAGATGTTGCCCATGATGCTGGAATGGTTTTTGATGTCGATATCAGTTGGAAAAGGTTCTCGATGAAGTCAGCCCAAAGTTCCTTTTTTTCTTTGAACATCACATTTGACAAGCATTCAGGGCCTGCCGCACGTGAGTTTTTTAATTTTTGTATCAATGTCAAAATTTTATCTTTTGATTCAACTACATCCCAAGGTTCTGGACAGACCACATTTACTTTCTCTATTTTTCCCAGTTTGCCGTTAAAGACTAGACTGAAGTGCTCTTCCCAGGCAGATGCAGAAATACCATTCGATAGTCTTGCCTCTTGTATTTGTATTTTTATTTATAACGCGCAAACCAACAGGCCCGGAGGCATCAGGGCGCACTTGGCATAGTGATCCTGTATTCAGGATAGACCAAAAATCTTTTACTTTATGTTGTACAATCAACTTCAACATAAAGTTCTGCTCTTTCTTGATCTCTTATTAATTTAAATGATTTGAGCCAGTTTCGATATTTTACCTTTCGTTTTCTGATTTTCATCGCCATATCACAGCCTCCATTTTTTTCAAGTCTTATGTCTTTGGCCAATTGTTTTTTTTCCGAGCTAACCAGCGCACTGAATACATATTTGTTAGTTGGACAAACATTCTTTTGCTGTTGTTTTTTCATACAGAATTGTTGCAGCAAGGGAGAAAAGTTTATTCTTGTCGCTAGATCATTAGACGAGTTCTTAAACTTTTTGCTCAGCATCTGTATTTGTTGATTGTTTATTCTTAATCTGTTAGCTCCTTGATTTATCTCAAGTGGACAGTTATACGTTAGTTTTACACCACACCTTGTCATTTGTAAGGTCAATACCAGTGCATGGTGATCGCTTTTAGATGACTTGTGTATATCCAAACGTTCAATATTCGACCAATGTAAAGAACTGATCCAAAAATAATCTATTGTTTTTTTACAGTTCTTTCGCTGCCATGTGAAACAAGGTGGAATATCACTTTGTACTCTGCCATTTACCATTTCGCAGTTTCTTGCTTTTAGGGCTTGACTCCAATAATCACCTCTTGTCAGCCCTAAGGGGGCTACAGATGAACTTACTTGCCGATCTTCATACCAAGAATAATTAAAATCTCCACAAATTATTATGGCAAGATTTGAGCATGTTATTAAACACTGATCGATGATTTTTGTGACAGCATTAATAAATTGTGGTGTAGATATCATTACAGGATTCCAATATATATTTATCAAAAGCATACATTTCACATCCACTTTTATTTCTGATTCCATCACCAGCAACGTTCCTTGAACATAGATGTTTGGATTATGTATTTTGATAACTTTCCATCCATAAGCATTGTTAAGAAGTGCCCCGAAAATGGCCGTCCTGATCTGTTTTTACCAGCTGCATTTAGTAATATAGTATAACCATCTTTTATTGGGGTTTCACGCAACCAGGTTTCCTGTAGAAATATTACAAAATTATTCTCCATGGGTAGAGACCATTCTTGGAATAGATGATTAAAACCTCTGGTGTTCCATGAGATTATATCACACGATTCCTCTCCACTGTGAAATGTAAATTATGAGGTGAAGGCAAGCGTCCCCAACCAGCACTATCCTCCCCGCAATGAGAGACAATGACGGACTCTCCCAAGTCGGGAATAAAGCCAAGACAGAGTGCGGGTGAGCTTAAGTGGGAGTTTATCAATCAGAATAGGGCATGCAAAGAACTCTGCAAACTTCGAGAGCGCTCTGTCTGACAATAGCAAAGACAGGCGTATATATTTACAAAAAACGTCCTAAGAACCTACATACTATAGGGGGCACAAGTTCGATGGGATTGGGTGGCGATGACTAACTATAGGTGCTGCTGTGATGTGGTTGGCTTTGGCTGGAGGACGTCACTGGTCAGCCTCGTGGGTTGGGCTGGGCCTGGCAGGTTGGCTGAGTTCATCCGGGCGGTGTTGTTGTGCCATCGCGGCCAGTGTCAGAGATGAATGTCTTTTCCTGACTTATTTGCCCTGGGCCATGCACACCGCAGTCATTCAGTCATTGCAATATTATCTTCTTTAGTAAATCTTCCAATAGGTTATTCTACAGGTTAATGCAACACAGGAGGAATGCACCTTGTGAGGGGTCTGATGGTCATTCGTCAGGGCATGGTTACCAGTGTCCTGTTGACCGGAGACATACGTTGAGGGGCTAAGCTTCAGGGCATGGGACGGGCGGTACATGCCTTCCTGTCTTGTTAGATGTGGTTATGAATGTGCCGCTGTGTGTTGCCACAGTATTGGGTGTCCTGATTGCACAGGGCCATAAGTCTAAGATGATCCGGTGGGTTGTGGGGTTTACGAGGGGGCGCCTTTGGAAGTGTGTGTTCAGGCAGAGGTTTACTGCTGTGCTGTAAATAATGCAGGTGGCGGGCCGTGGCCTTGGGTGCTGCAGAGGGGGCTACAAATCTTTGAAGCGGCTCCAGTCTGGTTGGGGGAGGTGGAGCAGCGCGGCGCGGGCCTCTGCTCTCATGTTTTGGCAGTCTTCGCAGGGTGGGAGGGGGAATGGCCTTGCACATATTCACAAAGGTATCTTCCTCGTGTGTTGCCGGCTTTTAGAGGTGAAAACATCACAATCATTTAAAGACTTTATAATATTTGTTTGAATACATTTCAACTTTGCTGGATGTGTCTCGATTATATCCAGTCTGAGCACCTTATTCGTACACTATGTTTTAACAATTACAGTATTTAGTTATATGCATATACATTTGCAGTAAGTGAGGTAGTAGTGAGGTTGGTGGAGTACATAGAAAATGACCCGCCACCGTACGTGACGGTGGTGGCACACAAGGGGCTTAGACATACACGCATGACCAGTGCATTCTCGCACATCCTTCACATGAGCCCTCTGTATGGTTACATTCGTCTTCTTGTGTACTCTAGCAGCATTAGTTCAGTTATGGCGCGGGACTGCGGGGTGTACGGTTTTCAATGATACATATAGAGAATAATCCCCCGGAATGCTTTTATCATTTGCACACCTCTGCAGGGGTGTGGGTCCTTCATTGCTGGTGTCATGTAAACATGCGTTTCTTACAATAATTACACAATTTTACAGGTCTCTTTAGTAGAAGTAGTTTTATGGAAAAGATACACGTATTACACGTAGTTTTTGACTTTCGTCTTTGGGTATTTTTCTGCTTTCATCGGATGACCATTCTACAGTTCTCCCCATCACCCTGGCCTCGCTGACCGGGTCATGCTGGGAGCAGTGATACACTGTGGACGGTGAAATGTTACAGTGTTAGTATCTTATGCTAGCTCATGTCCGTTTTGTTCGTGGGAACGGGCTCACAGCGGATCTGCCAGGGTGCTGCGGCGACAGGAATAATTGAAGCTCTCCGAGGGTGGGGGCCGCGCTACAGTGCGCTGAGCTCACACCATCTTTGATAGACAAAATGGTTTCTGGGCCTAGCTAAATTCAATACGTGTGGGCAATGTCTTCAGCAGGTGAACCCTCCACCACCTGGGCCCGGGTGGTCTGAGGGGACGCCCAATGAGCCATGGCCCTCACCTGGGGAGGGGATGTAGGCAAGGGGGGGTCTTTTGGACCACTCCTCCCCTACAGAGGTCTGCCTAAAGTTTGCATTTCCTCTTGAGTTTTTGTCATTTCTTTGTAGGTATCGCACTTCATTAGATGATTTTGGTGACTTCAGTTTAAAGTGCTGTTTTAAAACATCTCTTCTATATTCATTTGAGGATTGAGCGCTCGCTGATGACAAATTACAGTTTGCTGCTTTTCCATCTGGATGTCAAAACCATAAGCTAGAAGCTCATCCTTTGCAGCGAATAGAGTTTTTTCTACTGCGTACGATTTTATGTGCAGGAATATTCTATCAGCAACATCCTCTGAAATGTATTCCACAATGACAATATCATCCAAAGTAATTAGCCGAAGTGATGGTATTGTGTGCAATAAGTGCATCAAATTTCTTCGGTTCAAATTGATGTCCTTGTCATCAGGAAAGAGATTTTCTACTCTAATCTTCCAGGTCTTTGTTTTTTTTTATCATCAGAGGACCCTGACCTCATATTATTCTTGAGTTGATTTTGAATCTTCATTTGAGCTGAAGTCATTTTTGGATTAAATTTATGGCTATTTGAAGATCTGGCTTGATCAGGCATTTCTGCAGTGTCTGCTGTCACATCTTTAACGCTTGGATTTGAGGCAACCATCAAGGCTTTCATTCCTCCATTCCTTGATACTTTTCCTACTCCACGCTCCGGGACTTTAGAACTAGCTAAATCAGCAGGTTCCTGATTATTAGGTCCACCACCTGTGGTCACACTAGCTTCTTGAGCCATCTGGGCCTGATGCTGCGACCCTCTTCCACCAATAGAGCTCATAGTATTATCTGACTCGATGGAATATGTTGAAAGATCACATAAATCGATTGATTCGTCTTGTCGCTCGCTGATCTCCAAATCTGAATCAATTCTGGCTCTTTTCCTTGAATTTTGTATTTTGGTAGCAGTTTTCTGATCAGCTGCTTTTGACACTTTGGATGGCACATCAGTTTGCTCTTGGTGTCTCATCTGTAATTTCTTCATTTTATTACGGTCAAATAGCCCCAGTTGTTCAGGAGTAGGTAGGTTTCGTACAAATTGTTTGGTATTAGTTGATTTGCGTTTTGCACCTTTTCTTGCAGCCTTAGATATTGATTGTACATCTTTAGGTTTATTTGAATCAAGACGCTTTTCCTCCAAATTCTTCGCGGAACCGGTAAAGATTCCAAAGGATGGCTGCTTTAACTCACTTGACGCTCTTTCTTTAGTTGACTGCTTACTTAGTTGGTTAGCGTCAGTTACCAAAACCTCCCTTAATGTGTTAGTGCTTACAAAGTCATTTGGGAATGAAACATGACTCACCACAATAGCTGGAACATTTATAGTGGGAGTTTCGGTTTGCTTCTTCCCAGAAACAGCAGGACCTACTGCTCTATCAGAGTTTGGCACATTTGATATTTCACTCAAAGCGTTACATGGCACATTTTGTGATCCAGTACTTTTAGCAGAAGTTAGAGACCGAGAGGTAAGTTGAGTGGATGTGTTCCAAGCTGCCCACTTTCCTTATTGTCTTTATGCCACAGCCATTTCATGCATTCAAGAACAGCATTCATAAGGGTTGCATTATCAGTATGCGCACTTGATGCTAGATCACCTAGCCGGTAATGCCATTGCGATGAAATTTCAGCTTCTCTTTCGGTTCGAGACTATAAGGTATTGTTATTTTGTTCAAGTTTTTCCAATTTTTGCAGGATGGTAGACAGTTGTGTACCTTGCTCTTTTATAGAGTCATTTGAAGACTCATACAGTTTCGTAAAAGGGATTAGTGCTAGGGAAGTTGCTGCCAGCACATTATTATGTATTTGAATGCCTGCAGCCACTGATAGACTCGCTTTATTGTTCCGTTCTATGTCGTGATCATATGTTTGAGCAGGGTCAATACTTGGTTGTGTTATATTAGAGCTCATACTAGTGTCCAAGTGCGACTGAGAGACACTCTTTGTTGCCAAACCTATAGACAGAGCTTCTAGTAAGGTAACATCATTGCTCAATGCAGCTTGATTTTTTAAAATCAATCCCTTCGCCAGAGGTGTACTTGTCTGGGTCTGAGTCTTTGTTCGCAAATGTAAGATTGATTGCTGCAACTTTCGCAGCTCCTCGTCGCCCGTTGTAGGTTTCGACTGTGGCTGAGATTTTGTCTCTAATTTAGAACTGAAGCTGTTTATTAGCTTGTCTTTTATTTGTTGATAATCAGCTGTCAAACGTTCCGCTAAACGTGCTTCGCGAGCTACTAAATCATGTCCTGATAGTTTATTCAAGTTTACTGGAGCTGTTTGACAATCTACTGCTAATCGTTTCTGTGCAGGAATGACATTCACAAGTTGCGAAGCAGTACTGGTTGGCTGACATATCTGACTATTACAATGTTGACGAGCTTCAGTCAGCATAGCATTTTTGTGCACCAGAATGTCTTTCATTTTGTTTTGCAAATCTCTTTTAGCTTCCGTTGTTTCATCGGAATGCTTTTTTGAAAGCTCTTCTCCTTTAGTTTGTCTTTTTCAAACTTAGACGAGGCAGCATATTTTTTTCTGAAAGCAGCATTAAAGGCTTTTTACTTATCCTTTCATTTTGCAAAACATGCAATTTCGGAGCGTAAATCACTTCATTTTGAAGAGCAGTGTTTCCGCATAGATTTTCGTGCGGACATTATAATGACACACATTCGTCTTCTACTAGAAGTGAAGGATTAAGTGGGGGGTTAAACACTAACGTGTTCAGCCTCGCTGAATCGGCGGATACATGAATTTGGAGAAGCTCGTGGTCTGTTACATCAAAGGGTGATAAAAATGAAGCCGTATTTATTTCTATAGCTTTATCACCCATAGCCTCTTTTGACTCTAAAACGCAAGTGAAATTGACATCCTTATCGACAGGGTTGCTTTCTACAGTGTTTCCATTTGAAGTCACTGCTGCTAATGTTCTCTCATTTGCCGCTCGTAAGTTGGCTTTATAGCATGCAACTGGAGCAGCATCTATTAATGGAGCACCTTCTGTTGTTGCCACACAGCCATTGTTTATTTCTTCTACTACCAACTCAACTTGTGGCAGTGCTGATATTTTTTTAGCACATTTCCATGCCTCCACCTGTATTCCATTACCGCTAACAATCGTTTTTGCTAGGGATTTTAGCGAGGGAACACCCTCGGTTGAGGTCAGTTTCAAATCTTCCAAAGGCAAATGCAAATGTTTATTCATCACATTTCCGCTTACCTTGCTGCTGGTAACCGCGGCACTTTCATTGCTGCCTTCCATCATTCTATCATTAGTCACGCGTCTATCTAGCAGCGTGCGTTGACGAGTGAAAGGGCCAACCATACTCCAGACTCCTGGACGGTCTGGGAGCAGACTGGGGCCGACTGGGACTCTCCTCGGGACTCTGCGCGGCGCTCCGCGCCCGCCAACACCTTTCAAGGTGGAGTCTAGGAGCCTCAGTCAAATGTTTAAAGGGGCTAACACAGTGAAAAGCACACAAAACAAACGCAGGTCGTTGCTGCAGCTCCTCTCTCTTGCAAAAGGACTGGGGCAGACTGGGACTCTCCTCGGACTCCGCGTACTTATTTATGTCATGCAGCAGTTTAATATCGGCGTAGATGATAGGAAGAGTTTGTTTCCTGCTTCCACTGCAACACAGCGGACCACGGCAGACCACTAGCCACTCAGCCACACTCCGCTCTGCTGTCTCAAGGGCTAATGAGGCTTCACTGCTACGAGTACAAACAGTGCTCCGCCTCCAACAGTAGAGCCAGAAAAGACTTCCAATGTCATCGGCACCACGGCAGACCACAAGCCACTCAGCCCCACTCCGCCTGTCTTTTGTTTGTTGATGTTATGAAAAGAGTTTTAAAAGAAATGTTCTCCAGATCTGGACATCCTTTTGATATCGCTTATGCTTGCATGGTCGCCCCATGTGAGGCAAATGGTGACTTTTCGGGAGACCATCCTTGGGTTTTGAGTTGGAACAGGAGCTGCAATTTTGATGGGTAGTGTTAGGGGCTTTTTTCAACTTTCCCTCAGCATATTTTCTAGGCTGACTTGAGGTGCATAAAGCCTTTTTAGCTTCATGTATTTACACAACACATTTAGTGGTCTCCTCCCATCAACATTTCTCCCAAAGGGTGTCTTGCCGTGTTGGTGTGGCTATCTGTGATTGGACAGCCATTAACGGTTTGAATGGTACAGATCCTTCCGTTTGCAGGACTGGTGTTCAATGCTTCCCCCCACCCCTCCTGACCTTCCCCCTAATCCCCTCCCAACTGGCAGATTTTGGGTAAGCTGGAAAGGTTGATCACTGGAACCAAGAATTCAAAGACGCAAAGACTGTATTTGGGGACTGCTACTGGAGCGAACCAGTATTACTTAAGCAATCCACTGGTGAAACTCTGCTGCCTCTCCTGTGACAATGGAAGAACATTGTTGGTGTCTTCCTCCCTTGGACTGGTGGGATCAACTAGTCTTGCATCTGTATCCTGCCATTGGTAGACTAGTGCTCTCGGGCCCTCAATTTGGCGAAGTCCCTCTGCTGCAATGGACACTCCTGTGTTGGGGCTAGACCCTTATCTGGTAGCCCATAACAAAAACACAACCTGTATCTGCTGCTCTCAATCCTAGAGGGGCAACGCTGGAGCCTGCTTTCTGCTGAGGACTCTGGCTGATCCTGCTGACCCGTGGCCGGCGTTTCTTTATCTTCCTGTTCGTTTGACCCATCCAGCTGCAAATCTACTGAAGACATCCCTGAACCAGAGATTAGATCTGCCACCTAGCTGGACCCAAACCCAACACTATCTTGAGCCACTGCACCAGCAACACCTGAACCTTTACCTGTGGGACGAATCACAGAAGTGCTTCAATGATGATTCTCACTATCCCAGTGGGTGGTGGTTTGGAAAATCTGAGTTCAGTGTGGAATTGCTTATACCACATTTGATGCCCCCTCTCCCCACCCCCCCCCCAAACCACCCAACTATATATGGATTGCATGGGCATAAAGTCTGGGCTGGTCCTGAAAATCCGTCCTAACCCAGAGTTAGGTGCACGGCCATGGAGAATTTTGTACACTGGGACAACTTTTTTGATATTAAGCCCTTGCTTAATCGAGGGCCAGTATAAAGAGTTTAAAGCTGCTGTTAAGTGGTCCATTTACTTTAAGCCATTGATAAGCCCTGCACCAGAGTTCTGGACTATTCAACATAGGCTGATGTTTTGGCTGGTGGTGTGAGCGGAGTTTTGTTGGCCTTTAGTTGATAAAATAGTTGCTGGAGGAGAGGACCCAGAACTATGGCAATTTCTCATGGCTACAACAGTTGAGTTTATTATCAATGAGCAGTTTGAGGTTATGCTGCGCATTATTTCTGACTTCCCTCTGTGGCATTAAGGATCGCCCACATCAAAAAAAAAGACTTCCAGTTTGCAAAGCTTAAAATAAAGCACCTAGAAGGACACATCAATGGTGCTCTGTCAAATGGCCACATTGTTTCGGGTGTGACGAAATGACTTCTGTCCTGCAGGACTACAAGGACAGTGGTGTCTAAAGTGCATATCCAGCCCTCCAAACTGCTACATACCAAGAGAGATCCAAGTTATAAAAGGAAAACACAGAGATCTATCTCCTTCGCCTTTTGAATTGTATTCAGTAGCAACCCAAACCGCAATGGTACAACAGTCCAAAATAAGGGGAAATGTCCAAGCAAGGTTCTATAAAAATAGATATACTTAAAATAAACACACCAGCTGCATAAATGACCAAATAGAAATGCACTACACAAAACCCACCCCAGAGGAAAGAACTCACAATAAGCAATGATATCAAGACAGAGCACCCGGAGTAATAAAACGGGTGTGAAAGGAACCACACATTTCTTTAATGTGTTCTTGGGTGTAAAAAGGAAGTCCTAACCAGTCTCGGGGTTAAAGGATGGACCAAGAAAGACAGTTAATAGTCCATAATACCTTTTGGTGGTTCTTGATGGTTAGACTGCGCCAAACTAATCTCGGTATGATTCGTGTCGTTCTAATGTATCCGTCTCATTGTTCTAGAAGGGGGACGGATCTACATCCGTGGTCGACCTGAAGTTCATTGTGGTTCTCATTAACAGATTACCTTTTCTGAGAAGGGATTAAACAATTTAAAAAAGCCAGCGCTTCTACATCCTTGCCCAATGGTAATCCGTTACAGGATTTATCACCACTCAGTGGCAGGATCTTCATCTCTGAGATGTTAAGATGGTTCCATTTTAGTTGCCTCTGCTCTTTGAGGTGTTTGAGGCAATTCATTATTGAGACAGTGGGCCCATGTTCCTCCCTTCTTTTGTTCACAATTGCAACTCTTTTGACTTACTTAAGATATGTGGTATCAATTTTAACCTAAAGCACCCAGTTCCAGGGGTGCTTCTTAGGCTCCCCATTTTATATCATCAGTTTTAGTGAGTAATGTGGTGGCAGCTGTACCTTTTCATTTTGGCTTCACCAGGGGTGGGAGCCATTTCACTGCATGTATTCATTGTGGCACCAATGTGTGTGTTTATTTATTTTTAAATCCTGCTCTTGGAGTTTTGTATTTAGGTGTTTTTTTTCTGGAGAACCAAGAGGTAGGCTCAAAATGGATTTTCTGAACACGCATGGCGGCCTCCATATTTGTATTAACTGGTTTAGGCCAGTAAAAGTTCCTGAGCCTCCCTTTCATTTCTTGCGGGTTTGGTCTAAGCTGAGTGGCAGAGTCAAACAGTACAGTGGGCTACCAGACTTCTTCTTTCCTAGTTCCCTTAAGTGATTGGTGGGCTGGCTTGGGCCCCGCTTTTTGCAATGTTACTTGAGGCTCTGCTTGGTCCCTGCTGTTTCCCGTGGCTCTTGCTCTTCAACTTGGGGAAGCAGCTGGTCTAACCTTCTGGGGGAGGTTTCCTCAAATGGATTTTTGCATTTTAGGACCTCACTTGATCATACTGGGTGTAGTAGTTTGGGCATAAAACAAATAACCATATAATATCCAATATTGTTTTAATTTTATTTAGTACATATGGTTTATAGTAAACCTTTATACATTTGGTACTTCAATTTGTCTATTTAAACACATTAATTTACTGTTTTCAAATGCTGTTTACCAATCACAAAAAAAAATTCACACCCCACAACATTCTAAAATAGTACAATCTGATATCACATTAAAATGTCACGTTGCACATTATTTGTATCCATACTTTATTCCCTGTTTCATGCCATACATATGGAACCTCACCAAGCAATTCATATACACCCCTAATAAAGTGCACAAGTGCAAAATAAATGTGCCTACTAGTGTCTGAAAACAGAGCCCATAATGATTCGCCACGATGGACTACTATGGCGGATGTGAATTTCTGAAGCCACCGTTCTCTAAGCGGGTTTACTTTCTGACATTCTGCGACCAGATGTTAACAAGACTCATTGTTATACTTGCATAAGCCACATTGTCTATCCTCACTATTTACACCTCGCATAGTACTCACAGCACCTAAGGTACATAATGTATTAAGCCTAAATCTCATGTATGTTGCTCTGACCTTACGGTCTTGCAATAACTGTAAGGAGTCCGGTAGGTCGTTAAATTATAGACTTAGTTTGTGGTGATCTTATGTCTTGTATTTTCGAATGATGTCACCAATCCCACAATTTAACTTTCTGTTTGACCAAATTAGAGTTAATTACTGAGGATCGATTTTGGCACACTTGGTCCATCTAGAGTTGCTGTTTCAAGCAATTTGCTTCCACCCACCTTGGGACCGTGTCAAGGGTATTCCCCCTTCAAGGAGGGCACACCCCCGTGTCGGCGGCTCGGGAGGGCCCTTCCGTGTGGGCCGCTCTCCCCTCCGAGTAGAGCAAAGGCCGAGCAGAGCTAATTACTGATTCTTCAAGAGAGATCCCGATGTCTAAAACATTCAGAGTACAAGTTGTTTAAAGTTCCTGCTTGGATGATGTTACCTGGATCCTCAAAGAGGGATTGCTTAATTGGACACAGTATTTTTCTTAGTATCCTCAGTTTCTTGTAGATGACGATCGAGTCCAATGATTGCAACCCAAGTTCAACTCTTAAAAAGACAATTGGAAGGGACCCATGGAGCCACAGATGGCGCTTTCACATGGAGCCCTCCATTCTATCTAAAGAGTACTTATTGGAAATGTTTAGTACTTCTAGTCCATATGTCAGCATTGGTATAATTCTGCTCTTAAAATGTCGGAGCGTCCGCAATCTATAGGCACAATATATAACGTATATTTTGCACAGCTGGATGCGTCAGGGTACATCTGAGTCTCTCTATGACTTTGCCAGGCCTTTTAGCAGAGTAGAACAGAAAACCCAAATAAACAATATGATCAACAATTCTCAAGGGAACACCCCCCAAATACCACTTGTATTTGTTCCTCCCTTTCCTACAGGCCATTACAGAAGATTTAGTGGCATGCCATATAACATACCCTGGTATGGGTTTTTCTCCAGCATGGGGTCTGGCATGGATTCACATGCTCATGAATATTCCCCGTCGTCAGGCTGGGAATCCTCGGTAAAGAAAAAACCAGTATCAGTTTCGTTTCTGATCTGTCTTTCGTAGTAATAACCAATCACTGGTCTCTGCGTCATACTGACCACAGCCAATGACTGCCCTCTACCTAAGCACCGCCTCTGGCAGCCATCTTCAGATTTTTACCGCACGTTCATGTGTTGGGATCCTCGTGCTATTGCTCTCGAGCGTTAGTGCTATTTTTTCGCGCTTTTCACAAAAAAACTTCGATTCTTTCGGTCAAAAGAGCCTCAAGCTCCACCGATCCTACATCCGATCAACGGGGACCCGTGTCGGATTCATCTGTGCCCCTCAAGGGTGAAGATTTCGTCGAGCTACACTTCGGAGGACTCCAGAAGCTTCTCAGGCCCGGTCTCGGAGATGGCCCAGGAGAAGGGAAGCTCGACGCCCGGAAAGCTGTTCAGGGTCTGCCCTGGATGCCAGCTGCAGAACGTCTTCAAGGAGGACGAACACTCTTTCTGCCTTTACTGCCTTCATGAGGACAAGACGCACGTGGAGAAGGACTGTGCGTTTTGCGGCAACATGTCGGAACGGACCATGAAGGACCGCCATCAACGTCTCGCCAACTGGCTGGAGGGTAAGAGCCCGTCTGGCGAGAAGAAGAAGAAATCCGAGCGGTCTTCTAAGACCTTTGAGGGCGCCCCGGCGACGGGGGCCCAACATAAGGCCAAGCACCGTGAGTCCGCTGGCACCGGGAGCGCCGAACGGTCGGGCTCTACGGGCGCCAGGCAGGGCGCACCCTCCCCGGCACCATCAACCACGAGCCAACGCTCTGGGTCGGGTAAGAGGAAGGCCGAGCACCCGGCGAAGCTCCTGGAGAGGCCCCGGTCGAGCTCTAAGGCAGAGGAGGAGCGTGGCAGTGCCCCCTCCCTCAAGGATAAGGCGGTGAGCGCACCTAAGGTGGTGAAGGCCTTGATCCATCCGACCAAGCCCTCTATCGAAACGGTCGCGGCGGCCCTGGCTCAGCCTGTGGTGGCTGCACCAGTGGTGGCGACCTCAGGGCCCAGAATCTCCCTGCCTCCTCGGAGGGAGTCTTCCTTTGTGCCCATCGATAGGACCCCCGTGAAACCCTCCGTGGGGAAGAAGAAGGGGGGGGCAGGGCGTCGTCGTAGAGTCGGCCTCAACCTCAGAAGAGGAGCTGATCGAGGTCTTAAGCCACGGCCTAGGCGTGGAAGAAGGCCAGCCCGTCGGAATGGACCCTGACGCAGGTGACGACGACGACATCGTCGAGGATACCGACGGGGCCCCTGCTCGCCCGTCGGATTCCCCTCTGCCAGCGCCGCAAGACAACTCGGCGGCCATTTTGTTGGCCATACAGTCCTTATGCTCCGAGATAAGGACGAGGCTACCGTTACCGACGGAGGAACCTCTCCCGTCGGGGGATCCAGAACCGGGACCTTCTGGTGTTCCCCCTACCAAGGAAAGAAGGATCCATCCACCACCTCCTTTTCAACCATCGCGCCCCTTCCAGCCCTCCTCCCCGTCCACCCGAGGGGATGATACGGGGACTGACACGGCAGCGACGGGTACGGACGACGAGGCATACGACGAGGATTTTCCGTCGTCGCCTCCCACCAGGGCCTCTCCGCCCGACGAGATCGGATCTTTCCACTCCATGATCTCCAGGGCTTCCGAGCTTTTCCAACTCTGCCCTGAGGAGAAGAAAAAGGAAGGCTTCCTTTATCAGCGGCGCGAGGCCAAGAGGAAGACGGTCCTCGCAGTGCCTCTGTTGGACGACATTTGGGATGAGGGCCTTTCCCTCCTCAAGAACCCTTCCACGACGCCAGCTAGAAGAGACCGGTACGAGAAAAAGTACCGGGTCCCGGACACGGCCCCCCTATGCCTCCGGGCGCAGCCTACCCCGGACTCCGTCGTCTCCGCGGCAGCCAGGAAGAAAGCGGGGGGGGGGGGGTGCGGCCTCCACATCTACTTCCCCGCCGGACGGCGAGGGAAAGAAATTGGATACTATGGGGCGTAGAGTCATCTCGTCGGCAGCGACGACGATTAAAGCGGCCAACGCCTTGGCTATCGTGGCCCGCTACGACAGGGAGCTCTGGTACAAGATAGCTCCCCTGCTGGATTTTCTGCCGGACGACAAGAGGGCGGAGGCCCTTGAGATCCTGCAGGAAGGTGAGGTGGCCTCGGACCACGCCATCACCGTGGCGACGGACATCGCCAACACTGGGTTCCGCCAGCTGGGCAACGGCGTTTGCCTTCGACGTCGTGGATGGCTCAGAGCTACGGACTTCCGGCAGGACGTCCAGACCAGAGTCCTGGACATGCCCTTCGACGGGAACAACCTGTTTGGGAAGACAGTGGACGATTCCCTTCAGGCCATCAAGGCGGATACTGAGACGGCCCGGGCCCTTGGAGTCCTGCAACGACGGACGCCCTTTCGGAGCGGCGGAGGCAAGGGCACCTCCAAAGGTTCCGGCGGCGGTTTCGCTTCCTACCGTCCATCTCCACCGACCGTTGGGTGCTGGACGCCCTGGCCCGGGGCCACGCGCTCGAGTTTCAAAGAAGGTGCCCGCGCGTCCCCCCCGTGGCCAGGAAAGAACTTCACGTCCCTCAACTTCTCCTGGAGGTAAAGGTGATGCTCAGAAAGGGCGCCATCGAACTCGTCCCAAAGAGGCTTCGGGGCTCCGGAGTCTACTCGAGATACTTCCTCGTGAAGAAGAAGACGGGAGGATGGCGCCCCATCCTAGACCTGCGACGTCTGAACAAGTTCATCAAGGCGCAGAAGTTCCGGATGGTCACCCTCCAGCACGTCCTGGGTCAGCTGGAGGAAGGAGACTTCCTATCGTCGTTGGATTTGGAGGATGCCTACTTCCACATTCCCATCCTAAAGGGGCACCGCAAATTCCTCAGATTCGTGGTCCAAGGGCGTCATTACCAGTTCAAAGCCCTTCCCTTCGGACTACGGTCGGCACCCAGGGTATTCACCAAGTGCCTTGCACCGGTGGCGGCGCAGCTGCGCCGCGAGGGGATCCACGTCTACCCCTACCTGGACGACTGGCTCATCCGCGCCAAGACGAGGGAGCTCGCCGTGGTCCACACGGCAAGGACCGTCCAACTCCTCACGGACCTGGGATTCTCCGTGAACTACGCCAAATCCCACCTGGTGCCCGCGCAAGTCGCACTGTTTCTGGGAGCGAGGCTCGACAGTGTCCCTTCTGGCCTCCCCGTCGGAGGAGAGGACCAGGACCATCTTGGGCAAGGTGCAACGGATGTTGGTGGCCGACGCGGCCAAAGTGAGGTCCATCAAGTCCCTCCTCGGGATGATGTCTTCCTGCATCTACCTCATTCCCATGTGCAGGCTCCGGATGCGCCCGTTGCAAGAATTCCTGGATGCGCGCTGGATCCAGACGACGGGCAGCTTCGAGGAAAGGATCAAGCTCGACGAGAGTTTCCGACGAGCGATACGGTGGTGGGGCACCCGCGCGCATCTGACGGCGGGCATGGACTTCCAGACCCCAGCCCACCAGGAGACTGTGACCACGGATGCCTCCCTGGAAGGGTGGGGAGCGCACACCGAAAATCTGCACGCAAGGGGACTCTGGCTCCCGACGGAGAAGTCCCTACATATCAACGTCCTGGAGCTCCGTGCAGTGTTTTGGGCCCTCAGGTCCTTCCTTCCGTCCCTCAAGGGCAAGGTGGTGAGGATCTTCACCGACAACACCACCACCATGTTTTACATCAGGAAACAGGGCGGAACCAGGTCCCCAGCGCTGTCCAAGGAGGCGCAGGACCTGTGGCATTGGGCCGTCGCCCAAGGGATTTTTCTGGTGCCGTTTCATCTGGCAGGGATAAAAAACACCATCGCCGACTCACTCAGCAGGGAGCTGCGCTCGTGCCACGAGTGGGAACTACGGCAGGATCTGGTGGATCGCCTCTTCCGACGGTGGGGCACACCCCAGATCGACCTGTTCGCGACGGCGACGAACACCAAGTGCCGGAGGTTCGCCAGCAGGTTTCCCCAGACGAGGAGCATGGGCGATGCTTTCTCGTTCCCCTGGGAGGGCCTGTTCCTCTACGCGTTCCCTCCCTTGCCTCTGCTAATCCGGCTCGTCAACCAGCTCAAGAGGTCACGGTGCAGGATGATCCTCGTCGCACCTGCGTGGCCGAGGCAGATATGGTTCCCGGACCTTCTGGACTTGTCAGCGTCCCCGCCGATCAAGCTGCCGGCGGACGCGGATCTACTCTCCAGGGAAGGAGGCGCCATCCTCCACCACGACCCGAAGTCGCTGAACTTGCAGGCCTGGCTCCTGCAGCGCTAGAGTTTGGAGGATACGACATACCGGCCGATTGTAGAGAGGTTCTTGCAAAGGCCAGGGCGTCCTCGACTCTTAAATGCTACGGACACAAATGGAAGAGGTTCTCTGTCTGGTGCCACGCACAGAAGATTAACCCTCTACGGATTACGGCTCCCCAAGTACTGCCGTACCTGCTGACGCTGGCCAAAGCTGGTCTGGCACACGCGTCCATCAAGATTCATCTTGCTGCGATCTCCCGATACACCAGAACCACGGGCCGGACGTCCTTGTGGTCTCATCGTCTGGTGAAAGAGTTCATGAAGGGACTGTTCCGATCGTTCCCGCCGGTGAAGGCTCCGGCCCCGGCGTGGGAGCTCAACGTGGTGCTGACCAAGCTCATGGGACCTCCGTTCGAGCCTCTGCACTCGGCCCCGTTGAAGTTTCTATCGTGGAAAACAGCTTTTCTTGTGGCCATCACCTCCGCACGACGAGTGGGAGAGATCCAGGCCCTTTCCTGCAAGGCCCCGTACTTGACTTTCCACGACACGAGGGTAGTGCTCAGGACGCACCCCTCCTTCATGCCCAAGGTACCGTCGGACTTCCATCTCAACGAACCCTTGGTGTTACCTGTGTTTTTCCCGTCGCCTTCGTCGCCGGCTGAGAGGACTTTGCACTCGCTGGATGTAGCTAGAGCGCTGAAGTTCTACGTGGACCGCACGAAGGGTTTTCGGAAGACGTCACAACTCTTTGTGAACTTTGGACCTGTCAATCAGGGGAAGGCTCTCTCGAAGGCTTTCATCTCCAGATGGCTCTCCGGCTGTATCATGTGCTGTCACCGGTTGGCAAACCGACCGCTGCCTGGCCGTCCGAGAGCCCATTCAACCAGAGCGATCGCAGCTACCACGGCGTTCCTATCTGGTGTGCCCCTGCTGGACATATGCAGGGCTGCTACGTGGAGGTCGACGCACACCTTCACGAAATTCTACTGCGTCGACCGGGATTCCAGGGAGGAGTCCAGGGTCGGCCAAGCAGTGCAGCGCAACCTGTTCGCCTGAGGTGAGCCTGGTGAGGAGGTAAGATGCTTAATGTTGAGTTGATGTGATGCTTAATGTTGAGCCTTTGCCACCTCCCGTGGTTGTGCATGTGTGTACTGCTATGTATTCTTTATTCATGAGCATGTGAATCCATGCCAGACCCCATGCTGGAGAAGGAACAAGTTACTTACCTGTAACTGTTGTTCTCCAGCATGGGTCTGGCATGGATTCACATGCGAACCCTCCCGCCTACCCCTCTGCGGCTCTTCACTTGGTCATACTGCCACTTCACGTGCTTCCAAATCTGAAGATGGCTGCCAGAGGCGGTGCTTAGGTAGAGGGCAGTCATTGGCTGTGGTCAGTATGACGCAGAGACCAGTGATTGGTTATTACTACGAAAGACAGATCAGAAACGAAACTGATACTGGTTTTTTCTTTACCGAGGATTCCCAGCCTGACGACGGGGAATATTCATGAGCATGTGAATCCATGCCAGACCCATGCTGGAGAACAACAGTTACAGGTAAGCAACTTGTTCCTTTGCTCCTGTGAATCCAGTATGGGCTTCCTGCATTATCTTGCTGCTTACTGTGCTGGTCCGAGCCTTTCAGGCTGAAACTATTTTCTGGACCGTTTACTGCAATTTACCAGCAGGATCTCCTGCATTGGTGCTGGAAGCTGCCTCCACCTGGAAAGGTGTTGGCACACAAAAAACCACCTCATCTGCTCCTTGGGATATCATAGGGAGCCCGAGGCGCTGGGTCCATTTTCTGTTGGACTGCCTCCCTTTCTTGTCCTCTGAGATCTATCATCACATGTTTCATCATCTTCCCAGTGACTTATTCACTGCATTGTTCACACCTGGCTTGAAGGCTGTCATCCAGGGAAGGCAGTTTATTCTTCTTTTCGATCTTGTTGGCTTGTGCGTCAAGCCCCTGGATCGTGTAAACTGCACCTACACCAAAGCTTGTATTTACCCAGGTTGTTTTGCCATGCTGGAGCTGTTTTCACTTAAACTGCATGTGAGTCTCTGTGACAAATCTGGCCAATTCGTCCCTTTTTCCCCCCAGAGGGGTGCCACCCCCTTTGAGGCTTGGGAGGTGAGCCTACTAAGCAAGGCCATCCCTAGGGGTCTGGGCAAGTGGGACCGCACTGGGAGTCACCCCCTCTCAGGGACAAGGACTCACTTTCTGATTAGGAACTCCTGTTTTGGATTTACCGAATATAGACATTTCTTCAATCTCTTTGGCTTCAGGTAATGCTGGTTTCTTCCTGATTGACAGTCCAAGAACAACGCCCCCATTTGTTTCAAATGACGTATATAAAACCACAAGAAACTTTGAATGGGCAGGAGAGAATCCTATGCAGCAGCGATCCACTGATGGGAAGATATCCTGGAGGGGGGAAAGCCACGCTAGAGTCAAGCAGTAGCATGGAGAGCGAAAAAGTCACTTGCAAGAAGCCGGAAGGCTGGTGTCCTGACGGGCAAAGAGGCCAGGGTCAAGAAGGAGATGGAAACAGTAAATCAACAGTCTCACCTGGTGGCACAACCACATGGAAGCCGCGGTGGGCCTGGGGACGGATAACTGATGCCGACAACGGATTGCAGCAAAGAGCCTGGAATTCTGAGCTCCACGAAAGAAGTATATAAACTGTCCAGCTGAGCAGCGGAAGGGAAGCGAATGATCCCGAAAATGTAATGCTGTAGAGCGGGCCGAAAAAGGGTGTTTTCAGACTGCGGGAGCCAGAAGCGTTACGGGAGCCAGCAAAAACAGAATAGAGACATATTAGTGAGCCAGTGGGCTTTGGGGAACCCTGTGAGCCCTTTGGGGTAGCCTGAGAAATTTAGACAATGACAATCAAGTCTGGAGATGCCACAAGGTTCACGGGAGCCTGGTAAAACCAAATGTGCAGACTCCATTCCAAGGCCCTGCTAATGCAATCCTGACAGAGGGCCAGACACCAGAAATATAATGTGCAGAATTGTAAGGAGAGCGAATGTGGAGGGTTTTAATATTTAAAAATAAGGGACAGGCATTGTCAAGCAGGAAGTGGTGTAGTTGTGTTTAAAACTACCTTGTCTTTCCTGAGAAAAAGAAACCCTTATGGGGTTTATGAAAAGTTCGCATACAGAACCTACAGAGAGGCCAAGAATTGTGTTCTAAGGAACGGTTGAACTTTGGTGAACTTTGCCAGAACTTTGTTACAACCTGTGTCCTAAATAAAATAAATCCAAGCGTTGGGCCAAGCAGCAGCCCAAGACTGAGGCTGTTGTCCCAGCCTCCTTTTTGTTTGGTTTTCTTAAAGTGGTAGGGACTGTTAGTTGGTTAGAATTCGGACAAAAGACTATTTTCTTTTGAGACCTTTGACAAGCAGCATTGGTGTTAGTTAACTTCCCTCATAACATTAGGGTAAAAAAGGCATTTAATGTTTACTTTTTAATAAACGCACCATAAACACACCAGCGTCGGAGCTTCGCACACTTCAGACGAGGATTCTCAAATTCATATGGGGGAACGAGCAGGCACGAATCTCTAGGAGTGTGTTATTGTGACCTACAGGGGTGGGTGATCTAGGAGTCCCTGATGTTTTACGATATAACTTAGTGGCGCAAATTCCACGGGTAGTCATTTGGGGTGACTCCACTATGCAAGCGAAATAGAAAGTAATTGAGCAAGCCCACTCTACGGTGCGATGGACTCAACTCCCATGTGTGGAGAAAACATCCCCATTATGAGAGTGCAGATTCTCACTCTTAATCTAGGAACACACTGTACTATATGGTGAGGACACTTCGTAGATGGGGCACAGCACTGAGGGACCTGCATTCACCTGTCTGGAATAACCTGGGCTTTCAGCCAGAATGTGATACTAGGAGATTCAAAGGATGTTGCAGATAATAGGGATGGGCGCCCACTGACCTTTCAAGAGTGTAAGGAAACCTTTGCCCTGCCCGAAGCAGAACGATTTTGTTATGCACAATTGCGACATTGGGGTTCTCACACACTCACTAGGCATGGGGCCACTAGGCCGCTGAATGCTCTTGAACTGGTTGTTCACCGGGCGTTCTCTGGGCTGGGTTTTTTACAATTATACAAGCTGTTAGACACAGGGGACCCAGTGGTGCACTTGACATATATGAATAAATGGGAGGAGGATCTGGGTGGGGCAATAGAGGATGAAGCATGGTTGAGAATATGGATGAGAATGCATAAATCCTCCAGATGTGTCAGACTGGGAATGTTCCTACAAATTCTGTCACACCAGAGAGGCTCCACCACATGTCGGCTGATTTTTCAGCAAATTGCTGGCGAGGCTGTGCCGCATTGGGTACTTGTGATACAGGGGATGGGGTTTTACCCCTGTCGGGGCCAATGGCCACCCTAATTGGACACTTTCTGTTGGCTGCTAAACTGACTATCGCTCGAAATTGGAAATCTGTGGAGGGCCGGGAGGTCCAGATGTGGTGGGTTTAAATATCGGACATACTGGTGGCAGACAAATGTACTGCCTTGTGTGAGTGGATGTATAGCAAATGTGTCGGTCTGGAAGCCATTCATTTACTTGGATAAAAACCACCCAGTGATAGTGGGCAAGTTCCCATGATGCAACACTTTTACTTGCTGTAAGATGATTGATCGGAAAGTGGGTGTTGGGCTTGCACAACTCTAAAGGGCGGTGGTATGGAGGGTCTCCTGGGTGCTGGAGCTTATATAATGTGCTGCATTTATGACATTCAGTATCCTGTCATGTTATGCTGTTGAAATGTGTTCTTTGTGTTTATGCATTTGTCATTTCCCACTGTGTTTAAATAAAGGTTTAAAACCTATGTACCTCCTTGCATCATCTGCAGAAGGATGGCCTTGTGAAAAGGTTTAACCAAACTTTAAAAACAATCCCACCACAAGCTGATAGCGGCTGTTGGTAGAAAATGTGATGTTATGATTCCTTGGTCTCTCTTTGTGGTTATGAAGACACCTCTGGTGTCTCTAGGGCATTCCCCTTTTGAATCGTTATACAGGCGAGAACCTAGAGAGAGGGGCGAGAACCTAGAGACAGAGGGAGAAAAGATCAAGTAAACTTGTTAAGAGTGGAAGGTCGATCTAGTGGAGTAATCTACTTTCTCCAGCATGGGGTCTGGCATGGATTCACATGCTCATGAATATTCCCCGTCAGGCCGGGATCCTCGGTATAGAAAATAATCAGTATCAGTTTCGTTTCTGATCTGTCTTTCTTAGTAGTAACCAATCACTGGTCTTTGGGTCATACTGCCCCCAGCCAATGACTGCCCTCTCCCTAAGCCCCGCCTCTGGCAGCCATCCTCAGATTTTTACCGCACGTTCAAGTGTTGGGAGTCCTTGTGCTTTAGCACTCGAGCTTTGCTGCGTTTTCGCACTTTTTCAGGAGATTTTTTCTCATTTTTCAGTTAAAAAGAGCCTTAAGCTCCACCGTTTCTACATCCGATCAACGGGGACCCGTTTCAGAGTTTTCTACGCCCTTCAAGGGTGAAGATTTTGTCGAATTACGCTTTTGGAGGATTCCAGAAGTTCCGAGGCCTACCCCGGACATGGCCCAGGAGAAAGGAAGCTTGACGCCCGGGATGCCAGCTTCAGAATGTGTTCAAGGAGGACGAGCATTCGTTATGCCTCTACTGTCTCCATGAGGACAAGACGCACACGGAGAAGGACTGTGCATTTTGTGGAAACATGTCGGAGCGGACCATGAAGTATCACCACCTCCGTCTCGCCAACTGGCTGGAAGGTAGGAGCCCATCAGGCGAGAAGAAGAAAAAGAAGTCTGAGCGGTCTTCTAAGTCCTGTGAGGGCGACCCGGCGACGGGGGCCCAACAAAAGGCCAAGCACCGGGAGTCCACGGGCACCGGGAGCGCCGAACGGTCGGGCTCCTTGGCTGCCAGGCAGGGTGCATCCTCCCCGGCGCCATCAACCACGAGCCAACGCTCTGGCTCGGGTAAGAGGAAGTCCGAGAACCCGGCAACGCTTCTGGAGAGGCCCCGGTCAATCTCGAAGATTCCGGCAGAGGGGGAGCGAGGCTCGGACCCTCCCCCCTAGGTGAAGGCCCCAGGCGTACAGAAGGTGACGATGGCCTTAATTCACCCCGTTAAGACCTCGATTGAGGATGTCGCAGCGGCCCTGGCTCAGCCTGTGGAGGCTACGCTAGTGGAGGCGACCTCAGGATCCAGAGTCTCCCTGCCACCGCAGAGGGAGTCATCTTTCAGGCCCATCGAGAAGACCCCCACGAAGTCCCCGCTGGAAAAGGAGGGGGGAGGTGCAGGTGGCCATCGTGGATATGGACACGACCTCTGAAGAAGAGCTCATCGAAGTCATGGAGGAGGCCCAGCCCATCGAGAGGGATCCCGACGAGGGCGACGACGAGAGCGATGGTGTCGCCGACGAGGTTTCTCAAGAGCACTCGCGCCCGTCGTTTCCGGTGCCGCAGGACACTTCGGCGGCCATTTTGTCAGCAATTCAGTCCTTATGCTCGGAGATAAGGACAAGGTTGCCCCTCCCCCCGACGGAGGTACCTGAGCCAGAACCGGCGGGGGAACCGGAGCCGGGACCTTCGGAAAGTCCACTGCATAAGAAGAGGACGACGCATCCTCCGCCACCTCTCCCACTTCTGCGGCCCGCTCTGCCCCCCCCCCCCCCCCGGTGAACTACCCACGGGGATGATACAGGCACGGACACGTCTACGACAGGTACAGATGACGACTGAGGCGACGACGGGACGTGTCCCCCGTCGCCCCCTGCTCGGGCGTCCCCGCCCGACGAGATTGGATCCTTCCATGCCATGATTTCCAGGGCATCCAAGCTCTTCCAGCTCTGCCCCGAAGAGAAGAAAAAGGAAGGGTTTCTTTACCAACGGCGCGAGGCTAAAAGGAATACGGTCCTCGCCATACCGCTTCTGGATGACATCTGGGATGAGGGGCTCTCCCTCCTCAAGAACCCTGCCACGGCGCCTGCAAAGAGGGACCAGTACGAGAAGAAGTACCGGGTCCCCGACGCTGCCCCCTTGTGCCTTCGGGCACAACCTACCCCGGATTTGGTCGTCTCGGCAGCGGCAAAGAAGAAAGCTGGGGGGCATTGGCCTCAACATCAACTTGCCCGCCGGACGGCGAGGGCAGGAAGCTGGACACGATGGGACGACGGGTCATCTCATCCACAGCGACAACTATCAAGGCGGCCAACGCCCTGGCTATCGTAGCCCGCTACGACGGAGTTGTGGTTCAAAATCGCCCCTCTATTGGACTTCCTTCCGGATGCCAAAAGGGCTGAGGCCCTTGAAATCTTACAGGAAGGTGAGATTGCTTCAGACCACGCCATCACGGTGGCAACGGACATCGCCGACACCGGTTTTCGTCAGTTGGGCAACAGCGTTTGCCTGAGACGACGAGGATGGCTCAAGGCAACGGTTTTCCACCAGGACGTACAAACCAAGGTTTTGGACATGCCCTTCGACAGGAACAACCTGTTTGGAAAGGCGGTTGTTGAGTCCCTTCAGGCTATCAAGACAGACACGGAGACTGCCCGGGCACTGGGAGTGCTTGAACGACGACGGCCATCCTTTTGGAGCGCCAGAGGCAGACAAGGTGCCTCCAAGGGATCCGGCAGTGGCTCCTCGACGTACCGCCAAGCGGCAACGTCTTCGTCTCAGGAGGCCTACAGAGGACGCGGCAAGTCAGGTGGTGCCCGGTCAAGGAGGCAAGGCGGCCTCCAAACAAGATTGAACCGACCATGGGGTCGGGCCGCCGCCGAAGCACCCCGGTGGGAGGCCGGCTGACGAGGTTCGTCAGCGTGTGGGAGTCCATCTCCACCGACCGTTTGGTGCTGGACACTCCTTGCCCAAGGGCACACCCTTGAGTTCCAGAAGAAGTGCCCTTGCATTCTACCCGTGGCCAGGAAGGAAAATCACATCCCTCAACTACTGTTGGAAGTAAGGGCGATGCTCAAGAAAGGTGCCATCGAGCTCGTCCCAAAGAGGCTTCGGGGCTTCAGAGTTTACTCAAGGTACTTCCTCGTAAAGAAGAAGACAGGAGGATGACGTCCCATCCTGGACCTGCGACGACTGAACAAGTACATCAAGGCTCAGAAGTTCCGGATGGTCACCCTCCAGCACGTGCTGGGACAGCTGGAGGAGGGCGATTTCCTGTCGTCGTTGGACTTGGAGGATGCGTACTTCCACATCCCCATTCTAAAAAGACACCGAAAGTTCCTCAGGTTCGTTGTCCAAGGGCGGCACTACCAGTTCAAGGCCCTCCCGTTCGGATTGAAGTCGGCATCCATGGTGTTCACCAAGTGCCTCGCACCGGTGGTGGCGCGGCTGCGCCTGCAGGGGATTCATGTCTACCCCTACCTGGACGACTGGCTCATCCGGGCAAAGACAAGGGAGCTCGCCGTGGAGCACACTGCGAAGACCGTCCAGCTGCTCACGGACCTGGAGTTCTCCATCAACTTTCCAAAATCCCACCTGTTCCCGTCACAAGTCGCCCTGTTTCTGGGAGCCAAGCTCGACACAGTGGCGCGGCTGGCCTCGCCGTCTGAGGAAAGGACCAGGACCATCCTGGGCAAGGTGCAGCGTCTGCTGGCCTCGGACATGGCCAGGGTAAGATCTATCAAGTCCCTCCTCGGGATGATGTCCTCCTGCATTTATCTGGTGCGCCTTTGCAGGCTTCGGATGTGCCCCTTACAAGAGTTCCTCGACGCCCGCTGGGTCCAGTCGACAGGCAGCTTCGAGGACAGGATCCCACTCAACGAGACGTTCCATCAGGCGATCCGGTGGTGGGGTACCCGCTCTCATCTGTCGGCGGGCACAGACTTTCAGACCCCAGCTCACCAGGTGACATTGACAACGCATGTCTCCCTGGAAGGTTGGGGAGCGCACTCCGGAGATCATCACGCGAGAGGCCTTTGGCTCCCGGAGGAGAAGTCACTCCACATCAACATCTTGGAGCTCCACTCAGTGTTCTGGGCCCTCAGGTCTTTTCTTCCGTCCCTCAAGGGCAAGGTGGTGAGGATCTTCACCGACAACACCACCACAATGTTCTACATCCGGAAGCAGGGCGGAACCAGATCCCCTGCCCTATCCAAGGAAGCCCAGGATCTGTGGCATTGAGCCGTCGCCCAAGGGATGTTTCTGGTGCCTTTTCATCTGGCAGGAATAAAAAACACCATCGCCTACTCACTCAGCAGAGAGCTGAACTACAACAGGATCAAGTGGATCGACTCTTCCGTCAATGGGGCGAGCCCCAGATCAATCTCTTCGCGACGGCGACGAACTCCAAGTGCCAGAGGTTCACCAGCAGGTTCCCCCAGCCGAGGAGCATGGGTGATGCTTTCTCGTTCCCCTGGGACGGCCTATTTCTTTATGCGTTCCCTCCGTTGCCGTTGCTGCTCCGGCTCATCAACCAGCTCAAGAGGTCCTGGTGCAGGATGATCCTTGTCGCACCGGCGTGGCCGAGACAGATCTGGTTCCCGGACCTTCTGGACTTGTCAGCGTCCACACCAGTCACACTGCCGATGGGTGTGGATCTTCTCTCCAGAGAAGGAGGCGCCATTCTTCATCACAACCCAGAGTCGCTGAACTTGCAGGCCTGGCTCCTGCAGCACTTGAGTTTGGAGGGTACGACATCCCAGCCGACTGCAGAGAGGTTCTTGCAAAGGCCAGGGCGTCCTCAACTCTCAAGTGCTACGGACATAAATGGAAGAGGTTCTCTGTCTGGTGCCGTGCACAGAAGATTAATCCTCTGCGGATTACGGCCCCTCAAGTACTGCCCTTGGCCAAGGCTGGACTAGCTCACGCTTCCATCAAAATACATCTGGCCGCCTTCTCGCAATACACCAGGAGTACGGGACGGGCGTCCTTGTGGTCTCATTGGCTGGTGAAGGAATTCATGAAAGGATTGTTCCAATCATTCCCGCCGGTGAAGGCCCCTGCCACGGCGTGGGAGCTCAACGTGGTGCTGACCAGGCTCATAGGGGCCCCATTTGAACCCATGCATTCGGCACCGTTGATGTTTCTGTCGTGGAAGACCGCTTTTCTCGTGGCCATCACCTCCGCATGACGAGTGAGAGATCCAGGCCCTATCTTGCAAGCCACCTTACTTGACTTTTCATGACACGAGGGTGGTGCTGAGGACGCACCCCTCCTTCATGCCCAAGGTGCCGTCGGACTTCCACCTCAACTAACCCTTGGTGTTGCCAGTTTTCTTCCCGTCGCCTTCGTCGCCGGCTGAGAGGACTCTGCACTCGCTGGACGTAGCTAGAGCGCTGAAGTTCTACGTGGACCGCACGAAGAGTTTTCGGAAGACATCAAAGCTATTTGTAAACTTTGGACCTGTGAATCAAGGGAAGGCTCTCTCGAAGGCTTCCATTTCCAGGTGGCTCTCCAGCTGCATCATGCACTGTCACCGGTTGGCAAACCGACTGCTGCCCAGCCATCCGAGAGCCCACTCGACCAGAGCGATCACTGCTACCACGGCGTTCCTTTCTGGTGTACCCCTGCTCGACATCTGCAGGGCTGCGATGTGGAGGTCGACGCACACCTTCACGAGATTCTACTGCGTCGATCGGGACTCCAGGGAGGAGTCCAGGGTCGGCCAAGTAGTGCTGCGCAACCTGTTTGCTTAAGGTGAGCCTGGTGAGGAGGTAAGAGATGCTTAATGTTGAGTGTTTTGGTATTGCTTAATGTTGAGCCTGTTGCCACCTCCCGTGGTTGTGCATGTGTATACTGCTATGTATTCTTATATTCATGAGCATGTGAATCCATGCCAGACCCCATGCTGGAGAAGGAACAAGTTACTTACCTGTACCTGTTGTTCTCCAGCATGGGTCTGGCATGGATTCACATGCGACCCCTCCCGCCTACCCCTCTGCGGCTCTTGACTTGGTCATACTGCCACTTTACGTGCTACCAAATCTGAGTATGGCTGCCAGAGGTGGGGCTTAGGGAGAGGGCAGTCATTGGCTGGGGGCAGTATGACCCAGAGACCAGTGATTGGTTACTACTAAGAAAGACAGATCAGAAACAAAACTGATACTGATTTTTTTTTATACCGAGGATTCCCGGCCTGACGGGGAATATTCATGAGCAGTAAACAGTGTAAACAGTGATTTAAAACCTTTCCAGATTCCAGAGGTAAGGAGGAATATTATTGAAACTGAGCTCTATGAATTGCTCAAGGCCACCATCATTGAGCCCTCGGAGAGCCTGTGGTCATCACCCATCCTTTTAGTGGCAAAACTGGACAAGGCATGGAGGTTTTGTATTGATTTCAGAATATTAAACTCCTGATAATTACCCCATGCCACAGATTGACAAGTTATTTGAGAAGTTAGTGTCTTTCAAATGTATATCCACTCTGGACTTAACCAGAGGATACTGGCAGGTACCCCTAAGCCCCTCTGATGACCAACAAAACATCTTTCCCACCCTGCATGGGCACTTTCAATTTAAAGTAATGCCCTTTGGTTTGCACGGTACTCCTGCCACATCCCAGAGATGAATGGATACATTTTAAAACTGTACTCTAGCTTCTCTGTAACCTACTTGGACGATATTATTGTGCATAGTAAACCTGGCCCCGAACACATGCACCTTCTTTGTGAGTGCAGGTTTCACAGCGAACCCAAAGAAAAGATCTGGCCCAGACATCTGTAAAGTATCTGGGCTACTTCATTCGAAATTGACTGATTAAACCTCAGGCAGAAAAAGTTAAACTGTACAACCAACACCTGTACCCATAACCAGACCTTTGAGCTTTCCTAGGATTGACGGGCTACTACGGATGGTTTATACTAAATTATTTTACTTCGGGTGCCAATCTTACCAACAAGCACAAGAACTATCACCCACAAAAGCTTGTCTGGGACAGAGAATATAAAGGACGTGTTGAAGGCTTAAAACATATCCTGTGTCAAGAACCTGTTTTGAAGATGGCTGACTTCTAGTGAGAATTTTTTCTTCAGACCAATGCCTCTCAGGTTGGTTTAGGAGCTGTGTTGTCACAAGAGCACAATGGCATGGGAACACACCGGTCTTGACAGCCCAGTGTTGTATACAGGTTGGAAGTTGTTTTCTAGGGAGCAGTCATATGCCATGGTTGAACTGGAAGCCCTAGTCATCAAATGGGCAATCTTGAACCTGCGGTATTATTTCATAGGAAGATGTTCAGGCTCATGACTGACCACTCCCTTCTGACCTCGATGAGTATTAGAAAAGATTCAATTGCCTGAGTCATGTGATTGTAGATTTTCAACCATTTTGCTTCTCAATGGAATATCGTAAAGTGACAAAACACAGCAATGTGGACTTTCTAACCCGTTTCCCAATCAAGGGGCACCTCTCATTTAATGGGAGGTGTATGTGACAAATCTGGAAAATTAGTCCCTTCTCTGCTTAGGCCAGACACCCCCTTTTGAGGTTAGGAAGGTGAGCCCAGCCTGATAAGCAAGACCCTGACTAGGGTCCCGGAAAGTGGGACCTCACTGTGAGTGACCCCCCTCTCAGGGACAAGGACTCACATTCCGATAAGTAACTCTGGCCGGAATACGCTCTCCACATATATGGGAATTGTAAAGACTATTAATCCTGTTTTGGATTTACCAAATAGTGACATTTCTTAAATGTCTTTGGCTTCAGGTAATGCAAGATTATGTCTAAACGACAGTCAAAAAACGACGCACCCCTTTTGTTTGTAATCACTTCTATAAAACTACAAGGAACTTTGAATGGGAAGGAGAGAATCGTATGCAGAGGCGATACTCTTTCTGGAAGACGTCCTCGAAGGGCGGAGCCATGCTAGACCGCAGAGCCAGCAGTAGTGTAGAGAGCGAACAGGTTGCTCACATGACGCCACACGCTGTTGTCCTGTCTAGCAAAGAGGCCTGGAACAAGAAGAGAACAGTAAAGCAACAGTCTCACGTGGTGTCGTGACCCCATGGAAGCCGTAGTGGGCCTGAGGCCTGCTAACAGGTGCCAGAAGCAGACTGCAGTGAAGAGACTGGAACCCTGAGCTCTGCACAAGAAGTATATTAACTGCTGAGCTGAGTAGTGAAGGGAAGTGAACACTCAAGAAAAGGTAACGCCATGGAGAGGGGTGACGCTTCGAGGCTGGGCAAGCCATAATGGTTACGGAGGCCAGGGAAACCCGAATAGAGAAAAACAATCAGCTTTGGAGAGCTCTGAGAAACCTAAAGACGTTGAAACCCAACGCTGGAGAAGCCATAAGGGCTATGAGTGCCAGGAATACCTGAACAGGCAGACGTCATTCCAGGGCCTTGCTAAAGCAAGCCTGACAGAGAGCCAGAAGACTTTGGGAGTCCAAGAAACCTAAAATGTGCATAATTGAGAGAATAGTGAACTAGGAGGATTTGAATACTTAAAATGAAGACCAGGACATTGTCAAGCATCAAGCGGGAAGTTGTGTTAAAACCACCTTTCCTGCAAAAAAGGAAACCTTACATGGACTCTAGGAAGCGTTGGCATACGGAACCTACAGAGAGGATGAGAACTGCACTATAAGGAACTGTTGAACTTCCGTAGAACTTTGTGGAACTTTGCTGGAACCTGCTTCCTTAAGAAAAGGAATCCAAGTGTTGGGCCAGGCAGAAGCCCAAGAACGAGGCTGTTGTCCTGGCCTCCCTTTTTCTTTAAGTGGTAGGGCTAGTTAGTCAGTTAGAATTCCGACGAAGTACTGTTTTCTTTTGAGACCTTTTACAGCACCATTAGTTTTAGTTTTGTAGGCAGGAAACTTGCCTCATAGCAGTAGGACAATATAGGAGTTCTTTTTACTTTTATAAACACCCTTGCAACATGTCAGTAACTTATCCGACTCCTTCTGGTTTGCCACAGTACTTACCTCTGGGTCCCCGGTTTGGACAATAATTCTTGATACCTACCTTCAGGGCTCCATCGGAATCCAGGCTCCAGCGATTAATCCCAACATTTCCCCATTTACCTCTGGATCTCTTCATTGGTATCGCCTCTTGTCTTTCCTGGGGTCTTTTGCTGCATAATACACACCTTTTTGGGGTAAAAAAACTTATCTGCCTTTTTCCCCATACAAGTAGATGACCCATTGACCGCTACATTTTACTTACAACGGAACTCTCCTAATGCAACTTTGGAGGTACTTGTCTGCCTCTGGACATTGTTTGTGTACCCATAAGGAGGAGTTCAGGGCACTTAAGTTCAAGAACTGGATTTCTTTCTTTGTTGTTGTAATGTGTGCAGGCCCTATGGGATTTTACCTGCATTGATAGACTGTCCCTTCTGATCCCCCCCGCACCCCTGGCATTTTATGTTGCATGATTATCTGTGATAGTGGACCCACATAGAAGTATTAGGATTAAGAGAGTCCTCGGCACATATCACAGTATATTGTAAGCACAGTAAATGACTGAAGTTATTATTTGACCTAATGGAGAATTGTTTAACATAATAAATGTATATATTTCAGTATATTGGTGTAGTGTATGATCTGTAGATTGGTACACTCTCCCACACCTATTTGTCAGTCTCATACCCCTACTTGAGGGTTAAGGTACGTCTCTCTGGTCTGTCCATGCTACCTACCTTTGACAGAGGCGTGGCTTGCCTTTCTTGCCAGATGTTTTGGCCCCATTAGGGTCAGTATTTGTAGATCCCTCAAAAGTGCATTGTATAAAAACACCTTAACTCAAACACTTCATCTTTTATTTTGTTATATATCCATCAGTGGTATCTGTCCCGGATTGTTCCTACAGGCCCAAGGCATTGTGGGCTAGAACGCAGACTGCATGCAGGTGAATAGACAAAAACCTTTTCCATTCAATAGGTAGTTTCTTTTTTAATTTACTTCTAGAAACACCAGAAAGAATAAAATTGGATAAGCACGCCTTCTACCCGCCTCACTCCCAAGAATACCTGCCCATTGATGGAGGAGGATTGGACTTTACCAGCAAGTCTGCTTTTGCCAGTCCATTTTCATTTCACAAAAACCGCCCCGTGACATTCCAGGGTTTTCTAAATGAAATGTTGGTGTCTTATAGTCGCCACTGTGTTTTAAAAATTATTAGTGTTTTTCAGTACAAAAATACATTTACACAAACTATTACAGAATAACCGAAAAGAAGAAAAAGACAAATACCAATTTGTATAATACACATAACATTGTTCCTAGTCATTATAAAAGTCAAAACTCTTAACAGAGTAGCCTAAAACAGATATCGTCACTTCAAATAAGTTCTCTTTCCTGAGCATTCAGCAAACTCACTTAAATATCCTCCATTAAAGCCAAATCTCTCATACTTTGCTCTGATACCTTGATCAATTTACGGAAAATACCCATTAACATCCCAACTAAAACTATGAGTGACATTTGTGGGGCAGTCATGGGCCTATACCATCGATCCAGAGTTAAGATCTGTGATGAGTGCACAAATCTTTCAAAGCATCTAAGTCTCAGATCCCAAAAAGCCGGAAAACTTATTACAAGATCAAATATATTTTCTACGTCCCCCGTATTACACATTCTACAAGTCCTCAAACCCTTGGAAATGCCAAACTTTGGGCCAATATAGTCCAACGTAGGAAGACCTTGTAATCTGAACCTTAGGTACCAGTGTCTCATTTTTGAAGATGGATATTTTGCTCGGTAACCCCTAGGTTCCGTTATGGGAAGGAAGAAATGCTCCTTACCAGAGTAAAGCTTCAGTCTACCCAAATCTTGAAAATCCATAATTCCATCCCACATTTTGATCTTCGTCTTCAGTACTGCTTTGGGCGCTATGCCCATCAGCTCTACTTCTTCCCTCATCCTATTGCAGCGTCTTTTGAATTTCTTTAGATCGGGATTAGTGTCTAATGATATTTGAGCCATAACATAGAATCCAAGTGCAGGTTTAATTGCCTGCTCCAAGACACCCATTCAGTAGAGACTCCCCCTAGTGTATTGTGCCCACCAGGAAATCAGCCCCAGTTCCTGTCTGATGGCACTGACCGGTACTAAGACAGGGAGGCCCAATGCCCGCTTAAGAATTTTAGCTTCAAGAGCGTTAAAAAATTCCTGTCACTGATATTCAGGAGTTCACACCCATACAAGATAATTGGTGAAACTTTAACTTTATAAGTAAGCACTGTGCTTTTTCCTTATGACCATCAAGAGTGAGGTGCATGTACATATTTTTTCATCGAAGCGTGCTTTCAAATGTTCTCGATGCTTTGCGACTGAAATTATAAATCCTAAGTAGCATATTGATTCGGCTCTCTTGATGTGTTGTTCAATTTCCAGGTAAAATTGTTTAGCTTCGTACGAGTCGTAGAGGTCAGGAAATAGGATTTACTCTTGTTTAACTGCAGATTATTTTCGTTTAGAGATTTGTCTAGACCTTCTAGTTGCCGCTGTAGTCCTAGTTGTGTGTAATCCGTAAGTATTAGATCGCCTGCATATGCTAAGCATCTCCTATTCAGACTGGGCACAACACCCCCCCCCATTCTTTGCTTTTAGCCCATAAATCCGTTAAGTATAGATTGAATAATGTGAGGGCAAGCAATAGTCGCCACTATTAAGTGTTGTCAACAGTCATAGATTTCTTTTCTTTGCAATTCGCTTTTAGGAGCCAGATCGTATATATCATTCCTATTAATACCAGGTTTTACTTATAGCGAAGAACACACCAATGCGTTTATTTTCAACTTCTTTTATACACAGCAATATACACTTCTCAGCAGACCTTTTAATGTTAGGCAAGGAAATAGAATTATGTAGGGTGTACAGTAAATTAAAAAAGCCTTACAAGGACATGGAGGATAATGATGATGCATGTTGGAAGAGGGGTTGGGGCCTGGGGGATTAATTTGAAGTATCTATATGTATCTAGCAGATTGCTCACTCTTATCTTTTAGTCACATTGAGTTATTGCTTCAGTGGTATCCTCTGGTGCTGTCCCAGCAGATCTACTGAAGAAAAGCACTGTACTCCTTTACAACTTCAATGTCAAAACTGCCCAAAAGTGTAACAGGGACTTGACCTCATTAATCATAGGTAGGCCAGACTTCCAGTGTTAACCCTGATGCAAGGGTTAAAAGATAAAGGGGGCGTGGGATATACCCTGCATTTCTCCTTGTAGGAGTGGGTGGGGGAGCATAGTTTTGCACTTATGCCCATCAAGCCTTGGGAATGGACACAAGACCTACCTAAATGGTGAAATAGGAGGCTTGCCATGGCTGCCCGAGGGCTTTGCCTGTACCATTCCTAGACCTACAATGTCCAGTCAACCAGGTTTGTATGTGGGAGAAGAGGTTTGGTGCAGTTATTGGACACTCGGACAAGCCTACGGTTCAAGTATCAGTTTGAGGCTTCCTCCTGGGATCTTGAAATCCCCTGGGATGTGTATGATAGGTGCACTTTGTGGTATGTGACCCAGCAGGATTAAGAAGTGCGTTGAGTCTAGGAATTGGTGATCTACCCTGATGGTAAGGACATTGTGAGAGTCCAGGGAGTGGAGAAGTGGGAAGTGTTCTCCTCAGAATGGTGAGCAGATTTAATCAAGGGAAGATTCATTGGTCAACTGCTTAACCCAATTTTGAGTATGGGGCCAGTCTCTTTGCTCTCCGTTGACTGTTGCAGGCTCTGCCCCTTCAGCAAACCACCCTCCGACCCCCCCCCCCTCCAACCCAGGTTTCCATCTTTAGTTCCAGTCTGGGTGAATGAGGTACTCCTGGGCATGCCCAGGGCGCGACTTTGCAAACATGGACCAGCGGTAAGAGGTGTGGTAGTCTGTGTAGATGGGCCGGCCGTGCCACGTCTGGTAGAGGCTCTTGTTGGCTCTTGTGCCTGGTGTGAGGAGGCGGAGGTGACGCGGAGGCTTGGTGGCTTTCTTCTGCCCCTTGCTGCCCTTCTTCTGGGCGGGGCTTAGTGGCGGGAGCTGGAGTGTCGCTGCCGGGGCTCTGTGGTGTGAAAGAGAAAATAAGGTCAATAGCGAATATGCAACCACTTCCAACGTTTAGGCAACAGAGCATGCGGCTGACTGTGCATATATCCCACAGACTGGGTTCTGCCATTTAGAATTTTTCATGAGGGAGTTGTCCAAAAGGGACAGCTCTTGATCCTTTTCAGGATCATTATTTTGTCTAATGAGAAACAACTCTACATCTATCCCAGCGATCGTGATCCCGCGCCTTTCTCTTATCCCTCCCTTTTTGTTGCGATCTAAGTTTGTCGGTTTTGTTTTCTTTTACCCTCTTGGCACTATCTGGCCAAGCCTATCTCAGTTTTCCTTTTCATGCCAGAGATTATGGTCTGCGTTACACCTTTGGCAGGGTCACAGTACGCTTTCATATGGGCAAACCTTCAGTGCTTTATAACCACTAGAGTGATGTGCACAGTAGATCACTGCTGGCTAACACAACAAAACATTAGTAGAACCTGGCTTCAGAGGTTAAAAGGGAGAGGTTCCTTGTCTAGGGAGGATAGCTCAGGGGCAACGTGCTCGCCTTGAAAGCAAGACGACGCGCAGCAACACGGGCTCGATCCTCGGGGCCGCGCTTAGAAACCTCTGGGTATTGAGTGTGTTAAAAATAAACAATTACAAGTAAAGAGGGAGTAGCGCTGCAAGTGGACACCGCTGGGTAAATACCTTCCCTACTATCCCAGTTAATGGGGATGGTGACAGTTTTGGTCATTTCCACCAAGGAAAATTGATTCCTCCCTGCATCCCCCACAGTTCCACTTGATGGGTGGGTGCGTCCAGCATGCAGATTGTGGGATTTATCCCAGGTTTGGAGTAACCAAATTGGCTGACCTGCCCGCTGAGGGCACTAATAAATATTAAACAAGGCATCTAACTGCATCTGTCCGATTTGGAAGATGTTGCCCTGGGTTCAAGAAGGTGTTATTTAAGATCTTGATTTGCGTTTGTCAGTATTCACCTTTTTCCTTGGATGGTGATCTAAGCTGGTGACATTAGGAATACAAATTGGGTGTGGTCACAGGAATAAGCTGGCATGCAAAAGACGTCCATATAAGGAAACCTCTAGATATCGTCACGGATGCACATAGCTTATGGAAAAGCACCCTCTACAAAACCCCCCAACTGAAAAGGAAGATTCCTCTTCAGGCCCTACTCCAGCCCACACAGCCCAATGGGAGTAGGAGCACGCCTTTCCATGACTGATGAAGCATGTAATGTTTTCTTCATCGTCTCCCGATTGGGTCCATAACTAGCATTCGTTTCTCCTCTATAGGAACTCCAACCTCCAGACTTGACACTGAGACAATGTTCCTCCTGAGGCTGTCACCATTGTTGGAATTGTCAATGGTTTGTTTTTCTTGGACTAAAACCCTTGATTTTTATATATGGGATATCTTGCCTCAGAGGTATGTGTAGGTGGGGGATTTCAGGGAGGTTCTGGAAGTCTGGTCTGCTTGGGATACATGCAGGTGACCATGAAAAAGGCTCAACTCCTTTAAACCGAGAAGCGGTCAATTGGCCTGTGATGGGTCTCCTTCAGGCTGAGGAATCTGAGGCAGAGGTCATGGCAGGTCTTTATGGAAGATGATGGTCACTGACCATGATGTGGTTGCCGTAACAACGAATCTGACATGACTGGTCTCCACTGAGGATTCCAATGTGAACATAGGCTGTCAAAAGAAACTTTGCTGGTCTCTGAGCAGCGACGGCTCATTTATTGCGGGCGGCCCCTCCACTTTTCTGGACTACTGTTGTAATTTGCATTATGGAGGGCGTGTCTTTCACTTGCTCCATAATGCACATCTTGAATCCATATTTGGTTTTTTTTACAAATGCCGGTGATCCGCATCGCCCTGCAACGTGTCGGGCGTAGGTCCGGGTTGATTGTAAAAAAGTTCAGACCTTTGTGCATGTCCGGGAGACCCAAGAGCCTGTTATGGGGATGTCGCAGGCTTCACTGTAGTCTTTTGGATGAACACGCCAGACCATGGACCAGAACGAAGGTCTCGTCACCTCTGCTCTCCTGCCGAGGATGGGATCAGCATGCTAATCCCTTCTACCCCTCCCAGCCCACCCTCTTCCTTTGCCACCCCTGTGGGCCCTATTCCGATGCAGGGTGTGTTGGAAGGCAATCTGCATTGTGCTGCGTCTACTGCCTGCGTTTGATTGATCCTGCGGCAAGAAATTGCAGTAGAACCTCCTACCAGATGAAGAGGGGACATGGTCGCTGCCGCACAGTTCATGTTGGCTTCTGCACATGCTCTGAATTCACTGTGTGTGAGATTATGAATGAGGGCATCCAATCATGGGTTGAGTAACTTGAGATGTTCATGTTGGATTGGCAGCGCAATCGTGGTGCACCACCACCAAACGCACATGGCGGCATGCTCACTTGCATTGTGCACAACCAGCATGAGTGGTCTTACAGAGGCAATGCTGGCATGTATTGGTAACACAACATTCAAATGTGTTGTTACAGCATTGTGCTGGCATATATTGGGCACCGTCGATTGAAAAGTATTTTTCAATAGAAATAGCATTATGGGTTGTTGACCACTGGAAGAATGAACATGTCTTTATGTAGAGAAATGCCGGCATATATTGTTTAGACAGGCCTCATGTTTTTTCCTTTGGGCAAGAAAATGTGTTGCAAAATGCGCCTGTGGTGACATGACATGATTTTACTATTTCCCCCTACAAAACCAATTGGGAATAGTATTTTTTTTAGGCCCACACTTTCTGAAATTTGGCCTGTAAAGTCGCTATTTCATCCCTGGCCATAATTGTCTACACTTAAGATGTAGCATGAGGAAACTCTGGCATCGGTGGGTCCCCACAGAAGACTGCAGAGGTCCAGAGGAGGCCATGCCTGATATCTACATGGGTGTGAGTGGAGGGAGATCTGGCAATATGGCATTTTCTTGAAAGTCTGCGGTTGAAGGTGTTGACTTAGCAGTTCTTGCCAGCGCTTACGAAACAAAAGGTAGGATTGCATCCATGGGGTGAAACCATTATCAGATGATTGGTGCCCTGAGCCGGTCCCAGATCTAGCTGGAGACGCTTGTGCGCCCCACCTGGTGAGAATCTGAAAGTTTAGCACCAGGAATCCCAGACAGCAAGGCCATTAAACCAATCCACTAAATGTCTCCCTCTGCATACACCTCTCAAACTCTAACCAAACACAACCACAAGCCTGTAACACAACAATCCACACAAACTTCACTACACCGCAACAACAAAACAAACCACACATAGACCCGCACAACAGCACATGACGACTACCGACCGTAAAACGCCCCAAGCTCAGCCAACGGAATAACCGGGCTGAGGCTGCCAACAGCACATCACTGCTCTCTTTCACTTTTCCAGCTTATTCCCACTAACTATCACCACCCCTCCCTTTCTTTTTCAGAGCCACCAGAGCACCAGGGGACCACTCCAGTGATGTTAGTGCGCGGTACAAATGTCCTTTAACATTAACATGCATTGTGTATTTTCTGGTAGTTTTATCGAGCAGGTACTCACTGTGAGTGGTCACGTGGTAGACTCTCCGCCTTTGTGCCCCCTTCATGAGATTGGCCGGCCCGTTTGCCTCCTTTCAGAGCACTGTGTAGGTGGGGGGGAGATCCATGCTCTAAAACACAGAAAACAAGGATTATTCATGGTGTAAACTTACTTACTTATTTATTTTGCAATGTGCATAGCACACCCAACCCGGAGACATCTAGGCGCTGCTCTTACAGAAATTGACGTACACAAGTAGTTACACAAGTGTCAGTCAGCCATAAAATCATACAAAACAGTGCAAAGGTGCCTTACTCCCTGTACCCCGAACCATGCCCTCCATGCACAAAGGCTCCCCTAACAACCACGCGTCCAGGTTCACTGGATGAGCCCCTTGCCCAGTCTATGGACTATGATCACTAAGGCCGTCCCGGTGAAACATTGCCCCATTGCCACCGCAGCATTTAGTGGCAAAGCCCTTGAAGATGGCAACCATCAATTCCTGGTCTTCAATGAAAATAATGTCCTGCTTCATGAGCACTGATCAGGGTTCCTACCAGCGAGAGGAACAATGTGACTCACGGTGTCAGGCTCTCCTCGGCCAAGCATCCCACCCTGCTGGACCACCTGGAACACTCCTTCAGCATCAAAGCTGAGACCTTCCTTTAGAGCTGCACAGTGGTCGAGGTCAAGCAGAACTCTTCCCTCTCTCAGCCCCTACAATATCTGAGGGGTCTCCCGAGGCTCCAGTCTCTGCCCATGTCTCCTACCCACTGCCTCGTTTTGCTTTCCTCTTGCAGTCGTTTGCTTTTGGGTTGCTTGACTCGTGTACTGAGCTGGTTGTCCTTGTATCAGGCTTTGGCACTCTGCACTTACCCGTTTCTTATGTTGCCCTAGCACAGCTTATCACTCTGTTCCAGGCAGACGGTGAGTATCCATCCATCTTTTAATTTATTTGTTTACTGGTTTATTGCACTTAGATCGTATGTGAGACTAAGCACAGCTCTTTGCATGGGGCTCGATTCCAGGGCGTAGACACGGTTGTTTGTACAGCTCACCCATGTTTTCCCTCGCACCCCGCACCTTTGTAACTTATCCCAAGGCACGGCCTCACCGCCTCTGCACTCACATACAACACACACACCATTGCATAACACTGCTGCCAAAAGTATGAAGCTACCTTTCATGACAACACGTGTACTGTAGCTACTTGCATAGTTTTCTATCCACTTACATCCTCCCCTTGCCCCTCCCCTGCTTAGTTCATAGTTTACCTCCTTTCTGCCCATTCACACGCCATTCAGACATGGGTGACTAGCAGGGTCATGGCCATCCTCTCCTAAATGTAATGGCCGAAATGCACACACGCGCATAATATCATCTCCCAATTATCCCATATCTGGACATTAGTCCCTCCGAGGGTGTTCAACCAACAGCACAATGGGACCATAATTATGGTGAAAGGCGCTATCGAAATGGCAAAATGAATGAATGAACGAATAGCCTCTGACCCTGTGTTCTCCCTGTCAGGCCTATTGATACATTTGGCCTTTGTGATCCGTGCCAAGGCAGTCCTCTTGTTCCCTTGGTTGATGTTCTGTGAGTTGCTGTATTTTCTTTTCGTTTTATTTCTCCTGCACTTGCCTACTCGCCCTGCATTTACCTTGGCCTCGCCTTCCGTTCAGTTTGCTCCAGTGAATCCTTGACTGCAGGGCTTTAAGAGCGGTAGGAAATTGAGGGGGGAGGGGGCGGGGCTCATGTGGCTTGCATGATGGGCGTGGCCTGACAAGTACACAAACCATAGTAGGGCATGGAAACAAATATATAAAATGTATGCAAGCATTTATATATTTATCTGCGTACCTTAATATGGTTTGTGTACTTTGCAAGCCATCTTTTATAAATATAGAAATGTTTTTTTATGTTTATGAAAGATGGCTTGCATAGTACACAAACCATAGTAAGGTGCGTTCATAAATATAGAAATGTTTACATTTATATATTTGCGTGCCTTACTGTGGTTTGTGTACTTTTCAAGCCTTCTTTTTTTAAACAGAAATATCTAACATATTTCGAAGTTTATAAAAGATGGGTTGAAAAGTACACAATTCAATCCATCTTTTATGAAGCTTTGAGTACAGACAAAGGCGTCTTTGTCTGTCGGCAAAGTTTTATAAAAGATGGTTTGTATTGTGTACCTTAAAAGCCATCTTTTATAAACCTCAAAATATGTCACAAGTCCCCAGAGCGAGGGGTCACCAGAGGAAGGTGTGACTGACAGAAGTGCCAGCCAGCCGTAGCGTTGCTCAAACTGCACGTATGAACGACGCTGTGGCGGGATGACTCTTCCGTCAGCTTGCCTGACTTAATGGCGGGCACATCTCTCGCAATGGCGGGTGCTGCAGCTGCTGCGGGATAATGTGTCCCGCTGTTCTGTGGTGGGACGGGGGTGGGAGGCGGTTCAGCCCCACTTGCTGGAGACTGCCAGGCCCACTTAAAGCACTGCTTGTCTGTGCAGCAGGGCACAAGGCGTGGGACCCCGGGGATGAACGGCGTCTGTCCACTTATTTCAGGGCAGACGCCGTCCCTTCCGCCACCAGCCCAGGAACGTTTTCAAGGAATTAACAAAACAATAATGTGCTACTACGCACCTACTTAAAGTAAACCGCACGGCCGGGATTCAAACACTGGCTGTGAGACCAAACGCATAGACACAAGACCACAGCAGTCTCTTATCATAAAACTGTAAAATGTCTCTCAGTGACACTCTGCTATTCAGGACATGCTTTGTTAGATATTTGGGTATTAAAGGTGTGTGTGTGTGTGTGTGTGTGTGTGTGTGTGTGTGTGTGTGTGTGCACCTTGTATACTGTTATAGGAACCTCCTTTCTTTGGGCAGTTGCTCATTTGTCCCGTGTGCTTACTTCACCTGGGAAAGGCAAATGGGATGAAATGTTCATATATTTTTTTTTAAATATTTTTATTGGCTTATACAAACCTTTAAAAAAAAATAGAGCAAAAACAACAAATGAGCTTCACAGTTTTACAAGAAGACACGTAATGTCAGTGTTGAGATCAGTGCGTATCATCTCGCCTTTTTTTTTTTAGCATGATCGTGCCTCAAATTTGCCACTAAGCCAGATTAGTCCTATAAGTATTGGGATGCTGAGGGACACACTGATTGAGAGTCCCGGGCCTTCAGAGTCTGTGTTTTCAAGCATCTCTCGGCCAGCCAAAAAGAAAGAAAGTGCCAAAATCAGTTTTTTGTTCGCACCAGCAAACAGTAATTGCCACCACTCTTCCGCGTCCCTCGTTGAGTAGCCTTCCATCAGTTGGCCTAGATGTAAGATTCTCTGCACTCAGAGGGTGGGGCAAAATAACATGAGATTTTTTTATTGATTCTTCGTTAGTGATGCATAGCCGGCAATTTGTGTTCGTCTCATCAGAACCTGCCCAATAGATGGTTCTATCTTTGGTCTTGAACAAGTTTAGTCGAAAGAGCAGATAAATAGTTCTGCTTTTGATTCTGGAAATAAGCTCACATAGTTTTTAAGACTATTGTATGCTCTGATTTCACTTGGCAGTTCTTTCATTGATTCCAGGAATCTTCTTTTGTCTCCAGTTAGGATCCAGTCCTGTTTCCATATTTTTCCCTTTGCCGCATCTGGGTTCTCTTGGAGCGTTTTCACATCGGTGGCATACCGATACTAGGATTTCCTCGCATCTTTTGTGCCATAATGATAATAGGCACCCTGGATTTCCATTGCCAGGGTTGTGTATGATTCTGAACGGAGGGATTACATCCTTCATGATGGTTTTTCTGAACAGTGCTAGGGTGTTCCAGCTGATTCGCGCTTGGATGGAGATCAGGCTTAGTTTGTGTCGAATGCATACTGCGGGGGTGCCTTTGGGCAGATGGAGGACTTTTACCCAGAAGATATTTTCCAAAGTTGACCATAGATCTTCTGGGCAGCCAAAGGCATTCTTGGCTCCAAATATTAGCGCTGGGATGACTTTCTGCTGGTAGAACACTATCACCAATTTCCCATATTTTTTGTTCAGTATCATGGCCTGACACGCAAATTGCCAGCACCTAGCTTTAACATTCCCCCCATGGGCCATCGTTTATGCACTGATCTACATGCCAAAATAGCGAGTGTTTTTGACTGTGCTTAGAAATTCTGTTCCAAGGTGTCATTTGAATTTTATGTTAAATCCATCCTGTCCTGTTTGCGGATTTTGCAGTGTTTGAATTTCACTCTTGGCGTTGTTTATTCGCAGGCTATTGTTAATCACGTAGCTTTGCAGTGCGTCCATTTTCTGCTGAAGACCAATCGGGGTGTTATCTAGCAAGATCAAGTCATCAGTGTATAGCATCTAACTTAGCACAGACCTATGGATTTTGGGAGAGAAGGATCAAGGTCCTTCTAGTGTAATACCAATATCAGATAGGAACAGATTAAAAATTATGGAGGCTAGGGGACATCCTTGCTTTACACCACAGTAGGGGTTAATGGCGTCTGTTAAAGTTCCACTTTGGTCTAACCAGATTTTGATGGTAGTCACAGTGTGGAGTTCTTTAAAAGCAGCTAAGAGGCTCACAGGACAGCCCCAGTTCTTCATCTTTGTCCATAGTAGTTCTCGGTCAATGGTATCAAAGGCGTGCGAAAAGTCAATTAAGGCTAAATAGACCTTTCTCCCCGTTCTTATAGCCTCCATTTTCAGCAGATTTATTAGCAAGAGATTTAGTCCACAACCGACTCCTTTCCCAAAGCCAGTCTGTTGCACATCCATGTGTCCGCTTTTTGTAGACCAGTGTACTAGTTTGTTTCAACATCGTGGCATAGACTTTCCCCAGCACATCCAAAAGGGCTATCGGGCGATAGTTTTTAGATCTGCGCAATTTCCCTTTTTTAATATGGGGACGATGATGGCATTCTTCCAGGATTTCGGAGTGGAGTGTTCGACAGAGATTCGGGTGAACAGCTCACTACATAACTTTGCCCATTTTTCTGGCTCTTGTTTCAGTGTGAAGTTAGTGAGGCCATCTGATCCAGGAACCCTCAACGCACTTACTTGTCTAATGATCTGCTGAATGTCTTCCATCTCGAAATTTAGGTTCCATTTCTCAAGGGTTGCTTATTGGATCTGGCCACTGCCCTTTTTTGCTAAAGAGTGCCGTGAAGTGAGCGTACCACACTGCTTCCGTATCCATATTGGTCGTCAGGGCAGCTTGGGGGGGGCACCTTCGTTATTCAGAATCTTCCAAAATTCAGACACATTTTTATGACCCATCTTTTGCATTATGGCTCCCGCATCTTTTTGAAGCATAAATGCTTTGTGCGCCCTTAGCCAATTTTTATATTTTTGGTTGGCTGCGCATTTAGCTGTTATGTAGGTTACAGCCCCCTTATTTTTTAATGGTCTGATTGTGGAACGCAATTCCTGCTTTTTTCTTAGGAATGCCACGTCGAATTTGGGTTTATTTACATGACCTAGAATTCTGGGTACGTGCTTCTTTTCCACAAAGTGTTGTAATAGATGACTATATTCAACACTAGATTCCTTTTCGATGTATGTTTTTGTGAAGTGTGTGACCTCATCTGTTGCGAGTTTCAGCCTTACTCGATTTGATTCGACGGAGATCCGATGATTCCATGATTTATTGTCCCTCTGCCTAGATTTTGCTAAGGACAGAGTTACCATCTCGTTGTCCCTTTGAGTTGTGGGGGTGACCTGTAGCGATGTAGCTGTATTTTGGCTGATACGAAGAAGTAATCTAAAATAGATTTTTGAGTGCTCCTCCTCCATGTTGGGTTTGCCGGTATGTCATTAGCGGTGTTTCCATTTAACATGGTAAGATTTCTTGGATCCATCTCCAACAGCCATTTTGCTGCAAGAGTATTAGAAGTGTGACTAGGTTTGACATCTTTCTGCTTTGTCATGAAGCAATTGATGTTTAAGTCACCACATATGATGTTTGCTGTCTCATCCATCACCAAAATCCCACCCACCAGTGTTGAGATTTGATCTATGAAGTGCACCGTACCTGCGGCCAAGTGATTCCAATATAAATTGAGGATGTGAATGGGACTCACATTGGTGTTTGTGATTTTTGTTGTCCCAATGGTTGTGACTTGAATCAAGGCTGATGGGTTCGCTGATTGAATAATGCGACATTCTGAGCTCTACTTTACGAACGTTAGTAGACTGGTCATAGGGTGACCTTTAAGCTTTTTAAAGGCTGGATTAATTACCACTTCATAGTCGTCAATTGTTGGGCAAGCATCCAGCCAAGTTTCTTGAAAGCATTCCACGTCCAAACCATCCAGCCAGGGTTCCTCGAACAAATGGGAAAAGCACATAGTGTTCCAGGATCCAATCTTGAGGAGTTCATGCTCCTCTTCTGCATGGCATTATTGGTTTGCTGGTCTACTAAGGGCTTCCAACAGCCAACACCAATCATTGCGACTATACTCGGTTTTCTTCAGAGATGTGGAGCCCGTAGGTTTGAAATCTAAGCCACAGTTCTCATTTATTGTGATCTGAATATTCTCCTCTTCGGACAGATTTTTGAGCGATGCAGATGTAGCACATATTGGCAACCCATCCTTTCCATTTTTTACAGGATGTGCAACTTCATTTACTTTCGAACAAACCTCACTTTTCTTCGTTTCACTGGTAGAATTTCTCATTGTGAGGGCATTTTCAGCTCTTGATTCAAAGCATATTTTTGTGGAGTTTTCTTGTTCTTTAGTTTCGAGAGTTTCTGAAGCTTCTGATATGTCGAAGCCCAAAAAACATGAGGGCGGCTGCAGCCCCTAATACAATATTCAATACAATTTTGGAGCGGAAGTGCAAGATGACTGTCGTGGTGGTCTTCTACGAATTCCACTGTTTTGATGTCATCAGATTGGATGGTTCTGAGACATGGGATGCAGTGGAATAGACGTAGCACATTTGTGCGGTTTAGTATTACATTATCGCACTTTCCAGTCGGGCTCTATTCAGAGTTTGGGCTTTGTCTCTGAGCCATTTATCTTTTTGGTTTTTAACTCCCAGTTCTGTTCCGGACGTTGTTTATCATCCATTATAACTCTGAATTTACTCATGTGCCGATTTAAGGGATCGTCAGGGGCCTTCTCCTGATGTTTGAGATCAGGGCATGAAGAGACCCCCGTTAAGGGTCCTGATGGTCTCTGTGACCAAGATGGCCGCGTAGCACAGTCAAGTTCCATACGCCCGTCTTCCATCGCTTTGAAGACGGGACTTACTGGTTCAATGTGTGTGTCAAATTGCTTGGCAATCTTTTGTTTCATAAAGCAGATTCTAGTGGGGCCAACTAAAGGTCTTGGTCCTTTGTTGTAGTTAAATCTACTTGTTCAGTCGTGGGGATCCCATCCACAGTGGATTGTGGAATCATTATTTTAGCATATTTTGTCGCTTCAGTAAGACTTGTCTTGGATCTTTCCGCTGACTTTTGAAAGATGGTTGCGTTTTCTTCTTCTTCTTGTTTTTGACTTTCTCGAAACAGTTTACCAAGTCACCGTTTCTACTAGCGTCATCAGCTGATGTATATGCAAGGTATGGTGGTATGTTGGACGTCAGCTCCTGTGATGTTAGGCCACCTTTTTCTTGGTCGCACCACGGTTTGTGTTGTAGTAGACTCAACGCTTCCCTTGCAATCCCGGCAAGTAGTTTTTTGTCCATTCTGTTTTCCTTTTGGTCATTAACTGAAGTAGTGCCTCAAATTCATTTTATGAATTACCATAGGCCTTTTTTGAGAGATTGAAGTCTTTTTCCAAGTGTACAAGTTTTGAGTTCATTAATGCCACCAGAGTTGTTAAGTCTTTGACATTATCGTTGATTTGCTCATACAACTTTAGAAAAGGGGCAATCGTGATTGACATTGAGGACATCAACAATGGTTGTAGGTCTTTGATCAGAGTTTCATTCAAATTCTGTTTTAGGTGATACGGTTGTTTTTGCGGTTGAGACACTTTGGAGCATCTGACCTTTGGGTAATCACGTTCTATGAACGAGGAGTTTCTTGTGAGAGACTCAGAAGGGGAGGAGCTTTAGTCAGGACTCTCTTCAATCTGTTTAGTTGTTTGAAGCGTTACTCTTGGGTTTCCCAATTTGCTTCTTGATTTATGTGGATGTCCGTACGAGTTGGAAAGGCATGCTTAGGAACAAAATAATGGTGGGGAGATGTTCATGTTGTCCGCCCTCCCCCTCCACCCCTGCAAGGTTGTTTTAGTTTGATCCGTTAGTCCTGCCATTTCTCTCATGGGTGTCATGCAGTTTTCACGTTCTAATGCCGCCACTTCAGTTCTCTTATGTGTATTGCACACCTTGTTCATTTGAGATGTTGTGCAAAATTTTATTTACGACTTCTAGGGAATTCCTTCTGTTGTTGTACGTGATGGACTCACCTCTCCCATTAATCGGATGAGACTGCCAGTTTGAGGGGCAGAAAACCTCGTCCTCCACACCAGGGCAGTTTTTGTTGTTATTAAATATTGAGTCATCTTTAAGTCTGGCACTGAGCATGTTTGCTGCACTGAAAGCAGTTCCCAAGTTCTGTGGAGCATTAGATATAACTCTCTGCATTGATGTCTGATTTGCGTTCCCCAAATTATGCTAGCGCCATGCTAAAACTCGCAAGTGAGGCACGAGAGTTGCACGGGGCTCAATCACAGTCTCTGCTGTATCTTCAGGGGTGTGCATGAGATTCGCAATGTTTTGAGTCACTTTGAGGCCTGCGCTGCTGGTGTGGAAAGTGGCACAATCCCGTGGGTCAGAAGAATTGGAGGGGGGAGAAAGACACCCGTACATGCGGAGTCAACAGGATCCACCCTGCACCACCCGACCTCCTCGCCACACTCCAGCCCACACTCTGCCCCATTCACCCGGGCGACCACCACACACTCCCCAGGCCGCCAACGGGCGTGGTGCCATCAGAAATGCAACTCTACTCGGGCGGGTCCTCGCCCAGCAGCTGTCCATCCACCGCTGAGATCTTTGGCGGCACCAGCAGACCATCACCCACTTACTCACTCCAAAACTCATCACCTCCCCACAAGGTAACATCAGTATTTCAGGCTGTGTGGATTGTGCGGGGGGACTTGTGGGGTTTTTGTGAGAGCATGTTTTACGATGTTTAAAGGCTCTTCGGAAGCGAGGACGACTCAGAGTCAAATGTTAGGTGTTGTGCAGGGCTCAATACCGAACATTTATCATCTTCTGTGTTGACAATGGCACAACTCAACCCATTAGAAATGTCATTTTTACTTGCGTAGATGTTACTTATGCCAGCATCGTGATTTCAGGAGTGATCGCTGCGCTCAGCTGCTTTACTGTAGACACAGAGATCCAGATGCGCATCTGAAGTCTGGTGCGCGGGGGAGGGGGTTGTGATCACAGCGAGGACTGGATTCTGGCACAGTCCTTCCTGTGTCAGGCATCCTCGCACCCTCACACACAAACACCAAAACACACTGCGCGCTCCGCGTGTGCTGGGTGTTTTGAGCTGCTTCCTCCAGGAAGCAGCAGCAGTAGAAGTGGAAAACAGACTCCGGCAAAGGCGTGTGTCAGTTGAAAGAGCCCTGTCAGACTCGGACTCTCTCCAAAACACACTGTGCACACTTTAGGAAATGTTCACGTCCAGTGGCATCACTTCCCATTGTATGTCACAGATCCCCCCCTCCCATTATTTTATTTACAGGGTTTGAACCCTGCTATGCTGTGACTGATTCCCTTATGTAATGTGTGTTCCTGGGTGTACGCTTTCTGCATTTTCCCTCGCCGCTGCCTTCCAACCTGGTTGGAATGCCAGGTGTCCGTGGCGTCTTTGGGACGACAGTCAGCTGATGCAATCCAGTGACGCCTACCGAGGACGTGCCTTGGGGAGGTAAAAGGGGGCGGGGTTATGGGGACTGGGTTGAATGGGAATGAGTTGAGAGGAAATGACTCACTATGGAGCACCGGAAGTGGGCACCCTTTCCTGTTTAGGGGTATATAAGGCCTAGTGGGGCATTAGGCTGCCCTCTTTGCTCTGGGTCCTTACTCTAGAAGACTTAGACAGGATGGGAATTTGGGGTTTTCTCAGACACAGATACTATGGATGGCCAGGGCAGGGATGCAATGGGAGCACTTGTGGGTAATTCTGAATAAGAACCTCCAGCGCTACGCATGCCCTGACGTTTGGTGGGGGGAGGGGAACTATCTGTTATCAGTGGGGAGGAGAGCTTTTTCATTGCAATCTGGGAATTCTTTCGGGGCACAGAGATCGTTTGGTCTGAGATTATAGCAAGACAATCTTGGCGGGCACTTATTCCTACAAGGGAGTAGAGGAGTCGCGAAGGAAGCTAAATGGGAAACTGGATACATTCTTGAAAAGTATGGGCATGTGGTGGATTAGACACCCGTTGATTAGATTAAATACCCTGGTCTACTTCGGGCATGATAGTCTATTTGTCAGATGTCTGGGTAGCATTGATGATCATGGAATTTAGGAATGTTTTGTAGAAAGTTAGTTGTAGACAATCGCATAGATGTCCATGCCACGCCCATGGGGGTTCAGGCAGGGGCGTTCATCTCAACCACAGCTGATCACTCCACCGTGCCAAGGACGGAGGGGGGGGGCATTCATGTACTGGCGCCTTGTAATATGTTTGTTTGTGTCTGGACTGTGTAAGAACAATTGCTGTCTTATGTGTTCCTAATCTAGCAGGTTAGAGCTGGGACCAAGTGACAGGGTGGGGCACTCACTGCTGGAGGTAACCAGTAGCGAGTCATGGCGGAGTCACATGGTGCAGCTCTTTAGGACAGCACTGGTAGCAACCACAAGGGTACTGCCCAGCCACCGGATAATGCCAGCGGTACAAGACTCCCAGAGAGCCCTGAACAAAAGGGGGGGGGGGCGTGTTAAAGGGGGTTTCGAAGTCCTTCCAACATCGCGGTGGGGGAGGGGAAACCTGAAGATGTCACAAATGCAACAAGAATACATTGCGACGAAACAACGAGTATGTTGATGAAATACTACAAGAAGTTGAGATGTGAGAGTTAGTAAGAACATGGGGGGTAAACTGAAGGAAAGGGGGGCTAAGGAGAAGGGAGCGAGCGTGCAAGGGACTACACATGGGGTGGATTGGTAGGTTGGCTAGACTGTGAGGGCACCAGAAAGCAGTTTCGCAGATTCAGGGGGTGCCGAGGAAGGGGAGAGGGAGAAGGGAGAGAACTGCTGGGGTGGAGTAGAGCAATTACAAAGAGGGAGGGGCAATGGGTAGAAGCGCTCATACTGGAGTAAGTCAGTGTTGACGGCAGGGGTGGGGGGTTGTTGAAAGATACCGAGGCTAGGGAGCTGGTTGGGCAGAATAAAAAGGGCGCATCAGGGGAGTATAGGGTTTGGATGGAGTACAATACATAGGCTGGAGGGGAGCACCTGAGGGCAGGAATGGAAGCAGGGGAACAACTTGGACACCAACCAGGGGAACTCTTGGGGGAGGGTGGGGGGCAAGGGATCATACGCCATGGTCTCTGATAGAACGGCTAGAATGAAGAGGGGGACTAGGAAGCCACGCCGAGCGCAGAATCCTGAGGCGTGGTGGAGAAACAGAACATCTGTAAGGTAACTCCTGCCTTAATGAAATCATGCTGCGACATATTCCACTTTTCCAGCGTTTCAGCAGGTCCTGGCTCATTATTTGCAGGAACGGGAGGTCGCCTGGAATGGCCGAGTGGTGGCAATGCAGAGCACCAGAGGTGAGGGGACAGGGGGGGGGGGGCAAGTAACGGTGGGGAGGAATAGCGTAGCAGAAGGGGGCGGATGTCGGCTGTCAGTGCTATGTTACAAGGCTGTCCATTTGTACCCCTTCCCCCACTTGTGGCGCCATGAAGTGACTGTCCGGGCAGGCCAGGCGAACATCTGGGGTGCCATTAGCCCTTGGACCGCCATAACCCCACCACACCAGCTCGGGGGAGTCTTTCAAGGGCTTCCCTTAGATGGCATAGTGGGAGAATGTGCGGCAGGTGCCCTTTTGTTATAAAAAAGCACCCGCTGTGGCAGGGCGCATTTAATAACAATAGGGTGCTGAAGCGAAAGTTGGTTTTCATTAGAAAAGGGCGCTCGTGCATTAGCATGAGAGTCCTGGTTCAGTGATTGGCTCCCAGCTCAGGCGCTGGAGCGGGAAGCATTTTTCCTAAACAGCCACCTTTAAAAAAAAATATGTTTATGGGAATCCGTTGTATTCGTTAGCAATAATGATGCTACACTGCCATCTGCTGGTTGAACTGGCGACTGCAGTAAAGTGGAAAGGTAAATGATGCAAAGATAAAGCAAGTAGACCTCACTCTGCTGTACCAGCTGCCTTGCATCCAGCCCGAGGACTGTAGATGTCCGTGGCTGTCCAGGAAAAACCTGGCCTCCAAAAACCGAGCGCCTTTCCCTATGGCAGGCTCCTACCCTGGAACTGGCCAGTCTCAAAGACCCTGAGAGACCTGGCCAGCTGACTTGGGTATTAGCAAATTAAGATGATGAAAATGGCCAGCTGGTGTTTGTGGGCACTCTGCAGGGGTTTTGGGCGATCACTCGGAATCCCCCACCCCGTTGAGGGACCCCTCAACTCAACTCATCCACAGCAGTTCAAAGTGATTTCCTAGATCCTGTGTTGAGTAGGGGTCCCTCAAGATGGAACATATAAAATGCTACATTGACCTCCAGGAGCCCCTGAGGAGCCTGCTCCAAATGTAATGACGCGACAGCGGTCCACTGGAAAGTTCAACCGCACTTCACAGAGCCTTGCCCATTGGTGCTCATTGGATGCCTTATTCTGAAATATAAAATTTTGAGTATACACCAAATGCAAATGTGGCTGCAAAAAGCAGAGACATGCTATGCAAGGGAGCGAGTTAGTGACTCAAACAGATGGTCCCTAAAATAGAGGTGTTGTCACTGAGCTCCGTTATGAATTTCCCTTAATGTGGCGATGCTTCCACCAATGCCGAAAGGGGCTCATTGGGACGTAGACTCAAGTCTGAATGCACAAATGGGCACACTGCTGCATGGAAGCTTTTATACACTTGGCTAACGCCAGTCATCCCGGTAGAGCAACACAGACTGGTGAACACAGACCTTGGCCAACGGAAGGCTTGACTGTGCATTGTAGGTAGAGGGGTGTGTGAAGAGGGATATCCCAAGCAAGCCGGGACAAAGTGTGAGCTTAACAGAATGTCTGCAATAAAAGGAGCCGGTGTCCAAGCTCAGGCATACTTGGCAGGTTTTCTCGGGAGGATAGCTCAGGGGCAACGCGCTCGCCGTGGAAGCATGACAATGCGGAGCACCACAGGTTCAATCCCTGGGTCTGCGCTTACAAACCTCTGGGTATTAAGCGCGTTATAAATAACCAATTACAAGTCAAGCCAAGGGCAACTGTAAAGATGCTTATATTTCAACATGGCATGGCGCCACCTAACTACTGATCCAAGAAGTTGTGGTAAGTCCCCTGGAAGACAGTGACAAGTATTATCATCCATAATGACATGTGTTTTGCCAGAGTTATACAAACAATAACAAAGGTGAGTGCGTGGTATGGCTGCTTGGATGGCCTAAAATAGCAGTTATCTGGTTTTCAAATTAGATTAGTGGCAAAGGGGATGCCTGCCCAGCACAAGTCATCAAGGACTGCGCTCCATCCCTTGCCCCCCTCATCACGGCCTTCATTAATGCCTCCTTCCAGTCGGGCCACGTCCCCTCTGGACTCCAAGAAGCATGGGTTTTTCTGCTCCTTAAAAAACCATCCTTAGACCCTTTAGTCCTGGGGAACTACAGGCCCATCGCCACTGTCCCCTTCTTACTTAAAATACTTGGCAAGGTAGCCTATCTGCAGGTGCAAACATTTCTAGAGGACACCCACCTCCTCGGTCTTCAGCAGTCAGGGTTTTGGCCACGTCATGGCACTGAAACGCCCCTCCTTGATCTGAAGAACCAAATGGATGACCTCAGATGCTGGCAAACCTGCGCTCCTGCTCCTATTCGACCTATCAGCGGCCTTTGACCTGGTTGATCACAAGACCTTGTGTTACCACCTCACCACCGCGGCCAACTTCTCGCCTTGGGCCTGCAACTGGATAACCTCCTTCCTACAAAGAAGAGCAATGAAGGTTTTTTTAGAATCCTCTTGTGCCACAGCTAGCATCCTTAAATGCGGTGTACCCCAGGGTTCCTGCATTGCCCCCACACTGTACACCCTTTTCGCAGACCTCTCTTTAAAATCCTTGACACCCTGGGCATCTCATACACGAGCTATGCTGATGACACACAGGTACTAATCCCCCTTTCGGGCGATAACGCGTCAGACTCGAACACCCTCAACACAATCTACTCTACAATCCAATCCTGGAGGGCAGATAACTGGTTATGCCTCAATACTGAGAAAACTGAAACTTTTGCTGATTGGATATCTGTCCACCTTGGGCAAGCTTGTCAAGCAGTACAACTGCTTCTCTGTCGACAATATTCCCATCAATGTGTCTCAGGCAATCAACCTTGGGCGTTTACCTTGAACCAAACCTAACTTTGGACAGGCAGGTCAACGCCATTGCATCTTCCTCAGCCTACCACTCCAAACTCATCAACTGAGTTAGACCTTACCTATCGCAGCAAAACTGTCTCACTATCGCAAGGGCAGTAATTGGCTTGAGACTGGACTATTGCAACAACCTTTTTGTTGGAACATCAGGAAAAAACATAGCTAAACTACAGATTGCTCTAAATAACGCCCTTAGGGCCGCCATGGGTCTCTCACGTAGAGATCACATCTCAGGACTCATGAGGCGGTTCCACTGGCTTCAAATTAAGCAGAGAATCATCTTCAAGACCCTGGCCCTTACCCACAAGTGCCTCCATCATCTTCCCCCCACCCCTCTTACCTGGGCCAGAGGATCACCAAACACCTCTCCTCCAGGCAAGCCAGAACGCCCTACACAAACCTGATCGCCGTCCCAAAAACTCACAAAAGTCGTGCAGGTGGAATTTGCTTCCCTACTCAGGCTGCTTTCAACTGGAATGCCCTACTGCCTCACATCAGGAGCATAGAATCTCATGCAGCATTCCGTAAGGCGATCAACACTAGGCTTTTTGTCTGATACGTCAGTTTTAAACCTGTTTTGACTACCACAGCACCTGTAACCATGCAACCTCGTCACTCGTATGTTGTACAAACATTTACCATGTCTAAGAATACTCCATATCTAAGAATCCTTTGTGTTCTAGCCAAATCTTCTAAAACCAACCATGTTATCAATGAGGACGGTCAATAACTAGATGTCTAAAAGTTTCTATTTGTTCAGATTCGGGAACAACATAACTTCTTCAACCACACCCCACATCTCTAGTGTTTTTTAGTGGATTCAAATGAAATTTCAGAAAGTGTATGTTCCTTTCCCGAGATGTATACACATAACCTAACCTCTTGAAAGCTCGTTTTACGTCTAACTATTCAATAGAAGTGCTTAGTTGTTAATTCTTTTAAAAATATTGTTAATCAATAAGAGTTTTACAGAGTTGAATAGGAGGGGGCACTGTTGGACGACGACTAACATGGCCGCCTGAGTCAGAGGCTGCGCCGCTGATAGAAGATCCATGCTGATATCCTATGAATTTTGGGTGACAGACTACTGAAGCTGGCGTGGGCTGTGTGACTGTTTCCCTGGTGCGTCGCTTGTTTCATCTTCGGCGGCTCGGTGCTGGATGGCTGCAGAGATTCATCATCCTGAAGTGGCCGTGAGCTCCCTAGGAGCGGGCTGTGGCCATATTGAGTCTCCTGCCCCTCCCCCCCGGGTCCTGTCTGCGTGGCTGCGGAGGATTGTGAAACCTGCCTTGGTTTCTGGCGTCGGCCCGGGCTGCCGAGTGGTCGAGGGGGCCTGTGCTGGCAGCGAGTTGGGTCCCCTTAGTGAATACCTGCAGACATTTCGGACCTCCAACCCCGATTGTGGAGCGGGCGGGAGTGTGTCTCTATTGTCCTTCGGAGCAGCGCTCGTCTGGTATGCTGGCGCTGCGGTGCCCTGCCCCCCCCTTCTCCTGGTCCTATTGTGGAGGTGGGGGCCTGGGGCCTTTGCTATGGGCCACGGCTCTGGCCTGATTTGTCTCCCCTCCTGGCTGCTGATTGCGACTTGGGGCTCTACATAGGGCTGCCCTGATCCTCCCAGATACCCGGGAAACACTAACGTAGAAGAGCACGATTCGAGCACGGACAGTGCTTGTCCCTTGGACTTCATTCTGCCTTGAGGGGGTTAAGTGGCTTGCTGCATAGGGGAGGACCCCCCCATGGGCCTTTTTGTGTCTGGACTGGAGATTTCCCCTCCACTCTCGGCTGTGGCAAGCAGCGGGCCTGCTGGGTGCCCTCCCCCCCCTCCCGACGCCTGTCTCAGGCTGCTTTTCAGGTAGGAGGAATTTCTACATGAAAGGATTTGGTACACGGTCCGCCTGTATATTCAACTAGTTGCTCTGATCTTCAATCAGGTGGGGATTTTGCCCATTGGTGGTCGCTGCTAGGGAGAACTGCGCTGTGCAAAGTGAGCTGAGGAAATTGGTTAGTGTGGGGTGCATATAGATCCTGCAACCACTACCTGCCATCACCAGTCTTCCTCCCAAATAGTCACAGACTTGTGTTTGAGCCGCGGGCAGCCAGATTCTTCCCTTGCCGGGACGCGGCTTGGGTCTTGCTGTCAAGCTGCCGGGGCACCAGTGCAAAGGGTATGACCAGGGGTAGTAAAGCCAACAGGAAAGGCCCTTTGGATGCCTTTACCAACGCAACGCAGGAGAGCAGGAACGAGGAAAACATACAGGATGATCCGTCGGGGCTCCCGGGCCCGGCTGATGGTGCGCCTGACCCGTACATGGTAGCCCTCTAAGCTGGGTGCGCAACAGTAAACTCCAAGCTGGATGACATGGGGTCCGCAATGACATTAATCAAGGCTGACCTACACAAAGTAAGCGCGCAAATGTCTAAAGCTGAGAATCGAGTTGGTGCACTTGAGGATGTGACAGCGAGCCACGGCAAGGAGATACATTCCCTCATGAAGAGCCTTTCGCAGGTGCAAATGAAGTGATGACCTTGAATCGAGGTCCCGTCGCAATAATCTAAGAGTAGTCGGTCTGTCTGAAAAGCAGATTAACAACTCAATGGAAGTGAGGTGATTCGATCTGTCTTCCCAGAGGCCCAATTCTCACAACACTTCTTAATTGAGAGGGCTCATCGATCTATGACTGCACCTCCTAAGCCTGGGGCCCCGCCGTGCACTTTTATTGCTCGGTTCCTAAATTATCGCGACAGAGACACGATTCTTTGCCTCTCTAGGGAGAAGGGCATGTTGCTGTTCGATTCAAATAGGATACACCTATATCCTGATTTTTCAAACAGTGTGCAAGCAGTGCGTCACACCTTTGACCATGTCAAGAAAGCATTAGGAGCTCGCTCCGTCCCATATGCAATGCTCTTTCCTGCCAAATTGCATCTACAATATCAGGGCAAGACTCAGTTCTTTGAATCACCAGAGGATGCCATGAAGTATATAGAACACAATATCCCGCAAATTCAGGGAGACAAGAATGCCCAGTCCAGCTTAGATACTTGAGAAATGGTCACCTAAATTCAGACGATAATGGCGCAGTGACCATCAGACTGGTCGGGTTGGTGGGGGGTATGGAGATAAACCCACCAACTAGTGCCGCCCAGATACGTGTTGCAAATGTTGCAGTTAAGGATGGGGTTTACACTGTCCAGTTGGGGGGGGGGGATAGTGAGGGAGGGAGATGGGGATGCTATTGGGCCTGTTGCCCACGTGTTTTGATGCATGTGGCACAATGTCTCAGAATGAGTGACTCTGAACTTATAAGCGTGCAGTATAATTCAAATCAAGTATATGATCTCAGCACTATAAACATGGATACCAGAAATATCTATAACTTATTGCTAACTTCAAGTGTCTTCAATCCTACGTTGCTCTCAGTCACTGTCCCAGATGGCGACTAAAGATCAAGGAATTAAATTGCTCACTTGGAACATTAGGGGACTGGCCCACCCAATTAAGGCTAGAAAGGTAATGGCATACGCTAATAGCCATAAGGTGGACGTTCTCCTCTTGCAAGAGACTCATGCCACAAAAAAGATCACCGACATATTTGCGCGGAACTGGGGACCTATGAAGGTGGCCCCAAACTACTCCACAATGGCCATGGGAGTCCTTACAATTGTGCACAAACGCCTCAGCTTTCGGATGACCAAGTCCGTTGCAGATGATGAAGGGCATTATGTGATCATTTGGGGGCAACTGCATAATCAGGAGGTTATCATTGTTAATACCTATGGCCCTAATTTAGATACCCCGGTTTTTTACCTGCGGATAGTAGAGCTTCTATCCCCTTTGGGCACCACAACTGTGATGTGGGGAGGTGATCTGAACTTAATTCTTGATCTGAGTCTTGACTGCTCTACGGGTCATTGTAAGCACCATACAAAAGCAGCTTTGACACTGAAACAGGCGATGGCCACACTATCGCTTGTTGACACTTGGCGTGAAGTGAACCCACTAGAGCAAGAGTTCACGTTCTATTCCGGAGCTCATTGTCAAACTAGAAATTATATCGTGCCTCCTATTGCTATGAATATATGTATATTGGCCTACGCCAAGCTGCTAACAAGCTGCTTATAAACTACATGTGAATAAACTCGCATTGCAAGGTCCTGACCTTAGAAAACATGTAAACTGTCATTTTGGGTCAAGCCGCCATTTTAGGTTTTCTTGCTCTATAAAGTCACCATGTGAGCTAAAATGGTAGCCTATGTTATTCAGAACAGAACTCGATTGTCATGACCTCTGTACAGCTAATATATAACTTGCCTGCAGGCCAGTTGTTAGGGTCATGAGCTGAGACCTTGTCCTTCTGCTGACCTGTGTGCAATGGATTACCTGTATCACCGAAACTGATCTATAATTGAATGAGAACACCTGCTTAACTACATTGCATAAACTAAGACCTGCATTGTAATGTTAGGCCTAGAGCATACATTATTACCATTTCTTCTTGTTAATGTATAAACCTAAGATGAACTAGATTTGACCTGGCAAGGGACCCTAGAGCAGTAACTTATTTATGGAATGGTTAACCTGCAGAAAGGCTGGACAACAGGCTTGAGAAATCTATAAAAGCCTGACTGTTTCAATGAATATTTGCACTCACTGAGCACACCGAACCACGCCGGAGTTCGCTGTGTTGTACTGAGGGTCGATAGCTATCTGAATTTTGTTCTGTTCTTTTGTAACTGGATTCAGTATAAAATAAAGTACTTTGTATGTTCCTTTGTAACCTGTGTTTGGTGTGTTTCCTTTTTGGTTACCCTGCCTCTTATTATTTCCTTGTTTTTCAAAGTTGGCGCCCGGAATAGGGACCCTCAAGATTGATGCCGGATTATTGAAGGTTGACGCACGCTATCGGACCGGGATCGGACGGTGTGACATAACGGGCCCGACTGAACGAGACGCGACACCTCAACAGCGCTGCACAATCCGTTCCCTGGACGATGGCCGTGTGGTCTGAGACGGCATCTTGATGAGGGTCAATTTTTTGAGGTGGGCAGATTTGCCGAAATCACCATACACAAGGTAAAATTCGTTAGGTAAGTCCTTTGTAAACCGATCGGTCCTCCTTAGGTTTGGTCAGGTGAGTCGTTACCCGACTCTTAATTCAACCCTGACAATTTGAATTTGGCACATTGTATCTGCAGACACAATTATTGACCAGGTTACACCGAGCATTTGAGAAATGCCTGGGAAATTGTCTAGCTGTTTTAGGGCATTATTCCGCAGCGATAGACAATCTTTGGAATTTAGCCATCCGGCACTGCAGGAGGGGTCACCGGCATGTACTATGTACTGTAAGCATGGCATTGGAAGTGTAGAATTTAATAAAATTTGGCACAGACAAACCAGACATGCCTCCGAACTTCAGTGGCCAGTAAATGGTAGTTTTGAGATCCCTCGTATTGAATATTTAGAGTCAGTCTTGTTAAAAAAGAAGGCCAGACCTGCAGCATTTGATGTTTTGCAAAATTGGAAAAGAGAAGCATTGCAGCAGCTTAAAAGTAGGGAAAAACATGTGCGCCGTCATAAAACAAATGCTGAAAAGGCGTTGTTATATGATCAGGACAAACAGTCTGAGTCGGTTAGGAATATGGACAGGGCTTTCTCACTCGGTATTCCGAAAATCTATCCTTCTAAAGATCTTTGTTTCTGATGAGTTTATCGACAAATTGTTAAATGAACGACGCCTGGTGCCTCTGCACCACCTACGTATGTTCCTCTTCCTGCTGTTATTCCTGCTCTTCCTGCTCAACCTGTTGTTCCTATTCCTCCGGTTGTTGTTCCTCCACCTGCTCCTCTGCCTCTTCCCATTGCACCAGTAATAGTACCTCCATTGAATTTGCCTGCACCCTCACGCCCAAGTAGTTCTGTACCGCTTGTAGTTGATCAGGGTGCAGGGTCGAGGATTGTTACTTGTAATACTGTTCCTACAGAAAAGAAACAGGATTTGTTTGCATGGGCTAAGCATTGTATGGAGAGAGATGATCGAGCTAATGTTCTTTCCACACTTTCTAATATGGATAATTTTCCTGAGAAAAATGTTTTCATTGAAGGTTTAGGGATTCATTTATGTGTAATGTGGGGTAAATTGAATAATGCAGACCTCCCACAAGGGTTGAGTGACCTGAATACTTTAGCGTTTTCAAGAGACACTGTGGGGAAGGTACATGAGCATGTTGGGAGGATATTTGAGTATAGAAAGGAGTTGGAAAGGTTACGGAATGAGGATGACGAAGAAGAAAGTATGTATGTACAGAAACGATTTCTTCCGTGTCGTAAATCGACATCTGAGGAGGCGCAAATTTGTACAAAAGATGCGATTAGATGGATTTCAGACATATCGATAACTCCAGTTGAGGTATATGACACATACAGTCAATATACACTAGAAATGCAGAGGAAAGTGATACAGGTAATGGTAAAGTACCTGCAGGATGAATGTTTAAAGAGAAAGGTTAGTTGTCCCAAAGAGTTATTGAGCATTTATAAGAGAGCTTTTTCACTTGACACTCCTTCAACTGCTTTAGCGCTCTGTTGCTTAGTAAGCGTTCGGAGTTGCCTACATCTTAGTTGCCTATGAGAGAGGTTCCTCCGACATTTGTCCCAAAGGTTAAGATTCCTGCTAATGCTGCAGCAGGTACACCTGCTGTGGACATTCCTGCACATTATGTATCGCAGTTTGTTCACGTCCCGTTTTCACGACAGGAAGTGAATACTATTAGACCAACTATTCCTGACATTAGGAAAAATCTGACAGGGTTCTATAAAGAGATAATCCGTTTTGCAGTCCTCAGTGTTTACTCTAGGCGACATTGATTTGCTATTCCCTGTACTCCTGCCTGTAGATTTGTGGAAACAAGTTAGAACTATAGACAATGTACCAGGTTTGGGAGATACATGAGCTAACATAGTTAGGCTTGATGGGGAAAGGCCAGCTGGTGAGAGACCACCTCAGGTGATACTAACTTTGCCTGACAGAATCATTGCAAAACTGAAAACTATAATCCCCGAAAAGAGAATTATTTGGGACAAGCTTACGGCCTGTGTCCAAGGAAAATCTGAGGGTGCTACCGAGTTCTTTAATCGGTTCGAACAGGTATTCTCGGATTTCAGTGGACAAGACTTAGGCACAGAGTCTGGGAAAAGATTATTTGTGGACAAATTTGTACGTGGATTGCTGCCTGACATCGTCACAAATTATGTCTTCTGAGAGCGCTTGGCAGGCGAAATCCCAATCAGAAGTACTGCACATGGCTCAGTACTACGAGAACCGTGTCAATAATGAAAAAGATAGAGTCGTGAAGAGAAAAGGTGATTTGAAGACTAAAGTATTGTTACAGCAAATTGTTAGAGGCCCCAGAGGGGGTAGTTAGCAGATTAGAGGTCAGTATGTTCCACAAGGGAATGTGTCCTTGGGTCCTGTGAATATTAACCAGTGTGCCTATTGTCGCCAGGAGGGTCATTGGCGTGCACAATGCCCCGTCCTTCGACAGAGGTCGAATAACACATTTGGAAATATGGGTAGATGATCCAGCGGTCGCCCGGGTGTAGGGGGCCCTGGTAGAGGCCAATTTTCGCAGGATCTCCAACAACCTTTTTCACAGGATAATCAGACTTCGAGTGTGGATACTAGAAACATATTTGATCATCCTTCTGCTGCATATCTATCTGAAGAGCTTCCTTTTGATGATATTTTGTTTCGTTAGGATTGCCGGAAGCAGGGTTTGGAACCTACACCTATTCCCGTTAATTAGAAAGGTCCCTACGTTGAAATGGTAGTGGGAAATAGGAAGCATCAGTTTTTGATAGACACTGGAGCACAGAAGTGCTCCATTGATCATTCTCAGGTTCCAAACATTCCACTGTCGGGGCAAGCCAATGTTTCTGTGGGGTTTTCTGGCACACCAATTGTTTGTCCGGTTACTTCACCGGTACCTATTTCTTTGGGTCCCTTTACGGACCACTGTCCATTTCTCTTGACTTCGAATTGTGGAGAGAATTTGCTGGGGTTGAATCTGTTGAAGGAATTAAATGCAGTAATTCATTGTTATTCTGATGGAGTGCGTTTGACGATTTCACCACAGCAATGTTCTGTTTCGCAATTCTTGACTAGACCTTTGCCGCCAGAATTCAGTGATGTACCAGAGTGTTTGTGGGCAGTTGATGACAATGATGTTGGTGTTTTGCAGATTGAGCCTCTTAAAATAGTTTTGAAACATGGAATTAAGCTGCCCCGTATTCCACAGTATAAGATCTCAGTTGAAGGTGAGCGAGCTTTGAAGAGCATTGTTTCCGATTTTGTGCATCGTGGGGTGATTGAGGAGATTGCAGGAAGTTTGTGCAATAGTCCGATTTTACCCGTGTACAAAAAAGGTGATAATGCAATTTCATTTCGTTTTATAATTGATTTACGTGCCATTAATAAAGTCGTCGCTCCGCAATTTCCAATTGTGCCTGATGTGACGACAATATTAACCATGATTCCAGCTACGGCTACTCACTTCAGTGTTGTGGACCTAAAGAATGCTTTCTTCAGTATTCCTATACATGAGGATAGTAGATACTTGCTCGCGTTCACCTTAGGGGGACGCTCATTCACATTTACTTGTGCACCTCAAGGTTCTACTGAGTCCTAATATTTATAGTAGGGCTTTGAAAGAGCAGCTTGATACCCTTGGATTGCCCCCTACTTGTAAGTTGCATCAATATGTTGATGGTTCGCTTTTAGCCTCTGACTCTGAGAGCTCTTGTAAAGAGGGCTCTGTGTTGTTGCTCATCCATCTAGCTAAGCATGGTCACAAAGCTTCGCTTAAAAAGTTTCAATATTGTTGCCAGGAGGTCGCCTATTTAGGCTATCTCCTGTCAAAGGAGGGAAGAAGATTGACACCTGAAAGAATAAAACACATTTCTGGCATGTCTGTCCCAAATACACAAAAGGAAGTTAGAGCCTTGATAGGTATGGCTTCTTACTGTAGGTTATGGATCCCACACTTCTCACTAGTGATAAAACCGATGTTGGCCTTGACGAAGAAGGGTATTTCTTCGCCATTGCCATGGAATACGGAGCATCAACATTCATTCGAGTTGCTCAAGACTGCATTATGTTCAGCGCCAGTTTTGGGCACACCGAACTATGAGAAGGCATTTGTGTTGTTTGTGCATGAATGTGATGGATGTGCTTTGGCTGTATTAACGCAGGAACATGGAGGGAAGAATAGGCCATGCGGTTACTACTCTTCCGCCCTTGATCCTGTTGCATGCGCTTTGCCAAGATGTTTGCGCGCTGTCGCTGCTGCTGCTGCGTCTGTAAAACAGAGTGAGGGAATGGTCCTAGGCCATGATTTAACCCTGATGGTGCCCCACTCTGTAGATATTCTATTGAACAAAACCCAAACGCAACACCTCACTTCCGCACGACTGACAAGATATGAATTAATCTTGTTTGCTCCCTACATTCAAATTAGGAGGTGCTGCGTTCTTAATCCGGCTGAACTCCTACCTTTCCCGCAAAATACTGTTTGCGGTGATGAAGAGTCACATGACTGCCTGTATACTACTGAACAAGATACAAAAGGCAGAGTTGATTTGAGGGACACTCCTTTGGATAACCCACAAGGGGAGCTGTTTTGTGATGGTTCCTGCTTCAAACTACTGGATGGTGCATCCACAGCTGCTTATGCAGTCACTACATTGAGTACGGTTGTGGAGACCAAGAGAATTACGCATAACTCTGCGCAGGCCGCAGAGATTATAGCATTGACTCGAGCTTGTGAGCTTTCCGAAGGGCTAACAGTAAACATATATACTGATAGCCAGTATGCCTTTGTGGTGGCTCACAACTTTGGGAGACTTTGGTCAGAGAGAGGGTTTTTAACTTTGCATGGCACAAGATCCAACATGGCTCCCTGATAGTACAATTGCTTTCAGCGCTTGCGCTCCCTAGTCAGTTAGCAATCATTAAGTGCGCAGCACATCGCAAGATTATAGATTATGTAGGGAAACGGAATTTCCCTACATCATCTATAATCCGCTTTCGCTGATCAAATAGCTAGACAAACTGCCTCTGATCTCTTCACGGAGATGTATGTTTCAAGGGAGACTGTAGATGCCTATGCAATGGATGAGGGTTTTGGGTCTGTACGGGATATCCAAGCCGATGCCACATTAGAAGAATCCAAGAGGTGGGATGAGGGCTTGGGGAAACTCGATGATGATGGGTGGACATGGTTGAAGGGAAATGGTTGCTTCCTAATGCCTATATAGTAATGATGGTTACCATGGCACACGGTCCCACACATGTGTGCGCTCAACAGATCACGAGAATGTTAGAGAAAGTCTGGGTAAATAAGATTTCAAAAATTGCCCAGCATTATGTCCAAAATTGCATGATTTGCCTACAACACAATGTGGGAAAGGGGACAGCAACTCCAAGAGGTAGCTTTGGGCCTCCTTCTGTCCCGTTTGAAGTGATTCACTTTGACTTTATTGAAATGGAGCGATGTAACAATCTAAAATATGTCCTTGTGGTCATTTGCGCCTTTTGTAAGTGGGTCGAGGCTTTCCCTGTTAAAGACGCTACAGCCATGACCACTGCAAAGACCATGTTAAAGGAATTCTTCCCACGGTTCGGTTTGCCGAGAGTTATCTGGTCGGATAATGGTCCGCATTTTATCGCTGCTGTAATTCTACAGATATGTACGGCATTGCAAATTGACAAACGATTCCATTCGGCCAGACATGCTCAGAGCGCCGGATTAGTGGAAAGACACAATGGTATCATAAAAAACAAGCTCGCTAAGACGTGTGCCGGCACCAAACTAAAATGGCCGGACGCCTTACCGATCGTGTTACTTTCAATGCGGACAACCCCTCAAACTAAGACTGGGCTCTCTCCCTTTGAGGTGGTAATGGGGAGACCTGCTAATATTTGGGGTTTGCCTAAAAGCTGCGCATTGCACGATGTAGAAAATGTACTTCTCTCCGAGTATTGTAACCAATTGACTAAAAACCTGTTTTCAATTTATCACCAGGTGCGAGAGGCATTGCCGGTGAGGTGCGAGGGCCCCGGTCACAGTCTACGACCAGGGGATTGGATCCTCGTTAAATCCTTTGATAGAGCGTCTTGCCTCGCACCACGTTGGAGGGGCCCCTACCAGGTGCTCCTGGTCACTCAGACTGCGGTGCGGGTAGGAGGACGTCGCCACTGGATCCACGGCAGCCACACCAAACAGATCCCACACCCAGTGCCATACGATACAGAAGACGCAGAACCCCTTTCTGACATTGAAACCAACGTACCCGAAACGGCAGATGGTGGAGAGATAGTATCGGAGGCCGTTCCGGAAGTTGTAAGGCCCGACAAAACAGCCATCTTGCCTCCTTGCTCTCCCACCTCATCGTTTGTGGATCATCCATCTTCTGATCCAACTTCCGTTCACTCGCCACCTCCTGTGGGAAGTGACGACATCCTGTCTGCTGATTCTTTTGCACCGGAAACTGTGAAGTATAATCAACGCCCAAGGAGATAGGTTTGCAATACGGCTCTTGCTGTACAATTGAAAGAATTTGAGGGCTTGCCTTTTTTTTTGGCCCAATTGCATAAAGGGTTCTGCTGGCTAAGGGTTGTGGAAAAAGACATTAAGAAGACGCGCAACCGGAGTCGCCAGCAAACGAACAATTGGTGTTTCTCGATTGAAGACGACAATGCCCGCATCCGCTACCGTTCGTACTGAACTTTTGGACAAAAATGTGACTAGGAGAGACAATGAGCAGATATGTATGGGGGCCCCGAAAACGTTTTGTTGTCTACTGGTGATAATCACGGGACTTTTAGTAACTGTTGGTTGTGGGTTTTGGTATTTTGAGAGAATGTACCCTTTGAATGATTTCCTACCTGTTGGAAATATAACTGTTGTTCCCACTCCTTCTGTGCAACTACATACCTTGTCACCTAGAGATCTTTTGCATAGACGGAATTATCAAAATAACACTCTACTTCTAATTATGAATGCTACCCATGCAATCTTTAACAGAACCAATTGTTGGATCTGCTCGCATTTACCGCAACATGGGGATAAGGGGCTAGGTTGGTATATTCACCCTTTACCTTTGACAACTGCTTGTTATGCTTCACTTAGAGCACTGCTCTTTGGCTGATGGAACGATAGCATCTCGGGGAACTTTGATGGCACTAATTTGAATAGTTTTGAGAAACGTGTTCTGACTCCCCTGGGATGCTCGCTTTTCGCAAATAGGAGTAAGCTCAATATTGCTTCTATTAGGCCTTCTGATAGATTGTCTCGTCCTTTCCAATCTTTGATTTCCTTTAAAATGGCTCCGATAGGCAATAAGGATGCCGTGCCTCCTTCTTATACTGTTAACCATAGCCCCGATTTAGTTTCTTTCTGCATCCAGAGGAATGGCACCCGGTCAATGGGAGATTTTAAAGGTTGTGCCAACGTTGCAAATTTGACTTGGGAAGACAGACCTTTATATGTAGGCGAACCTATCTATTTTGTTTGCGGTAATGTAGCATTTCCATGGTTGCCCAGGGATTGGCAGGGAACTTGTTATCTAGGAATCCTGTTACCTGGGGTGTTTATAGCAAGTACTGTAGAGGTTTCGAAGGCTCATCCACGGCGGGACGAGAATGGCGACACTCCAGCACAGGTTTTAGGAGATGTAGCAAAATCATTCCTTCCATTCTTTGGGCAGATAGCGAATTCCGAGGATATCAGGAAACTAGCGAGAGTACTGGAGAGAACCATCAACCGGACCACAGAGATGTATAATATGACTTTAGAGCAGAAAGCGATCAGATTGGTAGAACCGGATGGCATTAGTTCTCATTCTGGCTGAACGAGGTGGAGTATGTAAACTAGTGGGGTCCGCTTGCTGTGTTTTCGAACCGGATTCCTCCCCAACTATTTTTAAGGCAATACAGAATCTGCACATTCTTAGTTCAGAAGTGCATGTTCCCGAGGGAAATTGGGATCTTAGCGCTTGGTTCTGGGACTTCTTGCGGTCTTGGGGTTGGAAAGTGCTTTCAGTCTTGCTGATTATTTTGGGAATTCTGCTATTTCTTTGTTGTTGTATCCAATGTCTACCAAGTATATGTTCAATGCTAGGGGGATGTTGCGCTCAGGCGATAGGTACAATAGGACATAAAGTGTATGCCCCGGATAAAACCTCTAAGGAGTATGTACTGAAAGAGATCTTAGTAAAAGATCTAATGGCGATAGATATTTCTGACAGCTATTCATGGTGTATGGACGATGACACATGGAGTTATTTGCAGGGAGATCAGAAGTAGTTTAGCACTTGGCATAGGCCAAAAGGAGGGTTTGTCAAACTAGAAATTATATTGTGCCTCCTATTGCTATGAATATATGTATATTGGCCTACGCCAAGCTGCTAACAAGCTGCTTATAAACTACATGTGAATAAACTCGCATTGCAAGGTCCTGACCTTAGAAACCATGTAAACTGTCATTTTGGGTCAAGCCGCCATTTTAGGTTTTCTTGCTCTATAAAGTCACCATGTGAGCTAAAATGGTAGCCTATGTTATTCAGAACAGAACTCGATTGTCATGACCTCTGTACAGCTAATGTATAACTTGCCTGCAGGCCACTTGTTAGGTTCATGAGCTGAGACCTTGTCCTTCTGCTGACCTGTGTGCAATGGATTACCTGTATCACCGAAACTGATCTATAATTGAATGAGAACACCTGCTTAACTACATTGTATAAACTAAGTCCTGCATTGTAATGTTAGGCCTAGAGCATACATTATTACCATTTCTTCTTGTTAATGTATAAACCTAAGATGAACTAGATTTGACCTGGCAAGGGACCCTAGAGCAGTAACTTATTTATGGAATGGTTAACCTGCAGAAAGGCTGGACAACAGGCTGGAGAAATGTATAAAAGCCTGACTGTTTCAATGAATATTTGCACTCACTGAGCACACGAACCACGCCGGAGTTTGCTGTGTTGTACTGAGGGTCGATAGCTATCTGAATTTTGTTCTGTTCTTTTGTAACTGGATTCAGTATAAAATAAAGTACTTTGTATGTTCCTTTGTAACCTGTGTTTGGTGTGTTTCCTTTTTGGTTACCCTGCCTCATATTATTTCCTTGTTTTTCACAGTATGGCTCCAGTTCGAGAATTGACTATTGGCTATGCTCACTGGGGTTGATTGCTGATGTGGAACATTGTGAAATCCTTCCCAGAACATTGTCAGACCATTCTCCGGTTCTTTTATGGCTGATACCAAAGAATGTTACTCATTCAATGAGAGCCTGGCGTATGCCCCCTAACATGCTGAGAGATGACTCCGTTATAGAACCTCTCTGAACCGAAATCGAAGACTTTTTTTCTTCGTAACGAAGGATCAGTGCAATCCTTGCAATCTGTCTGGGAGGCGTTCAAAGTGTGGCTGAGAGCTCAGTTAATGGGAACATCCTATGGTATGCTGAGGGACATAAGGAAGGAACTCACACAGGCTGAGATAGAACTCTGTAATCTCGAGGTCCAGCAGTCTACCAATGTAGAGAGAGAGCACCTACTCAAAATTCAAGCTCAAATGGACATATTCAAATCTCTAGCCGATAGAGAACTGCTGTTCATTTCGCAATCTATTCGGGCAAAAAGATATGGAGAAGGGAATAAGTCCAGCAAATCCATGGCGGCTCTAATTAAAGCCGAGATGGGTGTCAGACAAATCACCAGCATTGTTGATTCTACTGGTCTGGTTCGCACGGCCCCGGAAGCAATTAATGAGGTGTTCAAACTGTTCTACACTTCACTATACGCTAATGCAGACTCAGTCAAGTTGGAAAGCATCAAGACCTATATCGATTCTATACCGATGCTGGGTCTAGATGATGAAGATGCGGCAAAGTTGGACCTCCCCCTTACAATTGAAGAAATAGAGCAGGCTATTGCCGACTTGCGTGCTGGGAAAGCTCCGGGATCGGACGGGATTCCAGTTGACTTCTACAAAACATACAAGGCCTAAATTGCCCCTAGGCTGCTTGCAATCTGGGAGGATGCGTTGGAGAGAGGCATACTACCTACCACAATGCGGGAAGCTGTGATTTCTGTTTTGCTTAAACCTCACAAGCCCCCCTCAGGATCCCTCATCCTACCGCCCATTATCCCTCATCAATGCTGACACGAAGATCTATGCCAAAGCCATAGCTAACCGCCTGACCCCATTCATGAACAAATTGATTCACACCGACCAATCAGGTTTTATTCCAACATGTTCAACTGCACTGAATCTGCAAAGATTTTTTGCCATTACTTCACAATTGGATCCCAAAGCTAAAGCGGCTGCCATTACCCTTGACGCCAAAAAAGCATTTGACTCTGTTTCGTGGAACTATATGGTCTTGATTTTAGCCAAACTTGGTTTTGGTTCTTCATTTTTAGGGTATGTATGAGTCATTTACAATCAGCTGACTGCAAGAGTAAGAACAAACAATACTATATCTTCCCCCTTCATTTTAAAAAGAGGCACTCGCCAAGGGTGTCCACTCTCCCCTTTTATTTTTGCCCTCACTATTGAAGGTATGGCGGCCAAGATCAGACAAGAACATGCATGGAGGGGTATCTGTATCAGAGGTTCCCCACAGCTACTCTCCTTATATGCAGATGATACAATGATCTATGTGCGATACCCTGAAACACACCTTCCCCCTATTATGAATATGATTTCCACCTATTCGGACTATAAATTAAATCGAACTAAGTCTGAGGTTATCCCGCTGACTCCAGCCACCGTCCAGTCCCCTGCGTTAACCGGGTTTAAATGGTCCCCCAACACTGCGCGCTACCTAGGTATAATATTATCTACAGATACACAAACACTGCTTACAAATAACCACGAAGCCTACCTACATACCCTGGAACACAAACTTAAAATTTGGGGGGCTTTACCAATATCTATATATGGGCGAGTTGCGGCTCCTAAACTTCTCTACTTGTTTTGCGGTGTCCCCGTTTGACCGGGAAGGGAATTTTTTCAAAAACTGCAAAAACTCTCCACCGCTTTTGTTTGGGGGGGAGGGCAGTTAGGCTAAATTGGCCCAAGACGTGTGAAAGATATGAAACTGGTGGTCTGACTGCCCCTGATTATTTGTTATACTATCACGTGGCGCAGGCGCACTACGCGCGTTACTGGGCTACCACAGCTGAACCGCATGCCCATGCGCATGCCGAAAAGTTTGCAGCGGCCCTTTCCAATATTCAAGCGATGCCGTTTACCACGGATAAAGGTAAAATTACGGATATAGATCCGGTTGCCTCTACTGTCCGAACCTGGTCATCCCTGTTTTCTAGAGTAGGGTGTGAAACCCCTTTTTGGCCGTTTCTCTCCCTGTGGCATTACCCTGGGCTGGAACCCTCATTTGACACTGCTATCCAAAAAAGATGGGACCCTGTTAAGGAGATGAGGCTAGGAGATCTTTACCCCGAGAGGAAGTTTGCTACGTTGCAGTTAATGCATGACAGACTGGGTGCCGGGCTGGTCATTACTCTACAATACTACCGGCTAAAAACTGCATGCAAGAAAATGTGGCCCACATTTCCTGATGCCCCAGAACCTCATCAATTCATTACGGCTACAATGACACAAGAGGGGTTTACAGGCGCAATATCTAGTCTTTACAGGGCAGCACAGGTATATACCCCCTCGAAGAATCATATGAAAGAAAAATGGGAACGGGACTTCGGAATCGACATAAATGAGGCTAAATGGTCCAAATATTGTCAATTCACTAACGACATCTTGCCCAATGCCAACTTTCGATTAATACAATTTAAGATCCTGAATCATCTGCACATCACGCCTCACAAAGCCTCCAAATTTGACCCGACATTGCAAGCTAGGTACCCCAAATGTAATTCCAGCGTGGCAAACTCTATGCATGTGTACTGGAACTGTCCCACAGTCAGAGCAGTTTGGGAATAAGTTGCTGAGACAGTTAGTGACATTGTTGGCCTTTCCATACAAGCAACACCGCTTAAATACTTGCTGGGAGACATAGGCAAGGCATCAGTAAGGACCCGTCGCTTTGGAGCTGTTGCAGGTGCAGTGGCTAAGAGGAACATTCTACGGGTCTGGAAAGCTAAAACGGCCCCAAATCATAAGGCTTGGCTGAAAGACTTATTATATGTGCAAGAGGCCGAGGAACAATACGTTTGATCCGTGTCTGCGGTATGCAGACCCAAGGACATTTGGGCCCCACTGTGCAACTACCTATTAACTACTCGAGACAGCGATGACGAGTCCATCTCCTGAGCCTGTCCCTTCCCCGCCTGATGGGCTTGTCTGTAAAACTCTTAATTTATCTATTACGCTCCTTATAGGATTACGTTGATAAACTTGATGATGGAGGCCTAGCTGCACGAATGTTATGTATCAAACTTATTGTGCCTTTGTGTTATGTTGTTTGGGAGGTGGGGGGTCAAGTTTTTGGGGAAGTAACACCTTAGAATGGAAGAAGAATTGCTCCCGTTTGACTGTATTTAAGGACTGTACGGTAGGACTGCTGGATTTCTTTTAAATTTTTTTTTTAGAAGCCAATATTTATTATATGATAGTCTTATCTAAGCCCGACCTGCCACCGTAGAGGAGGATTCCTGCTATATATTTTCTGTACATACCTGAGCTTCCCTTTTTTGGTGTCTAATGTTATGTTAGCCTAAAATGTAAATAAAAAGATGTAAATTAAAAAAAAAAAAAAAAAAATTGAATAGGAGACAGTTGATGCTGTAGAAGTAAAAATTAAAATAAAACGACAGAAGCAAAAGAGTCCTTGTTAATTATAGTAGCTCGCGCTAGTCCATTCATAACCTTATCCCTCACTTCTTTAAGCTTACATTACAAAGTGATATTATCTACAGCACAACTAGTTTCTTGTAGGAATCTTTCAGATTCAACCTCAAATTGGCTTAATGCTGTCATCCTACCCAAATCCTAGTGCTTTATGTGTTAAGTATACGAGCGGTTAACTTCTGCAAACTGGATATTTCAAAAGGTCACCTTTGCTTGACAATGCAAGGATAGACCTGTCTACATTTCAAAATCAAACACTCTGACATTTTTGCTGTTCGCGTTATTCGGGCCGATGACCACCTACCTATAAGTGTTCGAAACACTGCCATTGTGTATACATGTCCCACAGACGAGGCACATTAGGATACAATGATTTGACCAGGATCACACACTTTAGTTAAGAGATGATGAAGCAGGAATGTAAATGCATGGATTGCAAGCTGCAAGGGACAGTTTACAATCCAAACAGAACCCTGTTTTAAAGAGAGTACTTGATGAGTACGCATAGGAACAATGCTCGTTTGATAAGTACAATAGAAAAGAAATCAGATTGGACGGGAAGCAGTGAGCTTCATACAATGGGGTTTGAGGGTCATTTTGGCCAGGTTGTCGAAGGGAGTAAATGAAACAGTCACTGGGCACAATACATAAGTGGACATGCCTAGATTAGGGACAACAAACATTGAACATTTTTAAGTGCAGGTAGGAGGTACGGCCAGCTGTGCTCGGGATGTGAACCATTATGGATAAATTGCTTGAGTAGAGGCAGAGGACGTGAGCAGGAACGTCGGCTCAACAAAATGACAGTTGTAGCAGAAGTGGCATCACATACCTGATGATCTCACAAGAAGTCATGTCCCCTCACTCTGTGGCCAGCCTCCCTTGGCCCTCCCCCTACCTTTGAGGCTAAGAACATCAGGGTCGTCTTCTCCGCCCACATCTCTGACGTCTCTTAAAAAGTAAAATTTCTTACTGCACCTCCTCAGAGCTACTATGCCTTTTCTCTCCTTCCCCCAGAAGCTCACTGTCTCCCAAGCTTTGGTTCCCTCTAGGTTGGACTACTTCCTAAATCTACATTTTAAGCCCTCTGCATTGTCCACAAGGCTTTCTGGGGCCTGGGTCCAAAATACCTTCAACTATCCCTCCGCAAATACCTCCACTCCCGAGCTCTTATCTCCTCTACCTCCAGCTCCCTTAGGGTCAATCACTTTTCAAAGAAACAAGCTGGGTGTAGATCTCGGTCTTCGGCCGGGACCTCTCTCTGGAACAGCCTCCCTGCCACTCTGAAACTTGAGGAGAACCACCTCCGGTTCCGGAAACTCATCAAGACCTTCCTCTTTTCTTCTGCTTTTGCACCCCTCTTCTCCACTGCTAATCTGTTTTCTCTCTCGGCCTTGTGCACCTAGTCACCCTCTGTCCTCCGGGTCCAGATAGCGGCTCACCCTGCCACGCTCCTGCCCTGCCTTTGGGACCACCCCTTGCACTGGGGTCTGTATCTCTACCCATGCAGCCCCCCTCCCGTCATTCTTATGCACTTATCAGTTATACCCTGCCGACCATACCCAGCACTTGCTGGCTGCACTACCACTGTTTGTCGCCTTTATGCATCTATTTTATTTATATTATTATTACTTCTGACTAAGGATCCAAATCTTGTAAAAATTGTTTTAAACAATTAAATCAAGTAATAAAAAAAAATTATTATTTATCTTATTTCTCCTCTATTCCACACTTTCCACTTCTCCCCCCTTCAATGCACTCTCCCCTTTTTTCCCCTTTCCCATGCACTTGCGCGTTCTTAATGTCACTGGACCTAGTAAGATCTTCGTTTTTGTTTCTCCCCTGTTCCCCTCCCTTGCCTCCTCGTGCTCTGCAACACTTGTGTACGAGTGTAATATAAATAAAATATTAATCAATCAATCAAATGACCTATGACCTGGATGGCATCATTTACTCTTTTACCCTGGTGACATCACTGGAAGTGGCTTGCAGGCATAAAAACAAAGTACATACATGTAAAAAAATACCAAATAGGTACTTAAGCAGAAAATGATAGTTTAGATACCAACCACAGTTTAGCAAGGATGCTGCCTACACATGCCATGGATGGGGTCATGATATGATAGGATCACACCCAATAGAATCAACATAGGCCGAAGTACTGCTATAGATATGCCACTTCAGCATTGCATGGCCATTTACTTCCATGTTATGCCAATTATAGCTGCATGTTGGGTATTGTCATTATATGAGAAGTAGAGCCCCTACATTGCCAGTTGCTGCGATAGTACAGTATCCAAAAATCCAATAGATGCGCGACACCAACAATGCACAGCAGCAGTAATTCATGATTATGATTTGTTATTTATATAGCACTTTCACCAAAGCACTATAAATAACACATATTTAAATACAATTATCATTCCAATCGAAGTTGGTACTAGTTGATGAACCTCGGAAGAATGAAAGGTTGAGTTGGCCGTGCCGGGAGTTGAACCTGCAAACTGCAGATCGGACATAGATCGCAGTAGCGAATGCTCAACCCGCTGAGCTACCTTACACTTTTGTTATTGAAAATGCAATGCCACTATAGGAAAACATATCAAAACTGGCTGCACAATGTAGGCTAGACATGTAATAACACTTATCATGTTTTCTGCACAGTAATAAATGTCATGCCATAGTAAGACATGCCTAGACGGTTTGCACCAAAATGCCAACCTAACCACGTAAAAACACTTATCATGCCTACTTTATCATAGAGGACCAGGAAAATATAGCATGCCACAGTAAAGAGAGGCTAGACTGGCTGCACCCAAATGCCAGTCTAGCCAGTTAATTACACTTATCATGATTGCTTTAGCAGAGATGCCCAGTCCAAAATGTCAAGCCACAATAAGAAATTGCTCGACTAGCTGCACCAAAATGCAAATCTAGCTCTTAATAGTTAAAAGTTATTATGTTGCATTATACATGCCCAGAAAATATACCACAGCACAATAAGGAAAGGCTATACTGGCTCACCAAAATGCCAGGCTAGACAGGTGCTTACCTTATTATAGATGTCCAGTACAAATGTCAAATGCACAGTAAGAAATGCCTAGAGTCGCTGTACTATAATGGCAGTCTAGCCACTAATATACATCATGTCTGCTTTATCGTTGATTACCTTTATGTATTCGCACACCCCTCTGTTATCCCACCATTCCCACATGTTCCCTCTCCTTCCAACTCTTCTCCTCCAACCTCCCAAATGAACTCATCGGCCCAGTATTACCTCAGCGTCTCTTTCTCGTCCCAGTACTTATGTATGAGGAAAAGTGCTTCATAGGCAGAGGAAGAGTGGGACTAGGAGCAATAAAGATTACCACCAAGTAATCCAGGCATTTAACACACGCACACGCATTCACACACCCCTTGCTCATGACACATGCATTCAATCACCATTCACTCACACAAGCACGACCAGCCACTCATTCATTCACATAACACCCACATACATTAAATAATACACACACACACACTTTTACATTAAAAAAATAAATGTCCTTACCTTCCAGAATTTGTTGCTCCTCCTCAGCAGGCATGACTCTGACTCCCATGCTCCAGCATGCACGTCACAGAGCCATCCATGTCCTGGGGGAGGGGGAGCCTTGCATTTCGAAATGAAATTATTTCTTTTTGAAGTCACTCTGACAAGGAATTATTTATTTTTGAAATGTGAGCCCTCAATCCGTGTGGACTGTTTCTCGGATGTCCGAGGGAAGAGAATTCCATGCAAGTGGAGCAAGAAGAGAGATAGAGCAGAAGCGAGAGGAAGCGCAGGGTAGGCGAGGAGCCACACGGGTCGTTGAGGAAGCAGAGCAGAGATTACCAGAAGGCTTGTAGAGTTGGATAGATATGGAGGTTCCTTACCGCGGATAGATTTGTGAACCAGGAAAACAACTTACCAATTCTATAAAAACCCCTACAAAATGGTTTAGCAAAAAAAGTATAATTGAAGTTTTCTTCCCCTCCCAATCTTGACTCAATGCCTGAAATGTCTCTACTTCTGTGAATTTATATCCCAGGGAGGGACAGGGTGACAAGTCAGCAGTCAAGAAACGCAGTGAATGCTGCACTTGCAAAATAGCTCAGTGAGATAAATGCACTCCTCAACAAATGGAAAACACAGGTTCAAATTCTGTTACTGCATCCAAGCATGCTCCCTTTCCACCCACACCAGCGCATGGCTGAAATCCTGGCAGTCCCCTTCTCTCTCTCTCTCTGGGGCAATCCCGGAGGTTAGCCAGGTAATTTCGGCTTCCATAAAACCGAATATGGCTGCCGTTAGGAGACCTAATAAGACTTTGCACAAACTCTCACGTATATGTTAGGACGTGTTGGTACACCACTTCTGAAGTAGCACTTGAGACCGAGAAGCACAGGAAGAGTAAGGGTTTAACTAGCGAATCATGGCCTGGGGGTTGGTATTGGCTAGTTCTAGTAAAGCATTTCTTCCTAGACACTGACAACATGCTGGCCACTAGTCTTGAAAATAAGGTGCGAAGACCGTAGTGGGGCTGCAGATGAGAACCAGGTTACCCTGTAACCCCCAGCAAGTGATGCACTCCCTGGGGAATGCAAGCGGCAATGCCCCATGCATTTCACAATCTTGCATGGATTTCGTACCTGCACGCGCTGCACTCTTTGCTCCTTCCATCTCGACAGCATCTTTGCTGAACTGGATTGATTTCTTGGCAGGTGTCACGTCCAAGGCAACCTGGAGACGTTTTGGATGGTTAAAAAAAAAAGAACATAAGTTGGATGACTCATAGAAAGGATGCTGTCTTTCAACCTCTGTTTTTCGTGATCTTAATTTGGGCTCTGTACATTGTTCCCACATTGGCCCTCACCACCATCCTTACACAGACTTATAGATCAACAAAGGGTTTGATGAGGTCCATAACTTGAGTAAGTGTCATTTCCCTAACTGCTAAAGACCCCGCCCAATGTCTAAGACTATTAACACATACTGGTGATAGCAGCATAGGGCTAGGAGTGGTGGTGAAGTCAAACATTTTCATTTAATAGTAAGTAAAGTAAATGGACAACATTAGTTACTGCAACAAACACAATTACTTTACCATTGAAATACCAATGTTGTCTTTATAAGCTAAGCATTTTAATTGCAAGCTTGGTTGAATTGGCAAAGTGTTATGAGCTTGATTGGCGAGTTATTTAAAAGAAAACAGATTCTCTATACAAAAGTGAGAGCATTTTTCCTCTTTTAGCTTAACGTGTGGTAAATTGGATGTTGCCGGTCACATTAAAGGCCCTGTGAAAAAGATACATGCAGAGAGTTATTCTTGTTCGAGAGAAATCTTTCTAGGTAATTGCACATTTTCTTAAGTGCAGAGAGATGCTTTCTGCTGTTTTATCTGCCTCTACTTGTAAAATCAGAATGCTCTGAATGCAGTCAATAACGTTAGTCATTGAATGCAATTTGAGCATTCTTATTGGCTCAGAGGACATAAATAATGTCATCCATGTATTGCAAATTTAGCTTCTTTAAAGACCTCTGGCAACAAAAATATAAAAATATTACCTTCATGGAGATTCAGGCTCTCTTAGTCCTTACTCTTCCTCCTTCAGAACTGGTTGGAATCGCTTGCCTCCGCAGGCGGGTCGGAAAAAGCTGACTCAAAAAGATAGCTGCTCCTTTAAGAACTTTGACGTGATGGGACCATCTTGTGCACTGCATCCCTCCGCTTGCCAGCCCCACCCATCACCCCTACATCACCAACTGCCCGCACCCAGTTCCTGATTTCGCCTGGTGGCGGTTGTGATGAAGTATATGTTTTTAGAGGTGATGGATGGGCGAGTGTTGTGGAGGAGGGAGAGCAAGGACTGAGAGTACCCGAATCATCATGAAGGTAATTGTTCATGTCTTTGTCTTCTGGGTCTCCGTCCTACCCAACTGGTTGAGACCGGTCTCAAAAGCCTCAGAAATAGTAAGGGTGGAGGAGACCGCATATACGACATTCAACCATACAAATTGCGAAGCACATCTTGGCGGAACCTGGCATCTTTCCTGGAAGATATGCCCACTGCGTAATGTTTGCAAAATAAGCAAGAGGAGCAGCCCAGGTAGCTGCCCTACACATTTCTGCAACGGGACACGCCTAATGAAGGCTACTGATGCTGCACTGGCTCTTGTGTAATGAGCCCAAAGTCTCTGCAGGACTGAAAGCCCTCTCAAGTCATATGCTTTTGAGATACACGACACAACCCATCTGGCAATGGAAGCCTTAGCAGCTTTCTTACCAGGTGACAGACCGCCACATGTGACAAAAAGTTGGTCTGTTTTTCTGAATGGTTTTGTTCTTCCTAAATAAAATGTGAGAGTACGTGACACATCCAGGTTATGTAAGGCCTCTTAGAAGAATGTAGTCTGGGATAAAAAAAAAAATCGGAAGGCATATCTCTTGATTTAGATGAACATCCGATACAACTTAAGGTAAGAAGGAGGGCCCCGTAAGAAGGACTACCTGAAGATATAGCGTGAAGCTCTCCTACTCGCTGAAGTAACAGCTACCACAAAAGCTGTTTTCCATGTTAAGAGATCCAAATCACAAGAAGCCATTGGTTCAAATGGCTTGTGCATTAATAGTAGAAAGAACCAGACTCCGATCCCACTGAAGTGGAGAGGTTCCATGTGTTAATATCCCCGCAAAAATATCGCCATACAAGAATGGCGCCATATTTTTAAGGCAATATTAACCCATTAAACCAGCAGGGGACACCCCCACAGCCCTGCTCCCATTTACCTGAAAAATGATCCCCACTAATAATATCGCCTATGGCCGTTCCCAACGACCATATATATTTGGTGATATTATTGGTAGGTATAATGTTACCTGATACCGATGGAGGATCACGAATCACCTGATGTAAGCGAAGAAGGTCTTCAAAATGCCCCTGGATTGCCTCATTTGAAAGGGAAAAAGATGTTGCTGACAAATAGTGTTTACACGTGTCAACTTTCACCCCTGTTGAAACCATGAAGGACATCACATGATTAATTGTAGCCTTTAATGAATCGCAATCCAAAGCCCAATGGTAAAACTGCAACTATTTGCTTCAATATTGTTTCTTCGTGGAAACCTTCCTAGAAGCTGCCATGATTTCGAAATTTTGTTTAAATAACTGTAGATGTCAGAAGGTCAGCTCTTCAGGAACCAAACCTTCAGGTTCAGCAACTGAGGTGCGGGGTGAAACATCTGCACCTTCTGTTGGGTCAGAAGATCCTCCATCATCGGTAGATCCACCATCGCTGACTCTGCCAGATCCAGAATGCCTGGAAACCAAATATGACATGGCCAGAACGGGATCACGAGAATTATCATTGAATTGTGAGTCATCTTGGACTTCATCAACATCTTGTGTATCAGGGGAAGAGGGGGAACTGCGTACGGAGTCTTGTTCAACTAGTCCCGCTCCAGACGTCCGCCCAAGGAGTGACGATGTCTATGACCCTCTTTTATTGCAAAAAGAAGGCAGAGCGCATTGTATTGGATTGCAAATAAATCCATCGCTGGACAAACTCACTTCTGGACAAGCATACTTACAACTAATGTTTTCAGTTCCCATTTGTGTGGGGAAGATTCTAAAATGCTCATTTTGTCCGCCAAGATGTTTTTCTTTCTCTCTAGATTGGATGCTATCAGCACAAATTTTGTTTTATCTGACCTAGCACCATATTTTCTCTGCGAAAAAACAGAGGACAGGAACGAGTCCCTCCCTGCTTGTTCACATAGAACATTGTGGTGGTATTGTACGTAATAATCTTTACCCCTTTTCCCTGAACTGAGGGAGGAATAGACTTTAGAGCAGAAAAGATTGCTCTCAACTCCAAAACATTAATTTGGTCTCTCTTTTCCTGTTTCGACCAGAGACCATGTGTTGTCAGATCTAGACAGAGACCTCCCCATCCATACTCTGACAAATCCATTGTTACCATAGTGTGATTGTGGGGAGTTTGAAAAGGAAAATCGATCAATCAAAAGATTCTCCGTAATGTTCCACCAAGACAGTGATTCTTGAACATGACTCGGTGTTGGAATCTCTAAGTCCTGAGGGTACAGTTGATGGCCAGATGCCATTGAATAGTTCTCATTCATAGTCTCACGAAGGGTACTCGATGGATGAAACATGCCATCCGCCCCAACAGTCCGACATAGACTGGTGTGTCCTGAGAATTGAGATTACTTCTTGAATAGACAACACCATGTCCACAGGAGAGCTAGCCATCATTAGAGTAATATCGATCACTGCTCCGATGAACTGAAACCTTTGAGGTGGGATCAGTTTTTACTTTCAAGAAACAAAGTGAAGCCACTTTGTTAGGAAAGGCGCATCTCAGTTAGCCCCAAATAGGTTGCTAATGTTTAATATGTTTTAGATTAGGTATCCAGTTTATGATATAAAAGTAATGAAGTTCAAAGAAATATTTTAGCAGGAATTGTTTAATTCACATTCCTGTAATATTTGCCGCCAAAATTTGTTTTTGTAAATCACACAATGAGTTTGCATCTCAAATTGCCCATAATACTCTAGTGCCAATGCATTTCGGAATTAATCCTTCTTCAGGGCGGTATTATAGCAAAAAACTATTAATATAGCATGACTTATTACATTGTTAACAGTATATGTACATACAACAGCCATTGTTTAAGGGTTATTACAAAAATCACATACCAATCCGCGAATCACGTCCATTTGAAGAGATAATGAGAAAAGCAAAACGGAATACCAATTAGTTAACTGAAGTAAATGTGCGTATTCTCTCTACCTTTAAACTATGTGTGCATGTCATACCTCGGTCATGTCGAACGCTGAAATCGTGGTGTTGTACGAGGGTACAACAAGATCTACAAGAAAGTTAAACAAAAATGCTAAGTCATCCTCAAGTCCTTCCGTAGGTAAGGCCTGTGAAATCTAATTGTTACTGCTGTACTTACTAAGCTTCTGTTGTGCACAAAGCGTGACCGCAGAGTGAGCCGCTTGCAACGCGCTCGCATTAGTTTACCTTTCGTTTTAAAGGTTACCATGGAGACGGTGTGAGGCGTCGTGGTCCTGCCTGGAGCACGTACGCCTCGCGCCCCAGCCCCGGGCGCAAGCCAGGGGGCGGGGATGTCTCCATGGTGACCAACGCATTGAAAGTCAATGCGCATGATTGTAATCTCATGTCTACTGAGCCAGAGCAATTAGGGGACTGGCAGTGTGTATTCATTTAACGGATCGTAATAATGTATGCAAGACTATAGGTCCACATTGACTTAATATGGGAAGTAGGGCGTATGAAATAAAATAATCCATAGTAATCCAACTCTGGGACATGTATTCTATCACTATGGTGTCATTTAAACAATGAGTTTTCCACTATTATGAAGACATAAACCTAGGTCTAGTGCAATCTTAGAGAAAAACATGGCAAGGAATGTAAAATGCGGTTAAATAGCGGAACAATAGCAGCGGTTGTTTTCATGGAAAATATCGATCTTCTGTGAATAAAATATAGAGTTCATTCTATTCTACAGAAATGATATTACAAGAAACACAAAGTTTATTTCTTCATTGAGCCCCCTTGGAAGTAAGGGAACACAGACGGTCTATCCAAAAGGATTCTCTTTGATCCATTTCCTTTGGAAATTCTCGTGGGTGTCTCTTTTCGAAACCACTTCTAGGATAACAAAGCGGATTTGAGCCAGGTTGTGTCTCTTCTCATCCCAATGTCTTGACACCGCTGAGTTCAGATTGTGGTTCCTTATGCATGATCTATGTTCATTCCACCTAATTTTTGCTACTCGCAATGTCTGACCCACATAGTACAGTCCACACGGACACTTGATGGCATAAATCACATTAATAGAGTCACATGTAGCGAAATCTTTCAATCTGATTGTCTCTCCTGTATGGGGATGTTTTACTGTTTCTCCTTTCATCACATAACTACAATTGCTACAATTGAAACAAGGAAATGTTCCAATTCATTCTGTGAGTTTCTTCTTAAGTGTTGGTTTAGTTTGAACTAGTCTGTCTTTTAGGTTTTGACTTCGCTGATAGGCAAATGTTGGTACTTCATTAAACAGGTGTTCTACTCTCTGATCACATAATAATGTGTTCCAATGTTTTTTAATAATGCACTTAATCCGGTTGCTTTGACGTGAGTATTTAGACACAAAGACCAGTGGTGGAGCCGACTCTTGCCTAGTCTTTATCTTCAATAGGTCTTCTCTGCTTTGTGTGGCTACTCGTGATTGAGCTGTGTTTATTTCTTCTTCCGAATATCCCCTCTCCAGGAACTTTTTCCCCATCTCTTGGATGGCTATCTTGTAGTCTTCTGGGTCACTTACCCATCTTTTTACCCTGAGCATCTGGCTGTATGGAAGGTTTTTTATGAGACTCGGTTGATGAAAGCTAAGGCGTTGTAATAGATTGTTCCGATCTGTTGGTTTTCGAAAGATGGTGGTCTGATAGCCTGTGTTGGTAATCTTAATGTCTACATCCAGAAAGTGGATGTTAGTTAGGGAGTGTTCTTGAGTAAATTGGATACGGGCATCTATGTTGTTGAGATATGTGAAGAAGTTGAGCAGTTCTTCTTCTGTATCTTTCCATATTCCAAATATGTCGTCGATATACCTGATCCAAAGACCCAATTTTGGGTACCAATGTTCATTCTGTAGTATGTTTTCAAATTCAAATTTGTACATGAATTAGTTAGCATAAGAGGGGCCATAGTGGCTCCCATGGCTGTCCCAGCCACTTGGAGATAGTAGTCATTCTTATATCGGAAATATGAGTTATTGCTAATAAACTCCAGGAGTACCATTATGAATTCTTTCTGAGCTGGTATCTCTTCAGCATTGAGTAGCATCCATTCCACCGCCTCACCCCCTAAATCGTGGGGGATCGATGTGTAGAGGCTTTTAACATCGATGGTAAAACAGATGTTGTTGCAATTGAATGGAGTTCCGTTCAAGAGTTGTAAAAAATGGGTTGAGTCCTTGATGTATGTATTGGTTTGGTTTTTTGAATCAGTGGCTGTAAAAAATAGTCCACATATTTGCCTAGAGGTTTTAGAATGCTGTTTATCCCTGCTACAATAGGTCTCCCGGGGGGTTTGATGAGGTCTTTATGTACCTTTGGAAGGGTATAGAAGTGTGGTATTTTGGGGTGTGAATTGGTCAAAAATGTCTTTGTGTGGTGATTAATCCACTCCAATTCCTCCGCTTTATCTAGTAAAGTCTCCAAATTTTCTTTTATCTCAGGTGTGGGATCTTGTGTCAATCTGGCATATGTATTGCCATCACTTAGCTGTCTCTCACATTCTTCTTCATACTCTCTAGTGTTAAGCAGTACTAAACCTCCTCCTTTGTCCGCAGCCCTTATTGTGATTGCTGGATCTCCATATAAGTCACGTATCAACTTTAGTTCATGAGGTTTCATGTTTCGAGGTGATTGACCTTTAAACTTAAGTTTTTCAAAATCTCTCGTAACTTGTTTTTGGAAGATTTCTATTGAAGGTATACTTATTGGAGGGATAAAGGTACTTTTGCTTCTGAATTCCTTGAGTTCTGCTTCTTCCCTAGCTTCTTGATGGTCCAGTTCGCAAAAAAACACCTTTAGTTTCATCTTTCTGAGTAGTTTAAAAAGTTCTATTTTAGACTCAAATAATGTGCATTCATATGTAGGGACAAAACTTAGGCCTTTCTGTAGTGTTTCTGTTTCTTTATCAGTCAAAACTCTAGATGATAAATTTATTACTATGTTTTCTTTTATTGAAGTCTCGTGTTGGGTTTCCCTTTTGGTCTTTCTCCTCCCCCGTCTCGTTCTCTTCTTCCTTTGTCTAAAAAAGAAGACTGTGTGTCCCTCGCTGGTGTCTCTTCTGTTACTCTGGAGAAACCTGAAATACTTGCCGTACTGGCCTCTTCTCGGTTCGGGGGTTCCCTTTCTGTATCGGTTCCTGAGCTTGATGTTTCACTTGAATTTGTAGGCTTAGGCTTCCTTATTGGGGGGCCATATTTGTCCATCCAATTATAGACTTCATCTTTAAGATAATCACAAGTATCCCTTTTAAATTTGCGGATTCTTTTGGATTCTAATTCTATTTTGTACTCTGCCAGTTTGTCATTTATCTCTTGAAGGATAGAATCAACTTCCTCTCTATTCAATGTTGTTACCAAAGCTTCTTCAATCTCTTGGATTTCTTTACTGAGATCCATTATGTCCTTCGCCAATTCTTGTATGGTCAGTAATATAAGATCCAAAGAGCACTTGTTAAGTATAGCTTCCCATTTCTTCACAAAAGTTTTACTCTCTTTGCACAATGTTGGACGTAACTGGATTTCAGCGTTCGACATGACCGAGGTATGACATGCACACATAGTTTAAAGATAGAGAGAATACGCACATTTACTTCAGTTAACTAATTGGTATTCCGTTTTGCTTTTCTCATTATCTCTTCAAATGGACGTGATTCGCGGATTGGTATGTGATTTTTGTAATAACCCTTAAACAATGGCTGTTGTATGTACATATACTGTTAACAATGTAATAAGTCATGCTATATTAATTGTTTTTTGCTATAATACCGCCCTGAAGAAGGATTAATTCCGAAATGCATTGGCACTAGAGTATTATGGGCAATTTGAGATGCAAACTCATTGTGTGATTTACAAAAACAAATTTTGGCGGCAAATATTACAGGAATGTGAATTAAACAATTCCTGCTAAAATATTTCTTTGAACTTCATTACTTTTATATCGTAAACTGGATACCTAATCTACAACATATTAAATATTAGCAACCTATTTGGGGCTAACTGAGATGCGCCTTTCCTAACAAAGTGGATTCACTTTGTTTCTTGGAAGTTTTTTGTTCGATTAGGTCCTAGTGCCACAGGACCGTTTTTGGATTGGCAGCTCCAGGCGAGAACATTATGATCAACTTACTGTATAGTGAATTTAGTATTTTCTTAATATAAGCAACTACTATAATATGTGGTGCCCTCCTCACCCTCTTCTTATCAGTTTTTACTTTGCCACATTTATGGAAAAGCCTAGTTCGTACAACGTGTCACATGGAAGTTGCACTTTCTGCAACACATCCCCTGGAGATTGAGCCTTTATCAACCAATCGTCCAGGTATGGGCATAGATGAACCTTCTTCAACCACAGGTGAGCTGCTACAGCACCCAAAACCTTGGTGAAAATTCTGGGAGCAGAGTTCAGCCCAAATGGGAGACAGGTGCATTGGTAGTGTACCATGCCTAAAGTAAACGTCAAGTATTGATGGTGTTCCTTCAAAATGGGAATGTGAAAATATGCATCTTGAAGATCGAGAGATGCCTTCCAGTAGTTGTGTTGGAGTGCCGCTAGAACCTGAGGCACAGTTATCAGGTGAAAAGTTTCCACCAAGAGAAATTGGTTCAGATCTGAAAGATCCAATATTGGTCGAATTCCACCTGCCTTTTTGGGGTACAACTAAATAGCGGGAGAAGGACCCCCGACCTATTCATCTGCAATTTCTTGTGGGAGTATTTCTATAAAACAATCAAGATTTTCACAATTGAAGATATTAAAGCCAGACAAAACCATGACTGTATTGACTTGTCTGAGTTGCACCAAAGCATTGGCATAAGATGTTTTACCTTGTGCCTCCCAGGTTATAGAAGGTGCAGGACCTTTGCCCTTTGAACCTAGAGCTGCACAGACTACAGAAAACTGCACTGGCAGATTTCTCATTCGAACAAAAGGCTCCTCTTTCAGAACCTTGTATTTAGCATCCAGTGCTTTGGACACCGTATGATCAGAAGGCGGCTTTCCCCAATGATATAAAGCCTGTTCCATAACAGATAACTCTGTAGGCAATAGAAACTTGGTCTGTTGAGTGGGTCATTTCCCCCAAACCCCTGCAGTCTCAGTTTTGTCTTTGGGACAATTTCCGAGGCCTACATAGCCTTTGGCACAATGTCATGAAAGTTTTTCGTATGTGAGACCAACACATTCTCATTGTCTGTGGTCACCTTCTGCTTCTTACTACGGGTCTGTCAGTCAAAACTGGCATTGGCAACAGAGGTGACTCTGTGTGACCCGCCACCTTGAGGGGCTTCAAGGGACCCAAACTTGTGTTTAATAAACTGGGCCAAAACTTCCTGGCATGGTTCAGACAACATGGTCCCCAAAACTGTATTTGTAATGTCCATCACCATATCAGAAGGTTCACCCTGGACTTTCTCTGGTCTCGAAGGGGAAGTAGAAGAGTGTACCCTGGATGGCTAATGTGCAGGGCTAAAAATATTAAACACAACCGGTCTTGGAACCTGTATATTGGTCAGCACTAGCTGCGGTGCCGATTGGATACGCTCAGCCAATATCTCCTCAGTCTCAGGAGAAAACTGAGAAACAACTGGTGTTGTTGGCCAGGAGTACCAAAATGTTCTTCAGGAGGCACTTTGAAAAATGTTGATGGGTCAAAGTCAGCGGAGTCCAAAATGAGACTCACATGTTCATTTTGACCCTCTGGTACCAATGCCGCTTTTGCGCATCTGTCTTGAGAAGATTTTCTTCTTTTATGCTTCTTTGGAGAAGTTGGTATCGAATGAGAATGTTTGTGTCTCTTATAAAAAATGTCCTCTCGTCCTTCCTCCGTACTGGGGAATCTGTAATACTTACTGCGGTAGCCGGTTTGGGTACCGATGTAGTAACAGGTGAGCCAGTCGGTACCGATTCAACCCTCGAGGTGCAAGCCTCTTTAGAGCTAATCTTGCCTGATTCCTGAGGCAGAAGAGCTCTTTCCCAGTACTGTAGTGACCTTATCAGGAGAGAATAAATCTTCTGGTACGAGGCAGACCTTTCCAGATTCTTTCCCACCAGGCGGTACCAGCATTTTCCCACCCCGAGGTACTCGCAGGTGTAAGCACCCAGGGATTCCCCCTAAACAATCCAGTGAAGGCCCTGAAACTGGGGTGGTGGCCCTCGCCTGAGTACTGAGAGCTGGTGTCGAAATACGTATCACACCTGCCGGTACGGCCGCCCTCTTACCGAGATCAGCCTCTTTCCTGGTCCAATAAGGTCCTCTGTCATCTTCGGTACCGGTCCTAGCTGTGATGTGGAAAGAAGACGAGTGTGCTGAGAACTTGGGTGAATTCCACGACAGAAAAATACAGGAACTAACCAGGTGATGTATCCCCAGGCATCGGATGCAGCCATGATGAGGATCAGCCGCCAAGAACTGCTTCCTACATCTGTTGCATTGTTTGAACCCTGTGGTAAATGGCATACGTCAGAGGGAAGCACCGCGAAAGGGAAAAAAGAAAACATACATCCAATCCGGAGGAAAATGGGGCGAACAGCAAAAAGTAGTACCCAAGAAAGGTTGGATGTAATGGAGCACAGCAATTCTGACCCATGCAGTAGGTGAAAAAACAGGAACTGGGTGTGGACAGTTGGTGACGTAGGGGTGAGGGCTGGGGCAGGCACACAGAGGGATGACGCACGAGAGATGGTCCCAGCACGTCAAAGTTCTTAAACAGCAGCTATCTTTTTGAGTCTGCTTTTTCCGAACTGCCTGCCTAAGCAGGCGGCCCCAACCAGCTGGGAAGGAGGAAGAGCAGGACGACAGACTTTTTAAATTTTTTTTATCTGTTATCATGTAAAGGAACCATTTCAGTTGGCTTTAACCATCCCAGCAGCATCTGAAATCCAGATTCCAGAATGTTTGATATCTTGATATTGTGACATCTTCACTAAATGACCCTCTTAAACCCCATCTGGACGCAATCTAGTTTAAACGAAAGTTAATGAATGCTCTTTAAACCAAAAGGTTTCAATTCTTCAGATGTAAACCACCAGCAATGATGCTTTATCTGTGGTTGTTTTTAATTGTAATCTGATAATTATGTGAAGACCCATAAGAAATAACCCCTCCCATGCAGGGAATAGATGTATGCAGCCTTCCAGACCCAAACCCTTCTAGAGCAATGCCACTGACTGTACTCGAGCTGTCCTACTCAAACTTGGGCCATCTTCAATACCATCACCATATCAGTATACAACCCTAGTCAGCATAGTTAATGGTAAGGGATCATGGGAGTTGTAGTCCAAAATGTCTCGACAGCTGCAGGTTGCAGACAACTGTTTAGTACGCTCAAAGGGTGATAGCCCACCATTCTACGGGTCATAGGGCACTTTACATAGCCATCTTGTTGTTTTATATTCCTCAACGATGGGTAAGCCTTCACCCACATAGCCTGGAGAGAGCTGTGCCCTCTCTAGAGAGGCCATATTGTCCAGCGGTTACTGACTGTGCACCTAAAGTCACACAGGTGGAGCTTGGCAACCAGCCTCTTCATTTTGCACCCTTTTAAAGCCTTGAATTCAGAAGGAATTCCTTTCCACCTTCATGTTAAAATCCTGCCTTTTGATGTGCCTTTCACTGCAGAGTTTCTCTTCATGTGCCCGATTCTACAGTCCTCTCGGAGTGTGAGAACCTGGCCCATAGCCGATTAACCTTTTGTCCCTTTCCTTTCACTGTTCAGACACAGCGTTCCTTTCCCAGAGATGCGACAGACCATGTGTCACTCCACTCCTAAGTGTTCTTACCCATAGGCCAGTGCTCACTCTAAGACCAGTCCAATATCACAGACACCCTTCTCTCCTCACCAGGTGAACATTGTGGAACACCAGGTGACTACAAGTCACCAGAAAACCATGAACCAACTCCTGGATTTCCATTAACCTTCATGAATTCTGGGAGTTGTAGCATTGATTGATATGATAATTAATTTATAACCCGCCTGTACACAAGTGTTTCTAGGTGTGGGAAGACAAGGGGAGGACAAAACAAACTATCTTACTAGGCCTTTTGTCATTCAGATCGTGCAAGTGTGATATGTAAAAGAGCGGGGGGTGGGTGGCAGGCGAAGTGCCAAGGCGTGGGGAGGAGCAAAGTGCAGTCAGGCAAGCAATGCTCTGAGTAAGTGCAGCCATGGCAGCGCAGCTCTGGATAAGTGCAAGGAGGCAGGGGGCTGTAGGATTCCAGATACATCTCCTAAGTGTGCAGTCGGGCCAGAGGCAGTGCAGGGGCTACTGGTCATGGGGAGCCTGGCACCAGTGACACTTAGAGGGTAGCCAGGCAACCAGTCAACGCAGAGGACAGGTCAGTCAGCAGGGGGGAGAGAGAGAGAGGGGAAGCAGAGGAGAAAAGTAAAAACTTGAGCTGCTTCCGGAACTTCAGGTGGTCCGGCACATGTTTGAGAGGAACAGGGAGGCCATTCCAGAGGGAGGCACCTGCAGAGTAGATAGATCTACTCCCCACTCTCTGCCTGGAGAAGCGTCTGACCCTCAGAGTTGGAGGTGGCTGAGCGAAGGGCTCGAGAAGGAAGGTGTTTAGGAAGAGAGAGTTGGATGTAGGGAGGGCTCTGGCCCCAGAAAGTTTTGTGGATGATGCAGAGGGTCTTGAACTTGATCCTTGCAGCCACCGGGTGCAGTGGAGAGATACAGCCCCTGGACTTGAGGCCAAGGATAGGTCTTGCAGTCCTGTTCTGGATTAGTTGCAGAGGGCGGTGAGTAGAGGAAGGCAGATTGAGAAAGAGGCTGTTTCACTAGTCCAGCCTAGAGAGAACCAGAGCTCTGGAGACAGTGAGCTTCTGGGGGAAAGTGAGAAAAGGAAGAATACCTCTGAGGAGGTGCAGCTGGTGGAGAGATAGTGAGAGGGGAGTTGAAGATGACACCAACGTTTTTTGCCTTGTAGGAAGGTGAAGGAAGAGGATCCAAGAAGGGCAGCCAGAGAGAGAGGGAAAGCGGGAGCAGGGGTCCCAATGAGAAGGATCTCAGTCTTACTGGCATTAAGGCAGAGATCATTGGAGGGGCACCATTCCTGAATTACGGATAAACATTCAGGAATAAGCGATAGAGAGGAGGCTGAGCGGAGCCTGTAGTAGAGCTGAGTGTCATCTGCATTAACACTGAAAGTTAGAGGAGAAGGTAGAAATAAGGTGGGCCAAAGGGGCCAAGTAGACATTGAAGAGCCAGGGTGAGATGATAGAGCCCTGGGGAACACCACATGTGGAATGAGAGGTGGTGGAGAGAAAGGACCCAAGTTGGACCTGGGAGAGTCAGTCCTAGAGGAAGGAGGCCAAACACTCCAGGGCCTGATCCGTGATGCCCAGGTTCTCACGGAGATGATTGATTAGGATGGCATGATTGACTGTGTCAAAAGCAGAGGAAAGATCAAGGAGGATGAAGACCAGGACAGATGGAAGGCTACAATCAAGATTAGAGAGCCGATCTTCACATGTGTTCAGGAGAGCAGTGTCCGTGCCTCTGGCTGCTCTGACACCAGACTGATGGTCTAGGAGACAACCAACAGATTCAGTGTGGAGAGTAAGCTGGGAGATAGCAAGCCTTTCCAGGAGTTTCCTCAGCAAAGTGGTGATAGAGATCAGGCGCTAGTTTGCCAGACAGGAAAGATCGGGAGAAGGCTTTTTTAAGAAGGGGTGCACAAGAGAGTGCTTGAGGGGGAGGGGGAAGTTCCAGTGGCAAAAGAGTGATTGTTTAAATTGGCCAAGGCTGCAGCGAGGCTGTCAATGCTGTCAATTGATGGTTTTAGAGGAGCAGGGGAGCAGCTGCTTGGATGACACTTCATAAATCAGACTTGTCTAGAAACATTGTCAGGAGTGGTCAGAGAGAAAGAGGAAAGAGGGGAAAGGAGGAGGGGCGGGAGAGGCGGTCAGAGAGGGGCCAGGAGAAGTAGAGGGAGAGGAAGAGGAGGGAGAGGACAGGATGTCCTGAGTTTTAGTGGGGAAATGAGAAGCCAGAGCCATGCAGAGTGCCTTGGAGGGAACAGAAGAGGTGAAGACTGCAGAAGAATTGGCCAGTTCCTTACAGATGTTAAAGAGTTGGGCTGTGATGTTAGATTTAGATCAACTGTTTGTAAAAGGAAATTTGAGGACTGGAATATGGCGTCAGTGGTGACGGTTCTCTCAACATCTTTGAAATCCTTGCCCCTTGAGGCATGGCTCACTTCCCACTCTCTATGCACACATCTTACCTTAGTGACAGCATTTGGGGGTGGCCAAGATGCAGTCAGCAGAGCTGCACTGCTGATGGGCTTGCTTTCTGTGCTCTTCTTATCCTTCACCATATCCCGGAAGGGGAGCCGGCCGAAGGGCGTGCCCTCCAATTCACCTGCAATGGAAATGTATTTTTAGCTTTGGCTCATTACTAGTGAGGAAAACCTACCTTTGCAGCACGAGGGATTCCATTGTGTCCTTAGGTGGCTAAGATTTGGCTCAGTTCTTGCTCACCATTATTTGAGTACACCGCGACCCTTAGGTTTGGCTCACAGCTTGCGCTTGTGCGCCACTATTCATCTTGGGACATAGGTTGAGTTTCAGCACCATCGTTACTTCTGGCTACAATGTTGGGTTTTTAGCTTTACCATTAGTTTTATTTTATATGTGGTGCTTTAGCTGCACCATGTGAGGATGCATAGTTTTGGCTCACAGAAGGCACTTAGACTTAATACTAGTTTTGGTTTAAAGTTACCGCTACATAGATTTGGTTTACAGATGGCCAATTATATATATGTCATGTGGCATGTATAAGACAGTGGACGCTGAAAAGCACCTAAGCAGTGGGGGTGCCGGGTGAGTGCAGTGATGCTTCTGTCCTCTCATGGCATTGCTCTTTCTGCCACCCCCACAAAGCCAGAAGGTTGGGCTTTGCTTATGAATGTTTGACTTGGAAACACTCTATATGACTGTAAAGGGGCGTGGTGGTGGAGTCTACACTTCCAGATTACAGGAAATTACTGAGTGGTAGTGAGTCAATCGGTTTCCCTTTCTCTCAAGCCAATACAGACTTCTGTTCCGTATTGGCATTGTGCACCTGGTCCACCTCTGTCTTTAGGGCCGAGGTACCTGCTCACTATGCCACCCATCTGCACTGCCTCCTGGCAATCCCTTGCACTGGGTCTGTATCTGTAATCCTACAGTCCCCCCTCACCCTTTTTCTTTTTCTGCACTTATTCAAACACACCCTGTCTGTTGACTTATTCCTTGCACTTGCTGCTTGCTGGCTGCACTACCACGGTTTGTTGCCTTTGTTATTTATTTATGTTTTATTTACCTTTTTTATTTTTGCCTAGCACTTTCCACATCCTCCCCTCCCTTGCACTTCCCCCCATTTCCTTCTGCCCTGCACTTGCGTGTTCTCAATGTCACTGGGCCTAGTAAGATCGTTGTTTTTGTTCTCCCTTGTTCCCCTTCCTTACCTCGTCGCGCTCTGAAACACTTGAGTATGAGCGCGATACAAATAAAATATCAATACCCCTCACGCACCATTGCCTCTATAGTCGTCTCTTCTCACAGTCCCCCTTCGTGTTTCTCAAAATCCAATAATGTTGATAATTTCATGTTCTTTTATCTAGTCCATCTACGATGTAACACCATTGTTTCCACCCCTCCTTTGCCAAGCAATCCTTGCTTTTTATTACCCCCCCCTCTGCGCCTCAGCTTGTATTCTTAATCTCTCCCCTGTGTTCACTGCTGTTGTGTTACCAGAGCCACCATTCACCCACTTGCCCTTTCACTTGTTTGCTCGTCTCCGCCATGCACCGCGCTCTTCGTTTCTCTACCTGCCTGTCCCTTTCCTCTCTTATGCTCTCTAACACTTAGATAGAACTGTGAACATTAGCCTGCGTCGCATCGAGATAGATTTGTGAATGTTAGCAAGTCCCACATCTAGTTGGAACTGTGTACATTAGCCTGCGTCACATCTGGATATATTTGTGAATGTTAGCAAGTCCCACATCTAGTTGGAACTGTGTACATTAGCCTGCGTCGCATCTGGATATATTTGTGAATGTTAGCAAGTGCCACATCTAGTTGGAACTGTGTACATTAGCCTGTGTCGCATCTGGATATATTTGTGAATGTTAGCAAGTGCCACATCTAGTTGGAACTGTGTACATTAGCCTGCGTCACATCTGGATATATTTGTGAATGTTAGCAAGTCCCACATCTAGTTGGAACTGTGTACATTAGCCTGCGTCGCATCTGGATATATTTGTGAATGTTAGCAAGTGCCACATCTAGTTGGAACTGTGTACATTAGCCTGCGTCGCATCTGGATATATTTGTGAATGTTAGCAAGTGCCACATCTAGTTGGAACTGTGTACATTAGCCTGCGTCGCATCCACTCTGCAGGACTCTCAAATCTAGGTGTAGCCTCCAGCTTTGTCTGTTGTATGTTAAAAGCCAATCACTGCAGAACCTAGGCCTTTCTCCCACTATACAGGACTCTCAAGTATAGGTATATCATTCATCTCTGTCTAATGTATTGGGAAAACCTAATGTATTGTGAAACCTGGGCCTCTCCCCCACTCTACAGAATTCCAAAATCTAGACACTTAGCTAAATTGCAAAGGTCAGCTGCGAGGCATATAACCCACTAACCAAAAAATTCTTAAAATGTCTGCATACATCATACAAAAACCTACACACCTAACCCTCGCACAGCAAACCGCACATACTTCACCACACCGCAACAACAAACAAACAAGCCGCACCAACAGCTCACGAGGACTTGCATCGATCCGATACTCGCACCAAAGCTCAGCTAACAGTGTATACCAAACTGAAGCTGCCAACAGGACACCACTTCTCTCTCACTATCCTACTCCCTCTTCACCTTACTAACCCACCCACCTTCTCGCTTACAGATCCGCCTGAGGACCAATTTCATTGGTGATGGTGAGCGGTATAAATACCTTTAACATTAACCTGCCTACTTTGCCTGTTGTGCCCATGCGCCTTCTGCCTGATCCTTTGTTCCCTCCTACTGCCTCCTAATATAAAATGGAGGGCTGGAAGCCATTTTGTCACCTTTAATTTCGTTTCATTTCAGTCCCCCTTTGAAGGACTGTCTCCGGAAGGCACTTCAGTTGTTGTGGCGACGACATTGCACCAGTTCTTACCTTGAATTCCATATGGCGACTGTAGAAAGCGCTCCGGAAGTTTCCACCTCATAAAGGCCTGCAAGACACGAGCAGATTTCTGATTTAGGGCAGGGGTAGGACGAGGCAAAGGGCACGAGGAAGATGAGGAAGCATAAGGATGCTGAGTACTTGCCCAGGCTTCCCTCATCCTCTCTAGTTTTTACAGTTTATCCAATATATGTATATATTGACTATGTATCTTACAAAACAAAGTGAACTGTCTGTGGTTGGTGGTTTTCTGTGTCTAAGGGCCACCAAAAGAAATAGCTTTCGCTGCTCTTGTTCTTAATATTTATAAAGTGCCATGCAAAGCACTAACATATATGCCCACATTCATTCCCAATAAACCAATGCAACAAGACTTAAAAACAGTACAATAAAACATTAGGACATGTTACGGAGAATTCTCTTCTAAGGCTAATTTCCCTTACCTATGGAGTCCCCCAGCAGCTTTGCTGGATTTGAAGGGTTTATTTTTTTCTCCTGCTAAGAGTAAGACCCTTTTTTCCCCAGACAGATTTCTAGTGTGTGTTTTAGGCTATTTTGTGTGTTTCTGGTCTATGGGGTTTTCTCACCCTCATAGGAATCATCTTTTTAACATGTGTGGTACACAGCACCCTCTGTGCCGTACCACAGGGGTGTCATAGTGACCCCCAAACATAGACTCCATACCCTGGGACTGACTACTGTCTCCCATGACATGTAAAGTCCCCATTGACTTTACTAGTCAATTCTTATGAACTAAACCAGTACAACCCATCTTCCTATGGAAGTACTGGGAAGGGTTAATAGTTTTTCCCTAACGTTCATTTTCGAGGGGGTACCGTACAGTCCCTCTCTCAAAGGTTTCTGGCTGGTGGCAGTGGTAACTACCATAAATATTTGACCGTGAATATTTCCCTATGGGATTTTCCCATTGTTCGAGGCTACCACTTTTACTGACAGCCTCTAACATACCGCCGGTTTATTTTGATATTAACTTTACTCCGGTAGGTTTTTATTGCCAGATCTTTGATAATATTTCTTTCTCGTGTCTTTCTCTATAATCCTATCCCAGGTCGGGGATCCTTTGTTCGTCCTTTTGGCAGGCTTCTGCACAGAAGCCCTCCTCTCTGCGCCACTGAGTATGGGGTAGACAGGATGTATGGGAGGGGGAATAGGCACCCCGGACAGGGTTGCTTACGCAACCCAAGTCGCACTCTGCCCTGATAGGCAGGGGGGGTTCTCCCGCCAGGAGAGCCACCCCACCCCACTGTGTGAGTGACAGCTAAGCTGCATGAATGGGGGTCTTGCTGAATAAAAGCAGGGTCCTGAGGACTGGAGGACAAGACGTCGCCACTTGAACTAAGAAACCGAAGAGGAGAGAAGCTGAAGACATCTGCAACGACTGAAACACCGGTGAAGCCCTGCTGCAGATCCTCACCACTTTTCTCCAACGACTTGAGAAGATCTTCCTTGGAAAGAGTCTTCTTCCCTTGAGCTGGTGGGGCCAACCAGTTCGCCAATCGCCTTCCCGGACCTGCCCTTGTCGAATCACCAGTGCCAAGCAATAGGAGACCGGATAGCCAGGCACCCGTCCACCCGGACTGCGATTTAAACGAGCGTACCTTTTATTCGTTTGGCAGCACCACGGCTGGTTTCATCCCTGGGCAGTGCAGTAACTCGAGAGCCTCTCCTCCTCTGCTGGATCTCCCGAACTGCAGGAACTGCCAGGAACTACCACCACCGCAGGAGCCTCTTCTACTTTAAAGGTACATTGTTCCGCCAGGCCTCCCTTTTCGTTGGGTTTCGCTAAAGGTGTTTTAAATCCTTTACTTACCTACTGGGTTGGCCACTCCTCTCGTCTAACATTGTCTTTCACCCTCTGCAACCACCTTTTCTAATCGTTAAACAAAGACTTGACTGCAGCTACTAGAACATTTTGATCCTGGGCACATTGCCTTGTACCATTGACACTGGCACAGACCTATTGACTCTGGCTAAATCTGTTACAACTGCCCTCTCTAGATTGATTCTCACCTAGAAATGTGTTGGTGCATCTAACTCTTATAACCACCATTTCCTTCCCTCTTTTTAAACTTGTGAGGTGCCGTTTTGCTCGGTTTTCACCTCAGTATTGTATATGCTAAAGTACTGCCTTGCCTAAACTTGTTCACAATCTACTTGGGAAGTGTTGCTGGTGTGTTAAAGAGTCTAAACCTGTATAACTTTTCCTTTCCCTCCCTTTTGAGAAATTGTTAGAGTGCCATTTCTGCTTGGTTTTCACTGTGCTGTTTTGCTCGGTTTTCACTCTTGCTCAAACGTGTCTACAATTTAAATAGGGAGTTGTGTATACTTTTCTTGACTGATTTAACTTGTTTTAATAATAGTGATTTGTGTGTGAACATCAGAGTGTGTAAAATAAATATAGATATATATTCTTTTTGATACCAAGCTTTGGTCAGTGTTTCCTTGGTCCATAGTACTGTAGTCCTATTGTGTAAACCCTGAATACTGCTCATCTCCCTCTTGAGATAAATCTGACTGCTTAGGCACAGCTACCAACCAAATCTTTGTGATACGGACTGATACCAAAGGGGATTTTCTTGCATATACCTGTAGTCTTAATCTTCTGTAGTGCTCCCTAAGGGAACTGCACAGGATTCTGCCTAACAGGACACATGTCGACATTAGGCCAGGACAACCAGAAAATAAGGAAATTAAGTACAATCTCACGCAAGTCTATCTACGATTCAAAACTGCTAACAACTCTTAAAGATTGCATTCCACAGCATAATGCCGGCATCCTTTGAAGATTTGTGGGTGCACTAACAACCGCTGGCTTCGCATCTGCTCCAGATTGCCAGGTTCTGATAGTCACAGGAAACATAACAAAATGAGTTCAGCAAGAAAGGGCTCTTCCGTAACTCCATTCCTGGACAAGGCTAATCACTCTAGCTTCGATCTGGTACTCGACAGGAAATATATCATCACAGAAATTAGAACAAGTTTTGTATGGGTCCCTGAGGCCAAAAATGACATGGATAGTTCTATTTTGCACAAATTTAAGTTAAGACAATTTCTTTTTAGACAGCTCAATGTTGACCCAGAGCAGTAATGAATACAGGAGAGAGCGAAAGCCTGTACTAATTGTTCTTCTCGGAGGAATACTTAAAATGGGTCCTAGCTCTTGACAGATTGAAACGATAAAAGCAACCAATCTACTGGATGTTTTCTCATGTCTTATGGTTGGTTAGGAGGAGGAGGCGCGCAAGGTCCGTGAGGGTCTCTGTAAGATTACAGGTCATTAGGGAGAAAGTAAAAGCCTGACAGACTCTGTGGTGATGGACAGAGGAAGGGAGAGGAAGGACCCATCTAAAGTACCTGCTAGCTATTGGACAGATTCATGCAAACCGATGTAGGGCTTTCTCGTCAATGGCCATAGGTGAGCATATTGAGGACAGCCGGTGTCCTCAATATGTTCAGACAGATGAGGAGCTGCCAAAATTTCAGAGGCCAGTGTCAGCATTGTTGAGGGCGTAGAGGCATTTAATAGAGGCCAGTTATGCGCAGCAGTGCACTCTGAAGGCAGATTAGTATTTTTGAATATGATCCTTTTAACTGCATGGCAAATTTTGCTAAGGAACAGATCAAATGTAAGTTGCTTCAGCAGGTGTAGCTTTGCTCCATTTTTCAAGGAGGGGTAATCTTATTCCCTGGATGTAGAAATCAGCGACAATATCTAGGTTGGGGGTGAGAGTCTAGCTTCTGAGTATTGTGATAAATCCCAGGGTATCGTCACTGCTTTGAAGGGTGAAGCCCCTTCCTATGAGACCAGGGAGGTGAGGCCGCTACCCGATGTCCCCCTGGGAGTGGTACTCAGCGGGTGGACCAGTGACAACCATATTAGGAGAATGCGGTATAACAGCCAATCACTTGAGACTAGACACCCTTCCTATAACAACCTGTAGAGGAGGTCCCAAACATGGCCTGCACCCCTGCCCCCCATTTCGAGGTAGCAGGAACGTACTCGCAATGGTATGTGACATATGAGGAGCAGATGAACCAACGGAGAGCTGCACTTGGACTCTGCCCAGTGCACATTAGAAGAGCAATACCTGTTGAAGCACCCACAACCAGACAACCATGGGATGAATGGGCATCGCTTAGACAACCGTACCAGCAGCTGACACGAACTGAAGAGTATCTACAGACTGTCCACGAAGAGACCCAAAGAGCCCTAATGGATGGCAAGTGGTAATGACACACGGGTCCGGACAGACTCACGGATGAACGAAAACGACAACCAAAGATCACACGCCAGTGCGAGTAGCTATGAAAACAGATGTAATGGACGCAGAAGAGGAGACGATGTTGAAACGTAAGGAAACATCGCTGTAAAACAAGATGGAAGTATCCAACCAGCTAACACGTGTAAATAGGCTTGGAACGCAAGAAGCTAAGAAAACGGTACTGCTTGAAATACTTAGTAGAAGAATTGAGCGGCAAGCATCAACCATATATCTACCTCAATAAAGCACACTATACAAGTGCGATTCCATTTTGTAAGCAGAAGTATGCCCAGGCGGCCAGAGGCCTTCCGGGCCATGTTTCATATTCCTTCTAAAGCCAGAAGGAAGAGCGGAATCGAAACTCAGCAAAGAGGCAGCTCACGCCTGGGAATTCGAGGTCAACCTAAGGAAGGGAGGAGAGCGGCAAATCTGAAGAATCGAAACTTCAGAGCATACCAGCCTGCCCCGTGAGGGTCAAGATAAGGGGGGCCCAGGCAGGTGACAAGGCCGAAGGAGAATCAAATACTCGAAAAGAAGAGAATTGAAGCAGATTCACGGTGAACAGACACGTGACTAGCCAAGCGCGAAGAGTTACCAGTGTCTGATGTCACCCAGAACCACGGATGCCACAACTTCTCCAGATAAGAGGCTACAGTTTCAAGGCCATACCCAGCCAACTAATTGACACATAGCCCTAAAGCACTGATTGATGGTAAGGAGGCAGGGTGAATCTTGGGGCACTAGGCACCTGGGTGTCCATTCCGCATGCTGCTAATTAAAGTGGAGATTTATGTCTAGGGGTGTAACCTACCCAATCAAAATGGACCAAGTAATCTAGGGTCCTATAGATAGTAGAACCAATAGTACATCGTACTTGTAGTGACGTCCATCACATGTGATGTAGAGGGATGGGCGTAGACGCCCACCCGATAAGAGTTATCCAATCCGCATGCTCTGTTACCATATACAGATATAGCACCTATGCTTAAGTTACCTTTTCCAACCAATAACATTGCATGACGAACGTGTAGAATTAGACGTCAATGATGACGAGTTTTTAGTATAAATGTTACAGTTTGTATGAAGTTGTTGGCAGTTGAAGCGAGATAGGCGATCGCATCACTGCCGATTCCCATTTGTTTCCCCATTTTTGGTACTTGTCATTAAACAGACTTCCCTTTGCCAAACTATTGAGTTGTCCTTATTGAATTGTGTTGGAGTAAGTGAATCCTGCACCTCCATTCATCACTTGGTGCAGCTATCTTGTCTTACAGGTACTAGAAGGTGAGCTCTGACCTATGGGCCCATCAGAGGACACTCTGCCTCTCTTGTACACTTGGTAGCAGAGGATAGTTTCGACCATCAACTATTGATTAATTAATACTTAGACACACATAGACCGACGGCACAAAGTAACTCTAGGCCTTCGGCAATATCACAAGTCCTTTCGCCATTCGGCTGAGTAGACTGAGAAGCTTCCCGTGGACAATGATAGAATAACTCGAAAATCTGCAGTGGGTCTGAAGGAACCTGCCTTACAGAACATAACCCTTCTCATTCCCACGGGCAGCCAATTGGACGAAAAGGCCGCAAGAGGCTGGAAAGAAGGGGCGGTGACCCCGAGGTTCCAGAGAGGAAAAGATGCCAGTGGTGAGTGAAACAATAAACTCATTACTTTGGCAAATGTCTTGTAGGCATTAGAACAAGTAAGGGGAAGGTAACGGAGGGTGGCGGAGAAAAATAAAATAGTCAGAAGTAGAGAAGACTGTATATATATATATATAAGGGGTTAATGACTCGAGTATAACAGAGAGAAATAGTGGTTACTGGGAGGGCACCCGAGAGAAAAATAGCGGTTACCGGGAGGGCACCCGAGAGAAAAATAGCGGTTACCGGGAGGGCGCCCGAGAAAAAACGGAGGATACCAGGAAGGACACCTAAAATAAAAAAGTAAGAGGATTCACCTTGTTCCTGCGCTTTAATGTAGTGGTCAGAAGAAACGTGAACTCAGAGCCCACATAATGGGGGACAATTAGACTATGGTGACGGCACTAAGGGGGTTCGTTTAAACTCCAAGTCGGGGTATTGATTAGAAGGCAGGTATATGTGTGTCCAGCTTGTGTCCGTCTAGTCTATCAAGTGTCTGTCATGCGTGTTCTGTTATTTGTCAAATGTAAAGAACTGTATCATTGATTGTTTGAATTGAAGTTTGGGTTTTACGCGATTCTGTAACTAAGAGGGAATCGCCAATGGATTGTTGTTCTTAAGTAAATTGACGATTTAGAATTTTGGCGGAAAGGATTGGATTGGAGCTTGCGTATTTGGTGCTCTCTCATACGGGTGGATGTGTCGAAAGTGCATAAAATATTGTTGATAACGAAATTTAAGATGGAGGAGATTACCCCACTTGCCCATTTATGTAAGCAGTTGCCCAAACATGCACCCAAGCTTAAAAAGTACAGCACTGAGTGGGTTAAGGGTACAGCCCACATGTTGTTTATGCCGTGGTCACAGAATCGTTCCCTATCCAAAGCCATCTTACAACACATAACGACTTACCTGCATGCTACATACACAGGTAAAAAATTAGAGAAACACCTCACTGTTCTAGAACTGTGGAAGATGTTCGAACAAACGAAGGAGGAAGAAGAACCACCTACAGACTGGATATTAAATGTATGCACAGAGGGGGGTGAGACACCTACCGCGCCACCAGCCCCACCAGCGATCGAGGGAAGTAAGCCAGAGGGACTATACCCGCTAAGAGAACTCGAGGCAGCCATGGGGTATAGCAACCCCACATACGAGTCACCCACGTACAGTAGAAGTGATGATAAAGTAAAGGAAGTGATGATGTGAGACCGAGAGAGAAGTCTGATGAGACACGAAGAAAGGAAAAAGGGAAGGTTAAGGAAATAAGGGACGAGAGAACAAAAAGAAAGGATAGGCTGAGGCGAGAACAGCTTTATCGTGAAGAGCAAGGAATACCGCTCATTCGCACACAATACGCAGCCTATGAACAGTACAGGCAGAATATGCTAAGGTTGGAAGAAGAGCAAAGAGTACATGAAGGGAGAGTAAAGAGACAGGAAGATGAGGAAGTTAGAAGGGAAAATGAACGTAGAAATGAAAGGAGAAGGGAAGAAGATAAGACTAGAGAAGAAGCGAGGAAGTCGATGATGATATAGAACGCAAACGTAGACAGAGGGCACGGGATCTTGAATATTTGGAGCAGGAAGTTAAAAAACCCAATCCTGTTGTAGAATGGGAAGACATCGAAGAATTCTTTCCTGCGTACGACTCAGTACCAGGCACGAGTGGGGCAAATATTGAAGATGACTTCGACACCAGAAGCATCGGGCAAACGATCGATAAAATATAAGATGAAATGGGGCTGGAACAAATTTCCCAAGGGGGAAGGGAAGACGAGCGCTTGGAAAGCACTCAGCTGTACAACACTGAGGATGTCACCGGAAGTAGTGGGAGCAGGGGACTGTCCCTAGATAGGCTGGAGATTGGTAAGAACGAAGAAGATGTAAGGAGTTGCGTAAACTGGGAACAGTCAGAGTCTGACTCCGGTGGGGAGACGGAGGACGAGGCACACGAAGAAGAGAGATGGCGCGAAAAGCGGCTCCCAAGAGACTAAGGGGTACGATGGTCAGACGCTAGCGAGTCCGCACCTAGGGCATCGAAGTCCGCCACGCAGCCTGGCCAACTTGAGGGAACTCGCCACGGTCAGAGGAGGGTGCCAGCACCTGCCTATTTAGACAGACTGAGGACACTGCCAGGTTTCGGCGATGCAGGAATGCTACCACTGCGATAGACAGGAGAGCTATGGGAAAGAGAAGGAAGACTGCGCATTCCAATTCCCGCTGCTAGAAAAAGCAAGACCACAATACATTCCCTGGCCACACATAGATTGAGAGAACCTGAAAAACAAGCTCCCAATGCTGACTTCGGGAGCCGGGAAGTGGATACCTGAGTTAGAAAAAATGACAGGGGGTATCACCTTAGCTATAGGGGACATCAAGGGCCTCCTGATCACCATACTTGGTGAAAGGGCAGACGATGTGTGGAAACGAGCTGGGTACTCTGGGGTGACCATAATTAACACTACCCATGATGGAGCGCCATTTAATAATTGTAGGGCAGCAGTGTGGAAAGCGCTATGAGTACTGTACCCAGACACTTCCGATATGGGAGCTATAATGACTCAAAAAATGAGTCAGAGGATCCGTTGATTTATATCCAGAATTTTCAAGACACATGGGTGCTCGAAACGTTTGAATCTTGTACAAAATCTATCCCTATATTCTACCATATATTGTGTCAAGGGTTGCCTGAACCGGTGAAAAAACAGCTCAAGAAATTGGTAGGTGTAGAAGCTAAACCATGGGCCGAAATACATTTGACAATTGCACACTACTGTAGATTGTTACAAGAAAAGAATTGAAAAAAGGAGGCAACTCGTAAGGGTGAGGAAGCGAAGCTGGTGCAAAAGAAACTTTCAAAATATGCTCTCAAGGAGCTATGTTGACGAGCCCAGCTGAACCAAGTGCACAACAAGCGACTAACCCATCGCAGAATAACCAGGGCAGCGCGGGATTTTGCCCGAGGGGAAGGGGATTTAGAGGAAGAGGATGGCAGAGTAATCAGGGAGGGTTTCAAAGTAATCAGGGAGGTTTTCAGAATAATCAAGGTGGCTTTCAAACGCACAGACAGGCAGTCCAGATACACCAAATGGACAGATGGCCCGACCACCGCCAGTGTGTTGGCTGTATGGAATGACAGGAAACGTGGCGCGCGCATGCAGAAGCCAAGGCATGTGGCAAAATGGCCAAGGAATGGGAACAGGCATGGTGAATCAGCCTGCCGTCCCACAACAAGGCGGTGCACAGAATCATACAGTGCAGCAGCAAGCACCAGGCTTGCAGCAAGTTATGCCACAAGGGGTCCAACCCAACAGGCACCTCCGCAAATGCCTCAGGGAACTAACTCCGGAGGGGGAGTCAACCCTGGGAATGGAGGAAATCCACAAGTGTAAAGTGGACCGAACTTATATATACAATAGGACAGCTCACGGGGAACTCTGATGTGCTCTATCCTATCAGTGACACCAGACCCTAACAGGGACCAATGGTAAATGTCATAGGGGGGAAAGAATATTCCTTCTTAGTTGACACGGGTGCAATGCGCTCGTGCATACGAGAAGGCAAGTTTTCCTTGTCCGGCCAGGCCATAGATACTCAGAGTTTCACAGGAGCTCACATTAGAGTTCCCTTTACGGACAATCTCCCAGTCTCTGTAGGGGATTGTGAGATAAATGTACCCTTATTATATTCACGCCAGACCCCAGTAAACATTTTGGGTCGGGACTTAATGACAAAGTTGAATATGACAATTTCGTTTACGGAGGATGGCATAGTATGCTCCACTCCAGGAATGCATTATTCAAACGTGTGCGAAGTAATCAGAGCGTACTCCGGACGCATAGCCACGAGAGCTATACCATTAGAGCCAGAAGTTTTCGCGTATGGTGTGGGTGTGCTCATGGCGGGATTGCCAGGCCTCGCAGATAAACTATGAGAACCCCTGATGAGTTCCTATTCAGACAAGAATACCTATGCATGAAGAAGAGGGACAAGTATTTCCCTTAATGATACATACTGCTGCAGTGCGAGGGAAAGTAGCACTGGTCGAAGGGTATGATGACGAAGGCAGACAATGGTGCGCGATTATCGCCATTGAATAAGGGTATCGAGTGACTGACGTCACTGATGATGATCTGTTCAAAGAACACCCTGACCTAGAAGAGACCAGGGTGGAAGTGAGTCTCATATTTTGGGTCAAAATCATCAAACGAGAGGTGCCACAGAGAATGATGTTGGCACTGATGCGTCCAGAATACTTTGATGATGACATGGCCCAAGTACCTGTAAAAGTATGGACTACAGGGCCCTATGACGTAGGCCTCCTGAAGGGGGCAGGAGAAGTGAAAATTAAACTGAAACCAGGAGCAATTTTACCAAGAGCGCAACAATATCCCATGTCCAGAGAAGCGGATGAAGGGATCGCAAAGACAATTTCCGCCATGATGGAGCAGGGCATCCTAGTGACATCAGAATTACCCTGTAACACAGCGATTTACCTCGTCAAGAAATCAAAAGGGAGGGTCTTGGCGTTTAATCCAAGATTTAAGAGCATTTAACGATATTGTTGAAGCCGAGTTCCCTCTAGTCCCTAATCCATCTATAATCCTATGCAACATATCCACTGAGGCAAAATATTTCACGGTGACTTGAAAAACGCTTTTTTCTCAATCCCGTTGCACCGTGACTCACCAGATCTGACGTTGCTTACTTTCAGACAAATGCGTCTGAAGAGCACGAGATTGCCACAGGGGTATTGTGAGTCTCCGTCCATTTTCAACAGAGTCCTGCAAATGCACCTAAGAAATATCGCAGTAGACAGTGTTGTTTTGTAGTATGTGGATGACATTCTGATCTACAGCACCACTGAAGAGCAATGCAAGCGCGATTCTGTCCAGCTACTGACTATATTGGTTGAAAAAGGATATAAAGTTGACAAGGAAAAGTTACAATACTGTCAACAAGAGGTGCTGTACATAGGCCAGCTAATCTCACACGAGGGAAAAAAGGTAACCCCAGAAAGGGCTGAAGCCATCATGAACACGGCTTAGCCACTCACGATAAAACAAATGGCGAGCTTCCAAGGCCTGTGCAATTATGTCAGAGCATGGGTCTTCGATTACAGCTCTTATACCAAGCCCTTGCTTCAGGCCCTAAAGGAGGCCCAGGCGACAAAGGAAAAGATTGAATGGACTGAGGAAATGGAGAAGGGGTTTGCAGAACCCAAGGTGGTGATTTGTAAGGCCCCAATTCTCTGGATTCCTAATTATGCAGAGGAATTCTACCTGTTTTCACATACAGATGGCAATGTTATGATGGCAGTACTCACTCAGCGAACCTCGCTGGGGTATAAGCCCTTAGCGTATTACAGTGGGAGTCTGGACCCGGTTATGAGAGGCCACTTCCCATGCGAACAGAATTTAGCTGCTGCCGCGTTCGCCACAGAGAAGGCATCATCCATTGTAATGGGATGCTCCATGACGTTATACGTCGAGCACTCATTATTCGCCATTCTAGAGAAACCAAAGGGCACACTGACATCTCAGAGCGTCTGCCTATGAGGGGATTATCTCTAACCCATCAATCAAAGTAGTTTGATGTTAACAGCAAACCCTGCTACGTTCTTAGCTGAGCCAGTCACAGAGGGAGAACCTATACACGACTGTGAGGAATTCTATGATGAAATCCCCAGGGTAAACGAAAATGCCCTGGCAGGTGGTGAGATCGTGTTCATTGACGGTTCATCAAGAATCGACCAAAAGGATGGACAAAGATACACAAGTGTCGCCGTGGTAAAACACCTAGCAAATGGAGAGTTTCAAGTACTCGTCCGTGCACGAATACCATCTCACTATTCAGCACAAGCTGCAGAACTATTGGCGTTGATACTCGCCATTGAGAATCATGCACACCAGGAAGTAACGGTGTACAGTGACTCCGCCTATGTGACGCCAACCGTGCATGCAGGCTTAGCACGCTGGAAAAGGAGGGGCTACATCCGAGCGGACGGCACGCCAGTGCAACATGCAGCCTATTGGACAGGCTGATAAAGGCACTACAGCTCTCAGTGGGCATAGCGGTTGTGAAATGCACCGCCCACAGATTTCGTGTCACGTGGAAACCATGAAGCGGACACGGAAGCCAAGCGTATGGCATCCAAGAGTGAAACAATCATGGACGTTGAGGTGGCACGCACCCATGAGCGTATGATGGTAGCTCGAGCCACACCAGAGGCCTATAGCAATATGGGGCAGACTCAACTAATGGAGCTCCAATGGGAGGCACCTCAGGAAGAGAAGAATCTATGGAAGCATTGAGGGTGTTCTTTAAACCCCTCTGATGGGTTGTGGAGGCAAGACAGCACTGGTAAACCAGTAATGCCTGTCGCCCTACTAAAGATAGCATTGGAGCAATTACAAAGAAAATCTCGCTGCAATGCTCGCAGAAGACTGGTTTACACCGAATTTAGCGGAGCATGTTGCATTCTTTATGGTTAACTGCATAATCTGCCAGCAATTCACCGCTGGGCACACATTAAAAGTAGTGAGAGGAATCATCCCCCGGCCAAATGGGCCTGTTTAGCACTTACATATCAATTATGTCGACATGATTCAAGTGTGCAACGGGTACAGGTACTTAATTGTAGTGGTGTGTCCATTCTCTAGATGGATAGAAGCAGGTCCCTGTATACACCCAGACTCAACCTGTGCTGCTAAATTCCTGGAAAGGGAAGTGTTCCCTAGATGGGGGGTGTGTGAGGTAATGAGGTCAGATAACGGGGCTCACTTTGTCAAAGCAATATTTGAGCAGATCAGCGTGTTGCTTGGTATAAAGCACAAGTTCTCGTTGGCGTATCATCCTGAGGGTAATGGTATATGTGAGAGGCTCAACGGCTTGTTAAAGGAGAGGATAGCCAAGTTGAAACTCACTCTAAAAAAGGGATGGCTGCACTGTCAACCACTGGCATTGTATGCACCGCACCAGATAGTCACGGGCAGGAGAATGAGGACCCTCCTTACCCCCCGAGATAGAGATAGATGTGATGCCCAGCCAACTAGGGAGGTCTTGGGTACCGAAATACAGGAGTATTTGAACTGCATGACATCAAGCCTCTCTGTCATTTCAGGCCAACTGCCGCGACGGCGAAAAGGGTGCCGCACAGCACAAAACACAGGAGGTGCTGAAACAGACACAGTGCAAGGTCTATGTGCGCCCCTCGTCTTCCCTGGTGATGCTGTACTGATAAGGAAATATGAGGAAAAGGTGGGACGAGCCAAGATTCAATGGCCCTTTCATCGTGGAGGACTGCACTCCTTCAGCCGTCAAGCTGCAGGGCAGGAGGGCATGGCTCTTCTTAAATGACATTAAACCATATATCGGGGAGAGCCCTCCAGTTGCACCTCACCGCGAAGAAACCACAGACAATGTGGAAGAACCTCAGCACGTGCAGACGAGACCCATGACGAGGAAGAAGGACGCATGAGCAGCAAAGCCAAGACAAAAGAACTCTGTTTTTAAAATTGTGGCTTTTAAACAGGACATTTCCTCTAAGCAAAAAAAGAAAGGTCATAAAGGACAATAATATGGACACTCTGTGCATCACAGTTGCAGGGTGAATAAGAGAATTGCGCATCTAAGCCAATACGCCAAAACGAACTTCTGAATCTAGCCACATTTAGGCTGTGTTGAAAAACCAAGACTCTGATAGACTACAGACAAGACTTTTTCTCTGAAAGCTTAACACAGTATCCTGAAGCAGCCAACACCAAGACTTTGTTTTGCATATCTCATGGTATCTCCAAGCAGAAATCTCACGTGCGATGTACTCACTTCCAGTTAGTGGTAATATCATATCCGTCACTTGTAGGGAGAGTAACCAGTGTCACAGACTTTGTACAAGATCCTAACAAGAAAGTAATCTGGCAACTGCTGACTGTCATCGCAGAAGCCTTCGCAGAGTTGCCCGAACATAGTGAAAAGGACACAAATGCTTCCACCACAAGTGATCATCGAACTCACGCACACACTTTTCTTTCACATCATAGAGGAATGTCCAGGAATCGTTGGGAGAACAACGGATACCCTCACATACATCAGAGATCCAAGAAACACTGAACACTTAAACCAACTGTGGATCAAGCTAAACTATGTGGTTGCAATCCACGAGGCAGGAAAGTGCAGAGACTGTTCACGTCAAAAGAAAGGCCTGAGATCCAGGACCCAGAAAAGCAGGACAAATGTCCCTGTCACCCGAGGACAGCCAGCTGGCACACAATGTCCTGTTCCGGCTAGTCACGGACTATCCAGAAATGGTGGGAAGGCCTACAGATGTTGACATCATCACCTTCATCAGAGATCCAGCCAATGTCGCACATATGGGCACACTCCTCCACGGAATCATGCTCCAGGTGGAGCTATCCAACTTCCAGCGAGAGTACCTGAGGAGATTCCAGTGAAACTTTCCACCGTGGGACAGATCCAGGAGACAGAGACACAGTTCTTCATCTTTCCACCGTGGGACAGATCGAGAAGAGCAGAAACAGGAAATTCACCATTTTGTGTTTTTCATTTTTTCATTTTTATTGTTCACGTTATTTTCATCTCTATTTTTACATATTTTTGTCTTTACTTTTTGGGTTTGATTTCTGATTGGTACCAAGCTTTCCCTTTCACATTAAACAGGTACCAGCATATCATCAGGACCGAAGCAGGTTCGCCAGGTGAACTGGGAACTTACCTATTTTAGATATGCGTAATGAATGTGACTTACCAAAGGTGTTGGCCTAACCTTTTCTCCACAGTCTAGCAAGGGAACTGTATCCCATAACCAGAGACTACCGTCGTCACCCGCAAGAGGGGGGACACTTGAGAAGCACTCGACACTTTATGTTACAAACTTTTGAGAAACAAGCTCGGAGTAAGTGAAAAGAAATAAACACTGACAATAGACTCATGTTCAAAATGGGGGCCCAGACAGTAACTTGGTCCTACCGCCAACAGAGGGGCGCCCCCGCTTCCCTGGAAGGAAATGCTGCCAGCTTTCATATAGATCGATAATGTGTATATGCCTAGTAATTATCATTGTTTTTCTGTCATTGACTATCAGAGCTGCATTCTTCATTGGTGCACTAAGCGTCCCAATTTCAGTGCACCCACCAGATAACGTACACATAAGTCCCACGAAAGCACCCAGACCCTATATAGTTATTCCAGTTCCAAGAAAATCTGAGGGTCAAGTAAATGAACTAAAATTGAATGTAATTGGCAGTGATTCCGATACATATGAGGTAACGAATGTAGAGAAAAGCTGGAGACAGGGTCAGCGCGGAATGAATGAAAACGTAGCACTGACCACTACACGCACCGCACACTGAATGCACACAAACCAGGGCAAGTGTCAATGGCTACAGAACCTCGAACGAAGGCAACAGAGGGTGCAAGACTGCTTACCGAACAACCAGTCCCAGAAAATAGTGGAAGTGACCAAGAGGGAGCAAGCAAAAGACCAACTAAAGAAGATATAACCAAGGCACTCAAAAGGACTGAAGCAGCCTCAAGAGAATTCACAGGAAAGACGCAAATGCTGATAGATCATTTATTCCCGTTTATAGTTAGAGCAAAGAAACTACACGAGGAGCTGAAAAATAGAACCTCAGAGACTGTAGGAACAAGCACCAGGCCCATGACACAGCCACGCGTTGGACAGATGGTAAACCAATGCTTGTTAAAGGAGATCTACGAATGAATACAAAGAGAGAGGAAAAGAAACGCAAGACCTTTTCCTACCACAGCGATACAAATAACGAAACCTGCTCCACCGAAAAGAATGCTAGAGAAATCCCCAGAGTGGAAAAGCAGCACAGGCGCATTTAAAGATATAGTTATAGCGAACTACAGAAGAACACTGAGAATCAAGAGAAGCCCACATGAAGACGACAATGAACTAAACGATTACCTGGACAGCACAGCACATCTCGGAATCAATATTTGGTACCAGCACATGAAGGAAGTGGGAAGAAGACAATCAGAAGGAGAATGCTTCGTCTGTGCACTTCTACTGTACAGCATGGGAAAATCTAAGATCTTTGTTTCTGTAGAAATTGATGTCCCTACAGCACACTGTATGTCACACGTAGCAATGTGCAACACCAGAGGACAATTTATGGGGAGAGATGCCTCATTGATATGGGCCACTGAAAAGGATTACCCAGATGAAGACGGCTACATCCAGGACATTAAAACAAGAAACAGGGCGCATACCAGGAATCACGTGATCAGGTACGAGAAGCCAGAACCAAAGGATCAGGAATGAGATGGGAAATAAACCTGAGACTGAATGTCCAAGGAAAGACTGCAGAAGAGGCTCAAATATGGAAGAACAGAGGCCAAATGCAGATTTGGGGAACAGTGGTTTCCCCAGATGGATGGGAAGAAGGAGTAGTGATCTGCCGAGCTTGGATGGTCCTTAGAGCCTACCAAGAAGCAATAGAGAACTCAGAGGTTATGCAAACCTCTATGGCCAAAGCTGGTAAAACTGCTGACATGGGAGGGCCCTTGCAAATAATACCACTGGAAAACCCGAAACTGTGCTTCAGAAACAATGGCACAAGGAAAATGGGAGAGAATCAAAACTGCAGATGAATCTTTGAAGCCCCAGGAATGACGCAAGGGACCGCAGTTATAATGGACCGTTACTGGGCATGTGGATCCAAGGCATATTTAAGACTACCGAATAACTGGGGAGGCATATACACACTTGTGAACGTCCACGTTCCCGCACTAGTGATCCCAAAAAGTGACTTGAGTATTGACAGTTTCCCGAAAGCAGATGCTCATCTAAGGAAGAGGAGATCTGTGGAACTGGTATCCCGGATGAAGAGAGAGAATTACTTTTCTGACAAATCAGAAGAAGCATTCCATGCAATCCCATACGAACACAGGCTGTTTAGCCTCACCTCAACAGTATTCACAACACTACTCTTGCCACACATCCAAATCGGAGTGAATGCTAAATGGTTGCAGATAACAAGATGGGAGTTATTGCAGACCATCAACACCACCATAAAAGGATTTAACACGATCAAAGAACAACTGAGAGCAATCCGATTGATGACCCTCCAGAACAGATATGTACTTGACATTATCACAGCAATGGATGGAGGTGTTTGCGCAAAAATCGGGAATCATGTTGCACATTTACACCTTCGCATGACGAAGAAAATGGAACGTTAACAGAAGCCATAGGTATGCTGACAAACTTAAAAAACCAGATGATTGACGAAACCAAAGAAGTGGATGAAGATAGCTGGTTTGGAGGACTGTTCTCATGGGCCCTGCAATGGATGGCAGAAATATTCAAGTTTCTGAGAGCCCTGCTAGTCATGATACTACTAGGATTCTGTGTTATCAAGATAATCATCACACAGTGCCAGAAAACTGCGAAGAAAGCCATTGGGATGAAAATCATGGTCAATGTCGAACCAGGATGGAAGCCCAGAGACCTGACTGATGAAGAAATAAGAGACTTTGTGAAGGCCAGCGAATTTGCGCCAGAAGGAACAAAGTTTACGTATCCCAGGAAACAAAGAAATTTAAAGGAAAATTGATCTATTTCAGCCCAAATGGACAATGCCAGCTAATGACCTGGAACAAAGACGAACATGTAAAAACAGCAGGAAGTTTGAAAGGTGTGATAAAGATATGGACTCCAAAGATACGCACGTTCACATCATCTTGTAAAAGCCCGGAAGACGACAAACAAGAGACAGAAGAACCAAGGAAGATGAATCCAAAGGAGGAAGCAGAAGTGGTCGATGAACCGACCAGAGGGGGGAGTGTAGAGGAGGTCCCAGACATGGCCTGCACCCCTGCCCCCCATTTCGAGGTACCAGGAACGTACTTGCCAAGGTATGTGACATATGAGGAGCAGATGAACCAACAGAGAGCTGCACTTGGACTCTGCCCAGTGCACATTAGAAGAGCAATACCTGTTGAAGCACCCATAACCAGACAACCATGGGCTGCACTGTACCCGCTTAGACAACCGTACCAGCAGCTGACACGAACTGAAGAGTACCTACAGACTGTCCACGAAGAGACCCAAAGAGCCCTAATGGATGGCAAGTGGTAATGACACACGGGCCCGGACAGACTCACGGATGAACGAAAACGACAACCAAATATAACACGCCAGTGCGAGTAGCTATAAAAACATATGTAATGGACGCAGAAGAGGAGACGATGTTGAAACATAAGGAAACATTGCTGTAAAACAAGAAGGAAGTATCCAACCAGCTAACACGTGTAAATAGGCTTGGAACGCAAGAAGCTAAGAAAACTGTACTGCTTGCAATGCTTAGTAGAAGAATAGAGCGGCAAGCGCCAACCATATATCTACCTCAATAAAGCACACTATACAAGTGCGACTCCATTTTGTAAGTAGAAGTATGCCCAGGCAGTCAGAGGCCTAGCAAGCCATGTTTCATATTCCTGCTAAAGCCAGAAGGAAGAGCGGAATCGAAACTTAGCAAAGAAGCAGCTCACGCCTGGGAATTCGAGGTCAACCTAAGGAAAGGAGGAGAGCGGCAACTTCAGAAACTCGAAACTTCAGAGCATACCAGCCTGCCCTGTGAAGGTCAGGATAAGGAGGGTGCCCATGCAGGTGGCGCGGCCGAAGGAGAATCAAATACTCAAAAAGAAGGGAATTGAAGAAGATTCACGGTGAACAGACACGTGACTAGCCAAGCGAGAAGAGTTACCAGTGAGCTAGTACGGTGCAGGAAGGTGGAAGGAAACAGACCAGGACACCAAGAGGGGGAGCAAAGTTCTTGAAGTATGGGAAGCACATGAATCGAAGATCACGCTGCCCAGAGGAAGACTGAGACTGCAGTGTTCCCAGGTGCACCAGAGCCCGTTGAAAGGTTCCCCAGAGGTCGGGGGAGCACTCGGGCTGGCTGGTGGGAAACTAAGATGGTGCAGTCAGCATCTTCATAGTCGCAGTACCCGACAGGCAAGTGAACCAGATCTGGCCCGCAACAAGAGAAGCTTAAGGGTCTGGGACCCACCACTATGTGAGAATAACAAGAGTCATCTTCCTTGTGGAGGTACTTGGGAGGAAAGGGACCCAAGTGGCTGAAGGCAAAGGAGAGGGACCTGGGGCCCACCACTATGTGAGAACAACACGAGTCATCTTCCTTGTAGTGTTACTTGGGAGAAGAGGGCTCCAAGTACCTGCATGCAAGGAAGAGAGGTCTGGGACCCACTTCCATGAGAAGAAGGGAAACTATAGAGAAATGTACTAAGGACCATACTTGGCAGGGAAGTGAACCATGTTGGCCCAAGCTGCAAGAGAGGGAAGCAGAGGTCTGGACCTATGAGAACATTACCAAGATAATGAACCAGGCCAAGGGAGTCATTGGCCCTGGTTGTTGCAAAGCTTGTGCTACAGAGAAATAGCTAAGAACTTTTGGAACTTTGCTTTACATTTAAGAACTTTGGGTTTAGAACTTTTGAGAAGAGGAACAGGACCCGAAGAAGGGAGACATTCTCCCAGAATAACTCTTCTCCTATTTTGATTGGATCTTGGAAAAGCTGGCCATCTCCCAGCTTAATCTGCACACCAAATCTGTTGGTTGTCTCTACAACCACCAGCCTGGCTTCAGAGCTGCCTGAAGCATGGAAACTGCTCTGCTGAACACCCGTGAAAACCTGCACTCTAACCTTGATTCTAACCTTCCTTCTGTCCTCATTCTCCTCGATCTTCTGCCATTGATATGGTCAACCACGCCATCCTGCTATGTGATAACCTGGCTATCACTGATCAGGCCCTGGCATAGCTCAACTCCTTTCTCACTGACCGAGCCTCTCAGGTTCAACTGGGGTCTTTTCTCTCCTCTATCTCTCTCTCTACTTGTGGTGTTCCCCAGGGGTCTAACTTCTCTTCCAGGCTGTTCACCCAATACCTGGCACCTCTTGCCCACTGCATCACTTCATTCTGCTCCAACTTTCAGTGTTATGCGGATGACACCCAGCTCTCTTTCAGCTGCCTCTTCTCTTTCTCTCATTCCAGATTGTCTGACTGCAATTCAGAAATGGTGTACCGCCAATGATCTCTGCCTTAATGCCAGTAAGGAAGAAGTTACTTACCTGTAACAATTGTTCTCCTGCATGGGCCTGGCATGAATTCACATTGTCATGAATATTCCCCATCGTCAGGTCGGGAATCCTCTATATAAGAAAAGACAGTTTCACTTTCACACAAACTTTCTTTCTCCTCTAAACCAATCACTGCACTCGGGGTCATACTGCCCACAGCCAATGGCTGTGGCAGCCATCTTAAGATTTGGTAGCACGTAAAGTGGCAGTATGACCAAGAAGAGCCGCAAAGGGGCAGGAGAGAGGGTTTGCATGCTTGTAACATGTTCCTTCTCCAGCATGGGATCTGGCATGGATTCAAATGCTCATGAATAAAGAATACATAGACGTACAACATTACACAACCATGGGAGGTGGCAAGGCTCAACAGAAGCAAATAATCTTACCTCCTGAACAGGCTCTCTTTCAAGAAAACCGGTTGCGTAGCACTGCTTGGCCGACCCTGGATTCCTCTTTGTAATCCCCGTCGATGCAGTAGAATCTTGTGAAGGTGCGCGTGGACCCCCATGTAGCAGCCCTGCAGATGTCCAGCAGTGGCACACCAGACAGGAACGCTGTCGTCAGAGCGATCACTCTGGTGTAATGGGCTCTCGGACAACCAGGCAGCAGTCGATTCGCCAACCGATGGCAATGTGTGATGCAGCCAGAGGCTCACCTGGAGATGGAAGCCTTGGATAAGGCCTTCCCATGGTTCACAGGACCAAAGTTCACAAAGAGTTGAGAAGTCTTCTGAAAACTCTTTGTGCGTGCCACATAGAACCTCAGAGCACAAGCAACGTGCAGCGTGTGCAAAATCCTCTCAGCCAGTGACTAAGGTTTCGGAAAGAACACAGGCAACACCAAAGACTCATTGAGGTGGAATTCTGACGGAACCTTTGGCATGAAGGAGGGGTGCATCCACAGCACCACCCCCGATTTGTGAAAAGTCAGATATGGCGGTTTGCAGGAAAAGGCCTGGATCTCACCTACCCTCCTGGCAGAGGTGATGGCCATGAGGAAAGCAGTTTTCCAAGATTGGAACTTGAGAGGAGCCTGATGCATAAGCTCAAAGGGGGCCCTCATGAGCCTCATCAGCACCATCTTGAGTTCCCATGCTGGGGCAGGAGCCTTCACCGGTGGGAATGATCGAAACAGACCTTTGAGGAACTCCTTGACAAGTCGGTGGGACCAAAGAGAAGAACGTCCTGGAGACCTGGTGTAGCAGGAGAGAGCCACCAGATGCCCCTTGATAGAGGTGTGTGCCAATTCCGCCTTGGCCAAGGACAACAAACTATGGATGAATCTGCAGGGCCATAACCCTCAGAGGGTTGGTCTCCAGCGCCCGGCACCACATAGCAAAACGCTTCCACTTGTTCCCGTAGCACTGAAGAGTCAATGACAGACTTCCCTGCCATCCGCCGGCAACTGGTACCCTTCGAACTCTAAGGCTGCAGGAGCCAAACCCTCGGATTCAGCGATCCTAGGTCGCAATACAGGATTGCGCCTCCTTCTCTGGTGAGCAGATCCACAATCAGTGGCAGCTTGACCGGAGGTGACGTTGGCAGGCTGAGAAGGTCCGGGTACCAAATGTGCCTCAGCCACGCCTGGGTGACGATGACCATCCTGCATCAGCAACATTCGAGTTGATTGATGACTCACCGCAGGGGAGGCAATGGAGGGAATGAGTACAGGAACAGACTTTGCCACAGGAAGGAGAACGCGTACCCATGCTCCTCAGCTGGTGGAACCTGCTGGCAAACTTCTGGCATTTGAAGTTCATTGCCGTCGCAAACAGATCTATCTGGGGTCTGCCCCACTTGCGGAAGAGGCGGTCCACTTGGTCCTGTTAAGGATTTCAATCAGGCGACACACACACACCTTGGTCTCGGCCTAGTATGTAGCGCACAACTGAGATGCTTTTCTCCTTATTTTATGCAGATTCAGTTTGAGATGGACACAACTCGTATCACATCCCCCCTCTCCCCCTTTCAAATACCCTGGGTCACAATGGACCATGAACCAGACTGGTTGGTAAAATGCCATATTTATTTATCTATTTTAAAATTCAAAAGAAATGATACAATTTTTAATATGGGGCAGCAATCACCAATGGGGTGATAATTACAATGAGAATGTAAACAATGCACTTGGTTTAACCTTCTAATGGAACATATACAAAACACCAGGGAATAGGAGCACTTTTTGATTTAGGAAAGATGGCACCCAAGGAAGGATTTCTGGCTGCATTGTTCCCTCAACCCCCAAATAATTGAATTCTGAATGGATAGAAATAAGCAGCTGGCAATCAGGAATAAGATGCAGAAAACGGAATCAAAATCCGACCTTCCCTCACCAAATAAGAGTGGGAAACGGATTTTAAACCCCTTATGTTATGAAATGACACTCGGAAATGGACAAATAAATAATTGTGTGTTAAAACTCTAAGGTAAATACACTTTCTCAATAAAGCAACAATGCATAGACACTAACAATCACCAGCAATTGATTACCAAGAGCATACAATTGAAAACTGAGTGGAAAGTTTAAAACGGATTGCAGCAAAATGACACGTGTAAAAGTTGCATTACCTTTCAATTTCCATGTAAACTTACTCAAACAGTTTTTAATAAAAACGGGTGAAATACTCTGATTTGGAGTGCGGTGTTTGGGATGGGGGATAGATACACATCACAGGTACACCATAGAGGTTAAAATAGGTCTCTAGCTGGTGAATTAAGAGAGATTTGGAAGGTATAGTGAGGTTCGTTTTTAGGAAAATATAGCAGTGAAAAAGAGAAAGTCGTTTTTTAAAAGTGAAAGGCAGATTTTACTGGAACTAGATTTAATGGCTAAAAAAAAGAGGAATGCCACCCGTGAATATGAAAGTTATGCTGCAGTTGTACGCCTTCACGCAGTGTACCCCTTCTCTTTAGGGAAAATTAATTGATTTCGATACAATATCGCTAATGAGTTATGATCTATGCAAGACAGAAAGGAAGAGAAAAGTGGCGCTAACGCTTGGAGATCAAGGGAAAGAAAACATAGAATTCTGACAGTTTTAACAAGTTACCAGGATAAGGATAGGATGGCTTAGAGATTGGGATAAGGACAAATGCAAGACAAGGTAGACTATGGATTTCTATGGGGTAGGGATTATACAGTCCACTTTAGGTTGGGATTTATGGACCGTCAATGGTTCTGGTCACTACACGGCAGCGCGCCTGGCCAAGGACAGCTGGGCAAAGGACAGCTGGGCAGGGTCGGGTCACCGTATGGTAATTCTGGTCACTGGATGGCGCAGGTACCTCTGGATGCAGTTAGTGGACAAGCAAGCCAGGCTGCTTCAGGATGCTTCCAAAATGAATACCACAGCTTTCCCCTTTTTAAATTGGAGATTAGTGAGTTGATTCTGGATCAATGTCCTTGCTGGCAATAGGATCAGCACTGCTTGGGTTTTACAGTGGGCCCTGGAGTAGGGTCAGCAATGATTTGTCCTTGTAGTTGGAATCTGGACTCAGCAGGGTGAACAGGACAGGAACACCGGTGCAGGAAATCAGGAAGAGTGTGTGTCTAGAGTCTTGTCAGGGACTCTTGTTTATAATGCACCGTAACATCATCAAAGTATATTGCTGGGCAGGCTTAGCTAAGCACACCTCTAACTGACGGGATTGTTCAGGGGGGCTAGTCTCTGCCTCGCTCTCAGCTGGTTGGATTTCAAAGCAGGAGGGTAGATTTATGATGCAAGTTATTTTAGCCAAAATCTGATTTTCCCACAAACGGTACATTTATACAGGTCAAATCTCTTAGCAAATTATATACACAGGTTACATATTTTGGTTAGAACATAGCACTCCAACTCTGCACTCTGTGAGACATTGTTTTGCCCTTCTAATGAGTATGAACGATTCGGCCTAGAATTCCATAACTTTACACACGTGTTGGTCATCATGAGGGATGTTATTGGCATCATTGATACTTTACTTGTAATCCCTGATTCTTTGCCATTTCCATTCCTAAAGGGTCTGTGAATTCTACCATGTTCTAAATAAAAGCCCATAAAATCACTTTTACCCTGCGAAATCTTTACATTTTTACAAAGTCTTGCTGCAGAGATAAAAGTCTTCACATTTTTATTCATAAATAGTCTTTGGAAACAAATGGCAGTCCTTTGTCTGTCACTGGACCATTTTTGTCGTTCTTCAGCTGTCACCAACTGTCATTTCCTCCAGAGCAAGGTGGTGGTTTCCCCGCTGGATTGAAGGTTTATTGCCCCCTCATCACTTCACACCTCCTTGTCCTGGAAATTCTATTGTCAGTGGGTTCAGTCTAGACTAGATTCTGTCCAACCTAATAATTAGCACTGGGGTTTTAGTATCTGCTGAGAGAGGCCCTCCTGTTGGTAGCATCCCCCTAAAGCAGAAACCTATTTTTCTTTTGGAACTTGCAACATTCAGCCAATATAGTTTGACAGTTTTTCTTTCTTATATTTGGTCCTGAATTAAACAAGCCAGTTGAATAAAATAACCCATGTGTGTATTTCCCCCAGCAACAAACCCCTTCACATTGCTAGATAATGGCAGGCTTTCATTCAACAGTTTACTTTTTAAAACGGGCCTTTTTCTCCTTGAGTTTTCAAAGCCCATTTTACATGTGTGGTGAAAAGTTGACATTTCTTTTTAAATTCGGTTTTGCATCTCCCTCTGGATTCCCACACTGTCTTGCAGCTATAGTTATTTCCGGTTGTATACGAATTGTTCGTTTTACAACTGTTCGAATTACAATTGACCTTTTCACAATTGACTGAATTGTGAAGGTCAATTGTAACATATATGTGGGGGGAAACCCCCCACAATCCCCCACCTAACGCCAAACCCCCCAAAACCCCTATATATATAAATAAATATATATTACCAAACAGATATATATATATATATATATACAGTCAATTGTGAAAAGGTCAATTGTGACCCTTTAAATTCGGTCAATTGTTCATTCGAACAATTGTAAACGAACAATTTGGGTAATACCTTATTTCCTAGTATGCAGGAGTTTTGTTTGAAGCAGAGATGCCTTGAAATTGACATGGCTCAGATGGCTGGAGTTTCTTTGAACTTCTGAGCTTTGATACTTTGTGATAAAATGAACATGTTTCCCGTGCGGAAAAGTGTAGCTCCTTGTTGATTTATCTCAGAGTTGATTTGACAGGGCCTGTCATTCAGAGATCATGCATGGTTTTTCTGAAACACAATGAAATATACTGGGCATGGCGGGGCCTTATTAATCACAGTGGTTTAAGGAAAAACAGATGGAAATAGCGTCAGAACAGCATTTTTTTAAAGGTGAAAAAGTTTCCTTTTAAATGGGGATTTTGGGGTTGCAGCAAAGCAAGGCTGCTTTTTCACCTTATTCCATTTGTATATGTGAGAACACACTGGCACACTCCCTCAGTGTGTCCCCTTATTCCATCCTGCCCAATGTATGCTTGGCAAGACAGTGCAGGCATCTTTTTGTTGCTGCAAAATGCAGTTTTGAGGCCATGGTACTCACAGGAGCCAGCAGAACCATTTTGCTGTTTCTGTGCAAATGCAGCTTGGTTTTGGCAAAATTCTGTTCAGTGGGTCAATGTAGCCCACAGTCCTGTCGAAGCTCCCACTTGTGGCAGGAGAGCAGTTCCCTCATGAGGGAGTCGGTGATGGTGTTCTTGATTCCCGCCATGTGAAAGGGGATTAGGAACATCTCTTGGGCGACAGCCCAGTGCCAAAAATCGTGCGCCTCTCTGGAGAGTGCTAGGCATCCGATGCCCCCCTGCTTCCTCATGTAGAACATTCTGGTGGTGTTGTCCATGAAGACTCTCACCACTTTGCCCTTACGGGACGGAAGGATCGACTTGAGGGCCCCTACTGGTGCCATGCACTTCGTAAACACCCTGGTCGCCGACTTCATTCCGAAGGGGAGGGCCTTGAATTGATAGTGCTTTCCCTGCACTAGGAAGCGCAGGAATTTCCGTTGCTTCTCGTGAATGGGGACGTGGAAGTATGCGTCCTCTAGATACAGCGATGTCAAGAAGCCGCCTTCTTCCAGTTGGCCGAGCAAGTGCTGCAACATGACCATCCTGAATTTCTGGGACTTGAGGTATTTGTTGAGGCACTGCAGGTCTAGAATGGGCCTCCATCCCCTGGTCGTCTTCTTTACCAAGAAGCATCTGGAGTAGACTCCCGAGCCCCGTAATCACTTTGGAACAAGCTCTATCGCCCCTTTTCTTATCATGGTCAATACCTCCTGCAGGAGCAGAGGAATGTGCTGTTCTTGACGGGCCACTGGAGGTATCCGCAGACACTTTTGCTGGAACTGGGGTGAGAGCATCCAGCTCCCATCGGTCGGTGGAGCTCTACTTCCACTCGCTGACTAAGCCCGCCAGCTGGCCTCCCACCGGGGTGCATGGGTGGGGGCCCGACGTCCTGGATGGATCAATCAAGCTTCGGGGCCTGCGTGCCACTTTGGGAGTGATGACAACATCGACCACCTCCACTGAAAGCCCTGGAACGGCCTCTGTAGGCCTCCTGGGTCGTGGACCGGGAAGGCTGGCGGTACGAAGAGGACCCCCTTGCTGAAACCTTTCAACGATCTGCCAGACTTCCCACAGGAGGCAGGAAAGGAAGGGCGGTGTTGTTGAAGAGTAGCCAGGGCACGGGCTATCTGCATGTCCATCTTAATGGCCTGCAATGATTTATCTACGGCATTCCCAAAGAGGTTGTCTCGATCGAAGGGTTTGTCCAGTACCCTCGTCTGGATCTTCTGATGGAAGTTGGTGGCTATCAGCCAGCCACGACGAGAAGAGGCTGACACCATTCCCCATCTGCTGGAATACTGTGTCCGCGACATCCAGGGCCACAGTGATGGCATTGTCCGATGCCACCTCCCCCTCCTGGAGGATGGAAAGCATCTCAACCTGCTTGTCATCGGGTAGAAACTCCAGCCGCTGGGCCATCTTATACCACAGCTCCCTGTCGTATCTGGCCAGGATAGCAAGTGCATTCGCTGTCTTGACTGTTGATGCCGACGAGTAGATCACCTTTCTTCCAATGGCATCTAACTTCTTCCCTTCGCTATCCAGTGGAACGGAGGATGCAGACGAGGGGTTAGATGATGTCTTTCTCGCTGCCGCCGAGACCAACGAGTCCAGGGAAGGCTGCAAACATAGGCACTTGGGGGTGGACTCTGGCACCCAGTACTTTTTCTCCAGCCTATCCCTTTTGGCCGTGGCTGTGGTCGGGTTTCTCATCCAAGCTAGACCCACATACCAAATGTCATCCAGGACAGGCACAGCCAGAATGGTCTTCCTTTTGGCCTTGTGCCATTGGTAAAGAAAACCTTCCTTCTTGGTCTCTTCTGGCGTCAGTTCGAAGAGCTTGGATGCTCTGGCGACCATGGTATGGAATGAGCCCACTTCGTCCGGGGGAGAAGCCCTTGGCTGTGGCGAACCGCCCACCATGGTCATTTAGTTGTCCGTGTCCGTAGTAGCCGTGTCCGTCCCGATGTCCCTAGGGGGAGAGGGGCAGGTGTGGAGGTTGATGCGGTGGAGTAGGGTGCCGCCTCCTCTTTTTCGCAAGGCCCGGTTTCACCGGGGCCAGAGGCATTGCCTGCATCCTCTTCTGGATTTCCAACACCAGGGTGTGTAGGGTCGAAAAGTGATACATCCCTCTGAGGTGTCAGGGTGGTTGGCCTACTGGACCCAGCGCTGTCTCTGTCATCGTCGTCCCCCTCAGCGTGTCTGCCATAGTCGTTGTTCCCCACGTCCTCCTGGACCGTGTGAACAGACATCTGGTCCTCCTCATCCGAGGAAGACATCTCTGTGCCTTGGAGTATGGTTGAGGGCTCCTCTTTCCCCCCTTTTTTGCATCCTGAGGGGTCGGTTTCGGGCTAAGGGATGGCATTCTCTTCTCCGGTGTCTTCTCCAATGACTTGGCAGAGGCCTCCCACCTCGGGGGCAGAGATAATCTGGGCACTGCTGGGGCTACCTGGACTAGGTCAGCCCCTTTGACCTTCGAGAGGAGGACTGCCACCAACTCAATCATCGAAGACGACTTCGCGTAAGCCACCTGGGCCTTCTGGGGCAGATCGGTCACCTTTTCCTGCGCCTTCATCTTCTCTGGCTTTTCCTGCAGCTTCGCTAGGTTACCCGATTTCCTCTGAGGAGGAGATGGAGGGATGGCTGGAGATGGAGGCAGATGGCGAAGAGGAGCACACCCTGCCAGTCGCGGGAACCGCTTGCGCAGCAAACCCGAATATTTATGAGCATGTAAATCCATGCGAGGCGCATGCTGGAGAAGATGGAGATCCTCCTCATCGGATCACCAGCTCCCTCCTTTCCTCTCTCTCTCTCTCTGGCCAGCCACTCTGGGCCCTCTTCCTGCTCCTACCTATGAGGCTAAGAACTTTGAGGTCATCTTCAACTCAACCCTCTCCTTCTCTCCTCACATCTCTGAAGTCTCTAAGAAGTCAAACTATCAGCTGCACCTCCTCAGAGGTATTCTTCCTTTTCTCACTTTCCCCCAGAAGATCACTGTCTCCAGATCGCTGGTCCTCTCTAGGCTGGACTACTGCAACAGCCTCTTTCTAAATCTTCCTGCCTCTACTCTCCGACCTCTACAATTTATCCAGAACAGGACTGCAAGACTTGTCCTTGGCCTCAAGCCCAGGGATCGTATCTCTCCAGCTCCGAAATCTCTTCACTGGCTCCCAGTGGTGGCAGGATCAAGTTCAAGACCCTTTGCATCATCCACAAGGCTTTCTGGGGCTTGGAACCGCACTACCTCCAACTCTCTCTTCTAAAACATCTCCCTTCTTGAGCCTTCCGCTCATCCGCCTCCATCTCTCTGACGGTCAATGGCTTTTCCAAGCAGTGCATCGGCGGCAGATCTCCATCTTCGGCTGCGGCCTACCTCTGGAACAGCCTCTCTGCCACTCTAAAACTTGAGCAGTTCCAGAAGCAATCTCAAGACCTTCCTCTTCGCTTCCGCTTTCTCTCCTCCTCTCCCCTGCTGATTTCCCAATTGCTCGACGCACTGGTCACCAGGCTACCTTTTGTACTTGGGCCCAGGCTTCTGTATGTCCAGTTGCACTTTGCACTGCCTCCCGGCTTCCCTAGCACTTGTGGTCTGTATCTGCAACCCTACAGTCCCTTCTCTCTGCATTTATGACCTACACTTTGCCTGCACTTTTGTATTCCCTGCACTTCTCCCTCCTCGCCTCCCCTCAGCACATCTCCCCTTTCACTTCCCTGCACTTGCATGATCTGAATGACACAGAGCCTAGTAAGTTTGTTGTTTTGCCCTCCAAATGGTTCCCCCTCCTTGCCTTGTCGCGCCTAGCAGCACTTCTGTACGGGCGCGTTATAAATGCCATAAATCAAATCATATATCTACAACCTATTCTTCTGAGTTAGGAAAACATTTTGGGCCTCATTATAACCTTGCCGGTATCCTGGTGGGAAAACCCGCAAATATACCGGCAAAGGCTATTACCGTTTCTGGCACTCGGTCCTGCGGCAATGACACTGGATTACGAGTGCTGGAGTGATGGGTCAATCCCCATTCATGGAGTTCCATAGGACTCCCATGAGGTGATTTGCCGTCATTACCGCCACCAGCAATACCGGTGTAGCCACTGACAGCTTTTTTTTCCCGGTTGGGGGCCTGTCTTACCTCCAGCTCTTATCTGGAGGAAACACAGAGCCTAGTAAGATAGTTGTTTTGCCCTCCATATGTTTCCCCCTCCTCGTCTTGTCGCGCCTAGAAACACTTGTGTACAGGCACTGCATAAATGCCATATCATATAACTACAACGTATTCTTCTGAGTTAAGAAAAAATGTTGGGCCTCATAACCTTGCCAGTATCCTGGTGTAAACCTGCCAAGAGACTGGCAAAGGCTATTACCGTTTTCGGCACTCGGTCCCGCTGCAATGCTACCGGATTCCGAGTGCCGTGTCAATCCCCATTCATGGAGTCCCATAGGACTCCCATGATGGGATTTGCTGTCATTACTGGGAGCAGCAATAACGGTCCCGGCAATTACCGCTATTTTGCCGGTAGAGGGCCAGCTCTCATCTGGAGGAAACACAGGTGCCCCATCAGCAAACCTGTAGTCGGCCGGTCCGGTAAAGTGCTGGTATACATTATCACTGGCACTTTATTACCGGACCAACCAACATATAATGAGGCTGGGTGTTCTTTATAGTCTACTCAATAGTATGAGGGATGGAAATAAGCTGTGGAAATTGTGACATTGGACTATTTAATTTAGACAAAGACATCCTAACAGTGTCCATAGTTTTGGTTGAGTTGGGGGAAACCCCTGTTAGCTTTAGGGAAAGGTAGGGGTGTCCCCAACCCCATCCTTTTACTTTCAATAAAATGTTATGCCAATCAACATGAGCCCACTATGTCCGAGTCCTACTTCTACACCCTTGCAGTATCTTGAGGACTGAATTGGGGAGAACCCATCTTCGTAGCTGGGTGGTTTGAGCAATGACAGTATGTCAACAGGATCTTCATATGTTTGACAGTGAAAGAAGGTCCCGTGATGATGACCCTCCTTTTGACCTTAATATGTGAGATCAGGTAAAATTGAATTACTGTGGCTGGGGTTATGTTACAAGGATGAGATGCAGTGGGGATGCACCAGAACCCCCTCCACTCTCCACCCTCTCTATCTTTTAGGATATTGTGTCCTGAAGAGTTAAATACAATATAGCCTCCACCCCATCAATCATGAGTTAAGGAACCAAACTGGGAGAGCAGCTTTGGTCCGCCGCTCAAGCTGTGCACCAGCAGAGCAGACATTTGCTGCATCATTTTCCGTTCTTTATGAGGATTTAAGAAGACAGTCCATACACTCATGCCTTATGAGGCTACTAATACTTGCTTAGCACCCAGTCAGGGTTGGAAGAGAGAATGAAATGGTGATCCTAGGATCCCACATACAACCAGTGCCTCAGTAAATCAGATCTCTTTAGTTGCAAAGACATCCAAGCCTGATTTCAGCACCTGTGATATATGTGAAACAACTCCATTCCCCACACACACACATTGAATGGAAAGAAGCATCCCCTGCAATCTCTTGCGCTGAGACTCTGCATTCCCCACGCAAGTCACACGCTGATCCTTACTCGGTCTTACAAAGACCTCTTCCCCAGTGACATGGCAGTGGGGCTCACAGGAGAGCTGAATCAAAGGTAGAGCAGCATATTGCACAGATGCACAGACATCCGGTCCTTCCACATGGCTTCACTATGGTAGCATTTGATTTTAAACCCGTCTCTTTTAGGCTTGCACTAGCACTGTTAATTCTCTATAGGGCCCTCCTGGATATGGGGCTTTGTAATAGCCGTTTCCTAGACCTTGACTTCACACTGCTTTTTCAAAAGGCACCCTATGTGCCTAGGTTTCACAACAAGTCCCTCCTGGACGTTTATAGCGCCACTGGTTTTCACACCAGGTTTCTCCTGCCTCCTGGACCTTAACTTTACAATGATTTCAAAACAGATCCTCCCCGGACCTTGTCTGAATAACAGGTTTCACAACGCGTTCCTCTTGTACCTTATATGATATGATAAGGCATTTGTAACGCGCCTATACACAAGTGTTTCAAGGCGCGACGAGGGGGGAACAAGGGGAAGACAGACAACGATCATACTAGGCCAGGTGTCATTCAGATCGCGCAAGTGCAGGGGGAGGGGAGAGGTGCATGGGGAAGGGGAGGGAGTGCAGTACAAGGTAAGTAGAATAAATAAATAAAAGGGCCAGCTGGTGGCAAGTGCAAGGTAAGTGCAGAACAAGTGCTGGGAAGGGGGGGCTGTAGGGATACAGAGACAGTCCCGCAGTGCAGGGGTTGCCAGGGAGGCAGTGCAAGTGGAGAGTGGCTGGGCCAGGACCGAGGTCGGTGAGAGTGGCCCAGTTGCAGATTCAGTGCAGTTTCAGCGAAGAATTAGCAGGGGAGAGGGAGAGAGAAAGCAGAAGCAAAGAGGAAGGTTTTGAGGTGCTTCCGGAACCGGAGATGGTTCTCCTCAAGTTTCAGGGAGGCAGGAAGGCTGTTCCAGAGGGAGGCTCCTGCCGCAGAGAGAGATCTACCCCCAGCTCATTGCTTCGAGAAGCGGCTGACCCTGAGGGAGTTGGAGATGGATGAGCGAAGGGCTCGGGAAGGAAAATATTTAGGAAGAGAGAGTTGAAGGTATTTAGGCCCCAGGCCCCAGAAGGCCTTGTGGACAATGCAGAGGGTTTTGAACTTTATCCTCGCAGCCACTGGGAGCAAGTGTAGAGATTTCAGTCCTGGAGAGATACGGTCCCTGGGCTTGAGGCCAAGGACAAGTCTCGCAGTTCTGTTCTGGATGAGTTGCAGAAGGCGGAGTGTGGAGGCAGGCAGATTAAGATAGAGGCTGTTACAGTAGTCCAGTTTTGAGAGAACCAGGGCTCGGGAGACAGCGAACTTCTGGGGGAAGGAGAGGAAGGGAAGAATACCTCTGAGGAGGTGCAGCTGGTAGTGTGACTTCTTAGAGACGTCAGATATATGAGGAGAGAAGGAGAGTGTGGAGTCGAAGATAACCCCAAGGTTTTTTGCCTTGCAGGTAGGAGCAGGAAGAGGGCCAAGAGAGGCCGGCCAGAGAGCTGCAGGGAAGGAGGGAGTGGGTGTGCCGATGAGCAGAATCTCAGTTTTACTGGCATTAAGGCAGAGGTCATTGGAGGCACACCATTCCTGGGTAGCAGACAGACAGTCAGAGATGAGGGAGGGAGAGGAGGAGGCCGAGGGTAGCCTGAAAACAGGTTTCACAACCCGTAGTATTGGGAATTGCTCCACCCCTCATTAAGGACCGTGTCAGATGGATATTGTTCTTCCCTTATATCGCAGGGTCCCAGGTGGATGGCCTTTGGCTGGAAAAGCAACCGGTCCAGCCTAGTTTCATGGGGATCGCTCCCCCCACATGAAAGAATTACGAATTTGGAAAACTCACCATATCGGGTAATCGGTGTCCTATGTAAGAGATAAGCTTGAGGCTTGCAGTGACAGTCCAAACTACCACCAATGAGGTATGAGGCATCAGAAAGCTGTCGGACGGGGAGATAGATACAAGGCAGCCGAGGGCTGCATCTGAAACACTGGCTGAGACCAGAAGAAAAGGGGGGGGGGGTGGGTACGTCAAGGCTGCTGAAGGCCAGATCTCTGACCCCGGCAGGCACCAGCCCACGGAAGAAGAGAGCATGCTCAGGGCTATGCCTTCCACACTGCCAGAGAGGCAACGGAGAACCCACTCAAGGCTATACCTCCCGTCTGGCAGGAGCCGGACATGATGGAAAGCCAGTAGCATGTACAAGGGTAAACTTGGTCCCAGGAATTCTTCGCTTGGCTGGTGGTTTTACATAAAGTAGCCTGACAAGTCCCGTAAGCAAGAGGAAAGCAACATGTGCTGGAAGGGGAATGCTTAAGGTATCTCCTAAAGTGAGAGGGGGGAAATGCATGGTGGTGGAGTCCAAGAAGTGACCTCAGTGGTTTGTCCCTGTGACTGAATAAAAGAGGCAAATTAGGTGCTATTTCCCTGGAACTGTGTGTTAGATAGAGCCTTGACCCTCTTTAGGAAACCCATTCTGACACTTTTTGAGAGCAGTTATCCATTTAAGATTAAATCCCTAGTCAGTCCCATTCCGGGACCCTTGGTACATTAGGACCACAGGACAGGAGGGACTGGAGCGTTGGAAAGGCCAAAGAAGATTAACACCAAAAAGTCTATCCACAAGACCCGGACACTAACAAGCAATCGGTATGCAATCGGTCAGGTAAAAGTGATAACAAATAGCCCATAACAATCAAATCAACAGAAAGTCTCTGGACACGGTCTCCAGCTTCATAAAAACTCTATTAGTTCACCCACTCCGAGCACTGTCACAAAACCTGGAGGAAAGTAGATCATGATGTTCCCCGGAGGGTAGCGTTCCGGGTACAGGGATGGAGAGCCCTCTCTTCAATCATGAGCGTTGTTCAACTCTACTTGCCTCATGTGTTCTGACGGTCCTTCATCTCAGTCAACCTAGGCGTGAACCTGAAGGGGGGTATCACAGTTTTTGGAATTTGATTTTTGTTCCATCAAAATTGTATGGAATTTTTCAATTAAACAATTTTCTGTAGAGCATGGAATTGGGGTCCTGGGAGAGCGATGATGCACGATTGAACTACTTTAACCCTTGATCTGACTTTGGTTTTGAATTGAGTGGTTGGGCCTTGTTAAGATGGATTTCTGAACTCTGTCCTGGGGGGGCAGAGGTTCAGAAGGCCAGCCTAGTTTCTTGGAACAGGGTAACCTCTGGACAAGCCAGACCAATCAAGGTAGCGATCGCGGCGGTCAAGACTAGGTCTCAAGAGGGGTGAGGGTGACTGAAAGCTCGCAATGAGCACACAAAGCAAGGACGCTTACAAATGACTCCAAGCAGGTGTTATATTAAAAATATAGACACATTTATTACAAGGCCTTTGTAACATTGACCATAGTAAAGAATCACGATAAAACTCAAGTAAACCAACACATCACAATCAAATACAATATATATACAATTACCGAAGGGTCTAAAGAGTTCGAAGCACGAAATATGCAGACCACCTAGATGGGGAGGAAAACAGGCAGTGCAAGTAATCGTTAGACCCAGTTCGCCTTCAGAGGCCACCCAACTAGAAGGAAGTCCGAGCCCTACGAAGAGTGGAGCCTTGTGCTCAAAAGTACCTTCACACGCTGGTGCCAATGGGCTAAGGGGAGTCTCTTCAAGGAAATCAGGCAGTTCAGAGCAGTGAACAAAGGAGAGCGAACAGATCTACGCTACTCAAGCGCGGCCTCCACTTGCGGGCAGAAGCAGAGCGCAAGTGCGAAAAAGGTGTGCTGTTTAACACAGCGAGGAAAAGCTACAGGCTACTGCAGGAGGGCGACCAGTTCCTAGCGTTGCTACTCACCGGTCCCCGATGCAGGCAGACCCAGGCTTCTCCGCGTCAGTTTCAGTGCTGGCAGGTTCAGATACGAGCAGGGGACTTCTCGGCGTCATGTAGATTCCGCGGCAGCAGAAGTTAGAGTTGAGGATGTCCCAAACGCAGTGAACCCGCACAGATTGTTACCACAGCAGGGCAACGAAGCGGCTGTGTGTATTTCAGCCCAATGTACACTTCTCACTTCAGACCTGGGAATGCCAAGTGTACGAATCGTGTGAGAGTGTCAAGGACTCGGAATACAGCAGCAACCTGACAGCGGTTACAGAGCAAGACTCCTGGGTAAGCTGGTCAGTCCACTGGATGGCCCAGAGACGCTTCCGAAGGCTTACGTGCAGGAGATGATGAAGATGCCGGGAATAGTTGTTCCCACTATTCCAAAGGGTCGAAGTACCAGTACAGGCCTTCTCGTTCGATCAGAGGCAGAATGGTTTCACTGGGCGACAGAGGAGCAGTCCTTCAGCGGGTCACCAGCAATTCCTCGGTTCAGCTTCTTAGTTGCAGGATACTTGGCTCCTGTATCCGTCGTTCGTGAGAACTCAGGAGATCGACATGGTAGTGGTGTTTCCAGCTTCCTCTTATCCAGAGTTCCCTTCGCGCCAAACCGGAGAGGACCCAATGGGAGATCTGCTCACAAAACACTCACACCATACGTGGACCTATCACGGACCACGGTGGTCCCAGGCATTCAAGACACACTAGACTCTCTGGCACCCAGGATGTGTATTGGGACCAGACATCCCAGCCCACATCCTGGAGGCACACACAAGGCATGCAGAAGCCCGCGAAAGCATCTGTGTTTCGCGGGAAAGTACATGCCCAAATAAGGATGGCCCGGGGTTGGCTCGACCTGGGGAAGGTGAAGGGGCAAGATGGTCAACGGACAGGACAAAGAACCTCGTGGCATGGCCATTTTGGAAGCCAGGCCACCCATTTTGGCCAAACGCGAGAAGCGCGGTTAACAGGGCAAAAGGGAGTTCAAAAACACAAAGAAACGATCGCTGCCACCAGTCCCGTCCGTGACATACTTGCACAGTTCGTTATAAATCCATTGAGAGTTACTAGGGCCTGTAGAATGACTAGAGACCCAAGAGCGCGGTAATGTAAGTTACGGTGCACTCTTGTGCCATGTTGCGCAAAAGCTGCAACATGAGAAAAGAACTACGGAAAACAACGTTTCCCGGTACTGACTGTCTTAAGGGCATGTCAGTTTCCCCGTAAGAATGGAGCGAAAGCCCAGAGGGGTGCGGCGGAAGGCTGCGCTTCTCTGGCAAAGTCTAGATCAGGGTGAAAACAACAGCAAAAAGTTTAGGGGTTGCCACATGGAAGGAAAATTCCCTACAATTAAGAAATCTTTCCTAACTGGCCTCATTACAAGTTCGGCAGTAGCCTTGCCGGTAAAACTGGCAGGCTGCGCCGAAGTTACGAATTTTACTGGCACCTGGCAATGAAGAAATACAGGCGTATTACAGCCTGGACGGACCCCGTATTTCCCCATTGCCAGGTGCCGGTATTAATTACTCCCCATTCGAGCCCCATAGAATGGGAATGGGGATGCACCGGCCCCATTCATGAATGGTGACGGTGCATCCGACATGGTCTGCTCGCGGGTGCCGGTACGCATGTCAGGTCAGACATGGTGGGCGGGAAGGCACCCGCGAGCAGAACTCGTAGTTTGCCGGTCCGGTAACAACGGTACCGGCAAGCTTACTGGTACCGCTGTTACTGGACCGGCAACTTTGTAATAAGGCCCGTTGTGATCTGGTACCGGCTGGCTTTGGCAAGGGTGATTTCTTTCCTTTGTATGACGTGGAGGTTTTTAGGACTTTTCAAAGTGTGTGTCCTTTAGTGCTTGGTGATGTGTGGGCCTGGCAAGGAAGGGAGGTGTGTTGTGAAGTGCTTTGCTAGATGGATGGATGCAAGCTGCTCTGAAATACATGAGGTCGGAGAGAATGTTGGAAGGTGAGTGCGTTGATGTGTGAGTGAGGGCATGCTCGTGTGCTGGCGTGCCAACCCAGGCCGTTGGAAGATGTAGCCTGGGTGGTAGGAGCCAGTGGGTTCCTCGCCTGCAACTTAAGGACACTTGATGCAAGGAACTCGTAGGTATCCTACTTAAAGCACACAGAGTGTCTTTACAACACCATGCCGGATAACATGTTGTGCCAGAGAGTCTCAACTCAATGCATCACTCTTCTCTTTGCATTGTTTGAGGCCATTTGGTTTGATTAGGAGCATTTGATTGAGGGCTTCTAGCATGGAGACCACCCCAAAGGCAGGGTGAACGGCAAGGCTAGCACTACAAATGAGAATGCCGTGCTTCGGCCTTCGATGGGGGTGCCGGTGTAGCCTTAAACTCATTGCAAAGGAGGTGAGGCCAACATGGCACTTCACATGGGCAGCATAAATCCTCACACCACTCCTGGGAGGACGAGATGAAGGTGGTGTGGTCTTGAATGAGAGTCTACAGGAAAAATGCAAAATATATGCAAATATCCATTTGAATAATGTAGATGGGAAATGCTACCGTGAGTGAATTTAATTGAAAAAGAGCACATTGATTAAAAAAAAGACAAGGGATATTTATTCAGTATTAGGTCGAACGTGTCTAAGTAAATTAAGCAATTTTCAAAACTTGCCAAATAATCATGCATTTACTAACATATGTATCCTGGTGACTTCGCTAAATTATTTACAAATATGCTTACAATGTCAAACAATATATTCAGCTACACTCATAGTTAGTACAAAGAAATTGTGTTAAAAGCAGGAAAGGCTTAGCATGCCACATCCTCTTAGATAACTAGTTTGGCAGTGGTTGCACCTGGGCTGCCGTGTGGCATGCGGGGTGAATTGGCATCCATAGAGTGGATACTTGTAAACATCTGCTGTGCACAATCCATAGAGGGAGCAGCAGCTGTATGGAGAAATGCCAAGGTTTCAAAAACAGTTCCAAGCAGCTGTACAGTTTCTCATGGCCCCTTCCTAGCAAGATCCACTCGACTCGCGGGGGAGGGGTGATTTCACATTAGACAGATACCTATTGGGACCCATGACTGTATCCTCGTCGAAAAAACCTGCTCAGAGAATCTATCTACATAAAGCAGAACATCTGTTCGTTTGTTCCTTATACAATTCCACACCGTTCCACCAATCCAATCTGCACCGAATTCTGCATAGTTACTTGTTGGGACCCTCTGGAAATGATTGGTTACATGCAATTTGGACATCCCACCACTTCCCCTGGATTCCATCCCCTCAACATATGAGACAGTTGCCTGAAATCGGCAACACATCAATGTGGTCATAGAAGGACCGGACAGAGTTCATTTTAAGCGTCTTGACGTGAGGAACAAAACTCAAGGTCCATATGAGACCTCGCAAACTAAGTTTCAAGGATGCAACGTTTCCGAGATATTTGCAACTGCACCGCGCCAGGGTGAGGCGACAAATGGGGAGAGCACGCAATGGTCCCAGTATGCCACAGCATGCCAACTACGGCCTATCCTCCACGTCTGCTCCGGGGTTTGTCGCCCACTCGCACGCGACCATTCTCAGTGCAGTTCCCTTCAGAGTACAAAGCACATCAAGTGACAAGTGACTCGGAACAGAGACCTACAGGATCAATGATTTTCAACAATCGGTGAAAGTCTTAGCATGCCCATCTACAGAACGCAGTACGGATACTTTTTGCTAATGTGTAATATTAATAAGACTGGTTGGACCCAAACAATGCATAGAAGCAACAGTTCGGTTGTATGTCAAATAATAAACTCTCATGTTAAAATGCCCATGGCATTACTGATGCCCTTTCATACCTGGTAGCAATGATATGATATGATAGGTTATTTATAACACGCTTAATACCCAGAGGTTTCTAAGCGTGGACCCGGGAATCGAACCTGTGTTGCTCTGTGTCGTCTTGCTTCCAAGGAGAGCATATTGCCCCTGAGCTATCCTCCAAAGACATTTTCAATACACTACCACCCTTCAAATTGGATTAAAGGTACCACTGGATATAAAACAGCATAGTGCAAAAATGGTATTGAGAATGCAACCCCTATTCCACTGACACCAGCTGCCTTGGGTCCAACCCAGGGAGACCCATTATCCTGTCCTACCAAGTAGACACTTCATCTAAATGCGAAGTGGGTCTTCCAAAAGCTGCACTGAACCTATAACAATCCACATGAGCTTGTACAGCGAGGAGCGATTAGGCAGAGGGACGAGCACATGCAGCCAGGGACCTTTGCTCTCTAGTGGGGAGGAAACTGGCAGAGCTAAGAGGGATTGGCTGCTTAGAGATAGTGTGGTTCCTGGACACCCTTTGGCAGCTCTTGGAATGCTCAGCACCAGCAGCAGCAAAGCACCCTGGTTATCACTGCAAAGATGGAAGGACGATGCTTCATGGAAGAAGTCCACTTTGCACCCTAGAGGGAGACTTTGAAAACACCGATACCCTACTGGGGTTTGTGTGTTTATAAAGGGGTGTGGAAAGGCCGACACTGTTGGCTATGTACTTGAGTTTTAAGGACTCAACGATTCTTTCCATCGGAGTGAAGCCAAGAGAATCAAGAAGGGAGAAAGGCCCTTCCTCAATATCCCTGAGGAACATAAGAAGCACTTGCTAAGAGAACCAAGGAACTTGCCTGCTGCTGAGGAACAGAGACCTCAGGACAAGCAACTACCCACATGGACACAGTGTTCCCAAGAGTAAAAAGAGCAGAAGAGAGTTCCACTTTTCGCTGCCATTATTGCCAGGCGGACCCTAAAAAACATTTAAGCTAGCATTTAGCTGCCAGTGCCCCCCTATTCAACAGACTGCCGCATGAGCCATTGAGCCCTGCTTATCCCTGTCAACCTGCCGATCGAGCCAGTGGATTCAATGACGTCCCTGCTGAGACAAAGCACTGTAGAGCTGACTCACAGACACGAAACATGTTGATCAAATCCTGCTTCCTACCATCAAGCTACTGGGTGAAACGGATGAACCACTCATCTCAAAGACATTGTCGCTGTTATCAAGCCACGCCCCGCCCGTCATGCCAGCCATCTGAACCCACTGGAAGACATTGAACCACAGCTCAAACTTGCACAAGTTCCCTAAAAGGGGAGCGTGATGCTGTCAAGCCACTAAAAACAAAGGTATATTTACTAGTTGACCATGTGCCAGTACCAGGGATATTCGATTAAATGATCATCAAGTCAGACATTGGGGAATAGAAACTGTTTAAGTCCCCCTTGACATTCGCGTGACCCAAAGAAAACATTTTAGGGACTATTTGTGTGCGTTTTTGAATTTTCTAATTCATGGACATTCATGACATCCCTCTGGCACTGCCCTTCCTAGTTGTCCAATTTGCTTCTTCTGATAATCACTCTACAATGTGCTTTAAATTTTAAGTGATGGTTTGTCAGAGCTTTTAGTGTCCTGTGTCTTAGTAAAGAGCTATATTTTGTAGAGCTGCTTGGACATTCCTTTTATTTATGGTTTCTTCCACTATGATGGTACACCTCCACTCGACATGTATACACAGCCCTAAGCCACTGTTACTTAAGACGAAGGAGGTACCTGATCGACATTTCTCCGTTTAACCTCTTAGACTGGACACCTTTGGGCAAAGTTGACTTTGCATCTGAAAATGCAATTCACAGTCACCACTATGTCGGGGGGAGAGGTAAATGACATAAATGGCATTTGTCACACGTGTCCAAGATAACACATTTCTGTAATGAGACATTGGTCAAATGTCTAGGAAGGGCTCTTCCTATCAAAAAAAAGGACAATTCTGATCGAATTAAGAAGAATTTAAACAAATGACTAATCAAAATGCACCCACTTGGCCAAAAACACGTCATTTCATAGCATTTAGAGCTTCCAAACTATGCAAACGCCATGTGGATGCTGATCCTAGGAATCGCACCGAATCTTGTAAAAGTACAAATATTGGGTAGGAAACACTGTGGGACCACATTATTTACGTCCGTCTGTCTCACTTGCGGAATGTAAGTATTTAATTTACAGATGAGCCATGACAGCCCAGTGTGAGGATGGACCTTTCATTAACCCCAACAGGCCCAACACTTAAGACGTGAGTACACGGTTCTACATAAAGCAAGTTTATTGTAAAATTCTCCGGGGAGCAGTTTGATGGTGTTGCAGGACCAAACTAACCCAGGGCTAAACAATACCACATCAGTGCACATCCTTTATACAGTTTTGCAACAGTTAAAACACTCCCAAATAATTTATTACAATCCACCCCCCGAACAAGATTGGACAAAAACCTCCTCAAAGAAATCCCATCTTTTCCCAATTACTACATTTTCATTGGCCAGAAAGCCTTGTGGGTGAAGCAAGCAGAGGGTCTTGAATTTGATCTTCGCGGCCACTGAGAGCCAGTGGAGAGATTTTAGGGCTGGAGAGTTATGGTCCCTGGGCTTGAGGCCAAGGATAAGTATTGCAGCCCTATTCTGAATTAGCTGAAGGGAAGCGTAGGGAAGAAAGAGGGAGATTAAGGAAGAGGCTATTGCAATAGTCCAGTCTGGTGAGGACCAGAGCTCTGAAAACATTGAGCTTTTGGGGAAAGATGAGAAAGTTGTTGAAGCTGGAAGTGGGCCTTCTTGGCGAGGTCCAAGATGTGAGGGATGAAGGATAGAGAGGAGTTGATGATCACACTGAGGTTTTTGGCCTCAAAGGATGGTGAAGGTAGAGAGCCCAAGCAAGGCGGCCAGAGGGTGGGAGGGAAATAGGGCACAGGTGTCCCAATAAGAAGGATCCCAGTCTTATTGGCATTAAGACAGAGGCAATTAGCCGCACACCATACCTGGATATCAGTAAGACAATTGAGGATGAGAGAGGAGGAAGAGAAGTAGAGAGAACGCTCTATGTCATCAGCGTAACACTGGTATTAGGGAGAGAAGGAGATCAGGTGTGCTAGAGGGGCGAGATAGATATTGAAGAGCCATGGTGATAGGAAAGAGCCCTGGGGGACGCCACAGGTGGACAGTGAAGTGTGGAGGAGAAAGGGCCATGCTACAACTGGGAAGGGTAGTTAGTCAGGAAAAGGTCAGCCAATCCAGTGCCTGATCATGATGCTGAGGGTGTTGCAGAGCAGTTTTATGAGATTAGAATAATTGACTGTGTCAAAGGCAGAGGAGAGATTGAGGAGAATGGGAACAGCAGGAGAATTAAAGTCAGGATTTTTTAGCATGTCTTCACGGGTGTTCAGGAGAGCAGTTTCCGTGCCTCTGGCTGTTCAGAATCCATGCTGGTCATGGAGGCAACCAACAAGTTAGTATAGTATGAAGGAGGACCAAATTCTCTAAGGGTTTACCCAGGAAGGGGGTGATGGAGATAGGCTGACAGTAAGCCGGTCAGGGGAGCTCAGCAAACAGCTTTTTTTATGAGGGGGTGCACAAGGGAGTGCTTGAGGGATAGAGGGAAATAGGTAGTGGTGGAGGAGTGGTTACAGAAATTGGCAAGAGCCAGGGCGAGAGAGGCCATGTTGTCCTTAATGGGTCTAGAAGAGCAGGGGAGCACCTGTTTGGATGAGACCTTCCTAGTGCTATGGGTAGGAGGGAGGAGAGTGTGTGGTGGACGGAGGGGAGCCAAGGGAGGCAGGGGTGCTGAAGCGGGAATGTAGGTGGGGGCGGTGGAGAGTGAAGACAGGATGTCCGGAGTTTTAGATGTGAAATGGGAGTCCAGAACGGTGCAGAGAGCCTGCGAAGGAAGGAGAAAGGTGTAGACTGCAATTGGATCGGCGAGTTCCTTGCAGATTTGGAAACAATTCAGCTATGTTGTTAGTGGCTCCAATGATGCAGGCTTGGATGTGGGCCCTCTTCTTGGAGTGGATAGAATAACAATATTTCCTTTGGAGCAGTCGGCAGGCCAGTTTGTCAGAGGGTGAACCCAAGGTCTGCCACTTTGTTCAGCAACTCTGCACTTGCGTTTCAGGGATGCTAGATTGGAGTCGTACCAGGAGTTGCACTTGGAGTCAGGCTTCAGGCGGATCCTCATGACCGGGGCAAGAAAGTCGAGGGTGTTGGAGATGGAGAGGTGAAGGTTAGCAAGGACAGAGTCAGAGGGAGAATCAGAAGTAGGGGTCAGAGGGGGGATGAAAGTGGAAGCAAAATCAGGGACTGATACTCGCTTCATCGGTCGAATGACAGCGAAAGAGGCTGGCAGTGGGTGTTGGGGGGGCTCAGACAGAGGGCAGAGGGGCCCCAAGTGAGAGGAGAAAGTGGTCAGACCAGGAGAGGGGGGGTTGTGTCCAGGTTAGAGATAAGGATGTCTTCAGAGATGAGAGCATCCAGAGTGTGTCTGGCTGAGTGGGTCGGACTGGAAGGAAGAATAGTGAAAGAGAGGGTGCCACAGAGGTCAAGGGACTGTGAGGTTGGTGTTTCATGAGAGTTGAGGTGGATATTGAAGTCGCCGAGGAGGAGTTTGGAAGGGGAGGTCAAGAGGGAGGAGGTGAGGTCGGCCCATTCTGTGAAGAAGAGAGAGATAGGGCTGGGGTGTCTGTAGATGGTAGCAAGGTTGAGTGAGAGAGTGGGAGAGACCCCATGCCTACAGACGAGGCATTCAAAAGAAAAGAAGGATTGAGTAGGTATGATAGAGGCATGGACAAACTCAGGGAAAGTCAGGGCCACTCCACTTCTGGGCCGGTTGGGCCTGGGTTTGGAGAAGAGTTTGTAGCCCTCAAGAAGGCGAGTGTCAAGAGCAGTGACAGAGCTGGCATTGAACCACATCTTGTTAAGGGTGAGAACATCAAGGTCAAAGTCTTCAGATAGATGTCAGAGGAGTGTTTGACAGCAGAACAAGAGTTCAAAGTAGTTATGTGAAGCTGATTACCACCATTGAAAGGGGGAACCAGGGGCATGGTACTTCCGTCGGTGGTGGTGGAGAGGTTACAGGAGAGGAGGAAGGAGGCGCAGCAGGAGAAGAGAGGAAGTGAATGAGAGAGGACCGGCCCCGGGCAAAAAAGGAGAAGAGTAGGTTCAGAACCTTGGTCCATGATAGACATTAATGATGCACCTAGAGAATGAGAAGTATGCCAAGAGAACTTCCCATTTAGTGACCCCATTAATGGGTGAAGAGGAGAGAAGGGTGAGAGTGGAGACCCGGTGGGGAGTCCATAGGTTCGGGGAGGGGACATAAAAGAGGATATCAGTAATAATCTGCCAGAAAGTAGCGTTCACGTAGGTGTCTGCAATAGGTAGGCCTGGATTAGAGGCCAGGGGAGCTTTTTAAAGCTTTTTTCTTCCAGACTTCATGAGAGATGTCCGATAGGTGATAGAGTAGAAGTTAGAATAGATAGAGGAGATAGAAAGTGCCATGTAAGTAGCAGGGGAAGGAGACAGGCAGGGAAGCTGTATGGTGCATGAATGCCTCACCAGGTGACCTAGTAGCCAAGCAGGCACCCATGCGTAGACACAGAAGTGCAGCGGAAGTGCTGTTTGTGCTGGGAGGACTTTTCACGAGAGGACTTGCATGCTGAGGAATACTGCAAAAAAAAGGGTGAATTGCCCTCACTACAACTTTTAAGCACCGAATAACATTTTCTGGACTTTAATAATGTAATGTAGATCAGTATGTTACATAGAATATAGATTCCCATCCAAATACTGCTCTTTTATTGTAGATTTTCTGACCACTCCCCCTGCAGCTACAAAAGCCCGGGCTGGATGCGCGCATACACAGAAGGGCACCGGAAGTGCTGTTTGCTGGGTGCAAGGGGTGTGGGGATAGAAAATAGGATCGCTAGTAGCCCGCTAGTCTGGCCCCTGACCCTCCTGCAGTTAGCTTGAGACGCGGATTACTAAAAGGAGTAATAAGAAGTACATACAAACAACTCTAAAAGGGACTTGTCCATTAATTGTGTGATAAACATCCTCAAAAGGGAAAGTGAAAGTGAAAGCAAAGCCGGCGTGCAGGGCAAGCTGTGCGGCATCAAGGACGCTTTTGTGGATTTAGGCAGGTTAAACTATGGATGAAATCATACAGAGAGAAATGACAGAAGTCGAAGTAGAAATCACAGCTCACGGTCTCGAAGTAACTACAAAAGGTGAAGGCTACTGTGAAACCCACAGAGGAGACGATAAGTGAGAGACCGCGGCGGGTGAGCAGAGCCTGCACACACAAAACAAGTACTAAGCCTGGACCTGCCACCATAAGGAAGACTCCCAAAATGATGAACTATTTTCCCAAAAAAAACAGGAACATTGAGCGTCATGGGATAGAACTAAATGCTAAGGAGGAAGAGCTTGCATTGCAAGAACTGGCGATTGACCCGAGTTCCATGTATGCGAATGAGCTGATTGAGTATGCAGAGAAGAACACTGTAAATAATAATAACATTGATTTGGAGCACCCACCTGCTGATGAATCAGTGAACGGTATAACAGTCATTTTATTTATTTATGTATTTATTTATTGCATTTCTAAAGCGCAGCAGCTGCCCTAGGGCATCGTGGCGCTGTTACAAGAAAGTTTACTTGACATGTTGATTCGGTTGCAGGATTGGCTGTGGATCCAAGGTTACATGGGAGCCGTAATCATGATACGGTTGTAATTTACAGACATTGTTGTATGCGATAGAATTAGAAATGGGTTTCGCTTAAATAGGGTGGTTTTCAGAGCACAAGGTGAACAAAGCACACAACATGAAATCGAGTTATGTGTAGTAAAAGAGCACCAGAACGTGAATATGAACTTAAATGACAAAGACCGAACAAGAGCTGTGAATGCGTTCAGCAGTAAGATCACTGACCCGAAAGGAAAATGTAACAAAATCAAAATGGTACCCAAATAGAATCAAATAATACCAGACACAATTCTAGATGGTGAAATACACACAATAGATGTTAGATCAGGTTGCTATCAATATTTTATTTCTATTGCGCTCGTACACAAGTGTTTCAGAGCGCGACAAGGCAAGGGAGGGGAACAGGGGAGAACAAAACAGTGATCTTACTAGGCCCAGTGACATTGAGAATGCGCAAGTGCATGGCAGAGGGGGAGGGGAAAAGTGCATGGAAGGGGGGAGAAGTGGAAAGTGCTAGGCAAAGGAGAAACAGATAAATAATAATAAATAAATAATAAAGTCAACAAACAGTGGTAGTGCAGCCAGCAATTTGCAAGTGCTAGGTCTGATAAGTGCAGGAAGAAAAAAGGGGGGGGGGCTGTATGGGTACAGATACAGACCGCAGTGCAAGGGGTGGCCCGGAGGCAGTGTGTGAGGGTGGTAGGGTGAGCCGGTACCTGGACCCGAAGGATAGTGGGTGGTCATGTGCACGGTGCCAAGAGAGAACAGATCAGCAGGGGAGCGAAGGCAGAAGAAAAGAGGAAGGTCTTGAGGTGCTTCCGGAACCGGAGATGGTTCTCCTCAAGTTTTAGAGTGGCAGGGAGGCTGTTCTAGAGGGAGGCCCCAGCCGAAGACAGGGATCTACCCCCAGCTCGTTTCTTTGAAAATCGACTGACCCTGGGGGAGTTAGAAGTAGAGGAGGGAAGAGCTCGAGAGGGGCGGTATTTGCGGAGGGATAGCTGAAGGTATTTTGGACCTGGGCCTCAAAAAGCCTTGTGGACAATGCAGAGGTTTTGGAATTTAATCCTTGCATCCACTGGGAGCCAATGGAAAGATTTCAGAGCTGGAGAGATACGATCCCAGGGCTTGAGGCCAAGGACATGTCTTGCAGTCCTGTTCTGGGTTAGTTACAGAGGGCGGAGAGTAGAGGCAGGTAGATTTAGAATTAGGCTGTTACAATAGTCCAAGCTGGAGAGAACCAGAGCTTGGGATACCATGAGCTTCTGGGGGAAGGAGAGGAAAGGCAGAAGTTTGACTTTTTAGAGACATCAGAGATGTGGGCGGAGGAGGAAAGTGTGGAGTCAAAGATGACCCTGAGGTTCTTAGCGTCGCAGGTGGGGGTAGGAGGAGGGCCAAGGGAAGCCGGCCAGAGAGTGAAGGGAAAGGATGGTGAAGGTGTACCGGAGAGGAGGATCTCCGTCTTGCTGGCATTCAGACAAAGATCATTGGTGGCACACCAATCTTGAATGGCAGTTAGGCAATCAGAGATGACAGAGGGAGAGGATGTGGCAGAGGGCAGCCTGAAAATGAGTTGAGTGTCGTCAGCGTAGCACGGGAAATTTGAGCAGAAAATGGCAATGCAGTGGGCGAGAGTTGCCAGGTACTGGTTGAAAAGCCAGAGCGAGAGGTTAGACCCCTGGGGAACACCACAGGTAGAGAGGAAGATAGATGATAGGAAGGACCCAAGTTGGACATGCTAGTCATCATCCACTCCCACAGCTAAAGCTAACAGTAGCGTGATCATTGATGATGATAGTAACAAAAGCATTAGGTCCAATGCTGATAGTGATGTTGTAACCGACAGTGACAGGGCACCACATGAACATCAAGCACTAGGGATGACATTGAAACAAGTCATTCAAGCGAAAGCACAGGTGAACATAGATGTTGATGGCATGAGAAAAGAAATGAGCCGAACCTTAAATAAGTGTGAAAGTGAAATTATAAGTAACACTTTAGAACATGCTATAAAAAGAGATAGAAATGAGGCAATAGAACTTATAGATAGATTTGAATGCGTACAACAAGTGTATCATCTTTAGGGATCTATGTGATCACTGCGACCTCCATAATTGCGACGGCCGAAAATGCGGACTTAAAAAAAAAAATCATTTAACCCCCTTTACACCACATAGATATGCGGGGTGAGACCCCTGCAGCGTCCCATATTACTATAATATCACATACCCCCCCACGTATATATGTGGTGTAAGGGGGGGTGTTAAAAAAAAAGTCAGACATTTCGGCTGTCGCAATTATGAGAGCGACATTTTTGGCCATTACCATCTTTAGCCATGTTTGAGGCGTTTCAAAATATATTGACTCTGTTGGTAACAAAATGGGGGAGCATGGAAGGAAAGCTTGATGTACAATCGATCCTACTACACAAAAGCATTGATAGAGGAAGAAAATCCTATAGAAAGAACAGAACGAACACTGAGTGTATTACAGCTTGCCCCCGTAACCCAACAGTGGAAATGGGTGGATGCAAGGAGAGAGAGAGAGAGAGAGAGAGAGAGAGAGAGAGAGAGAGAGAGAGAGAGAGAGAGAGGTGTGTGTATAACAAATAAGTGCACCACGTGTTAGAAATGGCGAACAGTCAGAACATACCCAATAACAACATAAGTCAACAGAAAGGAAAAATAAATAACCTGAAACCCAAGCGAACGAAAAAGAAATTAGCACAAGCGATAATGTATGGCCCGAAATGTAAAGAGTGCAAATGGGGGCATCTCACTATCAGATAATGTAGCAGTATCTGTTGAGGGGGAAAGTGGGGGGATTTCCTCTAAAATAATTAAAAAAACAAAAAGGCATGCAAGTGTTCCAGGTCGACATTCAAATCTCAATTGTGCAATCACACATACTGTTGACATACATCAAAATGATGATCCCCCTGACAGTGACCGATCTAAAGGCAAAAACCCAGTAAGTGATATCCAGAAATACATGGTGGGGACGCTTGATACCCCTGAGAGATTGACAAACGCATTACATCTGACATAAATCAATAAAAAATAGCCAGGAAGAAAAAATTGAAAGAGAATGTGGGAGTGTGTGATTGTGTACTAGAAGCAGTCAGATGTATTTTTGTAGACGACAATGAACAGGCAGCTAACAAACATGTCGTACCAATGAGACACAAGCAAGGACGGGAGGGACGGAGACGCCAACCAGAAAGAGCAGCCAGAGACCGCCTAAGATGGTGGGTCCATGCATAGTAAACAATGACAATCAAAAAAGGTAAGGAGGCTACTGAGATGAAAGTGAGTACACTGGATGATAGGAGTACCATAAAAAAAAAGGATGAAATGATTGATGCTCTACAGATGAAGGCACTGGTTGGAATTGATCAACACCCTCCATTAAGCCGTGGGGTAATATTACATATTTTGCATGCAATTGTCCCACTTAGAGTAATAAAAAAGGATGATATTGTTATAGGGGATCAGTTAGAAGATACAAAAATTGGACGTCGAACATGTGGTGCAGATCTAAGTCCACAATAGAAAATATTCTTCAACACGAGAATGAACTCTTTAAAATTGCCCATATTTGTTAAGATGAATAGAGTCAAATATGAGAACATCACAGGGAGACATAATGAGAAGAGGGAAGAAATGAGGCCAAGGTTAGATCACAAGAGATCTGTTGATAGTGACACACAAGCAGACAAAAGGGCAATCAACACACTAGACACTGAGGTTGAGATGATACCCACTCAGGAGAAATTGTGGACGATGATGGCTACTGCCAATGGCCTTCAAAGCTCATTTCTCAAAAACTCAATCGCTCACGATGACATATGATCTTGGAATACCAGGGGGAGTGCCCATCTGTCGGCTGATGATGGTCAACTGGCATACAGGAACCTATTTTGCATTGTGCCACTTCAATAGACGTGGATAACTGAGACCTGTGACTTCGATGGTCATTTCACTCAACAGATTAAGGCCGTTAAGGGGCCGATTGGTAGACCCATGGGTGGCTTGATGGTTTCGTCCCCCACCCCTGGTCAATAACTGAAACTCCATAGTCTACGTCCATGGTCCAAGTGGTCATGATAAAAAGTGATCTGCCTCAAAGTAGCAACCTACTGGTTGTGAACATTTATGACCCCCCCCCAAACCTCCAAAGCCATTGCCAACAAAGAAAACATAGCCGCAGTAAAAAGAATATTAGTGGAATGGAGAAGTGGAATTCCCATAATGGTTATGGGTGATTTCAATGCAAGAATAGGACTCAACCATGAGTGGCAGGATGAAGTGGCTGACGTAGGACCTTATAATCACACTGAATCGAATAAACGAGGGAAAGGCTGGGCAGCCTTACTTCAGATGCACAACATGATAATGTTAAATGGGTATTTTGCGGGTGATGCAAACAAAGCATATACCCGCATAAGTGGCAAAGGCTGTACCACTCTGGATTACATATTTGTAAACAAAGAAGGGTTGGCGTTAGCACTTGACATGGCCATAGTCGGCCGCGAAGCGAGTGATCATCTGCCAGTGTGTGTTCTAATTGCAAAAAAGAAATGCATTACTAATTTTGGAACTAAATGGAGACATATATCTAAATACTGGAGGTAATCAGATTAGTTAGAACCATCTAACCTTGAAAAGGCTAGGAGGATTGCTGAAGCTGCTCTCCCCATGTTTGTGGAGAAATGGGGAGTAGACACAACCCAGGCAGCATCTAAATTACTGGACCTTGTCAGGATGATTAATCAAATCAAAGATCAAACTGTAAATAAAATAATGTATAGGAGCACCAGTGAAAGAGGGAATAAAGAACAAAGTAGTAAGACCTCCTATGAGCACCACACACAAATTGCCAAAAAGAAGTTGAGACAAGACATAAATGATATCATCGCGAATGAAACGATAATGATGGATAATGATGTACCCACATGCATGAAACACCTAAAGAGTCATATTAGAAGATGGTTGCGCAAATATAGGGCTCAAAGCAAAAATGAGATTTGGATGCGCTTAGCTAACATGGCGCAAACTAATAAACAGAGGCATATGGTCGGTCGTGAATGGAGCCGAAAAGAAAAACCTGCGTATCAATACTGTATGTGACGAAAGATGGAAAACTCATATAGGCCTTACTCTTGGGGTAAATGACCGATGGAAGAAAGATATACATGCAGATGAAATCTGGAGGTGTAAAGCCACAGTGAGTGACAACACTAAAATGATCGGGGGGTCTACCGACTTCTCGCCCGAATGGCCCAGATGGAACCTGCAATGGTTTAATTAGGCTGTCTCCGCGGCTATGGGCCCTATACACACTATTTTCATACATTGGCAAATCAGGCCAGGTACCAGCTACATGGTAAGAAAGTACGGTATTACCAATACATAAAAAGGGTAGTTGGCAAGATCCAGCTAATTACTAAATGTTAGCAGAAAGGAGCGCAATGGGGGGCGCTGTTGAGCGCTGAACAAGATGGCCGCCTGACCTGCGAGCTCTGTGGCTAAGAATATCCTGATCGCAAAACCCTGCGGAACGGCGCTGATGCTATGAGCAATGCAAACGTGGGAGCGTGTCTGAAGCCCCCTGGAACAAACAGGGCCAGTTTGATTGAAAACCGGCCCTCAGATCCTGAGAAACGGCATCTGGGAGGCTAAGAAATCTGCCCAATGGCTGTGCTGCTACGCGCCAAAACTGGCCCAAGTTCGGACCCTCAGCACCGGGCACAGAGTGGAGCATGGCCCGGGCTACTACCGACGGACCTCGGACAATATAGCCCAACTGAACCTGTCAGCACAGCCAAACACTACCGAAACCCCTGGAGGTGGTGGGAACTTTGGTGGAGACCGAGCCCTCCCCACGTTGCCGAGGAAAACAGATAATCTGGCTGCCCTTCTGCCCTGGAGGGGACAGCCCGGCCGAGCTGAGCGACCTGATCAGAGGCCCCTCTGGAGCACGTAAACATCCACGAACATCAAAGTAAACCCCTGCACCGGGTAGAAGCGGAGGAACAGAGCGACCGAGCGATGTGTGTGCACCCCGGTCGCCCCGCTCCCCGGTTGTGGAATAAGCTCAAGTGCGGCCCAACTCGCCCGTCACCAACAAGGTACGTGGGGGAGAAGGAAATTACGCTGACCCTTGTGGATCATAGGCCTCGGGGCCCCCCATACCCCTTTCAACTGACCTTCCGGCCGCTCAGGCCGAGACAGCCCATGCAGTCTGTCACCCCACCCGGCCGCTCCGAGGCGACTGGACAGGTAGTCTAGACTGCAACACGCGGCGTGCATCTAAGCCACCAACAAACCTGGCGCAGTCTCCACCAAACTGATATCCACACTGTGGGGAACGCCGGGTGTAGACTGCAGCTAGTTTGCTCCCCTTTTGTTGAAAGCCCCATATGAAGACCGAATTCAACACGATCCTCGAGCACGCTGTGAGCTCCTCTCTTGTCTCCCCAAGTGCTCCATTGACTTAATACTGTGCAGGTAGGACACAGGGCTGTAATATTAATCCACTCCACAAACACTTGCTACAAACTGGGACCTGCAAGGCATACTAATGAGCCTGCACTGACATCTTCCACCCTGTCATATACTGGAAGAACACATACCACAAACAGGGCAACAGATCCCCTCCACTACTCTCCATAGCTCCCCGAGTGGGGCGTAATAAGCAATAACCACTGTGCAGAAATGGCAGGTGGCACAAAAAACAAGGACAAGAAAAAGGGTCTCATGGATGCATTTGCGAATTCTGCCATACAAGACCACGATACAGACCCAGCAGAGCTCTCCAGAACCCCCACATCAGACCCCCCTGCACAGGGTATGGCCCCTTACGTGGCTGCCATAGAGAAAGGATTTGCGGCAATCAACACCAAACTAGATGATGACATGGGCAACAACATAGCCTCTATCCGAGTAGATATTAGAAAAGTTAACGTCAGAGAGATCCGAGGCGGAGGACAGAGTCTCCACCTTGTAGGACACATCTGCTATACAAAGTAAAGTCATGGAGAAAATCCCAAAAGATGTCAAAATGCTCCAGAACAAATGCAAGGATTTAGAAACTAGATCACGACGAAACAGCATAAGGGTGGTCGGGGTGGCGGAACACAAAACTAATGTCTCCACAGAACACTTCCTTGAAGACATGCTCCACTCCCTATTTCCGGATGCGCAGTTTTCAAAAATATTCCTGGTGGCGAGAGCACACATGGCATTAACCCCGCCCACCTAAACCAGGGGCATCGCCACGAACGATCATAGCAAGGTTACTCAGCTACTGCAACCGAAATCTCATTCTCCGTTTAGCGCGTGAACATGGCCTCCTGTCCTATGAATCTAACCGCATCCATATATACCCAGATTTCTCAAAGGGGGTACAGACCGTGCGGCAATCCTTTGACCCTATGAAGAGAGCACTGAGGGAACGGAAGATCATATACGCAATGCTGTTCCCTGCCAGACTTCGTATCCAACACGCAGGCAAAACACAGTTCTTTGAGACACCAGAAGACGCCATGGCATATATTGAACAACATATTCCGGCTGCGCCAAACAAAACCTAAACTCTGCAATCCCTGCAAAGGGACCCAGCGCAGAAACAGGTGCCCACATACCAAACTAGAAAGGAAATGACGACACACCAGTCCAAATAACTACTGTAACTACAGCTCTGGAAACGGGACCAGGCCATCTCGCTCCCCACTTTCTTCTCTTTTTTGCAAAGTTTCAGATGGTTCACTGGGTTACACTGCCCGTTTGGGGGGATGGTGAGGGTGGGGGGTGCAAAGGGAAACAGGCCAGCTGCCTAAACAGAACTGAGAATCACAAAAAAACAACTTGGGGAAAGGATTTTATTGTTAATGGTTGGTGTTGTTATAATAAGAAAAACCTGGCATCAACACAGTGGGAAGAAGAACATCACAACACCGAAGACGTAATGTCCTTGTCAAAAAAGTTCTATAAATGGCACCACAGCAAGTAACCAAAAGTACTAGACTCCTATCCTGGAATGTTCGGGGCTTGCTCAACCCAATCAAGGCCAGAAAAATCCTAGCATACGCCAATAGACACAGAATCGATATTCTCTTACTACAAGAGACGCACACCACTGAGCAGATCTCATGTTCATTTGGCCGGCCCTAGGGTTCACAAGTATTCACTTCGAACTACCTGTCACAGTCAAGAGGGGTACTGACACTAATCCATCGTAGACTTGGGCTCCTGGTGACCAAATCCAAAGTGGACATAGATGGCTGATTCGTAATATTGTGGGGGACGCTACAAGGACAAGACATAATTATAATCAACACATATGCCTCCAATACCGATACACCGGAATTCTACCAATTCTACCAACAGATCTTTACACTAACACCTACAGGGGAAGCAAGAGTGATATGGGGGGGGAGATTTTAACACCATCTTGGACCCTTCACTCGACAGAACATCCACCACTCAGCGGACGGACTCAAAGGCAGCACTCACCATAAAACAGGCCATGACGTTAATACCGCTCACCGATGCATGGAGGGAACTACACCCCCTCACCAGAGACTATACATTCCATTCGTATGTCCATGGGTCGAGCTCCAGAATCTGCTCCACAGACTGCATCCCAGACCTGAATGAATGCACTATACTACCCAGAACCCTTTCTGACCATTTCCCGGTAGCATTGGAGATCCAGATTGGGACACCCACGCCGGACCACCGCCTATGGAGAATGCCACTGGATCTCCTACGAGATGACTCGCTCCTGGAACTGCTCCGGATTGAGGTGGCTGACTTCGAGCGCAACCAAGACTCAGTGAATTCACACAACACGATTTGGGAACCCTTCAAAGTGTGGCTGAGAGGACACATGATATTCAAGGTCCACGGTACACTCAGAGACATGCGTACCCAAGTAGACCTGGCCGAGGTTCATATTAAGGATGCAGAAGAAAGATACACGAAATCACCAGGGCCAAGGACTTTGTCCCCGCTGCATGACGCCCTGGCCGAATTTAAGACACAGGCAGAGCGGGAGGTATAGTACATGACACAACCATTCAAAGCCGGAAAATATGGAGAAGACAATGCATCCGGCAAGATGCTGGCCAACCTAATCAAATCTGAACAGGGCTACCAACAAATTACCAGTATTGGGGATGAGAAGGGTACGACACATGTAGACCACCTGAAGGTGAACGAGGTGTTCCTGAATTTCTACACCAAGCTCTACGCGAATACGGACCAGGTGACAACAGAAGAGCTACAAGAATATCTGGACTCCTTTCCGCTCCCTGCATTTACCCTGGAAGAAAGAATTGCCATGAACCTACCTCTAAGCCTAGAAGACTTAAAACAAGCAATCAAAGACCTCAATTCGGGCAAGGCACCAGGTTCAGATGGTCTAACTGCAGACCTCTACAAAATCCTACTTGAAGAACTTGCCCCGCGGCTCTTAGAAGTATGGGAAGAATCCCTGGAGAAGGGAATACTGCCATCGTCGATGTGAGAAGCCATTATCACGGTTTTGTTGAAACCGCACAAACCCCCTCATTGTCCCTCCTCATACAGACCGTTGTCCCTCATCAACGTCAACAGCAAAATGTTCGCCAAAGCCAACAAATTAGACCCATATATGCCCAAACTTGTTCTTCGGATCAATCAGGGTTTATATCAGGCCGCTATACCGCCCTGAATCTTTGACGCTTCTTCGCTATTACCTCCCAGCTGGATAGCCATGTTGTGTAGAGGCCCAGGAAGCAAACGCAGCCATAAAGGTCCCAGTGGCCCAGGGGTGTTGTTTCAGAAAGGAGCAGGATGCTCTTGCTAGGAAGACGATGCCCGCAATGAGCCGGACCAGAGTAGACTGTTGCCCTTTGATGGGGGGCCTTAGAGGGGGATTGTCGTTCACCTGCTATATGTGGCTTCTAAACTTTATTGTTTGCATCCCTCAATGACCTTCTCACCCTCCGGCTGGGTGGACCTTCTTTCTTGGTTCTTGTGGAATGCTCGTCCCCCCAATCTTGCGTGAGATTATTGGACTCATTCAGAAAACGCACCTTTTTTAGTTGTGTCTATTTTCAGCCCACCGGCCAATCTTGCACTAGCGCCTAGATACCCTTCGGAACTTAGTCTGCGCTCTACAAATGTGTTACCATACCATTGTGCTTTCCTCTTGTGCTCTCAGGTGTGCCTTTGCAAATCTGCCTCTAGGTGTTCCAATGATTTTGCTCTATTGCGCCCGACTGCAGTTCTGCTTCTAGTTGTCCTACTTAATTGTGCCTGCTGGGATTGGCTCCCATATTTCCCACTGTAATGTTGTCCCCATGTGTCGCACTGCAGTTCTGCTCTTAGGTGTTCCTATGCAGATTTTGCCCTGAAGCGGTTTCAGTTCGTTGTTGAAATGCTGCACACTGCTGCCTGCTCCTGTATGTCGTCCATGTTTTTTTTCCAATGACACTTCGGACCAGGCACTGCACACCGTCCAATGCAAGGAACAGCAGCCCATTTAAGGGTGCCTTAGGACTTATCCTCACAGTTACTCTACCCCTGGTGCACCACGACCAGTACTTCAGCAAGGCCCCACCAGATGCATGCTCTAAAGTCCCACTGAGGTTACCACTGACTGCTGCTCACACTAACACGCCCAAATGCTATTCTCCAGCACATAGCATGCTTACCAACTACACTGAAACATGGCAACTAAACACCCCTCCAACACACACCAAATTCAGAACGCTATAACTCTTCAACCAACTCATATATCAGTCTACACTGTGAGAAACCTGAAGGTGTCTCAACCGCTAGTCCCTGGAGATCTGTCATCTAGGTGGCCAGGACACGGCCATCGCTTTTGGATCCAATTCCTGGCGGTGGACCAGTGTGGGAGGATCACCTAGATGGGAGGTCTTCAGGGAGTGGGAGACCGGATGGTGAGACGCAGTATCCCCTTTCCTGTAACACCTTTTCCCCATAATGCCAGGTAGGATACTTAGGAATTCAACCCCCCCCCCCACTTTCCCAACATGAACACTTTCTCATCGACAGCTCACCTTGAGCGAAAATGGACTAACACCAGAGCCGTATACCTGACATGTCCCAATACAATGGTCAGGCAATTACTGATCATTACACGCACCTGACTTCCATCACACTTCCCCACACGGATAAAAGGCGAAGCACAAAAGCACAATCGGAGCAAGCAAAAGCATGCAAGGAATCAGCAGTTCTGAGATGGCAGTTTAATACGAGGAGAAAGACGATGAGACCAGAAAGGGGTGCAAAGAGGGAGATGCCCTGGGCTCTCCCGCATCGATAACCAAGGCGGGGAGGAGCCATTGTACTGTCCTTGGCTTCTACAACAAAGCAGCGCCAGTAAACACATGACAGCACATCCGGTGAGTCGGAGAGACTGAAACCAGACCAGCCTGTGTTAGAACCAAGGTTACATGGGGCAACAATGTATGAAGAAATCTAAAGAGAACAGTGTGTGAAACGTATGTGAAGAGCGACGTAAATATAACTGAAAACCAGAGGAGTGACTGAACTTTGGAGGCCAAGAAAGATACCATAGACAGAGTGATCCGTCGCCACGTGGGTGCTCATTCGAAGGTCTCTGTTAGGTATCCAACTGGCTGTCAATTGTGAAAAGGGAACTGTTAGGGAGAATTCTCTGTTTAGGCTGAATTTCCTAACATAGTGAGTGCCCCAGCAGCTTTGCTGGATTTCTGGAGTTTGGTATTTTTCTCCTGCCGAGAGTGAGTCTCTTTTCCTCACACTCTTGGACATGATTTGAGGGGTTCCTTTGACCGTTAATGTGTTTTATGGGCTATGGGGTCTTTTACTCCATAGGGTCTCATGTGTTTTTACTATGTGTGTTACACAGCACCCTCAGTGCAGTGACACAGGGGTGTCATAGTGACACCCCACCATAGACTCCATACCCTGGGACTGACTACTGTCTCCCAGGGTATGTAAAGTCACCATTGGCTTTACTAGTCCCAAATTATTAACAGAAACCAGTACAAACCATCATATTGTGAAATTGCCCTGGGATCTGTTATTCGAGGGGGCACGTCTCCGTCCCCCCTGATAGAGTTTTGGCTGGTGGCAGTGGATACTACTTTTTATATTCGACCGCGAATATATCTCTATGGGATTTTCCCATTGTTCGAGGCTACCAACTTTATTTAATTCCTATAGCCTCGAACATACCGCCGAGTTATATATTTAATATTAATTCACCGGTTGGTATATTTTGCCAGAACTCGATTCTAAAATGGCGTTTGTGTTCTCTTCTGTGACTCCAACCCAAGTCGAGCCCTTTGTTCCACCTTTTGGAGGGCTTCTCCACAGAAGCCTCCAAAAGCTGTGCCACTCTGTCTGGGTACCACAGGGGGTGTGGGAGGGGGTTTAGGCACCCTGGACTGAGTTGCCTTGGCAACTCAAGTCGCACTCTTGTGTGATTGGCCCAAGTGGTGCGCCGGCCGGCTCACCACTTAGCATGTTTGATTGACAGCTAGGCTGAATGAATGAATGGGGGTTTCTTGCATAAAAGCAGGGCTTTTGGGACTGGAACTTCAGAAGTCGCCACAGGGCCTGAGAATCTGAAGAGGGAGAAGCTGAGCTGACCTGCAACAATGACACCACCGGTGGAGCACTGCTGAACCGTCTCACCACTTCCCGCCGACAGAGGAGATCTTCTTGCCAGAGAGTCTCTTCCCCTTGAGCTGGTGCGGACAACCAGTTTGCTTTCCTTTTTCGCCTACCAGGATGTCTAGTGGTCGAATTGCCCGTGCCAAGCACCCCGGCAACCGGATAGCCACTTACCACTGAACCGCGAAAGGAAGGACCACTCCTTTTAATCAAGAAACTCCACGGCTGGTTTCTTCCCTGGCAGCACAACGACCTCCTGCTTTCCTCCCCGCCGAGATCTTCTCTTCTGCTGGACAAAGCACCGACTCGCAACCACTGCCACTGCCCCCGCTGGAGTGTTCTCACCATTTCAAGGTACTGCGTCTGCCTGGCCTCCCTTTCTATAGATTGCTACAAGGTGACAGTAAATCCTTAACCTTCTAGAATGGGCTGGCCTCTTGACCATCTAGCTGGACCCTTTCTTTTGGTCCAACTTCTTTCTGAACCTTTTCGAGACTTTTGTGCACTTTTCAACCGTGTGACCTTGGACACATTTCGTTCTGATCCTCTTAAAGTGGATCCGGCTTTCTGAACTCTAACTTCACGGTTTGATTCTGCCTTCCTCTCTTGCTGTGTTCTTTTGAAAGTGTTGGGATCTGTTTCAATTTATACTCTGCCTTTCTCTCCCTTTCAAACCAAATTATTAGAGTGCCATCTGCGTTAAGCGCTCACCGCTGTCTGAAAATAAGTGGGGCTTTACTTAAGACTTGTCTAATATTCTTTTAAGGGAGTGTATATACTTTAGTGACTGTGTTTTTGAACGTGCTTGAGATTAGTGCCAGTGTGTTTTCTTAGATGTGTTTTTAAATAAATAATTATATATCTTTTACACCAAAGCTCTGGTCAGTGTTTGCTTGTTCTACTGTGTTTACCTGCCCTATTGTGCATGCTCTTTATACTGCCTTACTCTACTTGAGAGAAGTCTGACTGCTCAGCCACAGCTACCAGGTAAATCTGGGTGGTGCAGACTGCTACCAATTGGGTTTACTGCTAACTCCTGTAGTCCTAAACTTTTTGCAGTGGTCCCTAAGGGAACTGCACAGGTTTCTGTCTAACAGGAACTTTGAGATTGAAGTGCTCAACAAGGAACTTTGTGTTTTGTTTGGTATATCGCGCCCTCTGAATCAAGAGACTTTGAGAAATAAAGAGACTTGGGCACAGAAGGCCCTGATGCTGGTAATGGAACTGTATTCTCGTGCTGAAGAAGCCAGAGTGTGTGCTTTGCTCGAGTGGTCCGCCTTGTCCAGTACTGAAAACGTGGGGACGGGAGGCCATTGGCCTGAACATCCTGACATATCATTTTGTGAACACTTTTTCATGAACACTACTCCACACTATTTGTATTTAGCGGTAAGGACCGTCAATATTATTTTTTGTATAGGCTCTTTTATTTTGACAAGACACCACTAGGACTGCATTACTATTATTTGATGGTCGTAGCTTGCTGCCATCTGTAGATTTAGGATTAGATAGGCGTTTATCATACTCTTGTTAAAGTTCACTAAACATCCTTGAACTGTAGTCACTTGTATCTGTCTTACTGTGGATACCATGCCTTCCTTACACCACTAACTCATCGCTGCACTACAGGCCTTCCATGACCCCCCTTGGACCTCTCATCTGAACGACTCAAGAGTCTCACAGTAATAGACAAAACCACTATCCGGGTACTTCTGAAACACACAGATCAACAGGACAGCAAAGCTGCCTTAGATGTTCTTTCTTACTCCACTAAACAAACACCAAACCCCACCTTTTTCAGGTCCACCAGAGTGCCATCAGACAATGCAGCCGCCCTCCAACTACGGATTATGTGCAATATTGTACGGATCTTTTCAACCACTGCGCAACATCCTTGTGTCCTTTGTCGCTATAATTCACTCTACTTGGCTCTTTTTAAATCTTAAATCTATAAACTTCAAATCCATATAGTCGAATTTATTTGTAAACTGGATCCCAGCGTCTATATCTCGCCAGCTTTGCATCACCCACATTGGCTGTCGAAAGCCAAAGATTTCAGTTTAAACCACTTTGTGTGGCTCATAATGCAGTCATTCGGCACAGACCATAGTAATGCCAAAGGAGATGAGATGGGCTATTTTCTCCTGTGCAGGTCCCACCACCACTAATAGCTATATTTATATGCCTGGGTTGAATGGGAGGAAGGAGTTTTAGTGTTCAGGTCTCGAGACTTTGGAACTTACTTCTGCACAGCAGGGAGACAGCAGATCCTCATCATTTCTGCACAGCAATCAAAATCTGGAAATATCTGGTCCCGCAATAATTAGTGTTTCTCTTTTCACCTCTCTTGTCAATAACCAGGGATCTCCAACCGTTGGCTCTCTAGATGTTTTGGACTACATCTCCCATCTGTCCTGGACAGCATAGTCAATGCTGCGGGTTCATGGGAGTTGTAGTCCAAAACATTTGGAGTGCCACAGGTTGCAGACCCCCATAGGATGTCAGCACATAGAAGCTTTTGACTGTTCACTTCCCTGCACTACTTCTGGCCAGAAATCCTCTCCTCTTGCAAATCTCAAACCTCCTTAAGTGTTACAGATGATGGTTTGATGTGCAAATAAATGTTGGATGAAAATGGAGCGGGGAATTAACTAGATGAAGTTCATTTGTTGTTGTCTGGGTTATCTTTTATTTGAGGTAATTGGAGTGGGTCCTGAGTTATTTAAAGAGTCTTCTTTATTTTTTCCTCTTTGTGCCTATGATTATCCTAATATTGTGTTTTAAAATTGCATTTGAAGTATAATTTATTTCTTTTTTTTTCTTGTACGTTTTTATTTGCATTTTGTTTAAACAAAACATGAACTAAACTTCCCTGCCCCTTCCAAGGTCCTTATTGTTCCTGTCTTTTTTTTCTCCTCGGTTCGTTGTTGCTCGTTCCATTTTCCCCAGTTGCATGAGGACGAGTCCCCACTTTTCTTCTCTTAGGTTCGGGGACTGGGGTCCCTCTTCCCCCCTCCCTGTTAGGCCCCTCCACTTCTCCTTTCGTTGGTATGTTGATGTGACTATTACACGGGCGGCGGGGAGGCCTCGGATTACTCCCACTAGTTTCATCCTCCTTGGGCACCCATGCCTTTTTGGAATCTTTTATAAGGAATTTCATCACTAGGTCCCAATCCATAAGGAATCTCTGGTGTCCCCCCAGTGGGAGTACGATACCCACTCCATGGCTACAAAGTCCCATATCTTTACCACCCATTTGTGTTCTGTGGGTACAGCCTTTGATTTCCACTTGCGAGCTACTAGCAGGGTCGCAAGTGGACTTTGCGTTGTGCTCTCGAGGGTAGTGTGAGGTTCAACGTTTGGGCCAGGAGGAGGAGGTGTGCGAGACTAAAATACTTGTATGGAGTATGGAACTACAATTCCCAAGCAGCATGGGGAGGGAATTGTAGTCCTTTCTCTACGCATGCTTCCCCAGCTGATTACAATCGCCGGATCTATTTACACGCCGGCCGCCCGTGCCCTGGTGTGGATTATTGAAGCGTTGAGGCACGGCCAGTTATGGCGGTATGCAGGAAGCTTTTTCAGGAGTTCTCGGATGCCGGAGAACTGCTGGCTATTTCCCCGGAACTGCTGGCTATTTCCCCGGGCCGGGGCAGTGATTCGGGAGGCACACTGCTTCTCAAGCTGCACGGCCTCACACAGTCGCGCAAGGATTCTCTCAAATGCATTGAAACTGCAGCCCGGGTTGCAGCAGTGAAGGGACGCTGACGCTGCTGGGCATGTTCACTGCGTAATTTCTTCAGGTCCGGGTGGTCCCGCGGAGCGCCCCGACAGTCAGATAAGTACATGCATTTGCTATGAGTTGATGTACTGTCTGTCTAATTGTCCACAAAGCCTGATAAGGGTTCAACAAACTATTCGCGATACAGGTGCAAGTCATTTAAGGGGCCAAGTCCCATCGTGAGGGTTCAAGGACGTCACAATACAGAGGCATTTAAGTTTAAGCTTTGAATCTTGCTATGAACATTCAGTAGCTGGCCGAGGCATGCCCGAAGCCTCCACATTGTAAGATTTTGGAACTGCTTGATAGACTACCGATCAGGGGGTTCTGCTAAGGGCCATGTGTATGTTTGCTTCATGTAGGGTGACACCCTTGTTTGTTCCATGTGCTACGCTCCATGTTAGTTTGCGCATTCTGTTTACATTACGCTGAACCTTGCTATCATTCTGAAAGGTTACCATATGATGGGTTGGGGTGCAGGTTTATGGTAGAGTGAGGAGTTAGGCAGGAATTAAGGTTCGTGCATATGTATGTTTTCTCCTAATGTCCCCCATACCTATCCAAACATGTTTACCCTAACCCTTTTCCTGTTTTTTCCTAATCTCCCCCCCCCTCCCTATCCACAAACTCTCAGCCTAATCCCTCTCCCCCCCCCCCCCCATTGGCTGCCACGTGGTTTCCTGTTATTTCTGACATCAGGTACCCGTCCCAACCACGGTGGGAGGGTCGAATCTATTCGGCTTCTGTGGTTCGGGAGAGAGTGCCGATACTCTCACCCTTTAGTATCCTGACAGGTAGGCTCTCCCCAGGCCCAATATAAACAGACCCAGGTTTCCCTTTTCCTCCCCTCCAATACTTCCTTCACTGCTTCTTGGATCATGAGCCAGAACGATTGGACTTTGAAGCATTGCCACCAAATATGCCTCCAGTTTCCCTCCAACAAAGCCTGGATATGGTTTGATAGATTGTTGACAGCTTCGTTGGGGTAAGGTGCCATTGGTACATCATCTTTAACCAAATTTCCTGTATCTGAATTGACTGTGTGATTTTGGGGATGTTTGACCATAGTCCTGTCCATTGACCCCCGTCGATTGATTTCCCCGTTTCTTTTTCCCAATTTGCCATGGAGCGCCTTTCCCCTGTTTCTTCCGCATTCTTGATTCGGGCATATATTACCCCCACAATGTGTTTGTCTCCTGCGTTGGTGGTAACAAATTTCTCGAGTGGCGACAGGTCTCTTGTTGCTGCCTCTTTTAGAGTCCTGGAGCAAATGCCTCATTTGGGCTTAGTGGAACCTCTCCCCTTCCCCCAACCCAAAGTCCAGTTTGCACTGGGGGAAGGATTTTATCTCCCCACCTTCGACCATGTCTCGTATATTGTGGCAACCCCGTCCTGCCATTTACCAAACCCTTTCCCGGTCAAGCCCAGCGTGAATTGTGGGTTCCTAAAAATCAGTGTGAGGGGTGACGGGAAGGGGGTTGTCCCGGAGCACTTCGCCTCGGCGTCCCATGAGTTCCCAACCAAGGAATTCGATTTTTCTGCAGTACATGTTATGGGGCTTGTCTTCCCTGGCCAGCCAAAGGACCTCCTCTAGATGCACCCCCACCACTGCACTGTCCGTTTCTCTCCATTTCTTTTCGGTCATTCCTAGACCAGTCCCTGATGACTTTGATCTGTGCTGCGTGATAGTAGGTTTTCAGGTCAAGCTCCCCCACACTTCCCTTCTTCCTGGGCAACTGCATTACTTTATTTGAGACTCTTGTTGTTTTGTGGTCCTAGATGAAGGCCCCCTGTGAGTTTTCGGATAGACCGGAAGTATTGCATGGGGATTTTTAAGGGGAGGGCCATAAATATATATAGCAGCTTTGGCAGGAGGACCATTTTAAGAAGGTTGATTCTACCCATCCAGGAAATGGTCAGTGGCCTCCAGCTGTGCAACATTTTCCTTATGGATGCTAGGAAGCGGGGTTAGTTGGCCCCGAATATTTGGCCTATAGTTTTAGTAATGTGGATTTGCAGGTAATTTATTGTGTTGGGGCCCAAAAGTATGGAAAACTGGATTTTAGCTCCTCTTCCCTTTCCAGTGGTATATCAAGGTTCATTATTTCAGATTTGTTTGTTTATTTTTAGACCATCAACCTCTCAGACTTGGGCAAAGACTCTGTCTATTGCATGGAGGGATTTCCCTGTGTTAGTTATCATTAATAGCATGTCATCTGCGAACACCGCCACCCTGTGTTCCTTACCTCTGAAGAGGATTCCCTCTATATCTTTCCTGTCTTTTATAGCGCTCAGTAAGGGCTCTAGGTGGATAGCTTATAAGAGTGGGCACAGGGGGCAGCCCTGCTTTGTCCCTCTCGTTACTGCTATTGGGTCTGAGAGATCTCAATTAACAGGCATAGGAAGGTATTGCAGTAGATGGTGGCTATTTTGGCCATAAAGGCTTCCTCAAAACCCATTTTGAGCATGGTATGGAACATGAATTCCCACTCCACCCTGTCAAAACCTTTCTCTGCATCTAGTCCGACCAATAGAGCTGGTGTGTGTGTTTTGTTGATTTTTCCGCCTATGTGGGTGATCCTACAGGTGTTATCATGAGTCAATCTGCCTCTTATGAAGCCTGCTGGTCGGGGTCTATCAGCTTGTGTGGGGGGAAGTGGGGTTCTCTAACTGATTTGCTAGAATTTTGGTGTAGATGTTAGCGTCTGTGTTGATGAGCGCTTCGGTCTATATGAGCCGCATAGCATTGGGTCCTTTCCTGGTTTGGGCAGCAGAACTAATTCTGCCTCTTCCATTGAGGGTGAAATCCCTCCCCCCTGTGTGAACTTGTTGAAAAGAGTGGTTAGGCGAGGAGCCAGACGTTCTCTGAATAATTTATAAAACTCAGTCATGAATCCTTATGGGCCTGGAGCTTTATTGGGTGGAGGTTGGAAGTGACAAGATGGCTTTGCGGACCTTCTCTATGGTGATGTCTTTCTCTAGTTCTGCCATTTCTTGGTCCGCTATTTTTGGTAGGCTACAGTTTTCCAGGTATTCTAGATGGGTCTGAATCTTTGGGTCACCCGACTTATAAGGGGGTTGAGTAGTAATTTGTGAATTCCCTTGTGATGGATGTTTGTTTGGAATTTTCTCCCCCCTCTAGTGCCCTGATCTCTAAGATGGTCCTATCTTTTTCCTCTTTTCTCTGCATTTTAGCTAGTAGCATGTCTGCCTTGTTCGCTTTCATGTAGTATCTCTGTCTAAGGTACATTAGGGAGAGCTCTGCTCTACTGATTTGTATGATTTCAAGTTGGCCCCTAATTGTCCTGCATTCCCTTCTAACTTCACCAGTCGTTCCTGCTGCCATCTTGAGCATAACAACTTTCAGTTTGGCTTCTAATTCTTCCTCCAAGAATCTGCATTTTCTATCCCTTTGTGCCTTTATTGCCATTATATTTCCCCTTGTCGTGGCTTTGAATGTGTCCCAGACCATGAGTGGGTTTATTTCCTGATTATCATTCATTTGAAAGAAGTTCTCCATCCCCTCTTGTTTCTCCCCCTTCAGGGTCTCATCTTTGAAAACGTGAGCTGGGACTTTCCATTTCCATAGCCCCAGTGAGTTTAGATTCCTTCTAATTTTCAGTGTGATAGGGGTGTGGTCGGATAATGCTATTGCTCTCACTTCTATGTCCGCTACTTGTCCTAGTAAGGATCTTGAAACCCAGATGTAGTTGATTCTAGATGCTGATCTGTGCACGTGTGAGTAAAATGTATAACCCCTGTTGTCGCCTCTTTTCCCACCCAGGCGTCTACCAGTGATATGTTGTCAATTTTTTCCCGCAGTTCTTTCCAGGGTTTGTCCTAGGAGTAAGAAATTCTAGCGCTCCTGTCGCTTTCTGGGTCCCATGCTAGGTTAAAGTCTCCTGTGAGTATTATTTTCCCCTTTGAGAATCCCTCAAGTTTTTTTAGTGTCATTTGGATGAAGTTGTCTTGTCTTGTCTTGTGTTGTGTTAGGTGCGTGAATGGTGGCCAGAGTGAAGATCTCTCCCTTTCCCTGGAGGAGTATATCGATATACCTCCCTTTAGTGTTTCTGTTGACGTCTATCGTCTTGAGATCTGAATTCTTCTGCACTGCTATTAAAACCCCCCCTTTTTTACACATCGTTTGTTGGATCTGGCTATAGCCTCGCAATCGTATCTTGAGTTTGTCTTGTAAGTGGGTTTCTTGCAAGGTGATCGATCAGGTCTGGGTTTTCTCTCGATAGGAAGTGTTCAAGTTTTTTCCTTTTATTGGCGATATTGGGCCTTTAATATTTAGTGATATGATTTTTAGTGTTTTCATGATGGCCATTATTTGAGGGTTTCGTATTTGCGGACCTCAATTTCCGAGCGTGCTTGGCTGGACTTGGATCCTGATAGAGTTGGAGAGCGGAGCCGTTAAAGTTGAGATCTTTTGCTCTTCTTGCTGTGGTCAGGACATTTTCTTTTTGTGTGTATTCATGCACGGTGACCAAGTTGTCTCTTGATCTTGCGCCCGGTTAATTCGTTTTTCGGCCCCACTCTATGGATCCGGTCTACCATGATTTCAGCCGGGTCTGATGCATCCACCAGGTCTGCAAAGATTTGTCTTATTGTCTGGAGCAATTCCACGTCCCCCACTGCTTATATTTTCTCTCCTCGATCTGTTTCCGAGGTACTCGGTTTGGATCTCCAGATTGTGGTTAGCCCTAGCTAGGTGCTCCATCAGGTATTCTATTTTGTGAGAGTCATCAGGAATCTCCTGCAGTGCTTTCTTGTTTGTGTCCATTTTAGCTTCAGAAATGTGTAGTTCCTCTTCACTTCCTTTAGCGCTCTTGTCAGGTCTTCTCTCATTTTATCCAGTTGGGATTGGATAGCGTTTGTTATCCTGTCACAAAAGCTCTAGAATCATTGTTCGGGGAACTTGCTCCTCTGGTATCTCATCTTGCGGGGTCTTGTCTTCTTCCCTGTCCGCCATCTCCTCCACCTCGGGGTTTGCACCCCCTCCTTCCTCCACATTTTGTGTAGTGCTCCCTCTGTTTTTTTGGTCCCCTTCATGGGGTTTTGGCAGTCTTTTCCTCGGTTTTTTGACATCCAGCCTTGTGCCTTTGTCTCTTGTTGTGGGCGGGGGTGGGAGGAGATAGTGGGCCCTTGACGTTGCTCCTTTTATGGTTCTAGACTCCTGGTTGTGGATGTCGTTGGGGGGCCCGTTCCCCCCTGTTCCATTTCTGGCAGCTTGCCCCTAGCTTCTGGTAGAGCGTAGTGGTTGGTGCCCTACCTTTTCTCATATTTTTCACTCAGGGGGGCCGGGGGTCACTACTCTCTGTCCTGCTTGCTCTTGCCCGTGTCCCGGTCTCTGTGGTTGCCAGGGAGTCTCTTGTTGTGTGTGAACGTTCTCCCCCACTTATTTCTCTGGGTGTGTTTCTCCTTCATGGTTGGGTCCCGGATCCCACCCTTCTCTTGGGATAGTGCGCTTTGGAGGTTGAAGGGGGTCACCCTCCCTGGTCGTCGCGTGTGGGGTTGTTTATAGGTTGGTTGCTGTTTAGGGGTGCGGGTCCCTGTGTCCCTCATGTGGTGTAACCAGAGCCTTGTATGCTCTTTTCATGCCCGTCAGGGCTTTGTCACAGGTTCTTTGGGTGGGGGTGGGGGAGCAGAGTCTTACTGGCTTCTACGCTGGGCGGTGTCATCTGCTTCCCCCGAGATTCTCCTTTCAGTTGGGCTCCTCCTGGCATGCCACGTTCTTCCCTATGCCAGCCTTAAATGCTCCTGCTCTCAACCGCGGGGGTGGCCAGTGCAACAGTGGTCTCTCTGCTGCTGCGTTTCTTGAGCAGTGGGTAATGGCGGCGCCGACCCCTCCGGCGTTGACGCTGTGAGTGTATTCACTTGGGCGGCCCAGGAATGCACCAGTGAGTCTCTGGTTGGTTGGGCCTGAAGTCTCTCCCCCTTCCTTCCTTTCCCGTTGGGGACTGTTCGTATACGCTGATGGTATGTAACGGAGGCACTGCCGCAGGGCCAGCCTTGACCGATCCTTGATTCTATGTTGTCTGATAGCCGGGGAGGGGTTATCCGGTTATTTTGGTGCCTTTCAGTGCAGGCGAGGACAGAGAGCACTTCTTCACGATGTTCTCGGTCCGGCGACCATCTTGGAATCCGACATAGCACGTATTTTAATGTATTGTGTTCTATTTTCTGCTTTTCTCTTTCTAACTTGGTTTGTTTGTTAAAGGTTAACATTGTTTAGCCATAAAACCAATAAAATAAAAAATAAAAATAAATAAATGTTTCATAGGTGATGCATACTTTCGTCAAACAATGACTACAAGCAGATGTGTTTGATCGTTGAGCTTCTTCTGGGTGTCTTGGACGTATTCAGGAGTAGTGGAAATTTAAGATTGATCTCAAGTTTCCCAATGTCAGCTCTGAAATAAATCACGATTCCTGGAGTTTAGGCTCATAACAAAGAAAAAACATATGTTTAACAACAATGGTTTGCTTAAATGTGTGTTTTTTCTCTGGGGGCACAGTTTGGGGGGAACTGAGAGCCAGATGGTGCAGCAAAAGCATATATTGAGTAGGCTGCAGGATTTTATTTTGGCGGCAGCAGCATAGAGCTGGGCAGCGCAGGTATACATTGCTAGCACAGGGCGTGTTTTAATACTTGCGCCATGAAGGTTTGTTTTATAAGGGATAACAGCTAGAGAAAGAATATTTTGCATGGATGTAAACAAATAAATCTGACCAACGGGGATGTTTCCAACGTGAAATAGGTTGTCCCCAGTTATTGGGCGATTTGTTGAACAAGATATGATATGAAATAACTAACTCTCAAAGAGACAAGACACCTCGACACACAACTCCTGCTCCAAAACGAATATCTCGCTCGCACCACGGATCCAGCCCCAAAACAACAGAGGTTACACAATGAATCGCACACCACCCAAAGGCAAGTGACTACACTGCATTTCCCTATACGCCACACTAACTCACAACCGCATAAACAGTTACACTAGCAACGTGGAATGTACATAGACCAATACCCCAGACAACTCACACAATATTTAAAATGTACACACTACAGGAAACCCTATCTTTTCAGATCAACACATCACTATTGCAACAAAGCAACCTTGCCCTGCACCCCCTGCCTCTTGCAGATCACAAAGCTCCAAGAACCCGTGAAAACAGCAGAAGGCGTGCAGAGAAAGAATAAATCATATACCGGGGCAGCCCTTCGCCTGTGTGGCTGTACTCTGGATGCTCCAAGCAACTCCAGTGATTGGCAGCAAGAGGAGAGGAAATGAGCCCCGATTCATCCTCTCTCAGATAACTTGAAACAAACTATCAGATCCATGGGTTAGGAAAGATTTCCATTTCAGGTGTAATTTTCCCTCCAGTTGTGGACCCTCCAAATTTTCGCTTTGTTCAAACACCATGACTTTTTTCCTGGGGAGCAAAGCCTTCTGCTGCACTCCCCTGGGCCTTTCGCTCACTTTGTTTTGGGGAAACTGACATGCCCTTAAAGACAGTCAGTACTGGGAGACTTTGTTTCCCTTAGTCCTTGTCAGTGTTACAACTTTTCTGCAACATGTAGCAAGTGTACAATGTACTTTACAGTACAGTCCACTTGGGTCTAATAGTCATTTCCAAAGGCCCTAGATACTCTTGAAGGATTCTTTAGAAGTGCAGGTGTGCCTTGGACAGGGCTGATGGCAGCTTATCATTTTATATATTTTTAACCCTTTATTGCCAAGTAAACCGCGTTTGGCACGGTTAGTGGGTCTGGCTACAAAATGGCCATGCCACAAGGTTCTTTGTCCTGTCCTTTGGCCATCTTGCCTCTTCACCTTCCCCAGGTCGAGCTGACCCGTATCAGTCCTTATTTGGGCATGCATTTCCCTGCGAAACACCAAGCTTTCGCGGACTTCTGCATGCCTTGTGTGCGTGCCCCCAGGATGTAGGCTGGAACCTTTTGGTTCCAATACACATCCTGGGTGCCAGAGAGTCTGAGGTGCTGTGAACGCCTTGGACCACCTTGGTCCGTGATTGGTCCACATATGGTATGCCTGAATGTGAGCAGATCTCCCACTGGGTCCTCTTCATTTTGGCGCGAAGGAGATTCTGGATAAGAGAATGGCCCACACAGCCATACCTTGTCGATCTCTGGATTTCTCACTGAACGAAGGGTAGGATCCAAGTATCCTGAAACTAAGAAGCCGAGTCGAGGAACTGCTGGAAGGTTTGGCACCCAGAGCCTGCTGTCGTCCTGCTGGCCCGCTCTGCATCTGATTGAACTAGAAGGTCTGCGAAGACTCTTCGACCCACTGGAATAGTGGGACTAACTATTCTCAGCACCTTCATCAAACTCTGCAAGTAAGCATTCTCTGAAGTGTACCTGGGCCAACCAGTGGGCTGACTAGCTTGTGCAGGATCCTTGCTCTGTCTCCACCGCCGTTTCGAGGAGGCCCTCGAAACTTGGTATCCCATAAACTCTTTGTTCACGGCACTCTCACAACGAATTTCGTATACTTGGCATTCCCAGGTCTGGAATAAAGAGGGAGAGCCCTGAACCGGAGTGCACGCGGTTACTGTGTCGCCCTTTGCAGGTGTGCTGCTTTTGTGCCCCTATTGCTCCTGGAGCCTGCTGCAGTGAAACTGGCCTGATCCATCCACTAGGAGTGGAGAAATCGCCACTGTCTCGTTTGGTAATCAACGCTGCAGCTTCGCCGCTGAAAGCCGAAGAGACGCTGAAATTACCGCCTTTGAACCTGCAACCGAAGTGGACTCGACTGCCGAAGTTTGGTCCGGAGTGTGCCTAGGGGCAGTGAGTACCAACGACCCTTACCAGTGGCCCCTAGCGCATCCATCCATTTTTACGCACAAGTGGCCACTGAGGGCCCCTCTCCTTTCCACTGCTAGTGCAAGCTAGCAAACTATTCCCAATTCTTGGAATCGACTCTGCCGCCAAGTGGAGGCCCTCCTCGAATAGTGGGAACCTATTCTTCATCGCCTCACCCACCTTCCTGAGCTGCTACAGGCCCCTGAAGGGATCCCGTTTTCACCCATCTTCACTACCGCGTGCGCCAGCATTGCAAGTACATTTGACCAATAAGCTCCCCTCATCTTAGGGACTGGACTGCCCTTCAGTTAGGATTGTGATGGATGTCGAATTGCCTAGGGACTCTTTGCACTACCTGCTTCCTTCTCTTTTTAGGGCGTGGACCCATTTCGTGCATTTGACCCTTTAGGCCCCTTGGTCTTGTGTATTCTGATAGGATTGTGTTGGTCTATTAGTATTGCTGTGATTATCATTAAGTGTATGACTTTCAAAGGCCTTGAAATACATGTAATTGTATTTTTATAACTACGCCTGACTAGGAGTGATTTGTAGGTGTTCTTTACTCTGTGTGCTCATTGAGGTCTTTCAGTCACCCTCACCCCTCCTGAGACCTAGTCTTGACCACCGCCAATGCAACTTTGGTTGAACTGGCTTGTCCAGAAGGTTACCCTGTTCCAGGAAACTAGGCTGGCCTTCTGAACCTCTGCCCTCCAGGTCAGAGTTCATAAATCCATCTGAACACCATGCTCTTGGGTGATCTTAATTTAGGTCTTCATGACCCTAATAACTCCCAAGCAGCAGCCCTTAACACAGCCCTATCCACCCTAGGGTTCACTCAGGCCATCTCTGAGCCAACCCACATTAAAGGCTGCACCATTGATTGGCTGGCCCATCATAACTGTTCTGTCCTGGTTACAGACATGTCTCCTATGCAATGGTCTGACCATCATTCCATTCAATTTGAGCTGAACATCACAAATAGGTCATCGAAGCAAGTGATTCCGTTCCCACCGGCATTCACTAGAAGCTCTCGTCAGCTCACGAAGGAGAGGCTCACGCCATACCTCATTGTGCTGCCCTTCAGCCCCCTTTCTCCAGGAACCCTTGAAATGATTTCTAGTGCATTCAAATCTGTCTTCACTCAAGCGGTTGACGCCATTGCTCCCCTCACCCAGCTTCTTGGCCTCCGGCAGTAAGGCTTCCAGCCAGGACATGTCACCGAAACTGCATTGTTAGACCTAAAAAATCAAATGGATGACTTATGTGACGCAGCCAAACCTGCGCTCCTGTTGCTCCTTGATTTATCTGCAGGGTTCGACCTGGTGGATCATAACGCACTCTGCCACCATCTCTCCTCTGCGGCACACTTCTCCCCTAAGGCTTGTGCTTGGATCACCTTGTTTCTTCAGGAAAGGGTTATGAAAGCTTTCTCTGACTCAGCCTGTGTACACCCAAGCAACATTAAATGTGGAGTCCCACAGGGCTCCTGCATCTCGCCTATCCTACCACTGTTCAGCATTCTGGACTCCCTGGGCATCTCATACACCAATTATGCAGATGATACGCAGGTGGTTATCCCCCTTACTGGTGATTACAAGTCCGACATGAACACCGTCAATGCCATATACTCAACTATCCAAACATGGATGGCAGAAAACCGGCTTTGTCTCAATACTGAGAAAACCGAACTCCTGCTTATTGGATCCCTTGCCACTATTGGACAACTGGACAAACAATAAAGCTCCTTCCTGATTATTAACACACTGATCAAGGTATCCCAGGCTGTCAAAACCGTGGGTGTATTTTTGGACTCCAACCTTACTATGAATAGACAAGTCAATGCCATTGCCTGTACTTCACGCTTCTAAACTCCTAATCTCCTCCCTTATTTTCTCCTGTCTCTTCTACTGCTCCTCTCTCCTCTTTGGCCTCCCTGTCTCTCACCTGACTCCCCTAAAATCCCTCTACCACTCATCTATCCGCACTCTGTCTTCTTGGCCCTCGAGACTCTATTTCTACCTCACTCTCCATACTCGGCTGGATACCCTTCCTCTCACAATTTAACATTTCAATTCCTCTGCCTTGTCTACAAATCTCTCCATGACCTCGGCCCCCGCGTCTTTCCTCCCTCCTCTCATTCTACTCTCCCTCCTGCTCTCTCCGCTCAGCTGATCTCCACATTCTCACTGGACCCCCAGCACCTTGTGTCTCCTCACGCTTCCGCTCCTTCCAACTCTTGGCCCCCCTTCACTGGAACTCCCTGCCGCTCCCTATCCACTCCTCCCCCACCTACTCATCTTTCCGCTCCTCCCTGAAAGCCCTTCTTCTCCACTCCCCCCCCCGACTCTCCTTCCCTACCTCTCCCCCCCCAAAACCCACCCCTCCTTCTCCTTTTGAGTAAATTGTTCTATGTACTGTACCACTGGTTTGTTGCAAATTTGTAAATATGCTTCTTCTTTTGTACTGTTATACTGTAAAGCGCTTTGGAGTAAAGCGCTATATAAACTCAATAAACATAAACATAAACTTCAGCCTACCACTCTAAATTGCTTAATGCAGCCCTTTCTCTCGAAACAGAAGTGTCCCACTATTGCAAGAGCAATAATACGATACCGATTGGACGATTGTAATGCCCTCTTTGTAGGGACCTCTGGAAAGAATATCTCCAAGCTCCAAATAGTACAAAACAATACCCTTAGGGCCGCCACTGGTATCTCCAAAAGGGAGCCTATCTCTGAGTCCAGGAAACCGGTCCACTGGCTTCCCGCCAAAGAAAGGATCATCTTTAAATCTGTTTCCCTCACTCATAAATGTGTCCATAACCTAGCACCTCTCTACCTTGCCCAAAGAATTGCCAAGCCACTCTCAGCCAGACCCATCAGAGCGGCCTACACAAATAGAATTGCCATTCCTGAGACCCAGAGAGTTCGAGCTGGAGGCACAAGCTTCCCCACCATGGCCGCAACTCATTGGAACACCCTTCCACCTCACATTAGGAGGATTGACTCACAGGCAGCCTTTCGCAAAGCGATTAAAACTATGTTATTTGTATAACATAGCAACTCTTGCTTGGGCTCATACCAATGCATGATCTGAACTCTGTAATGTATTCTCTTGTACTGTATTCTTCATCTGATGACATGTAATGATATTAGAGAGATTCTCTCCCTCTGAGCTAAGTTCACGCTCTATGTATCCCTGAGCAACTCCAGCCACCAAGCATTCTTTCTACTGTAAACAAGACACTCTCATGCACAGCGCCTCGAAGCCTTTGAGCTGTAGCGCGCTTTACAAATTCAAATAAATAAAATCAATAAATGTTGGTTCTGCTGCAGCCAGTCTGTTATACTAGACTTTCAGCTGCACCTACTAGCTAGCGAGACAATACAGCTGCTGGTCCAATCCAGTGTTACGGGAAGCAGGGCGATACAGTGCAACACTAACTCAATTCTAGTGGCGGGGGTCACCAGAAAAGGCACACAAAAGGGACACCATGTTGTCCATAAAAATCATTGAATCTGCCCCACTTTATGAGAGTTTTTGTAATAGTATGAACGGATCTGGTTGAGGCTTTTTTTGTCAAACGATTTAATCGAATTGTGGTTATTTTAATACTTTGCCACAAATATATATTTGGAGGGAGACCCCCGTACCCTTCCATGACCGCCCCGCATTTGTGATTTACCTGCACCCACGCCACACATATTTAGACGGAAATAAATGTTTTTTTTAAATTGATAAAATCCTATGCGACCATTTCTTCCACGTCCAAACCATCCGTTACCATTACTTTTAAGGACGCCACATTTTGTAGCTATGTCTCAGTGAGATTACGGTTTGCCCAGGACCGCAGGCTTAAAGCCTGGGTTTTAAAACCAAGCTTTAATTTGGACACGTGCCCACACATTTTTCTAGTTCTACTTAGTTTAGTTTATTTATTTGATAATGCGCTCCAAACCCAGGGGTAGCCAGGCGCAGCAGTTACAAGAATACTTAAGCTTAGGTTACATACATAGGATGCATACAAAAGATACATTACAAGTGTAATTAACATTTTAACAAGCAGATATAAAGGGGTACAGGATGTGAGGGGCTCCTATACAAAGAGATGGTTAGATCTGGGATCAAGAGTATCATGGTAATTATTTACAGTGGTTTTGGCTGTGGGAGACTACAATATTAGTGCTTTCTAGCCAGCTCTTGTCATTGGCCCAAGGTTTGGCATCATATGTCACCCCGGATCTCGGACCCGGCCGCCTCCGGCGGGCGAACGCGCCAGCGAAAGCTGGCATGGCGGGCGCCGCCCCTTAGTGGGGGCGGTACAGGCCGCCCTTCCCCTCCCCCCACGCCTGTAAGAAAAAATGCGCCGGGGGGGGCGGATGATGACGAAAGGGGGGCCCGCCCCCCCGGCAGGGCGCGAAAGCTTCGGGGCAGGGCGGGAAACCGGGGAGAAGCCGGCCATAAAAGCCCGGGCTTGTGTGAGCATTCACACATCCTCCCTCGGTTTCCCGTCTCGCCGGAGCTGCGTTCGTTTTTTCGTGTCGTAGGCAGCCAGTCGGAGCAGCGTTCGTTCCGCATCAGGCAGCCATCCGCATCAGGCGGCCATCCGCATCGTGCAGTGGTCGCGAGGTCGGGGACAGGGTCGAAGGTGGTGACGGTGGCGTTCCAGCGTCGGCAGGAGGAGTACGGGTATCGCGTCGGTACAGGAGGTCGTGTACGAGTTCGAGGAAGTTCCCGGTGCTGCAGCGGTCGGTTCGAGGAGCAAACGTTGGAGGTAGGCACTGGGGATATATGTTCGCGGCGTTGTGAAGGTGGGGGGGAGCGAGTGGGGTCGATGTCGGCCCCGGTTCTGGGGGGGAGAGGGGCATTTTCTACAGTTAGTGGATGCCGTTCCGCATTATAGTGCCTGTTATGTCTTGCCGCGTTTAATTCTTATACGATGGCCTCCGAACTGCTGGTAGGTCATCAGGGCCGCCGTCCGTCCGTGTGCCTTACATGGGCCGCGTCGAGTGACACAGCGAGTGGCACAGCGAGCAGAGCGCTCGCTTGGATATCCGTGTAGAGCCTGCTAACGCAGGTTCGAATCCCGGCGGCGGGAGTAATTCTAACTTTTGCATCCGTGGGCACCCAGAAGGCTTTCAGCGCCACTGTAGTCCCAAGAACATCATGCACACGGTGGTGGCCATGTGGAGCTGGGGTAGGGCGGGAGGAGGGGTGTTTGCAGGGGCTCGGTAAATGAGGGCCGGAAAAAATGGCGGAACCGCCGTGCCGCGTGTATTCCAAGCCCACACACCGTGATCGAGTGTGTGGGTGGATGGTTTGGTGTGTGGGTGAGTGTGTGGGTGGATGGTTTGGTGTGTGTGTGTGTGTGTGAGTTTGGCATTTGAAGGCATGGGCAAGTTCATAAGATTGCTGGTGGGAAAGTGGTTTTAACTAATATTTCAGGAATTCTCCAAAGGTTCAGGTTTTGAGCAAGTTGCTGAGCACTATCCCTTCTTAAGAGAGGCTCTTAAGTGTTTCCTTGTTTACGAAGGGGAGATGGCTTCCTTCCTTTTCGGTTGTTTGGTGCAGCTCCGTGGGTCTGGTCTGCGAGCCATAATTTGCAGGAGCTGGTCGACTGGCACAGCGAGCAGAGCGCTCGCTTTGACATCCGTGTAGAGCCTGCTAGCGCAGGTACGAATCCCGGCGGCGGGACTAATTCTAACTTTTGCATCCGCGGGCACCCAGAAGGCTTTCAGCCCCACTGTAGTCCCAATAACATCATGCACACGGTGGTGGCCATGAGGAGCTGGGGTGGGGCGGGAGGAGGAGGGGGGGGTTGGCAAGGAGGAAGGCATACAGGTGGGGGGGGGGCACACCGCGGCGAGGGGAATGCATTTGGGGAAAGAGGAGAAGAAGAAAAAGAAAAGAAAAAAAAAAAGCGGAGCCGCCGTGCCGCGTGTATTCCAAGCCCACACACCGTGATCGTGGTGTGGGTGGATGGTTTGGTGTGTGTGGGTGGGTGAATGGTTTGGTGTGTGTGTCTGTGAGTTTGGCATTTGAAGGCATTGGCAAGTTCATAAGATTGCTGGTGGGAAAGTGGTTTTAACTAATATTTCAGGAATTCATAGCATTGTCAAATGTGCACAGCCCCCTCGCCCTAAACCGTTGCAATCAGTGGTTCTGTAATGCACCCTCCACCAGACCTCGCACATACCATACTGTTCTTCGTACAAGATCCTTCTGATACAAAGGGCGCATTGTGAAGCGCTGTGAGAGCTGCTTGGCGCTAGCGTGCTGGTTTCTCACATATCAACAATAAAATAATTAGATTCATGTGTGTGTTGTTGTGCTTTAAATGCAAATGGGAGGTGTAGTTCTGTTGCGAATTGTACCCCAAGCAGAGAGGGAAAAAAAAAAAAAAAAAAAAAAAAAAAGCGTCTTAACCCACTGCACAACCCCCCTGTGATCCAAATAGGTGTACCCCCCCCTCCTGGGCCTCGCCTCGTACACAGCTGCTGAAAGCCAAGGTGCCGAGAAACGGGCTGCTTCAAGCGCGAAGTGTGTATCAAATGTAAATCCCAGCTGACACTACCATTTAACTCGAATGTAGGCATCCTGTGTATCCACTTCGCTGTGATGAAATGCGGAGGTGGGCCTATGCGACATGACATGCCTGCAGGTGCTGTTATACACATGTGAGCGCAGCCACTTCAAGCCGCCGAGTTCTTTTACCAGTACGCGGTCCCCAAGCAGCCCGTTCTTTTGTAGCCGTATTTTAAAGTAAGAATTGATAGCCGTGCCATGCCCGAGGCGATGCTCGTCCCGGGGCCTTTCGAGTTTAATCCCGCACCAAAGAGTAGCTGACCGGCTCACCTGGCAGCACGGGCATGGTGAACCCTCCTCCACCCCCCCCCCCCCCCGGCACAGCGGTGTGGGAATGTGTCAGGATGCACCTGGCAGGGATAGCAATTTTAGATCCAATTTCTTACATGGGTGTGACCTGCAGCTCACCCCCACAGTCGGGGCCGCGGGGGCTTGGGGAGGTGGTTCAGACGAAATCTTCATTTGGGGAGGGGGGGGTTTGCAAGGAGGAAGGCATACAGGTGGGGGGGGGCACACCGCGGCGAGGGGAATGCATTTGGGGAACGGAAAATGGCGGAGCCGCCGTGCCGCGTGTATTCCGAGCCCATGTAATTTCGGTTGTTTGGGGTAGCTTCGTTGGTCTGCTCTGCGAGCCAGAATCTGCAGGAGCTGGTCGAATGGCACAGCGAGCAGAGCGCTCGCTGTGACATCCGCGAAGAACCTGCTAACGCAGGTTCGAATCCCGGCGGCGGGCCAAACTCAACCTTTTGCATTCGCGGATGGCATGGGGGTGGTTATGACTGAGGAGGAGGGAACTCAAAGAGAAAAGAGCATGCCAGCTGCGTATGCTAGAATATTTATACCCTAATTTAAGCACCAGATCAGGGCGGGCGGCAAAGTCACGGATGATGGGGAGGTGCGATAAGGAAGGTGCATGATAAGGATAGGGACTCTTAAGCAGAAAAATTGAGTTTCGAGGGTTCCTAGCGGTTGTGCGCCGGGCCACGTGTAAGGAAATGGGGGTTATGGTTTATCTGACATTTTCTTTTCTTGGCTGCCGCGCCACTTGCTCTAACTGCCATTAACGTAGGGTGGACACTGAAAAGGTTTGCCGCATGGGCATAGGTGGGGCAAGTTAGCTTATATTCCTTAGGTCCACAACCTTGTGCGGCAGTCACTGTTGATTTGTTTTATGTATGTTCATGAAGCGAATTTTTGTTAAGAGAAAAGGGACCAGGCAGCAGCCTGTCGCCTCAGACACCAATTTTAGGTTCAGCGTCCTCTTGGTCATTGTAAATTCAATGGGTTTACGATTTCACATTGGCGGGCTGGCTGCCAAGCTGCCAGGTATTATGGCTGAACAATGTAGTTCAGGCAGGCTAGTCGCCTTACTGGTCGGCTGCTGGGATTAAACAAAGATGGTGTTAGGGGCTCGTAAAGGGAGTTGCTTACCGTATTTGACACTACTCTGCCGGACAAAATTGGGAGTGGAAATGGTTTTGGTCACTGCAAAGCAGTGGCAATTCCTACACGGTCGGGTGAACTGGCCTCTGGGGAGGCCCCTGCGCCCCGGGTTTTGTGAGGTCACTAATTTTAATTTCACATATTCACATTGGCTAAGGTTGTGGCTTGCTGAAAATGTGTAGTATGGGCCACTTTGAACATCAGTGCCAGGGCCCCCTTTGGGTCCCAAGTCCACCAGCGTTCACAGTATAAAGTCAATGTGTATTGTGTATTAAGATATAATACGACTCTTTAGAGCGGAAAGTGGTTGAACGGCATTATGGGAGCAGTAGTTTCCTAGTGGCCACTTCCTATCGCTGGAATAAAAGGGCGGCAGAGAAGGACAGGTCACGGGAACAGTGAGAAAACATGCCTTCAATTCATGCAGAAATGCGGCAGATCGGGCCTATGGCAAAGGAGCACTGGGGGGGGTGTCTGCACGTAGCATGATCACAAGTTGATCAGGCCTTCATGCATCAATGGCATAATTGACTGAGCCTGTAGACAGAAGTACGTTCGTCTAGGCATATGTTCAGTAGAGTGCGCCTGTGTGGCCGGTGGTGAACTACAATACGGTAGGTTGAAGGTACTGCACGCTTTAAACAGTGGACGGCACTACACTAGATTGTGCCTGCATGGCAGGAAGAGAACGGTATGACATTAGGCAGAGTTTTTGTAAGTTTCTAACCATGTGAGGTCAATGAAGGGAGTGGCAATTCGGGTGTAACGGTCAACTAAGGGAGAGGTAATTCGGGGGATGGTTACAAGTGGTACGCTGGGCAAGGTAAGAACGCGCGGCGTGCTGTGGACGGGCATCGATCAGGCATCTATTTTGTGAGGCAAGGTTTGCTAGTAAACGCCACATGAGTCTATGCAATAGGGAATTTATAACACGCGTATACACAAGTGGCAGTATGTTTAGGGTGGAAGCCGATGACACTACGAGCCCCCTCACCCTGAGCAGAGAGTCGCTGGGGAGTGGGGTGCTCGGGGGGGGGGGGGGGGCCAAGCCGGGGGCACATAATAGTGTGCACGCGCCGGAGGGCTACAGGCCCTCGTGGCCAGGGGGCAAGACCACACGGAGCACCACACATTCTAGTCCACTCACCCCGAGCAGAAAGTGGCTGGGGAATGGGGGTGCTCGTTCTGGGGGAAACTGGGAGTAAGGGAGCCATAATATTAAGGGGTACAGATCCTGACACAGCGAAGTGGGGGGGGCAAGGGTTAGGGCACAAATAACACTACCGAGCATGATCTGTTGTTGCCCCCCTCCCACCTCCCATCTCTCCCAAACAGCCACACGAATGAACAAAAGGGGAGATGGGGGGGCCATGCTAGGGCAAAACAAATACTAAAGGGGAAGTGCCCTGTGCCGGCTGGGGGGGAACTCTCTGCCGCCGGCAGCCAGCAGAGAGTCTTGGAGGAATCACAGGCCAATCCCTGAAACAAAGCACTGCCAGCAGACCCACAGGGGAACGAGCAGCCAAGAGTTTAGATGCACGGCGCCCCAAGAGCAATAGGCTTGGGGGAGGCCCTGGGGAAAAAGGGGAGGGATGTAGGGGACTTGGGAGGCAATTCCAAGACCCAAATTGCGGGGGGGGGGAGGGAACGAACAACAAACTAAAAAGAGGGCAGCAAGTGAAGCTGGTTGGAGGGGAACAAGAGGGAATACGGGGGGGTATGCTACCGGGACCAAAATTACAGCAGGGGTAAGTCGTCACGAAGGGGGAGGGGCAAGAGGGGGGGAGCTGGAGGAGGGAGGAAGAAAGGTAGGAGCATCGGGGCGGGGGGAGCTCGGACAAGGAGGGCCAGCAAGGACAGGAAAGAGGGGGCCTGGCGGGGCGCAGCATAGGGGACCGGGGGAATGGGGGAGACAGTTGGGAAAGGAAGACAGTACGAGGGACAGGGAATCTGGAAGAGATATGACACCAGCCAAGGGGGGGAGGGACACCTGCTAAGGCTGCAGTTGGAGGGGGGGGGCGCCTTTAGTGAGAGGGAATTGCGATGTTTCTGGGGGCTCGGGGACACAGCAGGGAGACCTGGGGGGGGGTTTGGCATAGCGGGGGTAGGACTAGGATGCCAATAACCGGAACAACGCGAAGGCGTAGGGGGGGCTGAGCAGAGTTTGGTAAGAAAAGGTTAGATGGACGTCGCAAGCGACGGCCAACTAGGCAGGCAGAAAGTGGGGGCCGGCATCGGAGGGCGGTGCCGGCCCAAATACGGATACGTAACAAATTGTAAGGGCACTTGTGGTGGTGCCGGTATAGGAAATTGTAAGGGCACTTGTGGTGGTGCCGGTATAGGAAATTGTAAGGGCACTTGTGGTGGTGCCGGTATAGGAACCTGAACATTAGCGAGGCACCGCGTGGCTGCCGGTTTTAGCTAGAGCCCGATTAGGACACGGGGCAAGTGTGCGGGGGGCCGGGCACCAGCTACAAGACCTAGCAAGGGGCAGGGTGAAATGGGGAGCACAAAAAATTGACTGCAACAACGGCCGGGGTAGAGAGAGGTGGATAGCCAGGGCCGGGCTCAATCCGAGGCGTCCACCGGACGAGGACGATTGGGGGAGGGGGGGGGGGAAGCCCTAGGTAGCCGCACTCGGAATAGTGTATCGGTGACGGTGAATTACGGATTGCCTGTAAGATAACTCCAAGACTTTATGCAAATAAAGCTGCTGAGGCATGTTAACCTTCCAACCCAAACTGGTGTCGTGTCAAATTTACTACCGCTTGCATGGTATGACTGATGAGGAGAGAGGGGCGGATAAAGGGGGGGGGAGGCAAGGCGCTGAGTGCCCACGCTACGGCGGGCGAACGCGCCAGCGAAAGCTGGCATGGCGGGCGCCGCCCCTTAGTGGGGGCGGTACAGGCCGCCCTTCCCCTCCCCCACGCCTGTAAGAAAAAATGCGCCGGGGGGGCGGATGATGACGAAAGGGGGGCCCGCCCCCCCGGCAGGGCGCGAAAGCTTGGGGGCAGGGCGGGAAACCGGGGAGAAGCCGGCCATAAAAGCCCGGGCTTGTGTGAGCATTCACACATCCTCCCTCGGTTTCCCGTCTCGCCGGAGCTGCGTTCGTTTTCCCACCCACCCTCCCGATAAAAAGTATGTGAATAATGTTCTCTTTTGTTTTACAGGTCGCCCAGCGGAGTTACATTGCGATCCCTTTACGAAGCACTGCCAGCAGACCCACAGGGGAACGAGCAGCCAAGAGTTTAGATGCACGGCGCCCCAAGAGCAATAGGCTTGGGGGAGGCCCTGGGGGAAAAAGGGGAGGGATGTAGGGGACTTGGGAGGCAATTCCAAGACCCAAATTGCGGGGGGGGGGAGGGAACGAACAACAAACTAAAAAGAGGGCAGCAAGTGAAGCTGGTTGGAGGGGAACAAGAGGGAATACGGGGGGGTATGCTACCGGGACCAAAATTACAGCAGGGGTCGTGTCAAATTTACTACCGCTTGCATGGTATGACTGATGAGGAGAGGGGGGGGGGTAAGAAGGGGCGGATAAAGGGGGGGGGGGCAAGGCGCTGAGTGCCCACGCTACGGCGGGGGCTAAGTCGTCACGAAGGGGGAGGGGCAAGAGGGGGGGAGCTGGAGGAGGGAGGAAGAAAGGTAGGAGCATCGGGGGCGGGGGGAGCTCGGACAAGGAGGGCCAGCAAGGACAGGAAAGAGGGGGCCTGGCGGGGCGCAGCATAGGGGACCGGGGGAATGGGGGAGACAGTTGGGAAAGGAAGACAGTACGAGGGACAGGGAATCTGGAAGAGATATGACACCAGCCAAGGGGGGGAGGACACCTGCTAAGGCTGCAGTTGGAGGGGGGGGCGCCTTTAGTGAGAGGGAATTGCGATGTTTCTGGGGGCTCGGGGACACAGCAGGGAGACCTGGGGGGGGGTTTGACATAGCGGGGGTAGGACTAGGATGCCAATAACCGGAACAACGCGAAGGCGTAGGGGGGGCTGAGCAGAGTTTGGTAAGAAAAGGTTAGATGGACGTCGCAAGCGACGGCCAACTAGGCAGGCAGAAAGTGGGGGCCGGCATCGGAGGGCGGTGCCGCCCCAAATACGGATACGTAACAAATTGTAAGGGCACTTGTGGTGGTGCCGGTATAGGAAATTGTAAGGGCACTTGTGGTGGTGCCGGTATAGGAACCTGAACATTAGCGAGGCACCGCGTGGCTGCCGGTTTTAGCTAGAGCCCGATTAGGACACGGGGCAAGTGTGCGGGGGGCCGGGCACCCGCTACAAGACCTAGCAAGGGGCAGGGTGAAATGGGGAGCACAAAAAATTGACTGCAACAACGGCCGGGGTAGAGAGAGGTGGATAGCCAGGGCCGGGCTCAATCCGAGGCGTCCACCGGACGAGGACGATTGGGGGAGGGGGGGGGGGAAGCCCTAGGTAGCCGCACTCGGAATAGTGTATCGGTGACGGTGAATTACGGATTGCCTGTAAGATAACTCCAAGACTTTATGCAAATAAAGCTGCTGAGGCATGTTAACCTTCCAACCCAAACTGGTGTCGTGTCAAATTTACTACCGCTTGCATGGTATGACTGATGAGGAGAGGGGGGGGGGGGTAAGAAGGGGCGGATAAAGGGGGGGGGGGGAGGCAAGGCGCTGAGTGCCCACGCTAAGCCCTGACAAGGCTTTACTGTGCGTTTCTGTGAGGCTGCCTGGCCAGCGACATCTCTCAGTGGAGTCTGACTCCCTCTAGTGGGCCGATAAAAAGCCCTGGCTGCTAGCATCATGAGCTGCCGCCCGGTGTGAACTAACCAGCTCTGTATGCAGTGACTTACACATGGAGAGCCCCGCCTTGCCACCCTTAATTCTACAATGGCAAGAATAGCACAGTGCTCACAAAAAACATCAACTGGACGGGTTCTCCCTACCTAACACAACCCTAGGATTTGGAAGTCACGGGTTCTAATCCTGGCACCTCGGCCATTCATTCGTCCAAACGAATTGAGCCACGTCGATTAAAAGAAGCACCTATCCTCGAAGCATTCGGGTTGTAGTGCAAAGCAAGCTTGTACTATGGTGCAGGACGCAGCGAGCCACTGGACGAACTGGCTCTTGGTATGTTTGCCACTCCCCTCAGTATCGGAGGCAGCTTTTGATAGGGGCGGGTAGCGGACAATAGGCCACCAGCGGGAGGCTGGGGGCCTACTGGGCATGCGCTGTGCAACAGGCGATAGTCAGGAGGGACGCTAATTCCCCTACGCCCACACAGTAGCGCAGGCAGCTTCTAGTGCCCGAGAGGCGGATAATATGGCAGCAACGGGAGGGTGGGGTGGGGTGTGGTGGATGCACTGGGCACCCGGGGATACCGGGGGGGGGGGGCGCCACCCTCCGCTGAACCCTCACGAACCCTCACTCTGGTTCCGCCATTAAACAATGGTCTGAGTTCATTTATAACTGTATTTAATGATGACAATTATATTTATAGCAAGCACTTTGAGTGAAGTTAATCTGCCAGCTCAGCCCCCTCTGTACTCTCCCTCCCCGGAACCCCGCCCTTCTGGGATCCCCCTTTAAATTGTTTCCATTTCCACTACTGCTTATATCAATTACTGGCAAAATACACAAATCACATCCTAAAGCACCCTGACAATATATAGCATAATGGAAACATGTTCCAAAGCATAGCATCTGGCGTTACAACACGTCTGAATAGAAAACTAGAAGTCCAGAATAAAAAAAGAATGCAAGTGTAAAAAAAAAAAAAAAAAAACATCCTGATCTCCAACAATACTTTTAGCACTTTAGAACACACACCAATAGAAAATGTGCAATACAGGCGCCTGGGTATTACGATTGTCACAAACGTCCAGCTTGTAGTTATGCACGACGTTAAAAACAACCGACTTTCCAAGTAAAAGCAAACCCTTTTTTTGCATGTCAATCTAGTAGACAAGAAGATAAATGTACCTTTAAAAGGGTCTTTATTTTACTTTTTTTAATTGTGGGTTACAGTTTATTAATACACTTTTCACACAGTGAACAACTTCAAACCCAAAAGATTTAAAAGATCATCCAAACATTTAATAAAATCAATCCATCACATCTTTAAGAATATATTAAAGGCGCTTTATTGCATAACTCGATGTAATTGCCTTGGTAGCAGACACAGATTTCGTAGGTAACTGGAGGGGTCTTTCATATGAAATGCCCCATCACTCTGCCAAGGGACTATGGCAGTGCTTACAAAATAAATGTTTCATGGAGGAAATTGTGAGGCCTTTGTTAAGGTGCCCTATTGTCATTTGCATGTTGTCCTGCTTTTTGGCAGGGTGAGCAATTCTATTCAAGAAAGGCCCAAAATCGGATGGGGGCGGGGCGGCTGCAGCCAGTAAGTTAAACTACTGTCCAGGGGTCAAGTCCTAAAAATTAAAGTGGGGGGGACTCATCTACAAATGCAATGGGATGTGAAATCGCCAGAAATGAGCATATCAAGGCATTACATTGACTTAGCTTAACCACCCAAATTGCACGGGACGAATGACATTTGCCTTTCATAAAGTCTACCCACACTACCAAGAGAGGATATTTTCTTCTGATAGTATTTTTGAAAATGTTAAAAGGTGCGCATGTTTTAAACTCCAAGAACCAATACAAATGTTTACCCTGGAACTTGCAGTACCGAAATGGGACATTTCACCTTTAGTGGCTTGTTATTTTCATCAGGTTATATAGTGCAGCAGTGAAGTGTCCGGCCTGCAAACCTGACGACTGTGGTCCGTCCCCGCAAGTCCCCTTTAATTTATAAATTAGAAGAGGACATTCATTTTGGCTGGGGGGACCGAGTCCCCCGTCCGAAAGAAGTGGGTGGACTCCGTCCGCCCGCGTGTACGCTCGACTTGAGCCCTGCTGCTGTCTATTAGCAGGGCGTTGCCAAAAACAAATACAAGTGCGAAAACGTAGCTGACAGAGACTGCAGAAGAAGAATGGAGGGAGGGCCCGGACACGGTCTCCCGGCCGCTGCTAAGCACATTTGTGCGGGTTCGAACTAAGGGGAGGGGACGAGTTAAAAAGCAGAAAGACAGCAACTCCACCGAACATGTAAGGTGATATGGATAAACGGAGCATGAGGCGCAACGAACCAGAGGCGGTAAAGGCTCTGACTAAAGACGTATGTCATTAGAAAAGGGACCACAAAGAATCATGGGGGCCAGACTGGGGGTGAAGCAGGAGAAGGGAATTGAGGAAGCCCGTGCAGTGGGAGACGCACTCACCGCGCTGCTCATGCCGGCTCCCTGCTCTCTGTTGCCTGATGCACTCTCGGCGTTTCCTCGGTTGCTAAGGAAGTGCCCCTGTTCCCTGTGCACGGAGGCGCTGTGGGAGTCGAGCAAGTGCCGCCAGAGGGCGCTGTAACCTCTGCTTCGGGGCCTGGAGCTAACGGAATTAAACGCGGGATGGCTGGGAGAGGAAGTAAAACATGCATGATAGAGACATGTCTGACCTTGGCCCCTTGCACCATCCTAATGAGCCGGCACCAAATTGTTCTTATATAAGACTGCAGAGCCTGTTATGCAAAACCGTCCATAATGACCTTTAACACACCTTTTACAGCTTTTATGGCGCCCGTGTTTCTAACACGACTTCTTCCCCTTATGCACCAGTGTTAGATGGGACCCTCCTGTGTGCGTTGCCCCTTTAAGGGGATGTGTTTTCCTCACGTGTATGGACCCTTTAAGATGGACCATCGCTGTATCATGGCCCAAGCTAATAAAAGGAGCCCCTGCAGGCATGTGAGACAGAACGGCTGCAGACTTCCAAAGAGGAACGACTGAGTCCGTGTCTCATTAATGATGTAGGCCGCAGGCCTACACTTGGAAGCACAGGCCTGCATGCCCTGATGCCGTGGGACCCGCATGCCAGGGTGGTGGCCGAGGTCCGCACGGTCAGGGGCCTGGCAGGCTGTGCCCCACCCCGATGGCGTTGATGTCCATACCGCCTATGGGCCTGCCTGATGTCCAGGGCAGGTCCCAACCCCCACACATAGTGGGCCTGTGATGTGCACAAAGGAAGAGCCTCCAGGGGCGCCTGCCGGAAATCCATGACAGGTGACCCCCAACAATGGTGATGAGGACCACAAGCCCGCGTTGACCCCCTTCTGCCAGTGAGTGGAAAGGGGGGGGGGAAGAGGAGTATCCAGCCCCACCGCGGTTTCACGTGGCCTGCGCCTCACCGCCGCGACATGGCCGGTGTAGGCCCGGGCTGCCCTGCGGTGAGGTACACTGGAAGAGGAGGGTCCGGCCCCACCGCACCTTCGCGTGGCCTGCGCCTCACCGCCGTGGCATGGGCGATGTAGGCCTTGGCTGCCCAGCGGTGAGGTACACACCCGGCAGCGTTCCGCAAAGGAGACACGGATGGAGCCGCCTCCCCCAACCATGTGGAGGAGGTCTGATCCGCGGCGTCTGCCACGCGAAAATGCATATGTAGGCGGCATTTGCCGCGTGAAGGGGGGCGGAGCCAGCTGATGCCCCTCTCTCCGGGAGGACAAGTCTGGTGGTGGAGGTGGCCGCGGACGTGGGGAGACGGAGCCTCGTCCCGCCATAAGGTGCCCCCCCCCCACCATCAGGGCCCACGAGGGCTGAACGGTGCTCCGGGAACCGGAGCAGAAAAAGAAAAAAAGATGGACGAAATGAAGGCAGCTGTCCACCCCTCCCCTGCGGGAGAAGAATGGTTGCCGGCTGCCCTGCAATGACGATGTCTTTCCCCGCCTCCCTCACTGGAGCCATAACAAAGAGGTGAGCTGCCTGCCCCTCCCCCACCCGCGTGGCACGCGGTGCTGGTGCTGCGGATGTGGCCACTGATGCAGGCAAGGGGGAGCCACCAAACAGCTGACATGGCCCCCACCCCATGGGAGGTGGGCCCAACATCAACCGGGCCCAGAAAAAAAAAATGCAACAAAGGAAAGCAGCGTCGGCCGCGTGTGCTGCTGCTGGCCCCGCCGTAGTGAAGAAGATGATCCCTGAGGGAGGGAGCCTGCCCGCAGACCCTGTGGCATCCGTCGCGGAAAATGGTGCAGCCGCGGTCGGGGAACAAACCCCGCCCGGAGAAGGAGCGGCCGCTGCCACGAAAATCCCCCAGAAAGGAGAAGGCTCATGGAGGGGAAGGTGCGTTCCCCTCCGGGAACAAGGATTTCACCCAGCGGGTTTTTTTTCCCCTCTGTGATCTTGGGCCTCCGGTGAAAATAAATAATTAAAAGTAACTGTGGCGCCAGTCATCGGCGCAGAAGGGCGTGGAGTGAGGGCTCTTTGGTAATCCCGGGCCCAGCTGGTAATGAATGAGGGCAAGGTCGTCCAATGGAACTCTGGGAACACAAGTAATGATGGGAAGTGCTGTGCACTGCACCGGTGACCACCTCCATGCACAGTGCCACCAAGAAAACGAAAGGGGAAGCAATGGCGGTCGTGTAGCAGTGCATGGGTGATCTAAATGCATCAAAAGCGCAGACGCCTGCCCCGGTAACTGAGTAAGACGCACCATTCACAGAACCCCGCTGTCGGCATCAAACTGTCACGGGTGTCCCACGGCCATGGTTGCGCCCTCCTGCCTGAAGAACAAATGGCCTCGGCGCACAAAAGGTGGCAACTTGTTGATCGACACTCATCAGAACCCCGAGCCAGGACATTTCAGCATCCGACGCCCTGTATTCTGGACACTTCAATGACAGTGCCATCGGAAATAGGTCACCCTGACAAGGAAGACGTCTTGCCGGCCCTGCAGATGGCCTCGACACCCTCCCACCAAGGTCCCCTACTGGACCATCTGAGGATCAAGGAGCTGGTGGACCTGCCGGCCTGCTAATATCACCCGGCGGGCCACACAAGGACTTGCCCCGGAGCCGTGAAAGAAGGGCTGCCCCTGCGGGGGTAATCTGCACTGTGGTCTGGTGGCCACACAATCAAGGAGGACAGAGGTGTGCCCTTCCCCTGCCTGGGGATGGGGGAGATGTCGAGAGGGCCTCATTGGTGGGTCAACGGGGCCCCACTACCACACGTATCCTGGCCAATCCAGTACCCGCAGGGAGCAGTGGCCTCAGCAATTTGTCGTACAAGTGCCCTAACACAATGCCATGGAGGCCACCCTGACTGCCTGCGCCGTTAGGTGGCCCCACCACCGAGCCATTGCAGTCGCCTAGCCTGCCCTCCGGGGATGTGACTGCCAACCACCGGCCAGGAAAGTGAGGATGTGCTCCAGTCTGGGGAAGTACAGTGAGAGCAAACATGCACCTATACCCCAAGATGGTGTGCAGAGGGGAAGGGGCAACTGTAAGACGCTCCGGACCAGAGCCGAAATGAGGAGGCAAGTTTGCTCCACAAACGCCAGCAGGGTGGGAAGGTCGGGATGTATCCGATCAATCCATGGGGATAAGAGTAGTCACGTACGCCATGTAAACACATGCAACAGTGCAGAGCTAATGCACGAACACTGCGTCATGTCTCCAAGCCCAGGGTGCCTGAGCGCACTGCACTCCATGCATTGCGTACCTCACCACCAGGACTATGCCCAAAAGGCTGGACGTGATGGACAAATGACTCTGTACACCAAAGACTGCCCTTTAGACTGCCCTTTGAAGTTGTGGTATGGCAGTGACCCGGCACCAACAATGGGATCCCCGCGGCTGACGTGGGACCCTCATTCCCCTCAAGGTTCACAGCCATGAGCAACAGGACATCTGGCGTTCTGTGCACTGCTCACCCCACCAAAACAGATGAGCAAGTGGTGCTGCCTGCGCAGGGCTGAACAAAGTGAGTGGCCCCAACTCCGAGGAGGAGGCGCTAGACGCTAGCAGGTGGTCCGCAAGGATGATGCCCGCCACGTACCTGGGAGGCCAATCCAGCCCGGTATTACCAGTCAGCCAAGGACTGGTGTTCTGTAACAGCAATAGCAACGGGAAGGTCTACCAGCACAGAATCAGTCGTCTCCTGGCACAACCCCATTGGAACACAGGCCTCCCTGCCCCCCATAGTGGGGGGCCGGACCGCCTGGCACTAATGACACCCTGCTCGTCATATCATCGAGGAAAGAGGCACTCCAGACTGGGGAACATTGCTGAGGAAGGGGTGAGTGGTGTCCTGTCACCCCCATCAACAGCACATGGGACAACGTGGACGCCTGGCCATTTGTGTCTCGCTGCTGCACACATCAAAGGACTATGCCGATGTGGCCCCTGGTACTTGCCAGGTGCGGCTTTGCCGGCCGTGAACTGTACCATTAATGGGCCTGGATTTGGGGAAGTGGCTCCTGAACGGACACTGATGGAAGACGAACTGGTCTCCTGCGGTCAGGCAATTGCTTAAAGAGGACTCTGTAATTCATGTGTGTTCTGATGCTGTGAACCTGCCTAGTGGGCAGAGGCTTGAAGTGGTCTAAGTAAAGAACAATAAGGTGAAGCTGTGGTCCTGCAGTTGCAGGGTGTGCACGTAGTACCGGCCACCGCCTTTGGCGTCTTCTTGGGAGTTACAATTCCGACCCCCAGGTTAATAAAGGGTTTTAAAGTGTGGGGGGACTACATCCACTTCACCCGTAACTCACTGGTCACGATTGTCACCCGCCGAGTATGCTTAGAATTAGTTAGTAGGGGTTAGGTTTGTAACTAGTATGTGTTAGGTCTGTAACTGTTTGAGCAAGCTAAGTATGTGGCGGTGGCATATCTTATTATTTGCCTACCCCACAAGTCCTAAACTGACAAGCATTCTATTGTTTTGTAACTGGTGTGAGGTTGGTATGTCTCAGCACTGTTTGTGTGTTTATTATGAAAAAGGAGGAGTGTTAGGTGGGACCCTCCTGTGTGCGTTGCCCCTTTAAGGGGATGTGTTTTCCTCACGTGTATGGCCCCTTTAAGATGGGCCATGACTGTGTCATGGGCCAAGCTAATAAAAGGAGCCCCTGCAGGCACATGATACAGAACGGCTGCAGACTCCCAAAGAGGAACGACTGAGTCTGTGTCTCATTAATGATGTAGGCCGCAGGCCTACACGTGGAGGCACAGGCCTGCATGCCCTGATGCCATGGGACCCGCATACCAGGATGGTGGCCGAAGTCCGCACGGTCACGGGCCTGGCAGGCTGTGCCCCACCCCAATGGCGTTGATGTCCATACTGCCTAGGGGCCTGCCGGATGTCCAGGGCAGGCACCAACCCCCACACACAGTGGGCCTGTGATGTGCTCAAAGGAAGAGCACCCAGGGGCACCTGCCGGATGTCCATGGCAGGCGACCCGCAACAACCAGTGTCTTTAATTTACCTTGGCATGCAGCGTTATTCTTCTCGCTGCCTCCCAGGCCATATAATGTGTTGGGGGTTTCTCTGTGACCCATATAGCGATCCCCGCCAGCCCCCAACCCCACAAACTGAGCCGCACACGTCTGTTCAGTTCGGGCTCCCCGGTCGCACTCTAGCGGCCGGAACACCCCCTTTATTTATAATGCACGCGGCAGCGTGCAACGTCACGCCGCCGCGTGCCCTTACTTTAAGAGGGCATCACCACACTCCTCCTTTTCATGAGGACAAACACATGTGCATCAACAGTTCCAAACAACAACAACAACACATCAAACAGTGCAAATAACCAAAACATCCCACAGCACCCCTTTATTCACAGCCGCCCTGGATCCCCTTGACAACTACACACGGCACCAGGGCCATTCAGGAGACTTGTCCCAGCACGTAGTCGGTGAGGCGGGCGGGTGTCCCTCACCGTCCGCTGGGGGTACCTCCCGCCGGCCTCTGGCACGGGTGATCCTTCCGGCAGCAATCCCCGGGCTGGGGATAGGGGAGGAGGGAAAGCACCTCCACCCTCATCGGGTACTTCCATACTTTCTTGTTCCTAAGGTGGATCAGTTCTTGTGTCCCCTAATCTCTTAAAGAAGCTCACGTTCCTGGTGACTTCCGATCTCCCGTCCGAGGCCGTCACCATGGACCCCTTGACGGCCACCACGTCCAGCGGTTCCGGTTCATACGGGAGTGATCGCTTCTCGTGGGGGTGCCTATTTAGTATGAGCACCTCATCCCCAGGTTCTAGGCATTGTGGGCGGAGCCATCTCCTCGCATTCTCCTGCTCCGTCCGCAGCCTTTGATCGAGATCCACCTGCTGGTCGTCGATCACTCAAGGCTCCTTCTCGCCCACCTCGGGCAGCAGCCCTCGAGGGCACCTTACTGGCATACGCTACTGTACGAACGCTCTCATCCAGGCCAATTTGCATCAGTACGGCCCCCAGTACAAATGGGCTTGCATCCACAATGATCTCCGACCGGAGTGTTGGGTTGAAGAAAGCCATAGTGTCTTTGACCGTGAGGGTGCTTTTGATGTCCTCAAACGCCACCTGCTCAGGAGGGCCCCAGTGCCATGCTGTTTCTTTTTTTGTGAGGACCCTCAAATGCTCTGACCTGGATGCTAAGTTCTGGATGAACCGACCACAGTATGTCACCATCCCAAGAAAACTCCTCACCTCCGATACATTCTCGGGTGGTCGGGCCTCTTTGATGTCTTTTACTTTCCTTGGATCTGGTGACACACCCCCCTCCTTAAACACAAATCCAAAGAACTCGATCGTTGGACGCAGAAACTCACACTTTTCCCTGTGGAGCGTCAGGCCCAGCGACTGCAGTCTCTCGAAAGTCCTGGCCAGCTTGCATAAGTGGTCAACCTCCGTCTTGGCGAACACCAGGATGTCGTCACTGATGTTTAGGACTCCATCAAGGTCCGCCAGGGCACCCCTGATGAGGTTTTGAAACACCTCAGCTGCTGATAATACACCGAAACGGAGTCTCTTGTATCTGTACAGGCCTCTGTGTGTTGTGAAGGTCTTATATACCTTGACTCCGGATGCAGGACGACCTGGTGGTAACCGGCCCCGAGGTCTAACTTTGAGAAGAAGCGAGCCCCTTGCAATTCCGCAATGATGTCGTCGATGGTTGGCGTCAAATGTCTTTCTCTCTTGATGGCCTTGTTGGGTAGCCTCATGTCGACGCATATCCTTACAGAGTCAGGCTGTTTCGGTTTTCTCACCACCACTATCGGTGATACCCATGGTGTGGGACCCTCAACCTTCTCAATAATGTCTAAATTCACCAGATTGTCCAGCTCCTTGTCTACTTGTTCCCTGAGATGGAGGGTACCCTCCGATGTTTCAAAACTACGGGCTGCACAGACTTCTCTATGTGCAGCCTCACTGGGTCACCGGCCATTTGACCGATTCCTTGGAATAGGGCAGAGTATTTGTCCAATAGGTCATGGATGTCCTCCAGATAGACAGAGTAAGCAAAGCTTACAATACCTAGGGCCTCTGCCGCAGCACAGCTCAGTAGTGTATTCGCGCTCACCGGTGTCACATAGAATCTTGCTGTGATTTTTGATCCATCATGTTCCACCCTTGCCACGAATGCGCCATCCAACGGGATCGGTTCTGACCCTCCGAAGGTGAAGATGCAGGCTCTCGGGCTGACCAGTTTTGGTGGTGTGACCATCGCATCGTAGTGTCCACGGGCCATCACGTTGACCGATGCCCCTGTGTCAACGAGCACCGGGACAGGCGACTGGTTCACGCCCACCACACACCTCGTTTGTCGTCTGTTTTTCGACTTTAGAGCCACTACACTTGACACGAAGAAGATATTCTCCTCCTCCTCTTCTTCCTCTTCCTCCTCCGCTTGGGCACCTTCGCCTCCCTGGTCTACCTGTGCCACGTTAGGTGGGCGGGCTTGATGCAGGAATCCTGATCGACCTGGGCCCCTGTGCACCATTACAGGCAGGGATGTCTTGCACCCACGAGCATAGTGGTCAGCAAGGCCACACCGTCCACAGGCCCTTCCCGCCGCAGGGCACTCGGCGGGGTGTGGCAGGTCATAGCCACACTTTTGACAGGATTCACCAGCTTTCCCGCCCCTGTCACGGATGCCGGTACCTGGCCTCCTGGCACCTCGGCCACCACGCCCCACCGCACACACCTCTTCCGTCTTCACTGTGCGTGTCCCAGCCTCCATCCTGGATGCCCTCACCTCTGAAACTTCATGGCAGCGTCCCAGTTCAAGGATGCGAGCAAGGGTGGTGCCCGTTCCCTCAGAACCTGTCACCTCAGTTTTCGTGATGAACAGGCCTGTATTAGGAGTGTTGTAATCATATCATCCAGTTCACCCCACGCTTACGCCAAAGAGAGGCGTTTGAGACGACCATAAAAAGTGTCTGGCGTCGTCTTCCTTCTGTCGGGCCGACAGCATCACAAACCTCTCATAGTCTGCGTTGGTGAGTGGTAGGAAGTGATTGTGGAGGCTGTTTTGGCAGCCCCATACGGGGCATCAGTGGTCTGAAGTGACTCAAAGATCTCCTGCACAGCAGGCTCGGCAACGTACAGCAGCGTTGCCAGCTTACTGTCATCGTTCGTCGCCATGGTGGCCCTGAGATACATGTCCAACCGGTCCACCCATCATTTCCACCTGGGCCCAATGCTGGATGAGGGGGCCCGAGACATCAAATTCTGGGATTGGCTGGAGCGCCGCAGGGGCCTTCATCTGCGCCAGGACTTGGGGTACTGGCTGCACTGGCTGTGCAACGGGTTGAACCTGAGGTTGGGGCTGGACTTGAGGTTGCTGTTGGTCTGCAGGCTGCCCACTGCCCTGGTCACCAGACGCACTCATGGGTTAGAGCACACAGGCACCCCCAGAGTGAACTGGGGGCCGCAACTCACCCAGCCAGCACAGGCCTAAAGGGGGGGCCGTGGAGTGCACCAGTCCAGACACACAAAGAAAGTCAATTGTCCAGACCTGATGATGATGATGATGATGAGTAGCAGATGTTGCAGGCCACAGGATTCGCCAGTCCCAAAATATGCCTTTGCACACAGCAGCTGGGCATGATGATGAAGGAGATAATGAAGATGAAGACCCTCAGCTGCAGGATGGCATGGAGGATTTGCAATCCAGCATAGATGTCCCAAAAATTGAGCAAGGGAGGTGTAGGGGTTAAGCAGGCCTCAGCACCCTTCCCCCCCCTTTCACTCGACGTAGCTCGCACAAAAATAAAATAAAATCAAAAATGTGGGCATGTGTGGGCAGATATAGCTGCCCGCTATTAAGATTTCCAAAAATTAGGCATGGATGCCCCACACGGGCTCTACCGGAGCACCGTGAGTATCCCCTGCCAGGATTCCAAAATGGCCGCTCGCCGCATGGCGCCTACCCAGCCCACGGCATGGAACGAATAATCGCTGTCATCCGCTCCGCATCAAAAAGTATGTTAAGCCTCACTGCTGGGCCCGGGCAACGTACCGACCTCGTCACCACTGTTGGGGGTCTCTCTGTGACCCATATAGCGATCCCTGTGAGCCCCCAACCCCACAGACTGAGCCGCACACGTCTGTTCAGTTCGGTCTCACCGGTTCCACTCTCGCGGCCAGGAACTCCCCCTTTATTTATAAAGCATGTGGCGGCGTGCAACGTCACGCTGCCGCGTGCGCTTCCCTTAAGGGTGCAGCACCACATAATGCACCCCAAGACATCCCACCACTTCTTATCCTAATTTACCCGTATGCCTTTCACGCCTTTAATGAGGCCTGCATGCATCCCATGCCCTTTAATGCACCATGATGCCTTCTAAATTCTCTGTCTTTCTATGCACAGTCCAGACGTTTATGACTTTCAAAGTGCGCTTCTATGCCTTTCTTTGCAATGGAAAGTGGTCATGTACAGTGAACCTCTGGCATTTTGGTAGTCTTTTAACATCGAAACTGCCCAAAGCGCTACAAGGCCTTAACATTGGCAGATGGGCGCTATACAAATGACACCCAACAATAACAAACCCATTTGTGAACTCAGCCAGATGTCGACACATACATTAATAAATACACGATTGCATGCATCCCAGCTCAAGGGGGGCAGGAGGCACTCACAGATTTGTTGCATGTTACCCCTCCTGTTAGCATGGTAGCTCCCAGGATTTGTGTAATGCTCACATGGTGCTAACCATGTGACCAAACCAATAAAAGGGATGAGCCATTTCCGGCTCGTCAGTCGATTCAAAGCTGATTCCTGCATCGTGGTTTGTAGGCAGCATGCAGAGTGCCTACCCTACGTGTCACGGCATCCGGACGGTGCTCCTGCTTGGCAACACCGTCCCCCAGTGATTATTCTGCCATGTGATCATGGCCTGTCCAGCAGCCTCGGCCTGGGTGCCCCCATAGCCGAGGTTAGCTGGGTTCCCCCAGCCATGGTCTTATACTCCAATGATCCAGAGTATGCAGGGGGCCCCCTCCGGTCCTTATACTGCATGGATGCAGTTTATGGTGCATGTCGGTTGGACCCGGCATAATTGAAGAGGCCTGCTGCAGTGAACCGGGAGCAGGACAAAACAATGGCGTCGAGGATGGTGGTCTGGGCCTTGCACAGTAACGTGCAGGCTGCTGGAAGCTTAATCAGACCCTCCAGTTTATAGCGATTTTGCGATCCCGCAAAATGCCATTTTAGCGCAAAAACTACAGTTTTTGCAAAAACGCACACAACAATGCCTGTTTTTGCAACTAAAACATTTTAAAAAAATAAAATCAAGGGGCCAGTTTCTCAAATTTTTTTTTTTTGACTCAAAAAAGGAAATGCGCAAGCACATCTCATCACTTGAGGAAAAAAAAAAAGAGCAGTCCGATCCACAAAGGACATCTGAATGGACGCTTCTTATATGCGCCCATTCAGATGTCATTTTTCACCCCTTTGTGCAAATCAGAGGGCATTTCTGCGCATTTAAAAGCGCATCGCAAATTGACAATCAAGAGGCGCTTTTAAATGTGCAGAAATTGTAGGCCACATTATGCACCCACTTTAAATACGTGCAGAGGTCTAGAGGGGGTAGGGCCTGAGCGGTTTAGGCCCACACAAAATCTGTAAATGCCTTCTCAGCAGCACTGTGTGCCATTTACAGATGTTAATGTCACTGCAGTGGGCCCAACTACATTAGCTTCAGGCCCCACTTGTTAGACAATCATGGCTACGCCTCTGAATACTGCACGAGGTGTGCCACTGCTTTACAGGGTCTTTACTGACGTTACTGAAAACATTATTTTTTAAGTGTGACAGATGCTGTCTCACTTGCATTTCTGTTCCCCAAATGGGATAGCATTATTTTTTTGGTTGCATTTTACATTGGCAGGACCCTGTAAGCGATATTCAATCAACACTACAGCTAAGCCAATGCCTAGTCTGGGATGCTGAGGAAAACCATTATTGATGTATTTTTATATCCAGTTCAGTACACTGGATGACAACCCTTGTATAACCCCACTGAGCCAAGAAGTAGGTTTGTTTTACAAATTAAAAGGTTTATTTGAAAATTTAAACAATATATATATATATCACACTTCTATAAATAAATTGATAATGGATATTACACTTGTGAAAATGAGCAGTGGTCAGCAAGAGTTAACTTATGAATAGGAACAGAAGAATAAGGTGGGAAAGAATGCTTTATATGGTTCAAGGAAACGCAAGGTGGAATAAAATGCAGTACAGAAATAACTTGTTATGATTTTAGCAAAAGGTAATATGATCACTTTTTCTTTTGACAATTCACTCCCCCCTATGCAATACAAGAAATGGAAGGAGAGCACACAGTCTTCAAGAATCCCAAGAATCACACTTTATAATGCAATACACAGTTCCAGTTCTCCCAGCAAGCTTAGGGAAAACAGGGATGAGTTTTAGACACAGGTGAATTACTTTAATGTGGTTTGCAAGGAAGTGAAAAGGTGCTAAAATTGCTTATAATTCCCTCTAGAGGTTCAGGGTAGGTGATGGCTACTATATATTAGTTCAGGCTCACTTTAACAATACTCTATGAATGATTAGCAGATTGCAAACAAATTTTAGCAAAGAGAAGCAAAAAGCTGCTGATTTCTACAGATGAAGAAATCGGGCCAAATCGTAAATCGCGGTAAATTTCGCGAGTGCGTGTCTCGCGATTACAGGAAGAGTATAGTAAGCTTTCAGATGAAAGTTTGTTCCTAGCTCATACGGTTCAAGAGATACGGACGATTTAATAAAGGTAGATTTTCGGATTTAAAGGATTTAAAGTAAAACTCAAAAGGACAGGTGACAGCTTGCAGCTGCAGAATTGACAGGTGACAGTTGTGCAGCTTTAAAAATGACAAATGACACGATTTCTAGGAGGCAGTTCTACTTAGGTTAAGATAGTTTGGATTAGATTATTTTAACTAAGAGATTGGTTCTGCACAGTTCTGCTACGTACTCACAATATCAATTTGAAATAGGCCTCGTCACGGTCTGGTCAGGTTGGACGGGACTTCCGGCGGGTGGTTCTGAAGTCCCGGCTATCTGGGTCAGCTCTGCTCTCTTGGTCTGTCAAGCACCATATCTGCTCACAACGGTCTGGTTTGTGGTTCTCTCGGGTTCCGGATACAGCACTGCTTTCTGGATACTGCTACAGGTTCTTGCAAAATTCAAACAGCTCGCCCGGCTGTTGAATAGTTTGGTTGGTTTTGAGGCCTGCTGAAGAGGATTCAGCTGGTGGATTCAGGCACCTCTGCTACAAATTCTGGAGTTAATTTCTGCTACAGGTTCTGGAGATTGATGGATTTGAAGTCTGGATCTCTGGATGTGAAGTCGTCGGTCAGCATGCTCCGCAGCAAATGGAATTGAATGTCCCTACCTGTCCCAGCAGTCTCTTTTTGTGTTTTTAAAAAGTGGGTGGAGAGGCTAGCATCCCTAAACCTGCCCCTCTCTTCATTTGATAGGTCAATAGATTATTTGGTCCCTGATTTGGGAAGGGATAGTGTCAGAATGATGTAATTTTTATGACCTGCAGAAATGACACTCCCCTGGTCAATGTGCACCAAATCTATTCCTGATCCAAATACACATTTCCCAGGTACACAGTTGTTTGACATCACATACACACATCATGTATTACTAAAGATAGTCCCTGTCCCGACTCTAGCGTTTCTAGGAGCTTGCATTCAAAAATGGCAACTTATTTTCGATTTTAGTGGGTTTTGCAACATTGGTTTTTCATCAAAAATTATACAAAGCTACATTTCCCTTCCACATATATCCCAGTAACCTTCCATGTCTCTAGCTTAAACACATTGTCTACAATAATCATAATTAGTGGGGTTTTGCCCCAGAACATGGTACAAATTGGAGTTTGGACTCAAATCGTGAGGGCATTTTTCAAACTAAGACTCTCAAAGTTGTACATTCCTGTCATTTGGTTACAATAAATTATCACTGTTTCTATAAAATATATATTTGTTGCAATTCAACTCCCCCAAAGTGTTTGGGTCCGCCTCCAGGCTGGCAGAGGGCTGTTGACAGGAAACACTCAAAATTAACATACCCCATTCAACAGAAAGAGCCTTTTGTGTGGGCTCCAGCAGGCTGCCTGGAAGTCTCTCCTCAATCAGTCAACAGGGTCATGTGATATCCTGCCTTCTAGTGTGGAATCTCTGAGGTGTTAAGGTTTCCCAGCCTCTTGGCCTCTGGGAACAGCAGGTGGCTAGATTTTCAATTAACTAACAAGCTTTGAAGTTCCTGCCCCTCTTGAAACTCCTAAATACAGTTCCCTGTCAGAGTTTAGACCGCTAGCGCCACCTTGGGGAATTTTTCGGTACTGCATCCATTTTTGAGTTGTCTTGAATTACTGCATTTCAATAGAGTGGTCTTTTGCTTGATAGTATAGAACCCTTGCTTAACATTGTTTTGATGGCATCCTCACAGTAGAGGGTGATGTGGAACCCCCCACAAGAAGGTTATATCTTTGGAGTGGTCTCGTGCCAACTGCGCAGTTCTCCTATTCTGGCGTGAATGTGGGTGGCGATAGCTCATCCCCACATCTACCCAGTCTATTGATTCAACATGGGTCAAAACCCTTGACAACCCTTAAGGGCCGGTCACTGTGAAATGCATGGGGAGCCGGTAGACCATTGTCGGTAGAGCATTTCCAACACAAACGTATTAAAGGCGGCTTGCCAGCGCATCATTTGCCCTACAGATCAGCCCTTTGGAAATGCGCAGGTCACCTTTTGAGATTAAGGTGGTCTGCTCATTTCCAAAAATGGGTTATCTAAAAACAGCACATCCTCTGCTCTATTTTTAGATGCCCCATTTTTTTAGGCCAAAATCTACAGTTTTCTTCAAAAATTATAAAACGTTCACAATATGTGAGAGAAAGGAGTGGGAGGGAGAGTAATGGGTGACCTGTGGCGTGGTAGCCAAGTGATCAAAGGGAGAGCAGAGGGGGAAGCAGTGGGCAAGAGAGCAGAGCGAAAGCAGTGGGGCGGTGGGCCAGAAATCAGAGAGCAGAGGTACAGAAAGTGGAGGGAATGTGGGCTCTGGGGTAGTAGTGGGCCAAAAGCAGTGAGGGGTTGGCCGGTAAGGGGCAGTAAGCTGCAGATTGGTAGAAAGGGTGAGGGAAGAGTGTGATAGAATGGGAGAAAGGATGAAAGAGGCAGAAGTAGCATGCAAGAATGGAGGACTGTATACTGAGGGAGGAATTGGGGAGTGGACGCTGTGAGTTGGGAGTATGATTTGGAGTTTGGCAGGGACTAGAGAGCGCAAATTGTGACTTGCCAGTGTGACAGAGCATGAGTATGTGTATGACTGAGCATGAGATTCAAAAATATAAGTTGTGATGGGGAATTTGTGAGACATGCCGGGTGTGTTGGGTGAGAGAGGTGTGGGTGTTTGCGGGATTGGGGAACATAGAAGGGGAATATTTTCAGTATTGCAACTGATAATGATTAATAATGTTAATAATATTAAATAGGCATGCACATTAAACCAAAAAACATATCCAAAACAAACACTGTTCTGCCAAGCCAGAGACATTGAGGACTCGATTTGATACAAAAGATACATATAATGACACCCTGGCTCTCTTGTAGCCTTGCAAACCGTCTCTTTTCTGCAATGTACCAATCATGTACCCTCCAGTCAATAAAAATTGTGCTGCAAAAATGCAGCCATAAATAAAGGCTTGTGCCACAAAATTTGCCATTTCATGGCGCAAAATCCTGGAGGGTCTGCTTAATGTTTTTGTTTTGTTTGGATTATGGTCGCGTGAGGGCGAGAAGTGGCGAGGCGTAATCACCCACATGTGTGGATGGAGGGGGCGCCAGCCGTTGGAGCTGTGGGTGGTCCAGGGCCCGTGCTTAGCTAAAGTACGGGCTTCCGGGGGCCCGCATGGTGGAGAAGCGGCGGAGTCGGCTGCGGACGAAAAGAAGAGTCACGATCAGCCGGTCTTCACGTGCCCGCTCCGAAGGGAATAAAGAAAGAACAGCTGAGACCTCGTGTGTGGAGGAGGCAGCGCCACAAAGGAACAAACAGCAGCAGAGGCGGTCTCGGCTGCGATGTAAGGAGGTGTGGCCGCAGGTCCATGAGTCCAGCCACAGTGAAACTGCTAAGTGCTGTGGCCTGTCTTACTGCTGGGTGTCCCCAGGGAGAGGAAGTGGCATCCGCCGCGCTGGGGAGGAGTGTGCAGCCTGCCGGAGCCCCAAACATCCCGGGACTGGACAGCGAGAGGACAAAGAAATGGAGTGTCGGGGCCCGCGGTAACCCCGAATAGAAGGGGTGTGGCCCATTCAGACCCAGGCCCGCCGTGGTGAGAAGAACAAAGACACCATGAGTCCTGCGGCAGGCCCGTAAGGAGGGGGCCAGGCCTATTATCACTCGGGCCTGCAGCGGTGAAGGATAGGAGCGCTGCTAAGCCGGCTCTGGTGGGAGACAGGTGAACAGAACCCCTCACAGCACGCAACAGGGAGGGGCACAGGGACAGGCCCCCAGGGCCCATCAGACACCCCGGAGAGGGGGTAGACAGAAAAAGAAAAATGCAAGTTGCCCTCATAACATGCCGGGCCACTGGAGGTGAAATGGGCATGCTCTCGGTCGGAGCCTTGCAAAAGAGGGCTCCTAGTGTGATCCTGGGCCCAGCAGCAGTGATGTCCAGCTTCAAAGCAAAAGATGGGGGAGGGGAAGGAAAAGAACACAGCTGTGTCGGCAGCTCCGGTACAATGGAAGGGGGTGTTGGGTGCAGTCTCCAGGTAGAAGTAACATTGTGCAAATGCATAGTGAAGAAGGTGCAGGGCTGCCCATGCTCACCATGCCAGTGTGCCAAGCGTGTGGTCGCCACCTTAGAGCCAGGTGGTGCAGTGACCCCCAAGAGGAGGAGGAGGAGGAGGAAGAAGGAGTGGAGGAGGGTTGCAACTCTCGCGAGTGCTTATGAACCCTATGCCAGTAGTGGTGTCCTACATCAGCACCTGGGCGAAGAGGAGAAGTGACATGAGTGGCCCGTCGGCCAACACCATCACCCGGCCATCGTGATGCCACAGTCTTATTGCCACCATCTAGAGACTAGGCAGAGGTGACCCCTGGAAACCCCAGGTGCGGTTTTGCCAGCCCTGAACTATGAGCTGGCCCGTCATTGTGCCACCAGCATCCTGCCACGGTCTTTGCCCCACCAGCTAAGGACTAGGCCGAACAGATCCTAATGAAAGTCAGACTGGTATCCTGAGGACCTGCAAGTGCTCATTGTGGACCCAGTAGTCATAAACATCAAGGCTGGGAGCCCGCAGACCCTGGATATGCTTAAAATGGTCCAGCCAAATTATTGTGTGAAGCTGTGCTCCTGCGGTTGTAGGTTTTGTAGCGAAGGGTACCAGGTGCGAGCGATGGTGTGGTGCAAGGTTCACTCACCCAGGTTAATAAGGGTGTGCTTGCATGTGGAGTGTTGAATGTGTCACCTGTAGCTCACCAACCCTGTGTCACCCTGGGCCCTTAATTTATTCAGCCACAATGGTCAAAATCGTTACATTTAGACTTGCCTCGGGACTTCCATGTGAAGGCCTTGCCCCCATACCTGAAATAAGCACACGGATGCAGATCTTCCTGTCACGGGCTCCCGGCACGCACAACTCGTGTCGCGGGATCGCTCCCTTTATTTATACGAATACGCGACAGCAATATGTTGCCGTCACGCCACGTGACTTTATCACATTCCTCCTTTTTCATAACAATTGAAAAGTACAACTTTTCATAATCCAGTCAGTGCTAACACGCTTTTCCTTCCACAGATGGACATTTAATGAAATATAGGTTGCATTGACAACATTGCTAGAGTTTGGTATGTGGAATCTGAAGTATAGTTATGTGCACTAATGTTTTATTTCCACAGGTGGGACTTTTGTAATGCAGATGTATTAAGACCTTATTTAATGCTAAAGTTTAGAGTGCTAAGTGTCAAACAAAGTTTTTTGTTTGGTTGTTTGGTTTAGAAACCATTCAGAGTTTCATGATGATACAGCAAAGACTATAGTAGAGTCATTGATGTTGGTATGATGCTGGTGTGAATGAAGTGTGGTTTTCCCTAATAGGAGCTGTATTGTATTTAGGAATACTTTCAACATGGGCAATTTAGGGGTAATGGTGTCACAAGAAGTGAAGTATTTACCCGGGTATCTGGGATACTCAGTCTAGTTGGAGGTGGTGTGTATTTAGGTACATACCGGTTTGCATTGTTGGGTGTGAGGGAGATGTGTGTGTGTTCTTTTGTGGGACGATGAAGTCAAGTTTAGCCTTTTCCTCACTTGGTAGAAAGAGGAAGGGGCATTGATTGTAATTGTGTCCCACGGCTGTGTGGACTATTTTGGAATATGTAATGAGACTAGCAGAATGTTCTCAGTTAGGAGTGATGAGGCAAGTGCATTGAACGTGGGGTTGTTTGTGTGCGTGTTGTTATTAGCCATTATGGTTAAGTTATCTACTTGTGTTTTTATGTCCCTAAGGAAGGGAGATATGTAGGGATTTGGTATTATCCTGCATCCTAATGGAACCTTTGGTCAGTGTATTGATTGACAATGGAGTGTTAAGGGTTAGAATGTTTATGTGTGACTGGGGTTCTATGTGGTCAGTTGGGAGATGTAAGCCTACGTGGGAGGATGCAGGTGTATGTTGCCCTGAACCCAGATGTACCTGACATTACATGACTATCATAATGTAGTGGAACTAAATAAAGAAGTTACTTGAACTTCACCTGAGGTCATGGTCATCTGTGGGGAACAAGGAGTTCTACATAAGCCTCTTCCGAAGTGTCCCTGGGCCAACCAGTGGGCTGACCAGCTTACGCAGGACGTTTGCTTTGTCACCGCGGCGGTTTCGAGGAAGCCCTCAAAACTTGGTATACTGCTTGCTCTGTGTCCACAGCACCCTTACATCGAATTTCGTACACTTGGCATTCCCAGGTCTGAAGTGAGACGAGTGCGCCCGGACCAGAGTAAACGCTTTGGCAACGACCTGTGCAAGTTCGCTGCACTTGTGACCACCTTGACCCTGAAGCCTGCTACCGCGGAAACTACACAGTGTCGAGACGTCCGGATCGTCGCATTCAAACCTGCCAGCGAAGTGGACTGTATTGATGAAGTCTGGGTTTGCCTGCGTCAGGGACCGGGGGGTAGTCCATACCCCAACCGGTGCCCCCGTGCGCAGGAGCCCATTTTTACGCACAAAGTGGCCCCCGAGGGCCCCTTTCCTTTCCACAGCTATTGCAAAATAGCGACTCCATCCTGCACTCTCAACCTGTCTCTGCCCTCCAGTGGAGGGCCTGCTTGAATAGGAGGGACGTGTTCTTCATCAACCGTATCCACCTTCCTGAGCTGCTAGTGACCCTTGAAGAGAACCTATTTTGTCCATTGGCACATGCGTGTGCATGTACTATTGAGCATAAGGCTCCTCTCTTCATAGGGCTTGGAATGCCTCTTAGTTAGGTGTATTCTTGATGTGGAACTGGGTCTAAAGATTACTTGCACTGCCTGTTTTCCTCCCCATCTAGGTGGTCTACATATTTCGTGCTTCTTAATCTGTTAGACCCCTCTGGTCTTGTATATATATATTGTGTCGATTGTGATGTGTTGGTTTACTTTAGTATTATTGTGATTCTTTGCTATGGTTGATATTACAAAGGCCTTGTAATAAATGTGTCTATTTTTTAATATAAGAACTGTCTGGAGTAATTTGTAAGTGTTCTTGCTTTGTGTGCTCATTGAGGTCTTTCAGTCACCCTCATCCCTCTTGAGACTTAGTCTTGACCGCCTGCCATAGCTACCCTGATTGGTCTGGCTTGTCCAGAGGTTACCCTGTTCCAAGAAACTAGGCTGGCCTTCTGAACCTCTGCCCCTCCAGGTCAGAGTTCAGAAATCCAACTTAACAGCCTGCAAACCAGACCTTTAGTCGTAGTCTGGTCTTCATCTTTGCTGTTCCCTGATGGCCACAGTGTTCCAACTCCATTACCCTTCCCACCAGTGTTTGATGGATCACTAGCTGGTGTCCTCTCAGTATCAGTCATCCGTTGCCGACAGTTCATGCCTGACCCGCCACAGCTGTTCCAGATCCTGCTGCGTCTCTCGGCTCCTGTGGTTGGGATTGGATAGGATGGTCTTCCAATCACCGCTGATCATGGCAGTCCGTATCACCGGGAAACATTTGTCCTCTTTTGAGGCATCTGCCACTTCCTGAATGGTGAGAGCTACCGGCTTGGCGGATTCAACAGCTAGGCGAACATGATCCTCGACTACCGGTGCTGTGCCTTCTCATTCTCCTCTGCTTCTTAGGTTTTTTGCGAGAGGTAGTCAGCTGGGCTATGTGCTCTGGGTCTATATGTCAGCGCTACTCCGTACTCGATCAGGGCCAGCATCCATCCTTCAATCCTTGGGGGCGGCTTGGATGAGGATCCCGCCATAATGGGGAGTAGTGGTTTATGGTCAGTCAATGTAAATCCGAAAATACCACCTTCCCCATAGTATGGCCAGGGCTTCTCTCTCGATCTGGGAGTAGCTTTGTTCTGTGTTGGTGAGTGCCTTGCTGACATATGCAATTGGCCTCATCTGTTCTTGCGTATCCTGTTGCGACAAAACCGCTCTCAGCCCAGCCGGACTGGTGTCAACGATGATCTCGGACTCCTTCCTCCGGTCGAAAAACGCCATAGATTATTTCTGTGAGCGCTTTTTTTGATGGTATCGAAGTCCCCCTGCTCTTTGACGGACCATTCCCACACTTTGTCCTTTCGTGTCAGCATCCAGAGGGGCTCAGAGAGTGTCGCCAGATTTGGTATGAACCGAGCACAATATGTCTTCATCCCCAGGAAGCTCCTTTTCTGGTGGTTTTGCCTCCTGAATTGCCTTGATTTTCTGCGGGCTTTGGGAGATTACCTTCTCATGGAAAACAAATCCAAAGAATTCAATGCTGTCCTTCAGGAACTTGCGCTTCTCGCGATGTAAGGTGAGCGCAAGGCTTTGGATTCTTTTCTGAGTTTTCTTGAGAAGATCCATGTGTTCGGCTTCCGACGTGGCATAGACCAGAATGTCATCGCTGAGATTGATTACCCCTTTGAGACCTGCCAAGGCTCTGCATATGACATTCTCAAATACTTCAGCTGCGGATGAGACCCCAAACCTAAGTGCTTGTATTGGTAAAGCCCTTGGTGGGTTGTGAAGGTGGCAATGTAGCACAAGTCCGGGTGAAGTTCCAGCTGATGGTACCCAGACCACAGATCTAGCTTTGAAAATACCCTGGCCTCATGCAGTTCTCCTACCATGTCATCAAGAGTCGGTGTGATGTGTCGTTCACGCTTGACATATCAACGCAGATTTGTACTGAGCCGGGTTGCTTCGGTTTGATTGCCACAATGATGGGGGATACCCATGTGGTGGGACCCTCCACCATTTCTATGATGTCCAGGTCTACCAGGTTTTGAACTTCTTTTTTCACCTGTTGTCAGAGATGAAAGGGGATTTGACAGTGTTTTAGTACGGTCGGGCGTACTGTCTCATCTATGTGCAACTTGAGGGACTCGCCCTTCAATTTACCAACGCCATCAAATGCTGCCGCGAACCTCTTGAGAACCTCTTTGATGTCTTCGGCATTGATGCTGAGGGTGAAATGTACAATTCCGATGGCCTCTGCTGGTTCGCAGCTCAGTAGAGAGTGCGTGCTTATGTCTGTGACAGAGAACTTGGCTCGAATCTCCTTTCCTTTGTGGGCAACCCTGTTCACGAACATGCCTCTAAGAGGTATCGGCTGAGCACCACGAAATGTCCATGAGTGCTGGAGGCCCCGCCACTGCCTCGTAGTCGCAGTTCGCCAGCATGCACACTGATGCCTTGATGTCTACAAGTACAGGTGTCATTGTTGCATCCATGGCTACTTTGCACATGGGCTGCCTCCTCTTCCTCTTTAAAGAGTCTATACTTGAGGCGAAAAATATATTTTCTTCCTCCTCTTCCTCTTCCACCAGGTCTTCACTCGGTGTTCCTTGCTCCACAACCTGCCTTTGTCGTTGTGCGGTATCACTGGGTGTCCTGCTGGGCCCTCTGGGAATAGTTACTGGTGTGGGTGCTTTGCACATCCGGGCAAAGTGACCCGCCACTCTACAGCGTCCGCACAATCTCCCTTTTGCCGGGCATTCCCCCACCTGTGGAAGGACATAGCCACATTTGGGACATGGCAGCAGTGTCTCAGATCTCCTTACGGCCATTTGGTCTTGACAGATCAGCATTTTGCGGTCTCCGTATTGCGCATGCATCCTCCACTTTCAGCGAGCAAAGCGAAGCATCCATTTTAGTTGCGCGGCTCGCCGCCAGTTCATATGATCTTCCCATTTCTAAGATCCGGTCCAACGACAACCCAGGCTCACGCAGTACTTGTCTGCGCAGCTTCCCTGAAGCGCACCCTTTTATCAACTGGTTCCTCACCATACCCTCCTCATTCTCCGATGCACATGTACTTGCCAGGTGATTGAGCCTGCCATAAAATTGCTCCAGGGATTCCTCCTCCTTCTGTTTCTCACTGTACACAACAAACCTTTCATTTCATAGTCTTGATTGGCTAGTGGCAGGAAGTGTTCTCTGAGGCTGTCTTTGGCAGCTTGGTAGGAGTTGTCAATAGGAGTGAGGGACTTGAAAATGTGAACCTCCGACCCAGCGGAGTATATGAGGGTTGCAATTTTGGCTTTGTCCTCCGTTTTGCCAGTTGCCCTCAAATACATGTCCAAATTCTGGATCCAGAGCAGCCTTTTCGGTCCCAGCTTCGAGGGGTTGCCTGAAGTGTCGAATTCTGCCATTGGGGCCAGTGTTCCTTGTTGGCGTGGTGTCCTTCTTGCTTGCTGGGCCCTTGCCACACCCTGACCGGCTCCCTGGGGGTCCTCTTCATTGCTCATGGTAGCAAACTGCACAGACACCCTCTTTGTGGAAGAAGGCCACAATTTGCACATGTTGGCGCACTTCTCGGACTCCTGCCATTGTCGTGTTCACCTCCGGGTACGTCAGACCTCCTAGATGGCACTTCAGTATGGCTGAAAATATTTGTTGCTTGTAGACATGATGTACTGTTCAGTGGAAAAGGAGAAGAGAAAAAGAAAAAAAACTCTCCTTTTTTGTGTGTTTTTTGGTGTGAAAGGGCTCTTGTATCCATGTTGCAAGTTAGTGGCCCTTGTGGGCTCTAAGAATTTCCCTCACGGCGCACGAGCACTCCACATGTGGAGCTGCTGCTGTAGGGACTGAAAATGTCGGTTTTTGCTTCATCGCAAGGGTTACTGCCTGTCAGGTCCCTAGGAAAATAGTCACTACTTAACTGTTAGGCCCCTGGGGGAAAATACGTCACTTTATTTTCATGTCAGATCCCTGAGAGAATAGACATTATTTTATTTTCATATTTAATTATTTGTTATTCACAGTGAAGATTCATTGGAATGGTTTGGGGCTTAACTTTTGTCTTCGGAATACAGGTGGGAACCCAAGCCAAGATGGAGGGAAGGAACAGGAGTCGTTATTGGGTGAAAAAAAAATGGATTGTTTTGAACATTCTAAACTGCCTTTCACTGCCTTTCATTTGAGACATCTTGTTTGTAGGTCATGTTTTAATTTGCTCCTGAGGTTTAGGCCTAGCTATACAAGAAAAATCTTATTCTGGATCAGAAGAAAGCAGAAAAGCAGAAACCAAGACAGGATTCCTTCAGTGAAGAAGAAGTCACCGTTGGTAAAAGAAGAAGAATGGTAGTTCAGTTTGATCTGCAGTTGTTAAGCTAAGTACTTTTCACTAATTCCGTTTTTAATTTAAAGACAATCTTTGTTTTCAAAAAAGGAAACCATCGCGTAAGGAAGCTTGTTTCCATAGTTTGTATTGTGCTGACTGACTTCTTGTGCACGTGAGTGTGCGTGTAGCACTGAGAGATTTGTCTGGAGAATCTCTCTCATGTTTTGTTTGTTTACCTTGCCAGGCTTTTTCCCCGCGCTGCTCTGGAGATCACGAGGAAGATTAGCTGCGACGGCGTGATCAGCTGATCTCATCTGCTGTGAGAATCGCGCTACGTTTGACACAGCGACGCGTCCCCCTGAGGTGAGGCAAGGTGAGGCAAGGGAAGTACCGAGCGGATTCCCTTTCGTGGCAAGATAAGCTAGCACAATCTTTTGTTTTGGGACCACGGTGTAATTTGATTTTAATCTGTTCTAGCAAGCTCCTTCTAGAAGTAATTGACCTTGAAATCCGTTTGGAGCGCATTACGTGCGGTGATGTTGTGAACTGCAGGCTGCAGTGAAATAGTAAAAGCCCAACAAACTTTCATTTGCTATGGAAACAGTTTGTAAATGTTACATTTCTTGTTGTTAAAAAGAAAGACTATGTGGACACTTTAATTCAGTGCCTGTTAATTCATGGTATGCATTCTTAGGATGAATTCAACCAAGAGACATTTTGTTTGAATTTCTGTGACTAAAGCCAGAAGTCCTGTTTTCACTAAATTGACACTTGTAAGTGCTGGTGAAGATTCTTTCTGAGCTAAAATAAGAAACTCTCTTTTTGAACACTTTCTACCCAGTACTTGCAGTTATACCAATTGTGCATAAACCAAATAACTCATTCTGTTTGAGTCTGTTCACATGAGTCTAAGCAATAACTGCTTACTTGACCATCTCCAGTTGAGAATAAAAGGGTACACACTTTAATTCTAGGAATTTTAGATAAAATAAGAATTCCAGTATTTCGCGCAGCTATTGGAGAAAGTAGCTGGGAATAAAAAGAGTAATGAGCAAAACAAGTTAAAAACAAGAATAAGAATCCTCTAGGCAGTTGCAGAGGAGATTTCAGGTAATTATCCAATATAAAAAGAAGATATTTAATATTGTGTGAATATCTCGTCTATGCAGATACCGGAAGAAGATTGAGGATCTAGTGTCTGAGTTTTTATTTTCTCCACTTCCCCTTTCCCCATGGGGTGTTGCGGCCTTAGCTGTTTTTTAGATCAGCGGAGTGCGCAACATCTTTGTGGTACGGTGGGGCTCAGCAGCTCCTGTTTTGGATTGAAGACAGGTCATGACAGAATGAAAGGCCTAAGTAAATAACTTCGCCAAGTCTTGGGGAAATGATTAAGGAGTTGAGGGAAGAGTTGAGAGCGTCTCTTAATGAAGACGTTCTGTTAAATAAAAAGGTTGAAGAACTGAATATAAAGGTGACTCATATTCATGAGATTACTGAGGAGAAATTATTTGGAAGGGGAGTAGAGCTGAGTCAGGAACAACCCTCAATTTTGGAAAAAGGGTCTGAGGAGAGAACTGAGTCTGTGTTGGGAGCAGTAGGAGGTTTGAGATCTTTTATTATTTATTTATTATGCCAGTACCTCTGGCATCTCCAGATTGTTTTGCAGGAGAGGCAAGAAAGTTTCAAACATTTCTCACTCAATGTAAATTACATTTTTTAAGTAGACAGGAGGTGTTCTCCCCGATACCTCTTAGATAACTTTTATGTTATCTTTTTTTAAACCACTTTATTACACCATAACAAATTACAATACCAAACCACAACATACCATTATATACTGTATATACATGCACGTGTAATCTAAGGATTTGTATTTAATGACAGCGAGAAAGAAAAGAGAAAAGAAAAAAACATCCTCCCAGAGGAAAGGGGGAGGAGGAAGAGAAAGAGAAAAGGAAAATACATGCCATAATCCATGCAAAGGCCCATACCATGTAATGCAGATACAAAACTATATGACGGAAACATTTGTAATCAGTAATCCTCAAATAATACGCACTATATCTTAAACCAACCAAGTCACTAAACATATGTGTGAACTAGGAATCATTAACAAATAGATTAAAACAAGAGTATCTACTTATCTTCACCAAAGCCATCTCAAAACTGCATACAAGATCATGTCAAATCCGTGTTCAAGAATGCCTTCCAGATCTTATCAAAAGTGGGCCTTTTCTTTTGCACAGAATAGATCACATTCTCAATATTGCATGTACATCTCCTCCAACCAAACGTTTTTTGACAGATAAGCAGTAGATTTCCAGTTAAGCAGGATTAACTTCTTCGCCAACATGGTTCCTCTCAAAACTCATGTGGACTGATGATGGGTCAGAGAGTCCAATAGGGCGGATTCACCCAAGATTAGAGTTTCAAAATCAAAGTCTAGATTTTCCTTGAGCACTTTTTTCATTGTGATGGCAATCTTATTCCAGAAGAACTTCACCTTATGGCACTCCCATAGCATATGCTCCATTGTGCCACGAAAATTACCACAACCCCAACAGCTGTCCGATGTTGCCAAATTCCTCTCCTTCATTTTGGCTAGAGTCCAGAAAACTCTATTCAGAATCATGACTTGACGGGATCTTTCTCCTATATTCATGGACATTCTTTTGATATTCCCGCATAGATCACTCCATCTAGCTGGTGTCATTTTATGTTATCTTATCTTTATGGAGAAGCTGCAAGTTGGGCTAGACTGTAGGTTAAACAAAGAGATCCGGCATTGTATGACTTTAGGCTTTTTAAGGAAGAATTTAGTAAATGATTTGATAAACATCAGGTGTCCTTGCAGGTGGATGGAGAGTTTATTGAATTAAAACATGGTTAACCAGGATCTTGTAAGCTATATAACTCAGTTTAAAACTTTAGTGGTGGAAAGTCTCTGGCCTGAAGAGAAAAGAGCTTCCTTATTTTACTGAGGTTTGAGAGAGGAACTAAAGGACGCTTTATCGGTGGTCGTTAATAGAACAACTTCCTGTGAGGCTCTGATGGATTTGGTGGTGCAGTTAGATTTTTGCCAAAATGAGAGAAGATTGGAGCATAGGAGGGGTTTGTGAAAAAGTAAACCTAATCTAAGAATAGATAGACCCCTGCAGGAGTTTGTAAACAGGGATTTTAAGTCTAGAATTCAGAATTATCAGGATGGCTAAGAGGTCCTCTTTCTAAGGAAGAGAAAGAAAGGTGATGTGCTAATAATCTATGTCTTTATTGTGGAAGGAGCAGCCATTTTCTTGGAAACTGTTCTTTCACCCCGAAAAGAGTCCAAGCATCAGAAAGCAAGACACATCAAGTGGCCAACGCCCTTCAGGTGGCAGTACCACATATTACCATTAATGTATCCTTATTTTTTTTATAAGAAATTGGTTGGAAGTGGTGCAGTGGTTATTGATTCAGGGGCCACTGGGAATTTTATTAATTGGGGGGTGGCAAGGAGTTTAGGTAGTCCATTGGGGAAGAAGGTTTTGTTTGAGCAGGTTAGTTCTGTCGATGGGTCGTAATTAACCTCAGGAACAATTACACATGAGACATCACCTTTGTTGATGATTATAGCTGGAAATCACGGGGAGGAGTTGATTTTCAAGATCATTGATGCACCACAATTAAAGAATATCCTGGGTATGCGTTGGATCACACATCGTAATCCTTTGATTGATTGGGGAAGACGAGTAATTGAATTAAATTCACATTTTTGTAAGGAACACTGTTTTGAATCCCAGCCATTAGATTGTATTCAGATTCAAAAGGACTTGGTTGAAAAAAGGTAGGGGGAAGTTGGAGCTCTTTTGCATTCACACACTATAGGGGCTGTTCTGGGGGAGTTACCTGAGTGCTACAAGGAATTTAGTGATGTTTTTGACGAAGTGGAAGCTGGAGGTCTCCCTCCCCATAGGCCTTTTGACTGTAAGATTGAGCTGGAACCAGGTTCCAACTTACCTTGTAGCAGGGTTTATGCTCTCACTGAAAAGGAAAATGATTACTTAAAAGAGTATTTGTCTGAAAGCTTAGCTAAGGGATTCATTAGGCATTTGCAGTCCCCGCTAGTGTCTCCTTTGTACTTCGTACCAAAGGAGAAGAGCACTCTTAGGACCTGTATTGATTATCGGGATCTTAATAAGGTAACCATCAATAACCGTTATCCACTTCTTCTAATTTCAGTCATGCTAGATCAAATCCAGGGAGCAGACATCTTCTCCAAATCCGACCTTCGTGGGGTATATCACCTTGTTCGAGTTAAGGAAGGAGATGAATGGAAGACTGCATTTAAGACTAGGTATGGATTGTATGAATACTTAGTGATGCCTTTCAGCCTTTGCAAAGCCCCAGCATCGTTCCAGTTCTTTATTAATGAAGTCCTCCATGAATTCCTAGACATATTTGTTGTCGTCTACATTGATGACATTCTAATTTATTCCCAGACTTGGAACAAAATCAAGATCATGTTAAGCTAGTTCTCAAGAAATTAAGAGAGAACCATTTGTTTGCGAAATTGGAGAAGAGCCAGTTTAATACTACTACAGTGGAATTTCTTGGGTTTGTGATTGCTCCCAGAGCTCTAATCTAGCGATGGGAGCTGTGTTATCACAAAGACATGAGACCACTGGGCAATTGCATCGTGTTGCATATTTCTCAAAGAAAATTTCTTTGGTGGAAGTAAATTATACTATTATGAATCGAGAACTCTTGGCCATTAAGTCTGATTTTGAGGAATGGCGTCATTATCTGAAAGGTGCAAGACACACAGTGACAGGTTTGACAGACCATCGTAATCTTCTATTTTTGAAGTCGGAAAAAACATTAACATCTAGACATTTAAGATTGTCATTGTTCTGTGCTGACTATGATTTTGTGGTAACTTTTAAACCTGGAAGATTAAATGGGAAGGCAGACGCCTTATTTTATCAATTTCCTGGCTGCGAACAAGAGAAGGAGATTGATCAACAGCCTTTGATTCATTCTGAATGTTTCATTTTGGCTGGGATTTCTGAAGAAGCAGGTTTTTCGAAGGAGATACAGGATTTCAACACTCCCGAGCAGATGGATGAGTGGATGCGACAGGAACCGGTCAGGAGAATCAAGGATGGATTACCATATTGGGACACCAGGTTATATAAACCTTCAGAAAAGCTTTGTGAAAGAGTCTTAGTAGATTGCCATGAATCTAAGTTATCTGGGCATCCAGGGTTTAGGAAGACCTTAGAATTAGTCAGGAGAGACCTCTGGTGGGATACTATGAAAGTGGACATTTTGAATTTTGTTATGACTTGTGAAATCTGTGCTCGAGCCAAGTCTCAAATGTGTAAACCTTGTGGTCTGCTGGAGCCTCTTCCCATTCCACCACATCCCTGGCATACAATTTCCATGGACTTCATTGTAGATCTCCCCAGGGACCAAGGTTGTTCAGTAATCCTAGTGGTTGTGGATTTACTTATTAAGGAGGGACATTTCATCCCAATTAAAGGGGAGGTATCAGCAGAAAAGTTGGCACAAAGTGTCTCACAAGGTATAGTTCGGCTGCATGGATTACCTAGCCAGGTTATTTCCGGCAGGGGGTCTCAGTTTGTGTCAAAGTTCTGGTGGGCTTCCTGCAAGAGTTTGGGGGTTGAGGTAACGTTAACATCTGGTTATCATCCTGAGACCAATGGGTAGGTAGAACAGGTAAATCAGGAGTTGGAAAAATATTTAAGATGCTATTTACAAGCTTGGGACAGTTGGTTGGATCTCTGTTGGGTAGCTGGGTTTGCTTACAACAATTCCATGAAGGATTCAACTTTCATGTCCCTATTCTTCTGTAGTCGAGGTTTTCATCCTCGTTTTTTGAGAGAACAAGTTGATGAGGAAGTAGGTAGTCCTGCGGTGGAGATTAGGTTATAAACTATGAAGGATAATTTGGAGCGAGCAGTTAAAGCACTCCAAGTGAATAAGGCTAACTATAAAGAATTTGCTGATTCAAAGCGTAAGCCAAGTCCAGTTTTCCAAGTTGGGGATACGGTCTGGTTCTCCACTAAACATTTGAGAATGAAGGGTCGAAATAAGTTTAGCCCACGTTTTGTTGGGCCCTTTGATGTGGAAACTGTGATCAATCCTGTAGCTGTGAGATTAAAATTACCCATAATTCTTAAGGTACATCCTACTTTTCATGTTAGCCAATTAAAACTGCTCCTTGCTGGTAGAAGATTAGGTATTCCCCCCAGTCCAGGTTTGGTTGAGGAACAATCTGAAGTGTTTGAGGTCAGAGAGATTTTGGATTCTAGGAGGTGCAATGGGAGGTTACAGTATTTAATCGATTGGAAGGGTTTTGGTCCTGAATAGCGTTCCTGGGAAGTTGCTAGTGATGTTCATGCTCCTAAATTGGTTTCCAGGTTTCACAGAAAAATCCTTTCAAACCTGACCCTGGGGGAGGTCTTGTAGAGGGGGTACTGTCAGGTCCCTGGGAAAATAGTCACTACTTAACTGTTAGGTCCCTGGGAAAAAGACATCACTTTATTTTCATGTCAGATCCCTGGGAGAATAGACATTATTTTATTTTCATATTTAATGATTTGTTATTCTCAGTGAAGATTCATTGGAATGTTTGGGCCTTAACTTTTGTCTTCAGAATACAGGTGAAAACCTAAGCCAAGATGGAGCGAAGGAACAGGAGTCGTGATTGGTTGAAAGAAAAAAACAATGGATTGTTTCAAACATTCTAAACTGCCTTTCACTGCCTTTCATTTGAGATAGCTTGTTTGTAGGTCGTGTTTTAGTTTGCTCCTGAGTTTTAGGCCTAGGTATTCAAGAAAAATCCCATACTGGATAAGAAGAATGCAGAAATCAAGACAGGATTCCTTTAGTGAAGAAGAAGTCACTGTTGGGAAAAGAAGAAGATTGGTAGTTCAGTTTGATCTGCAGTTGTTAAGCTAAGTACTTTTCACTAATTCAGTTTTTAATTCAAAGATAATCTTTGTTTTCAAAAAAGGAAACTTGTTTGCATAGTTCGTATTGTGCTGACTGACTTCTTGTGCACGTGATTGTGGGTGTAGCACTGAGAGATTTGTTCGGATAATCTCTCTCATGTTTTGTTTGTTTACCTTGCCAGGCGTTTTTCCCCACACAGCTCCGGAGATCACGAAGGAGATTAGCTGTGATGGAGCGATCAGCTGATCTCATCTACTGCGAGAATCGGGCTACGTTTGACACAGCGACGCGTTCCTCTGAGATGAGGCAAGGGAAGTACCACAGGAATTCCCTTTCCTTGGCAAGGTAAACTAGCACGATCTTTCTTTTTGGGACTGCAGTGTAATTTGATTTTTTCTGTTCTACGAAGCGCAGTGACTGAGTTACAGCGTATTACTTCCTGCTAGAAGTAATTGACTTTAAATCTGTTTGGAGCGCATTACGCGCAGTGATGTCCTGAACTGAAGACTGCAGTGAAATGGTAAAAGCCCAACAAACATTTGCTATGGAAACAGTTTGTAAATGTTACATTTCTTGTTGTTAAAAAGAAAGACTACGTGGACACTTTAATTCAGTGCCTGTTAATTCATGGTATGCATTCTTAGGATGAATTCAACCAAGAGACATTTTTTTGAATTTCTGTGACTACAGCCAGAAGTCCTGTTTTCACTAAATGGACACTTACTGGCAGGAGTCTCTCTACAGTGGACATTGTGGTAGGAGGAGCTGCACAAACATTCCAAAACATCACTCGCGGCGCGGAGTGCGCGCGGAGTGAAGTGGAGCAGAAGTGGTCTGGCGTGGTCCGGCGTTGGGCCAAGGAATAAGGAAAACCACCGGACTCATTTTTAGCAATCGGCAACAAGGTACGGTAAGATTCTAATCTGTATACGACACTTACCTTCACCAAAACAATCAAAGAAACACACCAACGGTGTCTTTTCGGTCGTAACACCACCTTATCCACACCCCTTGCCGCACCCCGTACCCCCCACATTTGTCATCACATGGAAGGAGAAGACAGCCGCTGTCTTCGCAGCTCAAAGAATGGAGGTGGGTTGCCGTGCATGAAACATCAGAAACAACAAAGGGACGTGCACATCATATGCAAACTTTCAACATGTTCAATACGCGAGCTGACAACAGTCATAATTGCGATGGACCTAATGCTAACATACGTACAACTTCCAGCGTACTTAACTCACCAGATGTCACAGAAGTGGCGCGCTGAAAGTGCAGGTGCCAACGACGAAAGGATCTAACAAAAGAGCCCAGACGCAGAACGCTTCCCCATACAGCACTGCTACGCTGCTCTCGGCGCTGTCTCCTGGACGGGAGGCGGGGCGTGTCAGCGCGGATGCCAACGAGGAAAGCGCAACGGCGTGCGCTGAAGATACCGAGGGTGGCTGCAGAGCAAGGCAGATGAAGACACCGGCTGCAGTCCACCGAGCAGGAGTAGGAAGCCCGGAGGAGGTGGGCCGGGCTCGCGGACGCAAGCAGAATACTCCGGAAGCCATCATGGGCTATGAGGCATGCACGCACAAGGAAAACCAAGTCGACACACAGTCGAGGAGTGCAACAGTAGCACCAGGTGCCCTGAGTATCAAGGCACAGGTACATGTAGACAGCAAAAATGTGGAGGCACAAAACACAGCAAGATCCACAAACATAGACAACACCACAACTGGGGAGGAACCCATGGAGAATCACTTATCAACAGAAGAAAATCATAAAAAGAGACCCAGGGAGCCAAAGGAAAAAACAACGTGGAAATCAACCTCTCAAAATAACACAAAACAGCACATAAAAAAAAGGGACATTTACAAACAAAAACAATTGCAAACCACAAGAACATTCAACAAAGCAATAAAGACGGCTCAAACAAAAACATACGCACTTCAGCAGCAAGGAAATTAAGCTCAATAAGAATGCTGACAGACTTCTTTGAAATTCAGCTGCTAACCAAATCCAAAAGATTCAGTGAACTTTCCGTCGCAGAAATACTTGCGGCTGTAAGTGACACCATGCCACATGCAAAACAGCGCAAAACGAACCACACGACTGGAACCGGGACGGATCCTGAAGCAGCTATAGAAACACAAACTACAGTTACAGCAGACAAATCAGGACCAAACAAATGCAACCTAGACATGGAACATGCAGATAACAACGACAAGACTGTCACAAGTGAATTGCTAAAAGAGAAAGCACAAAGCGGCACACAAAACAAAGCAGAAGAAGCTGCGATGGCACATAAGGAAATGACGCCACCTGTGCCAAACTACGCACCAAAAACGAATGACGAACAGGGTGCACTACAAGAAGCACCCAAGGAGCCACTAGATGGGGAAAAAAGCAGATAACAACAACAAAGCTGCCAGAAGGGAAACTCCAAAAAAGAAAGCACAAAGTGGCACACAAATAGAAGCTGAAGATGCCTCTATGGCACACAAGGAAATGACGCCATCGGTGCCAAATAACGTACCAACAGCGAATGCCGGACAGGGTTTTCCACAAGAACCATATAAGTAAGCAGAGGCCGAGATTAAGACGTTACACGCTGAAAAGGAAGCAACTGTCAAATCTACATCACAAAAACAATTTGCAACATCTCAGTCCCCAAAAACAGGGAGAAGCGAGATGGGAGCATACAACAACTCTGCGCAAAAATAAGCATCAGCAAGTTCACACCCAAGAACCATACTGACTTTAAGTGACCAGCAGAACTCCGAAGGACAAAACGAACAAGCGGAGCAGCAAAAAAATGGGACCTACCAACCAGATTTAGAAGACTATGTCTCACCATTGAAAATACAGAAATCCAGTAGCCGGCCTCGAACGCCAAGAAGGAGACACAGTGACTTTCCCCACGTACATGGCAGAAACATCATTCCTCAAACACCTAGCACATCCCAAGATCATACGTCAAAGAAAGCTGACATATTAAGCATCATGTGAGCCATCACAAATGCACTAAATCCCTTTTGCAAACTGTACGAGGCAATAAATGACACAGCAATGGATCAACAAGGCATCTTATCCATGTTGCTGACAAAAGTCCCGCATTTAGAATCTTACATAACAGCAAACAAAAACAATCATGACAACAAGGAATACATTGATCAAACAACCGACAAGTTGACGAACAAAATCATAGCCGCAGGCATCGGGACAGTGCAGCCAGAAGTGAAAGACAAGCAAAATAACATAAAAGAAGCTGAAACACAGACCAAAACAGTTATCGATTTAACGATGGAACAAAAAACAGCAACAAATGTGAAAGCTCAAAAACAAACAGAGGAAAAAAGCAAAAAAGGCAGCGGACTTGACAAGCAGCCCAAGAGCACGACAAAACACACACCATCGGTGGTCCTGGTACTAAACAAAGCACTTGTGAACGACGAACGAAATAACGATGTCGCAGATTCAACATACAAAATTTTCGAGACAACAAACCCCAAAGATAAGATCAATACTGGTAGTGTAAGAATCGCAGAAAGAACTGCAGCAGCCGCTAATAGAAATTTACCAACCAACATGCACGCCAATCAGCTGGTGGACATAGCTGCGAGGACGAGCACTCTACAGGCAGCAACGGCACTACCAAATGAAAATGGAGTGCAAAGGAATCCCCAAAGGCAAATGGAGGTTAAAGAAAACAGGAAAAGGTACAAAAACGGGGCAGAAAGTTCAGAGGTGATAACGAACCAAGCAGAGACATCAGATCCTGATGACACACTAATGAATCTCAGTGTGCACACAGATGACATCGACAATCCATCCATGACGCCAATACACCCAAAGAAACTGATAGAGAAGAGTCAACAATCAGTTTATGAGTCGTCCCCAGACATGAAAAGGGACAACATCAAAGCAGTCAAAGATCGAGATTTTGAAACCCTCGAAGAGAAACGAAATCGTTTAATTTACCACCTACAATCTGGTGAGGCGCAAAAACAGAATATGGGAAAGAACACCCCCGCGAGAAACGTCAACACAAAAGCAAAATCTCGCAACCAATCTAAAAGCACCAATGGTGAAGCACATAAACATACTGATCAGACTCGAACAAAGAGTATGAGCATAGAAGGAAAGTCGAGATCTAAGCAACCACAAGACAAATCCCAGCGACAGTTCTACGACAATAAAGAACGGCAACAAAGAGATCCACCCGAGAGGAAAGTACCAATGAAATCAAAAAGACTCCATGATAAAGAAAACAATAACCACTCAGACAGGAAAACATTTACAGCATAAAAAGGAAGTTATCCTAACACAAGCTACGTGAGAAGAACACACGAGAGTGCTGAGAAAGTCAAAGCAAACAGTAAGAAGGAGTTCAGGTGGACAATCAAAATGACACAAAGGAGCAGCAATAAAGAAGACGTCATCTTAAACAGAAGAACCATCTTGGCCATATTACATCAAACAACCAATTTGCAAAGGCTGAAATCAGAAGACATACAAATCGTGGAACCCTGGCACACCGAACACGGGGCAGTAGCATTGCTACACCTTAACTCCAGCACGGCGTACAAAATGATTCAAAAACATCAAGAGGACATCTACAACTATGGATATCACTCAGAAGAAATGATAGAAAGCAAACACCAACTAAACATAGAAACGCTTGAAAGAAAATCTGAAATACAACTTGATGACAGAAAAATCAAGTTATACAATAAGACGCCAGTAAACAAACAGAAAAAGGTCAACTCACAAAAAGAACACGTGAGAAAACAAGCCCACAAAGTGACACAATCGACATAGGGTAGAGAAAAGAACCCAGATCAGACAGTGTGATACAAATAAACAAAGTCCAATGCAAGACAGAACAGAAGAGAAAAAGCAAACGAACAAAAGAGTCCCCCAAATGAGAAGGCGATAATAAGAACAGTGACGCAAAGAGTAGACAACAGCACGATCATACAGAAAAAAGAAGTGCCACAGAACACTAAAACGGGGCTGTGGGCTTGGCTACCAATGGCACTGTCGTTGCAACATAACAAATAGTAATCCTGGCAAGCCAAAACGGCGACCAGCGACCAGCATGATGAGCGGGCCAAAACAGTAAAGCTATACTCATGGAACACACAAGGGCATTTACATCTGACCACATCAGGGGAACCCAATCTTGGAGAATTTGACATCATATGTCTCCAAGAGACATGGCCGCAACAAACGCCAACGATGGAAGGCTATCAGATCATCTTAGCACCAGCGGCCAGGGGATGCAAAGGACGTCCAACATCAGGACTGATGACGGCATGCCGAAACGGATGTGGAGCATCAATTGGCAAAACACTAACCGCCAATCAATTAATTTTGGCCGTACTACTCATCTGGCAAGACGAAAGCAAACAAAAAGTGGGAAATAAAAAAGTCATCATAATTAACACATATTGGAATCCGGCAATAATAAGTGCAAAAAAATATATTGCAACGTGCGAGGACGCAATTGAGATAGCCATGATTGAGCATCAAGCAACAGCAATACTCGTGTGCGGAGACCTAAACGCAATTTGCAAAATGACAAAAAAAAGCAGGTACGACCATAGCACAAAAAGCCACAGAACAACGGGGCAAAGAATGGCTCAAGTTTTGCACAACGCGTGGATTGCACAACTTGGACGAGGCCCTTCCGGCTGCAAACAGAATACCAACTCCCATCAGCATCCACGATCGATTACATCTTCGTTTCTCAGTCATTACTACATAACATCCAAGAGTTTAAGGTGCGCCGCACTGCAATGAGTTATCACAACCTGTTGGAAACATCATGGCTCGTAGAAACAAACAACATCACTCAAAACTTGAGAGTTGAGCCCAATGCACAAGGAACGCGAATAAAAATAAGTGCAAAGGACATTATCAAAGTAACAGCAAAACACGAAGAAGTTTCATCGACGTTAACAGCTGATACCATTGATTACCAACCCTTGCTAAACCCGCACACGCGTCCAAACAAAAGAAGTGGTCAAACAACAAAAAAGGATACAAAACACCCATATAACAAAGAACTCATCGAAAAAAGACGCGAGTACAGAAAAATGCTGCGCATGGCACGCAAAAATTTCACAACTGAAGCACTAGCAGTAATTATCGGCATCAAGTCAAAATACACAGCATGGGTAAGAGGCCACAGGCACAAACTATATCAAGCGGAGGCAGAACAAATCACCAAAGCACTTATCACGAACAACAGCAGGAATTTCTGGACGCTTCTAAGAGATATACACCAAACCTTAGAGAAACAAATTCTAAATAACATAACATAAGTCAACATGTGTGGGAGAAACACTTTGAAACAGTTTTTAAAGCAAAAACAACTGAAATTAGCAGCGAGCAACAACCTGAAGCAGAAACAACTGAAATCAGCACCGAGCAACAACTTGAATCAGTAAACTGGGTCAATGTAGACAATAAGGAAGAATTCTGGACACAATAAAGAAATTGAAAAATTCCAGGGCGCCTGGCCAAGACGGCTTCACAAACGCTGAATTGAAGACATACCCAAATGAATGGGCCAGCTTCATTGGTGCCATATTTCACCGCTGCACAGAACTAAAGTCAATACCCAAATCATGGACCAAAGCCATAATTGTTCCAATATACAAAAAAGGGAACTTAACGGATCCTACAAACTTCCGTCCTATCGCTTTATTGGACGTAATCGGCAAGGTATACGCAACGCTATTAATGAAAAGATTCCAAGTGTGGGCTGCATCTGCGAAATGCAATGATGACTATCAAACTGGCTTAAAAAATACGCAGGAACTACGTGCAACATTATTGCGTGCAACATACTAAAAAGCAAAGCTCTACAAGATAAACAGCGCCTATTTGCAGTCTTCATTGACTTCACTCAAGCCTTCGATCGAATTGAGAGACCGCTCTTATGGAGAAAACTGAAGGAGTGGGACTTCCCAGAAGGCATTTTAGCCACCATACAAGCTCTGCACTCCAATACTTCAATGAGAGTGTGTCTCAGTCGGGAAGGAGACTTGTCAGGCGAAGTCAAAAGCACACGCGGAGTGAAGCAGGGCTGTCCACTGGCCTCTGCGCTGTTCATCGCCTACATCGGTGACTTCCAAGAAATCCAAAAAACAATAAGAGTCTTTCCGACAAAAATTGGAGACACAGAAATTGGTCACCTGCTGTACGCGGACGATCTCACCATCTTCGACCAAACAGAAATAAGGCTAGAAACGCAAACTAACCGCCCTACAGCAATATGCGACGAGTAATCATCTGGAAATCAACATAAACAAAACAAAAGTAATGATTTTCCAAAATCGCGACAAAAAAGCCAGCAACTTCAGATGGCAATTAGGCCAAATTGAAATTGAGGCTGTCGACTCATTCAAATACCTCGGAGTATTCCTGGACCGCTCACGTCAGGAAAGCACAATGCAAATGGAACTGTTTGAAAAGATAAACAAACTAGCGGCACAAGCAAAAGTCATCGACGGAAAATTCTCACTCGTGCCAACACTAAACTTCTACAAAATGAAGGTCGTGCCTACAGTCACTTATGGGATGGAAGCAATGCCCACGATGCCAAAGCAAATATGGGCAAAACTGGAGGCCCGGTTTTGACGAAAGGTACTGGGACTACCTCAATCTACATCAGGAGCAGCCATCCGGCGGGAACTCAGTCTCCAATCACTACAATGTACAGTGGTGTGCAACACCATCATGCTTTTTAGGAAAGTCAGAATGGACACCAGTAATAGGATCTTCAATATGATCAAATGCGAAATGGACTGCAAAAGCAGTCATCTGCTAACAGTATGGCAAGAAGAAAATCAAGAAGTACTACATGACATAGCATCTGACGAACAAGAACTGATTGAAAATCCATGTAAAGTTCTAAGGAAAATAAAAGACGCAGATTGGGCAAAGACGATAGACATCATAGTCAGTTTACAACTTACCTCTCACTTACCATGCAACACAATGAAAAGAAATCAGTTGCAGAGCTTTATAAACCAATTCCCAAACAGACAGGCGAGAAACTTAATTTTGCGAGCACGACTCAACTTAATGAAAACCAACGAGATATTACACATCAGGGGACAAGCGCCAACAAATGGCTGTCGTTTCTGTGGCAACACAACACAACCTGTCAAAGAGACAATAAGACATCTCCTCATGACATGTCCAGCAACAGCTGCCAGCAGACAGCAGTATCTGTCCCATATGGCTGGCTTTGACATCGCAAATGAAGAAAACACATGGTGGTGCAGACTCATTGAAGGTGACAAAACCACATGGAAAATTGCAGCAGCTAAAATGCTGGAATATATTGAGCAACACCTACTTAACAGCAAGGTCTGTTAGCGAACATCAAGTCAGTCTAGACATTTGACAACGAAACCACGACACAATGAAGTGTACACAGACAGTGAGAAATTCGCCAGGGAAACAAATGTTACGAATTGACAAGCAAGTTTGTAATTGTAAAAAATCTTATTTGATTAAACAATAAAAAATAAAAAAATGGACACTTGTATAAGTGCTGGTGAAGATTCTTTCTGAGCTAAAATAAGAAACTCTCTTTTTGAATACTTTCTACCCAGTACTTGCAGTTATACCAATTATGCACAAACCAAAGAACTCATTCTGTTTGAGACTGTTCACATGAATCTAACTAATAACTGCTTACTTGACCATCTCCAGTTGAGAACAAAAAGGTACACAATTTAATTCTAGGAATTTTATGTAAAATAAGAATTCCAAGATTTAGCGCAGGTACTAGAGAAAGGAGCTGGGAATAAAGAGAATAATGAGCAAAACAAGTTGAAAACAAGAATAAGAATCCTCTAGGCAGTTGGAGATGTCAGGTAATTATCCAATATAAAAAGGTCAAAATGATGTTTTAGATGGCAATGTAAGAATATATTTCATATTGTGTGAATCTCTTGTCTATGCAGATACCGGAGGAAGATTGAGGATCCAGTGTCTGAGTTTTTTATTTTCTCCACTTCCACTTTACCCCTGGAGTGTTGCGGCCTTAGCGTTTTTTTAGGTCAGTGGAGTGCGCAACATCTTTGTGGGACTGTGGGGCTCAGCATCTCCTGCGTTGGATTGAAGAGATGTCATGACAATGCCTCTGACAGGCGTCGGATCGGGCCACCAGAGCTATGGCAAGCAACAGTGCACCGCCCCCCTGCCCAGCTGCATCCTCATCGCCAATGTTATACTTAGGCTTGCCCCGGGACTTCCGTGTAAAGGCCTTACCCCCCCCGTACCTGTAATAAGCACACAGACACAGATCTTCCTGTCATGGGCTCCTGACGCGCACTACTCGTGTCGCAGGACCGCCCCCTTTATTTATATGAATGCGCGATGGCAGAACGCTGCGGTCGCGCCATGTGACTTCATCACAAAAACTACTAGCCGCATGGTGAAATAACTCATCAAACTGGCCCACATTGGCCAAAAAAGTGGCCCACTTTGGGCCAAAAAAGTGGCCCACTCCAGTATTTTGCATTCTTCATTCGGGCATTGCCCTTTAGGCCAGACCGTGCCTACATGGCATGCCTAAAACGGCCCTGCACCCAAAGTGCCACGCCAAAGCGGCCGGCGCCAGATGCGCTGCGCCAAAACACTGTGTACCGGGAAAGGGAGCAAGCAGAAGTGTGACCACAATTAGATAGAACCGACGGGACTGGGACTCTTCTTCCCCTCTCTCTCAGAAGAGATCCCCAACATTTCCCAGACTATTTGAGGTAGCAATAGTCTGTCTTTGGTGTACAGGAACCCCAGAAGTCTGCAAAAAGATAGTAAAAGAAGATCAGGTTTTGCCACCTTGAAATCAACAACGCAAGAAGATCGGCAAAAGGTGTGACGGGGTTTGTCAACACCCTCCAGACATTAAGAGTACCAAGCGAATGTATAGACTATACCAAACTCAAATACTCTGGGAAGGCCTATTGAGGATGGGCGAAAGGCAGGCTATATTTATTTTTTCTTCAAGTATCTGTCTGATGTTATTGGGCCCATCCTGTGTATCCTATCCAAAACAAATTAAGTGAAACAAAAATATATTGAGAGACTGGATTGAAGCTCAGTGAACAGGGACATCATTTACGGGTCGCCAGAGGTACCAACTGCGACCTCTGAGCTCCCCCAATGAAATTGCTGGATAGGGGTGTGGTTATACCATCAAAATAAGGCTGGAAACATTGTATTGCAAAGGCCCAACAGCCATGTCAGACTCCTCAGCACAGTTCATCCCGGAAAAAGTAAGCATATCTGTTGAATTAAACAAGTACATTGGAACAGCCTTGTTCATGCTTGTTTAAAGGTGGTCGAAAGAGCAGCTGTTGGAATTGAAATAATATGCCTCCTATCGCAGTATTTGAATGTGTGTTGGCCTACGCCAAGTTGTCTAAAATATCGTGTAAATGGATTCCGCGGCAAGGTCTTGACCTTAACGAAAACTGTGTAAGTCGCCATCTTGGATTTAGCCGTCATTTTAGGTTCTCTTATAATGTGGAAGCCACCCTGAACATCAAAATGGAGCCCGAATGACATTCTGAGTGAGATTCTGGCCGTTGTGACCTCCGCACACATGAATAAGTAATATGCCTGCAGGCCACTTGTTGGGGGTCATGAACTGAGGCCTTGTCCTATCCCTGACCTATGTGTAAATGAACAACTGTATCAGCGGAACTGATCAAAATGCATACATTATGGGATTGACCTGGCAAGGAACCCTAGGCCTGGTCTCAAGAATGGTTAACCCGCGAGGGGGTTGGCCAGAGCTGGATAAAGAGTATAAAAGCACAAATATTCCAATGTACGGTCTCTCTCACTAACGCAGTGAACTCTCGTTGAAGTTCGTTATGTTACTCTGAGAGCCGAATAGCTATCCGTTTGTCAATTGACTTTTTGGTAACTGTTGTAGCTTTTAATAAAGCACTTTGTATGTTCTTTGTAACCTGTGTTGGTGTGTTTCCTTTGGGCTTCTCAGCCTCATATCAATTTCTTTGTTTTCACACAGCCAGCTGCGTTAATCAGGGGGCAGCCGGGCCTACCTAGACCAATGTTTACCTCGACAGCTTTGTGCACTTGTCGTGGGTTGGCTGAATGTCCTTTTCCTCCACAAACTCCACAGTGAACTGTGCTTTATTGTTCACTAGTCCTGGCTTGGAGCAGTCCTGATCCCTTCTACCTGTGATGATGTAAGCATGGCAGCGCACGTGGGAGCGTGCATACTACGTCATGAAATGAATTAAGATGCAGGCAGGCAGAAACCAAGTAACTCTCCATGTGAGTTATTTGTATAGAAGTTAAGCCTTCCCTCAGCCCCATGGCGTAGGGGCTACACCAGGCGTTGTCACATCGCAACGCCCACACAAACGGCTGAAGGCCGCGAACAGGTCACAGCCCTTCAGAAGGAGGGTGCCAATGCACATGGGCCCGGTCTACAGGGGAAAATGACCCCAGGTGCTAAACCTGGGCCCTTTGCTTGTGGGGGCGTTCCTGAGGAGTTAAAAGAAACTGTTTGAGTGGCGGGAAAAGGGGCTATTTCTCTCTTTATGATCTCAAAGAAATGAAATCGGCGCATCTTAGGCTCTCCAGGGATTTTAATCTAGTTCTTCTTTTAGATTCCTTTTTTCCGGTATGAAGGACATTTGATACGAATCAGGCAGTGATCACGAAAAATGAATACACTTGTGAATTCTGCAACAGGATCCACCATGGCCAAGCTTCTTCCTTCATGCTTCTGGAAGCTATCCTCATCGGGCCTTTCAAGGGAGAGGAGAAATGCATTTCAAAGCTGTGTTTTTCTTGCCTAACCTCCTCGGATGCAGACCGTCATTCTCCAACTACGGCAGCCAAACAGATGAAGTGGCCGCGATACTACAGGGTCGGACTGTTATTCCATTCTCATCGGTGTTATGCCTGGGTTTGCGCTACATCCTCGCCCCTCCCGTCCTTTTGAATACTTCTGCATTTTTCCATCCAGTGTCAAAACCATAGGAAATGCTAGTGTTCACTTCTTTTGCAGCAGGCAATTTGGGAAGGACCTAAATGTAGACCAAAAGTGACCTGAACCGTAGTCGGCAGGATTTGAATCTGCGCGGGGAGACCCCAATGGATTTTTAGTCCATCGCCTTAACCATTCGGCCACGACTACTCATGGAAATTCCTGTCTCACTTGGAGCATGGCACCTCAAAGGCACTGAAAGGCAATCATGCCCATTCCCTTTCTTGCCCCCCCCCTTTCTTCCCCTTCTCCTTGACCCGTGCTTTCTACTCCCAAATGGATTGCAAGACTCTGCCTGTGCATGAAATCAGAAATGGTGGAAATAGCATGCAGACGATTTTTCAGGAGGGTGAAGCTAATCATTCCTCCAGCATATACAGCACTGATTTCTCTCTGCCTATTAACAAATGTTTTAAAACCCCAGCCAACCTAGTGCAGGGAACAGAAAATGGTTTTCACTGGGATTACTGGACTTTTCCCAATAGGAGAGAGTGAAATCGAAGGAACGTGTCTCACAGCTCTTGCCATTTCCTTTAGGTTGCATGGGTCTTGTCTCCTTCCTCCCTTCTTGAGGCCTGTGTGCACAGGGGCAGCTGAGCCAGCCACACAGCTTGCTGACTGCAGGCCGCGTCACTAATAACGACAAGGTAGAGCATTCCCCACTTTACAAAGAGATACACGATATATCAATACATCCATTCCTATGCTAGTCCTCTGTATTTAAAAAAAAGAGTGCAGGCTGCTGCAAATGACGCTTGACTTGGCTAGAGGAATGCATGCCATTCAGTTGTCAGTGTGCCTCCAAGCTGCTGTCCAGCCTAGGCTGTCTGCTCAAAACCAGTTTCTCTTCTCTGCCAAGCTCAGACTCCGTCCCAGGGCCTGGATACTGCTGATGACCCGCAGGGACAGCCAGGGAGCCCCAGCCTCACCTTTACAATGTAGCCAATCCTTGACCTCAGCCCCATCTTGCTGCTGCAGCTGCAAATAATGTACCAGTTGCCTGGCAACATGCCTGGGAGTGGTCTGTGTCTATGCAAATTAAGTTCCAGGGTCTCGCTGGGAGATTGTTTCTGCAATCCCAATGAACCAACACCCGAGCCCCTGGATGACAGCTGCAGGTTTCAGCAAAGTCAAGCCATGTCACGTAGCTTTAGTAGGACCTTTGCCAGGGGGCCCCAATGAGCACCTCACCCCGAGTGTCTGAGATGCAGAGAAGAGCCAGCTCCTTCCCTTATAGAGAGGTCTTGGGCGATCGTGGGCAGATCGAGAGGTAGAATCCAAATATGACAGGGCTGCTTGTCACCTTGCCTTTGGGCTGGCATATCTGAACCTCTCTCTACGCTCTTTCCTTCTGGGTGAAGGCTGTTCTTCAAACCCATGGTAGGCAGGCATGGGACCTGTCCGCAATCTCTGGGTCACAGGGTAAAGGACAGCCCTCAGTGTTCATGACACTGGAGACACTGGGGGGGGGGGCAGGAGGACCCTCACTCCCCGACTCCCTAACACAAAGGCTGAGGCTGCCAACTAGGGTACCAGTTCCTGCCTCCTCCATCTCTCCAAACACCTGTTGCAAAGGAGCAAATGAGACAGGGAGTCCGAGCCACTACAGCAACAGACTATGCGTGACTGTGTCATGCCTGCATGGCTCTGCCTTTGAAATACTTTTCTCTCTGCCCCTCTGTGATCCCTTCCACATGCCCAAATCTTGATCAGGCAGCATTTTCGATGGGGGAACCTAAAATATTGCTAAATGTGCACCAGAACGTAGTCGGCAGGATTCGAACCAGCGCAGGGACACCCCAATGGATTTCGAGTCCATCGCCTTAACCACTCGGCCACGACTACCCATGGGCACAAAGACAGCAACACCCCTACACACAGAGGCTCCTCATTTCTCAGTTGGCTCTGCCCTGCTTGTTCCACAATACGACCCATACTTTCCACCCATCTGCTTTGTCTCCTTATAGAGTTCCTTCCTCTCGAAAGTCCCTACGAAACCTACCTATTTTTTCCTTGCTAAACTTAAGGAGTTCAAAGAAGCAGTTTAAGTGGCGGGAGAAGAGGCTATTTCTCTCTTTATGACCTCAAAGAAATAAAATTGGCGCATTTTAGGCTCTCCAGGGATTTTAATCTAGTTCTTCTTTGAGATTCTTTTTTCCGGTATGAAGGACTTTTAATGCGAATCAGGCAGTGAGCACGAAAAATATGAATACACTTGTGAATTCTGCAACAGGATCCACCATGGCGAAGCTTCTTCCTTCATGCTTCTGGAAGCTATCCTCATCGGGCCTTTCAAGGGAGAGGAGAAATGCATTTCAAAGCTGTGTTTTTCTTGCCTAACCTCCTCGGATGCAGACCGTCATTCTCCAACTACGGCAGCCAAACAGATGAAGTGGCCGCGATACTTGTCGGGAGAATTCTCATCTAAGGCTAATTTCCCTTACCTATAGAGTCCCCCAGCAGCTTTGCTGCATTTGAAGGGTTTATTTTTTTCTCCTGCTAAGAGTGAGACTCTTTTTTTTCCCCACTCTTAGACAGATTGCTGATGTGTGTTTTAGGCTATTTTGTGTGCTTATGGTCTATGGGGTTTTCTCACCCTCATAGGTATGATCTTTTTACAGGTGTGTTACACAGCACCCTCAGTGCAGTAAGACAGGGGTGTCATAGAGACCCCCAAACATAGACTCCATACCCTGTGACTGACTACTGTCTCCCAGGGCATGTAAAGTTACCATTGACTTTACTAGTCAATAGTTATGAACAAAACCAGTACAACCCATCTTACTATGGAAGTACTGGAATGGGTTAATAGTTTTTCCCTAGTGTTCATTTTCGAGAGGGTACCGTCCATTCCCTCTCTCCAAAGTTTCTGGCTGGTGGCAGTGGTTCCTACCGTAAATATTCGATCGCGAATATTTTCCTAAGGGATTTTCCCATTGTTCGAGGCTACCACTTTTACTGACAGCCTCTAACATACCGCCGGTTTATTTTAATATTAACTTTACTCCGGTAGGTTTTTATTGCCAGATCTTTGATAATATTTCTTTCTCGTGTCTTTCTCTGAAATCCTAAACCAGGTCGGGGATCCTTTGTTCGTCCTTTTGGCGGGCTTCTGCACAGAAGCCCTCTTTTCGGCACCACTGAGTCTGGGGTAGACAAGATGTGTGGGAGGGGGAATAGGCACCCTGGACAGGGTTACCTAGGCAACCAAAGTCACACTCGTCCCTGATAGGTTGGGGGTTATCCCTTCAGGATAGCCACCCCACTGTGTGAGTGACAGCTAGGCTGTATGAATGGGTTTTTTTTTCTGCATAAAAGCAGGGTCCTGAGTACTGGAGGACAAGACTTCGCCACTGGAACTAAGAAACCCGATGAGGAGAGAAGCTGAAGACATCTGCAATGAGTGAACCACCGGTGAAGCCCTGCTGCAGATCCTCACCACTTTTCTCCAACGACTCGAGAAGATCTTCACCTGCAAGAGTCTTCTTCCCTTGAGCTGGTGAGGCCAACCAGTTCGCCAATCGCCTTCCAGGACCTGCCTAGGTCGAATCGCCAGTGCCAAGCGCTAGGAGACCGGATTGCCAGGCACCTGTCCACCACGACCGCGATTTAAAGGAGCGTACCTTTTATTCCGTTTTGGCTTCACAGCGGCTGGCTTTATCCCTGGGCAGTGCAGTATCGCGAACCTTCCTCCACGACGAGAGTCTCTCTTCCTCTGCTGGATCTCCTGCACTGCAGGAACTGCCAGGAACTATCGCCACCGCAGGAGCCTCTTCCACTTTCATGGTACATTGTTCCGCCTGGCCTCCCGTTTCGTTGGGTACTGGTAAAGGTGTTTTAAATCCTTTACGTACCTCCTAGGTTGGCCGCCCCTTTTGTCTAACATTATCTTTTTACATCTGCAACCGCTTTTTCAACTTGTTAAACAAAGACTTGACTGCAGCTACTAGAACCGTTTCATCCTTGGCACTTGCCTTTTACCATTGACTCTGGCACAGGCCTCCTCTAGATTGTTTTTTACTAAGAAATGTGTTGGTGCACCTAAACTCTTATAACCACCTTTTCTTCCCATTTCTATATTGCTGAAGTGCCATTTTGCTCGGTTTTCACCAAAGTATTGCTTATACTAAAGTATTGCCTTGCTTAACTTGTTCACAATCCAATTGGGAGGTGTTGCTGTTGTGTTTAGGAGTCTACATCTGTATGACTTGTCCTTTCCATCCCTCTGGAGAAATTGTTAGAGTGCCATTTCTGCTTGGTTTACACTGTGCCGTTTTGCTCAGTTTTCACTCTTGCTCAAACTTGTCTACAATTTAAATATGGAGTTGTGCATACTTTTCCTGACTGGTTTATCTTGCATTAATGATAGTGATTTATGTGTGAACTCAAGAGTGTGTAAAATAAAAATATATATTCTTTTTGATACAAAGCTTTGGTCAGTGTTTGCTTGTTCCATAGTATTGTAGCCCTATTGTGTAAACCCTGAATACTGCTCATCTCCCTCTTGAGATAAATCTGACTGCTTAGCCACAGCTACCAACTAAATCTGTGTGGTACAGACTGAAACCAAAAGGGATTTATTGCATATACCTTCAGTCTTAATCTTCTGTAGTGCTCCCTAAGGGAACTGTATAGGATTCTGCTTAACACTGGTGTACAGCGGTGAGGATAAAAGTATTGGATTCACATTTTAGAGTGCTGCTAGTACCTTGGCTCAAATAACCACAAGGCTTAACATACACTAAAAGTGAATTTTAAAAAGTCAAACATGGAAAGCTATAGCCAGCACACCCTCCTTGTAAATACTGCTGATTATTTAAGGGATATGTGCAGACAGAAAAGTCTTCCTGTCAAAAGCAAGAAATCAGAGTTGATAGAAAGATTGTTAGAAAACTAAAGTCTGGAGAGTGGGGCTGTAGTGCCTACTCCTCCAGCAAATGTAGCAAAAAATAGGATGATAATGTTGATGATGTTATTGTTGAAGCAAATGAGAAAGAGGAGGCTCACAATGTAACCCCCTCTGGCCCTCTGCCTGCTCAAAGGCCTCAAGCTTTGGCTACTGGACCATTGTCAGGTCCCACATTAAGTCCTGAATTTATTTCACTAGAAAACATGAGGCTTGAACTTGAATTCAAAAGAATTGGTGCCCAAACTGAACAGAAGCATCAAGAACTAAGGCTCAAAGAAATGGAAGTCCTCCTTTCGGCGCCTCTATGTCTGGGGTAGACAGGATGTGTGAGAGGGGGAATAGGCACCCTGGACAGGGTTACCTAGGCAACCCAAGTCGCACTGTCCCCTAATAGGTTGGGGGGGTTATCCTGCCAGGATAGCCACCCCACTGTGTGAGTGACAGCTAGGCTGTATGAGTAGGGTTTTTTCGCATAAAAGCAGGGTCCTGAGGACTGGAGGACAAGACGTCGCCACTGGAACTAAGAAACCCGAATAGGAGAGAAGCTGAAGACATCTGCAACGACTGGACCGCTGGTGAAGCCCTGCTGCAGATCCTCACCACTTTTCTCCAACGACTCGACAAGATCTTCACCTGCAAGAGTCTTCTTCCCTTAAACTGATAGGGCCAACCAGTTCGCCAATCGCCTTCCAGGACCTGCCTTGGTCAAATCGCCAGTGCCAAGCACTAGGAGACCGGATTGCCAGGCACCCGTTCACCACGACCGCGATTTAAAGGAGCGTACCTTTTATTCGGTTTTGGCTTCACCGCGGCTGGCTTCATCCCTGGGCAGTGCAGTAACTCGAACCTTCCTCCATGACGAGAGTCTCTCTTCCTCTGCTGGATCTCCTGAACTGCAGGAACTGCCATGAACTACCGCCACCGCAGGAGCCTCTTCCACTTTCAAGGTACATTGTTCCGCCAGGCCCCTCGTTTTGTTGGGTACTGCTAAAGGTGTTTTAAATCCTTTACATCCCTCCTTGGTTAGCCGCCCCTTTCGTCTAACATTATCTTTTTACATCTGCCACTGCTTTTTCAACTCGTTAAACAAAGACTTGACTGCAGCTACTAGAACCGTTTGATCCTGGGCACTTGCCTTGTACCATTGACTCTGGCACAAGCCTCTTGACTCTAGCTAAATCTGTTACAACTGCCTTCTCTAGATTGTTTTTCACTAAGAATGTGTTGGTGCACCTAAACTCTTATAACCACCTTTTCTTCCCCTTTCTATATTTCTGAAGTGCCATTTTGCTCAATTTTCAGCAAAGTATTGCTTATACTGAAGTATTGCCTTGCTTAACTTGTTCACAATACAATTGGGAAGTGTTGCTGGTGTGTTTTGGGGTCTAACTCTATATGACTTGTCCTTTCCCTCCCTCTGGAGAAATTGTTAGAGTGCCATTTCTGCTTTTCTTTCACTGTGCCGATTTGCTCAGTTTTCACTCTTGCTCAAACTTGTCTACAATTTAAATAGGGAGTTGTGTATACTGTTTTAACTTGCTTTAATGATAGTGATTTGTGTGTGAACCTAAGTGTGTAAAATTTAAATATATATTCTTATTGATACTGAGCTTTGGTCAGTGTTTCCTTGTTCCATAGTACTGTAGTCCTATTGTGTAAAATCTGAATACTGCTCATCTCCCTCTTGAGATAAGTCTGACTGCTTAGCCACAGCTACCAACTAAATCTTTGTGGTACAGACTGATACAAAAGGGGTTTTATTGCATATACCTGTAGTCTTAATCTTCTGTAGTGCTCCCTAAGGGAACTGCACAGGATTCTGCTTAACAGATACTACAGGGTCGGACTGTTATTCCATTCTCCTCTGTGTTATGCCTGGGTTTGCGCTACATCCTCGCCCCTCCCGTCCTTTTGAATACTTCTGCATTTTTCCATCCAGGGTCAAAACCATAGGAAATGCTAGTGTTCACTTCTTGTGCAGCAGGTATTTTGGGAAGGACCTAAATGTAGACCAAAAGTGACCTGAACCGTAGTCGGCAGGATTTGAACCTGCGCGGGAAGACCCCAATGGATTTCGAGACAATCGCCTTAACCACTCGGCCACGACTACCCATGGGCACAGAGACAGCAACACCCCTACACACAGAGGCTCCTCATTTCTCAGTTGGCTCTGACCTGCTTGTTCTACAACACGACCCATCCTTTCCACCCATCTGCTTTCTCCCCTTATAGAGTTCCTTCCTCTCGAAAGTCCCTACGAAACCTACCTGTTTTTTTCCTTGCTGAACTTAGAGTTCAAAGAAACTTTTGGAGTGGCGGGAGAAGGGGCTATTTCTCTCTTTATGATCTCAAAGAAATGAAATTGGCGCATTTTAGGCTCTCCAGGGATTTTAATCTAGTTCTTCTTTGAGATTCTTTTTTCCGGTATGAAGGACTTTTAATGCGAATCAGGCAGTGAGCACGAAAAATATGAATACACATGTGAATTCTGCAACAGGATCCACCATGGCGAAGCTTCTTCCTTCATGCTTCTGGAAGCTATCCTCATCGGGCCTTTCCAGGGAGAGGAGAAATGCATTTCAAAGCTGTGTTTTTCTTGCCTAACCTCCTCGGATGCAGACCGTCATTCTCCAACTACGGCAGCCAAACAGATGAAGTGGCCGCGATACTACAGGGTCGGACTGTTATTCCATTCTCATCGGTGTTATGCCTGGGTTTGCGCTACATCCTCGCCCCTCCCGTCCTTTTGAATACTTCTGCATTTTTCCATCCAGTGTCAAAACCATAGGAAATGCTAGTGTTCACTTCTTGTGCAGCTGGTATTTCGGGAAGGACCTAAATGTAGGCCAAAAGTGACCTGAACCGTAGTCGGCAGGATTTGAACCTCGCAGGGAGACCCCAATGGATTTCTAGTCCATCGCCTCAACCACTCCGCCACGACTACTCATGGAAATTCCTGTCTCACTTGGAGCATGGCACCTCAAAGGCACTCAAAGGCAATCATGCCCATTCCCTTTCTTGCCTCCCCCTTCTTCCTCTTCTCCTTGACCCGTGCTTTCTACTCCCAAATGGATTGCAAGACTCAGCTCCTGGCTGGCAGCCGGAGGTTTCAGCAAAGTCAAGCCATGTCACGTAGCTTTAGTAGGACCTTTGCCAGGGGGCCCCAATGAGCACCTCACCCCGAGTGTCTGAGGTGCAGAGAAGGGCCAGCTCCTTCCCTTATAGAGAGGTCTTGGGCGATTGAGGGAAGATTGAGGGGTAGAAGCCAAATGTGACAGGGCTGCTTGTCACCTTGCCTTTGGGCTGGCATATCTGAACCTCTCTCTATGCTCTTCCCTTCTGGGTGAAGGTGTCGAAAGAGAAATCATATTGTGTCTCCTATTGTAATAAATATATTAATATTGGCCTATGCCAAGCTGCTTGAAAGTTGCTTGCGAAAGAAATCCGTGTTGCAAGGTCCTTACCTTAAATCCATGTAAGCCATCATTTTAGGTCAAACCGCCATTTTAGGATTCGCTTTGTAAAAGTCACCCTGTGAGTTAAAATGGTGGACGATGTCATTCCAGAATACAACATGGCCGTCTTGACCTCTTTACATAGCTAATGTGTAACTTGCCTGCAGGCCACTTGTTGAGGTCGTGAACTGAGACCTTGTCCTAAGTTGACCTATGTGTAGAAGGATTACTCGTTCAATGAAACTTATCCACGAGCATATGTTGAAACAATGTATTCAAATACTGAACGAAGAACATCTGTTTTACTACATTGTATTAATGTTTGAGAAGGCCTTCATGGAAAATCTTAGAATACACAGTTATTGTATAGGCTTGTTGATACATGTATTAAAGGCAAAACCAGTTATATGCGGTTGTTCAAGACTTGGCACGAACCCTAGATCGGTGATGTATTAAAAGGAATATTAACCCGAAGTGGGGCTGGACATCGTGCCCACCGAATGTATAAAATGCGAATGCATTCTAATGTACAACGTCTCTCACTGAACACACTGAACCATGCTGGAGTTCATTGTGTTGTATTGAGGACCGATAGCTATCTGATTTTGCTCTGTTTTTGTAACTGGATTCAGTATAAAATAAAGTGCTTTGTATGTTCCTTTGTAACCCGTGTTTGGAATATTTCCATTTGGGGTACTCAGCCTGGATATTTTCATTCTTTTTTCACAGTTGGCGCCCGAATAGGGACCCTCAAGATTGATGCCGGATTGTTGAAGGTTGACGCACGCTATCGGACCGGGATCGAACAGTGTGAGATAAGGGCCCCCCTGAATGAGACGCGACACCTCAGCAGCGCTGCACAACCCGATCCTTGGACGATAAGCGTGTGGTCCGAGACGGCATCTTGACGAGGGTGCACTTATCGTGGCGGGCAGATTTGCCGAAATCACCATACACGAGGTAAGATTAGTTAGGTAAGATTCTTAAAAATCCGATCAGACCTCCTTAGGTTTGGTCAGGTGAGTCGTGACCCAATTCTTAATTTAATCCTGACAATTTGAATTTTGGCACATTGTATCTGCAGACACAATTACTGACCAGGTAACACCAAGAATTTGAGATATGCCTGGGAAATTGTCTACCTGCTTTAGGGCATTATTCAGCAGTGATAGATAATCTTTGGAATTAAGCCGTCCCGCACCACGTGTTCTATGTACTATAAGCATGGCATTGGAAGTATAGTATTTGATGACATTTGGCACAGACAAACCAAACATACCTCCGAACTACAGTGGCCAATCAATGGTAGTTTTGAAATCCCTCGTATTGAGTACTTAGAGTCAATTCTATTAAAGAAAAAGGCTAGACCTGCAGCATTTGATGTTTTGCAGAATTGGAAAAAAGAAGCGTTGCAACAACTTAAAAGTAGAGAGAAGCATGCGCGCCGTCACAAGACGAACTCCGAAAAAGCACTATTGTATGACCAAGATAAACATTCTGAATCGACTAGAAATATGGATAGGGCTTTCTCACTCGGTATTCAGAAAATCTATCCTTCTAAAGATCGTCATGTTTCTGATGAGTTTATAGATAAATTATTAAATGAACGAAGGCCTGGTGCTTCTGCGCCACCTCCGTATGCACCTCTTCCTGCTGCTTTGCCTCTTCCTCCTGTTATTCCTGCTCCACCTGTTGTTGTTCCTGTTGTTCTTGCTCCGCCCAATGTTCCCCTTCCTCCAGCTCCCCTACCTCTTTTTATTACACCAGTTACAGTACCTCCATCGAATTTGCCTGCTCCCTCTCTTCCAAGTGGTCCTGAGCCGCTTGTAATCGATCAAGGTGCAGGGTCAAAGGTTGTCACTTGCAATACTGTACTACCGGAGAAGAAACGTGAGTTAATTGCATGAGCTAAGCATTGTATAGAGAAGAATGATCAAGCTAGCGTTTTTTCCACACTTTGTAATATGGATAAATTTCCTGAGAAAAATGTTTTTATTGAAGACTTAGGGATTCAGTTATGTATAAATAATGCGGATCTTCCGCAAGGGTTAAGGGATCTAAATACTCTAGCGCTTTCTAGAGGCACTGTGGAGAAGGTAAATGAGCATGTTGAGAGGTTATTTGGGTATAGAAAGGAGTTAGAAAAGTTACAAGATGAGGATGAGGAACATATGTATGTGCAGAAACGGTTCCTTCCGTGTCGTAAATCGAAATGAGGAAACGCTAATTTGTAAGAAAGACGCGCTTAGATGTATTTCAGACATATCGATAACTCCAGTTGAGGTATATGACACATACAGTCAATATACGCTAGAAATGCAGAGGAAAGTGATACAGGTAATGGTAGCGTACCTGCAGGATGAGTGTGTAAAAAGGAAGATTAATTGTCCCACAGAATTATTGAGTATTTACAATAGAGCTTTTTCACTTGACACTTCTTCGACTGCTTTAGCGCTCGATTTAGCTCTGTTGCTTAGTAAGCGTTTGGAGTCACCTACTTCTCAGTTGCCTATGAGAGAGGTTCCTCCGACATTTGTCCCGAAGGTTGAGATTGCGGCCGATGCTGCACGGGGTATAGTCGCTGTGGACATTCCTGCGCATTATGTATTACAGTTCGTTCACGTCCCGTTCTCAAGACAGGAAGTGAATACTATTAGGCAATCTATTCCTGATATTAGGAAAAATCCAACAGGGTTATATAAAAAGATAGAGTCCGTTTTGCAGTCCTCAGTGTTCACCCTAGGCGAAATTGATTTGTTGTTTCCTGTACTCCTGCCCGTAGATTTATGGAAACAAGTTAGAACTATTGACGACGTACCCGGGTTGGGAGATACATGGGTGAATATAACTAGACTCGATGGGGAAAGGCCAGCTGGTGAAAGATCGCCTCAGGTGATATTAACTTTGCCTGACAGAATCGTTGCTAAATTAAAAACCATAATTCCCGAAAAGAGAATTATTTGGGACAAGCTTACGGCCTGTGTCCAAGGAAAGTCTGAGGGTGCTAACGAGTTCTTTAATCGGTTCGAACAGGTATTCTCGGATTTCTGTGGACATGACGTAGGCACAGAGTCTGGGAAAAGATTATTTGTGGACAAATTTGTACGTGGATTGCTGCCTGACATCCAGTCACAAATTATGTCTTCTGAGAGCGCTTGGCAGGCGAAATCACAACCAGAAGTACTGCACATGGCACAGTACTACGAGAACCGTGTCAATAATGAAAAAGATAGGATTGAAAAACGAAAAGGCGATTTGAAAACTAAAGTGCTATTGCAGCAAATTGTTAGAGGCCCCAGAGGGGGTAGTTCTCAGGTTAGAGGTCAGTATGTCCCGCAGGGGAATGTGCCCTTGGGTCCTGTGAACATTAACCAGTGTGCTTATTGTCGTCGAGAGGGTCATTGGCGTGCACAATGCCCCGTCCTTCAACAAAGGTCAAATAATACATTTGGTAATATGGGTAGGCGATCCAGAGGTCGCCCGGGAGTACGGGGCCCTGGTAGACCTGCCAATATTTGGAACCTTCCTAAATGTACCTCATTAAGAAATGTTGAAAATGTATTACTTTCAGATTATTGTAGCCAGTCGACTAAAAACCTGTATTCTATTTACCACCAGGTACAAGAAGCTTTACCTGTGTAATACTAGGGCCCGGGCCACAGCATATGGCCTGGGAGTTGGGTGCTCATCAAAGCTTTTGAGCGCTCCTCTTGCCTCGCGCCTCGCTGGCGTGGGCCATTCCAAGTCCTGTTGGTCACCCAGACAGCGGTGCGGGTCACTGGGAGAAAGAACTGGATCCACGCATCCCACGTCAAGAAACGTCCTCCCCCTGTGCCGCACATTACAGAAGAAACGGAACCCATCGCTGACACTGCAACCAATGATCCCAAAGCAGTAAGTAGCACCGAGAGTGTGTCGGAGAATCTCTCTGAGCCCGTGAGGCTTGGGGAAGCTGCCATTTTGTCTCCACACTCTCCACAAATTTTGCATCCGGAAACTGCTATTTTGAATTCAGCACCTTCACTTGCTTCCGACACGTTGCTTCCAACAGGAAGTGAAGACATTTTGTTTACGGATCAATCAGTACCGGGAAAAATAAGATACAATCTACGACCACGAAGATAGACTTACGGCACGGTTCGGCTGTTCATTCGGAAAAGGAAAACGGTCATCGAGGGCTTGCTTTTTGCCCAAATTTGAGAAAGGGGATTCTGTTGGCTACAGTTGTGGAAGGATTAAGAAGTCGCTCGACCGGTAGGTCGCCAGTAACAAACTTTGGAGTATCTGTTTGAAGACTACGATGCCTGCCACCACTACCGCTCGTATGGGACTTGTAAATAAGGGGGTGACCAACCGGGACAATGGACAAAATGCCTGGGCCCCGAAAATGTATTGCTGTATTTTTATAATGATATTTGGGTTTTTAATAGTCACTGCCTTAGGATTGTGGTACGTCGAGGAAACTCATTCTCTAGAACTTTTGTTGCCTACTGAAAGTGCACCTATTGTTCCTACTCCCTTTGTACATTTGCATACTCTATCCCCTAGGGATTCTCAGCACAGACAAAGGTACCACAATAACACTTTACTGATTATCATGAATGCTACACATGCCATTTTTAATAAATCTAACTGTTGGGTCTGCTCACATTTACCGCAACAATAAGGGGATAGGTTGGTATATTCATCCTTTACCTCTGGCAACTGCTTGCTATGCCTCTCTTAGAGCACTGTTTTTTTGTCGGTGGAATGATAGCATCTCAGGGAACTTTGATGGAACCAATTTAAATAGTTTTGAGAAACGTGTTTTGACTCCCCTGGGATGCTCGCTTTTCGCAAACGGGAGTAAACCGAATGTTGCTTCAATTAGGCCTTCTGATGAACTGTCTCGTCCTTTCCAATCTTTGATTTCCTTTAAGATGGCTCCAATAGGCAATAAGGATGCCATGCCTCTTTCTTACACTGTTAACCATAGCCCCGATTCCGTTTCTTTTTGCATACAGAGGAATGGAACTCAGTCAATGGGAAATTTTCTAGGTTGTGCCAACGTTGCAAATTTGACTGGGGAAAACAGACCTTTGTATGTAGGCAAACCTGTCTACTTTGTCTGCGGTGATGTAGCATTTCCATGGTTGCCCAGGGATTGGCAGGGAACCTGTTATTTAGGGATCCTGTTACCTGGGGTGTTCATAGCTAGTACAAGAGAAGTTTCGAAGGCTCGTCCACGGCGGGACGAGAATGGTGACACCCCAGCACAAATCTTGGGAGATATAGCTAAATCAGTTGTGCCATTTTGGGGGAAGATAGCGAATTCAGAAGATATCAGAAAACTAGCGAGAGTACTGGAGAGAACCATCAACCGGACCACGGACATACTATATAATATGACGTTAGAACAAAAGGCGATAAGATTAGTAGCACTCCAAAACCGAATGGCATTAGATGTCATTCTAGCTGAACGTGGTGGAGTGTGCAAATTAGTGGGGTCCGCTTGATGTGTTTTCGTACCAGATTCCTCCCCAACTATCTTCAAGGCAATACAGAATCTGCACGTCCTTAGTTCAGAAGTGCATGTTCCCAAGGGAAACTGGGATCTAAGCGCTTGATTCTGGGGCTTCTTGCGATCTTGGGGTTGGAAGGTGTCATGATGCCTACTCCCGGGAAGCCAGTTCAGGGCCAGCGTCCCCGAAAGCAGACATCATGTCCCCAGGGAGGGACCCATGAACCCCTTATAGGGGCTCTTTGGACATTGTCCTGGCGCCTTTGGCGCCAGGCTCATAGAAGGCATCCGTCCTGGCACCATAGGCGCCAGGCTCATTATGGGAGTGCTTGGATGGACTTACCTGATGCAGACCATGCTGCCGGATCCAGACCTCCTTGAGGTCTGAAAGGGACTATTTTACCTATGGGACTATTTTACCACTCGGGCGTGGCTGAGGAAGAATACTTACCTGGAACTATGGGGGCTATTTAAACCACGCCCAGACAGCAGCTCACATTCGCGTTGTTCTGCATCTAGCAGCTGGACGCTCACCGTGTTTGCTCCTGCATCCTGGCTCCAGCCACGCCCGCCTGCAACCTGGAACACCTGAAAAGGAAGGAAAGGAGAGAAAGGTGAATAATTGAACTTTACCTACCTCCATCCGGAGTCCAGAACCAACACTCCGACGATCCTGAGAAGAGACATTATGTTTAGAAGCGCATCGCATCGCTCGATTCAGCGCCGCGTTCCACTCACCTTCACGAGGCGCCCTCGGGCTCTTCAGCCACCATAGGCACCATCCGTCGCCTTTCAGCGCCTAAGGAGAAAAAGAGACAAAACAAAGGTGAGCGAAGGAACAGATTGAGGAAGGCCTGATTCTTTCACCTTAAGACTTACCTGATTTTTGTTGGGACAATCTTTCCACACCTCGGGTCGGCGCCGCTTCTTTGGCACTGCCGTACCCCAGCCCCTAAGGGAAAAAAGAGACAAAACAAAGGTGAGCGAAGGAACAGATCGAGGAAGGCCTGATTCTTCCACCTTAAGACTTACCTGATTATTGTTGGGACAATCTTTCCTCACCTCGGGTCGGCGCCGCTTCTTTGGCACTTCCGTACCCCGGCCCCTAAGGGGAAAAAGACACACGCATTAGTGGGTGAAAGCAAGATCACTAAGGGAACCATCCATCAAAAAGACTCACCAGAGTTACCTTCGGCGAATCCATTCCTCTACGCGGATTCTTCATCCTACATCTGAAATGGAGAAAAGGACAACAGGCAATTGAGGCTTGAACTTTTGCAACTGAATACTTATGGCCTCATATCGGAAAAGTCAAGCGGAGTTGAATACTCACCAAACCCGAGATCCAGTGAAGTAACTGGAAATCAAAGCGCCCCTCCATCGGAAGCAGGATGGAGAGCTCGTCCTTTCAGACTCTAAGGTGAGACTCTACGGGGAATCGCGGAGGGGGTTCGAGGAGTGTGAGAGGGGGAAGGGGTGGAATCCGACACATTATCCAGCAGACAGTTAATCCCCTTTTCCATCTACAGAAGGATTCTTCTACGGGCCAGACAGGCGAGGTTTGGGGGTCCAGTCCGTCTTCCGAGTCCTGCGCATCACCTTAGAAGAGGTCATAGCAGTCCAGAACAGATCGGCGCCTCCGTGGGAATCAGGTGAGCGTTACAGAACGCGAAGCCTACATACAATTTCCCACCCGGGCGCTATGGAGACTTCCGAGACAGACCAGCTGGCCCAGCTATTGGGGGAACTACGGGATGAAGTTCATTCCGCTCGCCAGGAGACGAATGCCCTCAGGAGAGAGTTAATTGTATCTAAAGAACAAACTGATGATCTTGCCAGACAGCTATTACAAGGTCAGGCTGGTCAAACTCCTTTACCAGGTTCTGGGGGTAATTCCGCCCCAGTGGTTTCAAATAACCCTGTGCACATTAATCTACCTGGAAATATGCCACTGGCCCCACCGGAACGTTTTGCCGGGGACCCCAAAAGGTTTGCCGTATTCATGAATCAATGCCGATTGCACTTCCTCTGCAGACCTAGGGCCTTCCCTAACGACCAAACCAAGGTCGCTTTTGTACTATCATATCTCAGCGGCTGTGCTGCGGATTGGTCAGTTCCACTGGTTACTCAAGATGACCCAATTCTTCGGAACTTTCAAGCCTTCCAGACAAGCATGGAAAGACTTTTTGCACGACATTCTCAGGGACAGGCCCTGGACAACGAGCTTCTATCCCTACGACAGGGTAACCAGGACCTCTTAGCCTATATCGCGACCTTCAATAGGTTAATTGTGGAGACTGGATGGCCGGAGGATAAAAGAATCACGTTATTACATGGAGGTCTATGTGGAAAACTTAAGGATGTCCTGGCCCAGGTCGTAAATCCACCCCAAGACTGCTCTGAATATATAGACTTGGTGGTCCAATTAGATCACAGGCTTCAAAACAGAAAGGCAGATCGGTCCAAGTTTGAGACCCGGGTTTTGGTCAAAACCCATGTTAACCTCAAGGGTGCCGATGTTACTGAACCTATGCAAATTGGAGGGGTTAAAGGACCTTTAACTCAAAAAGAGCGTGAACGAAGACGGCAAATGCAATTATGCCTTTATTGTGGGGCTTCTGGACACTTTTTACGAGATTGCCCTATAAAACCGTCTAAGAAGGCGGTAGGAGTCGCTGATAAGAACCTGATGGAATCTGAGTCGGGAAACGACCACGCCCGACAAGCGTAGGGGTCTGCTTGCCGAGCTTAAAAACTAACTCTCTGACCTCGCATTTCATCATGCCAATGGTCCTTGTAAATCCGAAGCAGCCTGGGCGGTTACATGCCATTAAGGCATACATCGATAGTGGGGCTATAGGAAACTATGTGGATCGTGAATTGGGTTCCAGGATCAACCTCCCTCTTTGCCATAAAACCAGTAAGGATGTCATCACCACAGTGGATGGAACCGAAATCGCCTCTGGGCCGGTAACACACTCCACTACTGAAGTGACATTGTTGGGTCAAGACGGACATCGGGAGGCAATTGTGTTTGATGTAATCAAGGCTCCGCAATTTCAAGTAATTCTAGGAATCCCTTGGTTGGAAACACATAATCCTCGAATTGACTGGCGAGCAAAGAGGATAACCTTTCCAGATTGTGCACAAACCTGTTATCCAAGAAATCCAAATATTGGCCTAGCTACAGTAACCCCTGTCATTTTGCAAATACTGCCAGAATACCAAGAATTTCAAGGCGTCTTCCAAAAGGAACAGGCCAACACTCTACCGCCTCACAGGTCGTACGATTGCCAGATCTATCTATTGCCCGGTGCACAACCCCTTTGCAGCAGGATCTATGCCCTTACCGAACCCGAGAATCTTCATTTACGACAATATCTAGATCAGTACCTAGCCAATGGTTTTATTCACCCGTCTAAGTCTCCTGCATCCTCGGCTTTATTTTTCGTGCCTAAAAAAGAAGGCGACCTCAGAACTTGTATTGACTACCACGCATTGAACCAGATAACTGTTAAAATCCGATACCCTTTGCCTCTGATCCCTGAACTCCTTGACCAGGTGAAGGATGCCTGCATATACACCAAGTTAGATCTCCGGGGGGCCTACCATCTGGTGCGAATAAAGGAAGGCGATGAATGGAAAACTGCCTTCCGCACCAAATATGGGCTATTCGAGTACCAGGTGATGCCTTTCGGATTGTGCAATGCACCGGCTGCCTTCCAATACTTCATGAACGATGTCTTTCGGGAACTCATCGACTTTTGTGTTCTCGTATATATTGATGACATTCTTGTGTACTCCTCTTCGGAATCTGATCATAGAAAACATGTCAGGGCAGGTCTCGAGAAATTGCGCCAACACAAACTATTTGCTAAACTTGAAAAATGTATTTTCCATGCCACGGAAGTCGAGTTTCTTGGTTTCATCCTGACACCTAAAGGAGTCCGCATGGACTCACGAAAAGTGGATGCTATCCTCAAATGGCCATCGCCTAGCTCCGTGAAAGGTGTTCAAAGCATGCTTGGCTTTGCCAATTTTTATCGCAGGTTTATCCCGGAATTTTCTCGTGTTGTTCAACCCATCACTGCGCTCTTAAGGAAAAATAAACGTTTCGAATGGTCTGAAGAAGCCGAGCAGGCCTTTCAGGAACTATAAGCTAAATTTACCTCCGCACCTGTATTGAAGCACCCGCGCCCAGATCTCCCTTATGTCGTCAAAACTGACGCATCCAGCCTAGCCATTGGAGCTGTCCTGTCTCAAAGAGATCCCGAAACTAACCAACTGCATCCCGTTGCATTTTGGTCCAGAAAATTCTCGGCACCCGAACTTAACTACACAATCACTGACAAAGAACTGTTAGCCGTTAAATCCGCCTTTAAAGCCTGGCGGCATTATCTACTTGGAGCTAGACATACCATCACGGTGATCACCGACCACCGGAACTTACAGTATTTAAAGACCGCCAAGGCTCAGTCATCTCGACAGCTCCGTTGGGCTTTGTTTTTTGCGGAATTCGATTTTGTAATCACCTACCGTCCTGGCTGTAAGAATGGCAAAGCGGACGCTCTATCCCGAATAGGAATGGGAGAAACTGATACTAACTCAGAACCTATACCGATAATTCCCGAACAGAGAATTTTGGGCATGACTTCTCTACAAACACTTTAAGACATTAAAGCTATAGTTAAACAACTCCTGGACCCTACAGACCTACAGGATTGGGTACAAAAGGGATCTGACTTTACTATAAATAATGATTTACCTTATTTCTAAGGGCGCTTATTTCTGCCACACAAGGAATTACAAGAGCTCGTTATTTCTCGTTATCATGATACACTAATAGAGGGGCACCCCGGTATTGCCAAGACGGAAGAAAAGTTGAAACGACAATTCTGGTGGCCTTCTTGGCGAAAAGATGTTAAATCATTTGTGATGTCCTGTGGTGTTTGCGCCCAAAATAAAGGCCAAAAGAAAAGACCAGCCGGTCTCCTTCAACCTTTAGACATTCCGCCAGCACCTTGGCACACCCTGTCATTGGATTTTATTACGGACTTACCTCCTTGTTCAGGATATAACACTATTCTTGTTATTGTGGATTTATTTTCCAAAATGGCCCACTTCATTCCATTGAAAGGTTTACCTTCAGCTTCAGTTCTAGCCAAAGAATTCCTTGAAAATATTGTTCGTTTACATGGATTCCCGTCTGTACTAATCTCAGACCGTGGAAGCCAATTAATTTCCACACTCAGACCGATGGTCAAACAGAGAGGACGAATCAGACCCTTGAGCAATATTTACGGTGTATGGAAAGACATTCTTTGGATAGCCGAATATGCATATAATAATTCGGTACACTCTGGAACTGGGCAAAGTCCTTTTTATACTTTATATGGGCATCACCCTCGAACCTCAGACCTCGACTCGCCTCAAGGCCTCGGAATGCCCGCAGTGGACCATCTGCATTCTACAATTACCCAAGCCTTCAAAGAAGCAACTCACATTTACAACAAGCCAAGAGAAAATACAAGAAGAATGCTGACCTGCATCGGAGTGAAGCACCTCAGTACCAGATTGGGGACCAAGTATGGCTGGCTACCAGGCACTTATCGCTCAAGGGACCTCGAACTTTTAATCCAAAATATCTGGGGCCTTACTCCATTACGGCCATAATCAATCCAGCGGCCGTTAAACTTGATTTACCAGCTAACATGCGAATTCACCCTGTTTTTCATGTGTCACTTTTGAAACCAGTGCAACCTGGAACCAGACTAATCAAGCCTCCAGAACCCATTCAAATAGATGGAGAACCTGAATTCGAGGTGAAGAACATTTTAGATTCAAAGATGTTAAGGTCAAAACTTTTCTATCTAATCGATAGGGAGGGATACAGGCCTCAGGAGAGGTCGTGGGAACCCAGTGACCATGTACATGCACCTCGATTAATTAAGAAATTCCACCGGATCTTCCCAAACAAACCAAAACCCCCGGAGGGAACAATCTTGGGAGGGGCCTTGGGGGAGAGTGCTGTCATGATGCCTACTCCCGGGAAGCCAGTTCAGGGCCAGCGTCCCCGAAAGCAGACATCATGTCCCCAGGGAGGGACCCAGCAACCCCTTATAGGGGCTCTTTGGACATTGTCCTGGAGCCTTTGGCGCCAGGCTCATAGAAGGCATCAGTCCTGGCACCGTAGGTGCCAGGCTCATTATGGGAGTGCTTGGATGCACTTACCTGATGCAGACCATGCTGCCGGATCCAGACCTCTTTGAGGTCTGAAAGGGACTATTTTACCTATGGGACTATTTTACCACTCGGGCGTGGCTGAGGAAGAATACTTACCTGGAACTACTTTGGGGACTATTTAAACCACGCCCAGACAGCAGCTCACATTCGCGTTGTTCTGCATCTAGCAGCTGGACGCTCACTGTGTCTGCTCCTGCATCCTGGCTCCAGCCACGCCCGCCTGCAACCTGGAACACCTGAAAAGGAAGGAAAGGAGAGAAAGGTGAATAATTGAACTTTACCTACCTCCATCCGGAGTCCGGAACCAACACTCCGACGATCATGAGAAGAGACATTATTTTTAGAAGCGCATCGCATCGCTCGCTGCAGCGCCGCGTTCCACTCACCTTCACGAGGCGCCCTCGGGCTCTTCAGCCACCATAGGCACCATCCGTCGCCTTTCAGCGCCTAAGGAGAAAAAGAGACAAAACAAAGGTGAGCGAAGGAACAGATTGAGGAAGGCCTGATTCTTCCACCTTAAGACTTACCTGATTTTTGTTGGGACAATCTTTCCACACTTCGTGTCGGCGCTGCTTCTTTGGCACTGCCGTACCCCGGCCCCTAAGGGGAAAAAGAGACAAAACAAAGGTGAGCGAAGGAACAGATCGAGGAAGGTCTGATTCTTCCACCTTAAGACTTACCTGATTATTGTTGGGACAATCTTTCCTCACCTGGGTCGGCGCCGCTTCTTTGGCACTTCCGTACCCCGGCCCCTAAGGGGAAAAAGACACACGCATTAGTGGGTGAAAGCAAGATCACTAAGGGAACCATCCATCAAAAAGACTCACCAGAGTTACCTTCGGCGAATCCATTCCTCTACGCGGATTCTTCATCCTACATCTGAAATGGAGAAAAGGACAACAGACAAGGCTTGAACATTTGCATCTGAATATTTACGGCCAAGTCAAGCGGAGTTGAATACTCACCAAACCCGAGATCCAGTGAAGTAACTGGATATCAATGCGCCCCTGCATCGGAAGCAGGATGGAGAGCTCGTCCTTTCAGACTCTAAGGTGAAACTCTACGGGGAATCGCGGAGGAGGTTCGAGGAGTGTGAGAGGGGGAAGGGGGGGAATCCGACACATTATCCAGCAGACAGTTAATCCCCTTTTCCATCTACAGAAGGATTCTTCTACGGGCCAGACAGACGAGGTTTGGGGGTCCGGTCCAGTCCGTCTTCCGAGTCCTGCGCATCACCTCAGAAGAGGTTATAGCAGTCCAGAACAGATCGGCACCTCCGTGGGAATCAGGTGAGCGTTACAGAAGGTACTTTCGTTCTTGCTAATTATTTTGGGAATCCTGTTGTTTCTTTGTTGCTGTATTCAGTGTTTACCTGGTATATGTTCGATGCTAGGGGAATGTTGCGCACAAGCGATTGGTTCGATAGGACATAAAGTGTATGCTGCGGATAAGACTTCCAAGGAATATGTATTGAAAGATATTTTAGCCAATTACCTAATGGCAATAGATATTTCCGATAGCGATTCAGGGTGCATGGACGATGATGCATGGAGTTATTTGTAAGGAGATCCAAAGTAGTTTTTAGCACTTGGCATAGGCCAAAAGGAGGGTTTGTCGAAAGAGAAATCATATTGTGTCTCCTATTGTAATAAATATATTAATATTGGCCTACGCCAAGCTGCTCGAAGGTCGCTCGCGAAAGAAATCCGTGATGCAAGGTCCTGACCTTAAATCCATGTAAGCCGCCATTTTAGGTCAAACTGCCATTTTAGGATTCGCTTTGTAAAAGTCACCCTGTGAGTTAAAATGGTGGACGATGTCATTCCAGAATACAACATGGCCGTCTTGACCTTTGTACATAGCTAATGTGTAACTTGCCTGCAGGCCACTTGTTGAGGTCGTGAACTGAGACCTTGTCCTTCGTTGACCTATGTGTAGAAGGATTACTCGTGCAATGAAACTAATCCACGAGCATATGTTGAAACATACTGAACGAAGAACATCTGTTTTACTACATTGTATTAATGTTTGAGAAGGCCTGCATGGAAAATCTTAGAATACACAGTTATTGTAAAGGCTTGTTGATACATGTATTAAAGGCAAAACCAGTTATATGCGAACCCTAGATCTGTGATGTATTAAAAGGAATGTACAACGTCTCTCACTGAACACACTGAACCACGCTGGAGTTCCTTGTGTTGTACTGAGGGCCGATAGCTATCTGATTTTGCTCTGTTTTTGTAACTGGATTCAGTATAAAATAAAGTGCTTTGTATTTTCCTTTGTAACCCGTGTTATCGGCCCTTTTAAGGGAGAGGAGAAATGCATTTCAAAGCAGTGTTATTCTTGCCTAACCTCCTCGGATGCAGACCGTCATTTTCCAACTACGGCAGCCAAACAGATGAATTGGCTGCGATACTACAGGGTCGGACTGTTATTCCATTCTCCTCGGTGTTATGCTTGGGTTTGCGCTACATCCCCACCCCTCCCGTCCTTTTGAATTCTTCTCCATTTTTCCATCCAGTGTCAAAACCATAGGAAATGCTAGTGTTCACTTCTTGTGCAGCAGGTATTTTGGGATGGACCTAAATTTAGGCCAAAAATGACCTGAATCGTAGTCAGCAGGATTTGAACCTGCGCGGGAGACCCCAGTGTATTTCTAGTCCATTGCTTTAACCACTTGGCCATGACTACTCATGGAAATGCCTCTCACTTGGAGCATGGCACCTCAAAGGCACTGAAAGGCAATCATGCCCATTCCCTTTCTTGCCTCCTCCTTTCTTCCTCTTCTCCTTGACCAGTGCTTTCTACTCCCAAATGCATTGCAAGACTCTGCCTGTGCATGAAATCAGAAATGGTGGAAATAGCATGCAGACGATTTTTCAGGAGGGTGAAGCTAATCATACCTCCAGCATATACAGCACCGATTTCTCTCTGCCTATTGACTTATGTTTTAAAACCCCAGCCAACCTAGTGCAGGGAACAGAAAATGGTTTTCACTGGGATTACTGGACTTTTCCCAATAGGAGAGAGTGAAATCGAAGGAACGTGTCTCACAGCTCTTGCCATTTCCCTTAGGTTGCATGGGTCTTGTCTCCTTCCTCCCTTCTTGAGGCCTGTGTGCACAGGGGCAGCTGAGCCAGCCACACAGCTTGCTGACTGCAGGCCGCGTCACTAATAACCACAAGGTAGAGCATTCCCCACTTTACAAAGAGATACACGATATATCAATACATCCATTCCTATGCTAGTCCTCTGTATTTAAAAAAAGAGTGCAGGCTGCTGCAAATGACGCTTGACTTGGCTAGAGGAATGCATGCCATTCAGTTGTCAGTGTGCCTCCAAGCTGCTGTCCAGCCTAGGCTGTCTGCTCAAAACCAGTCTCTCTTCTCTGCCAAGTTCAGACTCCGTCCCAGGGCCTGGATACTGCTGATGATCCGCAGGGACAGCCAGGGAGCCCCAGCCTCACCTTTACAATGTAGCCAATCCTTGACCTCAGCCCCATCTTGCTGCTGCAGCTGCAAATAATGTACCAGTTGCCTGGCAACATGCCTGGGAGTGGTCTGTGTCTATGCAAATTAAGTTCCAGGGTCTCCCTGGGAGATTGTTTCTGCAATCCCAATGAACCAACACCCGAGCCCCTGGATGACAGCTGCAAGTTTCAGCAAAGTCAAGCCATGTCACGTAGCAAAAGTAGGACCTTTGCAAAGGGGGCCCCAATGAGCACCTCACCCCGAGTGTCTGAGGTGCAGAGAAGGGCCTGCTCCTTCCCTTATAGAGAGGTCTTGGGCGATTGAGGGAAGATTGAGGGGTAGAAGCCAAATGTGACAGGGCTGCTTGTCACCTTGCCTTTGGGCTGGCATATCTGAACCTTTCTCTACGCTCTTACCTTCTGGGTGAAGGTGTTGAAAGACAAATCCTATTGTGTCTCCTATTGTAATAAATATATTAATATTGGCCTATGCCAAGCTGCTCGAAAGTCGCTTGCGAAAGAAATCCGTGTTGCAAGGTCCTTACCTTAAATCAATGTAAGCCACCATTTTAGGTCAAACCGCCATTTTAGGATTCTCTTTGTAAAAGTCACCCTGTGAGTTAAAATGGTGGACGATGTAATTCCAGAATACAACATGGCCGTCTTGACCTCTGTACATAGCTAATGTGTAACTTGCCTGCAGGCCACTTGTTGAGGTCGTGAACTGAGACCTTGTCCTTCGTTGACCTATGTGTAGAAGGATTACTCGTGCAATGAAGCTAATCCACGAGCATATGTTGAAACAATGTATTCAAATACTGAACGAAGAACATCTGTTTTACTACATTGTATTAATGTTTGAGAAGGCCTTCATGGAAAATCTTAGAATACACAGTTATTGTATAGGCTTGTTGATACATGTATTAAAGGCAAAACCAGTTATATGGGGTTGTTCAAGACTTGGCACAAACCCTAGATCGGTGATGTATTAAAAGGAATATTAACCCGAAGTGGGGCTGGACATCGTGCCCACCGAATGTATAAAAAGCGAATGCATTCTAATGTACAACGTCTCTCACTGAACACACTGAACCACGCTGGAGTTCATTGTGTTGTATTGAGGGCCGATAGCTATCTGATTTTGCTCTGTTTTTGTAACTGGATTCAGTATAAAATAAAGTGCTTTGTATGTTCCTTTGTAACCCGTGTTTGGAATATTTCCTTTTGGGGTACTCAGCCTGGATATTTTCATTCTTTTTTCACAGTTGGCGCCCGAATAGGGACCCTCAATATTGATGCCGGATTGTTGAAGGTTGACGCACGCTATCGGACCTGGATCAGACGGTGTGAGATAAGGGGCCCCCTGAACGAGACGCGACACCTCAGCAGTGCTGCACGACCCGATCCTTGGACGATAAGCGTGTGGTCCGAGATGGCATCTTGACGAGGGTCCACTTATCGAGGCGGGCAGATTTGCCGAAATCACCATACACAAGGTAACATTAGTTAGGTAAGATTCTTAGAAATCCGATCGGACCTCCTTAGGTTTGGTCAGGTGAGTTGTGACCCGATTCTTAATTTAATCCTGACAATTTGAATTTTGGCGCATTGTATCTGCCGACACAATTATTGACCAGTTAACACCAAGAATTTGAGATATGCCTCGAAATTGTCTACCTGCTTTAGGGCATTATTCCGCAGTGATAGACAATCTTTGGAATTTAGCCGTCCCGCACCACAGGAGGGGTCGCCGGCATGTACTATGTACTATAAGCATGGCATTGGAAGTATAGTATTTAATGACATTTGGCACAGACAAACCAGACATGCCTCCGAACTACAGTGGCCAATCAATGGTAGTTTTGAAATCCCTCGTATTGAGTATTTAGAGTCAATTCTATTAAAGAAAAAGGCTAGACCTGCAGCATTTGATGTTTTGCAGAATTGGAAAAAAGAAGCGTTGCAACAACTTAAAAGTAGACAGAATCATGCGCGCGTCACAAGATGAACGCCGAAAAAACACTATTGTATGACCAAGATAAACATTCTGAATCGACTAGAAATATGGATAGGGCTTTCTCACTCGGTATTCAGAAAATCTATCCTTCTAAAGATCGTCATGTTTCTGATGAGTTTATAGATAAATTATTAAATGAACGAAGGCCTGGTGCTTCTGTGCCACCTCCGTATGCACCTCTTCCTGCTGCTTTGCCCCTTCCTCCTGTTATTCCTGCTCCACCTGTTGTTGTTCCTGTTGTTCTTGCTCTGCCCAATGTTCCCCTTCCTCCAGCTCCCCTACCTCTTTTTATTACACCAGTTACAGTACCTCCATCGAATTTGCCTGCTCCCTCTCTTCCAAGTGGTCCTGAACCGCTTGTAATCGATCGAGGTGCAGGGTCAAAGGTTGTCACTCGCAATACTGTACTACCGGAGAAGAAACGTGAGTTAATTGCATGAGCTAAGCATTGTATAGAGAAGGATGATCAAGCTAGCGTTTTTTCCACACTTTGTAATATGGATAATTTTCCTGAGAAAAATGTTTTAATGAAGGCTTAGGGATTCAGTTATGTATAATGTGGGGAAGATTAAATAATGTGGATCTTCCGCAAGGGTTAAGGGATCTAAATACTCTAGCGCTTTCTAGAGACACTGTGGAGAAGGTAAATGAGCATGTTGAGAGGAGGAAAATATGTATGTACAGAAACGGTTCCTTCCGTGTCGTAAATCGATATCTGAGGAAACGCGAATTTGTAAGGAAGACGCGCTTAGATGTATTTCAGACATATCGATAACTCCAGTTGAGGTATATGACACATACAGTCAATATACGCTAGAAATGCAGAGGAAAGTGATACAGGTAATGGTAGAGTACCTGCAGGATGAGTGTGTAAAAAGGAAGATTAATTGTCCCACAGAATTATTGAGTATTTACAAGAGAGCTTTTTCACTTGACACTTCTTCGACTGCTTTAGCGCTCGATTTATCTCTGTTGCTTAGTAAGCGTTTGGAGTCACCTACTTCTCAGTTGCCTATGAGAGAGGTTCCGCCGACATTTGTCCCAAAGGTTGAGATTGCGGCCGATGCTGCACAGGGTATAGTCGCTGTGGACATTCCTGCGCATTATGTATCGCAGTTCGTTCACGTCCCGTTCTCAAGACAGGAAGTGAATACTATTAGGCAATCTATTCCTGATATTAGGAAAAATCCGACAGGGTTCTATAAAAAGATAGAGTCCGTTTTGCAGTCCTCAGTGTTCAACCTAGGCGACATTGATTTGTTGTTTCCTGCACTCCTGCCCGTAGATTTATGGAAACAAGTTAGAACTATTGACGACGTACCCGGGTTGGGAGATACATGGGTGAATATAACTAGACTCGATGGGGAAAGGCCAGCTGGTAAAAGATCGCCTCAGGTGATATTAACTTTGCCTGACAGAATCGTTGCTAAATTCAACAAAGATCAAATAATACATTTGGGTAGGCGATCAAGAGGTCGCCCGGGTGTAGGGGGCCCTGATAGAGGTCAGTTTACACAGGACCCTCGGCAACCTTTTTCGCAGGACAATCAGCCTCCGAGTGTGGACACCAGGAACATATTTGTTCATCCTTCCGCTGTATATTTATCTGAAGCACTTCCTTTTGATGACATTCTGTTTCGTTAGGATTGCCCGAAGCAGGGTTTGGAACCTATACCTATTCCCGTCAATCAGAAAGGTCCCTACGTTGAAATGGTGGTGGGAAATAGGAAACATCAGTTTTTGATAGACACTGGAGCACAGAAGTGTTCCATTGATCATTCACGGGTTCCAAACATTCAACTGTCAGGGCAAACCAATGTTTCTGTAGGGTTTTCTGGTACGCCAGTTGTTTGTCCGGTTTCTATGCCGGTACCTATTTCTTTGGGTCCCTTTACGGACCATTGTCCATTTCTGTTGACTTCGGATTGTGGAGACAATTTGCTGGGGTTCAATCTGTTAAAAGAATTAAATGCAGTGATTTATTGTTCTCCTGATGGAGTGCGCTTGACGATTTCACCACAGCAATTTTCTGCCTCGCAATTCTTGACTAGACCTTTGCCTCCAGAATTCATTAATGTAACAGAGAGCTTGTGGGCTGTCGATGACAATGATGTCAGTATTTTACAGATTGAACCTGTCAAGATAGTTTTGAAACATGGAATTGAGCTACCACGCATTCCTCAGTATAAGATTTCAGTTGAGGGCGAGCGAGCTTTGAAATGCATCGTTTCCGATTTTGTGCATCGCGGGGTGATTGAAGAAATTTCAGGAAGTTTGTGTAACATTCTGATTTTACCCATGTACAAGAAAGGCGATAATGCAATTCCATTCCGTTTCATAATTGATCTACGTGCCATAAATAAAGTTGTGGCACAACAATTTCCAATTGTGCCTGATGTAACGACAATCCTAACCATGATTCCAGCTACAGCTACTTACTTTAGTGTTGTGGACTTGAAAAATGCTTTCTTTAGTATTCCTATACACAAGGATAGTAGATATTTGTTCGTGTTCACCTTAGGGGGACGCTCGTTCACATTTACTCGTGCACCTCAAGGGTACACAGAGAGTCCTAGCATTTATAGGAGGGCTTTGAAAGAACAATTTGATACCCTTGAATTGCCTTCTACCTGTACTTTGCTTCAGTATGTTGATGATATGCTTCTAGTTGCTGACTCTGAGAGTGCCTGTAAGGAGGGCACTGTGTTATTACTTATCCATCTAGCTAAGCATGGTCACAAAGCTTCGCTTAAAACATTTCAATATTGTTGCCAGGAGGTCGCCTATTTAGGCTATCTCCTGTCAAAGGAGGGAAGAAGATTGACACCTGAAAGAATAAAACACATTTCTGGCATGTCTGTCCCAAATACACAGAATGAAGTTAGGGCCTTGATAGGTATGGCTTCTTACTGTAGGTTGTGGATCCCAAATTTCTCACTAGTGATCAAACCGATGTTGGCTTTGACGAAGAAGGGCATTTCTTCGCCATTGCCATGGAACGTGGTACACCAGCAATCGTTTGACTTGCTTAAGACTGCATTATGCTCTGCACCAGTTTTGGGCACACCAAACTACGAAAAGGCCTTTGTGTTGTTTGTGCATGAATGTGATGGATGTGATTTGGCTGTATTAACGCAGGAACATGGAGGGAAGAATAGGCCGTGCGGTTACTTTTCTTCCGCCCTTGATCCTGTAGCATGCGCTTTGCCAAGATGTTTGCGAGCTGTTGCTGCTGCTGCGTCTGTAAAACAGAGTGAGGGAATGGTCCTAGGCCATGATTTAACCCTGATGGTGCCTCACTCTGTAGATGTTCTACTGAACCGAACTCAAACGCAACACCTCACTTCTGCACGGTTGACAAGATATGAATTGATCTTGTTTGCTCCTCACATTCAAATTAGGAGGTGTTGTGTTCTTAGTCCAGCTGAACTCCTACCTTTCCCGCAAGATACTACTTGCGGCAATGAAGTGACACATGATTGTTTGTATACGACCGAACAAGAGACAAAGGGTAGAATTGATTTGAAAGATACTCCCTTGGATAATCCGCAAGGAGAGCTGTTTTGTGATGGCTCCTGCTTCAAACTTCCAGATGGTACATCCACAGCTGCTTATGCGATCACTAAATTGAGCACGGTTGTGGAGACTAAGAGAATCACGCATTATTCTGCGCAGGCCGCAGCGATTATAGCACTGACCCGAGCTTGTGAACTTTCCGAAGGGCTTGCAGTAAATATATATATACTGATAGTCAGTATGCCTTTGGGGTGGTCCACAACTTTGGTCAAAGAGATGGTTCCTAACTTCGCATGGCACCAAAATTCAACCTGGCTCCCTAATAGTACAGCTACTCTCAGCACTTGCGCTCCCTACTCAGTTAGCAGTTATGAAATGTGCAGCACATCGAAAGATTACAGATGATATAGGGAAAGGGAATGCTTTCGCTAATCAGATAGCTAGGCAAACTGCTACCGATCTCCTTACGGAGATGTATGTTTCAAGGGAATCTGTAGATGCTTATGTAATAGATGAGGGTGTTGGGTCTGTACGGGATATCCAAGCTGTTGCCACGTTAGAAGAATTCAAAAGGTGGGTTGAAGGCTTGGGGAGACTTGATGAAGACGGGTGTTGGGTGGACATAGTAGAAGGGAAATGGCTGTTCCCTTACGCGTATATCATGATGATGGTCATCATGGCTCATGGTCCAATGCATGTATGTGCCCAGAAAATGACAAAAATGTTAGAGAAAGTTTGGGTAAATGACAAAATTTTGAAAATTGCCCAGCGCTACGTTCCGGAGTGCATGTTTTGCCTGCAACACAACGTGGGAAAGGGGACAGTAACTCCAAGGGGTAGTTTTGGGCCACCCTCTGTCCCCTTTGAAGTGATCCACTTTGATTTCATTGAAATGGAACGATGCGATAATAAGAAATATGTACTGGTGGTTATCTGTGCTTTTAGTAAATGGGTTGAGGCTTTCCCTGTTAAAGATGCTACAGCTATGACTACTGCAAAAATCATGTTAAAATAATACTTCCCGCTGGGTCACCGGAAGGCGAGACCCGGCCTGCCCAACAAGGGTATCTACAGAGCACCACCTACCCACACTCACCAGCGAGCCCCAGGAGGCAGGAGCCTCTGCATCAGCTGCCTGGATGCTGGAGCCCATGTGCTCACGCCGTCGATCGTTCTCCACCTAACCTGATCTCCCAGGGTAAGCGTGTGCACTGTCCCTGGATGCACCCCCTGGTCAAATCTGCCGCATATTCTAGCCCTGCTCTCATCCTTTAGTGCATTCATAGCACGATTCGCGGCCTCGCTACACGAGGCGACCCGCAAAATGGCAGCCGTAACTTTGTTTATGCTCGTTGCCTAGCAACGTACCCTGAAGCCTATTGGCCGCACTCCAGCTCTTCCGTGACGGTGGGTCACCGGAAGGCGAGAGCCGGCCTGCCCACTAAGGGCCGACAACAAGGGCACCACCTGTCTGTACCTGTCCGTGCGTGACCCCCGGACCGCCATCACCAGGCATCATTATTCTTGCCGCTACTCTCCATACTGAGAGGGCAGGAGCCCCTCTCACCCTGCATCAGTCAAGGCCAGGCAAAAAGGCCCTGTTCGCCGCTGGCCGCCCGATCCCACTACTAAGGTACATGACTCTTTAACTGTCCTGGACAACCTCTGCAATAATTTTTCTACGTCACTTATCTGCTTGCAAACGTATTATGCTGTTGTATGTGCAAGAAGCCTATTGTCCATACGATGATACTCAGTAGACCCTGACTATGACCCAGAAATTGTCTACACTGAGCCCTGTGTTGTGCCCTATGGTCGCCAATAGACCACATCTGACCTATGCTGAGCCCTGTGTTGTGCCCTATGGTCGCCATTAGACCACATCTGACCTATGCTGCGCCCTTTGGTCGCTACTCGACTTATGTTGTGCCCTGTGCTGTGCCCTATGGTCGCCATTAGACCACATCTGACCTATGCTGAGCCCTGTGTTGTGCCCTATGGTCGCCATTAGACCACATCTGACCTATGCTGCGCCCTTTGGTCGCTACTCGACTTATGTTGTGCCTTGTGTTATGCCCTATGGTCGCCATTAGACCACATTCTCCTGCCACTGGAACTGGAAGGATGTTATACCTAGCATTAGTCCTCTGTATCATGGCTACAGTCACACAGGTTGTCCCTAGCAGTCAAGATCACATCGATCAGTCACCAACACCTACCTCAAACCCTTGCCAACTCACTATTAACGATATGCAACCTAATCTCTCCACATTCTGTAAGGCCCAAGAAACAATACTCTATGCCTCCCTACCTTGCACCACACCCAATAGAAACAACAGACTCCTCGCAAGACTAGCTAAACTACACGAACCACTGAGAAGAGCCCTTCCGGCCTCCAACCTCAAAACCAACTACAAACCTAGCCCACGATTGCCCAGCCAATCGAAATGGCCTACTCAAACATCTACCTTGAATGTAAACACCCTCCAGCTTAATAACCTCCAACCTAAAGCTTGCCCCACTGTAGACAAACCCACCCGAGCTAACAAAACTCTTGAAGCCCCCCCCTCTCAAGGGAGCGCTCCTTAATGCTAGATCACTAGTCGCTCACGCTACGGATATTGCCGACTTAATTACAGAAGGGAACCTGGATTATCTTGCAATTACGGAAACTTGGCTCCATAATGCAGCATGACCTGCCCTCATGCTAGCTGTCCCTGATGGCTACACCATAATCAGACAAGACCGTGATAATGCACGAGGTGGCGGCATTGCTATTATTTCTAAAACGGCTCTTGGTCTCAGACTAGCCCCTACCCAGCCTCTACAATCATGTGAAACCCTCACTGCCAAAATTCAGATAAACAATTCGCAATCCATTACCATACATCTTATTTACAGACCACCCGGCCCTCTTGGTACATTTGAGGAAGACTTGCATAATATAATTATGAACAACCTGAAACCTACCATGCAACTACTTATATTAGGTGACTTCAACTTAGGATTTAATGACCAAACGGACAAAAATGCCACAGAAATAGCTAACACGATCAAATCACTAGGCCTTACCCTAAAAGTCACCACACCCACCCACCTTAAAGGGAGAATATTGGACTGGGTAGCGGACCTTAACTGTTCTGCCACTATCACCTCCATCCTGCCTTTAGCATGGACAGACCATTCTCTGATCGCCTTTCACTTATCTACTATCAGACCCACTCCACTGGCTCGACCACGAGCGCCACCATGCCCAACCAGAAGCAATAAAAGTATTAAGGGAGAAAAAATTATCCCCACCATACAGCCTACTCTCAACGCACTGCCTGATAATCTCGACCCCAGCAGCCTAGTGCAGGAATTTAACAATATCATGCTCACCACATTGGATGAAATGGCTCCTATCAAACTCAGACCGAGCAAACCCATAGCGCACCTAAACAAATGGTTCACCCCACAACTCAAAGACCTTCGCACCTTAAAGAACAAAAGTGAAACAAATTGGAGACTATGCCCCTCTAGTGAGAATAAAGCTAAATTAACTGCACTTTCCTCACATTACAAAAAAGAAATCTGCCAAGCAAAATGACGAACGTATTACTAACTCAAACTCAAGCATGAAAGAACTCTTCTGCATACTCAAAGAACTAGAGTCTCCTATTGCTATCCCGGACGTCTGCACCAAGGACAAATCCTGGTGTACAGATATACAACAAGCCTTAGCGCATAAAATTGACACACTTCAGAATAAAATTCAACTAAAAAAGAAGGCTCTAAACTTACAGCATTCGCCTAACACTCTCCTGCCCAACGAGCCTCCACCGGCACATAATACCACATTCCACTTCTCTAAAATGTCCATCCTAGAGGTAGAAAAAATTATCCTATCTTTGAAGCCCTCAAACTGCAAAGGCGATATCTGCCCTGCACAGCTAATAAAAGATGCTGCTAGAGAACTCTCCCCATTTATAACCAAACTGATAAATGCCTCATTTGCTAGAGGTACTATACCTGCCAACCTCAAGCAATCCTGGGTGCTACCACTCCTCAAGAAACAGACACTTGATCCCCTCATTCCTACAAACTACCGGCCGATTACCACAGTCCCATTTTTATTAAAAATATTGGATAAGGCTGCCTACACTGAAATCCAGAAGCACTTAGAATTGCACAAACTCCTGGGCAACAGACAATCTGGCTTCCACCCAGTGCACGGAACTGAGACTGCCCTAATCGACCTCAAGTCCCAAATAGACGAGTTGAGAGACAAAGGAAGGACAGTACTCCTGCTCCTACTCGACCTCTCCGCTGCATTCGACCTGGTCAACAACAAGGTCTTATGTCGGCACCTTGACTCTGCAGCTCACTTCTCCACGGATGCTATCAAGTGGATCGAGTCCTTCCTGAGTGAGAGGACCATGAGAGTCTTCTCCCCCTCAGCATCAGCCGATCCTACACCTATCCTATGTGGTGTTCCCCAAGGATCCTGCGTCTCGCCTACCCTCTACAACATCTTCACTAAGCCACTGTTCGACGATCTGGACCAGCTGGGTATCACCTACACTAACTATGCAGATGATACTCAGATTCTCTTACCACTTTCTGGGGATTACGGTACGGACATGGGCCTAGTGAACAAGGTTTACCTTATCATCCAAGCATGGATGGCCAATCACGGTCTATGCTTGAACGATGATAAGACTGAACTAATAATATTGGGTTCGCAGGCCAATATCAAAAAATTAGGTCAAGAATATTCATCCTTCAATATTGACGGCAATACTATTAAAGTCCCCAATGAAGTAAAAACCTTGGGACAAGCAGGTCAAATCCTTTACCTCGGCTACGGCTTACACATGCAAACATCTTAGAGCTGGCAAACCGTTCCTCTCCGACAATAGTTGTCTGATCGTGGCTAGAGCTCTTATACTCTCTAGAATCGACTATTGCAATGCCCTCTACATTGGGGCTAACAAATCTACTATTCAAAAACTCCAAACGCTACAGAATAACACCTTAAGAGCAGCCCTTGGCATAAACAAGAAAACCCACATTTCTGCCTTGAGACATCAACACAAATGGCTCTCCACATCCAATAAAATACTTCTAAAAACACTCTCTTTGACACACAAAGCCTTGAACAATGCGGCCCCTAGCTACCTTATAGACAAACTCCAGAGAAGAACTCAGAACAACAAGAAGTGGGAACACCAATTGCCTAAATATCCCCAAATACAAACTTACTACCATCGGGGGTAATGGCTTCACTGTTAAGGCTGCCAAAAGCTGGAATTCACTGCCCCAGGAGTTGAGAGCTGACCAACCATATCCACTCTTCAGGAAAAACTTAATAAAACACATCACTGTCACCAATCCTTAGCCTCCCATCACCCTCTCCCCTGAGGACACTAGCCTGCAATTAAGAAAACTGTATATCTTGCTATATTCTTTCTTTATGTATATATTGTAGCCTGTGTATATGTAACCATATAAGTTTTATATCCTTAGTGCATGTACCTTTGCTTCAGTCCTTTTGTTCATATTGTATATATCCTGAAGTCATGCAAAATTGTTCATCTTGCTATATGTAAATTCTGTAACCTGTGTATACATAACTATGTAATACTTGCATTTGCTTGTGGTTGCGCCCTTTTACTTACGAGTCTGGTGCGCTTAACAAATGAATAAACAAACAAACAAACTTCCCGCGGTTCGGTTTGCCAAGAGTTATCTGGTCGGACAATGGTCCACATTTTGTCGCTGCTGTAATTCTGCAGATATGTACAGCATTACGAATAGACAAACGGTTCCATTCGGCCAGACATGCTCAGAGCGCCGGACTAGTAGAAAGACACAACGGTATCATCAAGAACAAGCTTGCTAAGACGTGTGCCGGCACCAAATTAAAATGGTCGGACGCCTTACCGATCGTGTTGTTATCCATGCGCACAACCCCTAAAACTAAGACTGGGCTCTCTCCATTTGAGGTGGTAATGGGTAGACCTGCCAATATTTGGAACCTTCCTAAATGTAACTCATTAAGAAATGTTGAAAATGTATTACTTTCAGATTATTGTAGCCAGTCGGCTAAAAACGTGTATTCTATTTACCACCAGGTACGAGAAGCTTTACCTGTGCAATACGAGGGCCCGGGCCACAGCATACGGCCTGGGAGTTGGGTGCTCATCAAAGCTTTTGAGCGCTCCTCTTGCCTCGCGCCTCGCTGGCGTGGGCCATTCCAAGTCCTGTTGGTCACCCAGACAGCGGTGCGGGTCACTGGGAGAAAGAACTGGATCCACGCATCCCATGTCAAGAAACGTCCTCACCCTGTGCCGCACATTACAGAAGAAACAGAACCCATCGCTGACACTGCAACCAATGACCCCAAAGCAGTAAGTAGCACTGAGTGTGTGTCAGAGAATCTCTCTGAGCCCGTGAGGCTTGGGGAAGCTGCCATTTTGTCTCCACACTCTCCACAAATTTTGCATCCGGAAACTGCTATTTTGAATTCAGCACCTTCACTTGCTTCCGACACGTTGCTTCCAGCAGGAAGTGAAGACATTTTGTTTACGGATCAATCAGTACCGGGAAAAGTAAGATACAATCTACGACCACGAAGATAGACTTACGGTACAGTTTAGCTGTGCATCTGATAGACTTACGGCACGGTTTTGCTGTGCATCTGATAGACTTACGGCACGGTTTTGCTGTGCATCTGATAGACTTATGGCACGGTTCGGCTGTGCATTCGGAGAAGGAAAAGGGTCATCGAGGGCTTGCTTTTTGCCCAAATTTGAGAAAGGGGATTCTGTTGGCTACGGTTGTGGAAGGATTAAGAAGTCGCTCGACCGGGAGGTCGCCAGTAACAAACTTTGGAGTATCTGTTTGAAGACTACGATGCCTGACACCGCTACCGCTCGTATGAGACTTGTAAATAAGGGGGTGACCAACCGGGACAATGGACAAAATGCCTGGGCCCCGAAAATGTATTGCTGTATTTTTATAATGATATTTGGGTTTTTAATAGTCACTGCCTTAGGATTGTGGTACCTCGAGGAAACTCATTCTCTAGAACTTTTGTTGCCTACTGAAAGTGCACCTATTGTTCCTACTCCCTTTGTACATTTGCATTCTCTATCCCCTGGGGATTCTCAGCACAGACAAAGGTACCACAATAACACTTTACTGATTATCATGAATGCTACGCATGCCATTTTTAATAAATCTAACTGTTGGGTCTGCTCACATTTACCGCAGTATGGGGCTAAGGGGCTAGGTTGGTATATTCATCCTTTACCTCTGGCAACTGCTTGCTATGCCTCTCTTAGAGCACTGTTTTTTTGTCGGTGGGATGATAGCATCTTAGGGAACTTTGATGGCACCAATTTAAATAGTTTTCAGAAACGTGTTTTGACTCCCCTGGGATGCTCGCTTTTCGCAAACAGGAGTAAACCGAATGTTGTTTCAATTAGGCCTTCTGATGAACTGTCTCGTCCTTTCCAATCTTTGATTTCCTTTAAGATGGCTCCAATAGCAAATACGGATGCCATGCCTCCTTCTTACACTGTTAACCATAGCCCCGATTCCGTTTCTTTTTGCATACAGAGGAATGGAACTCAGTCAATGGGAAATTTTCTAGGTTGTGCCAACGTTGCAAATTTGACTGGGGAAAACAGACCTTTGTATGTAGGCGAACCTGCCTACTTTGTCTGCAGTGATGTAGCATTTCCATGGTTGCCCAGGGATTGGCAGGGAACCTGTTATTTAGGGATCCTGTTACCTGGGGTGTTCATAGCTAGTACAAGAGAAGTTTCAAAGGCTCGTCCACGGCGGGACGAGAATGGTGACACCCCAGCACAAATCATGGGAGATATAGCTAAATCAGTTGTGCCATTTTGGGGGCAGATAGCGAATTCAGAAGATATCAGAAAACTAGCGAGAGTACTGGAGAGAACCATCAACCGGACCACGGACATACTATATAATATGACGTTAGAACAAAAGGCGATAAGATTAGTAGCACTCCAAAACCAAATGGCATTAGATGTTATTCTAGCTGAACGTGGTGGAGTGTGCAAATTAGTGGGGTCCGCTTGATGTGTTTTCGTACCAGATTCCTCCCCAACTATCTTCAAAGCAATACAGAATCTGCACGTCCTTTGTTCAGAAGTGCATGTTCCCGAGGGAAACTGGGATCTAAGCGCTTGATTCTGGGGCTTCTTGCGATCTTGGGGTTGGAAGGTACTTTCATTCTTGCTAATTATTTTGGGAATCCTGTTGTTTCTTTGTTGCTGTATTCAGTGTTTACCTGGTATATGTTCGATGCTAGGGGGATGTTGCGCACAAGCAATAGGACATAAAGTGTATGCTGCGGATAAGACTTCCAAGGAATATGTATTGAAAGATATTTTAGCCAATTACCTAATGGCAATAGATATTTCCGATAGCAAATCAGGGTGCATGGACGATGATGCATGGAGTTATTTGTAAGTAGACCCAAAGTAGTTTTTAGCACTTGGCATAGGCCAAAAGGAGGGTTTGTCGAAAGAGAAATCATATTGTGTCTCTTATTGTAATAAATATATTAATATTGGCCTACGTCAAGCTGCTCGAAAGTCGCTTGCGAAAGAAATCTGTGATGCAAGGTCCTGACCTTAAATCCATGTAAACCGCCATTTTAGGTCAAACTGCCATTTTAGGATTCGCTTTGTAAAAGTCACCCTGTGAGTTAAAATGGTGGACGATGTCATTCCAGAATACAACATGGCCGTCTTGACCTTTGTACATAGCTAATGTGTAACTTGCCTGCAGGCCACTTGTTGAGGTCGTGAACTGAGACCTTGTCCTTCGTTGACCTATGTGTAGAAGGATTACTCGTGCAATGAAACTAATCCACGAGCATATGTTGAAACATACTGAACGAAGAACATCTGTTTTACTACATTGTATTAATGTTTGAGAAGGCCTGCATGGAAAATCTTAGAATACACAGTTATTGTAAAGGCTTGTTGATACATGTATTAAAGGCAAAACCAGTTATATGCGAACCCTAGATCGGTGATGTATTAAAAGGAATGTAAAACGTCTCTCACTGAACACACTGAACCACGCTGGAGTTCATTGTGTTGTACTGAGAGCCGATAGCCATCTGATTTTGCTCCGTTTTTGTAACTGGATTCAGTATAAAATAAAGTGCTTTGTATGTTCCTTTGTAACCCGTGTTATCGGGCCTTTCAAGGGAGAGGAGAAATGCATTTCAAAGCACTTTACAAAGAGACACACGATATATCAATACATCCATTCCTATGCTAGTCCTCTGTATTTAAAAAAAGAGTGCAGGCTGCTGCAAATGACGCTTGACTTGGCTAGAGGAATGCATGCCATTCAGTTGTCAGTGTGCCTCCAAGCTGCTGCCCAGCCTAGGCTGTCTGCTCAAAACCAGTCTCTCTTCTCTGCCAAGCTCAGACTCCGTCCCAGGGCCTGGATACTGCTGATGACCCGCAGGGACAGCCAGGGAGCCCCAGCCTCGCCTTTACAATGTAGCCAATCCTTGACCTCAGCCCCATCTTGCTGCTGCAGCTGCAAATAATGTACCAGTTGCCTGGCAACATGCCTGGGACTGCTTTGTGTCTATGCAAATTAAGTTCCAGGGTCTCCTTGGGAGATTGTTTCTGCAATCCCAATGAACCAACACCCGAGCCCCTGGATGACAGCTGCAAGTTTCAGCAAAGTCAAGCCATGTCACGTAGCTTTAGTAGGACCTTTGCCAGGGGGCACCAATGAGCACCTCACCCCGAGTGTCTGAGGTGCAGAGAAGAGCCAGGTCCTTCCTTTATAGAGAGGTCTTGGGCGATCGTGGGCAGATAGAGGGGTAGAAGCCAAATGTGACAGGGCTGCTTGTCACCTTGCCTTTAGGCTGGCATATCTGAACCTCTCTCTACGCTCTTCCCTTCTGGATGAAGGCTGTTCTTCAATCCCATGGAAGAAAGGCGTGCGACCTGTCCACAATCTCTGGGTCACAGGGAAAGGAACAGCCCTCAGTGTTCATGACACTGGAGCCCCTCGGGGAGCAGGAGTGCTCTCTCCCTGACGCCCTAACATAAAGTCTGAGGCTGCCAACTAGGGCACCAGTTCCTGCCTCCTCCATCTCTCCTAACACCTGTTGCAAAGGAGCAAATGATACAGGGAGTCTGATCCAGTACAGCAACAAACTATGAGTGACTGTGTCATGCCTGCATGGTGCTGCCAGGCTCTGCCTTTGAAATACTTTTCTCTCTCCCCCTCTGTGATCCCTTCCACATGCCTAAATCTTGATCAGGCAGCATTTTCGATGTGGGAACCTAAAATATTGCTAAACGAGCACCAGAACGTAGTCGGCAGGATTCGAACCTGCGCGGAGAGACCCCAATGGATTTCGAGTCCATCGCCTTAACCACTCGGCCAGGACTACCCATGGGCACAGTAGTGACACTATGGAGACAGCAACACCCCTACACACAGAGGTCTCCTCATTTCTCAGTTGGCTCTGACCTGCTTGTTCCACAACACGACCCATCCTTTCCACCCATCTGCTTTTTCTCCTTATAGAGTTCCTTCCTCTCGAAAGGCCCTACGAAACCTACCTGTTTTTTTTCCTTGCTGAACTTAAGGAGTTCAAAGAAACTGTTTGAGTGGCGGGAGACGGGACTATTTCTCTCTTTATGATCTCAAAGAAATGAAATTGGCGCATCTTAGGCTCTCCAGGGATTTTAATCTAGTTCTTCTTTTAGATTTTTTTTTCCGGTATGAAGGACTTTTGATACGAATCAGGCAATGAGCACAAAAAATGAATACACTTGTGAATTCTGCAACAGGATCCACCATGGCGATGCTTCTTCCTTCATGCTTCTGGAAGCTATCCTCATCGGGCCTTTCAAGGGAGAGGAGAAATGCATTTCAAAGCAGTGTTTTTCTTGCCTAACCTCCTCGGATGCAGACCGTCATTCTCCAACTACGGCAGCCAAACAGACGAGGTGGCCGCGACACTGCAGGGTCGGATTGTTATTCCTAGGGCCTCCGAATACGCGGGTGCTCTGGGGCCCGGGCACCCGCCGGCAGAATGAAGTCAGGGCTGAGCCCCTTTTAGGGAGAATTCTCTTGAAAGGCTACTTTCCCTTAGCCCCCCGCAGCTTTGCTGGATTTGAGGGGTTTATTTTTTTCTCCTGCTAAGAGTGAGACCCTTTATTCCCACTCTTAGACAGATTGCTAGTGTGTGTTTTAGGCTATCTTGTGTGTTTATGGTCTATGGGGTTTTTCTCACCCTCATAGGAATCATCTTTTTAACATGTGTGGTACACAGCACCCTCCGTGCTGTACCACAGGGGTGTCGTAGCTACCCCCAAACATAGACTCCATCCCCTGGGACTGACTACTGTCGCATGTAAAGTTACCATTGACTTTACTAGTCAATAGTTATGAACAAAAGCAGTACAACCCATCTTACTATGGAGGTACTGGGAAGGGTTAATAGTTTTTCCCTAGTGTTCATTTTTGAGGGGTTACCATACAGTCCCTCTCTCAAAAGTTTCTGGCTGGTGGCAGTGGTTTCTACCATATATATTTGACCACAAATATCTCCCTATGAGAATTTCCCATTGTTCGAGGCTACCACTTTTACTGACAGCCTCTAACATACTGCCGGTTTATTTTTATATGAACTTTACTACGGTAGGTTTTCATTGCCAGAAATTTAATAATATTTCTTTCTTGTGTCTTTCTCTGTAATCCTAACCCAGGTCGAGGATCCTTTGTTCGTCCTTTTGGCGAGATTCTGCACAGAAGTTCTCCTCTAGGCGCCACTGAGTCTGGGGTAGACAGGATGTGTGGGAGATGGAATAGGCACCCTGGACCGGGTTGTCTACGCAACCCAAGTCGCACTCTGCCCTGATGGGCTAGGGGGTTCTCCCGCCAGGAGAGCCACCCCACTGTGTGAGTGACAGCTAGGCTGTATGAATGGGGGTCTTGCTGCATAAAAGCAGGGTCCTGAGGACTGGAAGACACGACATCGCCACTGGAACTAAGAAACCGAAGAGGAGAGAAGCTGAAGACATCTGCAACGACTGAACCACCGGTGAAGCCCTGCTGCAGATCCTCACCACTTTTCTCCAACGTTTTGGCAGCATCATGGCTGGTTTCATCCCTGGACAGTGCAATAACTCGAACCTTCCTCCACGACGAGAGCCTCTCTTCCTCTGCTGGATCTCCCGATCTGGAGGAACTGCCAGGAACAACCGCAACCGCAGGAGCCTCTTCCACTTTCAAGGTACATTGTTCCACCAGGCCTCCCGTTTCGTTGGGTATCGCTAAAGGTGTTTCAAATCCTTTACGTACCTACTGACATTGTCATCTAACATTGTCTTTCACCTTCTGCAACTGCCTTTTCGAATCGTTAAACAAAGACTTGACTGCACTACTAGAACATTTTGCACCTGGGCACTTTGCCTCGTAACATTGACACTGGCATAGGCCTATTGACCCTGGCTAAATCCGTTACAACTGCCTTCTCTAGATTGCTTCTCACCTAGAAATGTGTTGGTGTACCTAACTCTTATGACCACCTTTTCCTTCCCCCTTTTTAAACTTGTGAAGTGCCATTTTTCTTGGTTTTCACCTCAGTATTGCATAAGCCTAAGTACTGCCTTGCCTAACTTGTTCACATTTGATTTGGGAATTGTTGCTGGTGTGGTAAAGAGTCTAACCCTGGATAACTTGTCCTTTCCCTCCCTTGTGAGAAATTGTTAGAGTGCCATTTCTGCTTGGTTTTCACTGTGCCGTTTTGCTCAGTTTTCACTCTTGCTCAAACTTGTCTACAATTTAAATAGGGAGTTGTGTATACTTTTCCAGACTGTTTTTTAATTTACATTAAGAATAGTGATTTGTGTGTGAACATCAGAGTGTGTAAAATAAATATATATATATTCTTTTTGATACAAAGCTTTGGTCAGTGTTTCCTTGTTCCATAGTACTGTAGTCCTATTGTGTAAACCCTGAATACTGCTCATCTCCCTCTTGAGATAAGTCTAACTGCTTAGCCACAGCTACCAACTAAATCTGTGTGGTACAGACTGATACCAAAGGGGATTTATTGCATATACCTGTAGTCTTAATCTTCTGTAGTGCTCCCTAAGGGAACTGTACAGGATTCTGCCTAACAGCCCCCTCCAGAGAAGAGCCGCAGTATGGATGGCCCTTGTTTCCATCCATATTGTGTCTCTCTCTGGCCCAGGTAAAAGCCAGGTAAAAAACGATTTTTAGAAATTGAGGGACAGATGCAAAGCAAGAGGCTTTTGCTTTGCATCTGTCCCTCAATTTCTAAAAATCTTTTGGGTTGGGTATACTTCTACATCTGTGCACCCCGGGTACACCCACCCCAGAACGATTTTTAGAAATGAAGGCACAGATGCAAAGCAAGAGGTTTCATCTGTGCCTCCATTTTTCCATTTCTAAAAGTCGTTTTGCGTTGGATGTATTTGTACATCAGATGTAGAGGTACACCCAACCCAAAATGATGTTTAGAAATGAAGGCACAGATGCAAAGCAAGAGGTTGCATCTGTGCTTCCATTTCTAAAAGTCGTTTTGTGTTGGATGTATTTGTACATCAGATGTAGAGGTACACCCAACCCAAAACGGTGTTTAGAAATGAAGGCACAGATGCAAAGCAAGAGGCTCTTGTTTTGCATCTGTCCATCAATTTTGAAAAATCGTTCTGGGTTGGATGTATTTGTACATCTGTGCACCGCAAGAGGGGTGCACAGATGTAGAGGTACACTCAACCCAAAACGATTTTTAGAAATGGAGGCACAGGTGCAAAGCAAGAGGCTCTTGCTTTGCATCTGTCCATCAATTTTGAAAAATGTCACACTCTACCGCTTCACCGCATTCACCTCCACCACACCATCACATGGCACACCAACGTACCTCACCAGTGTTTGTCTCACTATTATTTTATTATTATTATAGTATTTATTGAGCGCAGATCTAGCTTGAAGAAGCAATGGAGCACTTTACAGAGGTATACAATAATACAGATACATAACAGCACTTCACAGAGGTGTACAATAATACAGATACCAAAAATCGTGGTGAAATAAAAATGTCTTAACCAACTGTGCCTTCAGCTACTTGGTATATACACAATTGGTATGTCCTTTCATCTGCTTCCTGAACTGAATTCCTGTTAAAAGCAAACATGGTTACTACCTACTAGGAACAGATAGCATGCATACATTTTGGTGAATAGAGTTTCATTTTAGGATGAAAGAATGAAAATAAGAACTGGCAAAGCCAGATAACTTGAATTGGGAACTTCTTTTTGGTTTTGATAGTGGTACTCCACCTTGCAGCTGTAACTTCTGTTTAGCGTTCTTCCATCCTAGTTGTGATGCCCTGCCTTTTGAGGACTACTACAACATGGGTGATTATAGAGGGGTGGAGTAGGGGCAGTGATGGCTTGCTGGATTGCAACTGGAAGGCTTAAACCTCCTTCTTACTTGACTTGAGTATATGTGTAGAGGAGGTCCCAGATATGGTCTGCACTCCAGCCACCCATTTTGAAGTACCAGGAACGTACACACTGAGATATGTGACTAATGATGAGCAAATAAACCAGCAGAGAGCCGCACTCGGGCTCTGGCCAGCGCCCATCAGAAGAGCAATACCTGTTGAAGTGTCAATAACCAGGCAACCAATGGCAGTACGGTACCCATTGAGACAACTGTACCAGCAGCTGACACGAAACGAAGACTACTTACAAACTATCCCCGAAGAGACGCAATAGGCCCTAATTAAAGGCGAGTGGTGATGACACAAGGGCCCGGACAGACTCACAAATGAACGAAAACGATAAACAAAGGATGACACGCAAAGACGAAATGTTAGGAATAAAGATATAAGGGACTTAGAAGAAGAGGCGATGTCGAAATATAAAGAAACGTAACCATAAGCAAGATGAAAATATGCAACTAGCTAACGTCTGTAAATAGGCTTGGAACGCAAGAAGCTAAGAAAACAGTGCGGCTTGCTATGCTTAGTAGAAGAATAGAGCAGTAAGCGCCAACTATATATCTACCTCAATGAAGCACATTATATAAGTGCTAATCGATTTTACAAAAGCAGAATTAAGCCCAGGTTAGCACGGGTCAAGCAGGCCAAGATTCATACTCCAGCAAGAGCGGCAACTTCGAAGAATCGAAACTTAAGAGCATAGCAGCCTGCCCCGTGAAGGTCGAGATAAGGACGCCCAGGCAGGTGGCGAGGCCGAAGGGGGAATCAAATACGCAAATAGAAGGAAAATGAAGCAGATTGTGAAATGTGAAAACCCTTGGCTTTTGTCTTGACGCCAATACCAACCTCACTAAACAAGTAAACACAACCGCTTCAGCCACCGCCTACACCGGGAAACTAATTAGAGCCTGTAGACCTTTTTTATCCACCAGTAGCTGCCTCACTCTGGCTAGGGCTCTCATACAATCCAAGTTAGACTATAGCAACAGCCTTTACCTAGGTGCCAACCAATCTATCATCAATAAACTACAGGTTTTCCAAAATAATGCGCTATGAGCAGCACTAAACATTTCTAGGCGTGAGCACATCTCTGCCACTAGAATCTCATGCAAATGGATCACCATTCAACAAAAAATTGACTTAAAAACCCTGGGTGAACATTCTGCATGCTGCTAATTAAAATGGATATTTATGCCTAGGGGTGTAACTGACCCAGTCACAATGGACCAAATAATCTAGGGTCCTATAGATAGTAGGACCAATGAGACGTCATACTTTTAGTGACGTTGGCACGAATAATGTAGAGGGATGGGCATAGACCCCCACCCCAATAATAGTTTTCCAATCCTCACACTCTGTTACCATATACAGATATAGCACCTATATTTAAGTTACCTTTTCTAACCAATAGAATTGCATGACAACCTTTTGAGTGTTACACGTCAATGATGACAAATATTTGCTATAACTATTGCTGTCTGAATGAAGATTGGGAAGTTGAAGCGAGACATTAAACAGACTTCCCTTTGCCAAACCATTGAATTGTCCCTATTGATTGGTGTTGGAGTAAGAGAATCTCACACCCCATCCACCTGAGGGTGCAGCTATCTCATCTTAAAGTACTCGAGGGTGAGCTCTGATTATATGGGCCCGTCAGAGGTTGCTCCACCCTCTTGTACATTTGGTAGCGGGGAGGATGGTTTTGACCATCGATTATTGATTATTGATTGAAATAAGACACCTATTGACCGTCGACACGAAGTAACTCTAGGTCTTCGGCAATATCACGAGTCCTTCGCCATTCGGCTGAGTAGACCGTGAAGCTTCCCGTGGACAATGATAGTTTAAATTGATCCAAAACTGCAGTGGGCCCGAAGGGACCCGTTTTAATAACACAACCCTTCCATTCCTACGGGCAGCGAATCAGGCAAAAGACTGAAGGAGGCGGTAACGGAGGTGGTGATCCCGAGGGTCCAGAGAGGATGATGCGAGCGGTGAGTGAAACAAAAATTGAATGCTTTGGCAAATGTCATAGGCATTAAAACAAGTAAGGGAAAAGGTAACGGAGGGAGGTGGAAAAAACACAATAGTCAGAAGTAGAGAAGAATGTATATATATATAAGGGGATAATGACTCTAGAATAATTGAGACAACAGAGGCTACTGGGGTAGACACCCGAGAAAACAGAGGTTACCGGGGTAGACGCCCGAGAAAACAGAGGTTACTAGGGTAGACACCTGAGAAAACAGAGGTGACCGGGGTAGACACCCGAGAAAACAGAGATTACCAGGGCGGACACTTGAGAAGAGAGAGGATACCAGGGCGGACACCTGAGAAAGAGAGAGGATACGCCTTATTCCTGCGCTTTAATATAGCGGTCAGAAGAAACGTGAACTCAGAGCCCCACATAACGTTTAGGCTACCACGTTTAAAGACACTGTGAACGGAGTTCTTTTAAACTCCATGTCGGGGTAAGAGTTAGAGGCATAGATATTTGGTTGCAGCTGGTGTCTGTCTAGTCTGTTAAATGTTTGTCGTACATGTTCTGTTATGTGTCACATGTAAGGAATTTTGTCTCTTTGTTGTGTAGAACTGAGTAGGATTTACGTGATTCTATAGTTGAGAGGGGAATCGCACCCGAATTTATGTTTTTGAGTAAATTGGTGAGATAAGAGATTTTTGGTGAAAAATTGGATTGGAGCTTGCAGTGTTTGGTGCTCGCTCATACTGTTGGCAGTGTTAAAGTTGCATGAAAGCATTGAAAAGTGTTGTATAAGAGGAAATTAGAACAGACCTAAGCATGGAAGACATTACTCCTTTAGCGCATTTATGTAAGCAACTGCCAAAACATGCACCCAAGCTTAAGAAATATAGTACCGAGTGGGTTAAGGGTACCGCCCACAAGATGTTTATGCCATGGCCACAAAATGGGTCCTTATCTAAAGCCGTCTTACAACATATGACGACTAACTTACATGCCACATATACAGGCAAGAAGCTAGAAAAACGCCTTGCTGTTCTAGAGCTTTGGAAAATGATCGAACAGTCTAAGGAGGAAGAGCCACCCACAGATTGGATATTAAATGTATGCACAGAGGGGGGTGAGATGAATACCGCGCCACCTGCCCCGCCTGAAGCAGAACGAGAGGGAAGTAAGCCTGAGGGACTCTACCCATTAAGAGAGCTTAAAGCAGCCACAGGGTATAGCAACCCCGCATATGAGTCACCTACGTACAGTAGTGATGAAAATAAAGGGAAGGATCAGGACAAGAATCTCACCTCTGCAGTCCCGAGGGACAGGAGAGACGCAAAGATGGAAGGAAGGATCAGGCACAGACAAGTGCATCTCTCGATAAGGAGAGAGAGGGAAAGAAGTGGAAAGGAAGTGAAAGCAGAACTGACGTGATAGCACTTGCAAAAGACGAATGGATGGGAGGACAGATATTGTTGAAACTCGATGGAAAAGGAAGTGATGATGTGAGACCTAATGAGAAGTCAGATGAGGCACAGAGAAGGGAGAAGGAGGAGCAGAAGGAGTTAAGGGATGAAAGGATAAGAAGGAAAGATAGGCTGAAGCGAGAACAGCAATATTGCGAGGAGCAAGAAAATTAGCTTGATCGCAAACAGAAAGCAGCCTATGACCAATACAGACAGAAACAGCAAAGGTTGGAAGAAGAGCAAAGGGTACGTGAAAAAAGGATAGGGAGATGAAAAGATGAGGAAGTTCAAAGGGCAGATGAACGTAGAAATAAAAGGAGAAGGGAAGAAGATAAGGTCAGAGAAGAGGCCAAGAAGCTCAAAGAATGTGATGATGATCTTGAACGTAAGCGCAGGCAGAGGGCACGCGATCTCGAATATTTGGAGAGGGAAGTTAAAAAACCCGATCCAGTGGTAGACTCGGAGGACATTGAAGAATTCTTTCCTGCATACAACTCAGTACTAGGCACGACTGGGGCAAATATTGAACATGACACCAGAAGCATCAGGGAAACGATCGATAAAATATATGATGAAATGGGGCAAGAAGAAATATCCCAAGGAGAGAGGGAAGACAAGCGCTTGGAAAGCACTCAACTGTATGACACTGAGGATGTCACCCGAAGTAGTGGTAGCAGGAAACTGTCCCTGGACAGACTAGAAATTAGTAAAAACGATGATGACACAAGGAGTTGTGTGAATTGAGAACAATCAATGTCTGACTCCGGAGAGGAGACGGAGTGCGAGACAAATGAAGAAGGGGAGACGGCGCAAAAAAGCGGCTCCCAAGGGACAAAGGAGTACAATGGTCAGACGCTAGCGAGTCTGCACCGAGGACACCAGAGTCTGCCGCACAGTCTGGCCGGCATGAAGGAACACCCCTTGGTCAGAGGGGGGTGTCAGCACCAGCCTATGTAGACAGATTGAGGACATTGCGGGTAGACAGTGATGCGTGAATGTTACCCCAGCGATAGACAGGAGAGTTATGAGATAAGAGTAAGAAGGCTGCGCATTCCAATTTCCGCTACTAGAAAAGGGGGAGCAAGACCGCAATATATTCCATGGCCACACATGGACCGAGAAAACCTGAAAAACAAGCATCCAATGCTGACATCGGGAGTCGGGAAGTGGATATACGAATTAGAAAAAATGATAGGGGGTGTCACGTTAGCTATAGGGGACATTAAAGGTCTCCTGATCGCCATATTTGGTGAGAGAGCAGACGATGTGTGGACACGGGCAGGATACTCTGGTGTAACCATAATTAACACTGCGCCCGACGGAGCGCCATTCAACAATTGCAGAGCAGCAGTATGGAAAGCGCTACGAGTGCTTTACCCAGACACTTCCGATATGGGAGCTATAATGACTCAAAAAATGAAGGAGTCAGAAGATCCCTTGATTTATATCCAGAATTTCCAAGACGCATGGGTGCTAGAAACGCATGAATCTTGGATGAAATCTATACCAGTGTTTTACCACATATTGTGCCAAGGGTTTCCTGAACCAGTACAGAAACAGCTCAAGAAATTGGTAGGGGTTGAGGCTAAACCTTGGGCTGAAATACAGTTAACTATCGCACACTACTGTAGATTGTTGCAAGAAAAGAATTGAAAAAAGGAGGCAACTCGAAAGGGTGAGGAAGCGAAGCTGGTGCAAAAGAAATTATCAAAGTATGCTCTTGGAGGAGACATGCTAACCAACCCAGCTGAACAAAACATGCAACAGGTTGCTAATCCACAGCAAAACAACCAGGGTAACGCAGGACTTTTTCAGAGGGGAAGAGGATTTAGGGGAAGAGGATGGCAGAGCAATGAGGGAGGTTTTCAAGGTAATCAAGGAGGCTTCCAAAACTTGCAAAATGGTAATTCGTTTATGTCAAATGGACAGATAATCCGACCACCGCCAGTATGTTGGCTGTGTGGAATGACAGGGCATTTGGCACGCAAGTGCAGGGGTCAAGGCGCGTGGGAAAATAGCCAAGGAATGGGAGCAGGCACGGAAAATCCACCTGCAGTCTCACCACAGAGCGGTGCACAGAATCACACGGTGCACAACAAGGGGTTCAACCGCCGAACATGGGAAATTTGCCACAAGGGCTATCCCAACAGGCACCGCCGCAAACCTTTCAGGGCACAAACTCCAGAAGCGGAGGCAACCCTGGGAATGGAGAAAATCCACAAGTGTATAGTGGGCCGAACTTGTATATGAACTAGGATAGCTCACTGGGAACCCTGATGTGCTATATCTTATCAGTGACACCAGACCCTAATAGGGAACCTAGGGTGAATGTCGTCATAGGGGGTAAATAATATTCCTTCCTAGTTGACACAGGTGCAACACGCTTGTGCATATGAGAAGGCACGTTTTCCTCGTCCGGCGAGGCCATAGATAGTCAGAGTTTTACAGGAGCTCACAGTCAAGTTCCCTTTACAGACGCACTCCCAGTCTCCGTAGGAGAGTGCGAAATGAATGTACTTTTGTTGTATTCACGTCAGACCCCAGTAAACATTTTGGGTCGAGACTTAATGACAATATTGAACATGATAATCTCATTCACGGAGGAGGGCATAGTATGCTCCACTCCAGGAATGCATTATTCAAATGTATGCGCATTTGGCGTGCGTGTGCTTATGGCAGGATTGCCAGGTCTTGCAGATCTAACTATGAGAACCCCTGATGAGTTTCTATTCAGACCGAGAATACCTATGCATGAAGAGGATGGACAAGTATTTCCCTTGATGATACATGCTGCAGCAGTGCGAGGCAAAGTAGCACTGGTCGAAGGCTATGATGATGAAGGTAGACAATGGTGTGCGATCATCGCCATTGAAGAAGGGTATCGAGAGACTGACGTCACCGATGACGATCTATTTGAAGAACAACCACAGTCAGAAGAGACAAGGGTGGAAGTGAGCCTCATATTTTGGATAAAAATGATCAGGAGAGAAGTGCCTCAAAGAATAATGTTGGCACTGATACGCCCAGAATATTTTGATGATGACATGGCCCAGGTGCCTGTCTCAGTATGGACTACTGGACCCTATGACGTAGGTCTCCTGAAGGGGGTGGTAAAAGCGAAAATTAAACTGAAACCAGGAGCAATTTTACTGAGAGCCCGACAATATCCCATGTCCAGAGCGGCGGATGAAGGGATCGCGAAGACCATTTCCGCCATGATGGATCAGGGCATCCTAGTGACGGTCTTGGCGTTTAATCCAAGATTTAGGAGCATTAAATGATATTGTTGAAGCCGAGTTCCCTCTAGTCCCTAATCCATTCTACCATCCTATGTAATATACCCATTGAGGCAAAATATTTCACGGTGATTGACTTGAAAAATGCCTTTTTCTCAATCCCATTGCACCGTGACTCACAGGATCTGACTTCATTCACATTCACATTCACATTCAGACAAATGCATCTGAAAAGCACTAGGTTGCCAGGGGGTACTGTGAGTCCCCGTCCATTTTCAACAGAGTCCTACAGATGGACTTAAGCAATATTGCATTAGAAAGTGTTGTCTTGCAATATGTGGACGACATCTTAATCTGCAGCACCACAGAGGAGCAATGCAGGCGCGATTCTGTTCAGCTACTGACTATACTGGCTGAGAAAGGATATAAGGTTGACAAGGAAAAGTTACAGTATTGTCAACAGGAGGTGCTATACATAGGCCAACTGATCTCACATGAAAGTAAGAAGGTGACCCCAGAAAGGGCTGAAACCATCTTGAACACGGCCAAGCCACACACAATAAAGCAAATCCAGAGCTTTTTAGGCCCGTGCAACTATGTTAGAGCATGGGTCTTTGATTACAGCTCGTATACCAAGCCCTTGCTCCAGGCTCTAAAGACGGCTCAGGTGACAAAGGAAAAGATTGAATAGACTGAGGCAATGGAAAAAGGGTTTGCAGAACTCAAGAGAGCGATTTGTACGGCTCCAGTTCTCGGGATTCCTAATTATGCAGAGGAATTCTACCTGTTCTCGCACACAGATGGCAGCGTTATGATGGCAGTGGTCGCTCAAAGAACCTCGTTGGGGTACAAGCCCCTGGCATATTACAGTGGGAACCTGGACCCAGTAATGAGAGGCCACTTCCCATGCGAACAAAGCTTAGCTGGCGCAGCGTTCGCCATAGAGAAGGCGACAACCATTGTAATGGGATGTTCCATGACGTTATACGTCGAGCACTCATTATTCGCCATTTTAGAGAAACCAAAGGGCACATTGACATCTCAGAGAGCTTCTGCTTATGAAGTGATAATATCTAATCCATCGATCAAAATAGTTCGATGTAAAACAGTGAACCCAGCTACATTCATAGCAGAGCCGGTCACTAAAGGAGAGCTGATACATGACTGTGCAAACTATGAAGAATTCTATGATGAAATCCCCAGGGTGAAAGAAAATGCCCTGGCAGGAGGAGAGATTGCTTTTATTGACGGATCTTCGAGAATCGATCACGAAGACGGACAAAGATATACAGGCGTTGCTGTAATGAAACACATAGCAAATGGAGAATTTCGAGTACTCGTCAGTGCACGAACACCATCTCATTATTCAGCACATGCTGCAGAATTATTGGCATTGATACTTGCTATTGAGAATCACGCAGACCAGGAAGTAACAGTGTACAGTGACTCCGCCTATATGATGACCACAGTGCACGCAGGACTAGCACGCTGGAAAAGGAGGGGCTACCTCCGAGCAGATGGCACGCCAGTGCAGCACGCAGCCTTATTGGACAGGCTGATTAAGGCACTACAGCTCCCAGAGGGCATAGCGGTCGGGTAATGCACCGCCCACACGAAAGGGACAGATTTTGTGTAATGCGGAAACCATGCAGCAGACACGGAAGCCAAGCGTATGGCATACAAATGTGAGACGATCCCGGAAGTGGAAGTGGCATGCACCCATGAGAGAATGATGGTGGCACGTACCACACCTAAAGCCTATAGTAATCTGGGGCAGACACAACTAATGGAGCTTCAAGGGGAGGCACCGCAGGAGGAAAAAAACCTGTCGAAGCGTCGAGTGTGTTGCTTAAACCCCTCTGACAGATTGTGGTGGCAAGACAGCACTGGTAAACCAGTAATGTCTTTAGCCCTACTAAAAATAGCATTGGAGCAATTGCATTACCCAATACACATGTCAAAAGAAAATTTGCGGAAGACTGGTTCATACTGAATTTAGCTGAGCATGTTGCATTTTTTATGGTGAAATGCATAATCTGCCAGCAATTCACTGCTGGGCACACATTAAAAGTAGTGAGAGGAGTCATGCCCCAGCCAAATGGGCCTTTTCAGCACTTACATATCGACTATGTCGACATGATTCAAGTGTGTAACGGGTACAGGTACTTAATTGTAGTGGTGTGTCCATTCTCTAGGTGGATAGAAGCAGGTCCATGTACACACCCAGACTCTACCTGTGCGGCCAAATTCCTAGTGAGAGAAGTGTTCCCTAGGTGGGGTGTATGTGAGGTAATGAGATCAGACAATGGGGCTCATTTTGTAAATACAGACTTCTAGCAGATTAGCTTGTTGCTTGGTATAAAGCACAAGTTCTCGTCGGCGTATCATCCGGAAGGTAATGGAATTTGTGTGAGGCTCAACGGCTTGCTAAAGAAAAGGATAGCCAAGTTGAAGCTTACTCTAAAGAAGGGATGGTTCCACTGCCTTCCATTGGCATTGTATGCTCTTCGTAACCAGCCAGGCTCCGACCATCATGTTACGCCGCACGGGATAGTCACAGGAAGGAGAATGAATACTCCCCTTACCCTTTGAGACAGAGCTAGATGCGATGCCCAGTCAACCCAAGAGGTCCTAGGATCCGAAATGCAAAAGTATTTGAACTGCATGACATCCAGCATTACTGTAATTTCAGACCAACTGCAACAACGCTGAAAAGGGTACAGCGCAGCGCAGCACATAACACTGCAGGAGACACTGCAACAGACTCAGTTCAAGGTCTACGTGTTCCACTCATCTTTCCTGGAGATGCTGTGCTGGTGAAAAACCACACACGGAAAAGGTGGGATGAGCCAAGATTCAATGGTCCTTTCATCGTGGAGGACTGCACGCCATCAGCTGTGAAGCTGCAGGGCAGGCGAGTCTGGATTTTTCTCAATGACATCAAGCCCTATATCGGAGAAAGCCCTCTAGCTGCACCCCACCGCGAAGAGACTACAGACAATGGGGAAGAACCACAGCACGTGCAGACGAGATCCATGACGAGGAAGAAGGACGCATGATCAGTAAAGCAAGACAGAGAACCCTTGCGCAAACTGTGGCTTAAATCGGACATTTCCTCTAAGCTAAAAGGGGATAAGGACATAAAAACGGACACTCTGTGCATCCTAGTTACAGGGTGAAGAAGGAAATTGCACATATAAGCCACAACACGATTGTTAACACAAACTTTTGAACCAAGTCACACTTAAGCTTTGCTGAAGAAAAGACTATAACAAACATAGATCAAGGACTTTTACATTGAAAGCAAAATATAGTATCCTGATTCGTGCTATATCAAGAATTTGTTTGGCAGCACTTATGGTGTCCCCCAGCAGAGACATCACAAGGGACGTGCAAACCTACTTCCAGTTAGTGCTAGTATCATATCCGTCGCTGGTAGGGAGGGTCACCAGTGTCACAGACTTTATCCAAGATCCTGCCAATAAGAAAGTCATCTGGCAACTGCTTACTGTCATCGCGGAAGCCTTCATTGTACTATCTGAATACAGTGATAAGGACACAAATGCTTACACTACAGGCGATTCTAGATGAACTCATCAATACGCTTTTCTTTCGCATAATCGAAGAGTGCCCATCTATTGTCGGAAGAAAAACAGACACGCTGACTTTTATCCAAGATCCAGCAAACTCTGAACATTTGAACCAGCTGTGGAACAGACTTAGCTATCTGGTCGCACTCCACACATCCGGACAGTGCAAACATTGTTCACATCAAGGAAAGAACTTATAATACTGAATCCAGCAAAGCAGGGTAAATGTCCCTGACAACCGAAGACAGCAGACTGGCGCAAAATGTCCTCTTTAGCCTAGTCACTGACTTTCCAGAGATGTTGGGGAGACCTATCGAGGTTGATGTCCTCACCTTCATCAGAGATCCAGCTAATGTCGCACAGATGGGAACGCTCCTCCATGGCATAATGGTGCAGGTGGAGCTGTCTAACTTTCAGAGAGATTATCTGAGGAGATTCCAGTGAAACTTTCCGCCGAGGGACAGATCGAGGAAGCAGAGTCGAGCACTTCATCTTTCTTCCGAGGGACAGAAAGAGGGAGCAGAGACAAGAACTTTTATTTTGTTTGATTGCCATTCTCCCATTTCTTCACATTAACCAGCATCCAGCATGTCCTCAGGACTGAAGCAGATTCAGGGGGTGGACTGGGAACTCACCTATTTGAACATGCACAGTAAAAGTGACTCACCAAATTGTTAGTCTAATCTATTTTTCCATAGTCTAGCAAGGGAACTATATCCTGTATCAAGAGACAATCGCTATCCCCAAGAGGGGGGACACTTGTGAAGCACCAGACACTTTATGACACAAACTGTTCTAGAACAATACTGAATTGGGGAGAACAATAACATTGACATTTAGTAAATGATTGAGATGGAGCCCAGAACAGTAACCTGGTCCTCCCACAGGCAGAGGGGCATCCTAGTTTCTCTGGAAGGAAATGCTGCCGCCTGATTTACCGCACTATCATGTTTTTATGCATTGTGTTTATCATTATTTGCTGTCTTTAACGATCAGAACTGCATTTTTTATTGGGGCACAGAGCGTTCCAATTTCAGTACACCCACCTGATGATGTACTCATGAGTGCCAAAAAAGCACCCACACCCTATATAGTTATTCCAGTCCCGAGAAAATCTGATGGTAAGGTAAATTAACTGAAAATGAATGTAATTAGCAGTGACACATACACACTTGAGGTAACAAATGAAGAGAAAAGCTGGAGACAGGGTCAGCCCGGAATGAATGAAAACAAGGTACTGACAACTACACACACACACAAACTGAATGCACATGAACCAGGTCAAGTGTCAATGGCCACAGAACCTCGAGCGAAGACAACAGAAAGTACGAGACTGCCGACCGAACAACCTGTCCCAGAAAATAATGAGAGAGACCTAGAAGAATCAGGAAAAAGGCCAACTAAAGCAGTCATATCAAAAGCCCTTAAGAAGACAGAAGCGGCTGCAGGAGAATTCACAGCAAAGACACAAATGTTGATAGATCATTTATTCCCGTTTATAGCTAGAACAAAGAAACGGCATGAAGAACTGAAAATAAAACCGCAGAGACTGTATTGACAAGCACACAAGTTCCAACACAAGAGACAAGTACCAGACTCGCTATACAGCCATACAGAAAAAGGATGCAAGAAGAGAAGGAGAGAATTGTAAAATGTCCACCTACCTCATCGATGCAGATAAGGTAACCTGCACCTTGGACCAGAACGCCCGAGAGTCCTCCAGCAAGGAAAAGCCATACAGATGCTTTTAGGGATGTAGTTATACCAAACTACAGGAAGACACTAAGAATCAAAAGAAGCCCACATGAAGATAACAATTAACTGAACGATTACCTGGGCAGCACAGTGCATCTAAGGAGCAACATTTGGTACCAGCACATGAAAGAAGTTGCAAGGCGAACTTCAGAAGGAGAATGCTTTGTGTGTGCATTTCTACCGTACAGCATGGGAAAATCCAAGATCTTTGTGGCTGTAGAAATAGATGTCCCGACAGCACACTGACTGTCACATGTAGCAATGTGCAACACCAGAAGCCAGTTCATGGGGAGGGATGCCTCATTGATATGGGCAACTGAAGCAGATTACCCCGATGAAGATGACTATGTTCAGGACATTAAGACAAGAAATCAAGCTCATACTAGGAATAACGTGATCAGGTATGAAAAGCCTGAAGTCAAAGGAGCAGGAATAAGATGGGAAATAAACCTGAGACTGAACGTCCAAGGAAAGACTCCAGAAGAGGCTCAAATTTGGAAGAACAGAAGCCAAATGCAGATTTGGGGAACAGTGGTTTCACCAGATGGTTGGGAAGAAGGAGTGGTGATCTGCCGAGCATAGATGGTCCTTGGAGCCTGCAAGGAAGCAATAGAAAACTCACAGAGGTTGTGCAAACCTCTATGGCCAAAACTCACGAAACTACTGGCATGGGTCGAAGATAAAGGAGGACCCCTGCAGATAGTGCCACTGGAAAACCCAAAATTGAGATTCAGGAACAATGGCACAAGGAAGATGGGAGAAAATCAGAACTGCGGACAAATTTTTTGAAGCTCCAGGAATGACCCACGGAACCGCAGTAATTATGGATCATTATTGGGCATGTGGATCCAAAGCCTACATAAGACTGCCGAGAAACTGGGGAGGCATATGCACAATAGTGAACGTCCACGTTCCAGCACTAGTGATCCCGAAAAGTGACCTGAATATATACAGTTTCCCGAAAGCAGATGCCCACCTGAGGAAAAGGATATCTGTGGAGCTGATATCTCGAATAAAGAAAGATAATTAGTTCTCTGCCAAATCAGAAGAAGCGTTCCATGCAATCCCATATGAACACAGGCTGTTCAGTCTCACCTCATCAGTGGTCACAACAATCATCATGACAAGATTCCAGGTTGGAGCAAACACTAAATGGTTGCAAATAACCAGGTGGGAATTATTGCAAACCATCAACACTACCATAAAAGGATTCAATGCAATTAAGGAAGAACTAAAAGCAATTCGACTGATGACTCTCCAGAACAGATATGTACTTGACATGATCACAGCGATGGATGGAGGAGTTTGTGCAAAAATCGGAGAATCATGTTGCACATTTATGCCTTCTCATGAAGAAGAAAATGGAACTTTAACAGAAGCCATAGGTATGCTGACAAACCTACAGAACCAGATGATCAATGAAACTGATGAAGTAGATGATGACAGCTGGTTTGGAACACTATTCTCATGGGTCCCACAATGGATGGCAGACATGTTTAAGATTTTGGGAGCCCTGCTATTAATGATACTACTAGGATTTTGTGTCATTAAGATAATCATCTCGCAATAACAGAAAACTGTGAAAAAAGCCATAGGGATGAAGATCATGATCGTTGTCAAGCCAGGAGACAAGCCCAGAAACCTGACTGATGATGAAATAAGAGATTTTGTGAAGGCCAGCGAATATGCGCCAAAAGGAATAAAGTTTGTGTATCCCAGGAAACAAAGAAAGTATGAAGGAAAATTGATCTATTGCAGCCCGAATGGACAGTGCCAGCAAATGACCTGGAACAAAGAAGACCATGTAAAAACAGCCGGAAGTCTGAACGGAGTGATAAAAATCTGGACTCCAAAGAGACACTCCTTCACACCATCATGTACAAACCCAGAAGACAAAGAAATGGATACAGAAGAACCAAGTAAGACAAATCCAAAGGAGGAAGCAGAAGTGGTCGATGAACCGACCAGAGGGGGGAGTGTAGAGGATGTCCCAGATACGGCCTGCACTCCAGCCACCCATTTTGAAGTACCAGGAATGTACACACCGAGATATGTGACGTATGATGAGCAAATAAACCAGCAGAGAGCCGCACTAGGGCTCTGCCCAGTGCCCATCAAAAGAGCAATACCTGTTGAAGTGCCAATAACCAGGCAACCATGGGCAGTTCGGTACCCATTGAGACAACCTTACCAGCAGCTGACACGAAACGAAGACAACTTACAAACTGTCCCCGAAGAGACGCAAAGGGCCCTAATTGAAAGCGAGTGGTGATGACACAAGGGCCCGGACAGGCTCACAGATGAACAAAAACGACAACCAAAGGATGACACGCAAAGACGAAGTGTTATGAATAAAGATATAATGGACTAAGAAGAAGAGGCGATGTTGAAATATAAAGGAATGAAACCATATGCAGGATGAAAATATGCAACCAGCTAACGCCTGTAAATAGGCTTGGAATGCAAGAAGCTAAGAAAACAGTGCAGCTTGCTATGCTTAGTAGAAGAATAGAGCGGCAAGCGCCAACTATATATCTACCTCAATGAAGCACATTATATAAGTGCTAATCCATTTTACAAAAGCAGAATTAAGCCCAGGTTAGCAGGGGTCACGCAGGCCAAGATTCATACTCCAGCAAGAGCAGCAACTTCGAAGAATCGAAACTTAAGAGCCCAGGCAGGTGGCGAGGCCGAAGGGCTAATCAAATACGCACATAGAAGGAAAATGAAGCAGATTCATGGTGTACTAACACGTTACCAGCCAGGTGCAAAAGGGTACCAACGTCTGATGTCACCCAAAACCAGAGAATGCCATAACTTTTCCTGATAAGTAGCTACAGTTTCGAGGCCAACCTCAACCAACTAATTGACCCATAGCCCTAAAAGTACTGATTGATGGAAGGGAGGCAGGGTGAATCGTGGGGCACACTGCATCTGGGTGAACATTCTGCATGCTGCTAATTAAAGTGGAGATTTATGCCTAGGGGTGTAACTGGCCCAATCACAATGTACCAAACAACCTAGGGTCCTATAGATAGCAGAACCAATGAGATGTTGTACTTTTAGTGACGTTGGCACGAATGATGTAGAGGGATGGGCATAGACGCCCACCCCGATAAAAGTTATCCAATCCTCACACTCCGTTACCATATACAGATATAGCACCTATACTTAAGTTACCTTTTCTAACCAATAGAATTGCATGACAACCTTTTGAGTGTTACACGTCAATGATGATGAATTTTTGCTATAACTATTGCTGTCTGAATGAAGTTTGGGAAGTTGAAGCGAGATGGGCGATCGCATCACTGTTGATTTCCATTGTTTCCCAGTTTTTTGTACTCGTCATTAAACAGACTTCCCTTTGCCAAACCATTGAGTTGTCCTTATTGATTGGTGTTGGAGTAAGAGAATCCCGCACCCCATCCACCTTAGGGTGCAGCTATCTCGTCTTAAAGTACTCGTGGGTGAGCTCTGATTCTATGGGCCCACCAGAGGTCGCTCTGCCATCCTGTACATATACAGTAAATGCTAGCCAATGTTTCCACTGTTCTGCACCCCCTACCCCTTCTTGCACCAAGCTGGTGACTACGTGCAAATGCGGTCATAACTGCCAGTGATGTCACTTCCTATATTTGGGCACCCACTGGGAAATTAATAAGTCGGTTCCCCTGGTTATTCCATTCTTCTCTGTGGTACGCGTGGGTTTGCGCTACATACTCGCCCCTCCCATCCTTTTGAATACTTCACAATTTCTGTCCAGTGTCAAAACCGTAGGAAATGCAAGTGTTCACTTGTGCAGCAGGCATTTTGGGAGGGACCTAAATGTAGACCAAAAGAGACGTGGACCGCAGTGAACAGGATTTGAACCTGCGCGGAGAGACCCCAATAGACTTCTAGTCTATCGCCTTGACCACTCGGCCACGACTACTCATGAAAACTACTGTCTCACTTGGAGCATGACACCTCACCACCTCAAAGGCAATCATGCCCGTTCCCTCTCTTGCCACCGCCTTTTTTCATCTTCTCCATGACCCCTGCTTTCTACTCCAACATGCATTGCAAGACTCTGCCTCTGCATGAAATCAGAAATGGTGGAATTAGCATACATACGATTTTTCAGGAGGCTGAAGCTTATCATACCTCCAGCATATACAGCACTGATTTCTCTCTGCCTATTGACCTATGTTTTAAAACCCCAGCCAACCTGGTACAGGGAACAGAAAAAGGTTTTCACTGGGATTACTGGACCTTTCCGAATAGGAAAGAGGGAAATCAAAGGGACGCGTCTGACAGCTCTTGCCATTTCCCTTACGTTGCATGGGTGTTGTCTCCTTCCTCCCTTCTTGACTGTGCGCAGAGGGGCAGCTACAGCCAGCCACACTGCTTGCTGACTGCAGGTCGCGTTACTAATAACGACAAGGTAGAGCATTCCCAACTTTACAAAGAGATACACGATATATCAAGCATCCATTCCTATGCTATTCTTCTGTATTTTAAAAAAGAGTGCAGGCTGCTGCAAATGACGCTTGACTTGGCTAGAGGAATACATGCCATTCAGTTGTCAGTGTGCCTCCAAGCTGCTGTCCAGCCTAGGCTGTCTGCTCAAAATCATTCTCTCTTCTCTGCCAAGCTCAGACTCAGTCCCAGGGCCTGGATACTGCTGATGATCCGCAGGGACAGCCAGGGAGCCCCAGCCTCACCTTTACAATGTATCCAATCCTTGACCTCAGCCCCATCTTGCTGCTGCAGCTGCAAATAATGTACCAGTTGCCTGGCAACATGCCTGGGAGTGGTCTGTGTCTATGCAAATTAAGTTCCAGGGTCTCCCTGGGAGACAGTTTCTGCAATCCCAATGAACCACCACCCAAACCCCTGGCTGGCAGCCGGAGGGTTCAGCAAAGTCAAGCCTTGTCACAGAGCAAATGTAGGGCCTTTGACAGAGGGCCCTAATGAGCACCTCACCCCGAATGTCTGAGGTACAGAGAAGGGCCAGTTCCATCGCAGGGTAGAAGCCAAATGTGACATGGCTGCTTGTCACCTTGCCTTTGGGCTGGTAGATCTGAATCTCTCTCTACCCTTTGACCTTCTGGGTGAAGGCTGTTCATCAATCCCATGGTAGGCAGGTGTGGAACCCGTCCGCAATCTCTGGCACACAGAGAAAGGAACAGCCCTCAGTGTTCATGACCCTGGAGACCCTGGGGGGAGCAGGAGTGCCCTCACTCCCCGACGCCCTAACACAAAGGCTGAGGCTGGCAACTAGTGCACCAGTTCCTGCCTCCTCCATATCTCCTAACACCTGTTGCAAAGTAGAAAGTGAGACAGGGAGTCCAGCCACTACAGCAACGGACTATGAGTGACTGTGCCCTACCTGCATGGCTCTGCCAGGCACTGCCTTTGAAATACTTTTCTCTCTCCCCCTCTGTGATCCCTTCGACTACGAGTGACTGTGCCCTGCATGCATGGCTCTGCCAGGCTCCTATAGCAGTGTCCGCTTTTGAAATATTTTTCTCTCTTCCCTCTGTGATCCCTTCCACAAGCCTAAATCTTGATCAGGCAGCATTTCCGATGGGGTAACCTAAAATATTGCTAAATGAGCACCAGAACCTAGTCGGCAGGATACGTACCTGCACGGGGAGACCCCAATGGATTTCGAGTCCATAGCCTTAGCCTCTCGCCCACGACTACCCATGGTCACAGTAGTGTCACTTTAGAGACAGCAACACCCCTACACACAGACGATCCTCATTTCTCAGTTCACGCGGCCCTGCTTGTTGCACAGCATGACCCATCCTTTCCACCCATCTGCTTTCTCTCCTTATAGCGTTTCTTCCTCTCTTAAGTCCCTATGAAACCTACCTATATTTTTTCTTGCTAAATTTAAGGAGTTAAAGGAAACTGTTTGAGTGGCGGTAGAAGGGGCTATTTCTCTCTTTATGATCTCAAAGAAATGAAATCGGCGCTCCGTAGGCTCTCCAGGGATGTTAATCTAATTCTTCATTTAGATTCTTTTTTCTGGTATGAAGGATTTTTTATACGAATCAGGCAATGAGCACGAAAAATGACAACACTTGTGAATTCTGCAACAGGATCCAATAGCTGCCCCGCAACATGGTGCTGTGCCTGCAGAAGTGAGAGAAATGCATCTGCCGACGGGATGGAATTGACGGAGATAGGTTTCCTAGGAATCAGCTTAGGATGTTGCCAAGAAGGACAGTAAAAAAAGACTGCATTTGATCCAGAATGAGTGACGTTATTGTTGGCCGCCTCCACCATGTCCAAGAGAATGGCCCAGTTATCCTGCATGGCATTAGCACAACAGCATAGACAGTGTTCTAAAGGCTTGTTTGTTCTCTCTGTCTGGCTGTTGCTCTGCGGATGATGACCATAGCTCAAAGCACGCTGGATTCCAATGCGTTGGCAAAAGGCATTCCAAACTCGAGAGATGTACTGCGGGCTGGTATCCAAAATGATCTTGCCTGGCAGACCATGTAGTCGATAGATCTCATGAAAAAGGGATTGGGCCATTTGAGCCACTGTGGGCAGTTATGGCATTGTGATAAAATGAGCAACTTAGTAATGCAGTTCACCACTACCATATGTGATGAATCCTGTGGATCCCTCACTAAACCGCTGTTTAAAGTCTCCTCCCAGGTGGCCAGGGAAAGGCAGACGCTTCCTGATCCTGACCTTGGGGGCTGGAGCTCTGCAGGAGGATCACCTGGGAGGAGACAAGGCTCAGGGTGGTGAGGAGATCTTGTGGAGTGAGACACAGTATTTCTTTCCAAAAGGGAATAACCTTTTGCAAGTACCAAGACATGTAATGGCTTATTGTCATTATGATCTGTCTGATCTGCATATTGAACATCTTAATGTGGATAAAGTTCATGTAAAATCCTTAAACAAATTAAGAAAGGAAAGCCTGTCAGAGTCTTATACAGTCAGGAATTATCCTTACTCCCAGAGGTGCAATGAAAGGAAATCTGTAACTAATGACTTAAATGAACCGCCTTCCCCTTTCCAGGTAAATTCTTGTGATATTTTCTGAAATGTACTTAGAAGACATGAACCTGAGTTTAAAAGTAGAAACTGACTATAACTCCTGTTTTTGGTGCTAGGGACTTCAAGTCCCATAATTCCCAAAGTAATGGGATGAGGAATAGGGGTCAAGAGATATACAATAGGAGTGGTCAGCTTGTTATGTCAAATGACCCACACCAGAGGAAAGCAGAGAGGCTTAAAAGGCCCCCTCAGGTACAGGCCATTAGGTGGAAGTGGAATTGGAGGAGCAGCAGCAGAAGGATAGAGCGGCAGCAGGCTCGTTGTTGGCAGACCAAGCAGAAGTTGGAAGAAAGAGAGGGTGCCAGGACCACTGCAGGGCAGATTCCAGCTGCCATTCCTGAGAGGGTCCTTTTTTCTCTTAAACTGAAGTGCGGAGGTTGCGCTGCAGGAAGCGTGAAAGAAGAAGGCTATCCCCCTGTGAACCAAGTTGCAGAGACTGTGCAGCAGGAAGTGTGCAGGAGACCGTGGTTGGGGCCTTGTGTGCCCTCAAGGGTGTCAGAAGCAAGCTGAGCTCCCTACTTAATTGGCGGGAATGAAAGCAACCTCAGCAATGGAGAGTGTCCATTCAAAAGAAGCCAAGGTAGTGGAAGTCCTGCAGCACGCGAAAGCGGTCAAAGACAGAAGCTGGTGAGTGTTACTGGGCCTTCTAATCCTTTGCACGTAACAAAGGTAGGCAACAGAAGCCAAGAAGAATCACTTGCGTGCAAGTGGAATTGCTGCAAACCCAACCATTGGTTGTTGGATAATGAATGCAAAAAAAGTAGCACTTGCGTATAACTGAACCTGCTTGAATAGCACTAACTGAATACTGAACTGAACAAAACAGCGTAATTACCAATCGTGTATACCTATAAGTGACTCCAAAGTGAAGGTAAACTAACGGATCATTTGTAAAGCAGCAGAAACAATTGTAGTATTGAACTCATGTCGTGAAGCAGTAGAAAACTTTGTAGTATTGAACCCAAGTAACCGAATATTAAAGATTGTGAGTTCCAGTGAACAAACAAGCATTTCCCAAAGCCAAGAGTGGTACAAACATTACCCAAAGCCAAAAGTGGCCCAAGCATTACCCAAAGACAAAGAGTGGTGCAAGCATTGGCCAACGCCAAGAGTGGTACAAGCATTGCCCAAAGCCATGGATTGCATAAGCATTGCCTAAAGTCAAAAGAGACTAACAACAAGGCATGCAATTAAGTCACTGCGGCCAACAGGAAGAGAAGTAGTGAATGCAATGTTTTCAAACATTGTTGATTGTTCCATAGAAGTAAAGCTGGTATAAAAACTCAAATTTCCAAAAGCCAAAAGCAAGAAAGGAAGAATCACATCCTCAAGAGTATGTGGTTACTGCAAAATGATAAGAGTGGCAGAGAGGTTGCCCTTCTGGAAGGTGAACATTCAGAAGAAGAGTGCCTTTCTTGCATGGAAGTGTAACAGAGCACTAATTTGAATCTTGTCTTTTCCGAGAAGTTGTTGGAAGGTCATAAAACTACAAACTGCTGAAGCTGTTGTGAACCTTTTGTGGTCAGTAGATCTAGAACTTCAAAAGCACTGTTATTTTGTGGAAAGTTATCGGGCAGGCGAGTAGACCTGCATGGTGAAGTGGGCCTGGTATGCGAGTAAACCAGGTGGAAGTGGAGGTGCTGTGAAATTATCCTGACAAAGACAAACTGTGATTTATGGTGTTGAAAGGCGAGCTGAGAAAAGCTGATATTAAGAAGCTGCGTTTCTTTGAACCATATAAATTGTGGCAAATCATCGTGACCAAGACTATCCTTGATGCTAGTTGAAGGACTGAAAATAACTATTCAAGGAAAAAGGCGTATCTTTCTCTTGTTGAATATTGGATTATTATAACTTTCTTTTTACAAGTTGAAGGCGCAAAGAACTGTGTTGGAACTTTGTTATCAACCTTGTTTCTCTTTGTTGAACTTTAGAACTCAATCCAACTTAAAACCTGGGCAATTGAAATTCACCCAGGTTATAAAGAGAGACTGTGAATACATTACAAATTCTATTATTGGTGTTGTGAATTGCCATATATTCTCTTGTGTATTGTATGTACAAGTGTGAGGCGTTTATTGAAGCTTATGCTTATGGCATTTTGACCCCTCACACATAATACAGGTATACCACCGTGAGGCAGGAAGGTCTGTGATAAAATCAGTGGCAATAGTATGCCAGGTTCGAGAAGGCAATTCGGGTGGCTGCCATATGGGTCTTCGTCTATCGGTCTTTACCTGAGCACATGCTGGGCAGCAGGATACGTATTGTTTGGTTATTTGGGCCATACCAGTCAGCCAATATTGTCTGGCAAGCAATTCCTGTGTGGCCTTTTGTCCTCTGTGACCCCCAAGACGTGAATCATTGTATTCAGCCAGGGCTTGGGTTCACATTTCGGTTGTGGGGAGGTACAGCCTGTTCAAAAAGAAAAGCAACCCATGCTTGTGGATGACATCCCAACGTTTCAACAAAAGAGACAGTCCAGGGTCAATTACTGTTTTCTGCTGGATGCACATAAATCGTGTACCAATACACCAGCAAAATGATACGCCGAAATGATAGGACCCAAAGTCTGCTCTTTGGCGTCAGTGTTCTCCAGGGATCAGGAGAGAGCATCAGCACGTGTATGTAGGTTATGTGGAAGTGCCCCACTGGCCTGTCGACTAGACTTGCACTGAATGGATCAGATGAACTGTAGGTTCTGATGGTCAGTGCGTACTTCCACTTGGAACGCCCCTCCGAGAAGATTATGCCTCCACTCCATAAAAGCTTCTTTGATGGCCAAGTGCTCCTTCTTGATATTGCATGGTTCTGGTCACTGGAGGACATCTTACGGGAATAGTGCACTATTGGATGCTTGGTATGCGTGACGTCGTGCTCCTGCAACAAGACAGTCCATATGGCAGCGTTGGAAGCACTGGTCTCAACTAAGAACCGTTTGCCGCATCCGAGTGATGCAACACCAGAGCCCTGGCGAATTCAGTGTTCAGAGTCCGGAAAGCATCTTATGCCTTTTGATCCCAGAAAAAGGGGCGCTTGGGGCTAACAAGCCTCATCAGGTCGACTGAAAGATGGGCAAACCGTGACGACAGAAATTGTCTAAGCCAATGAATGGCTGTAAGGCTTTTACTGACTGGGGTGTGTTTCACTCCTGGATGGCTTGTATTTTCCATGGAACCGTGCCTACTCCGTCCTTTCTGATTACATAACCCAGGAACTCGGTCTGAGTTTAATAAAAAAGACACTTCTCGAGCTTGTCGTATGGGTGGTTGAAATTAAATGAAATTAAATGATATTTTATTTATATTGCGCTCGTACACAAGTGTTTCAGAGCGCGACCAGCAAAAAGGGAGGGGAACAACGGAGAAAAAACAGAAAAACAGCAATCTTACTAGGCCCAGTGACATTTAAGAAAGCGCAAGTGCATGGAAAAGGAAAATGGGGGAAAGGAAAAGTGCATGGAAAGGGAGGGGAGTGGAAAGTGCGAGGCAAAGGAGAGAAAACATAAATAAATATTAAATAGAGTGGTGAGATAGAGTCACACTTTCTTTTGCCAGAAGCAAGCCTTGGTTCGGCATAAAGGGACATTTGCACTGGACTGTGTGTACATTTTTGCTTGCACGCTGTCCTAACGCGTGGCAATTTTACTGATATGGAGAAAATTCCACTTGACCTTTGGACCTGGTTATTGGTGTCCTGAGGATTGTATGCATTTATGATTTCTGTCTTTTTTTTTTATTCAACCAGTATTTTGTTCCCTGGTTTTTCAGCTGGACATATAATAGCTCAATACAGGATGCAGTAGAAACTGTTTGAATCTGCTCCATTGGAGTTTCCACCAACTATGTCAACCCATGCACCAGATAGCCTCCTAAGGTAGCCACAGAACAACACAGAAGAACTTCTTGTTATTGAAAAAATGTCAGCAACACAGGGATCCACTCAGCTCACAGCAGTTAACAAGCAATTCAGGGATGCAATGTGTGCAGTCCCTAATAGGAGGCAAATAAGAGATACGGTAAAGCTTACATCATATGATGAGAAAAGAAACCGTTGAAAGCATACGGCAACAGCATAATTCTTCATGTTATTCTTACATTTTTCTACGTCATCAAAAAACATAAACTAAGACAGGAGACCACCAGACGTGAGCAGCAAATGTCAACACACGCCACAAAGCACTTTAATAAAATCGAAAATATATTTTCATTTTGTGCTTTAAAATAAGTAATACAATTCAGGCCGTTGCTCACATATGTTACACTCCAGCAGCGCACAAATTAAACATTGTACCTTAAACAAATCCTTGTCATATCATGTCACAGAATTATTTAATAAGCAAGGAATTTGTAAGCTTGCCATGGCTTTAATTAACTACTGAAGTTAATTCGCGCATAGAAACTCTTGTGTACAGGCACGTTATAAATGACATATATCATATATTATAGCTGGAAATCTGCTTTCTGCTGAATCTCTTCTCTCATCCGCCTCCAACTCCCTCAGGGTCAGGCGCTTCTCCAAGCAACGAGATGGTGGTCGATCTCTTTCCTCGGGTGGGGCCTCCCTCTGGAACAGTTCCCTGCCTCCCTTAAACTGGAGGAGAACCATCTCCGGTTCCGGAAGCTCCTCAAAACCTTTCTCTTTGCTTCTGCTTTTTCTCCTCCCCTCCTCTGCTGACCTCCTGGCGGATTGGGAATCTGCACTGGTGACCTGGCCCCCCTCTGATCTCGGGCCAAGGTCCCTCCCCCGCCAGCGTCACACTCTTGCACTGCCCACCTGGCAACCCCCGCACTTGGGGACTGTCTCTGTATACCTACAGCCCCCCTCCCAGCCCTTGACACCTGCTGTCTGCACTTACCATGCACTTGCCACTTGCTGGCCGCTACTTACTTATTGTTATCATCTTTTCCATGTACTGCACTGTCCCTGCCCCCTGCCCACGCACTTGCGCGATCTGAATGACACCTGGCCTAGTAGGATCGTTGTCCATCCTCCCTTGGTTCCCCTCTCTTGCCTCGTTGCGCCTTGAAACACCTGTGTATGGGCGCGTTATAAATTCCATATCATATCATATATCAATCAGGCAGCAGGCATTGTGACGTCACAAACGAAGCGTAATAACTGATTACAGAGCAGTTTTGCTTGTCATTTCCTTATTGAAGGTCAATCGACGTCACAACTAGCCTGTAATAACATAGTTTCCAGTCTTTGATAGGGATATTGCCTGCTTCAATGCATTATATAATTAATTAAAACCAGAACAAATCCGGTTATTGCTGAATGAGCACTTTCATTTTTCATATTCACGTCACCGTTCTCTGGCCGGAACAACTGGTGCTGCTTCTAAGCGCTAAGTACGCGGCCATCGCTGGGATTTCAAGAAGCTTAGAATGCGCCTTTTCTGCCAATGTGATTGTGAGCTATTATAGTAGAATGTGCTGTGATGCATCCGAGGCAGCAGAGCTCTCTACTAGTCCTGAAGAGGACATACCTGAGCCAGGTGTCCCTGGGGAGATTAGTATTACATCAAGCAAACTAAAAGAAATGACAATAGAACAGGGGACGACTCCAGCCATTCCCCCTTAATCCATCTTTCAAATCATAAAGCCGACACATTTCCAGGAAGCGAACACGGAAACGCATGTACATTATTTACATATGTACAAAATCACCTGAACCTTCTGCTCCCATTCAGCTGGCATCTCACACAACCAGTAACTCCCCCCAACCTTGCAATTCTTGCTTTTCATGCAGGCGTAAAACCAATGGCTTCTAATGGAATCCGCCTCACATTTGCACCTGCTGAGCAGCAGGCGGATTCCAACAGGAATTCCTTAGTGAATGCGTTCTGCAAAGCGTAATTTGCAGGCAGTGTCAACCGTTTCGCAAAATTGAGAGTAAATGTCAAGTGAACAGGCAATTTCGCCTGGCTTTACTCGTCACTACTACACGCTACCCTTTCTTAATAAACAAAACAGACAAAAAAATAATGATCTCTCTAATGTCCTTTCCATGAGTTGTACCATGTGCGCAGAGATAAATCCAAATTGCAGGGCACACACAAATGACAGAAAGTCACCTCCAACTCAATGCTCAAGGGAGATTCACCCAGGAACCAGGGCAGCTGCATCCTCTCCTTCACAGCGTCTTCAAGACACTGCCATGTCTGTGTTCATCTATGTCTTCTGATCTAATCTCCCCAATCAACAAAAGAGCTCTGGCTTCCTCTCTGACCTAAAGGATGTCACAATTTCCACTTTGCCGCTTCTGGGCACGTGAGTTACCCGTCATTACCAGACATTGCTAGCAGCTTTGAAAGTGCTGACTGGTCAACCAATGGTCATAGCTATGTAGGTTGGAGGACAAGAACTGATGGCAGTGCTAGCCACCAGCATTGACCTTGAAAATAAAGTCCCTAACTCAGACCAGCACTACTACAGAGGGGAGTAGATCACAACTGTATGACCCTGAAACGTAAAGGGGAGTATCAACCAGTCCCACTCGAAACCCAGACCCAGTACCCCAACCTTGGGGGCAACCCATTGGTACAAGCAAGCACTCTTTCCTTCTTTCCCACAAGACCATCCAGGGGGGAGGTCTCATTTATCACATACAGAGTTCTTCTCTCTAGCCTTTCCAGAGTAAAGTTTGAGAGAACTCGGGTGCAGGGCTCAGGTCGGGTGCTCCCCCAGTCTGAGAAATCTGACATTAGACACAGTGCGTGGTCTCAACTGAAGAGGAGCCTAAATGCGCCTCTCACCTTAGTGCATCTGTAATGGAAAACAAAACAAATGAAAGAAAGTGACCAACCTGCAGCAGAGAAGTTCTGTAGACCACCCGAGTTCCCCCAGGGCTGACAGGAGGGGTCCTTGGAGATCTGGGGGACCTGCGACAATCAGCAGCTCACTGAAACAGGAAGGGGTGGAGTCTATGCATGAGTCCAAAATGGATCCCTGCCCTTTTCAAAGCTCTAGCCACGGAAAAAGACTTGCAGCTGTGCATAACCAGACAATTGTCAGAAGGATGGATACCCACTGGAAGAGACCAGCAGAGAATGCAGCCTGCAAACGGGAGAACCCGGTACCCCTGCTGGGTATAAAAGGGCTGACCTCTATTACCTTTGGAAAAGGTGTTTGGAGAGGCCGGCCATGGAGATGGAGTAATAGAGTGTGGAGAGCAGAGTGCAGATTATGAGCAGAGAAGCAGGTGACTTGAGGCAGCAAAGGAGACATGTTTGAGAAGTGGAAGAGACTTTTCTGGACTAGACTTTCTGCTTAGAACAGTTGAAATGCTTTGTGATCATCGGATGTGATAGCAATGCATTAGTGAAAAGTGATGTGTCGTGCACTAACAATTTTTCTTCCACAGGACCAACGTGTACTTTATGGACTTTTTCAGAAAATATTTAGTTTCAAGATTTGGATTGCAGTTTATCACCTTGTATGTGGTTGATGGTGATGTACATTGGGAGAATGGTGGAAGTTTTGCTTGGTAACAATTTTGGGGTCGAGAACCCGGCGCTTGTTTTATAGGGGTGTTCTTCCACCTATGCCACAGAATTTGGGGTTTGGAACTCGGCACTAGTTTTATAGGGGGTGTTCTGCCACCCGTGCCACAGATTTTTGGGTTTGGAACCCGGCGCTAGTTTCATAGGGGTGTTCTGCCACCCATGCCACAAATCCTGGGGTTTGGAACCCAACACTAGTTTTATAGGGGTGTTCTGCCACCCATGCCACCAATATTGGAGTGGACACTTGAGGGGGTTTCCTGGCCGTGGCTTGGGGAGTTGGACCCTAGTACCTTAGGGGGTGGTCCTCTCCACCTGCCGTGCATGGAGTGGGTGCCTGTAGCTTAGTGCATTTTGAGCTTTGATTATTTGTTCTGGTAGTATACTAGAAGTTGAAGGGGGTGCTGTGTTTCAGTGCACCTCAGTTGCTGGCAGCAGGATGCATGAGGGTGTTGTTTTGGGATCATGTGGCAATGCTGGTGTGTTGAGAATTAAGGCTGGTTCCTTGGTCCGAGTGTCTGTGGTAGGCCTGCCACAGATTATGAGTGTAATGGATAGTGGATAGGCCACTTTTCAGGTTGTTGAAGGGACTATGTTGGTGGGAGCATGAGGCATGTCTCCTTGTCCTTCGGAATGGAGTGAGTGGGATTTGGATTGGAGTTTTGGAGTGGTGGCCAGAGTGTTGTTGGTTTCATACTTTGGTCACATTGCCCCGTGTATTTTCCCTCGCACCTCTTTCTGTACCTTTATCTTGGTTCTGTTGAGGAGGTGTGAAAACAGAAGAATAATACGAGGCCGGGAAGCCCAAAAAGAAACACGCCAACACAGGTTACAAAGAAACATACAAGTGCTTTATTTCAAGCTACAACAGTTACCAAGTCAATTGACAAACGGATAGCTATTCGGCTCTCAGTATAACATAACAAACTTCAACGAGGGTTCGATGTGTTCGTGAGAGACCGCACATTGGAATACCCGGGCCATTTATACAATTTGTCCAGCCCTTGGCCAGCCCTCTTGCGTGTTAACCATTCTGCGAAATATAATTCTGGTCTTAGGGTTCCTTGCCAGGTCAACCTTTAATATATGCATTTCGATTAGTTTCGCTGATATAAGTAGTACATTTACGTATAGGTCAACAGTAGGACAAGGTCTCTGTTCGCGACCCCGACAAGTGGCCTGCAGGCATATTAATTATTCAGTTGTACGGAGGTCACAACGGCCAGAATCTTATTCAGAATGTCATTTGGCCTTCATTTTGATGTTCAGGGTGACTTCTACATAAGAGAACCTAAAATGGCAGTTTAATCCAAGATGGCGGCTTACATTGATTTCTCTAAGGTCAAGACCTTATCATTGAGTTTGTTCGCGCATGATGTTTAGACAACTTGGCGTAGGCCAATACATATACAACTATTACAATAGGAGGCATAATATTATTTCTATTCCGACAGAGGGAGATGTGTTGTGTCTTGTGTTGTGTGCTTCGGTCCTGCATGAATGCTTACCTGAGAGAATGCCTGATGAATGTTGTACTGCGAGTGCCCCTGTAAGCTCCATGAAGGTCATTTGGAATGAAGCAGCCTGTGAGAGAGGAGACCGTTGGATGTCTCCTGTGTACCTTCCTACTTACTTACCCTTGGACTTACCTGGTGTGCCATATCCCTAGGACAGAGTGAAGAGCAAGCAGTGCGTGATAACCCAATGATAGAGAGAAGGCAAAGCAGAGTGCCATATCCCCAGAACAGAGAGAAAGGCAAGGGGTGCCATATCCTGAGGATAGCGAGAGGGGCAAGTAGCATGCCATATCCCTAAAACAGAGTGAAGAGCAAGCAGTGCGCCATAACCCAATGAAAGAGAGAGGAAAAGAATGCCATATCCCCAGAACAGAGAGAAAGGCAAGGTGGCGCCATATCCTGAGGATAGCGAAAGGAGCAAGCGGCGAGCCATATCCCAATGACAGAGGAAAGAGCAAGCAGTGCGCCATAACCCAATGATGGCGAGAAGGCAAAGCAGAGTGCCATATCCCCAGAACAGAGAGAAAGGCAAGGTGGTGCCTTATCCTGAGGATAGCAAGAGGAGCAAGCGGCAAGCCATATCCCTATGACAGAGGGAAGAGCAAGCAGTGCGCCATAACCCAATGATGGCGAGAAGGCAAAGCAGAGTGCCATATCCCCAGAACAGAGAGAAAGGCAAGGTGGTGCCTTATCCTGAGGATAGCGAGAGGAGCAAGCGGCAAGCCATATCCCTATGACAGAGGGAAGAGCAAGCAGTGCGCCATAACCCAATGATGGCGAGAAGGCAAAGCAGAGTGTCATATCCCCAGAACACAAAAAGAGGCAGACAGGGGACCATATTCCCATGACAGAGAGAGAAAGGGGCAATCAGGGTGTCATTTCCTAAGGGCAGAGAGAGAGGCAAAGTGACAGCCATATCCCCAGGTCAGAAAGAGGAGCAAGCAGGATGTCATACGCATAGAATGGAGATGAAAGCAAGCAGGATGCCAACCCCCCAGGACAGAGCGTAGGGCAATAGGAAAGCCATGTGCCAAGGAAATATTCAAGGAGAGTTGGGCACTGTACTCCCAGAGGAGGCTTGGGAAAGGAAAAGAGTTCTACTGCAAAAATGTGCACTGTCACACTTTCCCAATCTAGGGGGGGGTAAAGCTGTGGCGAGCAGTGCAGTGAGAGCGAGAGAGAAGAGAGAGAGCAGAGAGAGAGAGAGAGAGAGAGAGACAGAGTAGAGAGATCACAGGGATGCAGTACTCAGGGAAAGTCTAAAGTAGGGGCCGGGACCCTACGCCACTATCGATTACAAAGAGAAGCCCTTGGGGAGGAGGAAGTAAGTACCCCGGGGCAATACCGAGCTGTTGAACGTAACTGCTGGGACCCTATCTCATGAATTGGAAGCTATGACAGATCCATCCCTGCAGATAAGAGGTTATGCCAGCCACATTTACTCCCTAAAATAGGGAAATAACCCCAATAAAAAAGGAGTAAAAATACTCAGAACAAACAGTAAGAAACAACATAACCAGTGGACCCATATACCTTCAGGAAGGTAACATGTCCTGGGTGACGCTGAGCCCGGTCCCCATGCTTATTCCCTGCTCCCCAGATAGTACGCAAGACATTGGGTAGGTGTTGGCAATAAAAGGCTGTGGGATTTTATTGCAGTTATGGTCATAAAAAAACATAATCATAATTATAGTAACCATAATATGTAGTACTTTTGGGCATTGGGTCCCGAGGTTAGCACCTCTGGCCCGTGCCGCCACAACCTGGATGGGTTACCGGCTGTCCAGGTTTCCCCCAAAAGTTGTTGGTTGTTTTTTCCTAGCTGCATTTTCTGTTCCCATTTAGTTTAGGCTATTTCTTTTGACGCGCCTGGCACTGACTCCCGTAGGGGTTTTGGCTTGTGTGGGCTGGCATTGCGTGCTGGCCTCTGGTTTCCCTTTGTACGGCTGCTCTAAGTTTGTTTCTCTTTTCGGTGGAACAATCAAGGCTAGGTTGCCCTGTTTTCCAGTGTTTGTTCATAAAATCTAACAGTTTGAATTAATCTTTATTTTAGCTGCATTCTGCCCTTGTGGCATTGGCCTGTTTGTCTATTTTTAACAAACTTTGTAGTTTGAGGCTTCTAGAAGTGTGGCCCCAGCCCTTTGTGGCGTTGGCCTGATTATTAATCTAGAACATTATTGAGTTATTTATACTTTTTAGAAGCGCAGGCCCTGGCCCTTTGCGGGGTTGGCCTGCTCGTCTGTGCTCCGTGGTGTTTGTCTACCCAGGCACCTTTTCCCCCCACTGTTTATTAATTTTTGTTGAACCTGTTTTCCGGTTCCGTGCTACCTTGTAGCACACTGGCCCCCGCCCCGGGCGTTTGGCCTTTTGTGCTTTGCGGTGTTTATTCCGCACTGCTTATCAATTATGTTGAACCTGTTAGCGGGTTCGGTGCTGTTTGTAACACCCTGGCACCGGCCTTCTGGCGTTGGCCTGCTGTGCTGAGTGGTGATTATTCTGCACTGCTTATAAATATGTTGAACCTGTTTCAGGTTTGGTGCTGTTTGTCGCACACTGGCCCCGACCTTCTGGCGTTGGCCTGTTGTGCTAGGTGATGTTTGTTCCCACACTGCATCTTAATTTTGTTGAACCTGTTTTCAGGTTTGGTGCTGTTTGTCGCACACTGGCCCCGACCTTCTGGCGTTGGCCTGTTGTGCTAGGTGATGTTTGTTCCCCCACTGCATCTTAATTTTGTTGAACCTGTTTTCAGGTTCGGTGCTGTTTGTAACACCCTGGCCCCGGCCTTCTGGCGTTGGCCGGTTATGTTGTGCAGTATTTAAACCTCACTGTTTATTATTTTTGTAGACCCCGTTTTTGGGTTCAGTGCTACTTGCATTTTTCGGGCCCCCGGCTTCGGTTGCTGTTTTTCTTTTTGTCTTCTGTTACTTGCTTGCATTTTCCTCTGCTTATTTCTGCTGCCTGGTAGGCTGTGACCCAGTTCTCAAACATCTTGGTGTACTGTCAACCTGACTTGCCATGCGTTAATGGCCTTTCTTTTACCAAATATACCATATTTTTTGTATGTCCCGCTACCTCTTTTGATTTCCTTCTCTATTCTGTTCTGGACACATGTGCATCACATGTTTTGTTTTTGTTACTTATGTGGCCCTACAGACCCTCAGGTATCTGAGAGCTGCTACTTTTCCACGGTGTGTGGTGCTCTTTTCTCGACCTGAGGGAAATTTGAAAGGCTGAGTTCGGCCCTGCGCGGTTCGACCCTGTTTTAGCAGGCCCTGCCCATATGTCAGGGTGCACGCTCTACTTGTTGTGCTATCTGACTCGCTGTGCCGTGTGTTGGAGTGTGCAGCTATGTTTTGGGGATATATCTTCTATCTGTTACTTTGGCTGCGCTTAGCGGCAAGCCTGGGGTTTTTATTCTGGCCACTGATTTGTGTTTGTCTGTTCTGTCCCCTGTGTTGATGCTGCTCTGTTCCAATCTCGGCCACCTCGAACCGCTGGCGAAACTGGTAATCTGCTTGGGCATGTTGCGGGGGTTCTTGATGGTCTGGAACACTTCTTGCTTGTTGTTGCCTTGGTTTCTGGGTTTTGACATAATCGTTCGGCTCTCACTATGGCTCTGCATATTTGTTATTGCCGCTGAGGTGTGCCGGTGGTTGTGCTAACTGTGCGGGTTTTCCATATTAGACCATACATCTTTCGATGCTTTGGGTCTGTTGGGCTGTGTTTGGTATGACCTGGACTGGACTCTGGGACCACCCTCTATGCGAGTTGTGGCTGCAAGGCACTCTGCTTGCTGTGATACCTGACTGTTAGGTTGTCTGTCCTGTCCTGGCTGTTTGTTTCAGTTCTTTGAACTGTTTGTGGGGCTGGCTCGACGTTCGTCTGCCTGCATGTGTGTGACTTTCGGGGCCCTGGCTGATTGTGCCATTGGAAGGTGTGCGGGATCTGTGTCATAATGGTGCCCTGTGTGGGTGCTATCTTACCTTGCCGTGTGGCTTTGGTGTCGTCACCCCTTCTTCACCTGGCATTTTACCGCTGGCCCCCGATGTTCCGGATGCTTCAGTGTTCTTTTGTCGTATTGTCGTTGCCCCCTTCCGTGCCTGTGTTCTGGATCTGTTGCACTACTTCAGTAGTGTTGTTGCAACTGGGTCCCCTGAGAACAGGTTTTCCTTAGTTGCGTGTTGTTTTTGGACCCCGTTTCAGGGTTCTGTGCTTATTCTGCGTATACAGAAATATTTGGCCTGCTCCATTTTTGGATAGCCATATTTAGTTGGAGATCCCTTTCATCGAGTTCTCTTTCTTGTGGCCTTTGTTTCAGGCTGACCCTGCTTCAGGGTTCTGTGTTTATTCTGTGTATACAGAAATGTTTTGTCAGCACCGTTTTTTTGGATATCTGTATTTAGTTGGAGATCCCTTTTGCAGGTTCTCCTTTTTTGTGATCTTTGTTTCAGGCTGACCCTGCTTCAGGGTTCTGTGTTTATTCTGTGTATACAGAAATGTTTTGTCAGCACCGTTTTTTTGGATATCTGTATTTAGTTGGAGATCCCTTTTGCAGGTTCTCCTTTTTTGTGATCTTTGTTTCAGGCTGACCCTGCTTCAGGGTTCTGTGTTTATTCTGTGTATACAGAAATGTTTTGTCAGCACCGTTTTTTTGGATATCTGTATTTAGTTGGAGATCCCTTTTGCAGGTTCTCCTTTTTTGTGATCTTTGTTTCAGGCTGACCCTGCTTCAGGGTTCTGTGTTAATTCTGTGTATACAGAAATGTTTTGTCAGCACCGTTTTTTTGGATATCTGTATTTAGTTGGAGATCCCTTTTGCAGGTTCTCCTTTTTTGTGATCTTTGTTTCAGGCTGACCCTGCTTCAGGGTTCTGTGTTTATTCTGTGTATACAGAAATGTTTTGTCAGCACCGTTTCTTTGGATATCTGTATTTAGTTGGAGATCCCTTTTGCAGGTTCTCCTTTTTTGTGATCTTTGTTTCAGGCTGACCCTGCTTCAGGGTTCTGTGTTAATTCTGTGTATACAGAAATGTTTTGTCAGCACCGTTTTTTTGGATATCTGTATTTAGTTGGAGATCCCTTTTGCAGGTTCTCCTTTTTTGTGATCTTTGTTTCAGGCTGATGCTGATATGCATTGGCTTGTGTGTTGTCTCTGCCAGGCTTTAAAAATTTGGCCAGTATGCTCTGTCTGGGCGTACAGCATTTTTTGTACTTCTGTTGGCTTTTGTACAGGTGGTTTCACAGTTCTTTTCTGAGGTCCAAGGTATCATCTTGTCCCTTGCTCCACTCTCAAACCTCCTGTGTTATGCGGGCGGCTTGTGTCTCGGCGCTGCCTGTGCTGCAACATTTTGGCAATTCGAGAAACTGTTTTGTTTGTTGGTAATTTGGCTTGTTGCATGTTGTCCCTGGCCCGCCCCTGTTGTTGGGTGGGATAAATTTAGCATTTATATAGCGCTACGAACCCTCTGGTATCTGAGCGCTGCTTATTATTACCCACGGTGTGTGGTGCTCATTTATCGACCTCCCCCGCCGGGAAGGTTAGCAGACTCTGCACAGATATCAAAATAAGCGCTCTACTCGCTGTGCCACTTGACCGGCAATCACCTTGTTGTGCTGCATATCAGGGTACTGAGTTCTTGATATTAACTTGTCTTGTGACTGGTTACACCGCTTTGTAATGCTTGTACCATAATAATAATATGCTCTGTCTGTGATTATTCTTGGTTTGATTATTGGATTTGCACTTCCTCTAATATGGTTGCTCCTCAGCAGCCTGTTCAGGGGAGGTGGGGGCCACGACAAATACACGACCGTAAATGTAATTTTTGTAACCTTGCCAGGGTTTGAAAACTGTATCCAGGGGTTCTGTACTGTTGTCCATGAGTTTTTCGTCTGGGAGCCATTATTCTTTGCCTGTTTTAGGCGGGCAATTTACTTTGTGATAATAATGTGCCTTTAAATACCGCTGCAAGGCCTCGGGCATCTAAGCACTGCTTATTATTACCCCTGGTGTGTGGTGCTCCGTTATTAACCTCGGAAGGATAAGGGGGTGAGTTTGACCCTGCCTGAATTCGAAACTGCATCCGCAGGCTCTGAAAAAGCATGCTGGTATCACTGAGGCTTTTCAATGACCCGGCTTGCCTTGGAAAATTGTACACCTCTGTGCTGAGGGCTCGTGTTTTGCCAGTTGTCTTGGCTATCAATTGCAGTACCGTAGCGTTTCTTTTGCCAAAAAACCTGCTACACATTGATTCGCAGGTACTGCTCTCGGTGGTAAAATGGTCCCTTCTTAATTGTCGCCAGAAAAAACATGTGGCACCATGTCAATGTTGAATTTCAAGGCCCCAGGAGGTTAATGTGGTGCCTCGTCTCCTTGTCTCACAAAATGCGGTGTGCAAAAAAACACATGCCCGCTGTAGTGCGATCGCGAGAGCCCCGCTCTCGCGAGACCTCGCACGTAAACACGGCTCCGCCCCTGCGCGTTACGCGCGCATTACGGAGAAGAGCAAGACGCGAGGAGAAGCGTCACCCCGGCTCCTCCGAGCACGGGACCGAAAAGCCTCGCATTTATGCTTCCTGAGGAATCCTGAGCCTCAGCACTGTTAGGCCTGTTGGCCCTTGATATTGCAGCTTCAATTTATTACTGCACCCCATCTTAAATAAACCACTGGTGCAAGTAAATTACGGCTCCTGTCTTCACTTAATGAAGCAATTTACTACATAAATTGGCGACGAGGATCACCACCAGAACCCGCACAGAAGCATGCAAGGAGCCACGCCACCGCCACCCTTTCTGCAATCGCCAGGTAGGCCTGCTATTCCATGGCCACAATGGCAGCCCCTGTTTATGACATACGTGGAGGCTATGGGCAGAGCAGGGTTTTCGGCGGCAAGACGCAGGGCCATGTTACTCAATGCCCTAGGAGTGGAAGGGCAAAGAATATTCGAGGGCCTTACCCCGATTCCTGTGAACGATGACAATGATGATGTGTTCAAAGAGGCGGTCAGGAGAATCATTAAGAGATTCGCCAGCAAGGAGAACACAGTGCTCCACAGAATACGGTTTTACACTAGGAAACAGGAACAGTCTGAACCCGTCGATGACTATGTCACCAAATTGAGGGAATTAGCAGCCTTATGTAACTTCGGCACCAACGCAGAGAACCGTATATGCGATATGTTGGTCGTACACACTAACAGTCGTAAGGTCCAAGATAAATTTATCCTCGAAAAGGAGCTACAGTTAGAGAAAGCCGTCGAGATCGCCAGAGCGGTAGAAGAAACGGCAGGAAGAAGAAAGGAATTTGCAGGGGCCCAGGGTCCCGCGGAAATTCAAGCGGTGGGTTTCCACATAAGAAAAGAAAGGTCGACAGCGGACACGAGAGAGGTGAGAGGAAACAAGAAAGAACCACTCAAGTGCCACAGGTGCACCAGCACGAAGCACTTGGCATTTGACCGGGAGTGCCCAGGCAGAGACAAGGAGTGCTCCATCTGCAAACGCATCGGGCACTTCTCCATAGTGTGTCGATGGAGAAACAAGAAAGTCACCAGCCTCACCACAGATCGAACGGCGGTAAGAGAATCCTCATCAGAAGATGAAGGGAGACCCACAGTCATTATGGTGAACAGCACACGGGCCAGGAGAGAGAAGCCCCATTGCCTAATCAAAATCGATGGAAAAGAGACAAGGGTCATGGCAGACTCTGGATCAGATCTCACCATTTTACCCCTGCGCACATACAAAGAAATGGTGGGAAAGCGGAAAGTGCAGGTTCTCACCACGTGACACAAGCCCACTGTGTTTGGAGGGGCGTCAGTTGAACTGTTGGGTTACATCAATGGAAAAGTCGAATTCAAAGGGTGAGAAAGCACCACCCGAGTCTATTTCAGTCACGAAGGTCCAGCGGTCTTGGGCTGGGACGACCAAGACAAGTTAAAAATCAAACTAGACCCCAGTACAGAAGAGCAGGTCCTGTCTGTCAGTGCAAGGAACGAGTCAATTGTCAAGAGCGATTATCCAACACTGTTCTCGGAGGAGCCGGGGCACATCAAAAATTTTCTTCACAAAATTGTGCTCAAAAGAAATGCAGTCCCAGTCAAACACCGGGTGAGACCAGTACCAGCCACAGCAAGAGACACCCTAAAACAACAGCTGGACAAAATGAAAACGGAAGGGGTAATAGAAGAAATTGAAGCGTCCGAATGGCTGAGCCCAGTCGTCCTCATTAAGAAACCCCAATCACAAGAATTAAGGGTGTGCATAGACCTGCGCAGTTTAAACCTAGAAGTCATCACGGACAACTACCCGCTCCCGAGCATTAATGAACTCATATTACTAATGAAAGAAGCCAAAATATTCTCTAAACTGGACATGAGAAATGCATACCACCAAATACAGCTGCATGAAGAATCAAAACCCCTTACGGCATTCATCACTCCTTTTGGTACATACCAATTCACCAAAATGCCTTTCGGGCTGTAGTCAGCTGCATCTGCCTTCCAACGCATGATGGACGTCCTGCTACGGAAAGTTAAAAACGTTGTATATTTCCAGGATGACATCCTGGTATATGCTAGAGATGAACAGACGCACAATGCCACGCTCAAAGTAGTTCTCAACAAGTTACAAGAAGCTGGAGTGCGCCTACGCCACGAAAAATGTTCATTCGGGGTGAAAGAAGTCGAATACTTAGGGTACAATATATCGGAAAAGGGGATCAGTCCCAAACAGAACCTCCTGCAGGCCATCACCCAAGCTCCGGAACCCACCACTAAAGAAGAGGTGAGGTCATTTTTAGGATTGGCCGAATAGTATGCGAAATTCATACCCAGGTTTTCAGAAATCACCACACCTCTCCGAGATCTGCTCAAGAAAGGGTCAGAATTCACGTGGCGAGAGCCCCAGAAGAGGGCGACGGAAACCATAAAACAGCACATAGTGAGAGCCCCATGTCTTCAACCTTTTAACCCAGAGTGGGAAACTGTAATCACAACAGACGCCAGTGCGTACGGACTAGGGGCAGTGCTAACGCAGAAGAGAGGCGACACCGAACATGTAGTGGCCTTTGCCTCAAAGGCACTGTCAGAGGCGGAACAGAACTATTCCACCATTGAAAAAGAAATGCTCGCATGCGCATGGGCAGTAGAACATTTCCGAACATACGTGTGGGGCACAAAGTTTAAGCTGGTGACAGATCACAAGCCACTCATCCACATGCTCAGTCCAGGAGGCACCAAGGCATCCACGCCCAGACTAGCCCGCATCGCAGCCAAACTACAGGAGTACACATTTGAAATCCAGCACATCTCAGGCTGGAAAAACTCCCAAGCCGACTGCATGTCGAGGCTGCCGGAGGGCAAAGAGGAGGCAACCACGTTTCTACATGGGGAATGCATAGTTTCATCCATCACAGACCTAACGGCACCAGAGTACCTGGAACTCAGCGAAAGGCATTGGGAAGAAGAAGATGGGAAAGACTCCACCATGGCAAAGATTCGTGGATGGATCAGGGAAGGGTGGCCCGATGAAAAAACGCTGCCCGAAGGCATGAGACCATATTGGAAAGTGCAAGATGAGTTGTCGGAAACAGAAGGGATAATCTTAAAGACAGACCAAATCATTCCCCCTACAGGAATGAGACGCACCATCCTCTGTAGGGCCCATGCGGGACATTTGGGGAACACGATGACACGTCGCAGGGTGAGAGAAGCCTACTGGTGGCCGTCTATGGATCAAGAAATTCGTGCTATGATAGAACGCTGCCATGAATGCCTGAATAGCGACAAAAGACTTAAGGTTCGCCAGGCACCCCTCATACCCACAGAGATACCAGAAGCAGTATGGTCCAAAGTGGGCATCGACTTCATAGGGCCCCTGGAGGCGATGGCGACTGAACACAGATACGGCATAGTACTTGTCGACTATCTATCCAAGTAGGTGGAAGCAGAGTTTGTACCAAATATAACTACTGAGACAGTCATAGAAGTACTCACAGAAATTTTTCAAAGGGAGGGCCTCCCCAAAGAGGTCGTCACAGACAATGGTGTACAACTAGTTTCCAAAGACATGGAAGAATTTTTAAAAAGGAACCACATCAAACAAAAGAAAGCGGCCCTATATCACCCCCAAGCCAATGGACTTGTCGAGAGGGCAAATAGATTCATAAAGGGCGCCATCCAACTGGCCACGGCTTCCGGCATGGAACCGCTCAAAACCACCAAAGAAGCCATAGCGGCCCACAGGCTCACGCCAAACGGAATTACACAAGTATCCCCGTTCAAAATGTTGAGAGGGAGGAGTGCTGCATCTACGCTCATCCCACCATGGCTGTCGAAAGTAAGGGAAGATGAAGCAGTGAACATGGCTGATGTAGTATGGCGCATTGAGAAAAACAAGGCACGCATGAAATCGTGGAGCGACGAAAGAAGGCGGACGAAGCAAGCGCCCGACATAAGAAAAGGGGACTGGGTGAAAATAAAACTACCAAGAAAAGATCAAACCACAGGATCCCGGTATAGTCAGCCCATAAAAGTAACTCACAAAGGGACCAATCATGTCCGTACAGAAGATGGGCGCGCATGGAACTTTGAAAGAGTAGCATTATACCAGCGGAGGCAAGAAAAGGCGAGAACCCCAGAGACACCACGTGTGGAAACCGAAAAGGACTATGGGGGAAACGACGAACGAGAACCCGAAGAAAACGACGGAGAAAGAGAAGAAACCGAGACAGAACCTGAAGAACTCTATCTAGACCCAGAACCTGAGCAGCAGGGACCTTGCCCTGGAATCGGTGAGAGACCCAGAAGGGAACACAGAAGACCGGTGAGATACAATGACTATGTATTACAATGAACTCGTTCTGCTTTGAAAAAAGGGAGGTGTGTAGTGCGATCGCGAGAGCCCCGCTCTCGCGAGACCTCGCACGTAAACACGGCTCCGCCCCTGCGCGCTACGCGCGCATTACGGAGAAGAGCAAGACGCGAGGAGAAGCGTCTTCCCGGCTCTTCCGAGCACGGGACCGAAAAGCCTCGCATTTATGCTTCCTGAGGAATCCTGAGCCTCAGCACTGTTAGGCCTGTTGGCCCTTGATATTGCAGCTTCAATTTATTACTGCACCCCATCTTAAATAAACCACTGGTGCAAGTAAATTACGGCTCCTGTCTTCACTTAATGAAGCAATTTACTACACCCGCACTTGCAAAACACTTTAACCATGCACGTTTTATTATTATCTGTGCACACCAACCCCCCCCCACCCCTTCCCCACCCGCCCCCCCCCCCCTGTTCTGACTGACCTTTCCTATTAGCTGCTGATTATTAGCAAAACAAATTTTAACGTTATTCTCGGCCGCGTTGTAGCAGACCTACTGCTTTGGGTTGACTCGCAAAGTTGCCTCTGCCACCAATGTGCATGATGTGCTCCGTATCCTCACAAATATATATTTTTCATTTGTATATCACCAAAGCACTCAATCTGCCTGTGGGCATTGAGGCGCTGTTTCAGGAATATGTCTTAGTTGCGTATTCCGATGAAGCAAAGTCAATTTCACTTTTGCCATGTAGCTGCTGTTAAATATAGTAAACAGATGCTTCCACGTTAGCCGTGGTCGCATTCAAATGGCCCTGTCGCTTTGTGAAGAGTTCTGCACCCCCTGCCATGCACGATGCTGGCATCTCTATGATGCCTGCGGCAAAAGTTAATAATTGCTTGAGAAACATTAGCCCCGCTTCATTATAATTTGTGAATATCAGCTTGCGGAGAGCCTGCTTTGTGTTCGGGTGTATATTTTAAAACTACGTCAGTTTCGTTGCCATACGAAACTTCTCTTGTAGGGCTTTGGGTTGTGTGTGCCGGGCGCCCTTGCAAGAATGTAGCAAGTCGCCGCTGCGCTGGGTTTCTTCCTCCGAGCGCCGGGCTCCCCGGGGATCTTCACACCGTCTCCGGCCGGCCCACGTGCTCGTATGTCTTTGAAGGTACTGCCGGATTAAAGCAAAAGCGGAGGGGAAGCTGTAGTCCATTTAAAAGTTATCCGCAATTCATTTGCCAGGCCGAGTTTCCTGTGTGACGCCGCGTGCAAAGCAGGATCTTCTGAGCAGACTGAGCAGACTGCCCATGCTGAGTGCACAGCAAACATTGCAGCTCATTGTTTAGCTAGGACGCTGAGTGAACAGTGAACCTCCTGACTGTTTGGGTCCCGTGCAGAGTCCACAAACAAAAAAGAAGAGACTCTGAGTGAACAGAGTACTCTTTGGTTTGGGTCCCCATGCAGGGTCCACAAACTGATTTGTCTTTGGCTGCAGCAGCCATTATATAGGACCCAGGGGCTGTCCTTTGGGTCATTCTGTGTGGTGGGGGCTGTACTGCCAGCCCCCCGGCCAGCATCTGCTGACAGCTAATTGCACCTTATGGTGCCTGAGCCTAGCTCCCCCGCCCACTTCCTGGCTTTGGTGGGCCCTGATGTTTCGCATCCCTGTGTGGGTAGGGCAGGGTGTTGATTAACACCCTGCCCCTCCCTCTGTTTCCTGGTGCAGTGACTGTGCTGGTCTTTTTAGTATTATGGGGGGAGAGGGGGAAGTGCTGGCCCATTTGTTGGGCTGCTGCACCCCTTCTCCCCTGCCTAGCCAGCCATGGGGCACTGGTAACCCTGCCTTGCTTTGAGAGGCCCTGCAGCATTGCCCAGACCCATCACAAGCTGCTTTTACTCACACAGCGCCACGGTGTTGCTAGGTCTGGAAAGGATCGGGGGACTGTTGGGACTGTCGAGACTCGGGGCTAGCTAGCCTTTTGGTTGTAGCTCCTGAGCTTCTGTCCGGGGCTACAACCAAAAGATCCGGGGCTATAGCCCCCTCACCCCCCCCTAGCAACGCCTACCAGCAGAGCCACAGGAAAGAGCTCTCATATGTTTACTGCCTGATCTGAACTAAGGTCCAAATGCACCATTTCATTGGCATGACTCCTGCAATGACGTCAAGTATAGAATTCAATAACATATCAGTTCTGGTGGTAATGAGAATTTGTTTTTTCACTCCCAACTTTAAAAAAGAGCATACAACACTCTGACTTACCTAAAGCTCCTGGCAGATCAGTATCATCAAGGGGAGTGCCAGACCCCGTTTCACTTTTATTTTCACTTTTAGTTCCTGTCCCTGACATCTCACTTCTTTTCTGAGGAACTGCTTCCTAGTTTCGTAGATCCTCACCAATAGGCCTTAGTCCCATTCTGATCCCAAGACCTAAGGAAATACACTCCTGCTTTAAACCTTATGCGGATGCATGTCTCGTCCATCATCCATCTTAACTGAAGTCTTACACTTTCTTTTATTTAGAACATGGCGATTGGATGGCAGTGTTGATCCAGGATGCTTCGTGCCAATGTTAGCGCCTGCAATTGATGCCCATATGTAATGCAGGCGCTATAATGCACCATCTTTAACAGGCCCAAGGACAAGCCATATGTGAGTATGCCCCTCTGCTCATTGCATGCCACTGAATGATTTCTTAGGTGTTTTATTAAATATATAATACAAAGGAGGAGATTCCGCCATGAAATAAAATAATGAATTGTGTAGTTTATCCATGTAATAAGCAACCACAGAAAATAACACTAGCACTATTCATTAATTGTGATCTGAATTAGTGGTTTGTTTGTAGTTTCTAGGTTGTGGCAGCCCTGCACTCAGGAACAACTAACACCACTGTACGCGTCCGTAATCCTTTGTAACGCAAACTTGGGTTACTTACATTATTATTTATTTATTTTTACATTTATAAAGTGCTCAAAACCTACAGACAAAAAAGGCGCTGGTTGCAGAGGGGGGAGGGAGAGGGGAAGGGGAAGAACAACAGGAGGGGGGTTTTAGTTGCAGCGGCAATGGCCAATAAGAAGGCTCAGTACGTAGATGAGGAGGAAGGTTGTTCCACAGGCAGACGGCTGGGAAGCTAGAGCCCCCTAGATCTTGGGCATTCGAAGCGCAGGATGGCCAGTCTTTGGCTGTATATAGATCTTGTAGGTCTAGAGGAGATGTTTTGGTGAGTGTCTATGAGAGGTAGGGTGGAGCGGAATTTGAGAGACAGCGATGAGTGATGGAGCGAATTTTAAAGTTTATGCGCTGTCTGACTGTTAGCCAATGTCCAGAGTATCTGTATGCTGAAACATGGTCTTGTTTGGATAAGGCCATAGCAGCCCAGATTACATTGTTCTGGATAGTCAAGGCGGAATCCAATAACCACTCTCGCTATGGTCAACGGGTCCTGTGGGGAGAGAAGGTGTTTAGTCGCATTCAGGAGTTTGGTGGTGTGGGTTGCTGATGATGCAATGGGATGATCTGGCTCCTATTAAACTGTATGCCGCCAGTGAGCGTATTCATAGGATTATGGGAATGGGGGCCTATTTCTGTCTCTCCCATCAACTTCAGTCTCGGAAGCCAGAGGCCATCTTAGGACGGGTCAGCTGTGTCCCTTTCCTGTATAGTCTTTGATCAAGGGTCTCCTGTATGATCCATCAGCAAGAGAGTCAGGGTCAGGTGTCCTTTCAGTATGTGCTGCATAAAGGCTGCGTCAATGTCTCATAGAGAATCGATGACTGGAAGCTGGTTTCGCTGTTAAACAGTAATCATATAGTGCTAGTATTTATATTGGCCTAAGCCTACTCGCGCTACACGGAAAACCGCGTTGCAAAGTTCGGATTTTTGGGTTAACTTCGCCACCATTTTAAGATTCATCTGCCATTTTGATTTCTACTGGTGTGTTCTTCGTTCTAAAATGGTGGACTATGTGGCGCCCGAATAGGGAGCCTCAAGATTGATGCCACCTCGTTGAAGAGTTGACGCGGCTATCGGACCGGGTTCGGATGGTGAGAAAAGGGGGCCCCTTCTTGGATGAGACGCGACACCTCAACAGTACTCTACGATCCGATCCCTGGACGGTGAGCATGCGGTCCGAGAGGGCATCTTGACGAGGGTCCATATATCGAGGCAGGCAGTTTTGCCGAAATCACCAATCACAAGGGTCCTTTGTTGTCCTTTGTAATCCGATCGGACCTCCCTTTGTCCTTTGAATCAGGTGAGTTGTGCGCCGATTCCTAAGTATCCTGATATTTGGTTGTAGTATTCTACTCACGAGCACAACCGGTGCCAGGTAACACCAGTAATCTGACATGCCTGCGAAATTGTCTGCCTGTTTCAGGGCGTTATTCTGCAGAGACAGACAATCTTTGGAATTTGACCGTCCGGCACCACAGGAGGGGTCGCCGGCATGTACTATGTACTGTAAGTACGGCATTGGTAGTATGGTATTCAATGATATTTGGCACAGACAAACTAGACATGCTTCCGAACTTCAGTGGCCAATCAACGGTAGTTTTGAGATTACCCGAATAGAGTATTTAGAGTCCATATTGTTAAAAAAAATCTAGACCTGCAGCATTTGATGTAATACAAAATTGGAAAAAGGAAGCTATGCAGCAACTTAAGAGTAAAGAGAAGCATTTACGTCGACACATGTCAAACTCAGAAAAGGCATTATTGTACGATCAACAGAAACAGTCAGAGTCTGTTAGAAATTTGGATAGAGCTTTTCAACTTGGTATACAGAAAATATATCCGTCTAAAGATTTTCATGCCTCAGATGAGCTAATTGATAAACCTTTAAATGAACATAGGGCTGGTGCCACTGCACCACCACCTTATGTACCTATTCCTGTTGTCTTACCTCTTCCTGCTGTCGTTCCTCCTCCTGTAGCAATTCCTGTTCTTCCTGTTGCTCCTCTGCCAGTTATTGCTCCGCTTTCTGTTGTTGCTCCTCTGCCTGTACATTCAGCTTTACCGGCTATTACTGTTCCAGTAGATTTCTTTATTGCCAGTAGTAGTGTCTCCACTACCTGCTGTACAGGATTTGTCTACTCTCTCTTTTCCAAGCGGTTCTGCTCCGCTAGTAGCTGATAAAGGGGCGAGTACTGAATCAAAAATTGTAACGAGGAACACAGTTTCCAAAGAGACGAGGAGAAATTTGAATGCAATGTATAGAGAAAGGTGAACAATCAACGGTTTTAGCTACACTCTCTAATCTAGAAAGTATACACGACCAGAATGTCTTTATTGAGGGGATGGGGATACATTTGGTTGTAATGTGGAATAGATTGACGGACACAGATGTCCCACAAAGGTTGAGGGATTTGAATGTTTTAGCTTATTCAAGGGATAATGCAGAGAAAGTACATGAGCATGTCGAGAGGGTTTTTCAATTTAGAAGGGAGTTAGAATGGTTGCAGAATGATGAAATAGATGGTGATAATTTGGACGCTTTTTATGTGCAGAAAAGGTTCCTTCCTCCTTGTAAGTCAATGAGTGAAGAAATGTGAATTTGCACAAGGGATGCGCTTAGATGGATTGCAGATATGTCGATATCTCCTGTAGAAGTATATGATACGTATAGTCAGTATACTCCAGAAAGGAAAGTGTTACAGGTAATGGTAGAATACCTGCAGGATGAATGTATAAAGAAAAAGGTTTGTTGTCCCGCAGAATTATTGAATATTTATAAGAGAGCTTTTGCGTCTGATACTACTTCCACCACTTTATTGCTCGATTTGGCTCTGTTGCTCTTGTTATGTTATGTTAATGACACTTATAAGGCGCCAAAGCCCTTAGGCATCCAGGCGCCGAAAGATAGAGGTAGAAGACTAGCTGAGCTGGAATTAATCTATTTAAACAGTATTGTCTTCAACTGTTTACGAAACACAAGGTAATTCTCTGTCGTGCGCATCTGTGTTGGAAGAAAGTTCCAGGCTTGCGCGCCTCGGACACAAAAGGCCCGACCTAAGCCACGAGACCTTTTTATCCGGGGCAAAACTACCATCGATCCAACTGAGGAGCGTAAACTTCTTGTTGGTTGGTAGACATTGATTTTCCCCTTCAAATATGCGGGAGCATTTCCAAAAATACATTTATGACACATGGTATTTTAAATTGGATCCGAGCTGACACTGGAAGCCAGTGAAGTTTTCTCCTGGCTGCACTGGTGGGTTCTGAACTTTTCATCTGAAAGATGATTCTGACAGCTGCGTTTTGTATCTTCTGCAGCTGTTGGATGTCAGTTTTATTAGCTCCCCCCAGCAGTGCATTGCAATAGTCTACACGAGACAATATTACTGCTCTCACAAGTTTTATGCGATCTTCTACTTAGTAAACGTTCGGAGTTGCCTTCTTCTCAGTTGCCTATGAGAGAGGTTCCTCCGACATTTGTTCCCAAAGTTGAGATTCCGGCTAATGTTGCAACGGGTGCAGCAGCCTATGATATTGCAGCTCACTACCTATCACAGTTTGTTCACGTCCCGTTCTCAAGACAGGAAGTGAATACTATTAGACAGTCGATTCCAGACATAAGGAAAAATCCAATAGGGTTTTACAAATAAATAGAATCTGTCTCAGATTTTAGCGGACAGGATTTAAGCACTGAGACAGGGAAAAGATTGTTTGTGGATAAGTTTGTGTGTGGATTGTTGCCTGATATCCAGTCACAAATGATGACTTCCGAGAGTGCTTGGCAAGCTAAATCACAGTCCGAAGTATTGCATATGGCTCAGTATTACGAGAAGAGAGTCAATAATGAGAAAGAAAGGATTGAAAAGAAAAGGGGAGATCTAAAAACCAAGGTATTATTGCAACAGATGATGGTCAGAGGGCCTAGAGGTGGAAGTACACAGTTTCGAGGTCAGTTTGTTCCACAAAGTAATGTGCCGTTGGGTCCTGTACACGCAAACCAATTTGCTTATCGCAGACAAGAGAGTCTATGGCGAGCACAATGTCCGATCCGCCAGCAAAGGTCGAATAACACATATGGTGTCATGGGTAGATGATCCAGAGGCCGGTCTGGGGTAGGGGGTCATGGTAGAAGCCAGTTCGCTCAAAATTCTCAGTCTTTTTCGCAAGATAATCAGCAACCTAGTGTAGATAGCAGAAATATCTTTGATAATCCTTCAACTGCCTATCTTTCTGAAGATCTAGTCTTTGATGATATATTGTTCCATTAGGACAGCTCGAAGCAGGGTCTGGAACCAACGCCTATTCCCGTTAATCAGAAGGGTCCCTATGTTGAGATGATGGTGGGGAATAGGAAGCATCTATTTTTGACAGACATAGGAGCACAGAAGTGCTCCATTGATCACTCACAGGTTCCAGACATTCCACTGTCAAGGCAGAATAACGTTTCTATAGAGTTTTCTGGTACGCCAGTGGCTAGTCCGGTTTCTCAGCCGGTACCGATTTCACTAGGTCCATTTACGGATTACTGTCAGTTTCTTCTGACAACGAAATGTGGAGAGAATTTGTTGGGGTTGAATCTGTTGAAAGAATTAAATGCGGTAATTCATTGTTCTTCGGATGGAGTGCATTTGACGATTTCACCTCAGCAATCTTCTGCCTCACAGTTTTTGACTAGACCTTTGCCGCCAGAATTTAGTGACATTCCAGCATGTTTATGGGCGATTGACGACAATGATGTTGGTATTTTGCAAATTGAGCCTGTTAAAATTGTTTTGAAACCAGGAGTTAAGTTGCCACAAATTCCACAATATAAGATTTCAGTTGATGGTGAGCAAGCTTTGAAATGTATAGTTTCCAACTTTGTACATCGTGGAGTAATTGAAGAAATTGCAGGAAGTTTGTGCAAAAGCCCAATTTTACCGGTCTATAAGAAAGGGGATAATGCGATTCCTTTCCGTTTCATTATCGATTTGCGCACTATCAATATGATTGTTGCTCCACAATGTCCAATTGTGCCTGATGTAATGACAATACTAACAATGATTCCAGCTTCTGCTAGTCATTTCAGTGTGGTGGATCTTAAGAATGCCTTGTTTAGCATTCCCATACACGTGGATAGTAGATATTTGTTCGCGTTCACCCTAGGGGTTGCTCGTTTACATTTACCCGTGCGCCACAAGGGTACACGGAGAGTCCGAGCATTTATAGTAGGGCTTTGAAAGAGCAGCTCGATACACTTGAGTTGCCTTGTACTTGTACATTGCTCCAGTACGTCGACGACTTTCTCTTAGCTGCAGACTCAGAAAGTGCTTGCAAGGAAGGCACTGTGTTATTGCTTATTCATTTAGCAAAGCATGGGCATAAACCTCCATTGAAAAAGTTTCAGTATTGTCGACAGGAGGTCGCCTATTTAGGCTATCTCCTGTCAAAGGAGGGAAGAAGATTGACACCTGAACGAATTAAGAGCATTTCTAGCATGTCCGTCCCAAATACACAGAAGGAAGTCAGAGCCTTGATAGGAATAGCTTCTTACTGTAGGCAGTGGATCCCTTATTTTTCACTAGTGATCAAACCAATGTTGGCATTGACAAAGAAGGGCATTTCTTTACCACTACCGTGGAACTTGGAACACCAGAAAGCTTTTGATCTGCTCAAGACTGCACTGTGTTCAGCACCAGTTTTGGGCACACCAAATTATGATAATGCCTTCGAGTTGTATGTGCATGAACGTGATGGATGTGCTTTGGCTGTGTTAATGCAGGAACGGGGGGGAAGAATAGACCGTGCAGTTATTTTTCCTCCACACTTAATCCTGTTGCATGCGCTTTGCCGAGATGTTTGAGAGCTGTCTCTGCTGCTGCTGCGTCTGCAAAACAGAGCGAGGGCATGGTCCTAGGCCATACTTTAACCATGTTGGTACCTCACTCTGTAGACGTTCTATTAAATAGAATGCAAACACAACACCTTACTTCCGCACGATTAACAAGATATGAACTGATCCTATTTGCACTGCATATTCAAATTAAAAGGTGTTGTGTATTGAATCCGGCTGAATTGTTACCTCTTCCGCAAGATATTGCTTGCAGTGATGAAATGTCACATGACTGCCTTTATACCACAGAACAAGAAACTAAAGGTAGAATTGATTTGAAAGATACACATCTGAATGATCCACAAGGGGAGCTGTTTTGCTATGACTTCTGCTTCAAACTTCCGGATGGTACATCCACTGCTGCTTATGCCATCACTACACTAAGCACGATCGTGGAAACCAAGAAAATTTCGCATAGCTACGCGCAGCCGTAGAGATTATTGCACTGACTCGAGCCTGTGAACTTTCCGATGGGCTTAGAGTGAATATATTTACTGACAGCCAGTATGCCTTTGGGGTGGTTCACAACTTCGGTAGATTATGGGCAGAATGAGGTTTCTTGACCTCACACGGAATGAAAATCCAACATGGCACCTTGATAGTTCAGCTACTCTCAGCACTAGCGCTCCCTACTCAACTATCAATCATGAAGTGCGCGGCACATCAGAAAGTAGTAGATGATGTAGGAAAAGGGAACGCTTTTGCTGACAGGATAGCTAAACAGACTGCTACTGATTTGTGCTCAGAAATGTATGTTACAAAGGAAGCCACAAACACTTGTACTGTAGATGAAGGGATTGACTCGATAAAGAAAATTCAAGCTGATGCCACTCTAGAAGAACTCAAACATTTGGCTGAGGGTTTGGCAAGGTTGGATGAGGAAGGGTGTTGGATAGACAGTTCAAAAGGAAGATGGATATTACCCCATGCATATGTCACTGCCATGATCACAATGGCCCATGGTCCCACTCACATATGCGCTAGGAAAATCTGCAGAATGGTAGAATCTGTCTGGGTGAATGTAAACATCTTAAATAATGCTGAGCGTTGTATCCAGAATTGTATGGTTTGCTTACAGCATAATGCGGGGAAGGGTACGACGACACCGAGGGGTAGTTTTGGTCCCCCCTCTGTGCCTTTTGAAGTAATTAATTTCAACTTCATCGAGATGGAGCGCTGTAACAACTACAAATATGTCTTGGTTGTCATTTGTGCCTTTAGCAAGTGGGTTGAAGCCTTCCCTGTGAAAGATGCTACAGCAATGACAACGGCAAAAACCATGCTTAAGGAATACTTTCCTAGGTTTGGTTTGCTGAGGGTCATCTGGTAGGATAATGGTCCACATTCTATCGCTGCTGTTATTCTGCAAGTATGCGCAGGATTACAGATCGATAAACGGTTCCATTCGGCTAGAAATGCTTAAAGTGCTGGATTTGTAGAACACCACAATGGTATCTTGAAGAATAAAATTGCCAAGTTCTGTGCTAGCAGTAATTTGAAATGGCCAGACGCTTTACCTATAGCACTACTTTCCATGCGGACAACCCCACAGACTAGAACTGGGCTCTCCCCATATGAAATTGTGATGGGGAGGCCAGCTAACATTTGGAGCCTGCCCAAGCCAAAACTATCAAAGGATGTAGAGCATTTGCTTCTTTCTGAATACTGTGACCAGTTAACTCAAAACTTGATTTATCAACAGATGCGAAAAGCCCACCCAGTTAAATACGAGGGGCAAGGTCACAGAATTCGACCTGGTGACTGGGTGCTCACAAAGTCATTTGAGAGAGCATCCAGCCTCGCACTGTGCTGCAGAGGACCATTCCAGGTCCTGTTGGCCACACAGATGGCTGTACAAGCAGCTGGTAGACGACACTGGATACACGCGACACACATCAAGAGGATACCTTTCCCTTTGCCACACGACGGAGAAGAAAAGAAGAAAACTACTTACTCTGTTTATGATGACAAATCGGTCTTGAACGACACCAAGGGTATTTCAGAGACTCTTCCTGAGCCTGCGGGGCCTGAGGAGACTGCTGCTTTGTCTCTGAGTTCTTCTTCGAATCTTTCTGCACCCTTGAACGGCCTTGCCTCTGTTTCACCACTTCCATCAGGAAGCAACGACACACTGCTCGCAGATCACGGAGTACCTGGAGTCTTAAGGTACGATCTGCGTCCACGGCACTAGACCTACTGCACAGCACGGCTGTGCCCACAGGAAATGACTGTTGAGCTCGCCCCTTGCCACTTTTTCGCTGCAGCATAAGTAAGTGGCTGGGACCGGCAAAAGCTATCTTCAATCAAGATCATGTGGTCAGGAGATCACCACCAAATGAACTACAGTGTTTATCGCAGGAACTTTTGGGTAAAGAGCTTCGAGGAACAATGCCTGTTGCTATCCTTACTCGTACGGAGCAACTGATCGATTGTGTGGCTAACAAAGACATTGGATAGAAAAATACATGGTCCTTAAGGATGTATTGTTTCCTTGTAATTATGTTAACCGGTCTGAACGTAGTAATTGCTCTTGGGTTTTGGTACATTGAAGGGGTGCGTCCCCTTGAAACATTTTTACCTACTGAAAGTGTTCCCACTATGACTACACCTTTCGTGCATCGTCACACTCTATCTCCTAGGGATTCCCAACACAGACAGAGACAATAATACACTCTGTTAATTCTGAATGCAACTCATGCAATCCTGAATAGAACTAATTGTTGGATCTGTTCGCATCTGCCACAACACGGGGAAAAAGGGCTGGGCAGGTATATTCATTCTTTGCCTCTAACTACTGCATGCTATGCCTCTCTAAGGGCATTATTCATTGGTCATTGGAAATATAGCATCTCAGGGAACTTTGATGACACGAATTTGAATGAGTTTGAAATGTGAGTCCTGATGCCTCTGGGATGCTCTCTTTTTGCAAATAGGAGCAAGCTTAATGTTGCTTCTATTAGGCCTTTTCAATCGTTAATGTCTTTCAAGATGGCTCCTGTAGGCAACCGGGATGCTACGCCTCCTTCATATACTATCAATCACAGCCCCAACTCTGTTTCCTTCTGCATACAAAGCAATGGTTCTCAGTCAATGGGTACTTTCGAGGGTTGTCCAATGTTGCGAATTTGACTAGTGAGGACAGATCTTTGAATGTAGGTGATCCTGTTTATTGTATTTGTGGTAATGAAGCTTATCCGTGGCTACCTAGGGATTGGCAGGGTACTTGTTATTCGGGTATCTTGCTACCAGGGGTACATGTAGGTAGCACCTCTGATCTCTCTAGGGCTCGTCCAAGGCAGGAAGAGCACAGTGATAGTCCTTCACAAGTCATGGGTGATGTAGCGAAATCCTTTGTGCCATTTTGGGGACAGATTATGAATTCCGAGGATATTAGGAGACTAGCAAGAGTATTGGAGAGAACCATCAACCGGACCACCGATATACTCTACAACATGACGCTAGAACAGAAAGCAATTAGATTAGTGGCTCTACAGAATCGGATGGTGTTAGACGTCATCCTGGCTGAGCGTGGTGGAGTATGTAAATTGGTGGGATCTGCTTGTTGTGTTTTCGTACCTGATTCTTCCCCGACCATATAAAAGGCAATACAAAATCTGCACATCCTAAGTACAGAAGTGCATGTTCCCGAGGGAAACTGGGATCTTAGTACTTGGTTCTGGGACTTTTTACGGTCTTGGGGATGGAAACATCTTTCAGTCTTAATGGTTATCCTTGGTATTCTGTTGTTCTGTTGTTGTTGCATACAATGTCTTCCTGTCATATGTTTGATGTTTGTAACGCTCACCTGGCTCCCACAGGGGTGTCGGTCGGACCCGGACAGCTGCGGCCTCCACCCACGTGATGCGTATTGCAGCGATGACTGACTGGATCTGCCCTCCTAATCTTGTCAGCTTGACCCCTAGAAATATTCTCCTACAAGTGGAGAGAGGGATTTAGCCACTTGTGGATTCAAGTGATAGCACCCCCACTGTTCTCCCCACTAATCCCCTCTGAAGCGCCCTCTCAGCAATCTCACCTTATATTCTTGAAGGATGAGCCCTCCATCCTGCGAAGCATGCAGGGGCGCGTTGATGACCAGTTACTTCACTGGCCTGAGGATATTGGAAGAGTTGTAGACGAATCCTGACTCCAAAAGGTCCTGGCGAAGAGCCATAAGTATATAGTTTGTAAGAGTTCAAAATGTCTGGAGTTCACTCCTGTCCAATTCCTCTTTTATCTTGCAGCTTTGACCCAATAAGAAGATTGACAGCTGAAAGTGCTCCGGTAAAAGTCTGTGTTACCCAACACTGTCCGGTAAATAATGCCAAGGGTTAAACTTGCTGCTTTCTCCTTATCTTACAGGTGCGGCATAAGAAGATGTGGTGTGCTGATGAATTATACCTCCGGCGGTAAAATCAGGTAAGCATATGGCGGTTAAGAGATTGTCTCTGTCTGTTCTCTCTGCTCACCTTGTTGTTTCTTGTCCCCCTTAGGTGCCGGGATTCGGCGATGTAAAGATGGAGACAGCGCCGGATCGAAGAGGTGCTGTGTGGAACGGTGAGTATGGCACGGCGCTGCTGCTGGCAATGCAACGCTTTTAAAACAAAGTTTTTCCTCTGGTTTGAAGATGCAATGAATCCGGAATCAGGTAAGAGATCAGGTAATACTCTTGTTCTAACCTTTGCTTCTTTCCTTCTTTCTAGGTGCTCCAGGTTCGAGGCGGGCGTGGCAGAAGGCTGGATGCTGCTGCTGGCATGGTGAACGTTACGCTGCTGGATGCAGAATAACGCGAAGCGTGTGCTGCTCTTCGGGCGTGGTTTAAATAGCCTTCAAAGTAGTCCCAGGTAGGTATTCCTCCCCGACCACACCCGAGTAACAAAATAGTCCCTAAGGTAAAGTAGTCCCTTCCAGGCCTCACATGGGCTTGGATCTTCTTGCAGCATGGTCTGCATCAGGTAAGTGTGCACTTATGAGCCTGGCGCCTATGGCGCCAGGGCTGATGTCCCATATGAGCCTGGCGCCATAGGTGCCAGGACTGAACCCAAACAGCCCCTAGCAGGGGTTGCTGGGTTTTCTCAAGGCAACATGATTCCTGCTCCCGGGGCTGAAAGACGTGGTCTGGATGCCCGGGGGTATGCATCATGACATGTTAGGGGGATGTTGTGCGCAAACTGTAGGAACATTAGGACTGAAAATAAACACACCTGAGAAGATGACACATTTTTTTGTAATGAAGGATATTACTGTTAAGGATTTGATGGCAATTGATATATCTAATAAATGTGATTGAGGATGTACGGACATTGAAACGTAGAGTTACGAGTAAAGTGAATATTTCTAGTAAGGCTCTTGGCTTACGCCAAAAGGAGGGTTTGTTAAACGGTAATTATACAGTACTTCCTTAGTATTTATATTGGCCTAAGCCTACTCACGCTACGCGCAAAACTGCGTTGCAAAGTTCCGATTTTTGGGTTAACTTCACCGCCATTTTAAGATTCATCTGCCATTTGGATTTCTACTTGTGTGTTCTTTGTTCTAAAATGGTGGACTATGTTTTCAACTTGCAACCAAGCCTTCCGACCTTTGAGTTCTGTTAATGTTTAGGCTGTCCGAGAGCAAACTGTTTAGACTGAGCAATGAGACCTTGTTCTTCATATGAACTGTTGTTTAAGTGTTATCTGCGCTCGCAAGACTCATCCTTGTATAAACATTGAGACAATGAAGAACAAACCTCGAGCGTATGCATTGGCCGAACTGTATTGTAAAGGAACTTGATATAAGGCTTACCGCGGGATCCGAGAACATACATCACTATTGTGTCTTCATGGAAATGCAAACCTATGTAATCCTTTGCATAATATTGTATAATCTGTAATTATTAACATGAAGAGAGGCTGGACAATATTACACAAATTGTATAAAAAGCACTAATGTTTAAATGTCCAGCACTCTCACCTCTCTTTGTCGGCTGGTACACACTGCGAGGTGTTTGGAGCCAGATAGCTATCTGTTTTGCTTTGTAAACTGTACAGTAATAAAAGATCTGTGAATCTTTTCAGCCCGTGATTGGTGTATTTCCTTTGTGGTACTCAGCCTTGATATTTCTTTGTTCTTTCATCGCAGTGAGAAATGCGGCGTAGGTGCATAGTCAAGGTAGAACATTGGGCCTGTTTGGGATGGGGAAAGAGTGCTCAACTGCAACAACAGAAGTGTCACCAACAGCAATGTAATGCATTTTTTAGCCTTATGGCTCTGAAGTCAAGGTAGTTGTTGATGAAATTAGCCAAAAGGTTGGCATGAAGTTAATTGAATACATCTAGAAATGGAAAAGCTTTGTTTGTGTGTTTATTTATTTGTTAGGCATTCCGAACCCGTGGGTAACTGGGCACAACAATAGCATAAAGTGAGTTCACAGCTTAGGTTACAGAAAAGGCATGTTACATTAATGGCTAGGCACATCACCCAATGGTTGTCACCATTTCTAAGCGATCAGAGGGGATAGAGGATGTCTATCGTGCCCAGTACTAACTCAGCAGACTGCTGAAGATCCAGTCCATGGCAAGGACATGAGGGCTAAAATCTACAGAACTATGAACATAGCAGTGCGACCTTTGTAAAATGGGATCCAATTCCTTGGATCTCTTACTGGCATTGCTAAATGGCCAGAAAAAATGGCGTTATCAACGTGCCTCGCAGTGGAGGGTTCGTGTGTATGGAAATTGACCTTGTCCCATTCAAGCACCTCCAGAACCATGAGCTTGCATGGGGGGGTGTGCTAGCACACCCAGTCCTTCTCACAGATCCAGAGGTTATTGGTTTCACAACGCAGGTCATTCCACTTCCGGGTAGGGTGTGTCTCGGCACAGTCCTCGCTGTTTATGTCGTTTGGCTCCCCTTCATTCCAGAAACTGAAAAAAAAGGTAAGAGGTCACTAAAGAATAGGGAGGGGGATTATGACAGTCTAAGGAGTTTATACACAGCAGGGAAAGAGATTGTGGCAATCCTGAGATTTTATACACAGCGGGCAAGGGGATTGTGACAATCCTGATATTTTATACACAGCATAGTGTTGGAGAATAAAGAGTCCACAGTGTGGCCACTGTCTCGGTTGAAAGGGTGCATATTTTAGCTTCTGCACCTCTGCATACAAATGGGGTTCAGTACAATAACATCAGAACACACAGAAAGAACCGAAAAAAAAATAGATTCTCATAAAACACACTAGAAGTATATGTTATTGTTTGTGCTGGCACAGATGTCAGAGATAGAAGTAATAGTCGAAGGATTTCAGCATGTCAAATATTTAAAGGATTCACTGAATACACACTAACAGTTATGCAGAGAATGGAGGCTAGCACAGGGACAACACGCTGGTCTTGGAAGCAAAACCATGCAGAGCAGAAGTTCAAATCCCATATCCGCGCTTAAAAAAAACTATTCATGTGATCTATACACTCTTTAAGAAAATGGTGTTGAAAATGATTCATAGTGTGCCACCCCGTGAGTAAAAATATTGTTTCTACTCCCACAACAAACTGTAACTTCTTATGTTTGCTATTAAACACAGTCACCATAAGCTGCGTACCCCTCCTCCCCATGGGCATCTTTTATTTCCCCCTCGAGGGACCAGCCACACAGCTTTGAGACACTGCTTTAGGAGCATGTCCATAATAGGCAGTTTTTGTGGTTTCCATCTGGCTTCATTTCTTTGGCAGAGTTGCTTCTACTCGCTGTGTTTGGCAGTCCAGGTTGCAACACCCCACATATAGTAATTGTCAATAACATAGCTCCTTTCACCATTGGTATGGTCCGAACAAGCTGTTGGTTGAACGCCCTCGGGGGTGGAGGGGAGAGAACCAAAGTCCAGCTATGGGACATTTGTGTGTGTGCATTTTAGCCATTGCAAAGGTAGGAGGGGGTGGCCAATTCCGGCTAGCTACCCATGTCAAGCTGACATATGGATGGGTGCTGGGAGGCATTCAGGAGAGTATGCGAGAGCAGGAGGCTCATTATGTGTGCAGCTAGACCGAATGTTTGTTGTGGGAGATATCTGCATTCTTATGGCATGGGGTGTTGTGCAATGTGTCTTAGAGTAGTGTATGATATCAGATCTGTGCGGGTGGGTGGCCGTGCTTTCGGCTATCTTCCATAAGCATGGAGTGTGATACGTGACAGTGAGGCTTGGATGGTCACTTGGTTTCGTCGATGCAGCTTGAGTTTGGCACACATAGCCCACACTTTGATTTTCACCTAAACACTACACAATGAGTGGACTCTTAACAGCGCCTAGATATTAACCTGGATTCAATACACATATAATAAAGATTGGGTCGGACAGCTCATCACCAGGGGAGAATAACCTCTCATTGAACACCAGAAAATGTCTCATGCTGTAAACACTACACCATACACTTTTAATCAAAGAGCCTGACCTTTCTAAGCTTAATTTTATCCCATCAGTGGTGCAGTATGTTATGTTATGTTACTATGCTTTTGTACTGCACCAAATCACCAATGTAGTAGTTTCAAAGCACCAACACCTTGTCGGTGGCACATTCTGACCCCGCCAGGGAAAAACAAGACTCAAGTCTGCCCGGAAGGAGCGCATGAGCACAGTGAAATAAGAGAAGGGATATGTGAGGAAAGAGTTTGCAGAGAGAAGTAGTTCAGCCTCCACTAAGGCAATCAGCATATGGTTAGAAACCATGTCAGAGAGCACAAATGGTAGCAAGGCTCACATAGTTGCCAACATGACGATTCCAATCTGTAGGTGCTTATCCAGTCCTGGTTTTTTTCTTTGCATTCTTGTATTCTTAACTCTTAGATCAAGGGCGTCTCTCGCCCGGGCGTCTTAAGCGAAGGGCAGATGAAGAAAAGAGCAATTCCTATTTGGACCTGTGCAGACCAGGAGGACCCAGGGCCTGAACCCCTGCTCAGACAGCAGGTAAGCATGCACCAACATGTGTTTACTCCCTCTGTCCCCACAGGCCTGCTTACTCTCTGTTCTCTCCTCTTCTCCCTTTCTACCTTTTCCTTTCTCCTCCCCTTACTTTCTTGTATGCGCTTACTCTACCAGAATTGTCCCTGGACCTAGTATGATAGCAACCTCGTCTGTCTGTTGTTTTCCCCCCACCCTTCCAGCACTATCTGAAATGTCGTCAGGCCTAGTACGATAGTCGCTTGTTTTGTTCCTCCACTCCCTTTCTGCACCCCTCTCCCTCACCTTTTGTTTTTCTCCGGCTCTACCAGAAATGTCATCAGGCCTTGTACGGTAGTCGCCTGTCTGTTTCCATTTCCTTCCCACTCTCCCCCTCCCTTCCTTATCTATGTTTTAGCTCTTGCACTATCTGAAATGTCGTCAGGTCAAGTACGATAGTTAATGTCACATCCTTACTGTTCATGGCCTGTAAGAATGTCATTGTATTTTCCCTTGTTCCCTCCCATGCCTTGAAGCGCTTTGAAACACAATGTGTATAGGCGCTATATAAATAAACTATCATATCATATTAAACTATCATAGCCATGGTGGGGAAAAAAGGAACAAAGGTCAGTATTGGGAAAGGAAGTAAGGGATGATTACAACTCCCACTAATACATTGGGGGCGGGAAGACCAAATTATATACCCTGGGCACAGATGGATAAGGCAAACCTACTAAAATCACTGCCCCCGCTATCAGGTGGAGCTAGCAAGTGTATATACGCCTTTGAGAAACACATTGCAGGGGTGCCCCTGGCCATAGGAGATGTTAAAGGTTTACTCGTGTCAGCAGTAGGGGACCAATCAGACTGGGTGTGGGCAAAAGCAGGTTTCCCGGGAATAACACTGGATAGTGACAGACATAATGGCGCTGCCTTCAATACAGTGCGCGCGTTTGGGACGCAGTGAGGGAAACATTTCCAGGCACGCCAGATTTACAGTCAGTAACGCAATGCACTATGAATGATGGGGAAGAAGTTATGGATTACATTTTTCGACTACAGGAGATGTGGAGTGCTGAAATGGGTACACCATATGACCAGTCAACATTTTTATTTTACTTATAATAAAGAGAGGGCTCCCAAAAGTGCAAAAAGCGCTTGACAAAATAGCAGGGATTGAAGCAAAAGGATGGCCAGAGATACAGAGCATAATAGTGCACCATTGCAAAATAATCATGGGTCGAGAGAAGGTGGTGGCACAAAAAAGGCTGGCAGACGAGGCCAAGTTAGTACAAACGAAACTGCTGAAGGTCGCTGCAGCTGTAGCAGCACTCCCACACGATAGCTAAATGGAGGAGGAGGAGGGGCGACTGGTAGCGATACAGGGGAGGATGGCTGCAAATTAGGCAGACAACAGACAGAGACAGTGGAATGGACAGGAGGAATACGGAGGACAACAGTGGCAAGTGTGGCACCCCAGCAACAGAAGAGGTGGGTACAGGGGGCGAAGAGGAGGTGGACAGGGATACAGAGGTAATGGCGGAAATGGGGGACCAGGACCCAGAGAGGGGCAAGGAAACTGTTGGAATTGTGGGAGGTGGGGACATTTCTCGTGCGAGTGCAGAAGCAGGCCTAACCTGAATTACCAAGATGACCAATATTATGGGCACCCCCACCCGGGGAGCCCATACGGGGTGCCCCGGGATGGGGGAAGAGAACAACAAGACCAAAGGGGGCAAGAGCAAAACAGGGAAAGACCACACAACGTTCAACAACATCCACAAAGCAGTGAGCACCTACCCTACACTCAAAACAACCCTTTCACTACAACATCCAACAGCGCGCCAGCCCCATATGGAGGAGTAGCAGTAGTTTCAGGTAACGTTTTCAGCCAAGGGGGAACAACTAGGCATCCAGTATAGGACAGCCCACAGAGAACACTCACGTGTCCAATCCTTTCGACAACCTTCAATGCAAGCGAGGAACCATTGATAGGAGCAGAGATAGGAAATAAACAATTCATCTTTATGGTAGATTCGGGAGCCGAAAAATCATGCATACGTGAAGGCCGGTTTCCGCTATCTAATTGTAAATTGGAGACGCAGGGGTTCTCTGGGGCGGTGGTCGAAATTCCTTACACAGAAGATTTGGACGTGACAGTCGGGGGAAAAACAGTAAAGGCACCCCTATTGTATTATGAGCAATCCCCCGTCAACCTGCTGGGAAGGGATCTCCTCGGCAAACTGAACATGCTATTTCATTTACAAAAAGAGGAGGGATTGTGTGCTCAAACCCAGGGATGTGTTCTATGCGTGTAATGCTGGTGATATATTCAAGAGCGACATGCCAAGAGGTGCGCGGCATACCCGTGAACCCAATATGTTCATCCAAGGGTTAAAAACATTAGCACGGGTGGTCCCAGAGTTGAAAAAACTAGAATGGAGAGTACCAGCAGAATTTGTCTTCCGCCCAATAGCCCGCCCCGTGATAATGCCAGGAACAGTGATGTCACTGGACATACATGCAGTACAAATCACAGCCAAAAGAATAGCTGTAATTGCAATGGACATACATGGCTGTGAGTGGCGTACCGTATTATGCATAAACGCCGACATTGCACTCCAAGATTTGTCAGACGAGGAGCTTTTCACAAATTCAGAGAGTGATGGAGAAATAGTCATGGAAATAGCCATCCCTTGTGAAATAATGATACAGCAGAGACAGGTGCCAGTGCAGTTAATGGCAGTAGTGGGCGCCCCACCTTCGTTCTTTAATGATGACATGCAGTTGGTGCCCTGGCAGTTGTGGTCCCCATGACGTAGAACTACTACGCGGGTCACACCAGTAAAGATCAATCTCAAGCCTGGAGCAATTCTGCCCCGGGTCAAACAATACCTCTTGTCCCGGGAAGCAGAAGAGGGAATAAAAGAAACAATAAATGCCCTACTTGCACAGGGGATAATAGTACCCTCGAACTCCCCGTGTAACACCTGTATTTACCCAATCAAAAAAGCGAAAGGAAGGGCCTGGAGGATGATCCAGGACCTACGCCCACTAAATGACGTCATCCAGAAAGAGTTCCCTTTGGTCCCGAACCCAGCATCCATTCTATGCAGCATCCCAAAAATGCATCTCACTTCACCACGGTGGATTTGAAAAACGCATTGTTCTCAATACCACTCGCAGAAGAGTGCAGATACCTGACAGCATTCACCCTAGGGGGGAGGAGGTACGAACACTGCAGATTGCCCCAGGGTTATTGCGAAAGTCCAAGCATATTCAACAGAATATTGCATGAAGATCTTGGACACATGACTGCTGACAGCACAATAATACAGTACGTGGACGATTTGTTAATTTGCAGCAAAAACGAGGGAGAGTGTAGAAAAGACTCCATTGCCCTTTTGACATTACAAGTCCAAAAGGGGTACAAGGTGGACAAAGAAAAGTTGCAATATTGTCAACACGAGGTGCTGTACCTAGGGCAATTGATCTCAAAAGATGGCAAGAAAATTATCCCAGACAGAGTAGCAGCTATCTCGGCTGTTTGGGGACCAAAGACAGTGAAAGACATGCAACAATTCCTAGGGATGTGCAACTATTGTCGGGCCTGGATATTAGACTATGCTGCATACACATGCCCATTGCTCCAGGCACTCAAAGAAGCACAAAAGGAAAATACAGAAATACAGTGGGACTCAGAGTCGTGCGATGCATTCACATCACTCAAAGAACTCATTTCAAGCGCACCAATGCTCGCAAACCCAGATTATGAACGCGAGTTCTACCTGTTCTCGCACTGCAAGGGGGCACTCATGACAGCAGTCTTAATGCAGAAAACATCACTAGGTCACAAGCCTCTGGCATACTACACCGGGACATTGGACGCAGTAATGCAGGGACATTTCTCGTGCAAACAGGCTCTCGCAGCTGCCGTATTCGCCATTGAGAAGAGCGCCACCATAGTAATGGGGTGCTCACTGACACTGTATGTAGAACACTCATTGTTCGTCATACTTGAGCGACCAAAAAGCACATTAACCACACAGAGAGACACCGCATATGAGGCAATACTGTCAAGCACCAATATACATGTGGTAAAATGCAAGGTGGTTAATCCCGCAAGATTCATCTCAAAGCCATGCACTGTGGAGGATATACAGGCACATGATTGTGCAACATATCAGGGTGAGGACAATGATACAACTGTAGTGAGCGAGAACGTACTGGCGGAGGGAGAGGTATTTTTCATAGATGGGTCAGCTTCCATAAATTCCGAAACTGGAGAAAAACATGTGGGGGTGGCGGTCGTGCGAATGGAAGAAGGTGAGTACGAGGTCCTAATACAGCAGCGACTGCCGGCTCATTTCTCAGAACAGGCAGCAGAACTGGTAGCATTAATTGAAGCACTACGCGCAGCAAGGGGGTGCGCAGTAACAATTTACACAGATTCAGCCTACATGGCCACAACAGTACACGGAGGGTTTGCCAGGTGGGGAAGAAGGGGGTTCAACAGGGCCGATGGTTCACCCGTACAACATGCAGAACTACTAAAGGAACTCATAGAAGCGTTGAAAGAACCCACCAATAGTGGGTAGCAATAGTGAAATGCCAGGCCCACACCAATAATACTGATTTTGTCTCTTTGGGAATGCGGCAGCAGATGCGGCTGCCAAAGAGGTATCATATTTAACAAAGGAAAACACAGGTGAGTACATAGTGCAGAGAGAATCGGAGGACGATGTTCCGGACGGGTACAATGCCATGCCAGTGTCTCAAATATTGGAGCTACAGGAAGGGGCAGCTGAGGACGAAAAAGAGCTGTGGACAAAAAGGGGGTGCACCCAGTCCGCGACTGATTTATTATGGCAGCAAGACAACACAGGTAAAGTAGTAATGCCAACTAAGTTATTAGAAATAGCATTCCAGCAGCTACACTTCCCAGTACACAATGCAAGACAACACATCGCGGCCGAGATACAAGAACACTGGTTCATTCCAGAGTTACAGGAACAACTGTCTAAGCTAGAAATGGAATGTACAACGTGCCAGATATACAACTCCGGCATGACTTTAAGAACACTGAGGGGAAGGATAACCAAGCCGGTAGGACCGTTCAGAGAGCTTCATATAGATTATGCAGATATGGGTGAAAGATGCAACGGAGCGAGGTACATGATAGTGGTAGTTTGCCCCTTTTCACAGTGGGTAGAGGCAGGTCCATGTGCCCGCCCAGATGCTAAGTGAGCTGCGAAGTTTCTAGTGCGGGAAGTATTCCCCCGCTGGTGAATTTGTGATGTAATTCGCTCTGACAACGGCACACATTTTGTGAACAATCTCTTTAAAGAAGTAACATCATTGCTAGGGATAAAACATACATTATGCTCGATTTATCACCCGCAAAGCAACGGTATGGTAGAAAAGATAAACGGATTACTAAAATGGAGACTCTCAAAATTGTGTTTCACCCTTAAGAAAAATTGGGTGCACTGTCTCCACTTGGCCCTGTTTGAGCTGAGGAATCAGCCCAGCAAGGGCCACCATTTGTCGCCCCATGAGATTGTGACAGGGAGACGAATGCACACAGCACACTCACCTCTCCGTAGACCTTCAGATACACACAGAAGTGCTACTGTACTAGGAGAGGAATTCAATGACTACCTGACTAAGCTCACTAAGGCAGCACTAATGATAGCCAGACAACTTGCACCACCATTCATAAGTGACAGGGAAAATGAAACACACACTCCAGAGAAAGAAAGCCCAACAGGTCAGCTGGAACCAGGTGAAATGGTATATGTTAGGAGTTTAGTACGTAGGTGGAATGCTCCAAGATTTCATGGCCCATACGAGGTGGTGTTTTGCACACCCACAGAGGTGAAAGTGAAGGGCTTGAGATATTGGATACATTTGACAGACGTCCGAAAAGCCTATGAGAGCGTGGGACCAGTAGAAAGTGCAGAGGGCCCCGACAGGCAAAATGTGCAAGAATAAGACAGTAATTGTGTAAAAAAAAAATGTACGCACCTGGGCATGCAAGGTTTACTAAAATGACCACTGTATTATGACAATGTTTATGACAAGATGTGAAACAGTATTAAATGAAATGACCTGTCTCTCTCTCTCTCTTTCTGTTTCTCTCTCTCTCTCTCTCTCTCTCTCTCCCTCTCTCTCTCTCTCTCTCTCTCTCCAGATCATCACTCCAAGGTGGAAATACAAGAATGATTGCAACTATATGCTTAATGTAACCTTTTTATGTTTCAACATATAGGAGTAACCATGGCAACGAACAGGCCGCCTGCAACAATTAGCAATAGGGACGCTAGGAGTAGAAATGTCTTTGATTTACGAACATACTCATACGAATGCGGGTTGACTGTCTGTGCTATTATATTTTTCACACTCATGTTTGGCTTAACAATATATTGGATAATAACATTTATCTGCATTGAGATACACGAGGGGGGAGGTAATGGAACCAGCATGGAAAATGTAAGCAAACCGTTTAAGGAGGGTAACTATTTAATATGGGATGGCTTTCAGCTGGTATGGGGGTATGGCCCACATCCAGACCAGGCAAAACGTCAGAACGATACTAACAACAAGTCGACCACTCCTCTAAAGCCCCAACGCAATGCTATACATTTTAGTGTACATGAACTAAATGACCAGCATCCATCTGTTATATCATGGTTATATGACACCACTGCTACCCCGCTCACACCGACAACCGGTCCTCCCAGAGAAAATGACTACACAACAGAGAGAATGAAAGAGAATATCAAAATGGCTGACAAGTTTATGACTCTGTATGAGGAGTGGGAGAAGGGGGCCGGGGAGAGGGAGTCACTGTTGCACAAAGCCAGGCACGCAAAAACATTCCTTAAAAACAGGAGAAGGAGGGAGGTGGGTAGGAAGAGATATGACGAATACTAAGGCCTGGGACTAGATATGATAGAAGATCCCAGGCACCCACACCAGTCGAATAAATGGTATGCAGACATGAGCTCCACAGCTAAACGAACAACTAATGAAAGCTGCTAAGTGTGCTCCCTGATCCCCCTGCCTCAGGCACACCTAAAGTTTTAATGCCACAAGAGTTGCCTCTTGCAGATGCCCAGTGTCTCCTCCATCTCACTCTGTGCAGAATTAAGAACACCTTCCAGGCACACACGGTATCTTTTGAAATGCTGCAGAACGAGAAAACGTGCTACTCAAGAGCCAAAGGAGTGGTATGTTAAAAAGAACCGTTCTTCATAATAAAAGGAACATTATTTTCGGAAAACAAATGGAAAGATGATGTGGTAACGTGCAAGGATGAAGCACTGCGAGGGCTGTTGACCGAAAAACTGCAATGGATTGCAAAGACGTGTGCCGCAGTCTGGTCAGAACATGTGGCCAAATTGACCTGGGTGAGCGCTATAGAAAAAGCATTGAAACTACAGAAAGAAATCTCAAATGAACTTTGCTTCTTGGGAGAAGGGAAAATTGACATGGGAAGAAACACGAACTGCAGCAAAAGCCTAATGATCCCAGATATGAGGAAAGGAACAGCGGCCCTAATGGACACTTACTGGGTCTGTGGCAAACGGGCGTACATGCAGCTCGCACCATCATGGAGGGGCACGTCTTCCCTGGCGACACTGCATTCAGCTCTAATGGTAATACCGGAGAGCCACCTCGGAGAAGGGGGCGGACGACGACTCAAGCTGCAGCCAACGCCTCACCCACTGAAGAGCCACCACTGTATGCCCTATCAAACTATATCTCAAAGGCCTCCTCAGAACTTTTGGCACAGATCCCAGACAGGTACAGGTTATTCAGCTCAGCGGAAAGCTTCTTCGCCTCCCTCATTCCAAGCATTCAGGCCTGGGCAAATGCAAAGTGGCAATAGATTACACGGTGGGAGCTGATTCAATTGGCCAACGACACTGAAGAAGGGTTCAACGTGATCAAGGTGGAGCTAAGGGCTCTGAGACTAATGACAATGCAAAACAGGTATGTCCTAGACCTGTTGACGGCAATGGATGGAGGTGTTTGCCGAAAAATCCAAAGTGCCTGTTGCACTTTTGTACCTTCTGAAGATGCTGATAATTGGACACTATCACACGTCATCGCTGCAGTGCACAACCTAGGGGAACGCATGAAGAAAGAAGGTGGCACAGACCCAAGTACGTGGTTCGATAACATTTTTTCATGGGTACCTTCCCGGATGGGGCTTGCAGTCAAACTACTAATGCCCGTCATCTTATTTTTACTTGTGATTTTTTGTGTGTGCCAGTTGGGTCTTCGATGCTGCGCAAATGTAGTCCCAAATGGAACAATGATGATGGTGACAATGGGCAACGCCAGAGGAGGGGCACGGGCGCAACAGCAAGCACACGTACAAACTGGTGAGAATTCAGAGTCCAAGTATAGAATGGTACCTATATATTATGACGGGGATATAGTGGGCAGGTTATATCATACCACAATAAAGGAGCCCCGTGAACTAGAGTGGTACACGGAGGTATGGGTGGACCTGGAGGGAGATGGGGGATGTATATATATGACCTGCACACCAGATGAGTATGCTTGAAGGGGGGAGATCCTCCGGGGGGTTTGCAGATCTTGGATGCCAATAAAGGGAACGCCAGCCTGGGAAGAAGCAGTGTTAGCTGAGAAGGAGCGCGAACGACTGGGGGAGCTAAGTTATTCGTTACTTAAGTAACGAAAGGGGGGAATGTAGGTTAGGGTAGGTCAATAAGACCCCTCCTCCCACTGCATGTCCCACCCTGGTGAAGACTCATGACTCGTCGGCAGCCCATCCGCCCCCGGGCCCAGGCGGCAGGGCGGCTGCAGACCGACACGTGAGGCTGCACCACCACCTTATGTGGCAGAGCACAGACGCCATCTTGTATTAAGCCATCCCCATCTTGCTAGAAACGTGTAGATCTAACCCAGGCAGAGCAAACATGCACACTGAAAGCTGCAGAGTGACCCCCACTCGACTGCGCTCACAGTGACCCACACTTCCCCCACCTCCCACTGCATGGCAGATCCGCTGAGGACTCGTTCTCACGAGCCACCAGACACGAGCAAACAACAAAATAAAACACTGTAGCTGTTGACCTTCCGCAGTACATCATTGCCCCAGCCATGAACGGGAACATTAGGAAGTAACTGAGACCAGCCCAAACCCTGCAGGCCCTGACCCTGTACCAAGCCCCCCAACGTTAGACGGCGTAACGCCTCACACCCATACCTACCCCGAAAACTCTTGCAATGTGTAGAAACCATTTATGTAATGTATGTCCTGTTGACTAACGTTCGCTGCTAATGTGAAGGAGAATGGGTAAAGAGTAAATATGCAACCGATATTGTTTATAATGTAGAGATGTACAAAGACTGGCTAGCTGATAACAATGTGTAATAACATGTGTTGCCCTCTTTAAACAGACACTTGCCTAACACTACCTCACGTTCGTATGTCAACTATAGATGTGAATTGTTATGCTAAAGAGTATGGTCCCCAGTTAGTATTCCTTCTAATGCAAATGCATATGAGTCCTTTTTAGAGACACATGTGTTGTTATTCGCCCCGCACCCACGGGACAGTATACCGCCTTGTGCAAAATGCCACGCACAGAGCTGCAAGGCCATTTCCCCCTCCTCCTGCCCAGGCCCTCTAGAGATAGCTGGTGTTCAAACAGCACAGCTTCGCCTCCCCTCCCGACCCTGCTGGACCCATTTCAAGCATCCGCCTTCCCCATGTCAGAGGCCGCCACAGCCTGACTGCATGACTTACGAGCTACCTGGTCCTAAATCCCACCGTCTCTCAGGCACCAGTCACATGCCCCCCACGGGCCAGTAGTACCTCCATCGACCCCAAGTTAATGACCCTAAAAAGGGGGGCACACAAACATGTACCAACAGATCGTAATACCATCCCTCACCTAAAATGCCAAGACAGGGTGGTCAAGCAACCCCTCCCATGCCCCTGACTATGCACATGAGACCAGATTGTTTGAACCTAAGGTATCCTCCAAACTGATGTATTGAGACACTCTAGATCGCATATCATTGTTCCTGTCCCCATATTGATCTAAGGTCAGCGCTACAAGAGTTGCAAATCAATGGAAAGCATAAAGTGTGACGAATGGGTGGGAATGTGTGGCCAAAAGGGCAGATGTTAGTTTAGTTATCAATCATCGTTACAAGGCATGTCCGGCCCGGCACTCCACCCCGATGAGCCCAGCTGACCTTCCACCCCACGTGGCGCAGCACCAACGTCCGCCAATCCTGGAGAAGCAACTGTATACAATGTATACCACCTAGCCATCACCACCCAATCCCTAAGACTATGTGCCCCCTATAGCTTGTGTCATGCGTGACGCAGTTCTGTAATAAGTAGGACTGTCTTTGCCATTGTCGAACAGAGCGCTCTCGGAGTTTGCAGAGTCCTTTGCATGCCCTATATCGATCTATATAAAGCTCTTTTGATCTCACCCGCACTTGGTCCTGGCCTCATTCACCTTCTGGGGTGTGTCCTTTATTGCCTCTCACTAAGGGGGGTGCGTTTCTGGGGACGCTTACGTTCACCCATTGCATTTGATAAGGCAACTTAGATGTTCAAAGATGGCCGTTGCTCTGAATTAATTAGATTTGAAATTGATGATGGTCAAGATGTAGCGAATGGTCACACGTAGTTCACATAGTTTTTTGTACGTTTTCTGAGAAATGAGTAGTTTGTAATAAGATATGGCTTGCATTTACAGATCTCACAAGGCACTTTACCATGAGGCATTGGTCACATTATTCCAGTGGATAACACTGTCCATGCATCTAAACTACCTTAATTTAGGTAAGACGTGGAGCACCGATGACTTGTCTGAATGTTGGGAATCACACTCCACAGATAATTGCCATTAATCATCAATTGTCATGACCTAATGAAAGAGTACTAACAACTTGAGGAGAAATTGTTCGAGTGAGTGAGTAGCATACATGCACATTATGTATAGTGGCAATACGAGCGAATTGAGAGTCTCATGTGCCTATGGTATGCTCAGGGTACTGTACACATACCGTAAAACTATGTAACAGGTACAAGGGTGATTCAGAATAATGTATACTATGCCATATTAGAGATAGTTTGTGCGTTATGAGGTTGTAATTATGCCGATGTACATAGGAAATAAGTCAAATACATTTATTGAAGCTAGAAATATGAAGTTTGACATGTTTGAGTAAGATTGTTACATATTTGTTTGGGTGATTCATTTCTAGTCACAGCATTACATTTTTTTGTCATATCATATTTTTTGTAGATACAACATAACTGATATAGCCATGAAGAAGCTCCCTAGCCTCCACTGAAGTAAAGTTGTGGGCTATGCGAAACACGTGTCGGCTTTTTTGGATAATTATACTTGTGGATCAAGTGGTTGTCTAATTGGAAAAAATAAACTCAACACAAGGAAAATATGAATTCTGATGATTTAGGTGCACCCACCCAGGCCCTTTGCTCGGACATGGCTGCATGGGGCTGACTCCCACCCTGACACAGCCCTCTCTAACTTTCACCTTACCATCTCCAACGCGCTTAACATTCTTGCCCCTGTGATGAGGGTCCAACTGAAGCCTGCCAAAAAGTGCAACTCTTAGTACTATTACGATCTGGCTGCCCTTAAACGCAAGTGCTGGGCAGCAGAATGGATATGGGGATCCTCAGGTGCACCGTCTAACAAGCTGGCCTGCAGCCTTTTTCAAAGGCAATACAGACCCTGCATCCCATCCAAGAAGAGGGTCCATATTCAAGCCCGAATTTCTGCAGCATCTAACAACACAGCCGAACTTTTCAAAGTCTGTAAGGCCATCCTCTACTGCACCCACCCAGGCCCTTTGCTCGGCCCTAGACCAACGACTAGGTCCTTTTCCTATGAGTCAACTTCAAAATACTCAATGTCAGAAAGAAAGTTTTTTTTAATTCTTGATTTTGACTTTCTTTGTATTACACAGTTGGTTGCCCTGAGAAAGAACTCAATATTATGCTTTTGTATATGTTGCACACTGAGGCTAACCACATATGTCTACACAGCTTTGAAAATTGCTCAGCACGTGTTTATATATGTTTGTTTGTTAATATTCTTCTATGCATTTGTTGATTTAGTTAATGCCTTTGTTTTACATGAATATGAAACACTAAAATTGGAATGCGAACTTAATGCGGAATTACAACTGCATCTCTTAACACTGGCTAAATAAATAAGCTATAGTGATATGTTCAAGGGTTTGTTTGCTCACCTTTCCTGTATTAGAGTTAGCTCAGCAATACAGCTCTCTTTATACTAAGCATGCTAAATAGCTAAGCCTTTACAGAAAATGTATATGTAAAGTGACTAAATATATGTGGTAGGACACCCCCTTTTCGTTTCCTTTGCTCGGCCCTGGCTGCACACTTCACCGCCAAAACACAGGTCATCCTGTCGTCTCTCGCCTCTGACCCACTCATGCGCCAACATCTCTTGGCCCCCCCCTCGGCTGCCCCCTCCACTCCCCCTCTTCTCTCCTCCCTCTCCCCTGTCACACCTGATGAGGTCTCTAGATTAGTCCGGTCTATGGAAGCCTCTTCCAAACAAGTGGTCTACTGCCCTTCCAAAACCATTAAGGACTACATTGACACTCTTGCTCCAGCCTTGCCAGACCTCTGTAGCCTCTCCTTCACCACTGGTGTTTTCCACACTTCTCTCAATCATTCTCTTGTGCACCCTCTGATCCAAAAACATTCTGCCAACCATTCTATTCTGGCAAACTACCACCCAATCTCTATACCTCCTTTCCTGAGAAAACTCCTGGAGAATTTGGCTATCTCCCAGTTTACCCGCCACACTGAATCTGTTGGTTGTCTCCATGACCATCAGTCTGGCTTTAGAGGATCCAGAGGCATGGAAACTGCCTCCTTTCTCTTTGACCGTCCTTCCCAGGTTGAACTTGGGTCTTTTCTCTCCGCTTTCACTTGTGGTGTCCCCCAGGGATTTAACCTATCCCCCTGGTTAGTCAATGTCTACATGGCCCCTCTGGCCTGCAGGATCTCTGCCTTCACTTCCAACTTTCAGTGTTAAGCGTATGACACACATACCTCTTTCAGGCTACCCTCGGCCTCCTCCACCTCCTCCTCGCTCATTCCTGACTGTCTGTCCGCAATTCAGTCTTGGTGTGCTGCGAACAATCTCTACCTTAATGCCAGCAAGACAGAAATGGTCCGAATTGGGAGCCCTGCTCCCGCTTTCCCACTTTCACTCTGGCTGGCCTCCCTTGGCCCTGCGCCCTCACCCACTAGTTAGGCAAAAGATCTGTGGGTCATCTTTGACTCCACTCTCTCCATCTCCATCTCCTCTCCCACTACCAGCTGCACCTCCTCAGAGGTATTTTACACTTTTTCACTTTCCCACGGATGTTTACCGCCTCCAGAGCCCTGGTTCTCTCTAGAATGGAGTACTGCAACAGTCTCTTTCTCAATCTTCCTATGTCTACTCTCTGACCTGTACAACTCACCCAGAACAGAACCGCAAGACTTATCCTTGGCCTGAAGCCCAGGGACCACATCTCTCCAGAGCTGAAATCCCTCCACTAGCTCCCCATGGCTACAAGTATCAAGTTCAAGACCCTCTGCATAGTCTGCAAAACTTTCTGGGTCTGGGGCCCTCACTTTCTACAACTCTTGCTCCCTAAATACTCTCCTTCTAGAGCCCTCCGCTCATCCTCTTCTAACCTTCTGCAGGTGAGCCATTTTTCCAAAGAGAGATTTAGGGGTAAATCTTTATCCTCTGCAGGTGCCTCCCTCTGGAACAGCATCCCTGCCTCTCTCGGTCTTGAGCCAGAGCACCTTAAATTCCGGAAACTCCTCAATACCTTCCTCTTCTCTTCCACTTTCTCGTTCCCTCTCCCTTGCTAACCTCCTTTCTATTCTCACCTAGTACCCTCCGCCTTCTCTTCCCTAACTCTGCTCTGTTTCCGTGGACTGGTCATCTAGTGCACCTCCATAGCCACAAAGGTCCCAGGACCAGAACTTGCCCTTGCCTCTGGGCCTCTGCACTGTGCTCACTACTACTGCACGTCTGGAATTCATTCCATGAGAAGGGTAATCTCTCTGCACTTAACCCAGGGCCCTGCTGGACTGGGCGCACTTGTTCCCCTCCCCCTCCCTTACACTTCCTGTCTGCACACTTACATTACCTAGAATGCAGCAGGCCTAGTTCGCCAGGCCTAGTGCGGTAGCTTTTTGTTTATGTATGTTTTTCTCCTTCTCCTCCCCTCCCTATCACCTCACTCTTTGTCATGAACTTGCACTATCTGAAACATCATTGGCCTAGTATGGTAGTTTATGGATTGTATGTACTTCTCCCTCTCCACCCCCCTTTCTCGCCTTCCTTCTTGTCATGCACTTCCACTAGTAGTAATGCCGTCAGGCCTAGTAAGCTAGTCATTTTTTGATAGCTCATTCGGAAACGTCAAGGCCTAAGAATGACTCTGTATTCCCTTGTTCCCTTCCTACCTTCAGCGCTTTGAAGCACTTCAGTTGTGTATAAGCGCTTTAAAAACACACTATTACAATTGGAATTGATCAGAACTGATATAAAGTGATAATGTGAACATACTTACCAGAATAACTCATTTATTGATTGTGTGCTTACTGGTTTAAATATAGTGTGGCGCAACAGTGGTGGCAGTGATTCTAATGTTTAGCTTTGTCAGATTAGTCCGAACAGGTTAGGACTTCACTTCACCCGTGCAGCCACGTTTCAATTAAATGAGAAGTTGTTATACCAACTGGATTATAATTTAGACAATAGAGCATGTAGGTCTACTGTGAATAAACTTGTTTTTTGTTATTAAATATCTCTGAAAAGATATGGTTAAGATACTCCAGATATCTGTGGGTTTGGATCTTTGTTGTAACATTACTGTACTTAGAGTCTACATTATACATTAACCATGTCCATAATCCAGTCTGCAAGAGTAGGCAGTTTTATTTTCGCATCTAGGCTATAGCTATTCTTCGTTTGGCTAGCAGCAGCGCTAGTCATATACATTTTGTGTTTAGTTCATCTCTACGAAAGATGTCCAATCGATGTCCTTTAAGAGTACCATGTCTGTTTTCATTGATCATGACACTTAACTCCCTTATGAGCTCTTTCCTAAGGCACTTACCACTTTGTACTGCCAAATCATATGTTAGAAGTCAACTGCAATATGACATTTTGTACATTTATCTAGTCTGGTTTGATTGTACCTTTTAACCTAGAGAGGCGGGTATTATATATATATGTATTTGTAGTGAATTAGTGATAATCTGCGACTAGAGACAACGTTTCTGGTGATCTTACGAACATTGTCTAGCTCAGTCCTGAGTTAGTTATTCCACTTGGTCAGTGCTGTGTATTTAGGAAAAGGCATATTCTCCTCAGTAGATGTATCTTTTCTCCATATTAACCCTGAGGTGGATGTTGCACCCACAGCCATTTCAACCAATGAACGGACACTGGGGGTTTGGGGTATTCTGGCTATAGTACTTTGACATTTGTAATCTGTGGCAGTGCCATATTATCAAAGGTCCCGTGTTATCTGAGGGTATCCAAGGCACAACTAAGGGCATTTAAAAAACATTATGTTTATTAGTTTGTCTTAGTTTCCAATAAAACTGTTCACACGTGTATAAAAGACATGAGAAAATATAAAATAGACAATAGTATGACAAATTCATAAAACCTCATCAATTACATTTGTAAAATTGCTTGTGGAACATTCACAACTGTACTACCATTATTTTATTGTAATTAGGTTGATAGAATTAAAAACCTCAATAATGGTAATCTTAAAGGAAGTTCATTACCTGCTACTAATCGTTGCCAAAAGGCCAGGGTAATCACCCAGCCTGTATTATTGACACATTTCTCAAACGATTTCCATCTTAATTTTTGATTGGGTTGGAGGGTCATTCAATAGCCAAATGAACAATGGTTTGAGGGGCTCCGGATCCTTCCAGAATTTATTGAAATTCTTGATAGTGGATCCTTTATTTCTGATGTGTTTTATTTCACCTGGAAGCGGAACATTCATTCTGAATCTTAGAAATTGAGATCGCCAATGTGAGTTCAGTATAGTATAGTGACCCAATATTTGGGAATAATCCCCAGACTCTTGCTGTCCTAAAAGAGATGTCTGTACAATTTGTATTTCTGTATTCCATCCCTTGTGTCTGACCAATCCTTACAAAAAAAACCTCTTTTTCACCTCTTTGGGGTTATCAATTAAAAGGGTTGCATTTGAGGCATTTAAATTTAAAACGATCTCCTATTTGATTTATAAAAATAGCCATGGGTGAATTTTCTTTAGCATTTGTTTGAGGTCTGAGGTCTTCATAGAGTGAATTTCTTGGTGGAGCTATAAGGTTCCTGTAAAATTGTAACAATGTCCAATGACACCAGCTTTTTAATAACACAAACCCCAATTCATGCCTTAGAACAATGGCTGGTATAAAATTTGGTAACAAGAGAACCCCTTTTCGCAATATTCCCTCTATGTTACTGAAGTCAATACTATCTGTAAGGTGTTGGATTTCGATACCAAACATAATCGAGGGCACCACTTTACCATTATAGAAGTCAATCAGGGGCTTGATGGAAAACAGCCGTAATGGTGATCGATCTGTTTCATCTGGGATCTAAAGCCTTTTGCCTTTTCCACCAAGTCCATTATTAGGTCTTCCTTTGTGGGGTTAGATCTCAGATTAAAACCTAGATAGGTTAGTTCATTATTAGTAGATATTTTGCCCTCTCCTGTTCTCCATGTGTAACCCTGTTTTTTTGGCGGGATTTCTAGTAATTCTTAATACTGTCAATTTCAATGCATTTAAACTTATATCATTATCTAAAGTATACTGAAGGAAAGCATTCATTAGGTGTTTTAGGCAAATCAGAGTGTGATCCATGAGTAATATGTCGTTAACATAGGTCAGCCAACTTATTTTTCCATTCCTACATGAGGAGTAACAAAAGTTGCTTTAAACAGAAATTCTCCCATGTCTGATAGGTTGAACAAGCAGGGAGCCAGTACACATCCCTGTCGGAGGCCATTAGAAGTAACTTTTTCGATCGAGACTTGCATGTTCAACCTGATTTTCAACTTGGTCTTCAAGTGGATATAGATAAGGATGTTCAGTAAGCTTGCTTGTCAACCCAATCCTTTCAATTTCTTACGAAATATTGCCCTGTTAACCTTGTCAAGGGCTAAGGACGTATCAATACACGCTATGTAAGTGGCATGCCATTTTTAGTCATGGCTATTTATAATCCATCCACGGTATCGTTAGTCCAAGTTTCCAAGTCGTTTAACACCAGGGCTACAAACAATTTACTGTCTATGTCTAAAATTGCAATAGGCCGGTAATTATATAACGTATAAAATGACTGCCCAATTAGTTGGAATGTTGCTAATGTTTTGAGGGGGAGTTCATGGAATTTGCTGCAGGGGCCACATGAGGAGTTAAAGTCACGTGCCATAATAACGTCACAGATTTTGTCATCTCCAGTAAGTGCCTTTTTTTGGGCTATGGTAGTTCTTCTTGCATTTGTGGGAACAATTCGGTCTCTGATTCTTGTTGGTTCTCAATTAAGGCTTGTCAGGATTCTTCCTCTGTTAGGTGCAAGCCTCTCACACATTTTGTTGAATTCTTTCAATTAACTCTTTTTCTTTGATTTGTTGGTTTATTACTTTACTGATGGAAAATGGATTTTGTCTGTTTCGTGGCTTGTTTCCTTGTCCTCTGTCTGCAATTTCCTTTACTCCTGGCCTTGGGCTTTGCATTTCTATTATCTCCACATACCGGCTGGGGCCAGTGCGACTACATTTTTTAGCACTTGGTTTAATCCCTCCGTTATAGATGCTCGTCCCCTCGTGGTTTTGTCCTTATCCTCTATTTCCAGCTTAATTTCTCTGAGAGTGATTGTGTGTGCTTTAACCTCTATAAAGATGTTGTCATGTTACTAGGCCAGCGAACTATGAACCATATTGAGGGCTAAGAGGGAAGAAGCCAAACAGCTAGATAGATAATTTGAGATTTCTGATTGTAGTTTATTTAGGACCCCTTTGCATTTTGTTATCATGCTTTGTTTTTGCCACCCTCAATTTCCCTTATATCGACCGATAGTATGTTCATGTCAGTTTCCGTGAATATGCTTGTTGTCCGAGGAATTACACTAGAGCACGCTTCGGCCCGATTCGCGTCATCTGATAGTGTTTTCTGGCAAATTACCTGTATTCATTTTTGTTGAGCTTGTGCTTGCAATCGTTCACAGGCAGTGAGGACACTCTATCACTGTGGGGCCATTGAATGGTTACTAAACAATTTGATGAGTAACTTGTGTCCTTTTCTAGAAAATGGTGAGGGAATAGTTATGGTTTTCGACACCATGACAGATGTTATGATATTTTCTTGGCTTGGTGTTTTACAGGGTTTGCATCGAAGATTGTACAAGCACTTATCCATGAGTACGACAGTGTGCATAAATATTAGGACTCTCACAAGCGGTGAACTGCTACCAACTGCACTCAATGCAGCACTCAACTTAGTGCTCTGCAAAAGAGAAATATAGGGCAATATTTACAAGTGTAGCTCATTGGCAGAAATGTGGCCCACCCCAAGAGGTGGCTGAGAGGTTATCCAGCCTGACGAGGAGCGCAAGAACTAAATCTATTTGATTCCAACTCCAGTAGGGGTGTGACCATAAAAGTGGCAGGAATGAGAAAAGCTAATGTGTGATCAGCTCGTTGAGACTTCAATTACTATAACACTGGGAAAGGCAAGTCAAGTGAAAAACAGCCTAATTCTAATGTGAATGTCTTACATTTTCCCCTCTGTCCTTTGAAAAAGTAAGCACTGCCTGCGAAGTACGCTTTGCAGACAGTGTTTACTAATGAATTCCTAAGGAATCCGCCTGGTCTTGCAGGGGCTAAACCAAGTCGGATTCCACAGGAATCCATTGGTTTCACGCCTGCATGAAAATGCCTTATCTCTGCTCCACCTTGTCACTGCAGGGAAAGGGGGGGGAGGAGGAAATGGAGGAGTAAAAGCATTACGCCGTGATTTACTCTTCTATTTCCTACTCCACCCCATTTAAAATGAGCCTGGTAGTCAATTTACCTGCAGAGATACTTGAATCGTTATAATCCTGTACAATCAGAGAAAGGTAAGCGGAGAGCAACAGAAGAATGTTTGGACAAAAGGTTCAGAAGGCAAGATCTAATGATTTCAGTTGCAGAGTCATTGAATGGATTCATCCAGAGTCTATGAAGGGCCCATTTGTCTAAGCTCAAGAGTCAATTAAATTAGCAATCATTGAAAAAGGCATGTTGCAGCAAGATGGGAGACTTCTTCGACAATGATTCTTTTATGAGTTTTAAATGCCGCACTGCAGACTTTGGAGAAAGTGAACTGGGCTTTATGGGGGTATTTCCAGCTAAAACAGGGGCTTTTGCATCCAGATTAAAGGGGTGGGGCCGTTGATTCCTTACAAGAATTGAGAAAATACAACAGGGAGAAACCGATTTAAAGGGCAGCATTAAAAAATTAGCTGTTAAGCCTTAAGCTCACTGGCAAGGTGAAACATTTACTGTCTGGGAAAAGGGTGTGGGGAGTGGGTTAGATGAACGCGACTCGCCATTAGCCTGTAGTATTATTCATTAGACATCATCTAGTGTACAAGTCTTAGAAGAGACACAGAATCCCTCAACACAACCGTCCATCCGGATCTGCCACTTCCGGAATACAGAGTCTGCCACACTCTGGCACAAGCACCCAGGAGTAACCACAAGAAAACAACTACACACGAAAAGGTGGGGAAACAAGAGGGGGATCACAGATTGCCAGACACCAGACCCGGATGCAATGCAACAAATCGATGCAAAGCCAAAGTGAAACATTGCTGCAGAGATCCACAAGCTAACACACAGGGAAGGTGGGGTTGTCCATAACAGGAAAAACAAAACACAGAAGAGGTACGTAATCCACCAACTTCCACGCTCACATTCCAGACACAAACATTTGCGATCAGCGCCCACTCATCACCCAAATAAAACAGCACCACAAGAACATCAACCACCAAGATATTAATCAAAACGCTCACTCATGACTTCAAACATATGTGTAAGCAACCATCACCAAACATCACCAGATGCCAAACACTGACACATCACTACTTATACATTTTCCATTATTTCACACAAACATTCATGGGAATTTAAACTCCAAAGATTTTTATTTTTTATTATGTTTTATAGAAAGAATTCCACACAGTCAGGAGTGTGTGATTCTTTTGTATAATTCTTCTCAAGACATTTCTTAGCAAACAATCGCACCATTCAAGTTTGCAACATCAAGTGGAGTCCCTTATGTTATGTCGAATGAATATATGAATTCATGCATTATGATTTAAAAAAGCTAACTGTTTAAAAAAGACCTGTCTTCTTTCCTATAATATGCGTTTAGACCTTTGTTTTTGAACTCGAGTGTAGTTATCCTGATTCATTATTGTATGTGGCAGATAATTAATAAGTGCACTGATAGAGATATTCATTCCTCCAGTGGTTAATCAGTTACACTGATTGTGTGTCATCCTGCCAATTATCTTTACAGAGGGTCGGCAAGCCTCAGGAATTAGCATATTCTTTCGGGATGGTCAGCGATGGGGATGATACTATTTTGCTCCATGCTCCCTAAATGTGCTCATATCTGCTAGTATGTATGAACTACCCTAAACAAATTAAAAATATGTCCTCACCTAAAGGTTGCAGGGCTGCCATCGACCCAGCGCCATTCTCTTTCTTTTCCAGCGTCGCTGAATCCAATCCAATGTGGCCTATTTTTGCAGTTTGCATCCAGGAATTTCTGAAGTGAGAGTGTGAATATGAAGATAAATGTAAATGTACATGGTGGAGATTTTGATCCTGTTTATAATAGCACCATAAACATCAGAGCGACTGTGACAATGTCATAATAGACTCCCCAGGGACCTGGGATATCTGGCTTCTATGTGATGTGCGGCCTCAAGACGGTAGCGGGTACATTTCACAGAGTCTCTTCTCCCGTCCCAATCCTTCCTGTGGCATGCTCTCCAAGACAGAGATTGTGTGATGACTCCAGCACAGGCAGTTCCCAGGTCATCAGACACTCTTCCCAATGCCCTATCACTCCAGGGTCTGGTGTAAGGAGATCCCCAAGACAGCCAGGACTTCTCAAGACCCTAACAGGCTATAGGATACCTTCTTCCCAACAATTCCAACATTCAACGAAGGCCCATGTCATTGCTTGAATGGAACCTAGACTCAGAGGACCAAAGTGGAAGATACCCCCAGCACAAGTCAGGGGCACCTCTTCATTTAATAATAGTACCCACCCTCACTCATCCAGCCAGAAGCAGTGCTTGTATATATATATATTTTTGTTTTTATTTGATTTCAGCATATGTCGTGGTTTACATCAAGCCATTCATACAAAAATACCAACTACATTATAATCTAATTATTTTCTACACCAGAAGGCTTCAGCTTTCAATTGATTATTACTCTTTACAAACCTACTAAAAGTCCTCAGGATTTTTTATGATAGTGCAAGGCATCAATATAAAATGCTTCAGACTTTGATCATGTAAGGATTCTGACACAGTCATCATGTTCTTTCTTTCTTAATAATTCCCTTTACCTTGCTCCAGTCCCTCAAGGCAATCTAAACCGTTAAGTCTTAAGAGCATACATTGTTGCCATGACCTTGTACTTGGGAACAGCTTCATAGGTCCACGATACTATGGATCTAAAGTTCAGCAGGATAGTAGAACCTGCTGCAGTTGACCTTCTCAAGGATTTAATTGCATGCTGTTTCTTATCTTGGCTCAAGTCCCCACGTCAGGTGTCTGCAAGTACAGAGTCCATGACCCTGTTATGCAAGTGATGAAGCGCAATCTCCGGAGGGTAATCGGCACATATAGAACAGCAGGATGTCGCTGAATTATACGATAGCGGAGATCAAGCACTGTAAAAACCAACATCGTAATGGGGTCAAAAGACAGGTGTTAGTAAAACGAAATGTTAACTGACTGCCCATGTTGGGGGCATTGTGTAAGAAGAGCATCTGCTTCATCTGGCAGATTCTCACTCTGGCAGGGGGCAGCAAAGATGGTCATGTGGTTAACCCCATACCAGAGCAGGAATGGAAATGTTTCATCCGTGGAAAAATGCATAGCGAGCAGCTGACATGTAACGTATGGAAATTGCCGAAGAGGGATAAACTGGGATGGGCTCTACCATTTAATTGGCATTACTTATGTGTAACTATTAAGAGTCTTAAAAGCTCAAGGGCCCCAGGGCCCAATGGGCTAGCAGCAGAAGTCTTGAAGCAGGACCCTAAGCGCTGGGCTTCGATATTGCTTCAACGTTTTACGAAGGTACGCGAAGAAAGAGAAATTCCCCAGTCCTGGAGAGACGCGCTGCTAGTACCCATATTCAAGGCAGGAGAAAGGATCCTACCTGGGAATTATAGATTTGTATCTATGTTAGATGTTTCTGGGAACATATTTGCATCATACGTGCACGCTGAGTTTTAAGGCTGGGCATTCTCAAATAATCTGCTCCATCTGTTTCAAATGGGATTCCGACCAGGGTCAAGCACACTCGATAACATCGGGATGTTGGATGCGCTGAGTCTACGGGCAGGCATCCAAGGGAGTCCACCTCCATATGTAGATGTTCATTCTGCTGTTGACTCAATAAATCGGGCCATGCTATTGGAAAAGCTGGCGAGTATGGGCTGCCCAGGGTGGCTATTGGAAATTGTCACAGTACTACATAGTGACAATTTCGCCCAGATATGTCTGAGAAATGGTGGAACATTGTCAGAAGCGTTCTCAGTGAATAGGGGGATAAAGCAGGGGTGCTCGTTGGCTCACCTGCTTTTTAACCTCTTTCGTGCAGACGTGCCGGCTCGTCTGGATCAGAAGGCTAGACATTCTCCCAAAATTGGTCATAACCTGGTCCCATTCATGCTTTACGCAGATGATTGGATCATGTTTAGCCACAGGTTTATGGGTATGAAGAACTTAATGAAGGAGTTGGAGATGTATACTGCAGAAAATCAATTAAGAGTTAACATCATGAAAACCAGATTAATGTGTTTTTTTTCCCATAATAAAGTGAATAGAGTCGTGCTGGACTCTGGATTGGGAAAGCCTGAATACACAGACCAATACAAATACCTGGGTTTGGAAATAACCAGTAAAAATCATTATGTAAAGATTTTTCAAGTTAAAATCAGGAAAGCAAAACAATGAATATCACTGATATTTAAATTGTCGGTTCAACATGCAGGCTATTCGTTGTTGGGTATTTTAACACTTTATAAACAGTGGTTTTGCTGTGTATTCTGTATGGCCTGGAAGACCTGGGGATGAGGGATTATGATTGGCTCAACAGAATTGAAGCTATGTATTGGCGGAGAATTCTGGGCCTGCCGTCCTCCACTCCCAGGGAGGACCTTCCACTTGACTTGGGCCTGGTGTCCCTGGGCTCGCTCGCTCGGCAAAGGCGGGGTCTTATGTACATTAAATCTAGGGTAAACGTGTCTTCAACTCAACCAGAAGCAATTTGGCTGAGAATGCTGATAGAAGTAGGTGGGAAAAGTTAGAATTATGCAAAGCTTAAAGTAGATTTCTTTGGGAAAATTGACTGGGCTCCTGATTTTGTGCAGCACCGACATTTTGAGTCATTAAAAAAGGCCTTTCTTGGAAAGCTCCGTAAGTGGGACCGGATTAAAAACCTGGACCACTTGAGTACATTAAAAAGATCAACAGCTGTCGCATGCTTTTCTGAAACGCCGACAGTACCTCATCATATGGCATAATCCGGCCGTACGCAGGCTACGACTATTGATGGGGATTAATCAGCTTCCACTGCGTGCAACCTGGGGGGGAGGGGCTAGATGGAAGTTGCCTCAGGATGCCAGACATTGCAGAATCTGTGAATGTAAGTCAAAAGTGGCATGTATTCACAAGCTGTCCCAAGTTAGGGGCACTATACGTAATTATAAAGGGTAATATTGTACATAATCTGGAGTCCATAAAAACAGCAGAGTCCTGGATTTAATGTCTGAATTCAAACGCTGTGTCAACCCACATGGCGCTATTTCGTATATGGTTACGCATTGCTCCTAAACTTATTGATCCTTTGGTCCATCAAGTACAAAGAACTGGGGAATTGAAGTCTGTATGGTGATATATCATTTTATGTTATGTTTTGGACATGTAGTAAGTGTATATATTTATTCAACTAATAATTCTATAATGATGCATAGGTATTCGTATTTTTCTATTCATGTGTTGTTGTTGTTTTAAATTGTTGTGTAAAGTTTTTTTATAACCTATAACACAATAAAGTATTATTATTATTTAAAGAAAACGAATGGTTCTATTCTACAATAATAGGTCGTAATATGCTGTATCCATGTAGTTTCGTTAATGGGATGAAGGTGAGCTGCCTCTAACTAGGAAGATGGATTATTTATTCAGTTGAAAAATTGTCTTGTGCCCTTTTTAGCTAGTATATATCACATGTGCCTCCATTGTTCACTCCTCACGATCTTCTTATTCCATGTTTACTCGCTTTGAAACACTTGTGTATAGGCGTGTTATAAATGCCATATCATATCACATACCCATTTGTGTAGGCCTGTGGAATATTGTTTAGGCACTTTGCAATTTGTGTCCAATTTATGAGGTCCGTCGAGACATTTAGGATAGTTCTTTTTTAATGCAATGTCTTTGCATTATTTTACAATCTCACATTTTAGCACTGTTGTGTGTATGTGTGTAACCAACTGCTGAATTCAGTTTAATATCCTTCATGGGAAGCAGAAGGGATCTATCTGTTGGCCTTCCCTGCGTCATCTTTTCCATGCGCATCTCTTTCTCGGCGGATATAACACACGTTTGCATTAGTGGGATAATTTGAGATGACCATCTTATTCGAGTTTTGGAGCAATTGACTTTCAGAGATCTTGCTCCCTTCATTTCCACAATTACCCTTGCATTCCACTGAATCTGTAGCATCAGTGTGCCGTGGTCACTAAGATCTTTCTTGCTGCTCTCAATCACTTGAACTGGTTGAACACATCAGGCGATGTAAAAATGTAGTCTCTTAAGGAAATTCTAAGACCCTAAGAACACATCATGCCAGCAGGTTTATCACCTTCTTCCCTGTTATTTAGAAGGTCAATGCCACATTGACCGTGTTCTTCAGCCCACATTTGGACAAGTATCAGTTCTGTGTGGCTTTCAACACACTATGCATGCGGGCATCATTACTGTCGACCTGAAAGAGATCTGGGCAGTGGGTGTGAAATCACTATTCAGAGTGATATTTTGATTCAAGGACTTTACATTCCAGACAGCTCAAACTTGGATTACTTCTTCATTTAATGTACCATTGTCTATCTTGCCAAGAGAATTGTACCCATTTACAATTGGCCAATTTAAGATCTTAACCCTTATAACCAACACACTATGAGATGTCAGATTCTGTCTTCATTGTGCCAAATAAAGGGGGGGGGGACTTAATGGCCACTACCAATCCTCCTTTAGCTTGTCCTCGCAATCGTTTACTGGCGGGGCATAAGTACTTCGAATAGTCACCTAGGTTAGGTGTTTCAGTCAGCCATAACACTTGGAGTAAGATGGTTTCACCGTTTATTAACACGTTCTTAAAATGATCCTCTGCCATGAAACTATTATATCCTCACCAGTTCCATGGCACTGAACAACCCCCAAAGGTCTAGCTATTAGGGATGTTAAATTTGATTTGCTTGTAACACTGGGGATAGCAAAGCCAAGCTTTATCAGCTCCTTTCTTTAATCAGTGAGGCACCTCCATTTTGCACTGCTCTCTTACCATCTTTGCAACTGATAATTAGATCAATTGATGGCACTCATGCATTTTTCCGCAGGTTAGTTTCCTTTGCTATGAACCTTGATTTCTTCATTAAGCACTCTGCTTAGACCTTTGATGTTATCCCTTATGGGCGTGCTGCCTATAGTATCCGCTTACTTGTTTTTGCTTTAGGTGGACATTCTTGCAGACTACCTGAGGCTAGGTAACTCCTGAAGCACTGAAAATATACAACTTATATTTAGAGGGTAGAGTGTTTCCTCAATGAATAGTTCCTCAAGTCTCAGTATCTTTGGTGGTTCTTATTGAACAGAATGTACTCTTAATGTTTTAATTAATTGTTTGCCCATTCAATAGACATTTTTACTACTTTTTGTGAAGGACTAACCTCTACCTCGTTTTGAATAGTACTCAGACCCGTACCGGTACTCTTCTAAGACTGAATAAGTTCTTCTGACCAATCTGTCGGATTTTCTCTTTTGTTCTACGGAGCTTATTGCGGTTTTTATTTTGCGTGCAGGGTTTGTGTTTCGGGATGGACCTCTTGCCATTGCATTTAGTGATAATTACCCAGTTTCTGGTGTCACCTGGGCCTTCTGTTGAAAGGGAATGCTTTCCTACCCTTTTTTCTCTTACCATTTGAGCTTGTAGTCAGGACTTGAACTCCTCTCTCTGTTTCTTGTAGTTAATGTCCTCACAGCGACTGAAGATAAATTCTTTGTTCTTAATGGCCAGGTATCCTAATTTACTGGGACTATGTACTTTCTTTTTGTCTGAGTTTGTTATAATGTCTTCCTTGAAATTGCCTTGCCGATGACTTTATGCTTTTTGTGTCTCTTTTCGTTACCCTTTTCTTTGGTTTTATTCTTCTTTCTTCCTTGCTTCAATTTCCTTGCTATAAGATCAGTTGTGCCAAATTGTGGCGAAGAATCACATTTCTATGAAGGGGAATCAAATGCTTTGTTGGATTCCTCGATTTAGGAGGCCATAATATTCATACCCACTGGTGCTCCATGAGCGCCTAGATTGACAGATTGTCTACTTTTGCTTTTGCTGAGCTTATCTAATGCCCAACCAGGCTCCCTAGTAATTAGTTGAGCATTATCCTTTTGGCATTTGTTGTACAATATGCCCAGCATTTCAGGGATCCCCTCACTTTCAATGCAATCTAGCCAACCAGGCTTGCTAATGTTTTTAGCACAAGATGAAGTGCTAAAAGAATGAAAGGAGTTGAGTGTATAAACAAATGATCAAAAATGAAATGCGAGCTCTTTAGATGGTCTAGGTTCTTAGAAAAAGATCTGAACTCTTGTGTATCATTTTTATGTGAAGCATGGTCAATTTGTGCAGCTACTTGGAAATCTGCCCATTCGAGATGAGCCACCAGACTCTCCAAGCTCTCACAGGTCTTTATTAAGGCACTGTCGCATATGTCTTTAGGAACGTTCTCTTGGCCACCCAAGTTTAACAGATTAGCTTCACCATGGTTCATATCTATTTCCTTACTGCATATTACTACCTGACCCTCTTTCCAAGATTATGTACAGGGAAAATATGCAGTAATGATTGTGTTTTTTTTTAATAAGGACTGGGCTACAGTTCTGGCTCAAATAGTGACTATGACAGGCTGTGTCTCAGTCTTTTTACCGTAAGATCATCCCTTACTCAATTTTGCTCTTCGATTATAAATTGATTAAGGTTTTGCTCCTCTTTGGACTCCTCAAATGGGACCGACATGGTGGTAACTATATTCATTGGTTTTGTTTTACTTCTCAAGTTGTATTTATCATCTAGGTTACTGAAGAGTGGCTGGGTACACACCAGTCCAATTTTTAGTCTTTCAGTCCAATAGGTTAGAGTTCAAGTCCTGATGGACCCTGTTGAACTCTATTGGGCAGCTGCTAATATTCTGTGTTGTAATCTTTGAATATTACTATTCCCAGAAGGAGAATTGTGGATTAACAGCAGGATGTTAACATGAGCACAGCTGATAACATTCAGCTGCTGTGATCAACTGCCTCTGCTTACCGCCAGTAGCCACTGGCAGGATCAAAACCCAGTGGCAGCACCACTGTCAAGGCTATCAGTCAATCGGCTAAATCTCAAGCTGAGCGCTTTGTTTGTATCTGTTTGTCTACGTGAAGTGTAGTAAATTAAAAAGGGGTGACCTTGCGATGGTTGATGAAACATCAGAACATAATCTGTAGACAGCTCCTGTGAGAACCGCTCTCTGATGGTCTTATGACAGTTCACGATGCAGAACCACTCGATGCCAATGCTCAACGCTGAGCTTGACAGACTGCGTCAAACTCTCCTATATTACTGCTGCGATAATCGCTCATCTCAGTGGTTCGGTGCCGTCTTTACCTGTGGCACTCACCAGCACAGACCACCCAGACCATTCATGGAAGCGCGACACAGCAGCCTGGCCAGCTCCATCAAGTGGGGCACCCCAGTGCACAATGCTCTTGCTGCAACTCCCTGATGATGCGCTAATGCATACAACATTCTACATGCCAGTTACAGGGCCACCTGCAAGCATTTCATTGAGAATATAATGTGGGAGTGGGGACACATTAACAGATATGTTATAAAGACAAAGGAAACGTGTTTTGAATGGAGATTGCATATGCAAAAAACTCATATGGTCCTAAACCGCTATTAGAACCTCCAACTTTGAATTCCCAAGAGAAAAGCAGGATCCAGAAATGCAAAATTCCATAGCCCAAAACATTCATACCTGTTAAGAAAGCCACGGAAAAACAGGTTGCTAGGAAAAAACTCAGCATCAGTGTTAAGGATCTCAACATCATCATCAACCATCAGCCAAGGACTAAACCCTAATCAATGCCCTAGAAATGGAAGGAAGGAATGCTAGTAGGAGAGTGTCGAAAGGTATCATCATCTGTATTTTCCTGCAGGTAGAGGGTGATCATAGCTGTGCCAAACCTGTACCGAAAAGCTGGGGGTAAGAGGTACTCAATGGTGAATGTGGGCTAGAAGCCAGAATGGTGCTTACACACATAGACTGCATTTTGACAGCCAAGAAGCGGGCTGGACGCTATAACCGTGATACTGGCAGCAAAGCAATGACTTGTCGGGAAGCTATAACCATGAAAGTGTGTTGTGCCCTACGGGAGGAGACCAGTATCCCCACAACATGAATAACCTCAGAATTATATTATCTGACACATCCTGATGCTGTTAAGAGAGATCACTCCTAAAAGGTAATCCCTTGTATGATGCAAAAAACCCTTGACTTTATAGGCATTCATCCTAACCCCTTACTGTTTGTGGACTGGAGCTAAGGAGCGTGCCAGACACTATCCCCAGAGACTGGCTAATAGGCTATCGAACCTGCAGGAGACCAGTAACCCAATTAGATTAGGAACCCTGGCACCTTATAGCTTACCCCTTCACTAGCTGCTTTTCCATTGTCCTCAGACAAGAATATCCCATGTTGTTGTGAAAATACCCCTTTTCCTCAAAGGAGCTCATCCCAAACCATTCCTGACAAATATAATACAGGTTTTAAAATGTCCATCTGTGTCAAGTGTTCATTCAATCTGTCACAAGGTGCTATAGGAGCTACGCATTCAGGGCCGAAGAAGTACTTGCAGCTGTCACAGCGCGTCCAAAATCAGTTTCAGGACATATGAATGTCATTTACGGTTGTGTAATTTTCTTGGAAACACCTAAATCAGTCTTTGCATATAATGAATGTGCTCTCTATCCGTTTTCTTTTTAATTTTTTTAATTTTATTTTCACTTTTATTTTACTTCATGCTTAGATTGCCCTATATAGTGACTATTACATGTCATTAATTATTATTAATTAATTAATGTTACTCTGTCTAAATCGCAGAATTTTATTTTATGAAGTGAATTAGTTCTCTTACCGTTAATGACATATTCACTAAATATTCAGTTCTAATTTATTTTTGTGAAATATGTGACAACTAATTTAATGTTTTGTGTTTGTTAAGTTTGTTAAAGTTATGTTTTTATAAATATGTGTAAAGTTTATACATACAGTGTATCACACTATTAATTAACTAATAATGATTTTAAAGTGATGGCAGGCAGGCATCAAATCCCTATTTTGAAATTGTGTTTGAGCTACGGTTTGGTCCTCTGATTCAGCATTTAGCTGCCCCAAAGTCTGGTCCCCCTAGCTAGGAATCAGACAATGGGCCTCATTACGACCCTGGCGGAGTGGGTTTACGCCAGCGTTATTCGCGGCGGACCCGTCCGCCCTACTACGAGTTCCCGTAGCGCCACGGAACGTTTTCCGCCTCGTTTTTCCGGGCGGAGAAATCCATGGCGCTACGGGACCTTGATGTTAATTACGCCACCGTAATTTACGGTGGCGTAATTAACGCCTTCCCCACTCCCATTATACCCTATGGGGCGAAAATGGGAATGGGGAAGGGTAAAATGGGGAATGGGGATTTACCGCCCCGCCAAGGTCGGCATGGGGCGGTAAATCCGCCAACCTCCATGGCGCTATCGGCAGCTTTCCGCCGTGCTCCGCGGTGCATTTAGCACCGCGATTTCCGCCAGGGTCGTAATGAGGGCCATTGTCTTACTGAGTTAGCAGACATCAATCTATCTCTAGATAACTTAGGACTTAAGCACAAAATTGTTCAAATGCACTAAGGAAAGGCTGGAGTTTTAGTTTTTCAGAACCAAAGCTCTGTTTTAATATATATATATGATTGCCAAATAGGATGTAATATGTATCTATCTTCACAATAACACACCTGTTTAGTATAAAAAAGGTGACTCAAGTCTACCCGAGAATTACAGACCCATTTCTTTGACAGATGCAGCGGCCAAGGTCTTCTCTATTTTAGTCATTTACAAGCTTGATAAACATCTAGCAATCCATAAGACCTAGTCTAGATGCCAAGTGGGATTTAGACGGCAGATGGGAACAACATTAAATGCCACAATAATAGCACATTTGATTGCTGGAGTGAACAAAAAGGAACTTAGTACCATTTACATTGCCTCGATCGATATGTCTTCTGCGTTTGACACAGTCGTGCGCAGCGTATTATAAACTAAAATGCGTAAATTTGGAATTCCAGAATATCTTATATATTGGATCACTAAATTTCATACTAACACATCTTGTAGAATTCGACTAACGCAAGGGGGCTCTTTGACTGATTCTGTGCAACTTCATCTTGGACTGAAGCAAGGCTGCAATTTTGCAGCTTTATAATTCAATCTCTATCTTTCTGATATAGACGAACTTTGGGAATCCCCTGCCACACTACCTGCAAGGTTATGCTGACTAAGAATACACTGGCTAGCCTTTGCAGATGATCTTTTTTTTTCGATTTAACACCTGCTGGTCGTCAAGCTAAGTTTGATATATTCACAGATTCTGCGTATGAACATAATCTTCAACCTAACCCATCCAAGACATGTATAATGATCTTTAAATCAAACAAGAAACTTAAGAAGCATAGCTGGAATATTGGGGTTATCCTCCTCTGTGAATTACAAGAAACCATTTATCTAAGATATCGTTTGTGCAATGTGATTACTACAAATTCATGGGTGGATCATTGAAAGCAAAAAGCTAGACCTTTATTGAGTCAGATGACATTTATTATTGTAAGTTCTCACTGACTCCGCTATTAGAGTTCCTTACCCTAAAGGTAGAACCAATTTTGATATTTGCACTAGATATCTGTGTTAGTAATTTACACAAGCAACTTGATTCTTTACAGGACAACTTGGTGAAAAGAGCTTTACGTCTGTCTCCATCAATTCCCAACTGTGTTATCAGACATGAGTTGGGATTGATCTCCTTATCAACTAGGCTCACCTGGCGGGCCCTATCTAACTACTCTAAAATTCTCAACTATCCCGATAACTCACTCTACCAAGATTTTTTTGAATTTACGAAGGGTTGTTCCTCCAGTTCGATCACCAGCTACTCTGAAACTATGGCTAAAACTATAAAAAGTCTGGGTGCTGACCTTGATAATTTGTATATCTGCCCTAACTATGTTAAATACAAATTATTTGAGAATGACTGGTGTAAAACCTTAGAAGAAATAACAACTTTGAGTACTTATAAGGAATATGCCAAATTTCCACATAAAAGAGATGGCTGTTGTGGCTATATTGCTATATTTCCATGTAATGTAACCAGAATGTATTATATGAGATTTAAATTAAATCAATACCATACTCTTGAAAGAACAAAATACTGGGGAACTGTAGAAGCTAAATTGGGTGCCTCTAAATGTTGTTTCTCAAAGTGTAATGAACAGAATGAAACCTTAAAACATTTGATTTTAGAATGCCCACATTTTAGAGATGTAAGGACTAAGCCTTTTTTATGTTTTATAAATGTGAACTATGTAGATTGTATGGTATCTCTCTGGACATGACTCATGCAAGGAAATGAGAGAGTATTAAGTTTTGCTTTGGTAGATTTTCTGAAAGTAATTGAAAAGGAGATTTTGTTATTTAAGTGCTAAATTCCTTTTCTCATTTAAAATTTTATTTTTTTATTTTTATCTGCTTTTAGTCAATTGTTTTATATCTCGTTTCGTATTTTGATATGCTATGTATTGATGTACTATTTTGTAAATGTTCTTTGAACCATATACAAATAAAAAATTAAAAAAAGAACACACCTGTGATTGGAGCAATGCTTGTCTTGTTCAATACCTCATCTGTGCCAAGACTACGTTGTACACCTTCGTTGTCAAAAAGTTATGTACTGAAAAATACTAAAGATGCTTGTCTAATAAACAGACAAAAAGATCTGCTTAACTAATAAAGCGGTCCTATTAGTTAAACTACTGCTCTATCTTATATGTATGGATTGAGTCCACACAATCAGCACTACGTCAAGGGACGTCTAGCTTTCTTTTGAAGCAATATGTGTAACTTGGTTATAAATTACAGTAGACATGTGAGTAGCAATGTATGGTCACAAATTCACTATGTGGTAGGAGCAACCCCTTTTGTTTCATAAAACCTATTAGCCCTGTATCCTTCCACATTAACGGCCATCCCTCTCGTTAAAATAGGTTAAAATAGAAACACCTTCAGTGGGCTAGGGGTGCAAAGGATGACAAAAGTAACTTCAATAAAAAGAAAAACAGACGAGGGTCCTGAAACTAGTATGGGAAGCCTTCAAACTCATGGTGGAAGGAAAGGGAATGTCAACAACCAATGCGATAAAGCAGACATTGATGGAACAGTTGACTGAAAAAGTGATGGAGGCGAAATCAATGAAACACTTATAAGTAGGTGCATTGGGGAATGCAAGAATGAGTGTCACAAAGGCCCACATAGTAAATGACTTTAGACATTTCAAAGACATTTGAGAATAAGGAATTTGCCATCAAGAAACAAAGAGACTGAAAGCCAGAGAAGTAAGTATCATGGTTAGTCAATAGGTTGGTCATGTCAAAGGCGTAAAAGCAATAAAACACGCTGTCACTCAATTGCAGAGCGTCCACTTCAGGCATGAATCAGGATCAAGACTGGCTTAAGGTAGTAGATATTTCATGTCTCAGGTAGGAGCGAAGGTATCTGTAGAAATGATAGAATTCGAAAATATCTACTGTAAAATCACTGCATTTTTGGGGTCTAATTTGTTAGGATAGGATGGGCGGTGGGGTAATGGTATTAGTTAAGGTACAGGGAAGTGGGAGGGGTTTGGGGGGTGTATCCCCCCATAAAATGTTAGAAACAATTCAATCCAAAAATGTTGCAGTAGGTATTTTATTTTCGATCATTTCACAGTAATCCAGGAGAGAAAAAGAAGTGATGAACTAATACTGAGTGCGGGATAAGACTGGCAATATTGACTATGAATACACCTAGGAGTAAAAGACTGCCAGCAGCATTCTACCAGGGACATGGGATGATAGTGGTTCTGTAAATATACTCTGTGTATCAGTGAATTATCCCCTGAGAAGAAATGTTGTAGACTTTAAACAGAACAATCACAGTGTTAATTGTATGGCGCTCATCCCAAGTGACTCGCACAAAAGACTTGATATTTTGGTCTTGGCAGGCCATTGACACAGGCCGCAGGCATTCTCTGACCATGGGGCCTTGATGTGGAGGCATGGTTTGAACAGCACCAGAAATCAACAATAGGCATTTGCGTGCGAAGTCAAAAGCCCTGTCAATCAGAACTTGCGAAGCCTCATGCTCACCAGGGACAGACATGTTTACCTATCTATGAGAGACAAGCAGACAAACACTGGGTGCTAGTGAACATGGAATCAAGACATCTGAATCCAAAATGCCACCTATGCTTAAAGTAGCTTCAGTGAGTGGTTCCACCTTGTGCCCACCCCACAGATTGGCAACGCATTAGAAATGTTTATTCCCTCAGTAAGAGTGCCAGGCACAGCACCCATTCACATGGTGCAACCAGTTGATAAGCTTTATTCAATGAAGCAGTCAGGGTGGATAAAATGGGGCAGGAAGAAAGAAGGAATGTGGGACTCAGAAGGTGGAGGCTAGAGGAAAAGGATAATGCATGGCAGAGTGGTCTGGGGTACAGTTGTACAGAGGAGGAAGTGGAGGAGCAGAATGAAGGAGAAACATGGGAGGTGACAGAAAGAAGAGGATCAGTCAAGATGAGGTAGAACTTCAGAGAGTGGAATACAAGAAGAGGTGACAGGTGAACAGGAGCAGTCAGGATGAGGAGGCGAGAACATCAGAAAAAGTAGGAAACAGGAGATGGCAAGTGAAGATGAGCGAATATTAGAACGAGAGAGAGAAGCAGAGGGCGAGTGAGGGGGAAACAACTCTGGCGAGGAAGAGTGGAGGCACCAAAGGAGGACATGGAGGAGAAGCCGGTTAGTTAGAGAGAATCTGCAGAGCAATGCAAGGGTGGAGGAGAAGACCAGAGATAAATAGATAGAGGGATGGAGAAGTCGAATGGAACTTTGCAGATCATTGAAGAAAAGGGGAGAAGAGGGAACAAACAGAGGAGGAGGAGGGGAAAGTCAGTGACAAGGAAAATGCTATTGATACGAAGTAGGAGGTGAAGAAAGATAGTGACAGGGCTGAGAGTCGGCAGGTTGAGACCCAGGTCCCTGGAGAAACTCCTGGCTTGGTGGAGGAGTAGTACCCAAGAAGGTCTCAACTTGCTTGTCAAGCAGTAAAGCCTAATAAACCTATGGCACACCATAATTCTACAAATCTTCTCAAATAGACTGATACCTGCCCACCGTCTGGATGGCCCAAGGAGACAAAGGGTTTAATAATATAATAAGAGGTTATTTATAACGCGATAAATACCCAGAGGTTTCTAAGCGCAGACCCGGGGATCGAACCTGTGTTGCTCCGCATCATCTTACTTCCCAGGCTAGTGCGCTCCTACTGAGCTATAATCCCAAGTTGCGCTGCTATATCCTGCAGCTGAAGTGCAACATCGTGTCATCATCTATAAAGGCAAAACAAGCCCATACTACTGGAAACAAAGACGTATGAGGCACTTGAAACTACAAAGACTGTGAACATCATTTGGTTTGAACCAAGAAGGTATAGTCTAAGGGTGAGAGGGAGGACTCAGGATCATGATCCTGCAGTAAATCCTTGTTTGTTTTGTTTTGTTGAATTCCCATTCTGTGACCTTAGGCACACCTAACCTTCAGTTGTCGGTTGTTATAATAAAGACCCTCACACTTAAGAACCTAGCTTTAAGGTATCTCTTGATACCACAGAATGACACAAAACGACAACACGTTGCTCTACTCCATATTTTAAGAGTCCTACAGTGGGTATTAACAACTATAAACCTTGGACAATAGATGCTGGAGTGGGTCACTGAAAAGCAAACATTGGATGCAAATTATTGAGCCATCACTCCTTCACTGCTGGAATTTCTTCTGGGTAGCATTCCATTCCAGCATTTTAGTCTGTCATTGCAGAAGGTGAACACCTGCATTCAACCAGTCTTAGACCCACTGCCAACATGATTAGTCCAGCTGAATCAGTAGGACACCTCTCCACTGCATTGGATCACAAGCCAGTCCAGATGTGTTGTGGCAGTTTTAGGCTTATTCCTGTGCATCATCTTAAGTCTCTAGTCTAGCGAGGTGGGCATCCTACAATTTGGAATACCTGTTTCAGAAAAACTCTCTTCAGGAAGTAAAAAATTATGAGTGGAAATTGTCGAAGATATTGGTTAATGTATCAGTATTTTCACTGGGTGGGCACCACTGATGTAACGGTCCATGTTTGACAGAGTCAGTCATGACCCTGTGAAGGGGGGAGAGGGAACTTTCTCAACCTTGGGGAGTATGCTCACTAAGGCAAAATCCAAAACCTGCCCTGCCCCAGATATGTCAAGTAAGAGTTTGGGATGTCCCTATTCCCAAATAACTCCCTCCCTTCCCCCATTTGCCACAAATGTTATTAGTAGTACCACTCTTAATCTCGCATATAGTTGCTGGCCATTTTTCTGTCTTGTCTATTTGAGGAATCGATCTCCCAAAATGCAACAGCGAGCAACCAAGAAAACCTGGACAGAAACTAAAAACCTAAAAATTCAAAATGCGGGAATTCATGCAAACTGTGAACCGGCAACACACCCCAGCAATGACCAGTGCCCTAGGAAAGCAGAACACTCACTGCCAAAGCAGAAACACGAATTTCCAGCCCAACAGCACGACAGCAAAACAGCAGAGAACCATTGGAGACTGTCTACAATACCGTGCTGGAAAAGAGAGTGGGGCTTAGAGGGGTTTCTAAAGCTTCTCACCTGGGCCCTGGGGACAAAAGAGACTCTGATTGGTGCAGAGTGTCAGGTTAGCACTGCATCCAAAGGGAAGGAGAGTGGGAGACAGAACTACCAAGCCCACTCCATAAAAGCAGACAGAAGTGAAGTCAGAGTGTGGGTTGTTCAGGTGAGGTCCAAGGAGGAGGTAAAGCTGGACCGAGAGACCAGGTGGAGGATGGGCAGGGCAGAGAAGCAGAGTGTTGTAGAGTTTTTGGCTGAGGCAGAGTGTGGGTTGTTCGGGTAGGTTCAAAGGAGGAGGCAAAGCTGGACCGAGACACCGGAGTACGGATGGAGGAGTGAAGTGTTGGAGAGTTGGTGGCTGAGCTTAGCAAAGGTAAGGTATTTGTGAGAGAGAGTAGTATCAGTTGTTTGTAGTGTAGGAGGTGGAGGGAGGTGTATGGAACGTGGAAGAGAGAAGTGTGGGAGATAGGAGTAGGGGAGTGAGGGTAGTAGTGTGAGAGGGAGTGCTAGGCGAGGGTGATGGAGATAGAAGTGGAGTGATGGTAGTAGTTAGTGTGAGAGGGAGTAAAGAGAGGGTGAGGCTAGTAGAGAGGGGTGTACAAGTGAGGTGTGAGGAGAAGGGTGCAAGAGAGAAGAGGGGAAGGGGTGTGAATAGTGATAAAGTGCAGTGCAAGACCGAACATGTCCATATCGCTGAGTTTGGGGACAAAGCAAGGAATAGTATGGATTAGAGGAGTAGTAGTATTGCAGAGAGGGGAGGGTTGTATAAGTGTGCATTGGGAGTGTGATAGTAGTGCCTAGAAGGGGGAATAGTTGTTCTGAGGAGATAGTAGCATTGCAAATGAGGTGCTAGTAGTATGAAGGGGTGAGGAGTAGTGTGAAGCAGGGACTTGCAGTGTGCATGAGGCAGTAGCACTATTGAGGAGGGAAGTAGTAGTAAGGAGGAGGGAGTAGGAAGATCAAAGAGAGAATAGTAACATTAGAGGGCGGAGGGAGGTTGGAGCGGAAGAGAAACACTGGAGAGAGAGGAGAGAGACATGAGGAGAAGATAAGATGGGTGGAGTTGGACAGAGGAGATTATGGGAAGGGGCAGAGTAGTTAGGGGATAGAGTGGGGGCTTGAGTCCCCAATGACACACATATACATCAACCTTTTGGAACTAACCATCAGTAGTGCAGTGCCTATTAGAAAGTCCCTGAGGGAGTTAGACAGCCTGCATATAAGGCAACAACTAGGAGAAGGCAGGGGACAGAGAGACAGGGTTCCTGGTCAGTAGTACTAACCAGGAGTTAAGGATGCCTGCGTTAGGGAGGGAGGTCCCATGGGAAATGAGACAGAAGGACGGCCATAGCAACACTTCCCAAACCCCTCTTCCAGCTTAGGGAACTCAATAAAACTATCTGCCTGTTCTACGCTGATCAATCTATGCTCCAAGAAACTGTCCATAACTTGTGCTGTATTTAAAATAAACTCCTTGAATTTAGAATGGAACTCTGAACTTTTAGGGCCATCTGTGGCATCTGATAGACAGTGCCACCGCACAATTATGGGACAAGAAACAAGCTGTATTTTATGGTTACAAATCAAATTGAGTTAAATAAAATAAAGTCAAAGGTTGTCCACTTATTTTATCCAGGAGAAGTAGCACAATCAAATATTACACGGTCCGCGGTCCGATGAGTACTTTTTATCGACGGCTTATTACTTCGCTCCCCCTGGACGAATCCTCACCAAACTTTGCAAAAAAAGTTGGGCAAGGTTTCATGCGGGGGGAGCAAAGTTATAAGGGGGTTCCCAAAAATGTTTTTTTTTCATAGACTGAATGGGGAAAAACTTTGCGCATGGCTAAAACCTGAACGGCAGGACGGATTTTCACCAAATTTCCAGAAAGCGTGCTTTTGTGTTTTTGGTGGAAATCCGACCAGTAATTGTTTTGCAAAATACTGAAATGCACGTCCCAAAAAATTAGTCATATCTGGGTCCGCTCTGCATCTACATTTCCCTGTTCGCTCCGTGGACCGAAGTCTCATTGGGCTGCGGTACGCCGTGCTGTTAGCGAACAGGGGACGCGGCTGGTGGTTGGCTGGAGGGAAACGTGCTGTGCGTGAAAGTTTTTGGGTATCGGAGGACAGAGCGGCGGCGGAAGGGTCTGGAAAATGTACTTTACGGAATGCATTGGCGGCAATAAGGTAGGGAACGGTTGGGGGAGTGAGATGTGGTTCATGTGACATATGTAGGCAAATACTTTGTGTGGTTATTGGAGGCAGCTGTTGTAACGGCCCCATAGCTTCAGCCGGGAGCTGTTTGCAGCAACTTCTTTTCGTGGTAAGTGGCGGCAGGTCAGTTGCAGGAGGGGACTGAATTGCACATGACATAGGTTGGGTGGGAGCAAAGGTGGCTTTGCGCTGCGGATGGAATATGGTAGTTGGGCATATGGTGGTATGCATGGGTGAATGAAGGAGCAGTGGGTCTGTGGTAGGAATAGGCTATTGGGTGTATGGTGGAAAGCCGTAGGCCGCAGGGTGTAGGGCATGCACTGAAGAGCCTGGGCTGCAACAGCCCACTGCAGGAATGCATGTTTGACTCTGCATTCAGTAGAGGGTGGTGCTTGCATAGTGTGGTGTGTGCAGATTGGTTGCAGTAGGGCCTGTGTTGCAAACAGAATTTGGGTAGGTTGCCAGTGGCACCATAGTTTGTGATTGGAAGTGGGTACCCCCATAGTATGTGATTGAAAGTGCACAGGGAGGCAGGAAAGAGTGTTTTGTATGTACATTATGGTAACTGTTGCAATTTGTTGCTGCGTAGCTCCATGGCGAGGCGCTGTAGTTGGAGATGATGCAGTGAAAAGTCATGCAGTGTTTGCATACTGTCAGTATATTGGAGGGTATGGTTGAAGGGCAGTTTATAATTGCTTGGATAATGCGCTGTGTGCACAATGCTTGCAGTATGGGCAATGTTGTAAACATTTTGTGGTTTGTGGTTAAGTTGGCAGTGACACATTACTTTCTGAGTGGAAGTGGGTAAGAAAATAGTATGTGAACGAAAGTGCGTAGGGGTGCCAGAGACAGTGTAATGTTTATACAATATGGTAATTGTTGCATGTAACGCTGTGCCTGTCCATTGCGGTGTGGAGGTTGGTTAGTGTTAGGCAGAAACCTGTGCAGTTCCCTCTGGGACCACTGCAAAAAGTTTAAGACTACAGGAGTTCACAGTAAACCCAATTGGTAGCAGTCTGCACCACCCAGATTTACCTGGTAGCTGTGGCTGAGCAGTCAGACTTCTCTCAAGACGAGTTAGGCAGTATATGGAGTATACAGGATAGGGCAATTTACACAGTAGAACAAGCAGACACTGATCAGAGCTTATAATTATTTATTTTAAAACACATCTATGGAAAACACACTGGCACTAATATGGCAAACAACTTCAATCACAGTTACTATAAGTATATATCAATCCCATAACAATATTTCGACAAGTCTAGGTTCAAAGACACCACTTATTTGCAGACAGAGGTGAGTGCTCAACCTAGATGGCACTCTAGTATTCGTTAGAGAGGGAGAGAAAAAGGCAGGGTATGAAACCAACTCAGTACCAACACTTTTACGAAGCAAATGCAAGGCAAGCAAGGCAGGGTCTACTGTAGATCACAAAGTTCAGAGGCCAGGCCCACTCGGAGAGAGGCAAGGCGGTATGTCCCAAAAGTACCACAGTGGAAATGCACTTCAAGTCTTTGTAGCAAAATGTCACAGAAAGGTTGGACCAGTTTTAGAACAAAAGTTAAGAAGGTCTGGAGGCGACCCAGTGGAAAGGTAAGGATTTAAGACACCTCACGCTAACCGTCACAAGGGAATCCAGTCGGACACAGTACCTTGAAAGTGAAGAGACAGCTCCGGCGGGGGCAGTTGTTCCTGTTGGTGGATGCAAGTCGGCCCCCTCGAACAACAGACCTAGGGGTAATCGAATTACCCCTACCAGTACGTCCACAATAGGATGGTTTGTACTAGTTCTGTTAGTAAATTTAGGTCTAGTAAAGCCAATGGTGACTTTACATGCCCTGGGAGACAGTAGTCAGTCCCAGGGTATGGAGTCTATGGTGGGGGTCACCTAGGACACCCTAGTGTTACGGCACGGAGGGTGCTGTGTAACACACATAGCAAAACACATGAGACCCTCCGGAGTAAAAGACCCCATAGCCCATAGAACACATTAACATTCAAAGAAATATCACAAATCATGTCCAAGAGTGGGAGAAAAAGAGTCTCACTCTTGGCAGGATGAAAAAAAAACAAACTCCAGAAATCCAGCAAAGCTGCTGGGGGACTCACTAGGTTAGGAAATTCAGCCTAAACAGAATTCTCCCTAACACTTAGGAGTGCTGGTGCCAGTGGTGCGTATATATATAATGGTAGTTGGTGACATTCTGACATGCATGGTTGCATTACGGTGCGGGGAATGTGGGCAAGGAGCACATCCAGTGGAGCAATGCAGGTTTGACAGTGCATGTGGCATAGGGTGGTGATCTTTGGAGAATGGGTGTGGAGCACATTGTCGACGTGCTACAACACCACAAGTGAGTTGCAAAGCATGTATTGTGCATTCCATGGTTGTGGTGATAGTTGAAACATGCTACAGTATTTGATGTGCGGGAGGAGATGGTGCAGTGAGATGTTGTGTAGTGTGGACACAGGGTACAGTGTGTACGTAATGTGAATATGGGAGTGGGTATGGGTGAAGTGCATCTTATATGTGGTTGGTTACTCTGCTGTGTGCAGATTTATTGAAGTAGGCCCAATGTTGTGCAGCTGTTGTGCATAGGTTGCCAGTGACACAATACTTTGTGAATGTCAGTGTATAGGGGTGGTGCAGGCTGTGGTATGTTTGTGGATTCTGCTAAGTGAGACACATTTTTGTGAATGGGTGTTTTATGGTGTGGGGGAGTTGGGTGGAAGTGCTGCTACGTATGTTACGTTTGTGTATAATGTTAGGTGCCCACATGGTTGCTTGGTTGGATGTAAAGTGTTGTGGTCGGTGTGGAAAGGGCTGCAATGGTGTGTGCATGAGCAAAGGGGTGCTGGGTGTGTCTTAGGATTTTTGTCGATGCTGCAACCGTGCAATATTCAGCAGAGGTTTCTGGTGGAGGGGCTTTGCAATCAAACGGAACGTGTACTGACAGAGTTTAACAGTAAATATGGAGTGGTGGACAGAAATTACAGTGTGCAATCCAGAGGTTTTGTATGTGATTGCTGCATGCGTGTTTGAAAATTTGACAGCACCCAATGGGGAGTGCTGCAAAAAGTGACAGTGTAACGGGAAGAAGTATTGTGTGAGCTGTACTGGGCCATGGCCCTCATTTAAGATGGGAAAACCCACGTGAACATCGTGCCATTATGAGCAGGGTGGTAAGGCAAATGGAATTGTGGGAAATAGGCCAATCAGAGTTTAGGGCGTGGTTGGCAGGAAGAGGCAGTCCCATTTCATCCCAATACTGTGTTGTGAGGGTGGTCAAGATGGAGAGATGCACAGTGCTTTTCGTCGGTGATACCTTTGTGCGCCATCTGCACAGGTGTTGTGTGCAAAGAGGCGTTGCTGGTAGTTTCGGGTTGGAAAGAGTGGACGCTTTCTGGGCCTGTCAGGTTGACTGCAGTTTTGGTGGGATGGTTCGCCTTCGTAGATATGTGGCATCCGTCACGAACGTTGACTTTGTCGTGCTGCACTATGGAAGTCTACATTTGGGTTAAATGTCATGTGGACGATTAATCTGTCACCTGAAGAGGTTGCTGACCGCAGTTATGCATATTTTTTCTACTGCCAAGGTTCTTTTCTCATGCATAACGCCAAGAGGAGTATGGGTCCATGACGGTGTAATTTGCCCCAGCCCGAGGTTGGAAGGTATGCTATAAACAGAATTATACGTGAGTTTATGCAGACTGCTGGCATGTTCTCCGCCCACTATAAGATCATGTGGCCGCAAAATATGTAGTGGTTTCCTAGAAATGGGATTTATTTGAGCGCCATTGGCAATGCCGTTTTCTTTTACACTGTGCAAGAAGCATTGAGCAGAATGTGGTAGAAATGTGAGGAGAGACAAACCGAAGCACATATAAAGAGAAAATACACAACAACTTTCACGCACGCACGTCAAAAAAAAAATCATACATGTACGCTGGAAGATTGCAACCCCTACCGACTTTAATATTGTTAACCCCCACCACTCACTATCACAAAAAGGATTACGCGGTACTTTCAGGATTACACATGCCACATACTGGAGAAATTGTGCATACTTTTATTTAACTTTTCAGTGGACGTGATTTGGAATGGTATGACATTTGTACTGTAAATGTGTAGCGGCACATTTCAAGTGTTGTAAAGGAGTGACAGTGTTGGATGATGGCGGCTTCGATGTGATTGGTGGATGCGTGTGCACCTATTTACGCGCAACCCAATGAAGTAGAGCTGCAGAGAAGATAGTGCCAAGGGAAGAAGGACTGCTCCAGCTTTACAGGGGTGCCCCCCCTGCGCTACTTTGGGAGGCACACATTCAAAAGTCTGTCCTTTACACCACCTTGCCCAATTGCCATGGAAGTGTGGGAATTAGCCGATCATGTAGTGTGGGTGTGGTTAACAGGAAGGGGAGGTGAAACTGTTGCACATTATACTCTGTGTACTGAGGGTGGCTGACATGGCGAAATGCATTGTGTTCACTGTAAGTGATCCCTTTGGCATAGATCTGCACAACTATGACCTGCAAAGACACTTTGACAGCAATTTTGGTTTGGAAAGAGTGCACACATTTTTCGCCGATATGCATGCACTTTGCAAAGACCTCGCTAGTTTTCCAGTAGTAGATGTCATTGGCATACATTACGGCGGCATGCATTTGGTTACCAGGCTTGCTTAGATTTGTTGCGTAGACTGTGGAGATTGCTGGATGTCGTGAGGATGGTTTCCCATCCCGCCATGGTGCTTTTCTCATCCATAATACCACGAAGAGTATGGCCCCCTGCTCATGGATGTTGTTCCGAAGCAGACGCAGGAAGGTGTCTCATGAACAGAAGCATGTCTACTTTTTTGTCCACTCGTTTTTCCAAGAAAATGGCATTTTGTTGTCACCCATTACTGATGCAGTTTTGTTTGCTCGTATACCAGATCCTGTGAAGAGTTTACTGTACTAATGTGAGCAAAAGAAAACACAAAAGCTAATAAAAACCGAAAAAGTGTTTCTTTAGACGCATCTAAACAAAAAAAAAACAACAGTCCCTTTTAAGAGTCGCCCCTTACCACGAAGTCCCCCTACCCTGGTTGCAAGTTATTCCCCCATGCCCTCATGCAGCACAAAAGCCACATCCGGGGAATTTGCGGGTGGCGGCCACGAAAATGGAAGTGTGGGGATTGTCCAATCAGATGCTTAGAGTGTGCGGCAATAGGAAGAGGGACTTCGGCTTCCCTCGGGCTCGGCCCTTGACGTACTTGGAGATCTGCACGTGCCACATTTGTCGCTTCTCACCATGATGGCCTATGGAAATGGGACTGTAGCGATTGTCCTATCAGGTGGCGCTCGGTGTGTGTTACAGGAAAGCGCACCAATAGGAAGAAGGACTCCTCCTGCTTTACTGGGGCGCGGCCCTCACGGTACTTGGAGAGAGGCATGTGCGAAAAACTGCGCTACTCAGCACGCTGGCCAATGGAAATGGGACTATGGCCTTTGGCCAATTAGGTGCTCAGGGTGTATGTCACAGGAAACAGCACCTATTGGGAGAAGAAGTCCTCCTGCTTTCCCGGGGCGCAGCCTTCACGGTTATTTCGGAAAGGCACGTGGCACATTTTGCGTTTCTTACCATGTGGGCCAATGGGAATGGGACTATGGCCTTTGGCCAAGCAGGTGCTCTCAGCATGCGTCACAGGAAAGGGCGGCATTCACTTTTCAAATTACTTTGTGTACTGTGCCTGGCAAACATGGCAAGATGCACAGTTTTTGTCGTGGGTGATAGCTTTGTGGAAGATCTGTGCGTGTATACCCTCCAAGAAGACTTGTCTGGCCATTTCGGTTTGGAGGGAGTGGACGCTTTGTGCTGTATTGTCGAATCATACTGTTTCGGCGGACTGCTTGTAGATTGTCGACGGATGGCCTCTTTGCCAACTGTACATTTTGTGATTGTGCAGTTTGGAGCCTTCTTATTGGGTTCCATGCCTTGTTCCCGTGTGTTTAGTCAATTGAAGATTATGATGAAAGCAGTGCAGCGCATGTTTCCTACTGCCAAGGTGCTTTTCTCATGTATACCCTTGAGAATAGTGTGGAGGTATTACAATGATTTCTGTCGCCAGCCAGAGGTCGGAAAGGGTCGCATCAACAGAAGCATGTGTGACCTCTTGAGTGCTGCTGGGATGTTCTCCTGTGAGAATGAGAACATTGGTTCGCGATACATACACCTTTTCAAGCCTAATGGCATGTCTTTGTCGATCAGTGGCAATGAAACGTTGTTTCACAATCTACAAACTGCACTGAAGACCCTATTGTAAGATTATGAGCTGAAGTTGAAAACACACATTTACTTATGAAAATCGCAAAATAAGTGTTTCCAGGGAAGCATCTTTAAAAACAAACAAAAAAACTAAAAAATGCCCCCCAAAGGCTCTTTTAAGAGCCACCACAACTAAGGACGTCCGCTCCCTTGGTTGAAAGTTATACCCCCACTCCTGCGCACGCACAGCATGAAAATTCTGTGAATATCACGATAGTTTCAGGGTGGCACGTGTTACATATGCTCCTTTTGAACATGACAGCCATAGAAATGGCTACGGGATTGGTCAATAAAGTTTGTGGGTGTGGTGTGTACGTACAGACTGTGCTACACAGTGTATTTGTCGACTGAAATGCAGAGGGTGCGGTTATGGCTGTGTGTTTCACGAGGCAAAGCTTGCGGGTTTTAGGGGATTCTGACATATATTGACTCAAAGTGAATGGAAAACACTGTGCGGTGGCTACTAATTTTGCAATCTATAATGTGCATGTGTAGTGCTGTGGAGTACCTAAAATGAAGTGCCTGATTTTGGTTTCTCTGTGTGACTCTTTGGTGACACGCAATCATGCCAACATTATTATTGTTCATTGCAGAGGGAAAATTGCACAACATGTTACACGAGTTTCAGAGCCGTTTGCGATGAAGGAGGCACTTGCCCAGTTCATGCGTTTGTTTCCAATGTCTTGCATAAGTTTCTATCGCATTATGCAGCCACCAATGTGGCAGCATCATTTCCTCTTTGGTTTGTGAATGCAGACAGGACGGTACATTTTAAAGACTTGTATTTATGCTTTTGTTCGACATGTGCCTATGTCATACTTTGCCCATGGCAATATGACGTTTGACAGCACGATTACTTTCCCCCAGCTATAACGTTCATCTTACTATGCCTGCCATCTCCGTTTCTGCACACCCCATCTAAATTGGCTTGGTGCCTTTCTTGAAAGTAGTGATATTTTTTTGTAGTACGTGTTGGCCACTGACTCTCTTGAAAACGCTCTGCAACATGTAAAGAAACCTCTTTGTACAGCTACCCCCTTTCTAACCGATTGAACTACAGTGTTTACCACATTGCCACGCGTCCAGCCCTGCATGCGTGAATTGCCAATTCAGTTGTTGATCTGTGAAAGGTGCTTTCTTTATTTACCTTTTTTCCTTTCCCAGTTCATTTTAATTTATTATGGTGTTCTCACACACGCCACAGATGGAACATCAGGAAAGGTTAGGTACAGGAGGGGCAGCACCTGTATGGATACTATAGGGGACCTGCTGGGCGACAGAATTGTTGGGTGGCCCTGACCTACATAGGCGGCAGTCATTGTAATGCTCCTGTAAGGACCGTTCCCACGCACTTCCAAGTACCTTCCCTCTGCACAGTTGCGCGTTGCAGTATAGGAACAATACAATGCCCTTTGCTGGGTAAGGGTTTGTAGCGCTGCAAATGGTTTGTAAAGGTTGTTTTACTGCTCTGCTGCCCTATAGGAGTGCCTCTCTTGTTGTCCGGACAAATGTGGCAAATGCTGTACATGAAAGTACCCTACGTAATTGTTGGATGGGCGGTAGCCTGCACACTGGTCCCTTGTGCTTTAATTTCAGTTGTCGTGATATGCACTACAAACAGTTTGTGGTACACCACTAGTGTTAAGGGTAGCAATCACTGATATACATACATTGTGCAATACAAGAATGTTTACAACAACGTGAAACAGAGCTTCATTACGTGCAGCAGGAAGCTATTTCTTGTGTGCGACCCATACAGCTACAGCGCTTTTGTAACCACCACTAAGATATTTTGCGCGCCACATTTTCTGCTGTTTCCTTACTTGCCTTTACATGCACTAGTATGTGCGTGAGGAAGGTGCAGCAGCTTTTCCATTTTGCTGACTTACTATAAACTGTCCCACCTGCAGTTATATGTTTTCTTCAACTGCATACAGTGGATGACCTATGCATGGGTCTAGGTGTGGAACGGAAACATGTGCGCTTCCACAACTACTTTAAAGTGCATTCGAAGATGCAGACTTGTGGTCACTAATGGAGTCCTACGGATATTTGCAGTGTGATTGCACAAACGCCAACCAGGCGCAGTCTCCCTAAGAAACATCCATATTGCTCATCTGTAGTTATCTCAGCCAGTAGTGTGCGGCACAGATTTATAATGCACTGTTAATACAAAAAGAGAGCCTACTGACACACTAAACAACATTTACTCTGTACATCTGCAATTACTACGATAAACCAACAGTATTTCAGAAAAGTGAGGGGTATAGCAAATGGATACATACACCAGACAATTGGCCCATTGCACACGTTTATCATGAGGGCAGCCAAGGAATCAGTAACAAACCGTTGTTAACGGGACGTTATGGTTATGTTGCCGTACCAAATACATATCCTCTTTACCGAAAACAGTATGCTAAAGGAACGTTCTGCTCACAGTACCCTACTAAAAACCTATGAAATTCACTAACAAAAACATTATTAAAGGGTTGTTATGGTTAAGTTGCACTAGCAAAAACCTATTAAATTTAACGGAAAAACGTTGTTACATGGATGTTATGGTTGCAGGTAAAACCGAAACAACTACGAAATTTGCCAGCTATGGTAAGCTAAGCAACCATAACTCGTGCCACCAGTGTGCACTGCAAGGACTAACACCCATGGCATCAAAGATGCCATCACAAATCTCATTCATGACATCACTGATGACATCACATGTGTGGCTCCCTCTGTTTTGTTCACTACCATAAGTAGGCCATTGTACTCATTTATTTTTCTCACAAACCCTGCCTACCCCCACCCCCCACCTCCCCTCTCTAATGCCTGTCTGTTGACAAAAATTGTTTACTTTGACTCTTTGGATATGTAATTGATGGAATTATTATATTAAGTGATTTAAGTTCAATGTGTTCATTTGCCCTGATTTGAAAAAGGCACATGCAGTGCAGAAACACGTGTAATCAAAAAGAGCCTTTCAATCTATAACTTTTTTACAATCAACGAACAAGTGTGGCACAGTCTTTTGCTGTGAAGAAACCATACAAATGTTTGATTGCTGTATAGCAATGGAAATCAAGGAGACTGGGTACAGCGACCATAACATGCTAACTGCTAAACTGTCTCTGGCGGCTAAGAGAGCAGAGGTTAGGGACAGAGAAACGCTGATGATAAACCAGAGAGGTCACAGAATCTCCAAGTTTAAAGGTGGGGTCTCAAAAAGCTAACTGATTCCCTGTATTCCATGACAGAACATCAATTGGTTAATTTCTTAGATTTTATATGGGAGCAACATCATCCAGTGCTTCTTGGTGCAAAAGTAACCGTAAAACATAGGCATGGTTTTGATCAGGAAATTTGGGAGCATAAAAGGGAATTGAGAATGACTATCCGATCCCTGAATCATTGACATCCCCTATTTTTGGATTATCAAAAGGAGAAAAAGCAACTTAATGCGGAATACAAGAACTGGTCCAGAGCTCATTGCTTCCTCCAGAGAGGAAGAATTGATGTTGGAAGTACTGGGCTCAAAATGTGCACTGAACTTTTGGACTCTGGTGAACCAGGATTTGGGGCTTCAGAGCTCTCTGCAAAGTAATTTCATCACTGAAGGCTCTTGGAGAGATCATTCTATAAAACTTTATAAGAAACCAGCGATGATTTCGGGTTGTGTAATGAAAATGCACCATGGAGGTTGCACTTGATCAGCCATTGCATAGCCCTATTGATCTGTGAATCCTCATTCCAACCTTAATGTCCGGGATGGATGTGGAGACTCAATCATGGGATTTGAACTGGGTTCAGTTGGAGGGAAGGTTGTGGAAAAAAGTTTTAAAACATTCACTATCCCTCGCAATGGCCATCCTACGATACGAACTCGGCCAAAACTCAATGATGGCCAGTTTAGACTGGAAGCTGTTGTCTCTGTACAGATCGATCATGATACCCTGTAAACAATCCATATTTGAAGATGTGAGAACTGTGCTACAGGAGGGGAAATGCTATACATAATGTAAACTGCAGGGCATAGTGTTCTCAATTCTGGAAAATTGTTCTTGCACAGTGGAAAATCTTGCTGAAAATCCAACAGGGCTGAAAATGGCCATAATGGGATATGGTAAACACTATAGATCAGATGTGAAGTTACAAACTACACAAATCGCTTTCTAGTTTGGATACGCCTAGGGACTCTTTGAGTGCATATTTAAGCCTCTTTCCTAATCCCGGTTGGCAAGATGAATTTCTGAGATTTTGATTAAATCTATTTATTTATTTATTTTATTAATTGGGCATTTGTAAGGTTCTTATATAACACGCACATTGGGCCTCATTACGACCCTGGCGGAGTGGGTTTACGCCAGCGGTATTCGCGGCGGACCCTTCCGCCCTACTACGAGTTCCCGTAGCGCCATGGAGCGGTTTCCGCCTGGTTTTTTCGGGCGGAGAAATCCATGGCGCTACGGGACCTTGTTGTTAATTACGCCACCGTATTTTACGGTGGCGTAATTAACGCCTTCCCCACTCCCATTATACCCTATGGGGCAAAAATGGGAATGGGGAAGGGTAAAATGGGGAATGGGGATTTACCGCCCCGCCAAGGTCGGAATGGGGCGGTAAATCCGCCAACCCCCATGGCGGTATCGGCAGCTTTCCGCCGTGCTCCATGGTGCATATTGCACCACGATCTCCGCCAGGGTCGTAATGAGGGCCATTGTGTTTTAAAGCACCCAAAAGGCAACAGGGAGGGAACGTGGGATAACAAACAATTAATACACTGGAAGATAAAGACAAACCTTCTAGGCCTTGTGAGCATTCAGAGCTTGCAAGTGCAGAGAGAGGAGAGGGGAAGAGGGAAAGGGGGTAAGTGCTGGAGTGCCCGTGAGTGAGCAACGGGTGTAAGTGCTCGGAGTAGGAAGGGCTAGGGAACTTACATCTGGAAAAAATAGATGAGTAAGTGCAGGCCTAGACTGGTGAAGGCCAGTAAGTGTCAAGGCAAGTGCTGTGTGTAGGTGGAGGCTGAAGGCGATTGGGTGTGGGAGGCCAGGGCTCCGAAGGACACATAAGGGCCTTGGTCATCAATCACAGCGACAGTGAGATTAGAAGAGGAGGGAAGAAAGGAGGGAGAGGGTGAAAAGAAAAGTCTTGAGGAGCTTCTGGAATTCGGGGAGGTCCGGTTCAAGACGAAGAGGAAGACGGAGGCTGTTCCATAAGAGGGAGCCAGCTGAGGAAAGAGATTGGCATCCTGCAATCTATTTAGCGAAACGCTTGTCACACAGAGTTAGTACCAGAGGAACGTAGAGGTCTAGAGGGAGAGTATGTTGCAGATAGCATGGTACCTGGCACCAGACAGCCTTATGGATGATGCAGAGGGATTTGAACTTGATCCTTGCAGCAACAAGGAGCCAGAGAAGAGATTTTAGGGCAGGAGAGATGTGGTTCCTGGGCTAGAGGGCAAGGATAAGTCTTTCTGCCCTATTCTGGATTAGCTGGAGGGGTCATAGATAGGAAGAGGGTAGATTCAAGAGAATGCTATTGCAGTAGTCTAGCCTAGAAAGAACCAGAGCTCTGGTAACATTGAGCTTCTGGGGGAAAGTGAGAAAAGGGAGAATTCCTTTGAGAAGGAAGAGTTGAAAGTTGGACTTATTTGCAATGTCCTGAATGTGAGGGAGGAAGAAAAGAGAAGAGTTGAAGATGACTCCAAGGTGTCTGGCTTCAGATGAAAGAGGAGGGGGAGAACCCATAGAGGATGGCCAGAGTGAGGGGAAGAAAGAAGGAGCAGGGGACCCATTTGGAAGGATCTCAGTCTTGCTGGCATTGAGGATGAGATCGTTGGAAGTGCACCAGGACTGGATAACAGATAGGCAGTCCGGGGTGATGGAAGATGCAAGAGGGTCAGCAGGAAGTTTGAAAAAGAGTTGTGTCCCATCTGCTTAACACTGGAAGTTTGGGTAGAAGAATGAAATGTGGAGTGCCAGCTGAGCAAGGTAAGTGTTAAAGAGCCAGGGGGAGAGGTTGGATCCATGAGGGATACCACAGGTGGAGAAAGAGGTGGGTGAGGAGAAGGTGCCCAGAATAACCTGGGAAGAATGGTAAGTTAGTAAGGAGGTCAGCCAATCTAGTGCCTGCTCCGAGATACTCACGGTATAATGGAGCAGTTTTATGAGGATGCAGTGGTTGACTGTGTCAAAGGCAGAGGAGAGATCAAGTAGAATGAGGACAGCTGCAGAGCTAGAGTCCAGAGATGTGAGCAGTTCTTCACAGGTGTTCAGAAGAGCAGTTTCAGTGCTTCTGGATGCTTGGAATACAGATTGATGGTCGTGGAGACCATCAAGTTCAGTGTGTGAAGTTGGAGGAAGGCCAACTTCTCCAGGAGTTTTCCCAAGGTATGGGGTGATAGAAATAGGGAGATAGTTGGCTGGACAGGTAGGGTCTGCTGAATGTTTTTTCAGGAGGGGGTGCACAAGGAATGCTTGAGGGAGGAGGGGAAGGAACCTGTAGCAAAAGAGTGGTTGAAATCAGCGAGTGTAGGGACAAGAGAGCCAATGTTGTCCTTGATAGTTCCGGAGGAGCAAGGGGAAACCTGTTTGGATGACAACTTCATAGATCAGAACTCTGGTGACCTCATCCAGTGTGACATGGTATAAGGAGGAGAGTGAGGAATAAGGAGGGTGGAAGGCCATATGAAGCAAGGAAGTGTGCAAGGGGTTTGTAGAGAGGGTAGCAAGGGTGCTCAGGATGTCCAGCATTTTAGTGGTGAAGTGTGTGGCCACTGCTTTGCAGAGGGGCTGGGACAGGAGAGGGGAGGAAGAAACTGCAGATGGGTTGGCTAGTTCACTGCAGATATTAAAGAGATTTTAAAGAGTTCAGCCGTGTTGTTGGATGCACACGAAACCAGTGCCTGGATGTCTAGATTGCCTTTGGAGCAGGCAGCAAGCTAGTTTATCAGAGAGTGAGCCTGAGGTTTGCCACTTCCGTTCCGCAGCTCTACAATTGTGGTTCAGGGCTGCAAGTTTGGGGTCGTACCAGGTATTATGCTTAAATTGGATGACAACTTCATAGATCAGAACTCTGGTGACCTCATCCAGTGTGACAGGGTATAAGGAGGAGAGTGAGGAATAAGGAGGGTGGAAGGCCATATGAAGCAAGGAAGTGTGCAAGGGGTTTGTAGAGAGGGTAGCAAGGGTGCTCAGGATGTCCAGCATTTTAGTGGTGAAGTGTGTGGCCACTGCTTTGCAGAGGGGCTGGGACAGGAGAGGGGAGGAAGAAACTGCAGATGGGTTGGCTAGTTCACTGCAGATATTAAAGAGATTTTAAAGAGTTCAGCCGTGTTGTTGGATGCACACGAAACCCGTGCCTGGATGTCTAGATTGCCTTTGGAGCAGGCAGCAAGCTAGTTTATCAGAGAGTGAGCCTGAGGTTTGCCACTTCCGTTCCGCAGCTCTACAATTGTGGTTCAGGGCTGCAAGTTTGGGGTCGTACCAGGTATTATGCTTAAATGCAGGTTTCAGGCCGATCCTCATGACTGGGATAAGAATGTCTAGAGTGTTTGTAATGGCCAGATGGAGGTTGCTGAGAGTCAGAGATAGAGTCTGGGGTGGGGGGATAAAGGGGGATGAAGGTGGATGTGAAGGCAGCAGCTGACACTTGTTTCATCGGACGGATGTTCGTGAACAAGGTTTGCAGGGCTGGAACGAGATGCGGTCTGAGGGGACCCAGGTAAGAGGAGAGGAGAGAGTGGTCTGACCAGGAGAGAGGTGTGATCAGTGGGGGGGGAGTGAAACATCAAAGTGGATGAAGGTGTCAAGAGTGTGTCCTGCTATGTGGGTAGGACCAATAGGGCGAATGGTGAGGGAGAACGAGGTACAGAGGTCAAGGAAGAGAGTGGATGCTGTGGAGGAGTCCAAATGGATTTTGAAGTCGCCCCAGAGGAGGTTGAGAGGAAAGAGGAGCAGAAATCAGCCCATTCATCGAGGACCAGGATGGTAGCACCCGGGGCCCCGTAGACTGTAACAATGGTCAGAGAGGAGGAGGGAGAGATGACCAACTTGCAAATCAGGCTCTCAATGGAGGAGTAAGGCTGGGTGGGTATGAGGGAAGAAGGAACCCACTCAGGGAAGATTAAGGCAACCCCACTGCCAGCACGGTTAGGTTGTGGCTTGGAGATGATCTTGTAGCCATTGGGAAGAAGGGAGTCAAAAGCAGTGACTGAGCTGGCATTGAACCATGTCTTGGTAAGAGAGAGAATGTTGAGGTCATTGTCTTCAAGAAGGAGACAAATGCCGGTAGAGTGTTTTTTGGCTGAGTGGGCGTTAAATGTGGCCATGTGAAAGAGGTCTCAACCTTTGAAGGTTTCCTGCAAGGATTACAGGTGTGTGGTACACCAGTTGGAGGGGGAGGGACATGGAGAGTGATTGAGGGAAGGAGGTTAATGAGGGAAGGCAGGCGCCGGTCGAAGAGAATGAGATTGGGTTGAGGACCCTGAACCAAGATAGTGCCAGTGTGGTAGACATTAATGATACAGTGGGGTTATGAGAATCCTGCCAAGAGGACTTCCCACTTCATGACACCATAAATGGGGAGAGGATGTGAATGGAGAGAGAGTAGAGATGAGATGAGGAGTCCATGGATCTGGGGAGGGTACAGAGAAGAGGGGTGTCCAGTCAACTGGTCGACTGCAATTTGGTCGACTGCAATTTGGTCGACGCAATTTGGTCGAATGCCAAATGGTCGATTTTTTTTTTTTTTATATATATATATATGTGTTTTGTGGGTTTTCGTGTGGGGAAAAAAAATAAAAAAGAAAAAAAGGGGGTTGGGGGGGGACCCCCCCAAAAAAAACAAAAAAATGGGTAAAAAAAAAAAAAAAAAAAAATTCGACCATTTGGCATTCGACCAAATGGTGTCGACCAAATTGTCTGTCGACCAAATGTTTTCGACCATTTGACTGGTAACCAGAAGAGGATGTCGTTGAAGACCTGTCTGGAAGTTGCACTGATATAGGTATATTCGATAGGTATCTGTTGCCTATAGGTGAAGTCCTGTGCCAAAGGGCAAAAAACTGAGGGTCAGTGCTCATTTTGCAAGGGACTATTAAATCAAATCTCTCAGCTATTAAATCTCTGGGGCCACTAACAAATTGGCTGAACCTTTCAAAATCTGCAAGGAACTGGCCAATCCTACTGCAGTCTCCATTTCTTCTCTGCCTTCCCTGGCCCTCCGCACTTCTCTGGCCTCTCATTTCATGACTAAAGCTCAGACATCCTGTCCTCTCTCTCCTCTACACAACACCCTTCTCCCTCATCTACTCTCAGGCCTCCCTTGGCCCCCTCCCCTCTTCCCTCCTACTCTCCTCTTTCTCTCCCATATCACTTGATGAGGTTTCTAGACAAGTCCGCTCTATTAAAGTCTCATCCATACAGGTGCTGCCCTGCTCCTCCAGAACTATCAAGGACACCATTGTCTCACTTGCTCCAGCATTGGCTGATTTCTGCAATCACTCTTTTGCCACTGGATCCTTCCCTTCACTCCTCAAGCACTCCCTTGTGCACCCTCTCCTCAAAAAGCCTTCTGCTGACCCGTCCTTTCTGACTAACTACCACCATATCTCCATTATCACCTTCCTGGACAAACTCTTGGAGAAGCTGGCCCTCTCCCAGTTTAGCCACCACACTGAATCTGTTGGTTGTCTCCATGACCAGCAGTCTGCCTTCAGAGCTGCCAGAGGCACAGAAACTGCACTCCTGAACACCTGTGAAAGCTTGCTCTCTAATCTCGACTCCAACTCTCCTTCTGTTCTCATCCTTCTTGACCTTTCCTCTGCCTTTGATACAGTCAATCATGCCACCCTTATAAATCCGGACCGGGATACCCTTGGCATCACAACGTGGCCCTGGACTGGCTGACCTCCTTCCTCTCTGAACAACCTTCCCAGGTACATCTGTGCCCCTTTCATCTCACTCTTCACCTATGGTGTCCCTCAGGGGTCTCCCCCTGGCATTCTCAACATCAACCTTTCCCCCCTAGCCCATTTGATCTCTGCCTTCTATCCTTACTTCCAGTATTATGTGGACGACACACGGCTCTCCTTCAAGCTTCCCTCCTCTCCCTCCTCCTCTTCCTCTTTCATTCCTGACTGTCTGTCTGCTATTCATGCATGGCGCTCTGCTAACGATCGCTGCCTTAATACCAGTAAAACTGTGATCCTTCTCATTTGCTCTCCAGCTCCCTCCTTCCCTTCTACACTCTGGCCACCCTCCTCTGGTGAGTACCCTCCTGTGACAGAAAAACCCTTGGTGTCATCTTCAACGGCCCCTCTCCTCTCTCCTCATATCAAGGACCTTGCCAAAAAGGCCCGCTTTCAGCTACACCTCCTCAGAGGCATTCTTCCTTTCCTATTGCACTACCGTAATTACATCGAAAGTCCCTTTGCGGGTTCCTTCCTTAACGGCTGGTAAAACCAGACGTTAAGGTCGGGACCCGCAAAAGGGACCTCGTAATTAGGCGGTAAGGTGTTAATGGCGCCACCACCTTTTACGGCGCCGTTAACCCCTTACCGCCTGGGTCGTAATGAGGCCCATAGACTAGTGTTATTTTCAAAATGTTCCTGGTATGCAACTAGCACCGGTTTTCTTTAGCTTTCCATGCATGGTTCACATGTGGCAACATTGTGACATGTGTTGTGTGTTGCTTCCCTTGGAAGCAAACAACTAGTGAGAAATGTTAATGAATAAAGCAGTACATTATTTTGGGGCATCTCGCTTTATGTTGATGCTGTCACAATATCTTATGCGGCGGCACCCCTTCACTTGCTTTGTCAGCCTAATATGTTTCTATACAATTGAATCATATGTGCCACACTTGGAGAAGGAGTCCAGCATTTCAGAACCTCTTGCTTTAGTTGATTGTTTTTGTGTTCCATTTATGGTGACATAATGTTTGAGAGAACACTTCTTAACCACAGGGAATCCAACTTACTAACATTCCATGCTATCACTTAAAAATAGGTAGCTGGGGGTGCGCCAAGGAGGAGATGGGTGCTTCGTGGCCCTGGGGGAGGTTCTGACGGTGTGAAGTGTAGATTTCAATTAGTGGGTGGAGGTGAGTGATGAGTGTGAGCGATGAACGATAGCATTTGGAGAGAGGTGGAGGTGAGTGAGGAGGTGAGTGATGAACGATAGCATTTGGAGAGAGGTGGAGGTGAATGAGGAGGTGAGTGATGAACGATAGCATTTGGAGAGAGGCTACACAATAAATCAGAGATCCGATTTATTGGTTTACAGCAGGTCATTTTAAACAAAAGGGGTGGCGATAGGTTGAACGCATTGAGAAAAGCTGAGGCCAAAACAATATGTTTTTTCAATTCTACAGCCACAGGCCTCAACAGTGACAATGAAATGGTCTCTTTTTTGTATCCAATTTATCTGATCGAGAATTCCACTTTTTTCTGAAGCTTATTTTTCGATTAACAAGCTGACACCCTTACTGTGTCCTCATGCATACTTGAATGACTTCATGCAATCATTTCTGCTTGTTCCGCTTGCATTTATGCACACTTGATGATTTCACGCAATTAATCTGTTTATCCTGTTTGCATAATGCACAGCACTTTCTTTTAATTTAATTATGATTGACAGAGTAAACACAAGGTTTTGAATTAGGTTAAATGTGCGTTGATGACACTGTATTTTCCGTGCATTCGGACCGCCTTTTTAAATGGCGGCCGACACTTCCAAGCTGGAGGAAACTCATTACGGCGGACATATTCGAACGCCACAAGACACGTAGATCCCCGTGGCAACGCTGGATGCGTTGCCATGGACAACGTCTTTGTTAGAGTTGATAAAATGGCGTACATGGGCCATTTCCCCATTCTTGCCAACGCGTGTGATTTTCTTTCCGTTGAATTAAGGTAAGCCACAAGCAGCTTAGGCCCCTTTAATGTTCTGTCAGCGAATGCGATATGCAGGAAAGCCAACACTTAGTCGCTCCAGTTTCTTGATCAGGTTTTAAGGGACTTTTTGTTTCATTTTTGATGGTTAACCTTGTATTTACACACGCAGCGTGTTGCACGTATTTACCGACAATCTTAAAACGTATTCTTTATCAATCTCCTGTCTTAAACCACAGCTCACGAACATTTATGAATCCACTGAGATGTAACTTTGAACTGAGACAGCACATAATGCTATTCACATGCCACTTACACGTAATAGAGATTAATTGGCTGCAATGTCTCTTTGCTGAATGACGAGCACTTTTGTTATAGTGATACCTGAAATTACGTTTAACTGATTGCAGATTCTGTTTTGGGGATCTAACCCCGTTACCACTACATTGACATACAGTCTTTCGGATTCGTGCATCGATATTCGGGTAAGCGCCATTATGGCGTTTTTCCTTGAAGTTATTACGTTGATTAATCATATGTGCAAGCATTACTTACTCAATAATCACTACATTTTCTGTTCTTCTCTCGTCCTTTTTTATTGTCTCTATATTGTTTCATGTCATTTTGTTGACTGTGTTTTCGCTACAATGTGTTCATTATATTTTGCCATGCTACTTTGTACCCTTGCATCCGCCCCCTAACCAACCCTTGTTTTTCTGTCTATCTATCAATCTTGTTATTTGATAATGCCTATTATGGCATGATGTGTTGATGTTTTAATTTCCTTGTCATTTTATGATTGCATCGATGCTGTTGTTACACAATCTCTGATACTTTTTGCTTATTCTATTTGATGTTAAACCAGCCCAGATTTGAAAAAGGCTCAGAGCGAGCCGAAACATGTTATCACATATGGGCTTTACCTTACCATTTAATGTGTGACAATACAACACAATTAAATGACTGTATAACTGGTGGCGCTGAGTCGTGGAATTTTTTGCTATTCTACATTTCTTGTGGTGACGGTTAGGCTTTACTACAGTCTGGTTCCAGAGACCTGCGACATCCATGTACTCACAAATACAACTTCACATCAGTAGCAGTTTCTCTGCTTTTCAGCTTCGGGATTATAAGGTGTCGCCCTACAGAGCAGCTTTCCTCAAAGACAGATTTTTCACTTTCGTCATTGTAGTTGCCATTGGGCTACCGTAATTCACCAACATACTTCCTACAAATGGCAGCCTACTTGAAAAACCGAGAGGAAGAAACCAAGAATTTGTTTACCCCTCGAGGAGATATGACACATGCTTTTTCGAATCTTGCTAACAAACGTGAAGATCTACGATCAAAATGTATCAAACTAGAAAGACTTTCCAAGAAAGAAATAGATAAGTATTGGGAGAAAGTCTCTCTCGAAAACTATGTAGCAAATGATAGAGTACCAAGAGGCCTTAGGATCCTTATTTTTCCTAATTTCAACAATGACTTGGATAAAGACTTAGCTGAAGGCTGGGAAGCCAATTTGAGCAATGGTTCAATGAAAATGATGGACTTATTGATAGAGCATGCGACTAGAGAACACCAAAGAGCATTGGATGGAATTGAAACCACTACAAAAGAAATCGCGGACATGAAGTCCAATGAAGCGACTAAAACAAAGAATTTTGACAAGATGTATGAAATCTTACAAATTTATCAGGATGAGGTCAAAATTAGGAAACTAAGGAAATGTTATAAAGACGAACGTGACTACAAGGAAAATCGTGTATATACATTCCAAACCAAATATGATTCAAGTTTCAGATCATCTTCCAGAAACTCAACTCCCAATACCTCATCAGCCAGTTCGGATGCGGACTCTGAAACTGATAATCAAGAAAGCTCAAGTTCAAAGTCACAGGAACCAGGTGGCTATATGAATCAGATCAAACGATATAAGAAGGGCAATTGTAACTTTACTCAGAAAACAGTCTGTTTTCAACTGCCTACAGACAACAACGCTTCGACTCCAGTCCAAGGAGGAGAGGAAGGAGGGGGGGTAGGAAACAAGGACAGCGCAGATGCCTTACAGAAAAACAAGCGACACACAAGAGCCAGTTCCAAGGAAATGAGCAATACCAAATAAAACAAGACTTAGTTCTGAACCTGTCTCACAGGGATATATCTCACAATGAAAGATCTCTTTTGAACAAGTGTTTGTCTTTTGCATCGTCATGTAGCTTCAGTCAAGTGGACATTCACATAGATTTGTTCAAATTTATCAGGAAACTTAAATTAAAGAAATTTTTCGCAACCAAAGCTCCAGGGGATTTTCAACCAAAGGAACTAAATATACCAATCAGTGACATGTCAATTCAAGACATTGAGGACACATTCTTAATACGGTCACTGGTTGAGGATGACCACTACCAAATGCTTCATTTGTTGGATGATCTGAAAATTCACTCAGATACAATGACAACTAAATAACTCAAAGTGAAATCCAAATTCGTGCCACAGTTGGCACCTGATAATGTTATTGATACATTCTATAAAGCAGTTTCACGTGATTTCTACAAATTGAACCACGTTAGTACTAAACACAAGAGAACAATCAACAATTTGATATCAGGAGAAAAAACGGCTCTTAAAGCATTGAAATCAGATACCCGAATAGTGATCAAGGAGGCAGACAAGGGGGGAAACATTGTTGTAATGAATCGGGAGGATTATCTGGCAATGGCGTCTCTAAACCTGGCAACCCCCGGCTGCTACATTCGAAGGGTTGATGACTGTAAATCCACAGCAGTGCAACAAGTTGAAACCTATATTATGATGTGGCACAGAAAAGGCTTGATTACTGATGAAGGACGTGCCTTTTTTTCTAATCAAGCAACCTGTAACTCCAACGATGTATTTCTTGCCCAAGATCCACAAGCACTATGATACGATACCAAAGGGTCACCCAATCATGAGTGGTATTGGTTGGGTGACTGAAAATATTGCAGAATATCTTGACTCCATCCTTAAACCAAGGGCCAGTCTCTTTTATTCATATCTACGGGACTCAACAAGTCTCATACAGAAATTACAGAATTTCACTTGGCATAAGACCTTTTTATTGGCAACCCTCGACGTGAAGGCACTATATACCCCCATTCAACATAAATGGGCTATGACTACACATTCAGACACGAATCAGCTTCTTTTTATAACCATTTACAAATGATCAAAGAAATGTTACAGCTTACTTTGGACCTCAATATTTTTACCTTTGATAATCAACTATACCAACAAACTAAAGGGGTGGCAATGGGCGTGAAGTATGCTCCAGCACTAGCAAATCTCTTCATGGACATGCTAGAAGACAAAGCAGTTTACCAGGAACTTTTCTACAGGACCAAGATCAAGATGCGGACACGATATATAGATGATATTTTTTGTATCATTGACGGAAGCATAGATGATTTTCAGAATTTTGTGATAGACCTCAACGTGAATGGTTTTGATATACAATTCACAGGGTCTTCTGATCGACAGTTAATCAACTTTTTAGATTTAACAGTACATTCCGATGGTGATAAACTACAGACATGGACCTTCAGAAAACCAACCGAAGTTAACTCAACACTGCATGCCAGTAGCTGTCATTCAAACTCAACCATTTTCAACATATCATCAGGTGAATACACCAGAGCGCGACGCAATTGCCAATGTGAAGACAAATTTGAAGATGAGTGTACGCTTTTACAACAACGCTTCAGAAATAGGGGTTACTCGAACAAATCCATAACAAGGGCATATAAGAAATCGAAATCAATGAAACAACAAGATACCTTAGGATACCAACCCAAGAGTACCTCAGAGTTGGACATGGTAATAAGCTTCGTTACTCGGTTTTGTTCTGATCACCGTAAAATTCAAAAAGTACTTAAGAAACATTGGCACCTCCTGAAAATGGATGATCACATTTGTAACTTTGTGGGCGAACATCCACGTATGATTTACAAAAGAGCAAGCACACTCAAATCTATCCTTAGCCCTTCCCTGCTACCAGATATCAATAAAGTCAATCAAGGCACGTGGCTTGATATCAAGGACCTGGGTTTCAGAAAATGTGGCACATGTCCACAATGCAAATATGCACATTCCCCTACTACGGAGTTTCAAGACATCAATGGAAAACAATGGACTATTAAGCAGGGTATTAATTGCAAAACAAAATTTGTTGTGTACTGCATCATCTGCGTCTGCAGCAAAATATATATCTGCAGCACGAAACGAGCTTTAAAAATTCGGATACGTGAACATTTGTCTAAGATTTGCAGCCAGGACCCATCCATACCACTAGCGGCACATTGGCAAACTGTGCACCAACTACACAATAAATCAGAGATCCGATTTATTGGTTTACAGCAGGCCATTTTGAACAAAAGGGGTGGCGATAGGTTGAACGCATTGAGAAAAGCTAAGGCCAGAACAATATGTTTTTTCAATTCTACAGCCACAGGCCTCAACAGTGACAATGAAATGGTCTCTTTTTTGTAATGTTGGACAACTGATACATAGCTACCATTTTTTCATTTTTTCATAATTTTTTCATCATTTTTTGTGTTTCGGTCTGCATCAGTATCTAATTTATCTGATAGAGAATTCCACTTTTTTCTGAAGCTTATTTTTCGGTAACAAGCTGACACCCTTACTGTGTCCTTATGCATACTTGAATGACTTCATGCAATCATTTCTGCTTGTTCCGCTTGCATTTATGCACACTTGAATGATTTCACGCAATTAATCTGTTTATCCTGTTTGCATTATGCACAGCACTTACTTTTAATTATGATTGACAGAGTAAACACAAGGTTTTGAATTATGTTAAATGTGCGTTGATGACACTGTATTTTCCGTGCATTCGGACCGCCTTTATAAATGGCGGCCGTCACCTCCAAGCTGGAGGAAACTCATTACGGCGGACGTATTCGAACGCCGCAAGACACGTAGATCCCTGTGGCAATGCTGGACGAGTTGCCATGGACAACGTCTTTGTTACAGTTGATAAAATGGCGTACATGGGCCATTTCCCCATTCTTGCCAACGAGTGATGATTTTCTTTCCGTTGAATTAAGGTAAGCCACAAGCAGCTTAGGCCCCTTTCATGTTCTGTCAGCGAATGCGATATGCAGGAAAGGCAACACTTAGTCGCTCCAGTTTCTTGATCAGGTTTTAAGGGACTTTTTGTTTCATTTTTGATGGTTAACCTTGTATTTACACACGCAGCGTGTAGCACGTATTTTCCGGCAATCTTAAAACTTATTCTTTATCAATCTCCTGTCTTAAACCACAGCTCACGAACATTTATGAATCCCCTGAGATGTAACTTTGAACTGAGACAGCACATAATGCTATTCACATGGCACTTACACGTAATAGAGTTTCATTGGCTGCAATGTCTCTTTGCTGAATGACGAGCACTTTTGTTATAGTGATACCTGAAATTACGTTTAACTGATTGCAGATTCAGTTTTGGGGATCTAACCCCGTTACCACTACATTGACATACAGTCTTTCGGATTGGTGCATCGAAATTCGGGTAAGCGCCATTATGGCGTTTTGCCTTGAAGTTATTACGTTGATTAATCATATGTGCAAGCATTACTTACGCAATAATCACTAAATTTTCTGTTCTTCTCTCATCCTTTTGTATTGTCTCTATATTGTTTCATGTCATTTTGTTGACTGTGTTTTCGCTACAATGTGTTCATTATTTTTTGCCAAGGAAATGAGCAATACCAAATAAAAGAAGACTTAGTTCTGAACCTGTCTCACAGGGATATATCTCACGATGAAAGATCTCTTTTGAACAAGGGTTTGTCTTTTGCACCGTCATGTAGCTTCAGTCAAGTGGACATTCACATAGATTTGTTCAAATTTATCAGGAAACTTAAATTAAAGAAATTTTTCCTAACCAAAGCTCCAGGGGATTTTCAACCAAAGGAACTAAATATACCAATCAGTGACATGTCAATTCAAGACATTGAGGACACCTTCTTAATACGGTCACTGGTTGAGGATGACCAGTACCAAATGCTTCATTTGTTGGATGATCTGAAAATTCACTCAGATACAATGACAACTAAAGAACTCAAAGTGAAATCCAAATTCGTGCCACAATTGGCACCTGATAATGTTATTGATACATTCTATAAAGCAGTTTCACATGATTTCTACAAATTGAACCAAGTTAGTACTAAACACAAGAGAACAATTATCAATTTGACATCAGGAGAAAAAACGGCTCTTCAAGCATTGAAATCAGATACCCGAATAGTGATCAAGGAGGCAGACAAGAGGGGAAACATTGTTGTAATGAATCGGGAGGATTATCTGGCAATGGCGTCTCTACACCTGGCAACCCCCGGCTGCTACATTCGAAGGGCTGATGACTGTAAATCCACAGCAGTGCAACAAGTTGAAACCTATATTATGATGTGGCACAGAAAAGGCTTGATTACTGATGAAGAACGTGCCTTTCTTCTCATCAAGCAACCTGTAACTCCAACGATGTATTTCTTGCCCAAGATCCACAAGCACTATGATACAATACCAGAGGGTCGCCCAATCATGAGTGGTATTGGTTGGGTGACTGAAAATATTGCAGAATATCTTGACTCCACCCTTAAGCCAAGGGCCAGTCTCTTGTATACATATCTACGGGACTCAACAAGTCTCATACAGAAATGACAGAATTTCACTTGGCATAAGACCTTTTTATTGGCCACCCTCGACGTGAAGGCACTATGTACCTCCATTCAACATAAATGGGCTATGACAACAGTTGACTACACATTCAGACACAAATCAGCTTCTTTTTATAACCATTTACAAATGATCAAAGAAATGTTACAGCTTACTTTGGACCTCAATATTTTTACCTTTGATAATCAACTATACCAACAAACTAAAGGGGTGGCAATGGCCGTGAAGTATGCTCCAGCACTAGCAAACCTCTTCATGGGCATGCTAGAAGACAAAGCAGTTTACCGAGAACTTTTCTACAGGACCATGATCAAGATGTGGACACGATATATAGATGATATTTTTTGTATCATTGACAGAAGCATAGATGATTTTCAGAATTTTGTGATAGACCTCAACCTGAATGGTTTTGATACACAATTCATAGGGTCTTCTGATCGACAGTTAAACAACTTTTTAGATTTAACAATACATTCCGATGGTGATAAACTACAGACATGGACCTTCAGAAAACCAACCGAAGTTAACTCAACACTGCATGCCAGTAGCTGTCATTCAAACACAACATACCATCAGGTGAATACACCAGAGTGCGACACAATTGCCAATGTGAAGACAAATTTGAAGATGAGTGTACGCTTTTACAACAACGCTTCAGAAATAGGGGCTACTCGAACAAATCCATAACAAGGGCATATAAGAAATCGAAATCAATGAAACAACAAGATACCTTAGGATACCAACCCAAGAGTACCTCAGAGTTGGACATGGTAATAAGCTTCATTACTCGGTTTTGTTCTGATCACCGTAGAATCCAAAAAGTACTTAAGAAACATTGGCACCTCCTGAAAATGGACGATCACATTTGTAACTTTGTGGGCGAACATCCACGTATGATTTACAAAAGAGCAAGCGCACTCAAATCCATCCTTAGCCCTTCCCTGCTACCAGATATCAGTAAAGTCAATCAAGGCACGTGGCTTGATATCAAGGACCTGGGTTTCAGAAAATGTGGCACATGTCCACAATGCAAATATACACATGCCCCTACTACGGAGTTTCAAGACATCAATGGAAAACAATGGACTATTAAACAGGGTATTCATTGCAAAACAAAATTTGTTGTGTACTGCATCATCTGCGTCTGCAGCAAAATATATATTGGCAGCACGAAACGAGCTTTAAGAATTCGGATACGTGAACATTTGTCTAAGATTGGCAGCCAGGACCCATCCATACCACTAGCGGCACATTGGCAAACTGTGCACCAACTACACAATAAATCAGAGATCCGATTTATTGGTTTACAGCAGGTCATTTTGAACAAAAGGGGTGGCGATAGGTTGAACGCATTGAGAAAAGCTGAGGCCAGAACAATATGTTTTTCAATTCTACAGCCACAGGTCTCAACAGTGACAATGAAATGCTCTCTTTTTTGTTGGACAACTGATACATAGCTACCATTTTTTCATTTTCTCATTATTTTTTCATCATTTTTTGTGTTTCGGTCTGCATCAGTATCTAATTTATCTGATAGAGAATTCCACTTTTTTCTGAAGCTTATTTTTCGGTTAACAAGCTGACACCCTTACTGTGTCCTTATGCATACTTGAATGACTTCATGCAATCATTTCTGCTTGTTCCGCTTGCATTTATGCACACTTGAATGATTTCACACAATTAATCTGTTTATCCTGTTTGCATTATGCACAGCACTTACTTTTAATTTAATTATGATTAACAGAGTAAACACAAGGTTTTGACTTATGTTAAATGTGCGTTGATGACACTGTATTTTCCGTACATTCGGACCGCCTTTATAAATGGCGGCCGTCACCTCCAAGCTGGAGGAAACTCATTACGGCGGACGTATTCGAACGCCACAAGACATGTAGATCCCGGTGGCAACGCTGGACGCTTTGCCATGGACAACGTCTTTGTTAGAGTTGATAAAATGGCGTACATGGCCCATTTCCCCATTCTTGCCAACGCGTGTGATTTTCTTTCCGTTGAATTAAGGTAAGCCACAAGCAACTTAGGCCCCTTTAATGTTCTGTCAGCGAATGCGATATGCAGGAAAGGCAACACTTAGTCGCTCCAGTTTCTTGATCAGGTTTTAAGGGACTTTTTGTTTCATTTTTGATGGTTAACCTTGTATTTACACGCTCAGCGTGTAGCACGTATTTTCCGGCAATCTTAAAACTTATTCTTTATCAATCTCCTGTCTCAAACCACAGCTCACGAACATTTATGAATCCACTGAGATGTACCTTTGAACTGAGACAGCACATAATGCTATTCACATGGCACTTACACGTAATAGAGTTTCATTGGCTGCAATGTCTCTTTGCTGAATGATGAGCACTTTTGTTATAGTGATACCTGAAATTACGTTTAACTGATTGCAGATTCAGTTTTGGGGATCTAACCCCGTTACCACTACATTGAAATACAGTCTTTCGGATTGGTGCATCGAAATTCGGGTAAGCGCCATTATAGCGTTTTTCCTTGAAGTTATTACGTTGATTAATCATATGTGCAAGCATTACTTACTCAATAATCACTACATTTTCTGTTCTTCTCTCATCCTTTTGTATTGTCTCTATATTGTTTCATGTCATTTTGTTGACTGTGTTTTCGCTACAATGTGTTCATTATTGTTTGCCATGCTTCTTTGAACCCTTGCATCCGCCCCCTAACAAACCCTTGTTTTTCTGTCTATCTATCAATCTTGTTATTTGATAATGCCTATTATGGCATGATGTTTTGATTTCCTTGTCATTTTATGATTGCATCGATGCTGTTGTTACACAATCTCTGATACTTTTTGCTTATTCTATTTGATTTTAAACCAGCCCAGATTTGAAAAAGGCTCAGAGCGAGCCGAAACATGTTATCACTTATGGGCTTTACCTTACCATTTAATGTGTGACAATACAACACAATTAAATGACCGTATAAATGGTGGCGCTGAGTCCTGGAATTCTTTCCTATTCTACATTTCTTGTGGTGACGGTTAGGCTTTACTACAGTCTGGTTCCAGAGACCTGCGACATCCATGTACTCACAGATACAACTTCACATCAGTAGCAGTTTCTCTACTTTTCAGCTTTGGGATTATAAGGTGTCGCCCTACAGAGCAGCTTTCCTCAAAGACAGATTTTTCACTTTCGTCATTGTAGTTGCCATTGGGCTGACCCGCTACCGTAATTCACCAACATATTTCCAACAAATGGCAGCCTACTTGAAAAACCGAGAGGAAGAAACCAAGAATTTGTTTACCCCCCGAGGAGATATGACACATGCTTTTTCGAATCTTGCTAATAAACGTGAAGATCTACGATCAAAATGTATCAAACTAGAAAGAGTTTCCAAGAAAGAAATAATTAAGTATTGGGAGAAAGTCTCTCTCGAAAACTATGTAGTAAATGATAGAGTACCAAGAGGCCTTAGGATCCTTATTTTTCCTAATTTCAACAATGACTTGGATAAAGACTTAGCTGAAGGCTGGGAAGCCAATTTGAGCAATAGTTCAATGAAAATGATGGACTTATTGATAGAGCATGCGACTAGAGAACACCAAAGAGCATTGGATGGAATTGAAACCACTAAAAAAGAAATCGCGGACATGAAGTCCAATGAAGCGACTAAAACAAAGAATTTTGACAAGATGTATGAAATCTTACAAATTTATCAGGATGAGGTCAAAATTAGGAAACTAAGGAAATGTTATAAAGACGAACGTGACTACAAGGAAGATCGTGTATATACATTCCAACCAAATATGATTCAAGTTTCAGATCATCGTCCAGAAACTCAACTCCCAATACCTCATCAGCCAGTTCGGATGCGGACTCTGAAACTGATAATCAAGAAAGCTCAAGTTCAAAGTCACAGGAACCAGGTGGCTATATGAATCAGATCAAACAATATAAGAAGGGCAATCGTAACTTTACTCAGAAAACAGTCCGTTTTCACCTGCCTACAGACAACAATGCTTCGACTCCAGTCCAAGGAGGAGAACAAGGAGGGGGGGTAGGAAACAAGGACAACGCAGATGCCTTACAGAAAAACAAGCGACACACAAGAGCCAGTTCCAAGGAAATGAGCAATACCAAATAAAACAAGACTTAGTTCTGAACCTGTCTCACAGGGATATATCTCACAATGAAAGATCTCTTTTGAACAAGGGTTTGTCTTTTGCACCGTCATGTAGCTTCAGTCAAGTGGACATTCACATAGATTTGTTCAAATTTATCAGGAAACTTAAATTAAAGAAATTTTTCGCAACCAAAGCTCCAGGGGATTTTCAACCAAAGGAACTAAATATATTAATCAGTGACATGTCAATTCAAGACATTGAGGACACCTTCTTAATACGGTCACTGGTTGAGGATGACCAGTACCAAATGCTTCATTTGTTGGATGATCTGAAAATTCACTCAGATACAATGACAACTAAAGAACTCAAAGTGAAATCCAAATTTGTGCCACAATTGGCACCTGATAATGTTATTTATACATTCTATAAAGCAGTTTCACGTGATTTCTACAAATTGAACCAAGTTAGTACTAAACACAGGAGAACAATCAACAATTTGACATCAGGAGAAAAAACAGCTCTTCAAGCATTGAAATCAGATACCCGAATAGTGATCAAGGAGGCAGACAAGGGGGGAAACATTGTTGTAATGAATCGGGAGGATTATCTGGCAATGGCGTCTCTAAACCTGGCAACCCCCGGCTGCTACATTCGAAGGGCTGATGACTGTAAATCCACAGCAGTGCAACAAGTTGAAACCTATATTATGATGTGGCACAGAAAAGGCTTGATTACTGATGAAGAACGTGCCTTTCTTCTAATCAAGCAACCTGTAACTCCAACAATGTATTTCTTGCCCAAGATCCACAAGCACTATGATACGATACCAGAGGGTCACCCAATCATGAGTGGCATTGGTTGGGTGACTGAAAATATTGCAGAATATCTTGACTCCATCCTTAAGCCAAGGGCCAGTCTCTTGTATTCATATCTACGGGACTCAACAAGTCTCATACAGAAATTACAGAATTTCACTTGGTATAAGACCTTTTTATTGGCCACCCTCGACGTGAAGGCACTATGTACCTCCATTCAACATAAATGGGCTATGACAACAGTTGACTACACATTCAGACACAAATCAACTTCTTTTTTATAACCATTTACAAATGATCAAAGAAATGTTACAGCTTACTTTGGGCCTCAATATTTTTACCTTTGATAATCAACTATACCAACAAACTAAAGGGGTGGCAATGGGCGTGAAGTATGCTCCAGCACTAGCAAACCTCTTCATGGGCATGCTGGAAGACAAAGCAGTTTACCAGGAACTTTTCTACAGGACCAAGATCAAGATGTGGACACGATATATAGATGATATGTTTTGTATCATTGACGGAAGCATAGATGATTTTCAGAATTTTGTGATAGACCTCAACCTGAATGGTTTTGATATACAATTCACAGGGTCTTCTGATCGACAGTTAATCAAATTTTTAGATTTAACAATACATTCCGATGGTGATAAGCTACAGACATGGACCTTCAGAAAACCAACCGAAGTTAACTCAACACTGCATGCCAGTAGCTGTCATTCAAACTCAACCATTTTCAACATATCATCAGGTGAATACACCAGAGCGCGACGCAATTGCCAATGTGAAGACAAATTTGAAGATGAGTGTACGCTTTTACAACAACGCTTCAGAAATAGGGGTTACTCGAACAAATCCATAACAAGGGCATATAAGAAATCGAAATCAATGAAACAACAAGATACCTTAGGATACCAACCCAAGAGTACCTCAGAGTTGGACATGGTAATAAGCTTCATTACTCGGTTTTGTTCTGATTACCGTAAAATTCAAAAAGTACTTAAGAAACATTGGCACCTCCTGAAAAAGGACGATCACATTTGTAACTTTGTGGGCGAACATCCACGTATGATTTACAAAAGAGCAAGCACACTCAAATCCATCCTTAGCCCTTCCCTGCTACCAGATATCAATAAAGTCAATCAAGACACATGGCTTGATATCAAGGACCTGGGTTTCAGAAAATGTGGCACATGTCCACAATGCAAATATGCACATTCCCCTACTACGGAGTTTCAAGACATCAATGGAAAACAATGGACTATTAAACAGGGTATTAATTGCAAAACAAAATTTGTTGTGTACTGCATCATCTGCGTCTGCAGCAAAATATATATTGGCAGCACGAAACGAGCTTTAAGAATTCGGATACGTGAACATTTGTCTAAGATTGGCAGCCAGGACCCATCCATACCACTAGCGGCACATTGGCAAACTGTGCACCAACTACACAATAAATCAGAGATCCGATTTATTGGTTTACAGCAGGTCATTTTGAACAAAAGGGGTGGCGATAGGTTGAACGCATTGAGAAAAGCTGAGGCCAGAACAATATGTTTTTTCAATTCTACAGCCACAGGCCTCAAAAGTGACAATGAAATGCTCTCTTTTTTGTTGGACAACTGATACATAGCTACCATTTTTTCATTTTCTCATTATTTTTTCATCATTTTTTGTGTTTCGGTCTGCATCAGTATCTAATTTATCTGATAGAGAATTCCACTTTTTTCTGAAGCTTATTTTTCGGTTAACAAGCTGACACCCTTACTGTGTCCTTATGCATACTTGAATGACTTCATGCAATCATTTCTGGTTGTTCCGCTTGCATTTATGCACACTTGAATGATTTCACGCAATTAATCTGTTTATCCTGTTTGCATTATGCACAGCACTTACTTTTAATTTAATTATGATTGACAGAGTAAACACAAGGTTTTGAATTATGTTAAATGTGCGTTGATGACACTGTATTTTCCGTGCATTCGGACCGCCTTTATAAATGGCGGCCGTCACCTCCAAGATGGAGGAAACTCCTTACGGCGGACGTATTCGAACACCACAAGACACATAGATCCCCGTGGCAATGCTGGACGTGTTGCCATGGACAACGTCTTTGTTAGAGTTGATAAAATGGTGGACATGGGCCTTTTCCCATTCAGAGTACTTACCTTTAATTTAATTATGATTGACAGAGCCAACACAAGGTTTTGAATTATGTTAAATGTGCGCTGAGGACACTGTATTTTCTGTGCATTCGGACCGCCTTTATAAATGGCGGCCGTCACCTCCAAGCTGGAGGAAACTCATTACGGCGGACGTATTCGAACGCCACAAGACACGTAGATCCCCGTGGCAATGCTGGACGCGTTGCCATGGACTACGTCTTTGTTAGAGTTGATAAAATGGCGTACATGGGCCATTTCCCCATTCTTGCCAACGCGTGTGATTTTCTTTCCGTTGAATTAAGGTAAGCCACAAGCAGCTTAGGCCCCTTTAATGTTCTGTCAGCGAATGCGATATGCAGGAAAGGCAACACTTAGTCGCTCCAGTTTCTTGATCAGGTTTTAAGGGACTTTTTGTTTCATTTTTGATGGTTAACCTTGTATTTACACACGCAGCGTGTAGCACGTATTTTCCTGCAATCTTAAAACTTACTCTTTATCAATCTCCTGTCTTAAACCACAGCTCACGAACATTTATGAATTCACTGAGATGTAAATTTGAACTGAGACAGCACATAATGCTATTCACATGGCACTTACACGTAATAGAGTTTCATTGGCTGCAATGTCTCTTTGCTGAATGACGAGCACTTTTGTTATAGTGATACCTGAAATTACATTTAACTGATTGCAGATTCAGTTTTGGGGATCTAACCCCGTTACCACTACATTGACATACAGTCTTTCGGATTGGTGCATCGAAATTCGGGTAAGCGCCATTATGGCGTTTTTCCTTGCAGTTATTACGTTGATTAATCATATGTGCAAGCATTACTTACTCAATAATCACTAAATTTTCTGTTCTTCTCTCATCCTTTTGTATTGTCTCTATATTGTTTCATGTCATTTTGTTGACTGTGTTTTCACTACAATGTGTTCATTATTTTTTGCCATGCTTCTTTGTACCCTTGCATCCGCCCCCTAACCAACCCTTGTTTTTCTGTCTATCTATCAATCTGTTATTTGATAATGCCTATTATGGCATGATGTTTTGATGTTTTAATTTCCTTGTCATTTTATGATTGCATCGATGCTGTTGTTACACTATCTCTGATACTTTTTGCTTATTCTATTTGATGTTAAACCAGCCCAGATTTGAAAAAGGCTCAGAGCGAGCCGAAACATGTTATTCACTCATGGGCTTTACCTTACCATTTAATGTGTGACAATACAACACAATTAAATGACCGTATAACTGGTGGCGCTGAGTCCTGGAATTTATTCCTATTCTATAATTGCTCAGATGCATGAAATGTGATATAATAAGAGTTAAGGAGTCATACAATGATATTTTCTCCCTTTCTTTTCTCTCCCATTTCACAAATGAATGATGTCAGTGACTCACCTGCTCCTCCCTATCATTGACAATCACTAGGTGGGAGCCGTGGTTCAGACAGAATTGTCTCGCTGATTCCCAGTTGCGAGCAGTGGATGAGAAGAAGTAGCAGGATTTCTGGAACCACTTCCACTCAACAGGACACGTCAGGCAGATGGACTCTGGAGGTGAAAGAGGACAGGAAGGACAATAGGTTCTCAAGGCAGACATGAAGGACAAAAATGGGGTCCAACTGAGAGGTCACAGGTTTGAACTGCCAGGCTTGGAACAGAGCATTGATTTCCAGCTGTGCAGAAATGCTTTTCTACAAGGATAACATTTACCCTAGACACAGACTTCACCTGCAGCAATGATTCTTCAGCGTCGGTGCCCAAGTCAGATTCAGATGCTAGGAATACCCGCTCACCATGGGCAGCTTATCCTGTTCATACCCACTGCCTTGGGGATGACCTCAGAATACTTGCTCTATCTTATTTCAAACTATTCATTCTTTTCAGTCTCCTGCTCCTTTAAGATATATATAAGTTGCGGACAGCTGCTTGTCCAATCAGTGTCTTGGTTTAAACCAAATCCAAATGTGACCACATATTATTACATTTTAAAGCGATCACCCATTAATAGATTTGTATATTAAAACATTCTAATTTGCTCATCACACATTGGCAGGCAATCATAGATTGCCTTCCTATGAAAAAAATAAAAACAAACTTCAAATAAACTATATGTGTATTCATACAAACAACTTCAATCAATAACAATCAATGTCCAAATTGCATTTAGTAGTTGATTGCAGCTTGCATAATTAGCAAACTGCATCTCATTTTTTTTATATAAAGACTTGTTATTGAGTTTATAACATAAAGTAAAAACATTGCAATTACATCTCGTATACACCTGACTATTAAGGACTGAAATGTCCCCATTATCACAATATCCATAAAGACACTCATATAAACAACATAGGACAATAATGACGAATATCCTGATCCCTCTGTGTTAAGTCCTCCCCATTTCCTAACTCCCCTCAACATACCTTGCAGAATGATCAATCCACAGCTGAATTCCCAACCAGGCCTCCTGTTTCCCAGCACGAATACAAATAAGATCCATCTGTAATGGAGACCATGAGTGTACCATTTATTTTATTTTTTGTTTAATGTGTGAACCTAGCTCGAGTGCATCGGAACCTTGTACAGGGTTTGGGGAGCACTCCATTTCCATTACTGTTCTGATTGCCACTTTCCCCATATGATTTCCTGCGGTCAGGACAGCCCTGGGTTTATATGTGAAATTCTCAAATCCCATTGCCTATCCAGCGCTATCTTCCATTCAGATATCTTGGGCCCAGATGTCTAGGCAATATCCCCCTTTGCTGTGATCTTACCCATAACAATGAACCATTTCTCATACCTGGAGCTCTCTATCTCTCCCCATGTACTCAGCAGGGATACCTGTCAAGATGTGGATTCAATGCTTTACTTCTGCAAATATCTCCCCACATTATGTTTGAAGAAGTAGGCAAGACCTCAACAGACTCTTTAAAGCGACCCTCTAGCCATTAGACCTGACACAGTGTGCATCCTCTCTTCTTCCCATGCTTACCAGTCTGTCCAACGAGCAGACAATATTTTAATTTTAATCAGTTGCATCTTAACGCCAATTCCCTGGGAGGATACAGAGCATCTCCATCCAGTCCCCTTTGTCCAATGTATTTATTCATTGAATATTTATAAGGTGCACTATACAGTAAAAAGTGTTTCCAGGTGCATCAGGGAAGTCCCTATCTCTCTTCTACGATTATTAGATGGGCAAGTGCATCATGATATAATTCAGACCTGGCGTGCTCCAGAGACAAATCCAATGTAGTTATAGCAGTGCCTCACTTTGGGTTTACTACTAGGCATTTACTTATTGAGTCTGCGAAAGCAGTGCTCATTCAACATACCCTTGTGAGCTACCTATACATAGCACCCATCCTACTTGCATATCATCAGCAGTTATCAACGTGGCCCTGCCAAATGCCCTTTTAACTTGGGTTTCTCCGCACCATTGTCATTAGATAACTGTTGAACTTCTGTCGTGCTATTGCGAGGCCTAGTGTGAATTGCTCCACACTGGGACTACAACTGAGATCAACTGACTGGGTATGCCAGAGAACTGTCTATACAACTTATCCCCTAGAGCCCAGGCGGCACACCTGCCAGAAAGCACTGACCCTTCTACTGGCCTATCTTCTAATATTGCTCGCCCTCCACCCAACAGGACCTAGCCTGCGCTTCCAGCCCACTAACACATGTGGTTACCTTACGCAAAGTAACCCTAACTATGGCTACTCTTCCCCCTTTATTCAACACCATAACACCCACCAGGTTCCTGCCCCTACTCAAGCCTAACCTACCATTGCTAAGCATTAATGATACTACTGTTAACGATACACACTGCCCCATTACTCCAGCACAATGGATTCATCTCTACGCATCCCCGCCCGCTCCTAATCTACCCTGCCCATTAAGCATCAGAAAGGCCAGAATAGGATCAGGCTTCAACCGCATAAAGATGAGCAACCTGCTGCGCATATCCCTCACCAAGCACAAACATATCCTCACCACTGCCACCAAACCCCACGCCGACCCTAGCCACACTATCACAAATTTGACACCTCATGCAACCAGAACCTCAGCTACGGCAGCACCCACCTCTGACGCAACAACCATAAAAGGAGCACTCATTAACGCAAAGTCTCTTATTGCTCACGCCCTGGACATATCGGATCTCATCTCAGATAACCAACTTGACTTCCTGGCAATAACTGAAACTTGGTTACACCCAGCAGCAGGGCCATCTCTGTCCCTAGCCCTCCCAGATAACTATTCCATTATCAGAGCAGACAAAGATACCTGCAGAGGTGGTGGAGTGGCTTTCATAGCTAAAACTCAGTTCGGACTTAGAGAATTTTCAAGAGAAGTCTTCCCATCGGGTGAACTCCTCTCAGTCAAACTCCCTCTGACAGCCTCTCATTCCTTGCTGCTACATCTCATATATCTACCTCTGGGTACCATATCCTCCTTTGAGGAAGACATCACTTTCCTCCTCTCATATCACACCAAACTGAGCTCCCAAATTGTACTGCTGGGAGACTTTAACTTAGGTCTCCACGATGTGAAGGACATCAAAGCAACAGCCGTAGAGAATGCCATCTCTCAGATTGGCTTTGAACACTGCATCAGCGGCCCCCCTCACAATAAGGGAGAACTCTGGATTGGCTGGCAGACCTAAACTGTACTACCACGATCCTGGCCAATTCACCCTGCGCATGGTCAGATCACCATTGCACCTCCTTTACCATCCAAGGCAGCTCTTGTCCTACCCCCAGTACTAGCCTAGCCTTGCAGGTCCTGTCTAGAAAGAGCTGCAGCATCACTGCGGATAACTTACTGCTATTACTACAGCCCATTACCGATCCCGCTAAAAGCTTTGACAAGGACCCGTCTCTACTTGTGGATTTGTATAATCACACCTTGCTCCAAGCTTTAAATAAAATTGCCCCGTTAAAATTAAGAAAAGCTAAAACAATAGCCCACCGTAACAAGTGGTTCACTACAGACTTAAAAGCCTTACATAGCTCCAAAAGAATCATTGACGCTGTTTGTAAAAAAACACCCACTCTCCTTAACAAGGAAAAGTTCTCAATCGCTGCTACCACTTACAAAGCAGCTATATTGAATACGAAAAGAGAAACGTATAACACCAGAATACAAAATGCTAAATCAGGCTCAAAAGAGCTATTCACTATCCTAAGGGAACTAGAGACTCTTGTTCCACATATATAGAATCTTGCACCAAAGACACCTCGAAAATAGAAGCAAAAAAGCAACGTATGACTCTAAGCAGCAACTTCAATAAAAATCATGACCCACAGCCTATACCGTGTCACCCATTCCAATTTTCTCCAGTCACTACTAAAGAGGTAGAATACATCATAGCCAGCGTTAAACCCTCTAGATGCCAGGGTGATATTTGCCCAGCTACGCCTATAAAAGACGGAGCAAAGGAACTTGCGCCTTTCATCACAGTCTTGATTAATGCATCCTTTTTTTTTTTTTATTTGGTTAGCTGAATTATTCAACCTTTCAAATACTTAATTTTCTTACAATTCAGATTCAATTCTGTACATTTCATTCTTACAATTATATTCCAAAAGTTTAAAATTAACATATTTTACAATTTACAATTACAAAAAATGAATAAAATGTATGCAAATTAACATTGCATTTCAAGGCAGTTTTTTCATATCTCAATTGCTCCATTAACTCAGATTGTATAGCAATGTTAACAAACTGGACCATTGCTATCTGTATAGTCGTTTTTGTTGAACATAATAACAATTTCCATATTTCTTCTTCAGAATGATAACATAAAAATTGACAATGTTTACTAAAATACACATTCCTGAGAGAGATTAACGCTGGACAGTGAATTACAAGATGGACAAGAGTTTCAGTTTGAGCTTTACAATGGCGACATACAATCTGATGTTCGGGAATCATCTTTCTTCTTACCAAGACCTGCCTTGTTAGACACAGATTTAATCGAATGCGCAACATTTGTGATCTCACATACCTTGAAGGACATTTTACTAAATAAGATTGCATCGTATGATATTTCTTGTGAGAAAACATAATTGCTTCGCAATCGACATAGTGTTGACATTGTGCTTGTTTAAATATCCAATCATTTCGATATAAATACATTTTTGCCTTAGTTGGATTCGACCAAAAGGAGCGCTATTGATATATCTGCATTACACAAGGATTCAAGAACACATCTAGTCCAGGCCTTAGGAAATCTAGATGATGATGTTAATACATAATTAGCAACTATTCCCAAAATGTTTGGGGTCTTTGCTCCTATAAGGCACTTTCTATAAAGACTAATCAGTTTCCATTGTACTTGTGAGTAAAGAGAAATGGCACCCACTTCATATCGTAGGAGAGGCATCGGTGTGCACTTTGGAAGACCCAGTACGGATTTCCAATATTTGGCTTCCAAACAATCCCAATATTTTCTAGCTTTTGGAATCACTGTTTCTTGTCCATACGAAATTATCGGTACAACTTTTTGTTGATAAAAAGTCATAAAGTGGTTAGTTGTAAATTTTCCATATTTATGAAAAAGAATCTTGGCTTGCGAAATTAATGTCCTCAATTTAGCTTCCAAAGTTGCAATCTGAATAATATCACTGTTAGTTTCAGTAAAAGGCAATCCTAGATATTTATATTCAGACACAAACGATAATGCTTTTTTCTGCATAGACCATTGGTAATTCACTAGTTTAGTAGTGCAAGCCTTATGACAACGGACAATTTGAGTTTTTTCATGATTTATAATCAAATTATTCTCTACGACATACTCATCAGGAGTATCAGGAGACACATAATTTTTTGATTTCTGAATTTTGGAGCATCTGAGATAGTATCTTCAAACTTATGTCCTATGTCTAGCAAGAAGAGATTAAACAATGTGGATGCTAATATGCACCCTTGTTTCAATCCACATTCCGTTGGATTTCTAGCAGATAATAGCCCATCAAGTGTCAACCTCACTTGTATAGATGTATCAGAATGTAAAAGTTTGATCAAAGTGAGGAGGGATACCGGACAACCATAGCGTTGCAATTTTGGAAAAAGTAATTGTCTGTCTACAGAATCAAATGCAATTCGAAAATCTACAAATGCCAGATATAGCTTTTGATTCTGGTCGAGGTATTTACCTTTGAGTAGATTAAGTGTGAGCATATTTGGGGCCGTGCCCAAACCACTTACAAATCCCGATTGAAAGGGGTCACGTTTTAGCTCTCGACTCGTTCACTCTTTAAGTTCTTGTAGTATAATACGACAATATACTTTGCCAGGGGCGTCTAGTAACGCAATTGGTCTGTAACTTTCAGGCTTCCGCGAATCTCCTTTTTTAAACAATGGAACAATGATTGAGTGTTTACATGTAGATCGAATACATTGGGTATAATTAATGTTTTGAAAAATTTGAAATAAAATTTCCGGATTTTGCTTAAAGATCTTATTGGATAAGCCATCCGGACCTGGAGCTTTTGATTGGCTTATTGTGTTAATAAAGTACAATATGTCCGCCCTCACTATATCAAGGTAAAAAGGAGTATTTACTTCTACTGTTTGTTGATGTGGCCTAGTCAATGGATCGGCATATATCTTAGTAAAATGTGTGATCCAATTTGCTTCAGGGACACTATGTACTTGTGTCATCAATTGGGATATAATTGTTGCCTGATTCAGTGCTAGCCACATTTGTGCAGTATTTTTTATTTTGAAACAGATTCAACATGTGTTCACCATCTCTTTGATTTTACCTCCCACGATAAGAGTGTAACCAATTTCTATATGTCGTGTTTGCTCTAGTTATAGCTATTACTCTTTGTTGACCATTCAGGTTCAAAGCCTTATGTTTTTGGGCACGATGTTCTGACTTTTTCTTTTTAAGTTGACTGTCAAAGACATGGGCTTTACCATTAACTTGCGTATTAGATGTTTTTTGTACAGTATACTTCTGCATTAGATCATAATAAGATATGTCAGTCCAAGCACCACTATGTCAGGAGTGAACAAAAACCAAATTTATATCGTTTGCGAAATTTGAAAGGCTTTTTTCCGTCCACTTAAGGCGGTTCATTCGTGCATTAACTGTCGCAACACCCGAGTACTGCATTTGACAAGGAGATGGTGGAGATTCTATCTCACACCATTGTGTTGTGAGCATTTGATGATCACTAACCGGTACATTACGTACTTGAAAGTATTGTATTCTTGTTAGTAAACTATAATCAACATACATATAATCAATAATCGCACTATGATTACCACGATTCCATGTGATGTTAGGCGGAAAATCTCCCGTACAAGATCTGTTAAGCATACACAGAGCACGAGAAGATATCAGATGTTCCCACTGAGTTATTTTCTTCCTTTCCTTTAGGTTACCAACTTCAAAGCAATGTATGTTGAGATCCCCAGCCAAGATAACATGCACAATTTCAGAATTCACAACAACATAATCTAGCATTTTGGAAACCTCATACAAAAAATTTGAGTCTTCAATACCCTTAGGATTCCAATATGCATTGATTAAAGCATACAGCGTTGAATGAGCAGAAACGATGGTAAATTGGATAAATGCATTCGGGGCATATGAAAAGACAATGCTTAGACCGGAACTAATTTTGACACAAGTGAGAAGACCAGACATAGGCCGACCCATCTCACCCTGCAGTGCAGGAGTGAAATGGATTGAGTGATCATGCCACACAGGAGCATTTATTAACGATGTCTCTTGAATCAAGACTATATCATACTGTTCCAAATCAGACTCTGCATTGTTAAACAGATGTCGATGCCCACAAGTATTCCAAGATACCATTTTTATTGCTCGATTCATTCCCTGTGGAGGTAGTTAACTGTTAGCCTTACAAGAACATACACATTTAGCATCAGTTCGTTTCACACAGTTTGAGACGGCAGTCTCAGATATCACTCTAGGTGAAACACCTTCAGATGAAGAACTTAATCGTTGTTCTTCATTTGTTTGAGCATGTCCTAACAATAATAAAAATCCCAAGTCAAATAGTTCTTCCTTTGCAGACCAGATGATATTGTGAACTAGCTGAGAGCGTAATCGCAAACATACCAAACCCAAATTATTTTCGTTAACAAATTCCACGTGATCAATATCAGATGTTCCTACATCCTCCAATTTGTAAATATCGGAGAACAGTTCCAAAATACTCCGTCTGTTCAGGACACATATTGAGGGAAAGGAGCTTCCCGGCAGCCAAGTATTAAATTAGTGACATGTTTGTCAATTATTGGCAGTTTTGATTTTATAAGCCAAGCCTGTTTAAGTTTTTTAATGTCTACCCTAGGTGTTAAAGGTTTTTTTTTTGGTTGTTCTTTGGGTAATAATGATTGCAGCAGTCGAGCGATTTCCGCTCCATAACCTTCCATATTTGTACACCCAAAGTACCAGGAGTGCTTGTTGGCTCACTCATCAAATTGCTCTTCATTACTAATGCTGCGGTTTCAAATGCTTTTTGCTGAGATTTAGTTTCACTGACCTTAATACAACCTTCCAATAGAGGCGGTGCCTTTGCAATTTCTCCATTAATTGTTGGCTGCTTTTGACCATGATTTAAAGGAGAAACTCACAGCGGTATAACACTGGAGTTGCATTGTCCACTAAAGTTTACATGCGGAGCACCTACATTAGGTAAGTTGACAAATCGTGACATATACAAGTCCACCTCTCTTCTAATCTCCTGGCGTCTAGTATCCTCTGTTACTTTATTTTCTGCTATAATCTTGCTAGCAGTAACTTTCGGGGGCACAGTGCCAGCAGGTAATGAGGTTGTTTGTTTATTGTGTTTGTGAATCGCTTCTACAAGCTCATCCAGAGGGGAATGTGTGCTGTACACAGTATCACTCTCATTGGTAGCTTGCAGACTCAGTTTACGTTTACGGTTTTTGTCCAATAATACATATTTTTTCCCAACAGCAGCAGATGCCAATTGTGTGTTTAACAGCGAGGCCTTAAGTGTTTTAATAAATTGCTTCGTAGCCCCTGACATTACATTTTTCTTGTTGTTCATATTTTTTGTCTTTTTTCGCAGATCACTTGCAATGGGCACTTTTGCTGTGTGTGGTTTTGAATTTGTACCTCTATTTAGTTGAGTTTCAGGCGTGACCCCCTTTGGTTTATTTGTGAAAATTGTGTAGGCTTTTTTGGGCACCTTTTCAGTTGTATTTTGAACTATCACTGTGTCTTCTTTCTGTTCTACCCCACCTCCGTTATTATACCCGTTATGTGTGGAACGACAAATTGAACATCAGCAGTTGTACTAACGGTACAAGAAGGTATTTCAGTGTCACAAAGTAACATCAGAGAGGTAGCTTGGTCATTAGTATCAGAAATTACATTTTTTTTACTCAATCGATCATTTTGCACATATGGAATCTTATAATGCGATTGCCAAGCAATTATGTTTGCAATCTGGGAACTCTGGATGTTCATTTTATCATTCAGGCTCTCATAAGGTTTTACAATCGTGAGCATCGTCGTATTCAAAGCCTCCAGAGCCAATCCTACTACAGTATTCATTCAGTCAGTAGCAAAGGGGTTCTCAATACCAATCAATTGCCTGGGGGTTGGAGCAAGAAAAGAAGATGCCACATGCAATCTCACCGGGCTTATTCCAGAGAACATCTCGGGCGAAAAGGAAAGTTTTTCTGGAATGGTCTGAGGAGTATAGTCTGTGTGCATTGAGCCTAGATCAATAACCACTATATAACCAGAAACATCTGGTCTTTCCCCAACGGTATCCGTTGAGTCATTTACCACAGTTTCCCCCCTCAATACAGTACTATCAGACAACGAAACATTGCATGCTACGGAATGGGTGGAAAGACTTGTTATTGTTTTCATAACACTTCCAACGGCCGCCTCTTGGTTACAAGGTTCTACCAAATTTGCGCCCAAAGTAGCTTTTATAGATGTAGTAGGAAAGTATCTGCGTATACCAGTAACCGGATTGTTGTTTGATACAGGTTGAACTGACTTTGCGGTTACATATTGTATTTTGGGAGTTGAGCAGGATTCATCTGCAAAGAATCTTTTCAGGCTCATAGACTGCTTTGTACTGAAAGCAGTTTCAGTTTCGGTTTTATGTACTACAGATAATGACGGCATGCCTGTACATAATGTGTACAAAGTACGTTTCATTGTTTATGAACAGCACACACAGTTAAAACAGCAAGTAAAACCCGATGTTCAGTTAGAACAGACCACTCCGCACCAACCTTTCTGTGTGCTGAGCAACTAGATCCAAATCAACCTCTCTGACAATCGGACGCGCATCAGCTTGCAACGCAGTAACCAATGCACCGCACGACGCTCGGCGCAACGGCGAAGCTGCAATGCGGTGCTTCAATGGGGCTTCACTTGGTGCGCGCGCGCTGGTGTACGCGAGGTCGCCTTTTAGAAACGTCGGCCAAAGTGGGCGGAGTCTCACAGTAGATTAGTCTAGGAATGTTGAAAGAATAAATAAAATAGAAAAATATAAACTACAATGATAGCCTTTAACGTTCCTTTAGACCTTTAGAATGCCCCATAAAGGTAAAACAGTAATTATATGCAATTACAAAAGCTACAACAGGGCAAACTTTTAAAAGTCCAACGTCAATGAAGATAACGAGCGGCAAAGCGGTGCTTCAATGGTGCTTCGCTTGGTGCTTCGCTTGGTGCGCGCGAGGTCGCCTTTTTGAAACGTCGGCCAAAGTGGGCGGAGTCTCAGAGTAGATTAGTCACGCAAATTTCCAGACTGACCCCAGGGCAAAAGGGAGCCACTAGAAAATGAACTGGGAGTAATGAGAGACTGCAACGGGATAGGAGAAACACAGAATCCCTCCACAAACCGAAATGGCAACAACACTGACCAACATCTGTGGAAAGCCACAAGGAGAATGATCAGCCAGAAGCCCTGGTGCATCCTTTGAAACATGCACAGTTCCAAACAATCTTAAGGAGGCATGGGGCATGCCTCTCCTCAAAAAACTAAACCTAGACCCAAACATTCCCTCCAACTACAGGCCCATAACTATAGTTCTGTTCCTCCTGACAATCATCGATAGAGCGGCATACCTCCAAATACAAAAGCACCTAGAAGACAACAACCTCCTAGGCTTATGTCAATCTGGATTCAGACCAAGATATGGCACTGAAACAGCCCTCCTTGATATTAAAATCCAAATGGACGAATCAAAAGATAAAGGAAATCATCCTCCTGCTGTTAGATATTGTTGACCGTCAGATCATTAACAAGCACCTAACAACTGCAGCCCACTTTTCCCATAACGCTGCTACATGGATTGAATCCTTTTTAGCTAACTGGACTGTGAAGGTTTTTGCTCCCTCGACATTTGCCAAACCAGTACCAATCTCTTGCAGAGTCCCTCAGGGCTTTTGTGTCTCTCCCACCTTATACAATATCTTTACAAAGATCCTCTTCGAACACCTCGACGGATTGTGTGTCACCTACACCAACTATGCAGATGACACGCAAGTCCTCATCCCTTGCACGGGCTGCTATGACGAAGACACTAAAATACTAAACAAAATCTATCTTCACATCCAGGCGTAGATGGCCGCCCATGGCCTGTGCCTAAACAATGATAAGACTGAGCTACTTATCATAGGCTCTCAAACTCAACTAAAAAAGTTAGATAAAGTCTGCAACTCTTTCAACATTGATGGTAACATCATCAGAGTCTCCAGCGAGGTCAAAACTCTAGGTATCTATTTAGACACCACCCTCTCCCTCACAAGGCAAGTCAATGCTATTGCCTGGTCGCCCACAGACCATATTGATTGTTATGATGCTCTGCATAGCTACCTCTTGACCACATTGAATCAATCTATGTTGTGCCTCTGTTCGCTAATAGACCACCCCCGTCACCCTGTGTACCAGTAACACCTTACACATCATGTATTGGTGCCTATCAACGCTCATCCACCTACTGTATACTTACAGTAGTTATTGGTCTAGTCAGCCCAACCCACACTCTAAACTTTACACCTCCACTAGCTTAGGTATGGCATCTACCACCTCCTCCCTGGGGCCCAGTACCTTGACACCTGCAAATCCGTACTTGGATGATCCAGCACTCTGGATACGCCACTTTGCCACCAAACCAATACCTAACCAACCCTGTACTATCACCTTCAGAAATTCTAGACTGAACTCTAGAACTAGACCACCCACCTATCTAGGCTCGTTCCATCCTATCACACTGAAGAGAAATACTAGACTGAACTTCCAAACTAGTCCTCCTACCTCCCCGTACTCTCACCCTAGCATCTTAAGCAGAAACTCCAGACTAAGGGCCCGTACTACGAAACACTCGCATATTGTCCATAATCACGTTGCTCCCCCCATTGACTTCGACAATCTAGCCCATAACCCACCGTTACCATTTGAAAAAAAAAAAAAAAAGATAAACTCATCAAAGCAGCTTTGGTGAATGCTAGGTCTCTTCATGCCCATGCTCTCGACATTGCTGACTTTATAACCTATGAAAACCTTGATGTCCTCGCAGTCACTGAAACCTGGCTTAATGCCGCATCCGGCCCATCTCTGGCCCTCGCCATACCTAATGATTATGCCATTATAAGATCTGACAGAAACACCACTCAAACAAAGGGAGGCGGACTTGCCTTCATATATAGAAATACCTTCGACATCAAAATCATCCAAGACGCGCAAATCCCGTCTGCCGAATCCTTGTCAATTAAACTACCCCTCTCACCCAACCACACGGCCACCGTGCACCTTATTTATCGACCACCAGGAACCATCTCCTCTTTCATAGAGGACATTGCATCACTTATAACCATAAACACCAAACCGAACTCGCAAACCATCCTACTTGGGGACTTTAACCTTGGTTTCAACGATCCTAAAGACACCAACGCCCTGGACTTAGCCAACACATTATCTGATTTGGGTCACACGCACATTATCCACGAACCCACCCCTATCAAAGGTAGAACTCTAGATTGGCTCTCACACATCAATTGCTCTATTGACCTCCTATCCAATGACCCATGCATCTGGTCAGAGCATCACAAATTAACCTTTACTATCAAAGCTAACACTCCTCATTTGGCGCCTATCATCGCCCCTGCCATCCGCACGAGAAACAAGAATGATATTACTCCTGACAAACTCCTACCTATACTACTCCCTATATTGAATAATATTGATTCAGATGCTGACCCTACAGCTCTAGTGGACACTTACAACCAGGCTATACTCAAAGCTTTGGACTCCATTGCCCCTCTAAAACTGCGGAAACCGAAACCACAGCGTCACCTCAACACTTGGTTCACGCCACAGTTAAGAGAATTACGTAATACCAAAAGAACCGCTGAGGCACTTTGGAAAAAACACCCCAGAGCTCCTAACAAATCTGAACTAACCCTAGTATCCTCTAGCTACAAAGAAGCCATATTTCTTGCCAAAAAAGACACTTATAATAAAAGGATTACACAAGCGGAATCCAATACTAAAGAACTTTTCAAAATACTCAAAGAATTAGAATCCCCCATTGCCCCGACTGACAAATGTATTACTGACGCACTATGGTGCAGTAATATCCAGAAAGCCTTATTAGATAAAATAGCTTGTCTACAATCCAAAATCAACGCAAAAAAATCCTTGCTATCTGCGTACCCTAACCACAAACAACTACCTAACATATCTCCAACTTTCCAGACAACTTGTAAACCTTTCAGCTTCTCACCCCTCTCAACTTGGGAAGTAGAAAACATCATCAGGAAATTAAAACCTTCAAACTGCCAAGGTGATGCCTGCCCTGCCCCGATTGTTAAAGCAGCTGCACACGATCTGGCGCCATTCATCACCAACCTCATCAATGCCTCCTTCAAACCTGGAATAGTTCCTGACAACCTTAAAGAGGCTTGGGTCATTCCACTCCTCAAAAAACCCACGCTTAACCCAGCCAACCCGTCTAATTACAGACCAATAACGACTGTACCGTTCTTATTAAAAATACTGGATAGAGCAGCCTACCTACAAATACAGGCTTATCTAGAAGCTAATAATCTCCTAGGGCTCAGGCAATCAGGCTTTCGACCGAGACACGGTACGGAAACTGCACTAATTGACCTTACCACCCAGATCCAAACCCTGAAAGACCATGGCAAACTTGCACTCCTTTTGTTGCTTGACCTGTCAGCAGCGTTTGATCTGGTTAACCATCAAACACTCTGTCACCACCTGAAATCTGCAGCCCACTTCTCAGATGCAGCTACGGCTTAGATCAGCTCCTTCCTGGCGAACAGAACTATGAGGGTCTTCTCTCCCACAGATTCCACCGAGCCTGCCCCAGTACCTTGTGGTGTCCCGCAAGGCTCAGCGTGTCCCCGACACTTTATAATATATTCACGAAACCCCTCTTCGATATACTAGACTATCTGGGTGTCACGTATACCAACTATGCGGACGACACCCAGATACTCATTCCTATCACGGGTGACTACGAAACAGACAGCACTACCCTCAATGAAATCTACTCTGTTATACAAGCATGGATGGCACACCATGGCTTGTGTCTCAATGACGATAAAACCGAGCTGATCATCTTGGGCACTCATGCCAAACTTAAAAACCTTAATCCCTCATTCAAAGCCTTTACCATAGATGCCAATCTTATCTCAGTCTCAAATAACACTAAAACACTTGGTATTTACATTGATGCTACCTTATCCTTCTCTAAACAAACTAACGCAGTAGCGTCATCAGCTGCATACACTTGTAAGCTAATCAATGCTTGCAGACCATTCATCTCCGCACCCTATTGTATCACTCTCGCGAGAGCATTAGTCCTTTCCAAAATAGACTACTGCAATGCCCTCTACTTGGGCACTAGTCACAAAAATATTAATAAACTACAAGTAGTCCAAAACAATGCAATCAGAGCTGCCCTTAACATCCCCAAAAAAGCACACATATCTGAGACCAGACGTAATCTACGCTGGCTCCCTGTCAAGCATAGAATATCCCTGAAAACGCTGACCCTCACACACAAAGCTAGGGCTAACCTTGCTCCAGCATAACTCACTAACCACCTCATACCACACTCCTCCTCGAGACCTCTTAGAGCAGCACAAACCAATACCATGACCATACCGAGATTTAAACTTCACAACTCGGGTGGAGCTAGCTTCCCGGTACAAGCGTCCAAACTATGGAACACCATCCCCGCGCATTTACGTGCAGAACCTTCATTTAACTGGTTCAAACATAGCACGAAGTGTTGTCTCCACAACATGGACTCCATGACAGCCTAACCATAGCCTTATGGACAGTGGCCAATCACCTGTAATTAATATATCTGTGTATGCACTTTCTTATTATGCCTGTTCCTACTTGTAACTATCACGGAACTTTTCGGCTGACTGTTTTGTTTTGATTGTACCTTCCTGTAACTGTAACGTAACTCTGATTAACTGCTCCTTTGTAACCAGCTCTACCTTACGCGCCCATATGCCGCCGGGCCTGGCAGCGCTTTATAAATAAATAAATACAAATTGCCTCAGCAACAGCTTACACTACAAAGTTGATCAATACCTGCAAACCCTATCTATCTACTTAGAGCTGCATTACTTTAGCTAGAGCTCTGATCCTATCCAAGGATGACTATTGTAACACTTTATATCTAGGTTCAAATGTACGAAACCTGAACAAATCACAAGTGCTTCAAAATGACGCACTCAGAGTAGCCTTAAACATCCTGCGAACTAACCACGTATCAGCAATAAGACGAGACACACACTGTCTCCCAGTGCGAGATAAAATCTCACTCTGAACTCTACTCACAAATGCCTGTCCAACACAGCACCAAAATACCTGGTCGACAAATTCATCAGGAACCAACCTTCCAGACAGATCAGATCAAACTACTCAAATTGCCTCAACATTCCTAGGAACAAACTACAAAAAGCTGGCGGGTCCGGCTACCCGGTGCTAGCTGCCAAGCTTTGGAACTCCCTCCCCAAGGAACTTAGAGCCGAACAATCCTTCTGATCCTTCAGAAACAGAGTAAAAGAATGGTGTTTCTCCCAGCAAAACTAAATTTCTTAAAATTCCGTCCAGGTCTGATTATCTGTACCGATTGACTATATGCAACTTTGTATGTCCTGTATACTTAGTTGCTGTCTGGCATGATAACCGGACTCTAGCTCATTTCTGCTTATCTGTACAAATTGTTTCCCGCAGCAATTTTGACATTTCGTATACACTACCTCTATCCGGCTTGATGACTTGTCGTATCTCACCTTACCTTGATCACGTTCTACCTATCTGGTATGTTGACCTGATATGTAACACAAGCCAACTGCTTTTTGTTTTCGTTTCTGTAACTATTGCTCAAGTGTAAGCACTCAAATACTCCAGGGTTAGGGGCGCACTTTAAATAAATAAACTAAACTAAGACTTGTTTCATCAATAAGGCACGGGACAGCCTCCAGGTGAATAAGAGCATTAAGCGAATTCTGGGCTAAAGAAAACAAGCTCTTCAGAAAGTTCTTTTAGGCAACAGAGTGCATTCATTGTCTGTAACTGTGTGCATTACCTCCTTGTGGCTACCAAAGATTTGGCACTGACTTAGTAAAGTCTAGGAATTCTTTGGGGGCAGGTGAAGAGTATATTAAGTGGCTGTTTGCCAGCATGCCATCATTTTGTCACCAGACCAGTTACTTGTTTCTTGCAAGGATGAAAATAACATTTTTCAGAGTTCTTTGTAGGCATACGATGCTTTCAGTGTCTGTAACTGCAAATGCTCTCTGGCAAACTTCCTGGCTGTACTGGGAAGTGCAAAACATGGATCCACCTTGCACTCAGAGATGCTGGTCAGGGTGCGCCAGAAACCAGAAATCAGGAACCAGCTTCGGGCGCTGTTTGCTGCTTTGAGCCATTTTGGAGATGATTCGACTGCTTCAAGTTGCTTTTTAAGATACCGCAGGCCCAACGGAGCTAACTTTGACTGAAGATGCACAAGGAATTTAGATGCAGAAATCAATATAAACAGCCTTAGTTCAGAAAACGAAACAAAAGAGAATCCTTCCAAAGCTTCAGCAACTCAAAGTTCATTAAAGTCTTTATTTCCCTTTGTTATTAGCATGAGCAAAAAAGGCACCTCTTCAAAATGTCATTGGTGTTTTGGGGTAACTCCCCAGCACTGACAGTCTCTTTGTTGCTTGGTTCCCACTAATGTCCCCTTGATTGTCTCTCCAGATGTTGTAAGGTTACTATCTTCAGCCGCTGGAACCATCACTTAGATGTACATTGGGGTCTATGGGCATAGATTTTAACACCTCCCTTTCCTAGGGCATTTATGTCTACCTGCTGCCTTTATTCTCTGGGCATGTACTGGTCCTGGGACTCCTCTTTGCCCCACCATGTGCTAGGCCATCCTCCCACCATGAGCTCAGACCATTCAGATAGGAGTTATACGCCTTGGGCAATGCTTGGGCAATGTGTGCAACAGTTTGGCACACCCCTTCTCCCCGGCCACAACCTCCTGTTCTTATCCTTCCACCCTCTGCTGTTCTCTTCCTTCCACTACCTCCTGTTCCCCTCCTTCCACTACGACTTGTTCTCCTCCTTCCACTAACTCTGCTGTTCTTCTCCTTCCACTACCTCCCATTCTCCTCCTTCCACTACCTTCCTGTTCTCCCCCTTCCACTACCTTCTGTTCTCCTCTTTCCACTACCGGATGTTCTCCTCCTTCCACTACCTCCTGTTTCCCTCCTTGCACTATGGCTTGTTCTCCTCCTTCCACTACCCCTGCTGTTCTTCTCCTTCCACTACTTCCCGTTCTCCGACTTCCACTACCTTCCTGTTCTCCCCCTTCCACTACCTCCTGTCCTCCTCTTTCCACTACCTGATGTTCTCCTCCTTCCACTACCTCCTGTTCCCCTCCTTCCACTACGGCTTGTTCTCCTCCTTCCACTAACTCTGCTGTTCTTCTCCTTCCACTACCTCCCATTCTCCTCCTTCCACTACCTTCCTGTTCTCCCCCTTCCACTACCTCCTGTCCTCCTCTTACCACTACCTGATGTTCTCTTCCTTCCACTACCTCCTGTCCTCCTCTTTCCACTACCTTCCTGTTCTCCCCCTTCCACTACCTCCTGTCCTCCTCTTACCACTACCTGATGTTCTCCTCCTTCCACTACCTCCTGTTCTCCTCTTTCCACTACCTGATGTTCTCCTCCTTCCACTACCTCCTGTTCCCTTCCTTGCACTACCTCTTGTTCTCCTCCTTCCACGACCTCTGTTGTTCTTCTCCTCCAACTTACTCCTGTTCTCCTCCTTCAACTACCTCCTGTTCTCGTCCTTCCACTACCTCTTGTTCTCCTCCTTACACTACCTCCTATTCTACTATGTAACTAATATGCATGCTTAGGTCTGTGGTAAACCAGGTAGATGGTGACACATGGGGGCGGGTGCCTCTTAAACCCAGTATATGACAGACCCTGGGGAATTTTTGGAAGGATACTCATCATTTGGCAGTGAACAGGCACAGGGAAAACGTAACTAAACCCTCTCCCCAACTCAGAGAGCATGAAGTGTTTGCTAGACGGACACAAACACCCCAAGGAACTTAACATAAACAGAGATTCGTGGGCAGTCAGCTTTGCACTATTAATGCCTTTAAATCTCATGCTGTTATTTATATAAAACTACAAGCATCAAAGGAAGCCATTTCAAACCACTTGGAGATGCGCCCGAGTGCCCACGTTGGACACAAAGGTCCTAGGTTACGGTTTACCAACGGGAGAAAATAAGTCATTTTAAAGTAACTCCGAGGGCCCACATGGGAAAAAAAGCAATGTTTCAAGTTCGTGTTTCTCTAGCCGTCTTGGAGCGAGCCCGCGCTTGATACAAACTTTTTTTGCTAACAAAGTGCTCCTTCACATCTGATACAGAGTGGCCGGCCTGCTGCAAGCTGACATTTTGTATATATTAGGACGGTTCTATGTCATTTCATCGTCAGGCTTTCTAACGCCTGCCTTTTAAACGTGGAGAGAATAACGAAAAACGCCCCCCACCCCCAAAACTCCCTCCCGCACCTTTGTTTTACTATACCCGACCCCTCAACCCCTTATCTGCCCTTTCCCACCACCCCCCAAAAAATTCAATGACTTTTTTTTTGTTATTCTGTCCACATTTAAAAGGCAGGCGTTAGAAAGCCTGGCAATGAAAGGACGCTATACTATTAGGAAGATTCAGAGAGGATGTCAAGGAGTTTATCAACAGTCAATCTGTGTCGTTCCCAGACTGTACTAGAGATAGAGAAGTGAAATCCAAAATGGCAGCCAGGTGGCTTGGTCCAGCCCCTTAAGCCCGAAGTAAAGTCAGGTGAACCCAGGGCATACAACCAATCACACCTCAAGACCAATCTTTTAACTTTGGAGAAATGCACCATAAGGGGAAGGAGGCAGAGGTCAGCGAAACACCGAGACTCCAGGAGGAGGCTAACTGGGGGCGACCGGGGGATCCTCACCATAACACCCATTGGCACATCATCCACATAGATAGGGAAACACCTGCTCTTCTGAGTCACACTGCTATGTGTTTCCAAAATAAGGCATTGGACTATGTCATATACTGCTGGGGGAAGGGAGCGGACCGGCTGGAAGAATCAAGCGCATGTCTGTTGTTAAAGCTGGCGTCCACGGTTCTGTGTGATAAGGTCACCAAACAAAATCCGGTGGTCGAAAATGGCATTTAAAAGAATAAATATAAGGCATTTATATGCGGGGGAGACCACCCGCAGCCCCCCCCCGTACTCCTCTTACATTATATTATTACCCTTACCCACTCCCACGTATAAATGCATCAAAAATGGATTTTTTAAAACAGTCTTTTTTGCAGCGGAATTTTGTGGTGACCTTTTCACTGGATACCTTGTCCACGAAGCCGGGCCCACTTCAGCCTTTGTAGGGTGCAACCGTCAAATTACTTTGGCATCCTTCCCTGACTTGAAAAGAGCAGAGGAGGGCACCAGCTCCTCCTGAAAACCTCTACTAGAACCCAGAGGGCGTTATTCCTGACTTTTGCTGGTGCTGAGCACTCACATATTTCATCCAAGAAGAATCTGAGCCTGTCATGAGACTGCAAGCTGCATCCGAATCTCTGATTGAATCGCCGGAGGCTGTGTGCAACTGGATGCCTTCTGAACCTGAGCTGTCCGCCACGATAAGACGCCTAGACCAAGTCTTCTGCTTCTGCTCCACGGGGAAGTGCAGAGAAGCCAGCTTGTGGCTGTCGAGCCTTCTCACGAGACGAAGGTAGTGAACATGTGGACGAGACAGCCTATTCTAAGGCATTTTAGGTACCATGGGGAAGCACAGAGAAGCCTGCTTGTGGCTGTTGGCCTGCTTAAGAGACCAAGGATTGAACTTGTGGACTAGACAGCCTATTCTAAGGCATTTTAGGTACCATGGGGAAGCACAGAGAAGCCTGCTTGTGGCTGTTGGCCTGCTTAAGAGACCAAGGATTGAACTTGTGGACTAGACAGCCTATTCTAAGGCATTTTAGGTACCATGGGGTAGCACAGAGAAGACTGTGGCTGTTGGCCTGCTTAAGAGACCAAGGATTGAGCTTGTGGACTAGACAGCCTATTCTAAGGCATTTTAGGTACCATGGGGAAGTGCGAGAAGCCTGCTTGTGGCTGTTGAGCCTGCTTAAGAGACCAAGGATTGAGTTTGTGGACTAGACAGCCTATTCTAAGGCATTTGGGTACCATGGGGAAGCACAGAGAAGCCTGCTTGTGGCTGTTGGCCTGCTTAAGAGACCAAGGATTGAGCTTGTGGACTAGACAGCCTATTCTAAGGCATTTTAGGTACCCATGAGAAGCACCGAGAAGTCTGCTTGTGGCTGTGGAGCCTGCTTAGGAGACCAAGGTAGTGAACATGTGGACTAGACAGACTATTCTAAGGAATTTTAGGTACCATGATCCCCAGGCCATTTAGCTTGGCTCTAGAGACTAGTTAGGTCTCACTTGTCCTATCTTCCCCAAAGACAGTTCCAATAAAAAATACAGTTTTGTGTATTCGTTATTTCATTTATGCTTGCCTGCATATTTTCCCTCCTTCATTAGAATACCTTGAATGTACAGTCACTACATCTCCAGCCTGTGTTATCTGTATACTTACAGGGGTAGATATTTATTATTTGTATTGGTTGTCTGTGATTAAGTAAAGTGCATGTTTTATAGAACTTTGGTTGGACAGTTCTTTAGATTGGTACGTACCTACTTTTTGTTGTTTGGATGCGTTCACGACTGACTCACATGTCTAAAGAGGAAAGCCTGTCATCGGCCCATACTCCCAAATATTAAGTTAATGAGACATACAATCCAATTTCTATCTCCTTTTTCTTTATGACTAGCACATATAAGCCTCAGTATCCGGTTTCAGCACACAGAGCTTTTGGGAAATCAGGCTTGTCTCACATGGGACCAATTGTGCTGCAATGTGCCAGAGTATTTGATGGTTTGCTGGGAGACTGTGGAACTAGTGTGGTCCCGGAGCGTGTATTCCCTGAGCAGTCTGTCTTCAGTGTTGCTGTTTGGAAGGGCGGTGCTACACTACCAAAACACTAGGTGCGAGTCAAGGGCGGTGCTTCGTTTTGAACTTTCGCTGTTTTGCTGCTGTGGCTCTGGTCTGGACTATAGACCTTCGGTGTGGAGTGTGAGCTACAGCTACAGCTTTCTTTCATTTAACTGGGCAATTTTGAGAAACTTGAGCTTGCGCTCACAGGACAGAAAAGGAGCCTTTTGCCTTTAAGGCCTTCCTGAGCGACAAGCCACGCCCCCTGGAGCCGGGAGCCAGGAAGTAAAACGAAGCGCCCTGCGCCCTTGCGGCGTGAAGCCCGGTGCGAGTCAAGGGCGGTGCTTCGTTTTGAACTTTCGCTGTTTTGCTGCTGTGGCTCTGGTCTGGACTATAGACCTTCGGTGTGGAGTGTGAGCTACAGCTCCAGCTTTCTTTCATTTAACTGGGCAATTTTGAGAAACTTGAGCTTGCGCTCACAGGACAGAAAAGGAGCCTTTTGCCTTTAAGGCCTTCCTGAGCGACAAGCCACGCCCCCTGGAGCCGGGAGCCAGGAAGTAAAACGAAGCGCCCTGCGCCCTTGCGGCGTGAAGCCCGGTGCGAGTCAAGGGCGGTGCTTCGTTTTGAACTTTCGCTGTTTTGCTGCTGTGGCTCTGGTCTGGACTATAGACCTTCGGTGTGGAGTGTGAGCTACAGCTACAGCTTTCTTTCATTTAACTGGGCAATTTTGAGAAACTTGAGCTTGCGCTCACAGGACAGAAAAGGAGCCTTTTGCCTTTAAGGCCTTCCTGAGTGACAAGCCACGCCCCCTGGAGCCGGGAGCCAGGAAGTAAAACGAAGCGCCCTGCGCCCTTGCGGCGTGAAGCCCGGTGCGAGTCAAGGGCGGTGCTTCGTTTTGAACTTTCGCTGTTTTGCTGCTGTTTGGCTCTGGAGGGCCTGGAAGGCAGCTGAAAGTAACGTCGCGAAGCCCGGCAGAAAAGACCGTCTCTGCCCAGTCCGCCTTAGTACGCCTTCGAACAGTTTGAGCGTCCGAGACATCCGAGGCTGACCATAGAGCGCTAGGGGTGCTGACCTGATGGAACTATCCCCAGGCGAAGAGACATCAGGCGTGGGAGTACACACGCGAAATCGGCTCCGGAAACAAATTTCAAAAAAGGAGCAAGGTAAGATAAACGCACTCCACCTCATGCCAAATATGCTGCCCCAAAAAGCAGAGCTGCGCGCTTTTGATCGCCCAGTGGAAACATCTTCAGAGACTCTGAATGATGGTTTACCTAGCATGGCACAAACTGCATCTCCAGTCAGTCTATTATTGCCATCTTCTATTACATTACCACCCTCAACGGCAGCCGCGATAGCTGAGGCTGCAGTTGTAGCAGAGGCAGGAGTGGGAGGAGAGGGAGTGGAAGCTGAAGCGGAAGCAGGAGCCGACATCCCGCCTGTAGCGGCATACCCTGAGGCGAATAACAAAACTCACCACGCCTATATAGGCACTAACTCTGAAATGGCCCATCAGCAAAGTACAAACTTTAATGCGCAGCCTGTAATGCTCCCGGCGTCCGGCATTAAAGGTCCAATATCTGCAGAACGTCAAAAAGAGCACACTGAACATAGCAAGATCGATCGTTTAGTGCGCCCGCCTGCTCTCCCTAAAATTGTACAAATCGATCTGCCAGAACATCCTCCAACAGTATACCTAGACGCCTCTGAGACCTTCTCATTTGATATCACTGATGCAGATCTATTGGCAATACGATCTCCATCAATTGGAAGCCTAAAATCTCCCGAAAAACATACCAGCTACATGCAATCTGACGACACATCAAATAACACAGAGGCACTGCATGGTCACTCTAGTATACGAGAGATTCAAAAAACAGGAAAACTTTTTGACCTGAGGTCTCCAATTCAAAAAGATGCTTCTCAAATGCATATAACTACGCATGTAACAACATGCACTGCGGACAAAGCAGTTGGACGCACATCTAACAACACAGATAACAACGCTGCACCTGCTGCTTGGGCAAGGCTTGGAAACAAACTGCCCAAGTTAAAATCACAGTTGACACCCAACGCAAATACATCCATGTCCTATGACATTGCTGCGCGGGAAGCACGGCTAACTGCCCGTCTCAAATCAGATTTTAATCTAATGCGTGAGCGCCTAAATGAAAGCTTTTCATCCAATAATGCCGATGAACAAACATCTGGTTGTATGGCAAGCACTCTGCGTAAAGTAGTAAAACATAATTCTGAAAAAAAAACACCTTCTTCACCAAATCTTGGTTCTGTAGTAAGCCACTTGAATCTGGATGTACCTGATGCCCATCCACTAAACAATCGACAGACAAAAATGGAACGCAAAAAACACGATGAACAAAATGTAAATCAGTCAGAAAACAACTCGATTGAAAACGGGACATTGGACCAAAATGAAACTAAAGGTCCCGAAAATCACATGAACTGCAAAGAAAACATTTCCATCGCAGCAGGAATTCAGATCCATAATAATGTCCTAGCGGCCACTTCAATAGCACTAATGCCATTCATGAAATTATATGAGTCAATAAAAGAATCCGTACAGGACCAAAACGCCATTCTAGCAGGGTTAAACAACAAACTGTTGACTTTAGAAAAGGGAAATGAACATCTAAGCAATCGTCTGGACCTTGAGGCTGCGTCGACCCACCAATGGCACTCACGTCTGAATGAAATCACACGACGGGAGGCACACGAAAAATCAGATCTTGCTGAAGCCTTAGTAGAGTGCACCAAGTGGCTTAGACATAACGTTACAGTTCAACCACTCATCAACCTAATGAGAGAGCCTACAGTAGCCAACCTGAGGCATACTGATCATGAGAAGAAGTCTAAACAACAAGGGAGTCTTGATCACCCACGTAAGCAACAAATCGATCTGGAGGAAAAACTCACAGATACTGCGACTAGCGGTGACATAATGGCAAATAAGAACGAGAAAAGCAACCAATTCGAGAAAGCAATGCCCCCAAGTGTTGGATCCGGCTTTAAAGCAAACAATATAACGGGCTCGGCTACTGCGATTGATGTACACAGAAGATCTACCACACGAAAAGAAGCTGCAGAGGTGACAGTTGGAGAAAAGGAGAATGAAATGCCCCCTATATCACTGATCACACTGGTGAATCAAGCAGCACCAACAGAGAAGAAAATCTCTTTTGACATTTTCTCGGGTACAGCAAAAACTATACAAACAGCAAAACTAGCAGAGAAATTGAAAACAACTCAATCCATTACCCTGGAAACTCAAAAGAGAGGTTCGGCTACAAAACGCCCGCAAACAAATGAGGCAAAAAAATTTATAAGAAATTTGAATACACCGCCGCGACCAGTGATACAAAAAACTAATGTCGTGCCAAAAAAGAATGACGCGCATGAAACTGTCAGGCTGGGTGCTGCCTACTGCACAAACAACAAAGAACCTCCCATCAAACGCAGAAGAAACGACATCAGTCCGTCGGTAGATCGGTCCATAGAAGAGGAAATTGAACTTTGTGATCTATCAACTTACTCTGTCGACGATGAACAAGAAACCGATGATGTCCTTAAGGTACTCGAACCGTCAGAAAGAGAACGGATCACTTTAATACCATCTAGTAGAGAAGAAAGAGATGCACATTCAGAGCGCTATCCTTTGGGCCCAATTGGGCGTTGGCCAAAAGAAGTTGAAAAACGGCGAGAAATTTTCGGAATGAAAAAGACAGAAACAAACAGACGATCCCAAAGCTCACCTGTAAAATCTTTACTGAAACTAAACCCGAAACATACAAAGGCCCAAACCAAAAATCTAAATCTATCTGGCACACAACGCAGAAGCGACAAACTGATCCACCATACAGGTTGTCTGGATAAACTGGAGCTTGAAAATATTCTAGAGGAAAAAAATGAAATAAACCTCAACAGAACAAATGTGATGAAGCTGTTGCACAGTATACCTGCCTTGAGGAATATCCGATCTGATGATATTAATATCGTTGAATACAAAAATGAATCCAGATCAGATTGGGTAATCCTGCATATGCAATCCAAAACAGTGGCGCGCCCAATTCTCGACGCAAAAGAAGATCTACTGTTCTACTGTTCTATGGATTTAATCTAACCACAGCAATCGATTCTCCAGTTTTAATACATGTATCAACAAGCGTATGCAATAGCTGTGTATTCTAAAGTTTTCCATTCAGGCCTTCTTAAACATTAATACAATGTAGTTAAACAGATGTTCTTTGTTCAGTATTTGAATACATTGTCTCAACATATGCTCGTGGATTAGTTTTTCATTGCACGAGTAATCCTTCTACACATAGGTCAGTGAAGGACAAGGTCTCAGTTCATGACCTCAACAAGTGGCCTGCAGGCATATTACACATTAGCTATGTACAGAGGTCAAGACGGCCATGTTGTATTCTGCAATGACATCGTCCACCATTTTAGCTCACAGGGTGACTTTTACACAACGAATCCTAAAATGGCGGTTTGACCTAAAATGCCGGCCTACATGGATTTAAGGTCAGGACCTTGCAACACAGATTTCTTTCACAAGCGACTTTCGAGCAGCTAGGCGTAGGCCAATATTAAATATATTTATTACAATAGGAGGCACGATATACTTTCTATTTCGACAAACCCTCCTTTTGGCCTATGCCAAGTGCTAAAAACTATTTTGGATCTCCTTGCAAATAACTCCATGCATCATTGTCCGTGCACCCTGAATCACTAAGAAATATCTATTGCCATTAGGTCTTTTGCTAAAATATCCTTCAATACGTATTCTTTGGCAGTCTTATCTGGGGCATATACTTTATGTCCTATCGAACCTATCGCTTGTGCGCACCATCCCCCTAGTATCGAACACATACCAGGCAGACACTGAATACAACAACAAAGAAACAACAGTATTCCCAAAATAATCAATAAGACCGAAAGCAGCTTCCAACCCCAAGACCGCAAGAAGTCCCAGAACCAAGCGCTTAGATCCCAGTTTCCCTCGGGAACATGCACTTCAGAACTAAGGATGTGCAGATTTTGTACTGCCTTGAAGATAGTTGGGGAGGAATCTGGTACAAAAACACAGCAAGCGGACCCCACTAATTTGCATACTCCACCACGCTCAGCTAGAATGACATCTAATGCCATTCGATTTTGAAGTGCTACTAATCTTATCGCCTTTTGTTCTAACGTCACATTATAGAGTATGTCTGTGGTCCGGTTGATGGTTCTCTCCAGTCCTCTCGCTAGTTTTCTGATATCTTCTGAATTCGCTATCTGCCCCCAAAATGGCACAACTGATTTTGCGATATCTCCCAATACTTGTGCCGGGGTGTCACCATTCTCATCCCGCCGTGGACAAGCCTTCGAAACTTCTTTTGTACTAGCTATAAACACCCCAGGTAACAGGATCCCTAAATAACAGGTTCCCTGCCAATCCCTGGGCAACCATGGGAATGCTACATTACCGCAGACAAAGTAGATAGGTTCGCCTACATACAAAGGTCTGTTCTCTCCAGTCAAATTTGCAACGTTGGCACAACCTAAAAATGTTCCCATTGACTGAGTTCCATTCCTCTGTAGGCAAAAAGGAACTGAATCGGGGCTATGGTTAACAGTGTTAGAAGGGGGCGTGGCATCCTTATTGCCTATCGGAGCCATTTTAAAAGAAATCAAAGATTGGAAAGGACGAGACAGTTTGTCAGAAGGCCTAATAGAAGCAACATTCGGTTTACTCCTATTTGCAAAAAGCGAGCATCCCAGGGGACTCAAAACACGTTTCTCAAAACTATTCAAATTGATGTCATCAAAGTTCCCTGAGATGTTATCATTCCATCGGCCAAAGAACAGTGCTCGAAGGGAAGCATAGCAGGCAGTTGTCAACGGTAAGGGATGAATATGCCAACCTAGCCCCTTATCCCCGTGTTGTGGTAAATGTGAGCAGACCCAGCAGTTGGATTTATTAAAAATGGCATGTGCAGCATTCATGATAAGTAGTAGAGTGTTATTATGGTACCTTTGTCTGTGCTGGGAATCCCGAGGGGATAAAGTGTGCAAATGTACAAAGGGAATAGGAACAATGGGTGCACTTTCAGTAGGCAAGAAAAGATCTAAAGAATGAGTTTCCTCAAGGTACCATAATCCTAAGGCAGCGACTATAAAAATCCCAAATATCATTACAAGAATACAGCAATACGTTTTCGGGGCCCAGGCATTTTGTCCATTGTCCCGGTTGGTCACCCCCTTATTTACAAGTCCTATACGAGAGGCGGCGGTAGCAGGCATTGCAGTCTTCAGATGGAAACCCCAACGTTCATTGCTGGCGACCCCCCGGTCACGCGATTTCTTAGTCCTTCCACAACCCTAGCCAACAGAATCCCCTTTCTCAAATTTGGGCAAAAGCAAACCCTTGATGACTCTTTTCCTTCTCCGAATGCACAGCCGAACCTTGCCGTAAGTCTATCTTCGTGGTCGCAAGTTGTATCGTACTTTTCCTGGTACTGATTGATCCGGAAACAATATGTCGTCACTTCCTGCTGGAAGCAACGTGTCGGAGGCAAGTGAAGAGGCTGAATTTGAAACAGCCGTTTCCGGGTGCAAAATTTGCAGAGAGTGTGGAGACAAAATGGCAGCTTCCCCAAGCCTCCTGGGCTCAGAGATATTCTCCGACACACTCTCAGTGCTGCTTACTGCTTTGGGATCATTGGTTGCAGTATCAGCGAGGGGTTCTGTTTCTTCTGTAGCGTGTGGCACAGGGCGAGGAAGTTTCTTGATGTGTGACGCGTGGATCCAGTTCTTTCGTCCAGCTACCCACACCGCTGTCTGGGTGACCAACAGGACCTGGAATGGCCCACGCCAGCGAGGCGCGAGGCAGGAGGTGCGCTCAAATGATTTGACGAGCACCCAACTCCCAGGTCGTATGCCGTGGCACGGGCTCTCGTATCGTACAGGTAAAGATTCTCGTACCTGGTGGTAAATCAAAACAATAATCTGAAAGTAGTGCATTTTCAACATTCTTTAAATTTCGGCATTTTGGAAGATTCCAGATATTGGCAAATCTCCCCATTACCACCTCAAATGGAGAGAGCCCAGTCTTAGTTTGAGGGGTAGTACGCATGGCTGGTAACACGATCAGTAAGGCGTCCGGCCATTTTAGTTTGGTGCCAGCACACGTCTTAGCGAGCTTGTTTTTTATGATACCATTGTGTCTTTCCACTAATCTGGCGCTCTGAGCATCTCTGGCCGAATGGAATCGTTTGTCAATTTGCAATGGCGTACATATCTGTAGAATTACAGCAGCGATAAAATGCGGACCATTATCCGACCAGATAACTCTCGGCAAACCGAACCGTAGGAAGAATTCCTTTAACATGGTCTTTGCAGTGGTCATGGCTGTAGCGTCTTTAACAGGGAAAGCCTCGACCCACTTACTAAAGGCGCAAATGACCACAAGGACATATTTTAGATTGTTACATCGCTCCATTTCAATAAAGTCAAAGTGGATCACTTCAAACGGGACAGAAGGAGGCCCAAAGCTACCTCTTGGAGTTGCTGTCCCCTTTCCCACATTGTTGTAGGCAAATCATGCAATTTTGGACATAATGCTGGGCAATTTTTGAAATCTTATCATTTACCCAGACTTTCTCTAACATTCTCGTGATCTGTTGAGCGCACACATGTGTGGGACCGTGTGCCATGGTAACCATCATTACTATATAGGCATTAGGAAGCAACCATTTCCCTTCAACCATGTCCACCCAACACCCATCATCATCGAGTTTCCCCAAGCCCTCAGCCCACCTCTTGGATTCTTCTAATGTGGCATCGGCTTGGATATCCCGTACAGACCCAACACCCACATTCATCCATTGCATAGGCATCTACAGTCTCCCTTGAAACATACATCTCCGTGAAGAGATCAGAGGCAGTTTGTCTAGCTATTTGATCAGCGAAAGCATTCCCTTTCCCTACATCATCTATAATCTTGCGATGTGCTGCGCACTTAATGATTGCTAACTGACTAGGGAGCGCAAGCGCTGAAAGCAATTGTACTATCAGGGAGCCATGTTGGATCTTGGTGCCATGCGAAGTTAAAAACCCTCTCTCTGACCAAAGTCTCCCAAAGTTGTGAGCCACCCCAAAGGCATACTGGCTATCAGTATATATGTCTACTGTTAGCCCTTCGGAAAGCTCACAAGCTCGAGTCAATGTTATAATCTCTGCGGCCTGCGCAGAGTCATGCGTAATTCTCTTGGTCTCCACAACCGTACTCAATGTAGTGACTGCATAAGCAGCTGTGGATGTACCATCCAGTAGTTTGAAGCAGGAGCCATCACAAAACAGCTCCCCTTGTGGGTTATCCAAAGGAGTGTCCCTCAAATCAACTCTGCCTTTTGTATCTTGTTCAGTAGTATACAGGCAGTCATGTGACTCTTCGTCACCGTAAACAGTATTTTGCGGGAAAGGTAGGAGTTCAGCCGGATTAAGAACGCAGCACCTCCTAATTTGAATGTGGGGAGCAAACAAGATTAATTCATATTTTATCAGTCGTGCGGAAGTGAGGTGTTGCGTTTGGGTTTTGTTCAATAGAATATCTACAGAGTGAGGCACCATCAGGGTTAAATCATGGCCTAGGACCATTCCCTCACTCTGTTTTACAGACGCAGCAGCAGAAGCGACAGAGCGCAAACATCTTGGCAAAGCGCATGCAACAGGATCAAGGGCGGAAGAGTAGTAACCGCATGGCCTATTCTTTCCTCCATGTTCCTGCTTCAATACAGCCAAAGCACATCCATCACATTCATGCACAAACAACACAAAGGCCTTCTCATAGTTCGGTGTGCCCAAAACTGGCGCCGAACATAATGCAGTCTTGAGCAACTCGAATGAATGTTGATGCTCCGTATTCCATGGCAATGGCGAAGAAATACCCTTCTTCGTCAAGGCCAACGTCGGTTTTATCACTAGTGAGAAGTTTGGGATCCATAACCTACAGTAAGAAGCCATACCTATCAAGGCTCTAACTTCCTTTTGTGTATTTGGGACAGACATGCCAGAAATGTGTTTTATTCTTTCAGGTGTCAATCTTCTTCCCTCCTTTGACAGGAGATAGCCTAAATAGGCGACCTCCTGGCAACAATATTGAAACTTTTTGAGCGAAGCTTTGTGACCATGCTTAGCTAGATGGATGAGCAACAACACAGTGCCCTCTTTACAAGAGCTCTCAGAGTCAGCGGCTAAAAGCAAATCATCAACATATTGAAGCAACGTACAAGTAGGGGGCAATCCAAGGGTATCAAGCTGCTCTTTCAAAGCCCTACTATAAATACTAGGACTCTCAGTATAACCTTGAGGTGCACGAGTAAATGTGAATGAGCGTCCCCCTAAGGTGAACGCGAACAAGTATCTACTATCCTCATGTATAGGAATACTGAAGAAAGCATTCTTTAGGTCCACAACACTGAAGTGAGTAGCCGTAGCTGGAATCATGGTTAATATTGTCGTCACATCAGGCACAATTGGAAATTGCAGAGCGACGACTTTATTAATGGCACGTAAATCAATTATAAAACGAAATGGAATTGCATTATCACCTTTTTTGTACACTGTTGGGTGTCCTGACCCACGTTTGGACTATTATGCTACAACATTTGGTGCTGTGGGCCTAGGAAATCCAAGATGGCCGAAAAAGCCCATATGTGCGCCAGAATCTATGAAAACCGCGCAGTTGTGCACACTAAAATGGTTGCCTAACTTGCCACCCACCAGTGCGAGCAGGATGGGCCGGGGTGCCATGAGTGAAATGTGTGCCAAAGGAAAAACCGCACTTTAAAATCACCTTTTGTTTCTCTGAATGCCAGCTCAAAATGCCTATTTGCAACACATCCAAAAATCTCACTGAACACCAGCGGACATCTGGCAGAATAAAGTATTGTGGGCATACAAAATCTGGAAAGAGGATGAAAAGTTATATTCTGAAGTGACTTGAAGGTTTATAACAAGACTGGCTGAGCTATGGAGTCAGCAGTTTTAAATTAAACTGAACTACAGACATTAAAAATCTAAATGTTTAAAAGAAATGAGTGACCTACTTTTGAGTGTCACATAGGTTGCAATTGTTTAAATGTCATAGTTTTAAACTTAGAATCAGCATTCTAGCTGCATATGTAAAGAATTGTTAGTTATTTGAATGCAGAAAACTGGGGAACAGAAATGACATGTGGCTAAAAACTGGCTTAAAGAGATTCCAATTTTGCCTGGCAACCACCCCATCAGGAGTGAAACTTGATTCACAAGTAACTTCCCAGGCCTGGCTGTTTCCTGCTGGCCACACTAAGGATATGCCATCTCTCTGATAATTGAATTAAGGGGAGCCCCCACAGAATACAGGAGCTCTGAACAATGCAACCCCCTTCACCCAGGCAGATGGTTTATTGCAGATGTCATAAAACAGCTTCCTCTTGGCAGAAGCTGGGAGGGGCAGGGTCTCTGAGCTTGGCAGAAACTGGAAAGACTGGTTTCTGTACCATGTGACCTGAAAAGACGCACCCCTGTAGTCAGAATATGGTTTTAGAAAAAGATGGATCATTCATAGTACGGACTTGTGAAAATTATTTGAATGATACCATAATTCTTGTGATTTTTCTGCCCACATTTTAAGACGTGTTAGGACCCGGTGGTATGTTCAGGGGGGTTTTAGCGGAAAAGAAGATATTACTCAAAATGTGTGCATGTGAAAAATCTGACACTTCATCAACTAATGTCCATACTCCTTGCGCACATGTGTGTAAATTTGGGTTAATGTCCGATATTGCGAAACCAGTTAAAAAGTGCAAATGTCGCCATTTCTGAATGCAAGCTCCCAGGAAGAGCAGATTTGGAAAGGGTATACCTCCTGTGATGCATGATGGGTGCATGTAATTTCAAACCACTGTGTAGCTATGAAATATGTCTTTTGGGTCAAAATATAGATTGTGTGTAATTTGACAGGGGTGGGTTCTCTGTACCATAAACAGACCTCATCATGATGACACTTCATTTCATTCCCCCAATCAAGGGGAAGCGGATGAAGTGGCCAATGACAAGTGGAGAGGGGTAGAGCTTAGTGATGCTGCACACACACCCATTTTCAAAACACATAAAAGCAGACAGACAGGACAGATAGGGACCTTCAAATCCATTTGCTGCGGGACGCTCTGCCAGGAAAATCCATACTTTACCTCCATCAATCTCTAGAGAAAGCTGTGCAGAAAGATCCAGACTTCAAATCCCTCAATCTCCAGAATCCAGAGAGAGAGAGAGCTGACCCAGATCACTGTGAAGTGCAGAGACCAGACCAGAGTCCAGTCTAAAACCTGACCATAGACCTATAGTTTTGCCGCAATCGCGAAAAACGCACTCGCGGATTTGCCGCGATTTGAAAATTTCTCAACGTGTGAAAACAGCAGTTTTCTTGCTTTCAGTTGCCAAAAATTCGTTTAACCTGCTAGTTACTCCTAGATCCTTGCTAAAGTGAGCCTGGACTAATATTAACTTGACACCACTCACCCTGAACCTCTAGAGGGAATTAAAAGCATTTTAGCATATTTTTCACTTCATTGCCAGCACATGTAAAAGCATTTTGGGCCTGTGTTTAAAACTCCGATCTGTAATCTAAGCTTGCTGGGGTGAACTGAATTACATTTGATTGCATTTCTGAGAACTGTGTGCTTTCCTTCCATTTCCTTGCATTGCATAAAGGGGGGGAGGGGATTGCCAGAGAAAAGTGATTACATTGTTATGTTGAAATCATATTGAGTATTTTCTGTATTGCATTTTTCATTCAACATTACATCCATCTGAACTTATATAAAGTATTCTCTACCACCTTATTCTTCTGTTCCTATTCACAAGTGTGCTAGTGCCAGATTCTCCGTTGTTAATCTTTATCATATCAGATTAAGTGTGATATCCAATTATTAATTTATTATAAAGTGTGATATATATCTATATTGTTTAAATTCTCAAATAAACCTTTTAACTTGCAAAACAGAACTACTTCTTGGCTCAGTGGGGTCAGGGGGATTCCAATAGAGGGGTGTTATATAGGGGTAGTCATCCAGAACGCATGAACTGGACATAAAGATATATCAATAAGGGTTTCCATTCAGTATCCCAGACTAGGCATTGACTTAGCTGTAGTGTTGAATTGAATCCTCTTACAAATTGAGGGCTCGTGCCGGACGTTTGGGTTAGATCTATCACTTGTGCAGATTAATACAGCGTGCCAGCTGACCAGATACACATATCCGGTCGGATCACCACGCTGTGTTACGCTGTAAAGCACTCCTCAAAGGAACGCTCTAAGAAAAAGGTCTGTTTTGCAAAAATAAAAGACTAATTTCTGTAAGTCAGGACAGAGACCAATCTCTAGAATGACGACCTTGGTAGATATGAAAATAGCCAGAGAGCACTTCTTACATAAGTTATTTGTGAGAGGTGAGTGGACTCACCAGGACCGCATGGTCTGGTTGCAGGCCATCACGCAACAGGTCACAGAAACAGGGTCAGATATATGGAGAGATCAGGGTCCCTTACATGTGGCCCTGAGTGAACTATACATGGCTCCTAAAGCTAAGGATGAACAAGACAAGATGGTTAGGATAGCGGCATACCTGTACCTATATATGGGAGACATGCAGGATAAATGTACTGAAAGCCAAGATCTGGCGAATAAGCGACAGATGGCGTTAGAGAAGGTCCAATCTGACCTGGTCTCTTCTGAGCAGAGGCTGCAGGGGAGCCAGGAGTCAGAAAATGAGAGTAGACAGCACATCATTAAAATAAAGAGGGATATGGACATCCTGCAACAGGAAAAGGCTGACCAGGATACCAGATTTCTGGCCTTGCAGAAGGAGTACCAAGAAGGTTTGGACTCCCTACTGCAGAGCCAGAAAAAGCTGGAGCAACAGTTAGACTTCAATAGGGCATGTGCTGAGCAGGTAGTCACCCTGCAAAGCCACCTAGATAGGGAGAAGGCAGAGAGCAATAAACTGATTTTGAAAGACCTGGATACCCAGGCAGAATTTGACCAGGAGCGCCAGAAAGCTGGTGCCTTCCAAAGGCAAAGGGACGACCTGGCGGCACAGATGCAGGCTCTTAGTCAGGAAAGGGATACCTTAGGCCAGGAAGTCTGCCACTTAAAAAGGAAAATGGAAGAAAATCACCTGGCCCTCCAGGGACTGGGTGACCTCCAAAAAGAACACCATAACTTGTTAGAGCACACCAGGAAGGTGGAGGATGCTCTGGCAAGAAAGGAGCAGGCCAATAGGGACACAGCTCAGGAGGTAACCCTCCTGCAGCAAAGACTGGCCCAGTGCTCCAGGACCAATCAGGAAACGCAGAGAGAGAATGAGGCTCTCTGCCAGCACAATGATAGGCTCCAACAACAGGTAGCGATGCAGGAGAGACTGATAGAGTCTAGTAAGGCCTTAACTGAGGAACTGAAGGCGCAGGCTCTTGCATTGCAACAGGGAGCAGGGGCGGATAGAGATGAGGTTCGCTGGGAAAGAGAAACTCCTGAGCATAACCCCAGGAGCCCTAGTACCAGAGGCCTTTATTTCTCTCAGTCCCTGGACTCTGCCACCCCCATGTCCCCTGGCGCACATGAGCACAGGGCCCCAGGGATGGCAGATTACTATCCAGCCAGAAGCATGGGGCTCATAGGCCAGTACCACCCAGGAATGGATGGGCGGGCATCCGGGTATGGGCACCCAAGCACAGTGCAATTTGATGGGGAACCCCAGGTGAGTAGGCCCAATAAGGGCATCCTGAAAACCTCTGCCCAGTTAGGTCAGTGGGGGAGGTACCCATCAAATCCTGGCAGCAAGGAGGGATCTGAAGACTCCTCTGAGCGGTACAGGACACAGGAGACCAGGTCCCCACATTCTGCCTGCCATTCCCAGGCTCGCAGAATCCGGGAAAACCTGGAAGAACAGACGGGAACCTCTGGGAGCAGTGCCTCTGAGTCAGAAGATGAATGGACCAGGGTTACCCGAACCATAAAGGCCAATAAGGCAAAAAGGGCCTTGCTTAAGGACCCATTGAAGCAAATAAAGGCAATAAGGAGTGTCATCACGCCTTATCACAAGAACGCCAAGTACTCTGTTTGGGAACACTTGGAGCTCTATGAGCAAATGATGGAGACTTTTCATTTGAAGGACAGCCAAAGCTGTATCCAATATGTAAAGTGGACATTCTCCCCAGAGTACTCCAGTTTCTTTGCAGGGCTGGAGGACCAAAATCATGTAAGATGGTCCACCTATAAGGTGGCCATCTTGAAACATTTTTCTACTCATAGAAATCCTCAAGAGGCTCGCAAGGCAGCCTACAATTTACAATGTGGGTAGGATCAGGCCCCACAAGAATTTGTGCAGGAGTTAAAGCGTGCTTTTGCACAGACCACAAGAAGGGTGCGCACGGATAGCAGAGAATTTATTAATACGTTTTTCCATGCCTTGCCCAAATATATAATGACCCAGCTCGTGAGAGATTTTCATGAGAAAAGATCTTTAGAGTGGGTCATTGAACAGGCGACCCGGATCTATGAGGTGCAGAAGCCAATAGAAAATAAAAATAATGCGCCAAAAAACCCCAAAGTCAACAACACCCCTGCTGCTGTCAAGGTGGCAGAGGTAAAGGTCACCCCCGTTTTAGAGTTGGAGATGGGGGGGCCTAAAAACCTACCTGCACCTAATAATGCTAGGCCCAGAAGGACCTCGGGCCAGGCACAGACAGGGAGCCAGGGAGGCAGCCCCACAAATGGGGTCCCTCGCTCTCCTGACTATGTAAGTCCCCGTTACAAGGGAAATCGACCCATCCTGGGTTATATGTGGACTCCTCCAGCCCAAGGGGGGGGGGTCCAGCCAAGCACCTAGCCCAGGGAACTTCCCTCCTAACTTCCCACCGGAGGGCAGAAATTCTCCAAATCCTGGGCAAAACTTTTTCCCCAGGTATCCACCCAACTTCCAACCCCAAAATCATCCATCCTTCTTTCCCCAATTCCCTGAGCCCAGACAACCGAATCCGGGAGAGGGGAGGCCAAGGGTGGAGGGGTATCCAAATCTTCCTAACCAGGGGTACTACCAAAGAAGGGATAGCTACCCTTCCCGGGATCAGCCCAGGGGAGAAAACAGGGCCCCGTATCAGCCTGAGCGGGTTTCCCAGTTAGAGCGCCAGGTTCAAAACATGGCGCGGGATCTGGGTCACATACTGAGGGCTCAGCAGAACCCTCAGATCGGCATGCCGGCGCAGAACGCACCCAACTCTGGACCCGGTGCTCCAGAACAATGACGGGGGCAGCACCCCGATAACTCACCGGTTCCCAGGGAGGAGGCACAAAGGGAAGGGGGGTCAAGTGGGAATGGGGTCCAGAACAAGCCGAGGCGGTAAAACAACTCAAAAGAAGCCTCTAACAAGCGCCTTGCCTAGCTTACCCTGTCAGAAACAAGGAGTTCTTCCTGGAGACGGGGTTCTCTAATACGTGCTTGACAGCAGTATTATACCAAAAGCATGACAAGGTCAATAAAGTAATCTCCTATGCGAGCAAAACTTTATCCTCTGTGGAGGAAAAATTCAACGATTGTGAGAAGGCACTCCTGGCGACGGTGTGGGCATTGAAGAATTACCGCCCGTTTATCCAGGGGGAACACATCATAGTGGAGACTCCACACCAGCCTCTGCAATATCTCCAAAGTGACAGAATCCGGGCCGGAAATGTGAGTAATTCCCGAATTACTTCCTGGATTCTGTCAATGCAAGGCTTTCCTGTGGAGGTCAGATATGGCCAAAACAAGAAGAGTCCCCTCGCGCAAGGTCTGGCTGACTTGCATGATTGTGCCAGAGAAAACTGTCTCGAGGACGAAAGTCTAAAAATAAAGGACAACATGGAGGCATACCTTAATTCCCCACACAAAATCTTTGAAGAGGACAAGTGTGAGGGAATGCCCACTGTCTATGTGGATGGATGCTCTTACCATGTTGACAACGACAGGGAGAAAGAACTGGTGGCCGGCTTAGGGAATGCATGGGTGAATGAGTCCCCAGAACCCTCCGCTGGATACAAAATTGGTCCCCGAAGTAGTCAGGTGGCAGAATTGATGGCTGTGCATCAGGCCATCCTCACTGCTGTCCAGCATCAACTCCGCGAACTGGTCATAATCAGAGATTCGGATTATGTACGGAACGGATTCGTGGAGCACCTGGTTAATTGGAAAACCAGAGGCATGTTATGTGCTAACAACACACCCTTGAAACATGGGAAGTTGATCCAAAACATTGATGATCTGGTCACCTCGAATGAGATGACCATCTATTGGAAAAAGATCAAGGGTCATTCCAAAGTAGAGGGACCAGACAAAACTGGAAATGACTTAGCTGATCAGCTGGCCAAAACCGGGGCCATCCAAGGGGATCTAATTGAGATTGAGTCCCTATTGGGGGAAATCCAGGTCACTGCTATCACTAGGTCCCAGACAAATGCTCACAACGACCTTTCAATTGCCCAATGGAGTAAGGAGACCCCTGATGCTGATTTGATTACCGCTCAGAAGGGGGATCCAATAATTGGTAAATTTTACCAGCACATTGAGGACCCTGAGAACTTTCCCCTGACGGATACCGATTACACTGGGAAAGAGGACCTAAGAGTGTTGATGAAATGTCCAAAAATGTTCCGAATACAAGACGGTTTGTTGGTAAGGAAATCCAAAGCTGGCCACGATCAGTGGGTGGTTCCTACCTCATTCCGAAGCCTGATGTTAAGTCACGCCCATGATGCGGCCACCGCCGGTCATAGGGGGTTTCACACAACATTGGAAATCTTAAGAGAGGTTGCATACTGGCCACACATGGGGCAGGACCTTGACCAATACTTGAAGGGGTGTCTTGTGTGTGCACAATTTCAGCCATCATCCCTCACGCACCGTGCGCCTCTCCAAAAGAGGGGGATGACACTGCCATGGTCAGATTTACAAATCGACTTTGTAGGCCCCGTGATTCGCTCTGCTAGGGGGAATAAGTACATGTTGACTGTGACATGCTTGTTTACCAAGTGGGTGGAATGTCTCCCAGCCCCAAATTGCAAGGCAGAAACCGCAGCTGCCCTGGTGATTAACCACATCTTTTCCCGTTTTGGTCTACCTCAAAGGATTGAGTCAGACAGGGGTAGCCACTTCACCAGTGAAGTAATGACAAAGATGTGGGAGATACTGGGGGTCAAAAGGAAGTTGCATATTGCTTACCGGCCAGCTTCTTCTGGAGCAGTAGAACGCTACAACCGGACAATTGTGAGCATCTTAAAGAAGTTTGTGGCAGATTCTGGGCCAAGTTGGGATATCCGATTACCTCTGGTCCTAATGGCCATCAGATCTACCCCTTCATCTGCAACCAAAATGTCACCATTTGAGTTGATGACTGGACGCAAGATGGTGCTTCCTCAGCATTTGCTCTACAGGACCCAAGAGCAGACACTAATAAATGCCTCCACAACTCATGAGTATGTGGAGAATTTAAGGAAACACCTTCAACATGCTTTTGCTTATGCTCAGCGGAATCTAGAAAGATCAGCTGATAGCATGAAGACCCACTATGACCTGAAAACTTCCAGGAAGGAATATCAGGTGGGGGACTGGGTCTATCTATACAACTTCCAAAGAAACCAGGCAAAACAGCGGAAATTCTTGCCTACATGGAAGGGACCCTTTGAGATCATCGACAAGATCTCCCCTGTGGCCTACAAGATCCGCATCCCCAAAGGCGGTTTGGCAGAGGGGGAAGACAAGTGGGTCCACATAAACCAGTTGAAATGTTGCCATCCCAGGCACACTCTGCAACAACTGGAGGAATCCTCTGGAATCCTAGCGGGTACTGTCTCAGACTAATTCAGTTCCAACCATAAAACATACCACATCTAGTCTCTAAAATATTGTGATTTGCATGAAACTGTCTCTTAGTTATAGGGCCTCATTACGACCCAGGCGGTAAGGGGTTTACGGCGCCGTAAACAGCGCCGACCCTTACCGCCTGAGTACGAGGTCCCTTAGCGCCATGGCGAATTTAACACCTGCTTTTAGCAGGTGTTAAAATCCATGGCGCTAAGGGACCATGGAGTTAATTATGCCACCGTAATTTACGGTGGCGTAATTAACGCCTTCCCCACTCCCATTATGCCCTATGGGGCAAAAATGGGAATGGGGAAGGGTAAATGGGGATTGGGGACTTACCGCCTCGCCAAGGTCGGAATGGGGCGGTAAGTCCACCAACCACCATGGCGTAAACGTAGTTTACGCCATGGTGGTAAAGTCACGGCCCAGGCGGTAACTTACCGCCTGGGTCGTGATGAGGCCCATACTGTTTTTTTTTTCAAAATAAGAATGTAATGTTTCGTTATGATGAAATGCATATGCTGCCCCACTATTTCAACAGTGGTGGAAAAACGTCTATGAGTAGGTATTGCCGCTTTTGCTTTATCATCCTAGGAGAGATGAAACCATGGAGAATGACCAAGGAGGATGACCCAGGGACCGGGAATGAAGATCCAATGGGCCCGGGGTACCGCCCAATATTCCCATCAGGACCGGCGAGGAGAACCGATCGATCAGTACTGGATGGAGGAAAAGATGCTGAACTGTGCCATTTGCAGAATTGGAAGAAGATTATGCGGACAGACCAGTGCGTGGGTCAAAACCCTTGTGCACCCGACTCCCCATCGACTCAAATTCAAAGGGCAGTCACGTGGGGGGATCTGTTGGGTGTCCTGACCCACGTTTGGACTATTATGCTACAACATTTGGTGCTGTGGGCTTAGGATATCCAAGATGGCCGAAAAAGCCCACATGTGCGCCAGAATCTATGAAAACCGCGCAGTTGTGCACACTAAAATGGTTGCCTAACTTGCCACCCACCAGTGCGAGCAGGATGGGCCGGGGTGCCATGAGTGAAATGTGTGCCAAAGGAAAAACCGCACTTTAAAATCACCTTTTGTTTCTCTGAATGCCAGCTCAAAATGCCTATTTGCAACACATCCAACAATCTCACTGAACACCAGCGGACATCTGGCAGAATAAAGTATTGTGGGCATACAAAATCTGGAAAGAGGATGAAAAGTTATATTCTGAAGTGACTTGAAGGTTTATAACAAGACTGGCTGAGCTATGGAGTCAGCAGTTTTAAATTAAACTGAACTACAGACATTAAAAATCTAAATGTTTAAAAGAAATGAGTGACCTACTTTTGAGTGTCACATAGGTTGCAATTGTTTAAATGTCATAGTTTTAAACTTAGAATCAGCATTCTAGCTGCATATGTAAAAAATTGTTAGTTATTTGAATGCAGAAAACTGGGGAACAGAAATGACATGTGGCTAAAAACTGGCTTAAAGAGATTCCAATTTTGCCTGGCAACTACCCCATCAGGAGTGAAACTTGATTCACAAGTAACTTCCCAGGCCTGGCTGTTTCCTGCTGGCCACACTAAGGATATGCCATCTCTCTGATAATTGAATTAAGGGGAGCCCCCACAGAATACAGGAGCTCTGAACAATGCAACCCCCTTCACCCAGGCAGATGGTTTATTGCAGATGTCGTAAAACAGCTTCCTCTTGGCAGAAGCTGGGAGGGGCAGGGTCTCTGAGCTTGGCAGAAACTGGAAAGACTGGTTTCTGTACCATGTGACCTGAAAAGACGCACCCCTGTAGTCAGAATATGGTTTTAGAAAAAGATGGATCATTCATAGTACGGACTTGTGAAAATTATTTAAATGATACCATAATTCTTGTGATTTTTCTGCCCACATTTTAAGACGTGTTAGGACCCGGTGGTATGTTCAGGGGGGTTTTAGCGGAAAAGAGGATATTACTCAAAATGTGTGCATGTGAAAAATCTGACACTTCATCAACTAATGTCCATACTCCTTGCGCACATGTGTGTAAATTTGGGTTAATGTCCGATATTGCGAAACCAGTTAAAAAGTGCAAATGTCGCCATTTCTGAATGCAAGCTCCCAGGAAGAGCAGATTTGGACAGGGTATACCTCCTGTGATGCATGATGGGTGCATGTAATTTCAAACCACTGTGTAGCTATGAAATATGTCTTTTGGGACAAAATATAGATTGTGTGTAATTTGACAGGGGTGGGTTCTCTGTACCATAAACAGACCTCATCATGATGACACTTCATTTCATTCCCCCAATCAAGGGGAAGCGGATGAAGTGGCCAATGACAAGTGGAGAGGGGTAGAGCTTAGTGATGCTGCACACACACACATTTTCAAAACACATAAAAGCAGACAGACAGGACAGATAGGGACCTTCAAATCCATTTGCTGCGGGACGCTCTGCTGGGAAAATCCATACTTTACCTCCATCAATCTCTAGAGAAAGCTGTGCAGAAAGATCCAGACTTCAAATCCATCAATCTCCAGAATCCAGAGAGAGAGAGAGCTGACCCAGATCACTGTGAAGTACAGAGACCAGACCAGAGTCCAGTCTAAAACCTGACCAGATCCGTGGCGAGGCCCATTTATTTCAGAAATATATTGTGAGTACCTAGCAGACTGTGCAGAACCAATCTCTTAGTTAAAATAATCTAATTCAATCTATTTTAATCTAAGTAGAACTGTCTCCTGACTGTCACCTGTCATTTGTAAAGCTGTCACCTGTCATTTACTAGTTGCAAGCTGCACTTGTCACTTTGAATTTTAACATTCCAAATCCGAAAAACTACCTTTATTTAATCGCTCATATCTCCGTAACCGTTTGTCCTAGAGACTTGCAGTAACTTTCCTTTGAAAGCTTAGAATCTCAGCTTTTCAACGAACCTATAGTTTTGCCGCAATCGCGAGAAACGCACTCGCGGATTTGCCGCGATTTGAAAATTTCTCAACGTGTGAAAACAGCAGTTTTCTTGCTTTCAGTTGCCAAAAATTCGTTTAACCTGCTAGTTTAACCTGCTAGTTACTCCTAGATCCTTGCTAAAGTGAGCCTGGACTAATATTAACTTGACACCACTCACCCTGAACCTCTAGAGGGAATTAAAAGCATTTTAGCATATTTTTCACTTCATTGCCAGCACATGTAAAAGCATTTTGGGCCTGTGTTTAAAACTCCGATCTGTAATCTAAGCTTGCTGGGGTGAACTGAATTACATTTGATTGCATTTCTGAGAACTGTGTGCTTTCCTTCCATTTCCTTGCATTGCATAAAGGGGGGGAGGGGATTGCCAGAGAAAAGTGATTACATTGTTATGTTGAAATCATATTGAGTATTTTCTGTATTGCATTTTTCATTCAACATTACATCCATCTGAACTTATATAAAGTATTCTCTACCACCTTATTCTTCTGTTCCTATTCACAAGTGTGCTAGTGCCAGATTCTCCGTTGTTAATCTTTACCATATCAGATTAAGTGTGATATCCAATTATTAATTTATTATAAAGTGTGATATATATCTATATTGTTTAAATTCTCAAATAAACCTTTTAACTTGCAAAACAGAACTACTTCTTGGCTCAGTGGGGTCAGGGGGATTCCAATAGAGGGGTGTTATATAGGGGTAGTCATCCAGAACGCATGAACTGGACATAAAGATATATCAATAAGGGTTTCCATTCAGTATCCCAGACTAGGCATTGACTTAGCTGTAGTGTTGAATTGAATCCTCTTACAACACTCGGACTATTGCACAAACTTCCTGCAATCTCCTCAATCACTCCACGATGCACAAAATCGGAAACAATGCTCTTCAAAGCTCGCTCGCCTTCAACTGAGATCTTATACTGTGGAATACAGGGCAGCTTAATTCCATGTTTCAAAACTATTTTAACAGGCTCAATCTGCAAAACACCGACATCATTGTCATCAACTGCCCACAAACACTCTGGTACATTACTGAATTCTGGCGGCAAAGGTCTAGTCAAGAATTGCGAAACAGAACATTGCTGTGGTGAAATCGTCAAACGCACTCCATCAGAAGAACAATGAATTACCGCATTTAATTCCTTCAACAGATTCAACCCCAGCAAATTCTCTCCACAATTCGAAGTCAAGAGAAATGGACAGTGGTCCGTAAAGGGACCCAAAGAAATAGGTACCGGTGAAGAAACCGGACAAACAACTGGTGTGCCAGAAAACCCTACAGAAACATTGGTTTGCCCTGACAGTGGAATGTTTGGAAACCGAGAATGATCAATGGAGCACTTCTGTGCTCCAGTGTCTATCAAAAATTGATGTTTCCGATTTCCTACTACCATTTCAACGTAGGGACCTTTCTGATTAACGGGAATAGGTGTAGGTTCCAAACCCTGCTTCGGGCAATCCTAACGAAACAAAATATCATCAAAAGGAAGCTCTTCAGATTGATATGCAGCAGAAGGATGGCCAAATATGTTTCTAGTATCCACACTCGAAGTCTGATTATCCGGTGAAAAAGGTTGTTGGGGATCCTGCGAAAACTGGCCTCTACCAGGGCCCCCTACACCCGGGCGACCTCTGGATCGTCTACCCATATTTCCAAATGTGTTATTCGACCTCTGTCGAAGGACGGGGCATTGTGCACGCCAATGACCCTCCTGGCGACAATAGGCACACTGGTTAATATTCACAGGACCCAAGGGCACATTCCCTTGTGGAACATACTGACCTCTAATCTGCGAACTACCCCCTCTGGGGCCTCTAACAATTTGCTGTAACAATACTTTAGTCTTCAAATCACCTTTTCTCTTCTCGACTCTATCTTTTTCATTATTGACACGGTTCTCGTAGTACTGAGCCATGTGCAGTACTTCTGATTGGGATTTTGCCTGCCAAGCGCTCTCAAAAGACATAATTTGTGACTGGATGCCAGGCAGCAATCCACGTACAAATTTGTCCACAAATAATCTTTTCCCAGACTCTGTGCCTAAGTCTTGTCCACTGAAATCCGAGAATACCTGTTCGAACCGATTAAAGAACTCGGTAGCACCCTCAGATTTTCCTTGGACACAGGCCGTAAGCTTGTCTGAAATAATTCTCTTTTCGGGGATTATAGTTTTCAGTTTTGCAATGATTCTGTCAGGCAAAGTTAGTATCACCTCAGACGGTCTCTCACCAGCTGGCCTTTCCCCATCAAGCCTAACTATGTTAGCCCATGTATCTCCCAACCCTGGTACATCGTCTATAGTTCTAACTTGTTTCCACAAATCTACAGGCAGGATTACAGGGAATAGCAAATCAATGTCGCCTAGGGTAAACACTGAGGACTGCAAAACTGACTCTATCTCTTTATAGAACCCTGTCGGATTTTTCCTAATGTCAGGAATAGTTTGTCTAATAGTATTCACTTCCTGTCGTGAAAACGGGACGTGAACAAACTGCGATACATATTGTGCAGGAATGTCCACAGCAGGTGTACCTGCTGCAGCATTGGCAGGAATCTCAACCTTTGGGACAAATGTCGGAGGAACCTCTCTCATAGGCAACTGAGATGTAGGCAACTCCGAACGCTTACTAAGCAACAGAGCTAAGTCGAGCGCTAAAGCAGTTGAAGAAGTGTCAAGTGAAAAAGCTCTCTTATAAATGCTCAATAACTCTGTGGGACAACTAACCTTTCTCTTTAAACATTCATCCTGCAGGTACTCTACCATTACCTGTATCACTTTCCTCTGCGTTTCTAGCGTATATTGACTGTATGTGTCATATACCTCAACTGGAGTTATCGATATGTCTGAAATCCATCTAATCGTATCTTTTGTACAAATTCGAACCTCCTCAGATGTCGATTTACGACACGGAAGAAATCGTTTCTGTACATACATACTTTCTTCTTCGTCATCCTCATTCCGTAACCTTTCCAACTCCTTTCTATACTCAAATATCCTCTCAACATGCTCATGTACCTTCTCCACAGTGTCTCTTGAAAACGCTAAAGTATTCAGGTCCCTCAACCCTTATGGGAGGTCTGCATTATTTAATTTACCCCACATTACACATAAATGAATCCCTACACCTTCAATGAAAACATTTTTCTCAGGAAAATTATCCATATTAGAAAGTGTGGCAAGAACATTAGCTCGATCATCTCTCCCCATACAATGCTTAGCCCATGCAAACAAATCCTGTTTCTTTTCTGTAGGATCAGTATTACGAGTAACAATCCTCGACCCCGCACTCTGATCAACTACAAGCAGTACAGAACTACTTGGGAGTGAGGGTGCAGGCAAATTCAATGGAGGTACTATTACTGGTGCAATGGGAAGAGGCAGAGGAGCAGGTGGAGGAACAACAACCGGAGGAATAGGAACAACAGGTTGAGCAGGAAGAGCAGGAATAACAGCAGGAAGAGGTACAGCAGGAGGAAGAGGAACATACGGAGGTGGTGCAGAGGCACCAGGCCTTCGTTCATTTAACAATTTGTCGATAAACTCATCAGAAACATGAAGATCTTTAGAAGGATAGATTTTCTGAATACCGAGTGAAAAAGCCCTGTCCATATTCCTAACCGACTCAGACTGTTTGTCCTGATCATATAACAACGCCTTTTCAGCATTTGTTTTATGACGGCGCACATGTTTTTCCCTACTTTTAAGCTGCTGCAACGCTTCTCTTTTCCAATTTTGCAAAACATCAAATGCTGCAGGTCTGGCCTTCTTTTTTAACAAGACTGACTCTAAATATTCAATATGAGGGATCTCAAAACTACCATTGACTGGCCACTGAAGTTCGGAGGCATGTCTGGTTTGTCTGTGCCAAATTTGATTAAATACTACACTTCCAATGCCATGCTTACAGTACATAGTACATGCCGCTGACCCCTCCTGTGGTGCCGGACGGCTAAATTCCAAAGATTGTCTATCGCTGCAGAATAATGCCCTAAAGCAGCTAGACAATTTCCAAGGCATTTCTCAAATACTCGGTGTTACCTGGTCAATAATTGTGTCTGCAGATACAATGCGCCAAATTCAAATTGTCAGGGTTGAATTAAGAGTCGGGTAACGACTCACCTGACCAAACCTAAGGAGGACCGATCGGTTTACAAAGGACTTACCTAGCAAATTTTACCTTGTGTATGGTGATTTCGGCAAATCTGCCCGCCTCAAAAAATTGACCCTCGTCAAGATGCCGTCTCAGACCACACGGCTATCGTCCAGGGAACAGATCGTGCAGCACTGTTGAGGTGTCGCGTCTCGTTCAGTCGGGCCCGTTATGTCACACCGTCCGATCCCGGTCCGATAGCGTGCGTCAACCTTCAATAATCCGGCATCAATCTTGAGGGTCCCTATTCCGGGCACCAACTGTGAAAACAAGGAAATAATATGAGGAAGGGTAACCAAAAAGGAAACACACCAAACACACGTTACAAAGGAACATACAAAGTACTTTATTTTATACTGAGTCCAGTTACAAAAGAACAGAACAAAATTCAGATAGCTATCGACCCTCAGTACAACACAGCGAACTCCGGCGTGGTTCGGTGTGCTCAGTGAGTGCAAATATTCATTGAAACAGTCAGGCTTTTATACATTTCTCCAGCCTGTTGTCCAGCCTTTCTTCAGGTTAACCATTCCATAAATAGGTTACTGCTCTAGGGTCCCTTGCCAGGTCAAATCTAGTTAATCTTAGGTTTATACATTAACAAGAAGAAATGATAATAATGTATGCTCTAGGCCTAACATTACAATGCGGGACTTAGTTTATACAATGTAGTTAAGCAGGTGTTCTCATTCAATTATAGATCAGTTTCGGTGATACAGGTAATCCATTGCACACAGGTCAGCAGAAGGACAAGGTCGCAGCTCATGACCCTAACAAGTGGCCTGCAGGCAAGTTATACATTAGCTGTACAGAGGTCATGACAATCGAGTTCTGTTCTGAATAACATAGGCTACCATTTTAGCTCACATGGTGACTTTATAGAGCAAGAAAACCTAAAATGGCGGCTTGGCCCAAAATGACAGTTTACATGGTTTCTAAGGTCAGGACCTTGCAGTGCAAGTTTATTCACATGTAGTTTATAAGCAGCTTGTTAGGAGCTTGGCATAGGCCAATATACATATATTCATAGCAATAGGAGGCACAATATAATTTCTAGTTTGACAAACTTTAGGTGCACGAGTAAATGTAAACGAGCGTCCCCCTAAGGTGAACGCGAACAAATATCTACTACCCTTGTGTATAGGAATACTAAAGAACGCATTCTTTAAGTCCACAACACTAAAGTAAGTAGCTGTAGCTGGAATCATGGTTAGGATCGTCGTTACATCAGGCACAATTGGAAATTGTGGTGCAGCAACTTTATTAATGGCACGTAAATCAATTATAAAACGGAATGGAATTACATTATCGCCTTTCTTGTACACGGGTAAAAACGGATTATTACACAAACATCCTGAAATTTCTTCAATTACACAGCGATGCACAAAATCGGAAACAATACATTTCAAAGCTTGCTCGCCCTCAACCGAAATCTTATACTGGGGAATGCGTGGCAACTCAATTCCATGTTTCAAAACTATCTTAACAGGCTCGATCTTTAAAACACTGACATCATTGTCGTCGACAGCCCACAAGCTCTCTGGTACATCAATGAATTCTGGAGGCAAAGGTCTAGTCAAAAATTGCGAGGCAGAAAATTGCTGTGGTGAAATCGTCAAGCGCACTCCATCAGAAGAACAATAAATCACGGCATTTAATTCTTTTAACAAATTCAACCCCAGCAAGTTCTCTCCGCAATCCGAAGTCAACAGAAAAGGACACTGGTCCATAAAGGGACCCAAAGAAATAGGTACCGGCATAGAAACCGGACAAACAACTGGTGTACCGGAAACCCCTACAGAAACATTGATTTGCCCTGACAGTGGAATGTTTGGAACCCGCGAATGATCAATGGAACACTTCGGTGCTCCAGTGTCTATCAAAAACTGATATTTCCTATTTCCCACCACCATTTCAACGTAGGGACCTTTCTGATTGACGAGAATAGGTGTAGGTTCCAAACCCTGCTTCGGGCAATCCTAACGAAACAGAATATCATCAAAAGGAAGCTCTTCAGATAAATATGCAGCGGAAGGATGATCAAATATATTCCTAGTGTCTGCACTCAGAGTCTGATTGTCCTGCGAAAAAGGTTGTTGAGGGTCCTGTGTAAATAGACCTCTACCAAGGCCCCCAACGCCCGGGCGACCTCTGGATCGCCTACCCATATTACCAAATGTATTATTCGACCTTTGTTGAAGGACAGGGCATTGTGCTCGCCAATGACCCTCTCGACGACAATAAGCACACTGATTAATATTCACAGGACCCAAGGGCACATTCCCCTGCAGGACATACTGACCTCTAACCTGAGAATTACCCCCTCTGGGGCCCCAAACAATTTGCTGCAATAGCACTTTAGTTTTTAAATCGCCTTTCCGTTTTTCAATCCTATCTTTTTCATTATTGACACGGTTCTCATAGTACTGAGCCATGTGCAGTACTTCTGATTGTGATTTCGCCTGCCAAGCGCTCTCAGAAGACATAATCTGTGACTGGATGTCAGGCAGTAATCTACGTACAAATTTGCCCACAAATAATCTTTTCCCAGACTCTGTGCCTAAGTCTTGTCCACTGAAATCTGAGAATACCTGTTTGAACCGATTAAAGAACTCGGTAGCTCCTTCAGACTTTCCTTGGACACAGGCCCTAAGCTTGTCCCAAATAATTCTCTTTTTGGAAATTATGGTTTTTAATTTAGCAATGATTCTATCAGGCAGAGTTAATATCACCTGTTGTGGTCTTTCGCCAGCTGGCCTTTCCCCATCGAGTCTAGTTATATTCGCCCATGTATCTACCAACCCGGGTACATCGTCAATAGTTCTAACTTGTTTCCATAAATCTACGAGCAGGAGTACAGGAAACAACAAATCAATGTCACCTAAGGTGAACACTGAGGATTGCAAAACAGATTCCATCTCTTTATAGAACCCTGTCGGATTTTTCCTAATGTCAGGAATAGACTGTCTAATGGTGTTCACTTCCTGCCGTGAAAACGGGACGTGAACAAACTGTGATACATAATGTGCGGGAATGTTCACAGCGACTATACCCTGTGCAGCATTGGCCGCAACCTCAACCTTTGGGACAAATGTCAGAGGAACCTCTCTCATAGGCAACTGAGATGTAGGCAACTCCGAACGCTTACTAAGCAACAGAGGCAAGTCGAGCGCTAAAGCAGTCGAAGAAGTGTCAAGTGAAAAAGCTCTCTTATAAATGCTCAAGAACTCTGTGGGACAACTAATCTTCCTCTTTACACACTCATCCTGCAGGTACTCTACCATTACCTGTATCACTTTCCTCTGCATTTCCAACTTATTATTGACTATATGTGTCATATACCTCAACTGGAGTTATTGATATGTCTGAAATCCATCTAATCTCGTCTTTCTTACAAATTCGCATTTCCTCCGATATCGGTTTACAACACGGAAGGAACCGTTTCTGTACATACATATTCTCCTCTTCATCATCCTCATTCTGTATCTTTTCTAACTCCTTTCTATACCCAAATAACCTCTCGACATGCTCATTTACCTTCTCCACAGTGTCTCTGGAAAGTGCTAGAGTATTTAGATCCCTCAATCCTTGCGGAACATCCGCATTATTTAATCTTCCCCACATTATACATAACTGAATCCCTAAACCTTCAATAAAAACATTTTTCTCAGGAAAATTATCCGTATTACAAAGTGTGGCAAAAACACTAGCTTGATCATCCTTCTCCATACATGCTTAGCCCATGCAATTAACTCACGTTTCTTCTCCGGCGGTACAGTATTGCGAGTGACAACTTTTGTTCCCGTACCTCAATCAATTACAAGCGGCTCAGGACCACTTGGAAGAGAGGGAGCAGGCAAATTCGATGGAGGTACTATAACTGGTGCGATAAAAAGAGGCAGAGGAGCAGGTGGAGGGACAAAAACCGCAGGAGTAGGAACAACAGGTTGAATAGGAAGAGCAGGAATAACAGCAGGAAGAGGTACAGCAGTGGGAAGAGGAACATACGGAGGTGGCGCAGAGGCACCAGGCCTGCGTTCATTTAATATTTTGTCAATAAACTCATCAGAAATATGAAGATCTTTAGAAGGATAGATTTTCTGAATTCCAAGTGAGAAAACCCTATCCATATTTTTAGTTGCCTCAGACTGTTTGTTTTGGTCATATAACAATGCTTTTTCGGCGTTAGTTTTATGATGACGTGCATGTTTCTCTCCACCTTTAAGTTGTTTCCAATTCTGCAAAACATCAAATGCTGCAGGTCTAGCCTTTTTCTTTAACAAGACTGACTCCAAATATTCAATGCGAGGGATCTCAAAACTACCATTGATTGGCCACTGAAGTTCGGAGGTATGTCTGGTTTGTCTATGCCAAATATCATTAAATACTATACTTCCAATGCCGTACTTACAGTACATAGTACATGTCGGCGACCCCTCCTGTGGTGCGGGACAGCTAAATTCCAACGATTGTCAATCACTGCGGAATAATGCCCTAAAGCAGGTAGACAATTTCCCAGGCATATCTCAAATTCTTGATGTTACCTGGTCAAAAATTGTGTTTGCAGATACAATGCGCCAAAATTCAAATTGTCAGGGTTAAATTAAGAATCGGGTCACGACTCACCTGACCAAACCTAAGGAGGACCGATCGGTACTTCTAAGAATCTTACCTAACTAATCTTACCTCGTGTATGGGGATTTCGGCAAATCTGCCCGCCTCGATAAGTGGACCCTCGTCAAGATGCTGTCTCAGACCACAAGCTAATCGTCCAGGGATCGGGTCGTGCAGCGCTGCTGAGGAGTCGCGTCTCATCCAGGGGCCCCTTTATGTCACACCGTCCGATCCCGGTTCGATAGCGTGTGTCAACCTTCAACAATCCGGCATCAATCTTGAGGGTCCCTATTCGGGCGCCAACTATGAACACAGAAAAAGAATATCGAGGCTGAGTACCCCAAAAGGAAATACACCGAACATGGGTTACAAAGGAACATACAAAGTACTTTTATTCTATACTGAATCCAATTACAAAAACAGAGCAAAATCAGATAGCTATCGACCCTCAGTACAATACAACGAACTCCAGCGTGGTTCAGTGTGTTCAGTGAGAGACGCTGTACATTAGAATGCAATTGCTTTTTATACATTTTGTGGGCACGATGCCCAGCCCCACTTTGGGTTAATATTCCTTTTAATATATCACCGATCTAGGGTTTGTGCCAAGTCTCAAATAACCGCATATAACTGGTTTGCCTTTAATACATGTATCAACAAGCGTATGCAATAGCTGTGTATTCTAAAGTTTTCCATGCAGGCATTCTTAAACATTAATACAATGTAGTTAAACAGATGTTCTTTGTTCAGTATTTGAATACATTGTCTCAACATATGCTCGTGGATTAGTTTTTCATTGCATGAGTAATCCTTCTACACATAGGTCAGTGAAGGACAAGGTCTCAGCTCATGACCTCAACAAGTGGCCTGCAGGCAGATTACACATTAGCTATGTACAGAGGTCAAGACGGCCATGTTGTATTCTGCAATGACATCGTCCACCATTTTAGCTCACAGGGTGACTTTTACACAACGAATCCTAAAATGGCGGTTTGACCTAAAATGGCGGCCTACATGGATTTAAGGTCAGGACCTTGCAACACAGATTTCTTTCGCAAGCGACTTTCGAGCAGCTTGGCGTAGGCCAATATTAAATATATTTATTACAATAGGAGGCACGATAAACTTTCTATTTCGACACGCTGCCTCGCCTATGTCTTGAAGAGAAGGGAGACGGAGTGCAAAAAGACGCGTTAGTGCTCAAGTGTCAGCCGCCAAGCAAACAGTTGTAAATATGGTTGATGATGATGAAACAATTGCTATAGGTTCTGTGAAAATCCAGAGGGTGTTTCACTGCCTAGACCCCGGGGATCCCTTACTCAGGTGGTCAGGACATCTCTATTGCCTTTGAATCAAGACCCTGGGGGTGGACAAGTGAGGGAGGATCACCTGGGTGCGTTGTCCTCGGGGAGTGGGGGAGGAACGCCCGATGGCGAGACATGGTATACCCCAATTCCAAATACCCCTGTCCCATCCTATTTTATAGGATATTCTAACTTCTCAGATCCCCACCCTTTCCTACACAAACACTGAGCCGAGGAACAGGAGGTCTGAGGCTTAAACGAGTACCACTAATGCAATACATTGGACATGTCCCACTAATAAGATCAGGCAGGGTCAGGCACTGGATCTTAATTACATACACGGGCAATGGCAACCGAGGTGGAGAGAGTGACAGGCCGAGAGACGTTACCGAGGTACGTAGAAACATTGGACACCCCGGAGAGAGATAGTTACCTGTGAAGGGCCTAGAAGGTTGCGCAAGCAAGTCCAGCTAGAGAGAGGAGACAAACCTCTTTTGTGTTTTAAGGATACAAGGAACCCTCCCAGGTGAACGGCAGAGTTGGGGAGGTGCAGCAGTAGTTGTGGTATCAGCCTTGACTTCAGGATCAAAGCCGGGAAAGAAGAAAATGAATAAACACGGTCGGTGTGTTGATGAAAGCAATGAAAGTCCGGTCTGTGTTAAATGAAAATTGATGGCAACAGTATCCGACGAATGAAGGCTAAGCGTTGTACAGAACTGTAAATTAAAGCTACAAAGTAACAGAGTGGTCTGGCAAAAGAAGATTGTCCAATCAAACGTCTCTGTGAAATGTCTGATGCCGTAGAATCGGCGGGAAGAGAAAGAAACTGAGATGCAAGATTTGAACTATTAGGTTTGATCCCGGCAGAGGGAAACCTGGATGTGAGAGATGACTTTGAACTGCTAGGTTTGATCTCAGCAGAGGGAAACCCGGATGTGAGATATCTTTGAACTTTGAAGTAAGTACTGTGCTCGAAACTACATTTACCAAGAGGTCTTGGTGTAGGAGAGAAAAAGTGAAAGAAGATCAAAGTGGTCATGCCGAGGTAAGAGCAAAAGCCTTGCAGTTTCAAAAAGTCTACCACAGCGGAAGGAAAGTGAAAGGAGGCTTGAGCCCAACGGATGGAAGCCTATGAAGGTGTGATTGAAGCTTGGGGAAGGAAACCCTACAAAAATTGTGATTGAAAATTTTGAGCCCGGCAGAGGGAAACCTGTACTGAATTGTGGTAACCAGAATGAAATAAACTTTTGTTGAACTGCATTATAAGCTAAAAGGGGACCTGGGCTGAAGTGAGAGAAAGCCGAGAGGTCCAGCGGATAAACTAGTGACTTTTCGTGGAAGGCCAAGTGGGCCCTGGTCCACGAAACAAACTGCATCCTTGTGTCCAAAGCCAACGTGTGACGCAATGTCCAAGTGTGCCACCTTATCCTGTGCTACAAAACGTGGGGAACGGAGTTTGCTCAGCCATACTGACATTTCTTTCGAACATGCATTACACATTCTCATTACACATTTATTGTATTGGAAAGAGGGCAGTCATTAGGTTTCATTAGTATAGATTTTATTTGGACTAAGGAATGAGTAGGACTGTATTTTCTTTTTGTTTGATGGTCGAGAATGCTCCCATTTTAGTTATAGGGCAAGATAGGAGTTTTCCAACCCCTTTTAAACCATTAATAAAGGTTTTGAACTTGCAGCTCCTGTTTCAGTGTCTACTTGTGATACCATGCCTCCCTCACAGTTCACAGAAGAGTGTGCCACCAACCAAAAATGCACTGAAGAAAGCAGCAAGACGTGTACGTAGGCAAATCACTAAAGGGGGGAATCTAACCTCTTGGCTGCTAAGGAAAAGGTGGTGCAAATGGCTTCCCCAGTGGTACATAACACAAGTGAGGAAGAAGATATCAACACTGTGGAAAGTATGGACAAGTCCATGACTGCTGAAATGTGACCTCTTTCAACAAGCTTTCTGAGGTGGTGGAGAAGGGGTGCAAAGTCTTGTCAATTGCTGGAACCAAGGTGAAAGCATTGGGGCACATGGGATCACCTCAAAAAGATGTAGTAAGAAAAAACATTGATTGTCCAGCAGTGAGTTTTACTAATTCACGACTGTTTGAATACTGACTGCTCCCAATAAATAGAGATGCATTGTTAACTCTATTTGACCTCTACCTGCACTGAGGGTTCTCAAAGTAGAGACTTTGAATTTGGGGAATAGCTGAAAGGTCTTGATATTGTATTCTCTAAAGTACACTGCTGGGATGCTGAAGTAGCTCAGCTCTTCTGGTTAGGGCTAATGCCTCCTCTTTATTGGAATGGGGATTTGATTTAGACCAAATGGGTAAACCCAAGATGGTGTAAAAGTTAACACAAATAAATTCCTGATGGCGACCAAGAATGGTTTGAAGAAGCCAGGTGATAATGTAGACCAGGGGGTTACACACATTGGGAATGGCTATTATCCTTTTTACCGGTTCCCATAAATGGCACCTAACAGTTATTTATTTATTTATTTTATTTTTTTTAAACTTTGTTTATTAAGGGAACGGTTCACAGCAAGACAGTTCTCATAAACAGCGCAGTACAGCATGTGCATAATATCGACAATGACATACATCTGTGGCAATAAGGCAGGTATCGTCACCTCAGGTGACGGGGTAGGTGTTACATCAGCATCAGACATCAAATCACATAAATACAGACGTAGCAGAAACCATATATCTTTAGGACGACAGGGCGTCAGGACTGATAAGACAAAGAGTTCCGCATCATCATTCACCATACACAAGTCTTTCAGGAAATTGGATCGGGTAGGCCCTGCAGTGAATTTCCAACATTTAAGGGTGCAGCCTTTGGCAATAACACATGAGATATTAAATAATCTTCTTGTGGTTTCCTTCACCTTTCCAATGTCACCAAGCAGGTATTTTAGGGGGGACAGAGCGACTGGGATCGCCGTTATCTCCTCAAGGAGCTCAGCCACTTCTTGCCAAAAGTTTGCGATAACAGGGCACGACCAGTAATGTAACTGATTCAGGATTTTAAATTGGATCAGTCAGAGTCCTGAGTTCATGGAGACCGATTTGGTGATTTGACAATATCGGGCCCATCTCACGTCATCGATCTGGGTACCCACATCCCGCTCCCAGGTTTCTCTGATAGTGTTTCGTGAGGGGGAGTGTGTTTGCACCAAGGTGTATAGCAACGAGATTCCCTTATCATGACCGTCCGTCCTCACCATAGCTCTGATACATTCATGTGCCTGGGGTTCTGCCGGGAAGGAAGGCCATTTGGCAGCAAAAGCGGTTCTCATACAATAATATTGAAGTCGCTTAAGCTGACCCCCCCCACTGCCTTTGTGAAGTCTGCAAGTTCACAAAACGTGCCATCAGTGAACATAGCTCTCAACCTGAAGAGTTTATTCGGATCCCAGGTTCGCTGAAGGGCCCTGTCGAAGGTCGGGGAAATACTAGAGAAGTTCCACAGGGGTATATCTGGGTCATAGGGGATTTCCAGGCCAATCCTTTTGTAGACCCTGGACCCTGCTCGTCTGGTGATGTATACCGGGTCGAAAGGCCCGTTGTTACTATAGGTTGGGTTCAAAAGGACCGTTCGTATATCATTAGGGCGGACTGCGTGCTTTTCGAGGAGAATGTGTGGGGCTGTGTCTTCGGGGTCAAACCAATGCTTTACAAATTGTGCCTGTGCTGTTATGCAATATAATTCAAAATCAGGGGCCGCAATACCACCCTGTGAGTATGGCTCCACCATCTTATCTCACCCCAGCCTAGCAGTTTTTCCGTTCCAAATAAAGGAAGATGCCAATGATCTAAGTTTTGCAAAAAAGGGTTTACCGGGCCAAATCGGGATATTGTTGAAGAGATACAAGAGTTTGGGTAGAACTACCATTTTAAGTAGGGCCACCCGGCCATATAGGGACAGAGGGAGATTAGCCCATAGGTGGAGCTTGGTCGAAAGGTTGAGAAGTAATTCGCCTTGATTATGCGAGTACAGCAGCTGTCTATCTCTAGCCACCATTATTCCCAGGTATCTTACCTGCGTGGGGGCAGGCTTAAACCCTGTAATGCAAGATAGGTCACCTGTATTAGGGGTCAATGGAAAGATTTCAGATTTGGGGACATTGATTTTATATCCCGAATATTCCGAGAACTCGTGTATGTCAGCCATAATGTGTTGCACATTCTCATGTGGGTCCCGGACATATACAACAGCGTATCGTCCGCATACAGAGATATAATTTGGGGAGGGCCAGTCATCCTGAGACCTCTGTGCGAGTGGTGTTGACGAATATATTCCGCCATTGGTTCAATAGTGAGGGCAAACAGAATGGGCGAGAAGGGGCAGCCCTGTCTGGTCCCCCTGTGCAGATGGAAAGAAGGGGACAGGGTGTTATTGGTTAGGACCTTGGCGGGGTTGGGTATATAGCAGCCGAACGCATTTAATAAAATATGGTCCAAGTCCAAACCTCTCGAGTACCAGGAAAAGGTATGTCCAGGAGACCGAATCAAAGGCCTTTTCGGCATTGAGGGCCACTACAGCCGCTTTTGCCTCCTAGTCTATTTGCGCCAGCACATTAAATAGTCGTCGCAGGTTTAAAGCCGTGGATCTAGTTGGTATGAAGCCAGCTTGATCAGGGTGGACCAGGATTGGCATGTACGGAAGAAGTCTGGTGGTCAGTACTTTAGCGAAGATTTTTGCATCAGTGTTGATTAGGGAGAGGGGCCTGACCGGTTCGTAGGATCTCCTCAGCGTTTGCACATTGGTTGAAAAATCCGAATATATGTGTATCCTGTTTTCTTCATAATGCAGGGATCCTTTTTCTCTGGAAAGCCTCAGGATAGCGTCTCTATCTCTATAATTCAGGAGACGGGCAATGATCGTGCAGGGCGGTGCTCCAGGCTTAGGAGGGGGGGCCAGGGTGCGATGGGCCCGCTCCACGAGGAAATGATGGGAGAAAGCATTGGGGCCCAGGAGGGATTTCAGGAGGTTTTCCACCTTGCGCTCCATGGAACCCTTACCGAAGGATTCGGCTTCATCCGGCCAGGCGGATATTGTTTCTCCTGGAGCGAGATTCCAAGTCCTCGCACTTGTTCAGGGTTTTCTGCAGGTCTCCCTTCAACGGGGCGATATCACGGCTGTGTTGTGCTATCGAGTCCTCGTTAACTCCAATTCTGTTCCCCGCCTCCGTAGTGCGTGCACTTTCCTTATCAACCCTTGCCTTAAGAGAGCTGATCGTGGCCCCTATGTCGTCCAGTTTGCTGTTAAACGCCAGGAATCCACTTTGGACCATCAATAATAGTTTGTCCACTCTCACATCCATTGGAGACTCCGGCTGGCTGCCCGAGGGCTCAGCGGGTGTCTCGGCAGGCCCATGTGGTTGGGAGCTGGCAAAGGAGTCCATCGGACCAGTTTTCTTGGGGCCCATACTTTTCTTCTCGCTGCGGCCTATGTATTAAATCTGTTGGGTTGCGTCTACCCACGTTCCGATGCCCAGTGGTAGGCAGTGGTTAGCGATCGCTGGCACTTAGGTGTCTGGCGTACACCGCTTATGGGTATATGTAAAAAGAAAAGCACCAGGGCGACCCAGGAGGAACCACGACAGGGCACCCATCTTATGATGTTATCAGCAGGCCCCAGTGAGCGAACGCAGCCGGCCCGCCGCCGTCGATAAGGTCTGACCCGGTGGTCAGTCAAGGATCAATCTGCGGGGCAGCAACGGCTCAGGGAGCGGGTCGGCACCCCGCTGGGAAGAGCAATGTTCCGTCCGGGCCAGTCGTGCGGTGTACACCCAGGAGGAGGACCGAGGGCCAGCAGGATATATTCACCAGCAACTCAGAAACGAGCGCAGCGCAGCTCCTCCCCCTTCCAGCCTGCAGACGAGCCAACGCCTCTGGCCGTCACATGATTTCTCCCGGGCCGTGGTCCGGGTACGCCGCCGCCGCATTCACGGTGTAAGTTTCAGTCCGATATCTCAGGATTGAACCGGCGTTTCTACATGGAAATCGGTGGAGTGATGCTGCAAGCTCTCCACCGCCGATTACAGATGTTTATTGGCGTGTAGGCGGCCCCGAACAGGATTAATTTTATACTAGGATATGTTACGGGCCGGAGCTCTCCCCTCAGGCGGCCATCTCTGTCGTGCGCAACAGCGCATCCCCCCCCCCTAACAGTTTTTTTACTATGAGTTCCTGGACTCTAGGAGGCATATCCACCTACTTGCTGAAAATTGATCTTTTGTGAACCTGCAACAATCAGACATAATTCTGATGCAAGAAACCTAGTTGCTAGATGTGGTGTATTTTGATGGGTTTCAAAGTAAGTTTTTTCTAACCCTGCAGGAAAAGGTGATAAGAGTGCCCGTACAGAGGTCTGTTAACGCTAATTGCAAATGGGTACAATGCTTATGACATCAAAGTGGAAGATCAATGTTCTAATGTCCTTCTGGTAATGGTTGAATTGTCTGTCTGTTCTCACATTTTCTGATTAACATCTACGACCCCCTGAAGAATATATGTACGGATGAAATACAGGATAATATCCTGGTAGCAATAACTACCCAGGGTTTAATGAGGGCTGATACACAAGTATTAATTGGGGGCACTTCATTTGGAGTGTGGCTTGAGCAGCCATGGAGTAGGACGTGCTTACCATGGAGCTTTTTCTAACCCTGCAGGAAAAGGTGATAAGAGTGCCCGTACAGAGGTCTGTTAACGCTAATTGCAAATGGGTACAATGCTTATGACATCAAAGTGGAAGATCAATGTTCTATTGTCCTTCTGGTAATGGTTGAATTGCCTGTCTGCTCTCACATTTGCTGATTAACATCTACGACCCCCTGAAGAATATATGTACGGATGAAATACAGGATAATATCCTGGTAGCAATAACTACCCAGGGTTTAACGAGGGCTGATACACAAGTATTAATTGGGGGCACTTCATTTGGAGTGTGGCTTGAGCAGTCATGGAGTAGGACGTGCTTCCCATGGAGCTCCGGTGAATCTGACAGATGATCCGTACAAACTACCTTTAAAAGTGTGCCACTGGTTCCAGAATCGATCACATACGCATGGGAATGGATGCTTCGCTCAATGAATAAAGATCGAGAAAAATCGGAAGCGGTAGTCTGGAGGAATTGCTCGATGAACGACGGCGGCGGCTCGGTCCATTGTCACACAAGATGGCCGACAACAAAAGAAACAAAACCAGGGTACCCGAAGAGGACAAATAGAGGCGGCGGCCACGGGGAAAGAACGACAATGGTAAGGTGAAGGTGGAATACAAAAACCCCCCCGGGGGCCGTAGGTCCTGAGTCGTGAAAGCTTGGACGCTGGCCCGGACGGCAGGGGCCCGAGGGCAGCATAGGTGCGAAAATGCAGGCCGCACCACGACCAGCACGAGAAGCATTGAAATAGCAGCGGCGAGAGGAGGTGGAGGTTGCGACTGCCTGGAGACTACCGCGACAGTCGGTAAAGAGCGGAAACTGCGGCTGGGGGGACACTCGGTCGCTGAACCAGAAAATGGCGGTGCGAGGGGCCGTGGGCAAGAATAAGACCAAACAACCCACGATGGACATTTTTGCGAAAGCACAACTGTCTCCTGCGGCCACCTCAACCAAAGGCCCGATGGCACAGGCTGAGGGCGCGACAGCGGCTGAATCTACGCACTTCCCTGGAGGCCAAAATTGAAGCAGTGGGCATCGAAGTCTCCCTGCTGAGACAGGATGTCAGGGGACAGGCGGAACGCACAAGCAGCCTGGAGGGCGCAGTGAAATCTAATACGGACACCAGTGCCGACAATACAAAAGAGATCCATGTCCTCAAGCAACAGATGGCTAACTTGGAGTCTCGAGCAGAAGAAGCAGAAGGGAGAGCGAGGAGAAACAACATTCGTGTGGTGGGTCTGCCGGAAGGCGAGGAGGGCCAGGACCCGACTGATTATATCGAGAACTTACTCCTACAAGGAATCGGGGCCGGTACACTCTCGCAAGGATTTGTGGTTGAGCGTGCACATAGAGCCCTCATGCGCAAGCAGAGACCGGGGGCCCCTCCACGAGCGATAATTGCCAAAATACTGAACTATAAAGACCGGGAGAAAATATTGGAGTATTTTCGGAAAGGCGGTACAATCGCGAGGGCCTCGAGCACTATCACGGCATACCCGGATTACACTATGTTGGTCCAGAGGCAGCCATACAGCTATGTAACCATCAAAAGGAGGCTGCGGGCGGCTGGGATAAAATATATGCTGATGTACCCTGCTAAATTGAAGGTCGTGTATAAGGGCAAAATGCACTTTTTTGACACTCCGGAAGAAGCGACAACGTGGTTGGATCTGCAGGGCTGCCCGGATCAAGACACGGAGGACACACAAAATGGGCGTGAAAAGTGACTCAGAATCGGTATGCATTTTGCTAGTGCGGCGAGCGAACATCCTAGGGGAAGGCTGAGAACGATGGGCCTGGTTGTAGGAGGCTGATATTCGATAACATATTGCGGATTGTGAGAGACTTGATGGACTTGAATATAGTGGCGGTACATATATTTAAACTGTATAGCAATGTGTAGTTCTTTGATGTACTATTGGAGCGGCAGGGCGGTAGCACCCTACCCCCCGAATTGAAGTTATAGTTATAGTAGGTTGGCCACTAGGGCGGCCTCACCCTGCGGAGCTTTGAGTACAGGCGAAAGCCGGAAAGAGCTAGATGCGGGGGAGCCTGAGATCCAGGGATGGAGCTGGGCAACAGTTGGGGGGGAGAGTGTTGGGGAAGGGTTGGGAGGCGGGGGGGAGAGGGAGTGGTAAATTTGGTGTATTTTTGGTCAACAGGGTTTTAGAAGGGGATGCAAGCCTATATAGATTGGAATGGAACTCAAGGTTACACTGCACCTGGGGGGGAGGGAATGGGATCATACCAGGCCATGGGGGACCTTAAAATACTCACATGGAATGTGCGGGGGCTTAATAGCTATTTAAAAAGGAACAAGGTTATGCTGTATCTGCGCAGGCAAAAAATAGATATTGCATTCTTACAGGAAACCCACCTTACACGTGAGAAGATCGACCCGATTGAGGGAAAGTGGAAGGGGGTGTTGGTGGGCTCCTCGTACTCAGCCTACGCAAGAGGAGTACTAATATGGGTGGCGCCACATGTCCCGTTTCAGCGGTTGCAAGTGGTGGCTGAGACAGACGGGAGGATGGCTATGCTGAGGGGATTGGTAGAGAATAGGGAGATAAGTATTGTTAACACGTACGCCCCGAACCAGAACACGGCGGCGTATATTAGGACACTGAGTGCGAACCTGAGCGTGTGTGTGGGAAGCGCGGTGATCTGGGGAGGGGACTTCAACTGTGTGTTGAACCCGAGGGTGGATAGATCGGACGGGAAATTGGATAGACCGGCCCCTGCAGCCAGGGCGCTACAGACACTGCTTGATGACTTTGGGTTGGAAGATGCATGGAGAGTGTGGCACCCTGGGGAAAGGCAATATTCGCATTATTCTGCCCCACAGCAGTTATCAACAAGGCTGGACTATGTCTTCGCATCACCAGAAATGATAGCGGAGATTGTGCACATAGAGTACAGGGCCAGGGTCCTCTCGGACCACTCGCCCCAGATTCTTGCGTGGCAGTATTGCCCCCCGAGGGTGAGGATCCCGACATGGCGCCTACGAGCAGAGGCGTTGAGAGACCCCTTCTTTAGAGAAGATTTACGGGAGCAGATAGTAAATTATTTTGAAACCAATACTGGGAGTGTGGACTCGGTGGGGACACTTTGGGAGGCCTTTAAAGTTGTTATGAGGGGGGCGGCCATGGCGAAATCCAAGGGCCTACAGGGTGGGGTTTTAACAGAACTGAGGGAGACGGAAGCAAAATTGGAAGAGGCCTTAAAAGCCGGCGACGATACAGCAGAGAAACTAGATTTGATACTTAAGCTGCAGCAAAAATGCGTGGATTACTGGGAAAGGTTGTGCAACCTTAACTATAAAAGGTACATAGAGAGACAGCATGCGGGAGGTGACAAACCGGGGAGACTTTTGGCGTGGTTATATAAGAGCGAGACCCCCAGAGCCACAATCAGAACTATAGATAGGGAAGATGGTAGCGTAGAGGACACCCAGGAGGGGGTTAATCAAGCGTTTGTGGATTATTATAAAGTGCTATACGGGGAAGACGGGGAATGTAGCCGGGCAATGATAGAAGAAAGGCTTGAGGATATGGGGCTGCCCAGGATAAGTGAGGAGGAAAGAGAGGAATTGGACTCCCCGATTACCCTGGAAGAACTGGGGGGGGTGGTGAGGCAGTGCCTACTAGTAAGACCCCGGGGACAGACGGCTCCCAAGCAAATTTTACAAGGTATATATAAAAGTTTTAATTGGGGGCAATGTAAATGCAAGATGTTTAGAGTTTATGGTCCTCCCCCCGCTGCTAGAGATGATAAATGAGGCGTTCGAGACGGGCCGCCTGCCGGAGTCACTGAGAGAGGCTGTTATAGTACCTCTCCCGAAACCAAATAAACCAGGGCGCAGCTGTGGTTCCTTCAGACCTGTGTCAATGTTGAATCAAGACGGCAAGATATTAACTGCGGTCTTGCCGAATAGACTGAAAAGGTCATTGGTAAGTTAATACATCCGGATCAAACGGGCTATGTCCCCCATAGAAACATCACCAACAATCATAGGCGACTTCAGAGGATCATTGAGTTTGGCAGCGGAAGTGAGGAGGAAATGGCAATCGTGTCCTTTGATGCGATCAAGGCCTTCGACTCCGTCAGGTGGCCGTGGCTGCTGGCGGCCCTGAAACACTATGGGTTAGGGCCTGGCTATGTAAGGTGGCAGGAGATTTTGTATAGGCAACCTTTGGCCAGAGTAAAGACGGGATCTGTGATATCAGAGAGGTGGCAGCTTAGTAGGGGTACTAGACAAAGATGCCAGTGGTCCCCTATGCTCTACATTCTGGCCCTGGTGCCTCTCGAGATCTATTTGAGGCAGCAATATGACACCATAGGCATCGAGTTGAACGGGGAGCGGCATTTGGTCTCCCTATATGCGGACGACATGTTGCTGTATGTGCGGTATCCGGAGGAGAACCTCCAGTACATTTTGGAAGTGCTTGGGAGATACGCTGTGCTATCAGGCATAGCAGTGAACCCCTAGAAGTCTAGTCTTTTCCCGTTGGGGGGTACACAGGGGTTCCAGCGGAGAGGTTACCGGTCTTAAAGGTACCGTGTGTGGTTAGTACTTTTCGGTACCTGGGGATAGATATATATCACACCGTGGGGGAGGAGCATAGGTGTAATACAGAGGTGGCAATCCAAAAAATTGAGAAATGCATGCGGTTTTGGGCGAAGCTGCCTTTGGCGATGATGGGGCGGGGAGCGATGCTAAAGATGGTGGCCCTGCCAAGGCTCCTACATTATTTCGGGAATATTCCATATCTGATTCCTAAAGGGTTTTTTGCCAAATTGAATAGCATGTGTAGGGACTTTCTGTGGCATGGCACGCGAAACAGAGTGGCGTTATGGAAGCTCCAGAACTTCCATGACAAAGGGGGTATAAAGCTGCCCAATTACGAGGCGTACTATGTGGCGAGCCAGTTGCAATATGTGGCCTAATGGCTATCTGATGAAGAAACCTCCGAATTTAGGTTGTTTGGGCGGGATTGTGCACCCTTTTATTTGAAAGAAGTTATGTGGGCACCCAGGGCGGAGATGGTGGGGCGCCCTAAAATGATGCTGCTGGGGTGGAAGGTGTGGCGTAGGGCACGCCAATTGATGGGGAACCCGTCCCCATGCTCGCCGCAGATGCCATTGGTGGTATTGACAGGGGCAGACGCTCAGCTGCGACTGATACTCCGGACCCATTGGGAGCCGGCTGGGGTGGCAACGATGGGAGATATTTGGCAGGGGGGCTCTTGTGTTACCTTTGAGGGGCTGCGGGAGGAGGCCGGGTTGCACGAAGGCCAGTACATTACTTACCACAGAATGGTACAGAGGATTAAGAGAATGTGGCCCGAAACTGTGTTGGAGGAAGAACTGGATGCCACCATCGACGTTATATATGATATAGCTGAGGGGGGCCATGAGGTCTCCAGATTGTACGAGATGTTGATGTCTAAACTGGGGAAGGAGGTTACGCAGCTGAGATTGGACTGGGAAACGGAGATTGGGGCCCAAATGGGAGATGGGATGTGGGAACGGGTGCAAAGGTATCATAAGAGGGTGTCTAGAAACGCAAGACTGAAACAGATACAGCTTTACATAACACACAGGGCTTATATGACGCCTTGGAGGATATCGAGGTTCGAGAAGGCAGGTCGGCAAGCATGCCCCAAGTCCGACGAAGAGAACGCAGGCATGGTGCATATGTTTTGGTTATGCCCGATCATAGAGAGGTTCTGGAGGGGGGTAAAAGAGAAACTAGAAGGAAGAGGGGTCAAGATAGTAGTGGACACGGTATGGGCCTGCCTGATGGGGCCGTTCCCCAGACCACGGAAACTCAGGCATGTAAGCAAACTAAGGGACCTGGCTTATGTGCTTGCGAAGAGAAGGATTGCCATGGGATGGAAGTCATGCCATGTGCCGAGGATAGAGGAGTGGTGGAAAGACTTGCAAAAATGGGCAGAAGCCGAAACCATAGCATGGCAAGAGGCGTGCATCAACGGGGGGAGGAGGAGAATGAGTCCCTGATGGCCTGGAATTCACTGATAGCCGGACTGTTTGGGTCATTAGATGACCCAACTGAACCTGTTGAGGAGGAGATCGAACCACAGGGTGTGTAATCTGATGACTCGAGATGATAGTCTCGCAAGGGGGGTGGGGTAGTAAGAGTAGTGGTTAGGAAATTTGAAAAGTGTAATGAAACTGTTGAACATGCACTGTTTGTTTGGTTTTATTGTTTGTTTGTTCAAAATTTAATAAAAACTTCACAAAAAAAAAGTTTTCATTGGGGGCAATGTAAATGCAAGATGTTTAGAGTTTATGGTCACCAGTAAGGGGATCTTTGGTGGTATGGACAGGAGAAGAAAAGTAGTCAAGTACAAGGAAAAAGCGACTAAATGGATTAACTTCTTTGGGATGTTGAATGTAACGATCATTAATGGAACCATTCAGGGGTGACTTCTCACACGCGAAGACATGAAGGATGGGCCGATTAGGTATGTAGGGGTATACCAGACTCCCAAGCTTTGATGGCTGTGTCCTGCCCTTTGAGATTTTCGGTTGAAGGATGGGAAAAAGTACCTCCACCATTGACTTTATTTGTGTATCTGAACAACTGTAGCAGAGCATCCAATCTATGTCCATAACATTTACTGAATTTAGCGATCATAGTGTATTGGCATTGGAGATATGGAATGCTGAAGGGCAGGACAAATATAGGGAGAAGATGGGTGAGGTTACATTGAGTAACAGGAAAAACAGAGTGGGATGGTCTGCGTGAAAGAAAGAGGCCATAACAATGTACAAGGCACTATTGGGCGATGGTTACAAATTGTGTGATTCACCAAATAAAATAGTTGATTGGATTGGATCGATCACAAAGGTATTTTTGTTCAGAAAGTTTCCTCAACATATGAAATGCTCAAGGAACCACGTGAACCCATATGAAAATTCGATAAAGAAGGAAAACAGCAACTAAGACAAGAGATCCGTAAAGTCGGTAAGAAAAAATATGGATACTGACGTGAAGAGAGTAGTAATTAAAAAAATGAAAAATAGATATATGTCTTGGGTTAGAGCACACCATAGATCTCTTAAAGTTACTGCACGGCACCAAGCATATGCCTCTATGAAGAAAAGCATGATGGTCACCCAAACCTTCTAAACTACTGAACCCTGACAGAATGGATCTAATATTACAATTACAAATTAGAACAGAATTTTTTTACAAAACATATTTGATGTAAAGCATGCTGCATAGAATGTAAAACCACATAAAAAAACACTATAAGCACAGAATACATAATATATTATATACAAAACATACATTTCCAATGTTAAATTCACCCACAAAGGGATAACAGATTTGTGTTTATAGTTGTTTTAAGTGAAGAGAGTAGTAATTAAAAAAATGAAAAATAGATATATGTCTTGGGTTAGAGCACACCATAGATCTCTTAAAGTTATGCACGGCACCAAGCATATGCCTCTATGAAGAAAAGGGATGTTACAAATCTATGGTATACATTTAACAACATATTATAAATAGGGTAAAGACAACAGACTTTCCCCAAAAGCACGGAATGTAACCTTTTCTCTAAAGTCTGGGTAACAAAAATATTCATGTATATGAGAAAGAGAAAAAGACAAAGGAACATTCAACAAAAAATGATGGTCACCCAAACCTTCTAAACTACTGAACCCTGACAGAATGGATCTAATATTACAATTACAAATTAGAACAGAATTTTTTTACAAAACATATTTGATGTAAAGCATGCTGCATAGAATGTAAAACCACATAAAAAAAACAGTATAAGCACAGAATACATAATATAATATATACAAAACATACATTTCCAATGTTAAATTCACCCACAAAGGGATAACAGATTTGTGTTTATAGTTGTTTTAAGTCCAGGGCCCAGGGCTTCATTTTGTGCTTATAGTTGTTTTTTTTATGTGGTATTACATTCTGTGTAACACGTTTAACATCAAATTAATTTTGTAATAAAATTCTATTCTATTTTGTAATTGTACTATTAGATCCATTTTGTTAGGTTTGAGTCACCATCATTCTTTGTTGAATGTTGCTTTGTCTTTTCACTTCCTCATATACATGAATATGTTTACCAACACAATGGTGCACCCTAATAATGCTCTGCTGAATGTGGTACCTGTAAAAACCTGGAGGCATACATCTTAAGAAGGTTTAAGGCAGCCCATATGCTGGTTGTATTGGGAGAGGAAAAGCTTTCCTCTTATGAAGACATACATCTTTTATTTAAGAAATTAAAGCAGTCCTGTGCTCCCAAACCTGATGGGGTCTGATATTTGGTTATGTTAGCTAAACCGGAGTTATGGGCTGACATTTTAAAACTCTCTTTAATAGAGTAATAATTACGAGTCAGTTGCCAACATCGTGGTCCTTATCATACCTCGTCCCAGTATATAAACAAGGAAGGAGCGAGGGCCCTAGTAATTATTGTCTTCTTTCCCTATTGGACGGACCGGGGAAGATACTTGCAGGCTGTATCCTAAGGGAAATTGGGAAATGGATTACTGAAGAAAAAATGTTAAGCAGGTTTTAAGTGGAATTCCAAAGAGGGCTGTCATGTTTGTATAATATCTTTGTCGTAAATACCTTAATCCACCAAGCAATGAGGAAAGCAGCGGTGCCCCTTTATATATTTATATTGATTTTGCAAGTGCTTTTGACACAATTAATCATGAGAAATTGTGGGTCAAATTGAAAAAGATGGGTATGCCAGGTAATCTTCTTTATACATATCAATTACTATACCAGGGAACAAAGGCTCAGGTGAGGTTGAACGCTGCTGGTGACATGACCTCCTCTGTTGATATAGCGAGAGGTGTGAAACAGGTTTGTGCCCTGTCGCCAGTCTTTTCAACCTTTACCTGACAGATTTTGGTGAAAAACGTATTAGTGGTGACACCTGTGCCCCTAAAGGGAATATCATACTTGCCATATGCAGATGACTTGGCTATCTTTGATGCCACATATGTCGGCCTGAAGAAAAGCGCTACTAAAATGATGAAATACGCAAATGAAAATGACTTGAAGATCAAGTCTAAAATCATGAGTGGGTGAGGAGTGGATAGAAAAAGTGGAGTCCTATAAGTATTTGGGATATGAAATCTTTAAAAACCAGAACAAGCAGGAGTTATTGAAGTATCAGTGTGCTAAAGTGATATCACTGATGCTTATGATGAAAAACCTTGTCTCCAGTAACCTTGAGAGATGGGCTGATGGTCTGGAAGGATTGGTATGGCGTAGAATACTGGGCCTATCGAGTGCCACTCCAAGGCGGATCATTTGTATAGAACTTGATCTGACCTCATTAATTACATTGATTAGGATCAAAAGGGGATATTGTACCTGAATTTAATGAAGGCAAAGTCTGATACAATCCTCTTGGCACTAAAAAAGGCAATGCTAGAAGGCAATGTAAAAGCTTAATAGAATTTAAAAAGAATACTTTTGTGAGATTTATTGGTCTTCAAATTGGGATGAGGATTTGGATGTGTTAAGAATATCACTGAAGAAATGCACTATTGCTTGGGACTGGGTATGTAACCACTACCATATTGGCCGATAAAATCTTTTTCAAATTTTTCAAAATTATGTTTTACATATACCTACCCGCCAAAGTATATTTATCAGTTTCCAGACCAAACATTTTGGAGAGTCTTCATGTTGATTCGGTTGAACAAATTGCCTGTATTGGCCAATACTGGAGCATGGTAAAAAATCATTAGGGAAGAGAAAGTGTCTAGACTATGAACCTCATTACAGGTATGCCGGTCCGGAAATAGCAGTGCCGGTATATCTGTACCAGCACCTTTTTTTGGACCGGCGTAGTCCGAGTCGCGATGCCGGTAACACAGGCATAGGAAGTGACCCACCACAACCTGCAACCCCGTTGCCGGTATCTGCGGAGACACGCGGCAGCCGTGTCTGAGATACAGGCATGGCGTAAGTAAGTGCACATCCCAAAATGCACGGACACGCAATCACTGGCATGGTCATGCAGGTAACAATGTGAAAACGATGCCGGAAACACTGCCATCGCAGACCAGGCGTTAAGTGGATTCTGGTGTGTAGAAACATGGCATTGGTGCTCCAAATCAGCACAGGCGGTCCCAATGGACTGTGCCACTGCACAAAATAACCACTCCCACACCCCACTCCCCTTCCAAATTCCAAAACCACAATGCTAGCAGTAGCTGTAGCAGTACAGGACCTGGAGGGCATGCCTGTAGAGCTATTTATTGAAGAGGCAGTGAGGCAGAGGATGCAGCGGAGGCGCATGAGGAGGAGGGCCATAATGGACCAGCAAATACCCAATGTGCAGCAGGTTGTACCCTGCAGGCAGACACCAATCCCTCGACTAAGGGCCACCCCATTCAACCTCACCACCGGTCAGATTCACACCCTGTACCGGCTAGACAGGAACACCATCACCACTATAGTGGAGCTGATACATGATGACCTGGTGAGCCTCATTCATATCCGTACTGCGACCCCCCACCCCTCCCCCTCTGCTGAAGGGAGTGTCTGGGCTACACTTTCATGCCACAGGCACATATCAGCACACAGTTGGGCAGCTGCATGGGATCTCCCAACCCTGTTTCTCCAATGTGCTCTTCCAGGTGCTTGATGCACTTCTGTGTCACGTACGGGACCACATCAGCTTACCCAGGACTGCAGATGAGGTGAATGCCACAAAAATAGCATTCCATGCCCTTGCAAGCATGCCTAATGTCATTGGTACTGTGGACTGCACACATGTGGAGCTGGGGGTCAGGCATGCTGTGGAGGTAGTGTTAGTGTACCGCAACAGAAAGCTGTACCATTCACTCAACGTACAGATGGTGTGTGATGCCCAACACCTCATCACCCATTGCTGTGCAAGATTTCCTGGCTCAACACATGACTCCATGGTGCTGTGTAACTCCACGCTGCCTCGGTACATGGCACGACACGCTGGACATCGTACATGGCTGCTCGGTGAGTCTAACTACAAGACCATGTGCTGTTTTCAAATGGGGGGCAGTAACCACCATAGCATACCTGGCAGCTCGGTGAGTCTAACTACAAGGCCTTGTGCTGTGTTGAATTGAGGGGGTGGGGGTGCAGTAACCAGCATAGCATACCTGGCAGCTGGGTGAGTCTAACTACAAGGCCATGTGCTGTGTTGAATTGGTGGGGGGCAGTAACCATCATAGTATACCTGGCAGCTGGGTGAGTCTAACTACAAGGCCATGTGCTGTGTTGAATTGGTGGGGGGCAGTAACCATCATAGTATACCTGGCAGCTGGGTGAGTCTAACTACAAGGCCATGTGCTGTGTTGAATTGGGGGTGGGCGGGGCAGTAACCAGCATAACATACCTGGCAGCTGGGTGAGTCTAACTACAAGGTCATGTGCTGTGTTGAATCATGTCCCAATATGACACCCATGACCAGTGAATGTGCACACTGCATGCATTAAACCATCATTACTCCTGCAATTTCAAGAATCAATTAGCAAACTTCTGTGAAGGTGCACAGAGGCCGCACAGGCTGTAAAATGGGGATGGTAGAGGAAGAATAATAGCAAGTTGAAATCGTGCTCACAATCGTCAGACCAGTAAACCGCAAACATTAAAGGGAACAGGACCCTACTCAGTGTTGTGAGTGAAGGAAAAGTGCAAGTGTGTAGGTTGAAGGCAAGGCTCAACACAGTAGTTCCATGCCAGAGTGGAAGGCCTTGACAGCCGTGCCACCATGTATGATGAATATACAGTGCATTCATAATTACATCTATTCCGTACCACAACACCCTAAAAACTACATATACCAGCATGCACAACACCATTGTGACTACAACAACAAGGAAAAATGCAGTCAAGCAAACACATAACTCATGATGCACAGCCACAATATGCATAGGCTACCACCCACAAAACCTCTTCTAGGTGCACACACAAGTGACTGGTACACGACACATAGGCATGTCTACAGAGAGTATCCGTCATGGAGACTGCATACCCTTCTTATCACTAAATCACACCTGCACATCATGGTAATGCTAAGGGCACTGTGCTACATGGACATACAGTACATTTCCATATGTGACCCATAAATGACATACATCAATTCCATGTGTGTCACTTGCACGAGGAGTGAAGTAGCTCATGTAGTGTATGAATGGTCCTTGTGAATGCAACTGCACAACACACCCCCCACATGCATATTGACCAAGTGCCCTATCTGGTACACTGAAGATAAGAAATGAGAGCTAAACTCAAATGTACTTGTGCATGTTATTTGTCTCAAATGTACACTATACAGCCTGTGCCAACATGATATTACCAGCAAATTGACTTATTCTCTTTCTGTTGCTCCCGTGCAGGTGATGCTGGGTCTCCCCTGAAGCCATGGTTATTGATCCCCATCAGGCAACCACACAACATCCACGAACAGGCATACAACCGTGCCCATGTCCGTACTCGCTGCACCATTGAGCAGATGTTCGGCCTGTTGAAGGCCAGGTTCCGCTGCCTGAGCAGATCTGGTGGCGCCCTGATGTACAGCCCTGAAAAGGTTGCAAAGATTGTGCTTGCATGTGCCATGTTGCACAACATGTGCATCAGACGCAACATTCCCCTGTTCCCCGACATGGACATGCTGCCACCAGAGGATGATGAGGACTCACGAGGTGAACTTATAGGTCACTACTTTTGAGCACCTGTAACACACACGGCACAGGACGTTGAGCACACTGGGCACTGTGCACTGTACCTGAATAAATGCTCTCACACTGAAAGATCAATGTCCAATCATGATTTCTTTTGATAACACAGAATATATTGTGATTAGAAATAATTAGAATTGAAAAAGGCCTTAACTACCTCTACCATCCCACCCAACTATCCCTCCCCACAACTCCTCCCCAACTATCCCTCCCCACTCCCCCTCCCCAACTATCCCTCCCCAAAACCCCCAATTATCCCTCCACACACCCTCGCCCCAACTATCCCTCCCCACAGTCCTTCCCCAATTATCCCTCCCACACCCCCTCCCCAACTATCCCTACCCACACACACCCAATATGTGACCTATTTACGTCCCCTTTTAGGCTGCGGGGTGTGCCGTTCTGCAGGGCGAGTCAGCCGCTCCGATCTACGCCTTGGGCTGCTTGCTAGGGAACTTCCGGGAGTGGTACTTGTGGATGGTGCTAGTGGTAAGGGCATGTACCATTGCTCCGCGAGTGCATGCACCGCCACCGATATGGACTCCACCAGGGATGACATGACCCTGTTCCCCTACATCACGGGATGTGGCAGATGGTAAATGGCTGCTGTGGCTCTGCCCTGCACTTGTGCAGACCTCCTTGAGGTGACCTGAAATGTCTCACACATGAGCTGTGCCTCGTGCAGGTGTTGTACCATTCTGGCCATCGATTCCTGTCGTGCCTCCATCCTAGACAGGTGCCCCTCTATATCCCTAATATTGCATTGGGGTGGTGGTTGTGTGGTTTGGGGGCTAATTGGGCCCATGTGACTGAATCCCTCAGCCTCCGCTTAGCTGTGGTCGATAGGTGTTCAACTCCACCGTCGTCCCCAATGTTGTTGGGTAGACCCCCTTACATAGGGGGTGCAGGTTCCTCCTGCTGGGCTGGTGGTTGTGCCACATGTTCCTCCTGCTGGGCTGGTGGTTGTGCCACAGGTGCCTCCTTCTGGGATGGTGGATGTGCCACAGGTGCCTCCTGCTGGGCTGGTGGATGTGCCACAGGTGCCGCCTGGTCGGGTGGTGGCTGGGCGGCAGGAGTAGTCGCCCGCTCCGTCTGCTTGTGGGTGCATTTGATTCCTGGGAGGAGGTGCTTGGTGTCCGGCGGCGACGTTGCATGGTGATCCTGGATGTGGTCGGCTGTTCGGCCTCATTGACAGATGATGTGCCTGTGTGGGTCAGAAATGCAAGGCATCAGTGATGGGTGTGGATTCATCAGACAGACATAAGTCCTAGTACTTTATGATGTATGTGCGTTGTAATGGACATGGTGATGGCCATGGCTTGGTGCACTCATGCATGTGTCAGGGATGCTGTGTGGGTGCATGTGTGGTGTGTGGACATAGGGCCTCATTACACGTTGTGCGGTAAGGGAATAACGTTACCGGTAAGCGAGTACTGGTACCGCTAAATTCCCTAGATAATTACGACCCGGACTTGCCGCTATTAGCGGAACCGGTAAGTACGGTGCCACTAATAGCGGCAAGTCCGTGGGTGCGCGCGCCCCAGACCGGAAATAGCAGCATGGCACTAATTGCACAGCATCACAAGCCATGCGGACATGGCAATAGCGGCACGGTAAAGACCCAAAAACCCCTTACCGGCATGGCGCTAATACCGGCATCACGAACCACCCGTTAAGAGACCTGAGCAGTGTTCCCACCTGCCACAGGTGGACACATCCAGCACAGGTGGAGGCAATGGAGACTTGCAGCACAAAAGAGCACACCACACCCCTTCCCACACACCTTCCCACACCAAAATAGTTCCAATACTGGCAGCATTACATGGGCTGGATGACACGATTGCAGTGCGTCAGCACCAACAACAGGCAGCACAGAGGAGACGCAGGAGGAGGAGGAAGAGGAGGAGGAGGAGGAGGAGGAGGAGGGCAAGACAGGCGCAGCAAGCACCACCAGGGCACCCAGAAATACCACAGAGCCAGCCACAAATACCCAGGATCCAAGCCAGTCCATTTAACCAAACACCTGAGCACATACATACCCCGTACCGTCTGCACCGGGATACCATCACCAGCATCGTGGATAAGATACATGACGACAGCGTGAGCCTCATAGACATCAGAACTGCAATCCCCCCTCTACTGAAGGTGGTGACTGTGCTCCACTTCCTGGCCACAGGCTCCTAGCAGCATACTGTGTGGCAGATGCACGGCATCTCACAACCAGTAGTCCCATACAGGCCGAACCAGGTACACAATGCCCCCCTGAAGCTTGTACATGAATACATATTCCTGCCACGGACTGTCCAGGAGATCGCAAACACCAAAGTTGGCATCTATTCACTTGCAACCATCCCAAGTAGCATCGGGGCCATCAACTATACCCATGTGGATTTGGTGGTCCCACATCACAATGAAGTAGTCCACCGAAATAGAAAACAATTCCACTCCATCATTGTCCAAATGGCATGTGACGCAAACAAGATAATCACACATTGTTGCTCCAGACATCCCAGCTCAACCCATGATTCAATGGTCCTGTAGAACTCAACCATACCACGCAACATGGAGCGACAAGCCGGCCAACCATCGTGGAAACTTGGTGATTAGTATGGCATGTACGTGGCGGTGTGATTGGGGGGGGGAAGAGAAACATACACCAACTGGGAGTTGACTGTCGTGCGTGGGACAAATGGTCATACAGATGTACGCCAATGTCCATTGGGGAACGCCACAATGTACTTGAGAAGACCCCACATGAAATGTGAAGCTGAACAACATTGAATACAATCCAACTTTTGAAAGATTACACATCCATACACACCCACATTTCACATCATGCCACACCACACAATACACAAATCAGCAACATGCCGTCAAGACAGTCACCCCTAGCCATAGCATCTGACCACAAACCCATAGCACCACTGAAGTGATGCTTCACAGCATAGCAACATGGATGTTGGAATGGCAGTACACTGGCATTGCGGTACTAAATATGCCTGGGCCCAAGGACACCTGAGACCTGGCCTCACCCAGGACATATCTATTACTGTCGGAGGCATGATTCGGGCATGTCGACTTGCATGGTCGAGCTCAGCTTTGCACATTGCAGTCACGCAGATCGTCTGCATGCATGCTGTCAGTTGTGATTTCCAATCACAATGCAAAGACGATTTGTGTCACATGTACAGGCCGCACCAGAGGTGGCCGGTAACAGGTACCCATTCTTCACCCCATACAGGCAAAGCCGGCTATCCCCTGAAGAGGTGGCTCCTAACCCCTGTATGGAACCCACAGAACCAGCAGGAAGAGGACAACAATATTGCACATACCCGTACCCGTGTCGTGATGGAGCAGACATTTGGCCTTTCAAACACACAGCTCTGGTGCCTAAGCGTGCCGGGTGAGGCTCTCCTGTACGGCCATGACAAAGTGCCGAAGATAACCATGGCATGTGTGATGCAGCACAAAATGTGCATCAGACGGAATGTGCCTATGCCACCTGACATGCAACCACCAGATGAGGATGATGTGGATGGTGATGAGGATGGTTGAAATGGCCCGCAAGGACATACAAGAGGCGATGGCCAGGAGGGACACGATGTGCGTCATCATTTGATGTATCAGATTCCATGAGATACAAGGGAAAACTATTATGGATGGAGATGGGTATTATTGCCCTGATGCATGTGGTGAGTCCCACAAAGAACCATCTCCCCAATACAGTACACATACACAATGATGAAGACCAAGCCTGTGTTTCAACTTCTCAACAGTGTATTGTGAACAAATTTCAAACAAAAAGTGCATGGCCCCAACTGTGCAAACGACCTCACCCCCTGCCCCCACAACACTCCCAAAAACACCCTTACCCCCTCCCCCCACAACACTCCCAAAAACACCCTTACCCCCCTCTCCCCACAATACTCCCAAAAACACCCTTACCCCCCTCCCCCCACAACACTCCCAAAAACACCCTTACCCCCCTCCCCCCACAACACTCCCAAAAACACCCTTGCCCCCCTCCCCCCACAACACCCCCATGTGAGCCTCATAGTGTGTACGTGTCCTTCTCCACATGTGCAACCTAGTCCTTGCTGGCCCTAATTCTCAGTGCCTCCTCCGCCATTGGGTGGTTGGAATGTGGTGCGCCTCAGGTTGCGCAGAGAGCGGCGCAGGGGGCTTGTTTGCCGGGAACTCCCAGAGGAGGAGGTGCCCGGTTGATCCTGTGTTGTGGGTGGGCATTGGCGCTCAATCGCGTCCGCTATACGGATCACGGCCTGCCTGAGTTGGGCCATTTCATTGCAAAACCTGTTCGTGCAGGCCTCCATGCCCTCCCTTGTCTGCCTTGCATACATACAGAGGTCCTCCCTCAGACGGGCTGCCTCGGCCACATGCTGCCCTACCAGCCCAGTGATCTCTGCCTGCCTCTGGCTGATGGATGCAAGGTCATGTTGCGTGCTACGAGCAGGAGGGATGACTGCTGCGCTTTGGTCCATGCCTCTGGCATCAGGTGAGGACACCTGGGGGCTCCATGCCCCTTCCACGGTGTGGGTGGCTGATCCTCCATGGCTACCTGACCCTGATGACAACCTTGGGCTTGGCTCAATGGAGCATGTTGGGCTGGGGGTCTGGCTTCGCTCCGCAATGTCAAGTGCTTCCTCCTTGTCCGAAAGTGGGGCAGTGGCTGCTGCCTCACCAGTTGAACTGGTGGAAGCAGAGTGCGTTCCCTCCGTGCTGATTTCACATGCAATGGGACACACTGCCGTGGGTGCAACAATGTCAGCAGCCATGGCCTCAGGCTGCGTGGAACTTGTGCTCCTGCTGCCTTTGTCCCTCTGCTGCTGGACACTCCTCCCGGTTACCCTTGAGGTGGTGGCGGTGTCCCCTGTCGCATCACTCCTGGGCTTTTTTGTAGATGGGGGAGCAGGTGTCGCAGTGCGTGGGTCCTCAGTTTCTGACTGTGATCCTGTAGGGGTGAGAAATGGGGAATATCATCGTTGATGGTTCTACCTGCCTTATGCTGAATGGTTATGTCATGCCGCTCTATGCATTGGGGCCTCTTTATTGTGGATTCCGGTAATGGGGATGTCGGGTGGGTTATGCATGAATGGGTCTGTGTTGCACGTGTATGTGGTGATGCATACATGTATGTTTGTGGCTGGATCCATGGCCTGAATATGGACACATATTTGGGGGGCCCCTCACACTTCACTGTGCATTTTTTGATGTATACACTCACCTCCATCGGATGAAGTGGCCACACCATGCTCCATTTCTCCAACACCCTCTATTGATTCCACTCCAATTGTGGATGCGCAGGTCTCCTCCCACTCACGGAGTTTCAGAGGTGAATCGCCGCCACCTCCTGTGCCCATTGCCAGCTTGCGGTTCACTGACAGTATATTTCTGACACGGAGCCAGAGGTCGTCCCACCTCTTACGGCAGACCTTGACTCTGCGGGTGGTGGTGCCCACCGCACTGACTTTGTGGGCAACCTCTGCCCAGATGGCCTTCTTCTTGAGGATGGTCTCCCGCCTGATGTCATTGCTGAAGACTACATTTGCATTTGCCGATAGTGTCTCTGTGAGCATGATCAGCTCCTCATCGCTGAATTTTTCCTTACGTTGGCGATCAGCAGCTTTTTTTACGGCCTTGGGCATCTTTGGGCTATCCGGGATGGATTTGTGTATGAGTTTCCTTGAAAGGGGTCCTGGATGCGGAGGATGGCAATGGATTGTGTTTTTAAAGATGGCCGCCGTGCTCTTTCCCGTTCCTGTGCGATGATGCTATTTCCGGCAGTGACCGCAATTTGCATGCAGCGTGAAGGCGGAGGTGCTATTAGCACTTTAGTCGAAGCCGGTAAAGGACTTTTTGGGGACTTTTACGGCATGGCGGTAGGGCCATTACTGGCATGGCGCTATGCTCGTGTCCGCGTACTGGTAATAGTATGCAATTAGCGACCTCGTGCGAGGGTGGAGACGCAAATAACGCCATGCCGGTAAATGGCTTAATTTACCACACAAGGTGTAATGAGGTCCATAGTGTGTGCAGTGGCTGTTGCCTGGGGTACTGGTGTTTCCCAGTTTGGGTGTTATGGGTGTGTCACACAAGGTGTGTGACATGGTGTTGTGTCTGATTGTGACACGGATGTGTTACACATGTGACTACTGCCTATAACAGTTGCTATGTTGATGATGATTTCGCAGGATGGGACATGGTGGATGGGGCAAGTGGGCCACATGTATGATCGATGTGTGCATCTTGTCATTTGCTGGTGGTGGAGGTGCTTGACACTGACGAGACTTTGGGCATGTGGTAGCACTGCGGTGACAACAGCAGTTGTGCAGTATCAGGATGATGTGTGTCTGAGTGCCTGCAGGTGCATTTTGTAAGGGTGATACAGGGGACCTGTGTGATGTGTGAGTGGTGGATGGATATGGATTGCGGCCAAGTTCTATGTGGATGTATACCACCAGGTTGAAGGCGGGTGGACTGCCAGCAGGGCGGGACTGGCGTTGGGTACGACATACTTGACATGTTGGCCTACTCCTTTGCATAGAGTGTACAAGGTGTGTGATCTGACATTCGGCTTACGGGGACTCACCAGCCTCATCAGATGTAGCAGCTCCGGCCTCCGCATCTCCAACTCCCTTGATAGCCTCCAGGTGCAGGATGCTGCTGCATGTTTCTTCCCAGGCCTGGAGTTTTATGGGTGATGTAGGTCTGCCTCCTTTGACCGTGCCCTGGGCGTGCTGTGAGGAAAGGAGGTTCTGCACCCGGGGACATCGATCGTCCCACCCCTTGCGGCAGTCCCTGACAGTTCTGGGGGTTGTCCCAACCGCAGACACCTTCCAGGCCTCCTCCTCCCAGAAGGCCTTTTTACGTAATTGGGTTTGCCAGCGTAGATCACTGCTGCAGACTTCGTCAGCATTCTCCACTGGCGTGTCTGCAAGCATGGTGAGTTCAGCCTCGCTGAAACACGGCTTGCGCCTCCGTGCAGCTGTTGCTTTGAGAACATGTCTCGGGTCCTTTCTCAGTGCTTAGGATATGGCTCTGACTCCTGTGCACTGAGGATTGCAATGGATTGTATTTTTATAATGGCCGCCGGTATATTTCCTGTTCCGACGATAATGTTATTTCCGGTCACGGTAATACCGGTACCGGTAACAACGGTGCCGGTAGGTCTGGGAGTGTGGAGTCTGAATCGGAGTCTGTGGCAGTGAGGCTGCCGGTATGGGAGTTATTGGGGCCGTTTGGTGGTGTTGCCGGCATGCCGGTGCTACCGTTTCCGGCATGCCGGAATGCGCGTGCACACTGACTCAGAATCAACGTGGATTCCGGCAGCTGTGCCACACGGACATGGTAGCACTGGCATGCCGGTGTTGACAAGGAGAGGACATTACTGACGGGCCCATTGGTTAGTACTCACCCTCGAAAACTAGTAATGCGTGATAGCTGCACCATGTGAGGTCAGAGTGCAGGATTCACATACTCCAGAAAGCTTCAATAATCAGGACTCAGTAAATTGGCAAAGGGAGGTCTGTTTAATGATACATACATCAGCAGATGGAAATCAGCAGCATCACAAACACCTCCCTCACCCCGACTTCCCCGAACTTTAGTCAAACAGCCTCTTTTATGGGCAAAATCCCTCATCATTGACGTCTAATTCTACAAAAAACCATCATGCAATATAATTGGTTGAGAACGGTAACTTAAGTATAGGTGCTATGGTATGCTATATGGAAATAACGCAAGTGGATTGGATAACTCTTATCGGGTGGGTGTCTACGCCCATCCCTCTACAACACACGTGATTGACGTCACTACAAGTACGACATCTCATTGGTTACAGTGTCTATAGGACCCTAGATTACATGGTCCCTTGTTATTGGGCAAGTTACACCCCTAAACATAAATCTCCATTTTAATTAGCAGCATGCAGAGTAGACACCAAGGTGCCTAGTGTCCCAAGATTCACCCTTCCGCCCTTCCATCAATCAGTGTTTTAGGGCTATGTGTCAATTAGTTGGCTGGGTATGGCCTTGGATCTGTAGTCTCTTATCAGGAAAAGTTATGGCACCCTCAGGTTCTGGATGACATCAGGCGGTGGTACATCTTCACGCTTGTCTGGTCACGTGCTGGCCCACCGTGAATCTGCTTCAGTTTCCAACCTTTTGTGCATTTAATTCAGTGTGCGCTTGCCCACCTGCATGGGCCTCTCTTATCTTGACCTTCACGGGCGGGCTGGTATTCTCTGTAGTTGGAGTCTCGCAAGCTCATGCTCACCTCCCCTCTCTGCTTGACCTCGATCTCCCCGGCATAAGCCTCTCTTTGTTGAATTTCGATTCCGCTCCTTCTCTGGTCTTTGCTGAGTTTCGAAAATCGGCCTGTCAGGCCTTTGGCCGCCTTGGTACATTTCTGCTTTCACAAAATGGAGTTGCACGTGTACATTGTGCAGTATTGAGGTAGATATATGGTTGGCGCTTGCCGCTCTATTCTTCTACTGACCATTGTAGGCAGTATCGATTTCTTAGCATCTTGCGTTTCAAGCTTTTTTACACACATTCAACAGGGCGGTTGCTTCCATCTTGTCTCATGGCACCATTCTTTTACGTTTTAACAGTGTCTCTCCCCTGCATCCATTATAATTATCCCTGCAGTTACTAGTACTGGCATACGTGCTTTCAGTAGCCAATTCCGTTTGTTCTCGGGTGCTGCTCGGACCCTTGGGTTATTTCCATTGGCCTTCCATTAAGGCTTTAGGGGTCTCCTCGTGGACCGTGTGCAGGTATTCCTCACTTCACTTCAGCGGCTGGTACGACGGTCGGTTATGGTACCGTGCTGCCCAGGGTTGTCGTGTTATGGCTGCCTCAACCGGTACTGATCTCCTTATGTAAACGGGGTAGAGTCCTAGTGCAGCTCTCTGTTGATTCATTTGCTCCTCATACGTCACATACCTTGGCGAGTACCTTACTGGCAACTCGCAATGGGGGGCAGGGGTGCCGGTCATATCTGGGACCCCCTCTACACTCCCCCCTCTGGTCGGTTCATCGACCACTCCCGCTTCCTCCTTTATATTCATTTTCTTTGATTCCTCAGATTCTTGCTCATCATCTCCTGGGTTTACATGAGACGGCGTGAAAGTATGCAATTTTGGTGTCCATATCTTTATCACCCTTTTCAAGCTTCCTGCTGTTCTCACATGCACATCTTTGTTCCAGGTCATCAACTGGCATTGTCCATTTGGACTGCAATAAATCCATTTGCCTTTGTATCTTCTTTGTTTCTTGGGATAAGTGAATTTTGTTCCTTCTGGTGCAAATTCACTGGCCTTCACAAAGTCCTTTATCTCCTCATCTGTCAGGTCCCTGGGCTTCGAGCCTGGCTCGACATCGACCATGATTTTCATCCCTTTGCCGTTTTCTGGCATTGTGTGATGATTATCTTGATTACACAGAATCCTAGCAGCACCATTGCTAGCAAGGCTCCCAGAAACTTGAATATATCAGCCATCCATTGCGGGACCCATGAGAATAGGTTCCCAAACCAGCTGTCGTCGTCCACTTCATCTGTCTCATCGGTCATCTGTTTTTCAGGGTTGTTAACATGTCTATGGCCTCTTTGAGGGTTTCATTTTCTTCGTCGTGTGATGGTATAAATGTGCACCATGATTCTCCAATTTTTGCCCAAACACCTCCATCCATTGAAGTGATCATGTCAAGCACATATCTGTTCTGGAGGGTCATCCGTCTGACTGCTCTCAGTTCTTCCTTGATTGTGTTGAACCCTTTTATGGTGGTATTGATGGTCTGCAGTAACTCCCATCTCGTTATCTGCAACCACTTGGTATTTGCACCAACCTGGATGTGCGGCAAAAGTATTGTTGTAAATACGGATGAAGTTAGGCTAAACAGCCTGTGTTCGTAGGGAATGGCATGAAATGCATCCTGTGATTTGGCGGAGAAGTAATTCTCTCTCTTCATGCTTGACATTAGTTCCACAGACCTCCTTTTCCTCAGGGGAGTATCTGCTTTTGGGAAACTGTCCAAATTCAGTTCATTTTTTGGGATCACTAGTGCAGGAACGTGGACGTTCACCAGTGTGCATATGCCTCCCCAGTTCCTCGGTAGTCTTATGTAGGCTTATAGTGGTCCATCAGGACTGCGGTCCATTGCGACATCCCTGGGGCTTCGTATATTTGTCCGCAGTTTTGATTCTCCCCCATTTTCCTCGTGCCATTACTTCTAAAGCACAGTTTCGGGTTTTCCAGCGGTACTATTTGCAGGGGGCCTCCTCTGTCTTCGACCCATGTTAACAGCTTTACCAATTTTGGCCATAGTGGTTTACATAGTCTTTGAGAGTTTTCTATGGCTTCTTGTTAGGCTCCAAGGACCATCCAAGCTCGGCAGATTACAACTCCTTCTTCCCAACCGCCGGGGGAAACAACTGATCCCCAGATCTGCATTTGGCCTCGGTTCTTCCATATTTGCGCTTCTTCAGCCATTTTCCCTTGGACGTTCAGTCTTGAGTTTATTTCCCACCTTATTCCTGACCCTTTGACGTCAGGATTCTCATATCTAATCACATGATTCTTGGTTTGCGCCCTGTTTCTTGTTTTGATGTCCTGGACATATCCGCCTTCATCAGGGTAGTCCTTTTCGTTGGCCCATATTAATGAGGCGTCTCTCCCCATTAATTGCCCTCTGGTGTTGCACATTGCCACATGTGACATGCAGTGTGCTGTGGTGACATCTATTTCTACAGCCACAAAGACTTTGGACTTGCCCATGCTGTACGGCAGGAGTGCACAGACGAAACATTCTCCTTCTGATTGCCTTTGTCCAACTTCCTTCATGTGCTGGTACCATATGTTGTTTCCAAGATGGGCCGTGCTGTCCAAGTAGTTGTTTAACTCGTTATCGGTTTCATATGGACTTCTCTTGATCCTTAGCATTTTTCTGTGGTTGGCTATCACTATGTCTGTTACACCATTCCTGCGATAGCAGATTAGGCGCCATTGGTCTCTGTGTGGAGGCATGTTGCAAAGAATCCTCAATAGGGCAAGAGAGAACTGTTTCAGCTGTATAGTTGTTCCGCACTGCCGGCAGAGGCACGTGACTGATCACCTGACGCCTCTTAAAGAACATGGAACGCCGCTTCGATGCATCGCTTCGGTTGAAGTCCTTCAACAGGCTCAAACAACCAACAGCAGACAAGCACGATGGGCACATTTCTTTCTCCCATATCGGATCGAGTTTACCTTTTTACCAGGAAAGCAGAACCTACGGGTGAATGCTCTGTCCTGCAAAAACCCTCAATCCACCAGTTTCTGTTCAGAGAAGATGTTTCCTCAAGCATGGTTTGTCTCCGTTATCTCCGATTTTCTTCATATCCTTAAATCTGAGACTGCAAGTCAACGTCAACTGTGTGAAGAGTTAGCTAGAGGTTATCATTTTACCAGAGATCAGGAGCTGTATTTTCATGAAGGCCAAGTTTTGGTTCCTACTCCGCCTTTACAATTGGAGGTTCTTCGGATGTGCCATGACACCCGGGCAGCTGGTCATCGAGGCATTCAGACGACTCTCGACTTGATTAAGCGACACTTCTGGTGGCCTACTCTTCAGTCGGATGTCACGATTATGTTAAGGCATGCAGTATTTGTATTCAATCAAAAACAATACGCACTCCTCCTTTTGGTCTATTGGTCCGCATGCCAATACCAGAAAAACCCTGGCAGGTCATCTCTACAGATTTCATTGTAGATCTCCCCCTCTCTTCTCAGAACACCACTATTATGGTCCCCATCGACTATTTTACCAAATTGGCCCACTTTACTCCGTTACCTAAGATTCCAGGAACCGCTCAGATGCTAAGATATTCATTTCAGAAATCTTCTCAAAACATGGTCTTCCAGATACAATCATTTCCGACCAAGGTCCTCAGTATACGTCCTGTTACTGGAAGAGAGTATGCCAAGTCTTAAGCATCAAGAGAGCTCTGAGTTCAGGGTATCATCCCCAGACCAACGGACAGACAGAACGTCTAAACCAGACTTTAGAAGGTTACCTACGCTGCTTTGTGTCGGCCGCTCAAGACAACTGGGTGGATCTCTTGCCATTTGCAGAGTTTGCTTACAACAATGCCAGGCATACAGCTTTAAAGACAAGTCCCTTATATTGTTCATATGGCTACCATCCTTCATTCATACAGTTCATCACCTCATCCTCATCACAAATTCCCAGAGTGGACAGTCTAATAGCGGATATCCTCGAGGGACACCGGACGGCATGTGTGGCGTTACAAGCAGCACAAGATCGCGCCAAGAAATACGCTGATCAACACCGCCAAGATGCTCCAGTTTTGAACCAAGGAGACAGGGTATGGTTGGCCTCTCGCTTTCTCCCCCAACATCTGGTTCCTTTCAAACTATCCCCAAGATTTTCTGGACCCTTTAAAGTACTAGAACGGTTGGGCTCTGCAGCAGTTCGATTGTCTTTACCTCCCTCTTGGTCTCGTATAGACCCAGTGTTCCATTTGTCGCAGATCAGGCTTGATGTACCAGATCGTTTCCCTTGATTCACCAAGCCATTACCAGCTCCAGTTATGACCACTTCTGGAGCTGAGTACGAAGTGGCCAGTATCTGTGACTCTAGATATCATCGGGCCCGTCTACAATTCCTTAGTGATTGGAATGGTTACTCACCTGCAGACAGAACATGGGAACAGGCTTCGGGGGGTTCATGCACCTCGTTTGATATGACGTTTCTTTCACCTTCACCCAGGCAAGCCGGGTTCGCCTCCCCTGAGGAGGGGGCATACTGTTACACCATGCCTGCTATGGCAGATTGGGCACCATTGGTCTCCGTGTGGAGGCATGTTGCAAAGGATCCCCAATAGGGCAAGAGAGAACTGTTTCAGCAGTCTAGTTCCACGCTGCCGGCAGAGGCACGTGACTGATCACCTGACGCCTCTTAAGGAACACGGAACGCTGCTTCGATGCGTCGCTTCTGTTGAATGTGATGCTCCATAAGTTCGCAGAGGATTCTTCCCTTATATTCTAATCTATTGAAAGCAATCTCTCTCTCCCTTCTGACTAACTTTCTTTCTCTCTTAGAATTGTGTCCCGTGTCGGCCTCCCGGCTCCCGCTCCCTCTTTGCTTCTCTGGGTTTCTCCCGTTCATTCGAGCTGGGCTCTTGATTCCAAATTCCAACCCGATCCAGAAAGAAAGTCCGCCTTGCGGAAGTAAGTTCCGTGCGTACGTTGACTCGTACTTTTTCTTCTCGGGTGTGCCTTTATTAACCATTCTTACTTTGTCAGTTACTCCCCTCCCCTTCGGTTTACAACACTCCCAACCAACAGGATTGATCAACTCTATTCTGGTCACATCAATTATTAGTAAGCACACTCACTGCTACAAATTACCATTCTTCCCTTCCACTCGTTCTATTACTTACCTGTCATTTTCTCATCCTTTAGGACTCCTTTGCACTTTCACCACCTTGAGAAGAGTCATCAATCCGAGAAAGCCAGTCCAGGACGTCCCGAGTCGTCAATTCAAGAAGGCTGAGCCCAGAGGTCCAGGGTTTTTTCCCCCAGAGGGTTTCCCTGGGATTCGTGTTTCCCTTCGCTGGTACTCTGATCTACAGTGATTGAGGGAGACAGGGACTCCCGGGTGATCCTTTATTTCCGCAGTTGTTGCTCCAGACAAGTTGGTGCTCGATCAGGTTAGTGTCTACTCCTGTTTGATCTCCTTTTGGAATTTGGCTGTACCATACTGTGTTGTAATAATTTCACCGGTATCGGTAACAGTAACAATGTCTCTGAATGCGTCTGTACTGCTCTTTCGTTCAGGCAGACTCTCTGGTGTTATCCTTGGAGGGGCAGGTTTCATTTCCTGTCCTGCAGTAATAGGGGGAGGTTTTGTGCTTCTTTTCCTTCCCTCCTGCATTCTTTTGTAGACCTCCTCCCACCACATGTGACTTATCATCCTTCCAACACGTGGCTAGGTCGTAGGCTCGGTAGTTACTTCTGGCGTTGGAGCTGGCGTACTCGCTATCACAGTTGTGGTGGTTGTCTTGCTCAGCTCCTCATGTAGCTTCTTTGCTCTAAGTATGAGTGGAAACACATACTCAACTACTGCATGTGTTTTCTCAGTGAGTTCTTTCATTGCTTATTCTGTTCTATTGAGTGATTTTGCTATTTCACTTCGGTTCGGTTTCTCATGTTGCTCCCTGCTTTCTGGAGCTGCTTGTTCCACCAGTGATTCCTCTCTTTCAGTTGGTTTGGCCTGCGGTTTCGTAGCCATTGACACTTGCCCTTGTGCGTGTCCACTCAGTGTATGGGTGCGTGCCGTGGACATCATTCATTCTGTGCCAACCCTGTCTCCAGCCTTTCTCACCATTCATTACTTCAAGTCTATACGTATTACTGCTAATTATATTCAACTGTAAATCGTTTGCTTTATCATCAGTTTTTCTTGGAACAGGGATGACAATATGAGGTCTGGGTGCTTTTGTGGGCCCCAGATGTTCATTACCTGGTGGATGTACAGACATTGGGACGCTTCATGTACCAATAAAAAATGCAGTTCTAATAGTTAACGATAAAAATACTACAATAATCACAAAGCATATACATATGACGGCCTTGAAAGACAGCTTGTAGCATCTCCCTCCAGGGAACCGTGGGCGCCCTTCCACTGGTGGCACTGTTTTGGGCCCCCATTATAAAATACGTCCACAGGCAATAGTTTATTTTCTTCTTATTCTGTTTGCATCGCTCAAAGTTCAATAAACACTAAAGTGACAAGTGCAGTTCAATGTCCCCCCTCTTACGAGTGATGATGATGATAGTCTCTGAGTATGGAGTACAGTTCCTTTGCTAGACTATGGAAAAAGGTTAGACTATCGTTTTCAACACATCATAATTATCCTGTATTTGTATGGCCAGCGTATTCCCAGGGCACTCTTCCAACTCGCCTTGGCACTGGGGACATACAGGACTTTGTTTGCAGTGACACCATGAAAGGATGGATTTGCTACAAATCCCGCAAAATAAAATTTTGAAAAAATAAAAGAAAAGTGAACATATGAGAAGGTAGGAAAAAATAAGAAGAAGGTTGAAAAAGGTAAACACGGCAGTGAAGTTCGTGTCTCTGTTCCTTTCACTTGGTCTTTCGAGGTCGAGTTAGTGAACAGTCTCTCTCTCCCCCATTTACTCCACTGCGGAACGATGATGCAAAATAGAAAAAGTAAGAAAAATAGGAAAAGAAGTTTAAGATGTTGTTGTCCTTGTTTCCGCCTTTTCGGTCCGTTGTACGTTGGAAGCATGAAGAACTGTGTCTTTGTTTTCTTGCTCTGTCCCCGGCTGGGGGATGATGGAAAGTTTTATCTTGGATCTTCCCCTTCTAAGGCTCTTCTTAGCAGTGGATGTCCATAATTGCTTCTTAGTTGAGATGCAATGGCCCTCAGGAGCCGATTCAATTGGGCATTTTTTGCTATATCATTAAGAAAAGTGGGCACATCAATGTTGTGGGGTCTGCCCACTAGTTCCGGAAAGTTTTCAATGAGATGAAAGAAAACACGAAACGCATACCGACTGTCTTCGGGTGTTAATGACATTTGCTCTGACTCTTTGGCTCTTAGGTCACAGGCCTTTCATGCAGTGTGATCAGTCCTTGCCTCCTCGATCTGTACTTCGCCGAATAGTCTCACAGGAATCTCCTTAGGAATTCTCGCTGGAAGTTGGACAGCTCCACTTGGAGCATGATTCCATGGAGAAGGGTCTTCATGTGTAGGAAATTGACTGGGTCTCTAAGGAAGGTTGTAACATCGACATAAGCAGGCCTTCCCACCATTTCTGGATAGTCTGCAATCAGTCTAATTAAGACTTTGTGGGCTAGCTGCGTGTCTGCGGGGGACAGGGACATTTTGCTTTGTTTTGCTGGATCCCAATCACAAGTCTTTTTGTTGTCGCGAACAAGTCTTGCACTTTCCTGCTGCGTGATCTGCTACCACATTGTTCAGTTTACTCCATATTTGATTCAGGATGTGATTATTTCGGGGATCTCTGATGAAGGTCAGGGTATCTGTGGTCCTCCCGACAAGTTCTGAGCACTCCTCAATGATTCGAAAGAATAAAGTGTAGGTAACTTTGTCAATAACTGCTTGAGGCGGGAGTTTTAGTCTTTTGTTCACTGTGCTTGGGCAACTCGGCAAAGACCTCTGTGATGACAGTCAGTAGTTGCCTGATTACCTTCTTATTTCTGGATCTTGAATGAATTCTGTGACACTTGTTTCTTTCCCTATGAGTGACGAATAGGACAGTACTACTAGCTGAAAATAGGTGAGCACATCCCACTTGAGACTTCTGCTGGGGTGACCCATATGTCCGTGAACAAAGTCTTGATACTGGATGTTTCAGGATACCAGTTTTAGTTTACAAAAGTGTCCTGTTTTCACTGATCCGTGAGTCTGTGTTCAAGGCTTTGTGGCTCAACGTGATCAAGCTACTAGTGTCACCGCGGGTTTAGAGTATGCAGATTTCTTCTTTTCGCTTGCACTTCAGCTGCACAGTAAATGTCTGAAAGTCCTGTATCTCATTCACTGCTTAGAGGAGAAGTTCAGTGTACAGCCACAATTTTCACAGTGAGTTCCTTAGTTTGTGTTTTCTGCTCGTGCGTCCTTCTTCCTCGCCATCGACCTTGTCTGCACGTGCTGCGGTCCTTCCCCATTGTCTGTGGATTCCCCGGCAGTAGATGCAATAGGAGTGCTCTCTCTTATAAAGGGTTTTATGTCGCTCAGGAAGATCCAGGCTCTTCTGCCCACAAGCTTAACAGCGGACGGGGTGCAGTCCTCTATGATGAAGGGGCCGTTAAACCTCGGCTCGTCCCATTTCCTTCTCGTAAAGTTTTACACCAGAACTCTGTCTCCAAGGAAGACAAGGGGTGCACCAAGGCTGAGAGCTGCGCCTGCATCAGCACTATCTGCAGTGGTTCGTGCTGTGCGGTCCCCTTTCCGCCATTGCTGCAGCTGGCCTGAAATGACAGTGGCACTGGATGTGAGACAGTCTAGGTAAGCTTTCATCTCTTCTCGCAGAACCTCCCTAGTTGACTGAGCATCATATCTAGCTCTGTCTTGGGGGGTAAGGGGAGTCCTCATCCTTCTTCCAGTAACTATTTCGTGCGGCGTAAAATGATGGTCGGAGCCTGGTTGGTTCCGAAGAGCATACAATGCCAGTGGTAGACAGTGCACCCATCCCTTTCTTAATGTGAGTTTCAACTTTGCTATCCTTTCCTTAAGCAAGCCGTTGATCTGTTCACATATCCCATTTCCCTCTGGATGATACGCCGACGAGAACTTGTGCTTTATACCAAGCAACAACCTAATCTGTTCGAACACTGCGTTCACGAAATGAGGCACATTGGCTGATCTCATAACCTCACACACCCCCCATCTAGGGAAGACCTCCCTCACCAGGAATTTAGCAGTACAGGCGGCATCGGGGTGTGTACAGGGACCTGCTTCCACCCATCTGTAAAAGGGACACACCACCGCAATTAAATACCTGTAACCATTACACACCCTAATCATATCGACATAATCGATATGCAGGTGGCGGAAAGGTCCAATTGGTCTGGGGATGACTCCTCTCACTACTTTCAATGTGTGCCCAGAGGTGAATTGTTGGCAGACAATGCAATTTACCATAAAGAATGCAACATGCTCTGCTAAATTCGGCGTAAACTAGTCTTCGGCAAGCGTTGCGGCAAGACTTTCTCTTGTCATGTGAATAGGGTAATGAAGCTGTTCTAGCGCTACTTTTAGAAGGGCGACAGGCATTACAGGTTTACCAGTGCTGTCTTGCCTCCACAATCCGTCTGAGGGGTTTAAAGAACACCCTCGACGCTTCCATCGATTTTTCTTCTCCTGAGGTGCCTCCCCCTGGAGCTCCATTAACTGACTGCCCCATATTACTATAGGCTTCTGGAGTGGCTCGCGCCACCATCATACGTTCATGGGTACGTGCCACATCCACGTCCATGATTGTTTCTGCTTTGGATGCCATGCACTTGGCATCCGTGTCCGTTTCATGGTTTCCACGTGACACAAAATCTGTCCCTTTGGTATCAGCGGCGCATTTTACGACCGCTATGCCCACTGGGAGCTGTATTGCTTTTATCAGCCTGTCCAGTAAGGCCACGTGCTGCACTGGCGTGCCGTCCGCTCGGAGGTAGGCCCTCCTTTTCCAGCGTGCCAGTCCTGCGTGCACTGTTGACGTCACATAGGCGGAGTCACTGTCCACTATTACTTCCTGGTCCGCGTGATTCTCAATGGCGAGTATCAATGCCACTAGTTCTGCAGCCTGTGCCGAATAGTGAGATGGTATTCGTGCACTGACAAGTACTTGGAACTCTCCATTCGCCATGTGTTTGATCACGGCCACGCCTGTATACCTTTGCCCGTCATCTTGGTCAATTCTCGATGACCCATCAATAAAGACGATCTCTCCACTTGGCAGGGCATTTTCCTTGACCCTGGGGATCTCATCATAGTATTCTTCATAATTCACAGTCATGCACAGGTTTTCCCTCTGTGACTGGCTCAGCAATAAACATAGCAGGGTTCACCATTTTGCATCGCACTATTTTGATTGAAGGATTGGAGATGATCACCTCGTATGCTGACGCTCTCTGAGAAGTCAGCGTACCCTTTGGCTTCTCTAGCATGGCGAATAATGAGTGCTCAACATATAGAGTCATGGAGCACCCCATCACAATGGATGGTGCCTTCTCAATGGCGAATGTGTCGGCAGCTAAATTTTGTTCGCATGGGAAATGGCCTTTCATGACTGGGTCCAAACTTCCACTGTAATATGCTAGGGGTTTATATCCCAGTGAGGTTCGCTGAGCGAGTACTGCCGTCATAAAATCGGCATCAGTATGAGAAAACAGATAGAATTTCTCAGCATAATTAGGAATCCCGAGGACTGGGGCCTTACAAATTGCCCCCTTGAGTTCTGTAAACCCTTTCTCCGTCGCTTCATTCCATTCAGTTTCTTCACGTCGCCTGGGCCTGTTTAAGGGCCTGCAACAAGGGCTTGGTATACGAGCTGTAGTCAAAGATCCATGCCCTGACATAGTTGCACAGGCCTAGGAAGCATTGCATTTGCTTTACTGTGCGCGGCTTGGCCGTGTTCATGATAGCCTCAGCCCTTTCTGGGGTTACCTTTTTCCCCTCATGTGAGATCAGTTGCCCTATGTACAACACCTCCTGTTGGCAGTACTGCAACTTGTCCTTGTCCACTTTGTACCCCTTCTCCGCCAATATAGTCAATAGCTGGACAGAGTCGTGTCGGCATTGCTCTTCAGTGATGCTGTAGATTAGGATGTCATCTACATACTGCAAAACAACACTGTCCACTGCAATATTGCCTAGGTCCATTTGCAGGAATCTGTTGAAAATAGATGGAGACTCGCAATACCCCTGTGGCAGCCTTGTACTTTTCAGGCGCATTTGTCTGAAAGTAAATGACGTCAGGTCTTGTGAGTCACGGTGTAATGGAATAGAGAAGAATGCATTCTTCAAATCGATCACCGTGAAGTATTTCGCTTCAGTGGGTATATTGCACAAAATTGTGGATGGATTAAGAACTAGAGGGAACTCGGCTTCGACTATGTCGTTCAATGCTCATAAGTACTGGATTAAACGCCAAACCCCGCTTTAGATTTCTTGACAGGGTAAATCACTGTGTGGCATGGTGATTCTGACGTCACCAGGATGCCCTGTTCCATCATGGCATAGATTGTCTTTGCGATCCCTTCATCTGCTTCCCTGGACATGGGATACTGTCGTGCCCGTGGCAGCATTGCTCCTGGTTTCAATTTCATTTTTACTTCTCTAGCCCCCTTCAGGAGACCTACATCATAGGGCCCTGTAGTCCATACTTTAGCCGGCACTAGGGCCATGTCATTATCAAAGTATTCTGGGCGTACCAATGCTAACATCATTCTCTGTGGTACCTCCCGCTTGATCATTTTGACCCAAAATATGAGACTCACTTCCACCCGTGTCTCTTCTAGGTCAGGGTGTTCTTCGAACAGATCGTCATCGGTGACGTCAGTCACTCGATACCCTTCTTCGATGGCGACAATCGCACACCAAGGTCTGCCCTCATCGTCACATCCTTCAACTAATACTACCTTTCCTCGCACTGCGGCAGATTGTATCATTGAGGGAAATACTTGTCCCTCCTCTTCGTGTAGGGGTATTCTCGGCTGAATAGAAACTCATCCCAGGCTCTCATAGTTTTGTCTGCGAGGCCTGGCAGTCCCGCCATAAGCACTCGCATGCCATATGCGAACACTTCTTGTTGCAGTGGTATAGCTCTCATGGCTGCACGTCCAGAATATGCTCTGATTATTTCGCACACGTTTGAATAATGCATTTCTGGAGTGGAGCATACTATGCCATCCTCAGTGAACGAGATGGTCATATTCAACTTTGTCATCAAGTCCCGACCCATGATATTCACCTGGGACTGTCGAGAATACAATAAGGGTACATTCATGTCGCACTCTCCCACTGAGACTGGGAGTGCATCAGTAAAGAGAACTCTGCTATGAGCTCCAGTAAAACTCTGGGTATCTATGGCCTCACCGGACAAGGAGGACCTTCCTTCACATATGCACAAGCGTGTTGCACCCATGTCAACTAAAAAGGAATATTCTTTCCCCCCTATGGTGACATTTACCCTAGGTTCCCTGTTAGGGTCTGGTGTCACTGATAGGATAGAACACATCAGAGTTCCCTGTGAGCCGTCCTATTTCATATATAGGTTCGGTCCACTGTATACCTGTGGGTTTCCCCCACCGGAATTAGTGCCCTGAGCCACTTGCGGCCGTGTCTGCTAGGTTGTCCCTGTGGTACATTCCCCATGTTCTGTGGCTGGACCATTTGCTGTGCACCTTGCTGCAAGCCAACCACCTGCTGCTGCACGGTATAGTTTTGTGCACTGCCCTGTTGTGGGGTAGCAGGTTGATTCACCATGCCTGTCCCCAATCCTTGGTTGATCTGCCACTTGCTTTGGCTTCTGCACATGCGCGCTATGTGTCCTGTTACTCCACACAACCAACACACTGGCGGCGGTCGGGCCATCTGTCCATCTGGCATAGTCGGACTGGCTATCGGTGCATTCTGGATACCATTTTGAACATTCTGTAAACCTCCTTGGTTACCTCTAAATCCTCCCTGATTGCTCTGCCACCCTCTTCCTCCAAATCCCCTTCCTCTCGGGTAATCTCCCGCGTTACCCTGATTGTTTTGTGGCGGGTGAGAGGCATGTGGTGCACTCGATTCAGCTGGACTTGTTAGCATGGCTCCCTCAAGAGCATACTTTGAGAGCTTCCTTTGGACTAGCTTCGCCTCCTCTCCCTTACGCGTTTGCTCTTTCTTCCGATTCTTTTCTTGCAACAGTCTATAATAATGTGCAATTGTCAACTGGATTTCGGCCCATGCGTTAGCTTCTATTCCTACCAATTTATTTAGCTGTTTTTGCACCGGTTCTGGTACCCCTTGGCACAATATATGATAGAATACAGGGATAGATTTCGTCCAAGACTCATGCATTTCGAGCACCCACGTGTCTTGAAAATTCTGGATATAAAGCAAAGGATCCTCTGACTCTTTCATTTTTCGAGTCATTATAGCTCCCATATCAGATGTGTCTGGATATAGCGTACGCAGCGCTTTCCACACTGCTGCTCTACAGTTGTTAAATGGCGCTCCGTCATGAGAGGTGTTAGTTATGGTTACCCTGGGGTATCCTGCCCTTTTCCACACGTCGTCTACTCTTTCACCAAGTATAGAAATTAGAAGACCCTTGATGTCCCCTATGGCTAGAGTGACGCCCCCCCGTCATTTTCTCTAGCTCATGTATCCACTTTCCGGCTCCCGATGTCAGCATTGGAAGCTTATTTTTAAGATTGTCTCCGTCCATGTGTGGCCATGGAATATATTGCGGTCTTGCACCCCCCTTTTCTAACAGTGGGAATTGGAATGCGCAATCCTCCTTTTCCTTCTCTATACCTCCTCGGTCTCTTGCCTGGGCGGCGTTCCTGCCTTGCCTTCTACCTGGCAATGCTCTTAACCTATCTGTATGGTAGGTGCCGATGCCCCCCTCTGACCGTGGGGTGTCTCTTCATGTCGGCTGGACCATCCAGCTGGCTTCGGTGTCCTATTTATGGACCCGCTAGCATCTGACCATCGTATCTCTCGGTTCCCTGGGAGTCGCTTTTCACACCGCCTCCCTTCGTCATACGCCACTTCCGCCGCTACCCCATCGGAGTCTGATTCCGAGTACTCCCAATTTGCACAACCTCTCGCATCATCTTCGTTCTGCCCAACTTCTAGTCTATCTAGGGAACGTCCGCTACTCCCACTACTTTGGGTGGCATCCTCAGTGTCATATAGCTAAGTGCTCTCTAAGCGCTCATCTTCCCTTCCCTCTTGGGAAATTCGTTCCAGTCCCATCTCATCATATATTTTCTCAATCGCTTCCCTGATGCTTCTGGTGTCAAAGTCGACATCAATTTTTGTCGCACTTTGCCTGATACCGCATCGCTTGCAGGAAAGAACTCTTCTATGTCCTCCCAGTCTACAACAGGATTGGGTTTTTACACTTCCTGTTGCAAATATTCTAAATCTCGCGCCCTTTGCCTGCGTTTACGTTCTGCTTCCTCATCCATTTCTCTTCACTTCTTCGCTTCCTTTCTAGCCTTATCAACTTCCCCCATCCATTCATCTCTACGTTCCTTTGTCCTTCTACTTTCCTCGTCTTCTCGCTTTTTCACCTTTCTTTCGTGCACTCTCTTCTCTTCCTCTAACCTTAGCATGTTCTGCCTGTACTTTTCATAGGCTGCATATTGAGTGCGACTGAGCGGTATAGTTTGCTCTTCGCGATATAGTTGTTCTCGCCTCAACCTACCCTTCTTTCTTGCCCTCTCGTTTCTTATGTCCACTTCCTTCTCCCTTTCCTTTCTTTGCATCTCATCAGACCGTTCACTCGGCCTTGCACCATCACTTCATTTTCCATCTAACTTCAACAGTATCTGCCCTCCCATCCATTCATCCTTCATAAATTTTAACTCATCGGTTCCTTTCCGCTTCTTTCCCTCTCTCTCTCTATGGAGAGGTGCACTCATTTGTGCCTGGTCCTTCCTTTCCTCACCTCGCTTCTCTTTTTCCCATGGGACTTTGGAGGCCGAGTCAATTTCCTGTTCCTTCTCTTTCGTCTCGTCACTTCTACACGCAGGTGACTCATATGTAGGGTTGTTATAACCTGTGGCTGCCTTAAGTTCTCTTAGTGGGTAAAGACCCTCAGACTTACTTCCCTCAACCACTGGTTCCGGTGGGGCAGGTGGCATGGTAGGCGTCTCACCCCCCCTCCGTACATACATTTAATATCCAGTCTGCAGGGAGTTCTTCTTCTTTTACTTGTTCAAACATTTTCCAGAGCTCGAGAACAGCAAGGTGTTTTTCGAGCTTCTTCCCGCTATATGTGGCATTTAAGAAGGTGGTCATGTGCTGTAAAACAGCCTTAGACAATGACCCATTTTGGGGCCACGACATAAACATTTTATTTGCGGTGCCCTTAACCCCCTCCTGGGTATATTACTTCAAATTTTGTGGCGTGCTTTGGCAACTGCTTGCACAAATGTGCAAGTGGGGTAACTTCTTCCATTCTTAATTTTGTCATCAACAATGTTTATACAGTTTTTCAACTTTACGCTATTCTAAGCAAGCACCACACACGCGAGCTCCAATCCGACTTGCATCCGCTGCCAGGAACAACTGCCCCCGCTGGAGCTTTCTCACCATTTCAGGTACTGTGTCCCGCTTGGTCTCCCATGCAACAGACTGCTCAAGGTGTCCCGTAAATCCTTGACTATCTATGCTTGATCTCGGGGTAATAGAGCCCTCTACTAGTCCATGGTCTAGCCCAGTTGTGTTAGTACCAAAGGCAGGATCCAAAGAATTGAGATTCTGTGTGGATTATAGAGCTCTTAATGCAGTCACCAAGAATGATGCCCACCCTTTGCCAAGGACAGATGAGTTGGTGGATAGACTTGGTTCAGCCAAGTTCCTCAGCACATTTGACCTTACGTCAGACTATTGGCAAATAGCCCTGACAGACCATGCCAAGGAGAAAATTGCATTGTTTACCCCAGTTGGCTTATACCAATTTAAGGTTATGCCTTTTGGACTGAAAAATGCACCTGTAACATTCCAAAGGATGGTAAATCAGGTTCTGGCTGGGAGGGAGGACTTCTGCATGGCATACTTGGATGACATTGCAGTATTCAGCCAATCCTGGGAAGAGCATGTTAACCACCTAGGACATGTTTTGCAGGCTCTTGGACAGGCCAGTCTGACCATAAAGGCAAGTAAATGCCAGATTGGTCAGAGTAAGGTGGTCTACCTTGGGCATGAGGTAGGAGGTGGAGAAATAAGGCCTTTGCTCAGTAAGATTGAAGCTGTGCAAAATTGGACAACACCTACTTCTCAAACCCAGGTGAGAGCATTCCTAGGCCTCACTGGGTATTACAGGAATTTCATAGAGAACTATGGGACCATAGGTTCTCCACTGAATGTAATCTCCTCCCCAGAATTCCCTAAGAAGGTCAAATGGAATGAGGAGTGCAATCAGGCCTTTGAAAACCTGAAGAAAGCTCTTTGCCAAGCACCATTATTGAGAGCTCCTGACTATCACCAAACTTTCATTGTGCAGACAGATGCTTCGAATGTAGGTATAGGTGCAGTCCTTAGCTAACTGGATGAGAAAGGTAGGGAGCACCCCATTTGCTTCATCAGCAGAAAGCTGAAAGATCCTGAGACAAGGTGGGCAACAATTGAAAGAGAATGTTTTGCTATTGTGTGGGCACTGAAGTAGTTTAGGCCATACTTGTATGGTTCTACTTTTGTCATTCAGACTGACCACCAACCCTTGACGTGGTTGATGCAAAGGAAGGGGGAAAATCCAAAACTATTGAGATGGTCAATCTGCCTGCAAGGGTTTGATTTCACCATTGAGCACAGGTCAGGGTGTCACCACCAAAATGCTGATGGTCTCTCTAGGATGTATGTCATCGACTAGAGGTATGAGATTCATCCAGGAGTGGATTAAATCCTCCTGTCCCTTAGTCTGGGGGGGGGGGCGAGTGTTAGGGAGAATTCTCTGTTAAGGCTAATTTCCCAAACCTAGTGAGTCCCCCAGCAGCTTTGCTGGATTTTTGGGGTTTATTGTTTTCTCCTGCTAAGAGTGAGACTCTTTTTCTCCCACTATTAGACATGATTTGAGATATCCTTTGACTTTGTAATGTGTTTATGGGCTACGGGGTCGTTTACTCCATAGGTTTTCATGTGTTTTTGGTAAGTGTGTTACACAGCACCCTCAGTGCAGTAACACAGGGGTGTCATAGTGACCCCCAAACATAGACTCCATACCCTGGAACTGACTACTGTCTCCCAGGGCATGTAAAGTCACCATTGACTTTACTTGTCTTAAATTGTGAACAGAACCAGTACAAACCATCATATTGTGGAAGTACTGGTAGGGGTAATTAGATTGCCCCTGGGTCTGTTTTTCGAGGGGGCACTGTGCTGTCCCCCTTCGCCGAGTTTCTGGCTGGTGGCAGTGGTTACCACGCAAAATATTCCACTGGAATATTTCCTATGGGATTTTCCCATTCATTTTAAACGCACCACTTTTTTGGTGCAATGTTAAATATACCGCCGTGTTATTTATTTAATATTTATTCCCTGGTTGGGTCTTTTTGCCAGGACTCGGTTTTAAAATGGCGTTTGTGTTCACCTCTGTAACTCCAACCCAAGTCGAGGCCTTTGTTCCACTTTTTGGCGGGCTTCTGCACAGAAGCCTCCAAAAGTAGTGTCACTCTGTCTGGGTCTACAGGATGTGTGGGAGGGGGGTTTAGGCACTCTGGACTGAGTTGCCTGTCGCACTCTTGTGTGATTGGCCCAGTGGTGAGCCGCCCGGCTCACCACTTAGCATGTTTGAGTGACAGCTAGGACTGATGAATAGGGGTTTTCTGCATAAAAGCAATGCTTTGGGGACTGGAACTTCAGAAGTCGCCACAGGACCAAAGAATCCGAAGAGTTAGAAGCTGAGCCGACCTGCAACGAAGACACCACCGGTGGAGCCCTGCTGAACCGTCTCACCACTTCCCAACGACAGAGAAGATCTCCATCCCGGAGAGTTTTCTTCCTCTGAACTGGTGGGGATAACCAGTTCGCCCTCTCTTCACCTTCCGGGATCGTCTCATGGTCGAATCACCCGTGCCAAGCTGGAAAAGTGAATACCCTTCATTTGAATGATGGACGTATCTTGATGGCCGAAGGCCAACCTTCTTATACACAGAATTATAGAAATACAGACTGCTATGCTTGCGGACATTTTAAACGTAGCCAGAATCGCCATTTTGCTTGTTAACCATTGCTCATTGCTTTCTGTCTAAAACTGCTTTGCAGCTTGCAATTCTTGCAAATTCTGCTTACTCTGCTCAACTGTTAACATTGTTGTCTGAAGATGAAAGGGCAAGGTCGCGGGAGTAGCCAAGAAAGGAAGGCCCACGCTCCCTCTCTGTAGCCTTGAGGGAGAGCTGCAGCGCATTTAATCATTTCACAGCTGCCAGCCAGTCTCGTACTGTGGTAGAATATGTTAAAATAAAGCAGCTAAAGGCTTGAATTATGCTCTTCTTACGACCCCCCCTCACAAAACCCTTTAGAGTGTGTCGGCTCCCAGGACACGAATAGCACCTCATAGATAGCAAAGCTTGGAATGTGGCTCTTCCCCCGTGTGCAGCTTGCTTCCAAGAACAGAAGCACTGTGTTCTGTTCAACAACTAGAAGATGCCTCTGCACTTTCTAAAATTGCACATTGTTACTAGAATAGACATCGAAAGTGTCATAATTGTCATACTCGTCGGAAATGTCCATCATCATCCCGAGTTCAAAGAAACTTAATAAAAGGGGGGTGTTAAACATGTCATAGCTGATTGTATGATATGCATTTTGTATATATGTAACTGATGTACGTAATTCGCTCTCTTGCGTCCCTCGAGGTCTAGAGAATACACGTCGCGGGGTGTGAGACCACAGTTGGCCAATTGGGACTATTTTGCTTGCTTGCTTGGGAATTTGAACCTCGTGTCTGGCGCATCCTTTCGTCTATGGTTATTGCCTTGTTTCCATATCGCGAGGGACCCCTACGGGCCCCTTCCAAAGCACCCCCGGCGGCCGGATAGCCACGCTTCACCACTATCATGAATAAAAGGGTAGTAGCTTTTAACCGGGAAACTCCGCAGTGGTTTCTTCCCTGGCAGTGCAGGGACCTCCAGCTTTCCTCCGCGTCGAGATCTTCTCTTCCCCTGGACGAAGCACCGACTTGCATCTGCTGCCAGGAACAACTGCCCCCGCTGGAGCTTTCTCACCATTTCAGGTACTGTGTCCCGCCTGGTCTCCCTTGACCAGTCTGTCTCCCTTGCAACAGACTGCTCAAGGTGTCCTGTAAATCCTTGACTTTCTATCCTGGGGTGACTTGGGACCTGCTAACTAACTTTTCCTGAACTGATCCAACCCTTTTCGAACTATATGCAACGACTCTTTAGAGTACTAGACTAGACTCTTTAGAGTACTATTCAACTGTGTGATCTTGGACACATTCCGCCTAGCTCTCTCCAAGAGTGGGCCTGGCCTATGACTTTCTTGCTCCTCAGTAGACTCTGAGGGTAATTCATAGAATTTCGCAGAAAAGTGTCGCAAGCGGCTGGCGCAGAGTGTCCGCGTGCGATTGACTGCGCCAGGCACGTGCGCTAAAACCGATTTCCGCGCACAGCGTATTCATGGATTTTAGGCTCCCAAACCAGCCGTGGCGCAGAGTATCGCAGCGACCCTGCAGCAGCGCCAGTAACGCCCCCAAGAACGCCCTCGCGCAAGGAAAAGCCATCAAAATCGCAAAATCATTGCAAAGGGCTGCGCTAACCCTGGACCAGTTTACAGGGCTGCCAAACAAGGAACGCAAAGCGGGTAACGTGCATATCAGGGGTACGCGTGAAGTTATACACGCGATTAGCCAGGGTACGTGTATTACAGGGGTACGCGGGAAGTTTAACACGCGATTGGCCAGGGTACGTGTATTACAGGGGTACGCGGGAAGTTTAACACGCGATTAGCCAGGGTACGTGTATTACAGGGGTACGCGGGAAGTTTAACACGCGATTGGCCAGGGTACGTGTATTACAGGGGTATGCGGGAAGTTTAACACGCGATTAGCCAGGGTACGTGTATTACAGGGGTACGCGGGAAGTTTAACACGCGATTGGCCAGGGTACGTGTATTACAGGGGTATGCGGGAAGTTTAACATGCGATTAGCCAGGGTACGTGTATTACAGGGGTACGCGGGAAGTTTAACACGCGATTAGCCAGGGTACGTGTATTACAGGGGTACGCGGGAAGTTTAACACGCGATTGGCCAGGGTACGTGTATTACAGGGGTATGCGGGAAGTTTTACATGCGATCAGCCAGGGTACGTGTATTACAGGGGTACGCGGGAAGTTTAACACGAGATTGGCCAGGGTACGTGTATTACAGGGGTAGGCGGGAAGTTTCACACGCGATTAGCCAGGGCACGTGTATCACAGGGGTACGCGGGAATTATCACATGCGATTTGGCTGTGTACGTGTATTACAGGGGTACACAGGAAGTTTTACACGCGATTCGGCTGGGTACGTGTATTACAGGGATGCGATTTGGCCAGGTACGTGTATTACAGGGGTGCGCAGGAATTATCACACGCGATTTGGCTGGGTACGTGTATTACAGGGGTGCGTGGGAATCATCACACGCGATTTGGCTGGGTACGTGTATTACAGGGGTGCGTGGGAAGTCACACGTGATTAGGCTGGGTGGGTCCTCACAGGTGTTCCCTGTACACCCTCCACGGCCCCTGCAGGCAGCCTACAAAACAGGGGACTACCCTGCACACCTGCTCATGTCCCCCTGCACCCCCACCCCCCAGCAGTGCAGGGGCAGCCTCCACCAGGCCCCAACCCATGCCTCCCACCACCCCCAACCCCCAGCAGTGCAGGGGCAGCCTCCACCAGGCCCCCACCCATGCCTCCCACCACCCCCAACCCCCAGCAGTGCAGGGGCAGCCTCCACCAGGCCCCCACCCATGTCTCCCACCACCCCCACCCCCCCGCCACCAGGGGCAGCCTCCACCAGGCCCCCACCCATGCCTCCCACCACCCCCAACCCCCAGCAGTGCAGGGGCAGCCTCCACCAGGCCCCCACCCATGCCTCCCACCACCCCCAACCCCCAGCAGTGCAGGGGCAGCCTCCACCAGGCCCCCACCCATGTCTCCCACCACCCCCACCCCCCCGCCACCAGGGGCACTCTCCACCAGGCCCCCACCCATGTCTCCCACCACCCCCACCAGTGCAGGGGCACCCTCCACCAGGCCCCCACCCATGTCTCCCAACACCCCCACCCACCAGCACTGTGGGGCACGTGGCCAGCAGGCAGTCAGGCAGCAGCAGATGGCAGGTGGGAGCGTGCTCAGGGCTCTGGGGGGCAGTAATTTGGCCTCCTGGCCAGGAGCGTGGTCTCTCGTGTGTGAACGCGTGGACAGCCTGATAGGGAGTGAAATCCCACACGTCAGCAAAGGCCCTTAGCGCGTAAACCCGTCAACAGCATATGCGCGCCTATAGTCACCTGCACGTGCAGGAAATTGTTGCGTGACACGTCCCAGTGTCAAAGCGTGTGATTGGTGAAAATGGATCTACACGTAGAAGTGACAAAGCGTGTGATTGGTGAAAATGGATCTACACGCAGAAGTGACAAAGCGTGTGATTGGTGAAAATGGATCTACACGCAGAAGTGACAAAGCGTGTGATTGGTGAAAATGGATCTACACGCAGGAGTGACAAAGCGTGTGATTGGTGAACGTACACGCCGCGTAAGTGACGCTGTACGTGTGGGCCTGTATATAAGGTACATGTAGAACACCATTTCCTTGTACGTGCTTTTCGTGGAGAGCGAGTGGGTGAATTCTGTACTTCTTGTCGTTTCACACGCGATTTACTTCACGGCGTTTCCAGTTCGTATTCCCTGTTACCTCTGACAGCTTTTTCTCTTTTTTCTCTTTTACTGGTTTACCTGGGCCTGTTCCCTCAAACAGTGTCCCCTTCTACTGTTGTCCTGTCTTCTCAGACAGCGTACACATCTTCTTTTGGCGGGGGTTTAGCCAGCCAAACGCGCTCATTTTTCACGCTCTTTTACCTGGCAGACGGTGAGTCACGCACGTATCCAACTTCTGTGCTTGCCCCGTGTGTAGCCTACCCCTTCAGAGGTCATTCTAGGCTGCGTGTGACACGCATACGTTCATTCTTGTGTTACTGGGTGCCACAGCATAGTGCAGGTTTTTCTTTCTGCACACGTGGTCTAGGAGGGGTTGCGTGCACGTCATCTCCCTTTTTTGGGCCTCCTGTGCGTTGCGTGACCCGTCATCTTTCCCCAGGGGTTACAATCAGCCGTGCTAGAGCACTAGGGTACAATTACCATCTGGTACCCAACCCCTTTGACCCCCAATTGCCCAGGACAATTGTCTACAGCCACTCCCATACGCACATTAATATCAGTGCCATGGCTGGGAGGCGAGGATTCCGTAAGGGTGGCAAAGGTGGAAGAGCCACAAGTGGTGGCCGTGGTGGATCCAGTAGGGGACGTGGTCGTAACTTGCAGGGTGAGCCTGTCCCCCCATGTGTGGAGGACCAGTCAAGGGCACCCATCATCCCCCCCCTCCTCCCCCTCCCCCCCTCCCGTTGAGGCTGAAGTGGCTGACACCATCCATGCTCAGCCCTTGTTGGACCAGCCCATTGTGGCACCAGACCTGGCTGACTCCATGGCTGACTTCCAGGTCAGCAGGGCTACGACACGTGCGCTGGTGCACGTTGATGCCATCATGCCACGTGGATCTGGGGCAGCAAGGTCATCTGCTGCACCAAGGAGGCAGGGCGGAGAGGCTGCAGGGGCAGCTGCGGCTCCATCCACCCCAGCCCTCACACACCCAGCCAGGACAGTGTCGGTCCTAGTCCATGCTGCTGACATTCCCCCTGACACCATCACACTAGAGCCAATGCCTGCACCAACTCCCATGCTGAGTGTGCAATCCCACACTCCTGATACAGAGTCCACCAGGGCTCCTGCCCCTAGTGTCCAGAGCGGCGCAGGACACTCAGGATCACCACCACCTTCCAAGCGGAAGAGGAAGAGTGCTCGTCCGGCACAGGCTGATGCCCCAGACACGGCTACACAGTCCGGCCCGTCCAGGAAGCCCAGCTTCACGGATGACGAACTGAATGCACTTGTCGAGTATGTGTCCGGACATGACAACGAGATGGTCATTGTTGCAGGATCCAAGACCACACCTGCACAACGCCAGGCACACTGGCAGACCGTTGCGGACATCGTAAGTGCCCTTGGAATCGTGAGGCGCACAGCCAATGATTGCTATAAGCGCTGGAATGACCTAAAGCGCAGGGCAAAGAGTAAGCTGGCCTCAAGTCATGCCGCAACTCTAGTGACTGGAGGTGGGTCTCCAGTAGTAGACATGGAACTCACTCCACATGAGTCAGTCGCTGGGACCTACGTCACGGAGGAACAGATCCAAGGCGTGGGAGATCTGGCTGATTACGAGGCATTGTCCGGTGAGTGCACATGCATGTGTGTGTCATCCATGTGCATGGTGTGTGTGTGAGGGCTTCTGTTCGGGTGCCAGGTGAGAGTGTGTGCGCCTGAGTCGTATGGGTCAGCCATGTGCTTCATGCAATCCTTCCTGCGCAGCTGCATTTGGCCATAGCAGTATCCCTTCTGCCAACAGTAGACATCTAGCACAACTGCACGCCAGTTGCCCTTGAAGTGTCACCTTGACACAACATATTTGCTTCTTTTTCACTGTTCATTCAGTCAGTTTGTTTGCATTCCACCACTTTCACTAGGCATGTCGCTGTCCACTAGTCACATGTCTGACATGGGTATGGTAAAGTGGAGTGACTTTGTTACCTGGATATCATTTGTACACACATGTCCCTGTGCAATTTGACCATTTCAGACTGGCAGCTCCAGGTGAAAAATCTGACCTGTTAGAATTAGAAATGCGGGAACTGGACTGAATGAATAGGTGCTGCCCTCCTCTCCATCTTCACTCAATAGCAATGGTACATGCCATCTGTGTGATGGCATGTGTGTTTCACCTGCCAATCACAGGCCAATGTGTGATGCCACTGCCAGGCAGCATGCAGAAAATTTGTTCATCTTCCATCTTGGTGTCATCAGTGTGTGCCATTTGCCTGCACTTCATACGCAGTGAGGGTGCATGCATGGGAGGGTTTTAGTCATGTGGGACTTGTGTCAATCAAGTACTGGTTCTCTTGCTTCTCAGCCCTCAATGTGTGCCATGGTGCTAATGCCTGTTTCCATTTCTTTGTTTTCATGTCTTTGCAGGGGAAGACGCACCTGATACTGCTGGGGTTGTGGAGATGGTGCAGACCCAGGAGGTGTCCCAGGGCCGACCAACCACCAGTGAGGGACGTGGTGTGATGGTGGGGGAGAACCCACAAGTGCTGCAGGTCGTGCTCTCAAGGGGTGTCTCTGGCTGCACCTCCCCCGAGCTGTACTCAGGTGTTGATTCGGATGAGACCTACGTGCCGTCGCAGGTGAGTGTTCCAGGGAGGGATTCTGTTCTGTCTCACCCACCTGCACCAGGGTCAGTACCCTCCATGGGGATGTCAGTGTTGGCAGCTACGCCTTCGGTGGTTACGGATGCAGGGTCACACTCCGCGACATCTGATCCTGTTCCTGGGCCAGCAGATCAGAGGGGGAATGCAGTCCTGCAGCCTCAGGCAGTGCCGGCACAGCAAGGCGCAGTTTGCCTTGCCCCAGACAGGTGTGGTGCCCGCCGACGTGGTGGCCGTACGCCACCCGGCAATACCGCATGGGAGCAATCCATTTACGGTATGGCTACCCAACAGGCTGCATCATCCGAGATGATGGCTCAGGCCATGGATAGGGTGGCCACTTCCATTGTCCCCCCAGAAAGGCTGATGGAGCGACTAGAGCAGGCAACCGACTCCATCTGCCAGTCACACAGGGAGGACATGTTGGGGTCCAACAGGGACAGGCGGGCGGCACTGGCGACTCTGCAGGAGGCCATCTCCATTGAGTCCCAGGGCCACAGGGAAGCCCTGAGGCAGGAGCTCCTTCACCTCAGGACGACTCTTGTTGAGCTTGAGGCTTCAACACACCAACGGACAGAACAGCAGCTGGAGCGTCTCACCCGTACGCTCTCAGCTGAGATGCAGTTGTTGCATGGGGACCTCCGCACACTCATCCTCCAGAACCAGACCTACCACACCCGCATGCTTGCAGCCATGGAGGAGCAGACTAGGGCCTTGCGTGGGCTGCCTCCCATAGTGCAACCACCTCCGGATGCAGCTGCACAGGGTGATAATAGCGACAGCAGTGATACTCCCACAATAGGGTAGCCGTGTGGGCCATGAGCCCATGGAGGTGTTTTATCTTCCCAGGATCCACGCAGGTGGGTTCTGGTGTGCATCCTGTCCTCGGACCTCCTGGGTGGCCTCCCCAACCCCCCCGGGCCCATCAATGGCCATTTTTGATTGTTTCTTATTTTTATTTTTATTTTGATTTCTTTTATTCCCAATTTTTTTGGGACGATCTGTTGGCTTCGATCTGTTGGCTTCGATCTGTTGGCTTCCGTGGTTCCTGTGGGCATACGCTGCATTGTGGCTGGGCACATGCAGGCTTGTAATGTATTTGGTTCAGATGCTTGGGTTTGAGTCACACACACCCCTCCTGCTTCCCGTTTCCATGGGCTTGCAAAGGGTGTGCCCAAGTGACAGTGAATTACACAGTGACGTTGGACTCCCATGAGCTGTGTGGCCAGTCTGTAGTCAATACTGTGTATACATTCATAGTGCATATTGCTGTTGTGTTGTACACTGAATGTTGCATTGATGTGTAACTCTTCTTCTGTGTCTACCTCCCAATTTGCAGGTCCCTTCCTCATGTCCACACAAGGACCTCTAGTCTGGAGATGAGGACCATGTTGGCAGCAGTGCACCTACAACTCTACATGGCGACAACACTGCACAGTTGGTAGTGGTGGGAGTGCAGGCATTTCCAGGTGGTGAGACTACCAATATATAACATTTGTGATGTCATGTTAATGGTACTACGTGCTCATGTATGTTGTTGGTCCGGCATTGCTGTGAGCATTTCAGGTGTTGCAGGTTTCTAATAGTGCCACTGTACATAGTGAGACTGATGTCATGTTGTGGGGATTACTTTGTTTACCTGCAATTAGCATGACATGGCACGGTGTGTCGTGTGGCGGTGCTGGGGTTGGGTTGGCTGACATGGCACTGTCCTCTTGTTGCATTTTGCAAGTGGGTATTCATTTTAGCTGCTTCAATGTGTAACTTCACAAAACTGCATTGGTGGTGTCTGTGTGGGTGGGGATGCACACATTGTGACACTTCCAGGTGAACAATCTCAGGCTGACATGGTATTCCCGGTTCATTCTCCAGACATTCAGGATCAGTGTCAGGTTGAGTCATCATTTATTGTCAGATGGAATGTGCCAGGGCAGTGTGCACTCCACAGGGGTGTGATTTCTATGTGAAGTAATTAGCCACTAGCTGTGTAGGGGCTGCCTCCCCCCGTGCCCTTTCCCCTCCCATGCGCAGCGGCTGTGCATGTGGTTGGGGATGTGGGGCCACCACCATGTCCACGGCCAGGCCCCGGCGTGTTGCAACGTTGTGCAGGACTGCCACTATGATCCTGCACACTACTGAGGGAGCGTATAACAGCTGCCCGCCAGAACGGTCAAGGGAGCGAAAGCGTGACTTTAGCACTCCGAATGTGCGCTCCACTATGCCCCTGGTTGTAATGTGGGCTGTGTTATATCCTACCTGGGGTGGCGTGGTGGGGTTCCGAATTGGCGTCATCATGTGGGGGCTGAGAGGGTAGGCACTGTCCCCTGTGGAGGTGGTGATTGGTATCATTGGTGGGGTTGTGACCTTGCTCAGTATCCAACATGCATGCATGTGCAGTGGCATACATACTCACCAAGCAGCCATGTATCGCCATGCCGCCCAGCATCTATGTCCCGGCATAGGGTGGACATTCGGTAAATGAAGCTGTCGTGGGTGGACCCGGGATAGTTGGCATATACTGAGGTGATGATTCCCTTGGCATTACATACTACCTGCACGTTGATGGAATGCCAGTGCTTGCGGTTCCTATAGATGTGCTCTGATGCCCTGGGGGGACGTAGAGCCACATGGGTGCAGTCGATGGCACCTAGCACTTTGGGGAATCGTGCCACTCCGTAAAAATCCAGGGCGGCAGCATGCCTTTCTGCAGGTGTTCTGGGCAGGTATATGTGCCTGCGGACTGATGGGCGTGCAGTCATGATGTTCAAGACCTGGTGTAGGCAGCGTGACTGGGTGGCCTGTGACACCCCACCCACTATGGCACTTGTCCGCTGAAATGATCCAGTGGCTAAGAAGTGCAGTACATTGAGGACCTTCTCCAGGGGGGCTGAGTGCTTGGGAGCACAGGGTGGGTGATGTGAGGTCATCCTCCCACTCAGTCACCAGGTCCAGTATGATGTGTGGTGGAAACCTGTACCTCCCATACACCTGGTCATCAGGCATCCCGAAAAGGCTGGTTCTGGGTGTGAATATTCTGGCCCTGACTATCCTCCTCCTCCTCCTTTGGTAGCCCACTGCCACTGCTGCTAGGAACGGTATGTTCATCCTGGCGTCTGAGCTTGTTATTGTTAAAGTCCGCAATTTTATGCTTTGCGCGTGTTCTAGGCGAGCGTGTGACCCGCGCACCCCTGGAATCCAGTTCCCAGTCCAATAGCGTGTGGAAATTCACACGCACCACTGGATACAGCGTGTGACCCGCGCACCCCTGAAATCCAGTTCCCAGCCCAATAGCGTGTGGAAATTCACACGCACCACGGGATACAGCGTGTGACCCGCGCACCCCTGGAATCCAGTTCCCAGTCCAATAGCGTGTGGAAATTCACACGCACCACGGGATACAGGTTCGCTGACGTACTTGCGTGTGTAAGTGGCCGCGCACCCATTAAATACACGTACATAGGCCAATCGCGTGTACGCGCACTTTTGTCCAATTACACGCAATGAAATACACGTACATAGGCCAATCACGCGATGACACTCTGACGTGCAGTATTTCCACGTGTGTTCCGTCATCACGTGCTGAGTGGGGAACGCCCGTGCGGGTCACGTCAGACGCGCTTACGCGCTGAGGGACTCTGGTCCAATAGAATCGCGTATGCGTGCTGACGCACTTACGCGCTAAGGGCCTTTCCTCGGATTTCACGCTGACGTGCAGGATTTTCACGTGCCAAATCACTCTGTATCAAGCTGGCCACCCGAAAACACACGGAACACCACGCTCCTGCCCAGAAGGCCGAGTTACTGCCCCCCAGTGCCCCGAGAAGCCTCCCACGTGCTATCTGCTGCTGCCTGCCTGCCTGCCTGCCTGCTGCCACCGTGCCCTGCCATTTGGTGCCTGCACATCAGCCATCTGCAGGGGTCCAGTTGCTGTGTCCCTCCCTGCTGGAACTGAAGACTCCCAACTGGGATTACATCGCTCCACAGCCCAGCCCCAGGACCCAGTTGCCCACCCACACCTGCCTCTGGGGTTGCCATGTTGGGCACTTCCACATCTGGCACCAGTGGCAACCCCAGGCCAGAGGGGCAGAGGGGCACCAGCTTCACTGCCACCGAAGTTGGTGTCCTGGTGGAGCATGTCCTGGGGCAGTATGATGCCCTCTTTGGATCGTCCCGCGCCAGCAAGGAAGGACGGGAGAGGATCTGGGCCGACTGTGTGGTTGCCATCAACGCGGAGGGGGTGGCAACCCGCAACGTCCAGAAGATCAAGAAGCGCTGGGAGGACTTGAGGTCCAGGACCCTTGTGAAGGCCCGGCGCCTCGTGGAGGGGGGCCGGGGCCGCATGAGTTCCATCCAGAAGAGGGTCCTGGAACGCGTACGCCCAGCGCTCCACGCCCAGGTCCTTGAGAGGGAGGCCCGCCTGGAGTTGAGCGGTATGTGTCCAAGCATTACTGTGTGAGACAGGGCATGTTGCGGTGTGCTGGTTCTATGATACTTGCCTGTATGTGTGCCATGGGCCATGTATGCATGTATGTGTGCAGGGACATCATGGTAATGCATGTGCGACCAGTGATGTGTGACCCACATGGTTGTTGCATGTGTTGAAATGCGGCATGGGGAGCCCTATGCAGATTTTGGACATGAGAGCATGCCAGTCTCTGTACCTGGACATGGATGGGGGTGAAGGATGGGTGCTGATGCCAGGTACATATATGGTAGCCATGTCTGTGTGCCTGACCTGCGTGTCTGTGACTTGTGCATGCCATGGATGCATGACACATGTGTGTGACAATGCACAGATTCAGTGACGCACCCAACCTACCCTTGTTTCGCCTGTGTTCGGTGTGTTTGGGGCCAGATGGATGTGACTGAGGTGAAGTGTGTGCATGTGATATGCATGAGCCATGATGCATGTGAGTTACATATCATTGAATGTTTCTAGAGTCCATTGGACATGCATGGAAATGTCCATGGCATGCACCATGCCTGTTACTGTGTGTGTTTTGCCTGGACTGACCCATGTGTTGTGGAGGGACATGATGGAAGTGTACTTTGACAGTGGTGCTCATCTGCTATTGCTTCCTGTCTACGGGACCATTGTACAGTAGCCTGATGCTTGTGTCCTTTGTCTCCCTCTACGCAGCGGCTAGTGAAGAAGAGGGCGGAGACGGCGCTGTGGAGCAAGGCGGCGGGGATGCCCCCACGGCTGCAGCGGAAGGGGTGGGTGAGCCCCCACAGGGGCCTGCTACGGCGGGAGACGGTGAGGAGCCATCCAGGTTGGTGGTTTGCACAGAGGAGGAGGAGGCCGACACTGGTGCACACATGGGGCCTGGTGGGAGCATCCCTGCTGGTGCAAGTGGTGCAGTCCAGGGCCAGGGGCAGGAGGCAGCACAGGTCACCGTGGAGGGGCCTGTGCATGTCACTGTCCCTGACCCTGTGAGTGCACCACCATGCACCAGCAGGGATGCCCCGTCCCAGGCCCGTCCGCAGGTAGAGGGGATGTCCATGTCACCTGACTCCCCTCCACCTGCGGACGTGGTAACCCCTGGCCACGTGGAGAAGGTCCTGATTGGGGTCGCGATGCGCACGGCTGTGATTCGTGATGACGTGCGTGCTTCCCGGGAGGAGCACGCACGTCATCACGAAGTGCACCGTGCCGACGTGGCCCAATTGGGATCGCCCATGTTCGGGGGTTTCCTGCATGTGTTGGCCAATCTGACGGCCCTCTCCTCCTCTGTGCAGGCTATCCACCGGTCGTTCTCCTTGCCGTCTTCCGGCCCAGATGCCACCAGGGCCCCCTGTGGACCTGCCCCGACCAATGCAGCCAGCTCGGTGGGGATCCCATCCCTGCCACAGTTGGCAGTCGGAGGTCCAGCAGGGGTGGACAACACAGCAAGTGGACCCCAGCAGATGGAAGATGTGACGGCATCATCGGGCAGGGCACGTGCACAACGGCGTCGGTGGTTTCCATCAGCCTGGATGCCGTCGTGCTGGCAGAGGCAGTGGCGTCGGAGGCAGCAGCGGGCTCGACGTGGGAGGCATCATGGCTCGGGGCCATCAAGATCAGAGGGGCAGGCATCGGCCGGAGGGCAGGGCAACCCTGGGATGGTGGTGTGTTCCGTGTGGGAGGAGTACGGCCAGCGGATAGGTGCGGTGCTGCAGCGGGCTGGAGAGGAGCGGCTCGCCATGGTCAGGGCGGAGTTCTCCATGCGTCGGGCATTGAGGCGGGCTGAGTGCCTCGAGGAAGCTCGCAGGGAGTTTGAGGTGGACATGGGGTTGTCCCTGCGAGACCTCGGGGCCAGGACAGAGTCCCGCCTCCAGGACATCGACATGAAGTTCGATGATGCCCTGGCCAGCAACATCACCAAGTGAGCCGCAGGACTTGCCCGCTGCCTTTGTATATAGTTATTTAGTTAGTTAGTGCTAGGTTTCCTTTATTTATTTTTATTATTTTGGACCGCTCGGACAATGGCCACTTTTTTGTACATATATTTTTCATTAGTTAGTGGTAGGTTTCATTTTTGGTGTTGGGCTCATGGACCCTGGAACATTCCTGTATATAGTTTGTTTTTTTGGGAGATACATTTTTTTAATTTCTTATTGTTTTCACCATGACGTAATGGTTTTTCATTAATTTCCTATTACATGATATTGCTTTGGACAAATTCATTTTAATGTTTTTTTCCTTTGTTTTTTTGTTTATCACTTTTGTTCTCGGACATGGACCATTTATTTACTTAGCCACATCGTTGTATGTTTGAAAATTTCACTTATTTTTGGTATTTAATACATTTTTTATATTTTCTTACACTTGTGTTATTTTCTCATTGGTTTGTTACATGTCATGATATGGGTTTTGACATTCACTTGCACCCATTGTGTATGTGTGTGTGACGGACATGTGTTCTTTTGCATACTTGGCATTGGGGTTGTGTCATGTGATTGCATTCACTATGTGGGTGGATGCAATCCTTGCCTGGGTGTTTGTGCTGGGTATGCTGGCCATTACTGCCATGATTGTGTATCGTCAGGACCTGGGGCCAGGGGGACATGTGTGGGGGCCTGCTGGCAGGTTCCCCACAGTGCTGGGGGGTGGGGGTGGTGGGAGACATGAGTGTGGGCCTGGTGGAGGCTGCCCCTGCACTGCTGGGGGGTGGGGGTGGTGGGTGACATGAGTGGGGGCCTGGTGGAGGGTGCCCCTGGTGACTGGGGGGGTGGGGGTGGTGGGTGACATGAGTGGGGGCCTGGTGGAGGGTGCCCCTGGTGGCGGGGGGGTGGGGGTGGTGGGTGACATGAGTGGGGGCCTGGTGGAGGGTGCCCCTGGTGGCGGGGGGGTGGGGGTGGTGGGAGACATGAGTGTGGGCCTGGTGGAGCCTGCCCCTGCACTGCTGGGGGGTGGGGGTGGTGGGAGACATGAGTGGGGGCCTGGTGGAGGGTGCCCCTGGTGACTGGGGGGGTGGGGGTGGTGGGAGACATGAGCAGGTGTGCAGGGTAGTCCCCTGTTTTGTGGGCTGCCTGCAGGGGCCGTCGAGGGTGACAGGACCCACCCAGCCTAATCGCGTGTGTAACTTCGCACGCACCCCTGTAATACACGTACCAAGCCAAATCGCGTGTGATAATTCCCGCGCACCCCTGAAATACACACGCCCAGGCTATTCGCGTGTGGAAATTCCCGCGCACCCCTGAAATACACGTACCCTGCTGTAATCGCGTGTGGGACTTCCCGCGCACCCCTGTAATACACGCGCCCAGCGTATTCGCGTGTGGAAATTCCCGCGCACCCCTGAAATACACGCGCCCAGGCTATTCGCGTGTGGAACTTCCCGGGCACCCCTGAAATACACGCGCCCAGCCTATTCGCGTGTGGAACTTCCCGCGCACCCCTGAAATACACGCGCCCAGGCTATTCGCGTGTGGAACTTCCCGCGCACCCCTGAAATACACGTACCATGCTGTAATCGCGTGTGGGACTTCCCGCGCACCCCTGAAATACACGCGCCCAGGCTATTCGCGTGTGGAAATTCCCGCGCACCCCTGAAATACACGTACCCTGCTGTAATCGCGTGTGGGACTTCCCGCGCACCCCTGTAATACACGCGCCCAGCCTATTCGCGTGTGGAAATTCCCGCGCACCCCTGAAATACACGCGCCCAGGCTATTCGCGTGTGGAACTTCCCGCGCACCCCTGAAATACACGCGCCCAGCCTATTCGCGTGTGGACCTTCCCGCGCACCCCTGAAATCCACGTACCCGGCCAAATCGCGTGTGAGACTTCCCGCGCACACGTATTTTTTGTCAGCGTGTCCGTCTTTGTGGGTACCCCTTTGCACGTCATTTGTCCTGGAGGGCCACAGTATAGGACATTCATCATGGCAGTATATGGGTGCTATTTGTTGGCGCACCTTTTGGCGCACATTTCTTACAGCCGCTGAGACGCTACCGCCTGCTTTCTTGTGGCGGTCGTGTTTGTGCCTGTGCGCTGGTTTGAGCGTGCGCTTTTTTGACCTATTCTATTCCATGAATACGTGTTGTAGGCGAGCGTGTGGGCGTTCTGCGCACTTTTACCCTGTGCTTCCCCCGTGACGCCCACATTTTGGCAAGTTGTTCCCCATTCCGAGTGTTACGCCCCGTGTTCCGCCTACTTTTGTTGCGTGCGCCGCGCTATGTGCGATTTTCGCTGTGGACTGTGCGATTTTCGCTGTGACCTGGCGCATGCCGTTAGATGGCCTGTGCGCCAACGTGCGCCGCGCACTTTCTTATCGCACGTCCGATGGTTTTCTCACGCACGGCCTTCCATGAATCGATGTGCGCTGCTTTTCGTGCGATTTTCGCTATTCCACTGCGATTTTCGCTATTCCACTGCGATTTTCGCTATTCCACTGCGAATCGCACGTTTTTGGCCACTTGCGCCGCGCTAATTATTCCATGAATCGGCCTGTCAGCCTTTTCTGACTTGCTCTGGTTCTCTTAAAGTGTTGGTATTGTGTATTTTCCTAATTCTGCCTTTTCCCTCCCTTTTTTTAACTAACCTATTGGATTGCCATCTTAGGTTAAGCGCTCACCTCCGTCTGAAAATAAGTGGTGTTTTAACTAAAGACTTGTTCAATAAGTAATCAGGGATGTATATATATTGATAGTGACTGTGTATGAACTTGCTTGCCATATTAGTGTTAGTGTATCTTCACAAGTGTGTTTTAAATAAATAATTATATGCTTTGATACCAAAGCTCTGGTCAGTGTTTGCTTGTGCTACTGTATCTTTGTACCTATTGTGTATACTCTATAAACTGTCTAACTCTTCTTGAGAGAAGTCTGGCTGCTCAGCCACAGCTACCAGGTAAATCTGGGTGGTACAGACTGCTACCAATTGGGTTTACTGCCAACACCTGTAGTCCTAAACCTTTTGCAGTGGTCCCTAAGGGAACTGCACAGGTTTCTGCCTAACAACGCTTGACAGACTAGACGGACACCAGCTGGTCATACGTATACCTGCCTTCTAATTATTACCCCGTCATGGGATTTGAACGAACCCCATTCTTACGTCTTTAAACGTAAGCATAGCCTAATGTACCCCCTCTGTGGGCTCTGGGTTCACGTTCCTTCTGACCACTCTTTAAAGCGCAGGAACAAGGCGAATTTTACAGTTTTCTCTCGGGTGCCGCCCCCCCCCTAGTATTCCTTACAGTTTTTTTCTCGGGAGCCCCCCCAGTATTCTTACAGTTTTTTCTCGGGTGCCCCCCGGTATTCCTTACCGTTTTTTTCTCAGGTGCCCCCCTGGTATTCCTTACAGTTTATTTCTTGGGTGCCCCCCGGTATTCCTTCCCAATTACTTCGGGTGCCCAGGTTTTTACCCTCTATATCTCTACAGTCTTTCCTACTTTTAACTGTATTCATCTTCTCCACCACCCTCAGTTACCTTTCCCCTTCTTACTCTAAGGCCTATAAGACCTTTGCCAGGATAACGAGTTTCATTGTTTTCACTCACCAATCGCCTATTTTCCTCTCTGGAACTTCAGGATCACCGCCCCTTCCTCTTCCTGCTCTTATGGTTTTCGTCCGATCCGCTGCCCGTGGGAATGAAAAGGGTTATGCTTGGAAAGGCGGGTTCCTTCAGGCCTACTGCAGATTTTCTGGGAATAATTACACTATCATTGTCCACGGGGAGCTTCTCAGCCGAATCAGCCGGAATAGCAAAAGGACTTGTGATGTAACCGAAGGCCCAGAGTTACTTTGTGCCGTCGGTCTAAAGGTGTCTTATACTATATTAATCGATAATCTATAATCGATGGCCGAAACCATCCTCACGCTACCAAGTGTTGACGAGGAGAGGAAATTACTGACGGGCCCATTGGTCAGTACTCACCCTCGAAAACTAGTAATGCATGATAGCTGCACCATGTGAGGACAGAGTGCAGGATTCACATACTGCAGCAAGCTTCAATAATCAGGACTCAGTAAATTGGCAAAGGGAAGTCCGTTTAATGATACATACATCAGCAGATGGAAATCAGCAGCATCACAAACACCTGCCTCACCCCGACTTCCCCGAACTTTAGTCAAACAGCCTCTTTTATGGGCAAAATCCCTCATCATTGACGTCTAATTCTACAAAATATCATCATGCAATATAATTGGTTGAGAAAGGTAACTTAAGTATAGGTGCTATATCTGTATATGGAAATAATGCAAGTGGATTGGATAACTCTTATCGGGTGGGCATCTACACCCATCCCTCTACAACACACGTGATTGACGTCACTACAAGTACAACGTCTCATTGGTTACAGTGTCTATAGGACCCTAGATTACATGGTCCCTTGTGATTGGGCAAGTTACACCCCTAAACATAAATCTCCATTTTAATTAGCAGCATGATTAGCAGTAGACACCCAGGTGCCTAGTGTCCCAAGATTCACCCTTCCTCCCTTCCATCAATCAGTGTTTTAGGGCTATGTGTCAATTAGTTGGCTGGATATGGCCTCGGTTCTGTAGTCTCTTATCAGGAAAAGTTATGGCACCCTCGGGTTCTGGATGACATCAGGCAGTGGTACATCTTCACGCCTGTCTGGTCACGTGCAGGTCCACCGTGAATCTGCTTCTGTTTCCAACCTTTTGTGCATTTAATTCTGTGTGTGCTTGGCCACCTGTATGGGCCTCTCTTATCTTGACCTTCATGGGTGGACTGGTATTCTCTGTAGTTGGAGTCTTTCGAGCTCATGCTCACCTCCCCTTCTCTGGTTGACCTCGATCTCCCCGGCATAAGCCTATCTTTGTTGAGTTTCGATTCCGCTCGTTCTCTGGACTTTGCTGGGTTTCGAAAATTGGCCTGTCAGGCCTTTGGCCGCCTTGGTACATTTCTGCTTTCACAAAAAGGAGTCGCACGTGTACATTGTGCAGTATTGATATGGTTGTATATGTTATATATGTATATGGTTGGCGCTTGCCGCTCTATTCTTCTACTGACCATTGTAGGCAGTATCAATTTCTTAGCATCTTGCGTTTCAAGCTTATTTACATACATTCAGCAGGGCGGTTGCTTCTATCTTGTCTCATGGCACCATTCTTTTACGTTTTAACAGTGTCTCTCCCCTGCATCCATTATAATTATCCTTGCAGTTACTAGTACTGGCAAACGTGCTTTCAGTAGCCAATTCCGTTTGTTCTCAGGGCTGCTCGGGCCCTTGGGTTATTTCCATTGGCCTTCCATTAAGGCTTGAGTGGTCTCCTCGTGGACCGTGAGCAGGTATTTCTCCCTTCGCATCAGCGGCTGGTACGGCCGTCTGATATGGTACCGTGCTGCCCAGGGTTGTCGTGTTATGGCTGCTTCAACCGGTACTGATCTCCTTATGTACACGGGGCAGAGTCCCAGTGCGGCTCTCAATTTGCTCCTCATACGTCACGTACCTTGGCGAGTCCCTTACTGGCAACTCGCAATGGGGGGCGGGGGTGCAAGTCATATCTGGGACCTCCTCTACACCGGAATACCAGATTCTCTACCGGTTAACTTGTAATGAGGCCCTATGTGAAGATATGCATGAAGTAGAAACCATACGGCATGTATTAACGGTTTATAGGCTAATGCAAAAGCATAATTTTAGATTTTCTAGACATTTAGCTGATGGTTTTGAAGAGATGGAAAAAGAGCAGTTTTGGCTAAATGGAATAGGAGGTCGTATCCTTACTCAGGCAATTGCCTTGATTATGGTGTGGTTTGTCTTTGAGAAAGAGGTTGAAGGCACGCCCCTGAACGCTTACACTAGAGAGAATACAGCCCTCTACGGAAGAAAGGCCCAAGTTGATCTTGCAAGGATAACAAGTTTTAATCACACACGCAGATGAGAGCAACAGCAAAGGACTCTGCTGCTAGGGAGTTCTGCCGAAAAGTAGTACAAGCAGAATCTTATAAAGGAAAACATTGTCATCGATGACACAATACATACAGTAAAAACCAGCGTGGCTGGTTGGTGTGCGCCTATACATGATCCACCTGATCCACAAGAGAGTCCAGGCCATTGGTTCCAACCCAGTCTGTCCGTCTTCCATCACATTGGTGCTGCAGTGATCATCTTCTTCTCACGTCAAAGAACAAATTAACTGCACTCCTGCTATACTGCTACTTTATCACTATACTGTGCACCTGGCAGGCCTTGAGATGGGCACAAAAGAGGTTCTGGGACACTCTAACCTTCACACACACATTTCACTCACTCCCCTCTGTGCCATCCGGCTCCAAGGTCTCTACCCTCGTTTTCAACTGTAATTTATCCCTCCAAGCACCTCGCAATGCAAATCACACGATTGTCGCTCAACGATGTGCCCTGTACGTTCTCTAAGAACATTTCAGGACTTGTTACTTTGGGGTTGGTGGTCAAAGGGCACCTGGTGCCATGGAATTCAGGGATCTTAAGGTTTAGTTAGTTATATGGGCTATAACTCCTCTATAACTCCTGGTCGCCTGGGAATGGGCCAGGCCATGCTTTGGCCAGTGTGATAACATGCACACCAGGCGCCCGTCTGTGATCACGGCCTTGTAGAGCACATTCCTCTCGAGTAAAAAACACATCTTTGCAACACTGTTAGGACAATGAATAGGAGTGTTGGCGGTTGAGGGTGTATGTCCACATGGGAGCTCTGGCATGGCTGGAGATTTCCCTTGTCTCGTAATATGGGCATAGTGTATGCAATGCCCCATTCGCCTCGCAGACCTTACCTTCTATCTATGATTACTAATATCTATGCAAAATAATGTTGCTTTCACCCTGCGCTACACTATGTGGGTTGAGTATATTTGACTATATTGAAGTGGGGTCCTTTGTGTTGGGAGGTGGTGCTTACACTGTCCCCTCTGCGCCCTAGTTCATCATACTGCTTCAAATTCATCTCGCCTCACTATAAAATGCTTAGGAGGGTTGGATGGGGCTTCCCCTTCCCAAAAAGGTTTTAACAAAAGAAATGAATATTGCATCTTGATGTGCTCTTGTTTTAGCACTACATTGTTTCCTTAAATATGTATTTGATGAAATGTATGAAATTAAGTGAATGAATTTAATATTTTTTTTAATGTATGTAATGTATTGTATTAAATGTAAGATATGAAATAATGAATATTGTCATTTTTGTTAAATGTACTGTGAAAAGTTCAATGAACTATGACACAATATATAAACAAGAAATTAAATGCAATCTGCCTTTTGGCTTTGCTTTGAAAATGATGCCTCTGGGACAGCTTTTTTTAAAAAGAAAATGTGCCCAATTAGGAGCAGTCGATAGAAAGTACGGCGAATTCTCACTCCAACCGGCTATCAATTTTTACAAGGCCAAGATTATTCCATCTTTGACGTACGGTATGGATGCTACACCTACAATCCCCCTTCTACTATGGCAAAAACATCGAAGGTTTCATTTGGAGATCGGTGCTGGGCTTACCAGATTCTACATCAGCAGCGATAAGACGGGAACTAGGTCGCGTCTCCCTGAAAGCAGTGGTGGACCATAGTTCCTTACAGCTATACAGGAAAATCATACACCCTGAGAGCCTCGAAATCTACCGCATGATTGCAGAAGAAATTGCCAGAGGTAACCACCGCTGTATGAATTAGTGGGCCAAGGCCCAAAAACAAAAACTAGAGGAAATTGCTTGCACCGAGGAAGAACTGAAAAACAACCCAGTAAGGAAAAAAACTAAACTGGAGTGTTTGGACTGGATTATCACCAACGAAAAAGCAACATCTAACAAACTACTAGCCCATTTTCCTATGACTATAAATAAATAGAAAGAACCTATGGCATACTGAAAAAAATATCCAAGTAAATCACTAATGAGAACCTTATTGAAAGCACGTCTTAACGTCCTTCCGACTCAGGAAATCCTAGCTATCAGAACAGGATCCAAGGAAAAAGCTTGCAGACTATGCAAAAACTCCAAAAATATTGAATCTATTAGACACTTGCTGATGATTTGTCCTGCTGTTCATCAAGTCAGGTCAGCCTTTTTTAGTCCCCTGCTAGTAAATTCATTCGCCAGTAAGGAAGCAATATGGTGGAATCGCGTTATTACAGGCGACAAGATCAGATGGCACACGGCGTGCGCAAAGCTTCTGAACATTGCAATGGAAAAGACAAACCTTACCACTGCTGCCAAAACAATCTCTATTCAAAATAAGGATTGACTTAATTACAGATCGTCGTTGTTCTGCTTTATGTAGTTCTGTGAATTAAAATTTCTCTTGTAAAAATCGTATTGATTATAAACAAGTAAATAAAAAAAAAAGAAAATTGCAGTTTGCTTTTTAGGATCTTTGCAATTTAAATGAATATTGGAAGTGTATTTAAAATAGACATTCGATAGATAGATATTTCTCTTGATAAATACAAAAATAAGGGATAACCTACCCACATCTCATTGTTTACCGCAAAATGCCCAACCGATATATGCCTGCCATTCACTCCCTCTTGCTTTCAAGTTGCTGACTACATTTTTCCAGCTTCTCATCCAAACCCCTGGCTCTTCCTTCCCAACATTCCATCCAGATGCCCTAATTTCACCTTGTGTATCACCCTCTTCCCTCCCTGGAAGCTGCAAGGCAAACATATCCATAAGTTGCTACCATTAACAGGTTTTTAATTTCCTTCCTTTTTCTTTTTTGTTTTCCAAGTAAATATTCCTTCCACTGTTGATTTTTTAATGGAACTGTATGAAGAATTGAAGAGTATTTATTATAAATGCATAAATATGAATTAATATATTTATTGTTTTAATTCACTTATTTTTGTTCAAACCCAGAATTGAGTGTCCCTTGTCCATTTGGCTTTTAAAAACATGGTCATTTGTAAAACTTCTGATTTCAATAAGTAGGAATGTCAATAATTAGGTCTTCATTTTTTCAAATTAAAACTATTTCTTTACCATTTTGTTACATGGGGGATTTTCATTAGAACATGCATTATTAAATGTATTGTGGAAGAAATTTGGTAAAAGAAACCTGAATCTTATTTCCTACCAATCTTCTTCTTGAGTTCTTGCAAGCTCTGGTCCGTATCGGAATTGATTTGGTCTTGCTGTTTCTTGAAGCCGGTCATATCCTTGGACACTGAAAAGATAGAGGATGTTAAATCCCTTCACAAGAGCAAATGTGGATACAAGAGCAGTAACGAGACATTGCCCAGTGGACCGCCACATAATGTACCCTGAGTTTATCTCCTCTTGGAAAACAGTTGGGTTCTGGTGCTGAGCTTGAAAGCTATATGGCACTCACCAGCTTGCAAGGGGAGGGCAAGTTGATAAAGTATGGCTTCCTTAGACTGATATAATGCAATAGGGAAACTGCGGAGAAGAAGAATCTAAAAGAACTATATAAAACGTCCTCCTACCTCTGGTTTTAGTTAGGAATTTATAACCAGGTTGGTGTGCGCTGCTCCTCTAGCAGGGAGCGCTAGATCCCATAAAGGTGATACATGACATTATACATGAAGTACAATACCCTCATGTGGGGCTCAGGAGCTGACGCAGGGAGCTTTTAAAGTGGTATGGGGTGCAAGACCTCATTCACTGGAGACTTTACTATATGTAAATAGAGTATTATCCAATACAGAGGTGTGCAGGACTTAGTAAAGGGCTCATGGGAAGACAAATAGAGGCATCATTAAAGGCAGATCATATGTACCTTTATAAATTATTAATATTATTATCATTATTATTATTATTATTATTATATGGAGATTTATTGAGAACAAACCGTGCTTTGGGGGTGCAACTGAGCTCTTTACATATCATAGGGGAGTTTACAACAGGGACGGGGGAGGCAGGTCACCTAGGCAGCAAGAGATCTACAAGCAACCAGGGGAGAAAGCAGGAGGGAGCAGATCATCCAGTTTCAGGTAGGGTGAGGAGTTCAGGGGGTGTGGACTCAGTTGTTTGAGAGGAGCCATTCTTTGAAGAGGAGGATTTTGATCCCCTTCATAAATGGATTCTATGATGTAATATAGGCGCCATGACATGATAGAGGGGACTGATAATGTGATACACATAGTAAATAACTGATACTGGGACTGAGTTAAGGGGTAGGAAGGAAGAAAGGAAATGTGGGTTGTTAGGGAGGTGAGTGGAAGAGATAAGATTTTAGGGAAGAGTGAAAGGAAGGTAAGAAGGGAGAAGAGCGGATGTGAAGGGCGAGGCGGTTCCAGTGGAAGGGAGCAAGGAGTTGGAAGGAGCGGAAGCTGGAGGGGGCGCAGGGTGGAGGAGGAGAGAGTAGGAATAGCAGATCGGAGAGAACGAGAAGTGGTGTAGAAAGAAAGAAGGGATGAGAGGTAGGGGGGGCAAGGCCATGGAGGTATTTGAAAACAAGACAGAGGAACTTGAGCTGGGAGTGAAAAGAGAGCCAACCTAGAGAGGTGAGAGAGGAGGAGATGGAATCAAGAGGTGAGAGAAGGCAAAGGGAGCGGATGGCAGGGTGGTAGATGGATTTAAGAGGGGAGAGATGAGAGTCCAAAGAGAAAGGAGGATCGTTAGAAGAGTCTGGAGAAGATGAGGGATGTAATTAAAGGTTTAGTGGCGTGAAAGGTAAGGAGGGGTCGAATTTTACGAATGTTGTAGAGGTGAAAGCAACAGGATTTAGCAGTGAGAGAAATGTGGTGAGATAGAGAAAGGTGAGGGTCGATATGAAGACCAAGGTTACGGGCATGGGGAGAGAAGGAGAGCTGGGAGGGGGAAAAAGGAATGAAAGGAGGAGGGAGGAGGAACAGTGTTAGCCGGGAAGAAAAGGAGTTCAGTTTTATCAGCATTCAGAGTAAGGAATTGTGAGGACATCCAGATTTAATAGCAGAAAGGCAAGAAGAGAGTTTATCATGAATGTTAGGAGAGAAGGAGGAGAAGGAGACTTAACCATCACAAAGAGACTTAACCATCGAAGAACCTGATAGCTGGAACTGAACTGTCGGCTCGTGCTGGGAAAGCTCAAGTGTGTGCTGTGCTCAGGAGATCCATCATGTCCCGTGCTTAAAACGTGGGGAAGGGAGACCCCTGGCAATCACATCCTGACTTATTATTTGTGAACACTTCTTTTTTTATTGAACACCCTATCCCACACTCTTTCTGTAATTAGTTGTAACGATTTGGAAATTGTTTATTTTTTAGTATAGGCCCTTTTTACTTTGACAAGACGCCACCAGGACTGCCTTATTTTTTCATTTGATGGTCAATGCTCACTCCCATATTAGATTTAGGTTTAGATTATGTGTTTTTCCAACCTGCTTATTGTTTAAATAAACAACCTTGAATCGTGATCACTTGTGTCTGTCTTTACTATTGCCACCATGAGTTCCTCACAACAGCGTACTGCAGTGTGGGTTGTTAGCAGGATCTGGAAAGGGCCCTTCCAGTGAGGATGCAGGGATGATTTTCATTGATGCACTTTCAGGACCAGGACCAAAGCTGTATCAAGGTTACAGGGAAAGGAGTGTGTTGCGGGAATCTCCTCTGGGGCTTTGATTCCTGTTGTTAAGGAAGCACATAAGGCCACTATTACACCACTCCTGTTCTCACTGCTTACTCTCAGGTAGACCAGACAGGGCAGTCGGGAGCACCTGATCCCAGACTAGCATTACATTGCCAAGGAGCCGGGAACGCTTGAGCCCCATTCCAGGTCGTGCCAAAATGTAAGGGGCAGAGTGAGACCTGTGCAAAGAATGTGCATGTCCTCATCTTTCAATTCCATAGCGTAGCACCCCCTGGGAAATATCTACTTACCTTAGCACTCTCACACTCACTGATTTTTAAACGACCCATTTTCAGCCCTTTTTGGAAACTCTATGCAGAGCTTTAATGAGTTGGGCAGGTATCACAGTGAATGTACGAGATCATTGCCCGGTTAAGCTATGGCATCCAGCCTGTGTAAGATGTGCAGGTCAAAGCAAAGGAATACAGAGATTTTGATTGAAAAGCTGCATGCACTCGTGACTTATCGCGCCCCTTCCTCATCAACTTTTCAGCGACACGAGCCTGACAAGCAAATCCCTGGTTTCCCTATCGGACATCAAACCGCTGTTACAGCTGCTTTCATTAAGAACATTGCGATCAGTTTCTGGGGATCTTTGCAACTTAACTGAAAACTGGTCGTGTAGAGAATTGACACAGCTAAAACTATGTTTGTACTGAAAGGTACATGATATAGGGAATGTCTCCCCTTCATAATATCCCTGCCGTCAATATTTTCATCCTATATCGAACCTTCAATTGCTCCCCCTGCTTTGAAGTTGCAGGATACATTTCCCTCATCTTCCATGGAGCCTCAGGCTAAGTTTTCCCCAAGGTCAATCAAAACACTGCATTCCCTACTTGTGTCAACCATCACCCCTCCTTGTGTCTTTCTTCACCTTTATTTTTCAGAACACCCCTCATTCCCTGTGAATTCATGTGGGTGCCAAAAAGCACCCTTTTAACATAAGAACCTTCTTGATATTGTGCAAAGTTTTACAAGCATGTTTATTACTATAGATTAACAGTATCATTGGTTGGCGACATTCTGGGCTCAAACTAGGATTTGTATGTGCCCAGTACACTGTGCTTATCTAAATATGGTAATTTGTAAAAAAAAAAAATCATTTATTTTCTTCAGTTGCTTTCATTTTAAATTAATTTGTTCTGATTTTGTAAAAAAAAAATAACTAATGGGGAGTTTCATCACAACTAGAAATATTTAAATTTCTGTGGATGAAAGATATTTGGAGAAACAACCGTATCCTGTATCTTACCCATGTCCTTCTTGAGTTCTCGTAAGCTCTGGTCAGTATTGGAGTTGAATCGGTCTTGCTGTTTCTTGAAGTCGGTCATATCCTTGGACACTGAAAAGATAGAGGTTGTTAAATCCCTTCACGGGAGCACATGTGGGTTCAAGAGCGATTGCCCAGTCTACCGCCACACAATGTACCCGAGAGACAATCTCCTCTTTGTAACCAGCTGGGTTCCAGTGATGTGTTGAAAAGCTATATGCTGCTCACAAGTATGATGTCATTTGACATCTATAATGGAAGAAGGTGGAGAAAAGGGGAGCCAAAGTAACTATATAAAACTTCCTCTCACTTTTGACATCAGTGCAGGATTTTTTATCAGCTTGGTGTGTTCAGCTCCTCTGGCGGGAAAGACTTGATGTGATAAAGGTGACACATGACATGATACACGGTGTTCTTGGGAGCTGATGCAGGGAACTCAAAAAATGGAATATGGAGTGGATGGCCTAATACAGGGGTCCCACTCCTGGAGACCAGGAGCGGGTAACCTGATGTAGGAGGGCACAGGACCTTAACAAAGGGCTCATGAGCTGATACAGGGGGGCAAAATTCAATACACAAAGCATAAAGCCTGATACAGATAGTGCATGATGTAACAGAGGCGTGTGTGATATGATACAGTGGTTGTTAGTCACAGACCTTGAGCTGATACAGCGATCACATGACTTAAAACATATAGTACATTACAGGAGGCAAACTGATGCCTACTTCTGCCTACTTTCAGTTCTGTGTCGAGCTTCAGCCTTCCACTCTGAGTACAGCCATCAAGAGGGACACAGGGGTACAACAGGGCTGTGAGCTGCAATACTTTCCTGGGAATCGAACCGCCCCAGAAGCTGTTGGATTTACAGTCCCCACCAATGGTCTCCTATTGTTCTTAATATCATTGTAATAATTTAAATATTGCCCCTTTGACGTAATATTGATTCTTGATGAGAGATTTTTTTTTAAAGACCAATCTCTATTGTGAAATAGTATTTTGCTACTTTAATGTATTAATTTGTTTATTTTTGTATTTGTGGCAGCCATTTTATAGACATTTAACATGTTGGGCAGGTATAGAAATTGTGGCTCTATAAAATCAAAAATCAAAAATGCACAAGAAGAGAACACAACGCTGGAGGAATGTCTAAAAGAACACTATGAATGGTTGAACACAAACAGCCTCAAACACAACCCAGGCAAAACAGAAATCATATTAAAAAAAACAGGAAAGCAACCATAATATCCCATGGCCCACAGAATTTGGAACAGCGCCCACACCCTCAAAAGTAGTCAAAAACCTTGGAGTCCTAAAGGCCAACGCGCTAACACTAGAACCACAAATAAGCAAAATAATCAAGAAATGCTTCTTCCTCCTACATAAGAGAAAAAGGATATGATATGATATTTGATTTATATCGGGCTCATACACAAGTGTTTCAGATCCTACCAATCCTCCCATCATCGCCCTCATCATGTCCCCACTAGACTATGCCAACAGCCTATACCTTGGAATGCCGGAACACTTGCTGAAGAAACTGCAACGTATACAAAAAGCAGCGGTCAGACTTCTGCTCAAACTATCACGAAGGGATCACATCACCCCAGCGCTAAAAACCCTCCACTGGCTGCCAATCAAACAGTGAATCACGTTCAAAACGATATGCATAACGCACAGAGCAGTCCATGGGCATGGAGCAAAATTCCTACAAAAGAAAATAACAATTTACCTTCCGACAAGAGCACGCAGATTAAGCAACGACATATGCCTGGAACCAAAACCGTACACAAGAAAAAAACCTGGGAGATCCTCTTTCTCCCACCTGGCAGCAAGAACTTTTAACACTATCCGGAAAGAAATATGCAATACAAAGGATCACCTTAAATTCAGAAAACTAGGCTCTTCACCTTAGAACCAGATGGAAACGGTTAGAAAAATGAACACACCTCGGGAAATGGAATGCCCAACAAGCGCACATGGAAGGAAGTAGCCTGGGAGGGAGCGAGCCCAGGACACAGACACCCCCAAGTCAATCCCCCACGTTAGGGCCTAAGTAACAGACACCCAGCTGCAGACGAGGGACCATTCACCAACAACTAGCACCCCAGGAGGCCAGGCAGCGCCTGGTATTTCAGAGGGAGGGGACTCCGCCCCAGGAGCTCAGGGAGGCGATGACAAGCACTCTCCTCTTGACGACAATAGAGTAAACCCCACAACCTAACCCACCTCGAACCAGGGGTGGGGGAGGCCTCAACATGTTCCTGCCTGCTGACCACTAGACAGTTACAGAGACATGCATCACTATTCGCAAAATCAGACGAGTGACCCACCACGAAACGCCCCACCACATAGTGTGGGCATGAGTCACCATGCATAGATTTCCAAAGCAACGAGATAAGAAAAAAGCACCATGAACCCAACCGCTAAAACCTCAACTCTCTGCCTACACCTCTCAAAAGCTAAACAAACACAACCACATCTCTGCACAGCAATCCGCATGCATTTTTCTACACTGCAACAACACAAACCACACATAGTCCCTCACAACAGCACATGGCAGTCTACAAATCCGTAAATCGCACCCATGCTCAGCGAACAGTGTCAACCGAGCCTGAAGCTATCAACAGGACATCACAACTCTCGCCCTACCTTTTCCCACTATGCCCTACTAACCCATCCTACCCTATTACTTTTCAGATCTGCCAGAGCGCCAGAGGACCATTCCGGTGGTGACAGTGCGCAGTATCAATACCCTTTAACATTAACATTAACATTAACATGTGCACTGCTAGTTGTGTTCTGTCCCAAACCATGACAATCGTATTGGGGGGACTCACAGGTATGCCAGAGCATGACTGGGGGCCCGCTTGACACCCTCCTCAGAATAAACGGAGGACTCAGCCAACAGCAAGTAATACTGTGGTTTATTGCAAATAAAACCAAAAGGGATCAATACAAGAAAAACAGGAATCCTCTAGTACATATCAGCCCCTCACGGTGTGCGGCATAGTTTTGTACAAGGATGTCGTCACAACCTGGGCCCATCCCCAAAACAAATATCATCACATGGAATTGTGTATAGAGAGTACTATTACTACTATTACCTATAGGGGACCCTATTCAGGTTATTCTACTGGCCCTTGCACGTCAGGTGGCTGGCCTGTCCCGTCCCCAAGAAACTTTCTATTACGTTATTGCATAGTAAGGGGCTTACCATTGGTTCATATCTCTTGCCATCCACCCCTGGCTGTCTAAGCTGTGATTGGTTACAGCTGATCACCCCGGGCCTGGGACTCGGTCAAGTTCACAGCCCTCTGTGCACCTCTTCAAGGTGATGTGAACGATTATGTATCTGTATTGTAACTTGTGTGTATCACCTTTGCTTATGAGAAGCGCTCATCACGTCACAACACTTGTTGCTGTATTTGTCTGGCTTGCTGGGATCGGCACTGCTTTCCCACCCTCTATGACTGTCCATTGTCTCGTTTAGCTGTACCACGTGTTTAGGGAACTCAAATTTGAGCTCTTCAGCTCCCATTTATGAGGATTTATTCAGTTTCTCTGCAGCTGGTCCCTTTGTCGTCTGGAGATTGGAATGTGTCACTAATGATATCAGCACTGTGGCTTCTTGGTGCTTAGTCGAGGCTGTCCATATAGGTGTCTCTGTCCGCGATCTCTGGTTCTTCTACCACACATGTAAAGACGTGCATGGTATTCGGTCTGTATGGCTGACTGAGAGGATACCTTTCAGTGTAATTGTCATTCATGGGTGCACTCGGGATTCCTTCGACATAAAATGGCTGGCTGCGAGCATTCCTGGCTCATCGTCTCGAATCTGGGGGTGAGGAGGGGCATCTTCAGGACACTCACTTCAGTCCCCCCTCTGGTCGACCTGTCAACCACATTCTCATATTTTAGGCCTTTAGCTCTTGGTTGCTGTTAAGACGCATTTCTGAACTCTGACCTGGTGGCCAGAGGTTCAGAAGGCCAGTCTAGTTTCTTGGAACAGGGTAACCTCTGGATAAGCCAGACCAATCAATGTAGCTATGGTAGGCGGTAAAGACGGGCGTCATTACACGGTAGGCGGTATGGATTTAACGTTACCGGTAATGGAATACCAGCAATGTTAAATCCCCATGCGAATTACGACCCGGGTCACCGCTATTAGGGGCACCGCTAAGTATGGTGCCACTAATAGCGGGCAGTCCGCGTGCGCGCGCCCCACCATCCCGTAAATTACGCCATGCCGCTATTAGCACAGCATCACAAGGTGAGCGAACATGCCAATAGCGGCATGGTAAAGCCCCCAAAACCCCTTACCGCCATGGCATAAATACCGGCATCGCGAACCACACGTTAAGAGAACTGAGCAGTGTTCCCACCTGCCACAGGTGGACACAATCAGCACAGGTGGAGGCAATGGAGACTGTGGCAGCTCAAAAGGAGCACACCACACCCCTTCACACACCCCTTCCCACACCAAGATGGTTCCAATACTAGCAGCATTACATGGGCTGGAGGACATGATTGCAGCGCAGTTGAAACAACAACAGGCAGCCCAAAGGAGACGCAGGGGGAGGAAGAGGAGGGCAAGACAGGCACAGCAAGCACCACCACGGCACCTAATCATACCACAGAGGCACCCACCAATCCCCAGGATCAGAGCCAGTCCATTTAACCTAACCCCTGAGCAGATACACACCCTGTACCGTCTGGACCGGGATACCATCTCCAGCATCGTGGACATGATACACGACGATATTGTGAGCCTCATAGACATCAGAACTGCCATCCCCCCTCTACTCAAGGTGGTGACTGTGCTCCACTTCCTGGCCACAGGCACCTACCAGCATACAGTGGGCCAGATGCAACCAGTATTTTCACGCACGCTAAACCAGGTACTCGATTCCCTCCTGAAGCATGCACCTGAACACATATTCATGCCACAGACTGCCCAGGAGATTGCCAACACCAAAGTTGGCTTCCATTCACTGGCAGGCATCCCAAGTTGCATTGGGGTCATCGACTGTACACATGTGGAATTGGTGGTCCCACATCGCAATGAAGTGGTCTACCGAAACAGGAAGCAATTCCACTCCATCAATGTCCAAATGGTATATGATGCCAACAAGATAATCACACATTGCTGTGCCCGATTTCCCGGATCAACCCATGATTCCATGGTCCTGCGGAACTCAACTATCCCACGCTACCTGGAGCGACAAACCGCACAATGTTCGTGGCTACTTGGTGAGTAGCAGAGCAAGCACATGGCAGTGTGTTTGGGGGGGAGAGATACATACTCCAACTGGGTGTGATGGGGGGGAGAGACATGCTCCAACTGGGTGTGATGGGGGGAGAGACATGCTCCAACTGGGTGTGATGGGGGAGACATGCTCCAACTGGGTGTGATGGGGGGGAGAGACATGCTCCAACTGGGTCTGATGGGGGGAGACATGCTCCAACTGGGTGTGATGGGGGGGAGACATGCTCCAACTGGGTGTGATGGGGGGGAGAGACATGCTCCAACTGGGTGTGATGGGGGGGAGAGATACATACTCCAACTGGTTGTAGCTTGTTGTCTGTCTGCAAAATGCACATACAGATGTACGCCAATGTCCATCTGGGAAGGCCGCAATGTACTTGAGTTGAACTGACATGCAAGTTTGAGCCACACAACACAGATGACATTTCTGGTCTAGTAACATCAAACACCCATCCACATACACATTGCACAACATTCCACGCCACAAAACACACAGATTTCATACGTGCCATCAGGATAGTCATACGGAATCAGTCCAGCACAACATCTATATTGCAATGTGCCCGATGATGCATGCAAAGGGATCAGCCCTAGCCATAGACATAGCATTTCACCACGCACCTTTACCACCACTGAAGTGATGCCTCACTGCATGTCAACATCTATGTTGGAATGGCAGTACAACAGCAGTGAGGAACCAAATCTGCCTGGGCCCAGGGACACCTACGACCTTGCCTCACCCAGGACATGTCAATTACTGTTGGAGGCATCAATGGGGCATGTCTACTTGCAGGGTCAAGCTCACCCTTGCACATTGCTGTCACACAGACCATCTGCATGTATGCTGTTGACTGTGTACTTGAATCACAATGCAATGTCAATTTGTGTGATATGAACAGGGCGCTCTTGAGGTGAACAGTAACAGGACCCCATTCGTTCCCCCATACAGGTGATGCAGGCTATCCCCTGAAGAGCTGACTCCTCACACCTGTACGGAACCCACACAACAGGCACGAAGAGGAATACAATCGAGCACATACCCGTAACCGCATCGTGATCGAGCAGGCTTTTGGCCTTTTGAAGTCACGGTTTTGGTGCAATAGCAGTTCTGGTGGCGCTCTCCTGTATGGCCATGAGAAGGTGGCCAAGATCACCATGGCATGTGTCATGCTGCACAATATGTGTATCAGACGGAATGTGCCACTGCCCCCTGACGTTGAAATAGAAGCACCTGATGAGGATGATGATGGTGATGAGGACGGAGGTGAAGGGGATGCAGGTCTTGCAAGAGGGGATGGGCAGGAGGGACGTGCTGTGAGACAGCATCTGATCAACCAAATATTCTGAGGAACATGTTTTGGTACTGTCACATGGATATGGGTAGTAATGCACTGGTGTATGTTTAGAAGCACGCAATGGACCCTGTCGCCAATAAAGTACACATACACAATGAAGATGTCCAAGCCTGTGTTTTGATCAGACACCAGTGTATTAAGTAACGGAAAGATGAAAAAGTGCATGTCCCCAAACATCCCACCACCCTTCCACCCACCCCCCACAACAGACCCATAACACCCTTCCACCCACCCCCCACAACAGACCCATAACACCCTTCCATCCACCCCCCACAACAGACCCATAACACCCTTCCACCCACCCCCCACAACAGTTCCTCATGTGTCTGCCATGTTTGCGTCGGCCCATGCACGCAGAAGAATCGCCATAAACCCCCTACTGGCCATTATCTGCAGCAGCATTTGGAAGATGGGCAGACATGCGCCTGGTGGTGCGTGTCGAGTGGCGGAGGGGGCTTGTCTGCGTTGAACCCGCGGATGACGACGTGGCAGACTGTCCTGGTGGTGTGAAGTGGTGGTCCATTGTGTCAGCTATTCGAGTGAGGACCTCCCTTAGCCTAGCTATCTCCTCACAAAGCCTGTCAGTACAGGCCTCCATCCTCTCACTGGAGTGCCTTGCCGTCTCCACAATATCCTCACTGAGATGGGCAGCCTCCTCAACATGCTGGCCAACCAGCACAGTAAGTTCCTGTTGACGCTGCCGGATGGTGGCCAGCTCGAGGGCAGTGGTGGGTGATGGTGTAGTGGCTGCTGTGCCCTCAGATGCATCCATGGCAGCAGGTGAAGCCACCATGGGGGACATTATGGCAGGAATGTTGTCCTCACCAGTGACATCAGACCCAGGTGTCTGGAATGGTGCTGGCTCAGGGGTTGTAGGGGGGCTTGGCGTGTGCATCTGCATTGTGCCAACTGTTGTGTCCTCAAGGTCAGATAGAGGGGCAGTGGCGGCGGCCTCTCCTGCGGAGCTTGGCGCAGCTGATGGTGGGCCCTCGGTGGCTGGTATTGGTGGTTGTGGGTTCACCTGCGGTGGTGGGGCTCTAGTTGGTGGTGTGGCTACTTCAATCCTGGCAGTGGCACTCCTCCGAAGCTTCACACTCATCATGTGGAACCTTCCCCCCTTGCCCCTAGATGTCGTGGGGGTGTCCTCAGAGTCCTGTGCCCTTGGTCTCTTACTTGTAGGCGGTGCCTGGGATGCATTTGCGGCATCCTCACCGTCTGTATGTGAGCCTGTCAGGGACAAGAAGGGGGATGGCATTGGTTACATTTCTATGTACTTCATGCAGGATACATCAATAATGCAGTTGTGGCCATTGGGACTTAATAGTTGTGGATGCAGGTGATGTGTCAGTTCAGTGCCTCATCCATGCATGGTTGTGCTTGGCACTTGTCTATGGTGATGTGTGCATGTGTTTGTGTTTGGGTCTGACACTGACATGGGCAGGGATGGATGCATGTGTGGATGTATGTCCATGCATGAGACGATTCCGGGCTCACATTTGGGGGGAACAGTACATTCACATAGCATCCTGTCATGTGTACACTCACCTCCATCCGAAGTGGTTCCAACACTGTGCTCCATGGTGCCTACTCCCTCAATGGATTCCACAACTATTAGGTTTGCACAGGTCTCCTCCCATTCCTTTAGTCTGATGGGTGAACCGGCTCCACCTGCAGTGGCTATTCGGTGGTTTTCGGCAAGGCTGCCCCTCACCCGCAGTATGAGGTCGTCCCACCTTTTCCTGCACTCACGCACTGTGCGGGTGCCCACTGCACTGACTTTAACAGCAACTTCTTCCCAGATGGCCTATTTTTTCAGTAGTGTCGGCCGCCGCATGTCGTTGGCAAAGACAACCTCAGCATTGTCAGCCAGGGTCTGGGTCAACATGTTCAACTCCTCCGAGGTAAATTTTTCTTTGCGCTGCCTGTCAGTGCTTTTTTTAAATGCCTTGGGCATGTTGAAGGTGTCCCGGATGATTTGCAACTGCAACCTACTCCAAACAGGTCCAGGAGGCAGTGGATGGCAATGGATTGTGTTTTTAAAGATGGCCGCTGTGCTCTTTCCCGTTCCTGTGTGATGACGCTATTTCCGGTTCCGCAATTTAACAGTCACCGCTAATTGCGGTGACCGCTCTTTGCATGCAGCATGTGGGCGAAGGTGCTATCTGCACTTTCGTTTAGAGGGCGGTAAGTGACTTTTTGGGGTCTTTAACGGCATGGCGGTAGGGTCTTTACCGGCATGGCGCTATGCTCGTATCCGCGTACTCATAATGGTACGCTATTAGCGCCCTCTTGCGAGGGCGGACACGTTAAGAGTGCCATGCCGGTAATTTGAGGTTTTTACCGCACAACGTGTAATGAGGCCCTTTTAAGTCTCAGGAGGGGTGAGGGTGACTGAAAGACCTCAATGAGGTCTTTCAGTCACTGAAGAGCAAGGACACTTACAAATTACTCCCAGACAGGTATATATATCAAAAATATAAACACATTCATTACAAGGCCTTTGTAACTCAACACACAGTAAAATAATCACAGCAATCCTACCAACACAACACAATCAATACAAGATATACACAAGACCATTGGGGTCTAAAGGGTTAAAGGCACGAAATATATTCACAACCTAGAGGGGAAGGAAAATAGGCAGTGCAGATAGTCTTTTTAGTCCCCTTTAACATCAAACCCACACCTAACTAAGAGGCAGTCCAAACTCTAAGAAGAGAGGAGCCTTATGCCCAATAGTACATGTAGTGCAGGCGCACACGGTTATTCCAATGGGCAAAACGGGGTCTCTTCAGGGGTCTCTAGCAGCTCAGGAACGTGGGTGAGGCGATGAAGAATATATTCCCACTATTTGAGGATGGCCTCCACTTGAAGGCAGAAGTGATTCCAAGGTTCGGGAATAGTTTGCTAGTTTGCACTAGCAGTGGAAAGGAGAGAGACCCCCAGGGGCCACTCGTGCGTAATAATGATGGAGGCGCTAGGGGCCACCGGTTAAGGTTAGGGTTACTCACCGGCCACAGGCACACTCCGGACCAAACTTCACCAGTCGAGTCCACTTCGGTTGCGGGTTCTACTGCGGCAATATGACGGCTCTGCATCTTTCAGTTCCGGAGATACAGTGAGGATTCCCAAATGGGACAGTGCCGATTTCTCCGCTTCTGGTGGATGGATCAGGCCAGTTTCACTGCAGCAGGCTTCAAGGGCAAGAGGGTCACAAATGCAGCGCACCTGCAAAGATAGTTGCCATGGCTGGGCAACACGGTAACCGTGTTTACTCCAGTGCTGGCACACTCATCTCACTTCAGAACTGGGAATGCCAAGTGTTTGAAATTCGGTGTGAAGGTGCCGGGGACACAGAGCTAGTAGTATATAAAGTTCCGAGGGCCTCCTCGAAACGACTGTGGAGACAGAGCAAAGGTCCTGTATAAGCTGGTCAGCCCACTGGTTGGCCCATGGACACTTCCGAGAAGGCTTCCTTGCAGGGTTTTTGAAGGTGCCGAGAATAGTTGGTCCCACTATTCTAATGGGTCAAAGCGTCTTCGCAGACCTTCTAGGACAACCAGATGCAGAGGGGTCCCACGGGACAACAGCGGGCTCAGGGTGCCAAACCTTCCAGCGGTTCACCAGCGGTTCCACGACTCAGCTTCTTAGTTTCAGGATACTTGGATCCTATCCTTCATTCAGTGAGAACTTCAGAGACCGACATGGTATGGGTGTTTTCAGCCTCTTCTTATCCAAAGTTCCCTTTGTGCCAAAACGGAGAGGCCCAATGGGAGATCTGCTCACTAACACACACTCCATACGTGGACCAATCATGGACCACGGTGGTCCCAGTCATTCACAGCACTACAGAGACTCTGGCGCCCAGGATGTGTATTGGGGACAAACACCCCAGCCCACATCCTGGAGGCACACACACAAGGCATGCAGAAGCCCATGAAAGCTTGGTATTTTGCATGAAACTGCATGTCCAAATAAGAACTGGCCCGGGTCGACTCGACCTGGGGAAGGCAAAGGGGCAAGATGGCCAAAGGACAGGACAAAGAACCTTGTGGCATGGCCATTTTGGAGCCAGGCCACCTGTTTGTGCCAAACGTGGTTAACGCGTTTTAAATGGCAGGAAAGGGTTAAAATTACATGAAAAGATAATCTGCCACCATCCCTGCGCATGACACATCTGCACTTCTCCGAAAAAGTCCTACGAGAGTATCTAGGGTCTTTGTAATTGACTAGGAGACCCATGTCACTGTACTGTAAGGTACTTAGTGCACTTGTTACATATTGCAGAAAAGTTGCAACATTGGAAAAGGAAGTCTCCCAGTACTGACTGTCTTAAGGGCATGTTAGTTTCCCCATAAAAAGTGAGCGAACGCCCAGAGGAGTGCAGCAGAAGGCTGTGCTCCCCTGGCAAAGTCAGACTAAGGTGTTTAGACAGCAGCAAACAGTTTGGGAGTGTACAACTGGAGGGGAAATTACATACACAAATGAAATCTTTCCTAACAGTTGCCATATCTAAGTAATTCCTCCTAGGTGTCCATAGTGATTTACTTGGTCGTCAAAAGTCCAATAAATATAACTACACACTCCATCCGGGTTGTACAATACCCACTTCCCTTCCTAGAACTTAGCATCAAATGAATTATCAAGCTTCATTGCCTCAAGTGGGAATAGCTGACTGTTTGCTATTCTTTCTCCTCCAATATTTTGTCCTTTGCTCCTCCTATGTTCACATCCATCAGCACCTTCATGCCAATAGTTTTCTCTGCTGTCTTTTGGCACTGGGCGATGCAAATCTTCACCACGCATAGTGTCACTAGGGTCAATATCATTGCTCCTAAAATTACCTTCCGCCCGTCTGATAGCCACGATGGCATCCATGACCATATGTATGCTATCCAGCTCTGGTCCTTTCCAGTCCCCTTTGCTTCTTCCTCCACCTTGGCATGCATTTGAGATAGCTGGGTTACCGCTTCGGTCAGTGTGCCATTATCTCTGTCGTTGGCACGTATGAATGTGCAACAGTAACCCCCAATTTTTGTGCAAACACCTCCTTCCTTTGCTGTGAGCAGATCCACAACATATCTATTCTAGAGCACCATCAGCCTTACCGCTCGGAGCTATTCTTTTATGGCGTTGAACCCATTCACTGTAGAGTTTATTGTCATCATCAACTCCCACCGGGTAATCTGCAGCCACTTCGCATTTGTATATGTCTGAACTGCTGGAACTACTGATGCGAAGAACATTTGTATTCTGCTAAATAACCTGTGTTCTGCTGGAACCTCATCCAGAGCTGCTTCTGATTTCAGTGAAAAATAGTTGCTTCTCTTCACTCTACTTATTTCCGCTGGTCTTTTCCCTTGGCTTGTTTGTTCTTCTTCCACTGACCTTTTCTCTTTTCTTCCTTTTGTTAGTGTACATCTTTGGGAAGTGGTCTAGCTTTACATCCTTCTGTGGCACAACCATTGATGGCATATTGATGTGTACCACAAACAAACACCTATGAGGAGGTAAGAGGATTATGAGCCCTATTTTTGGCACATCCTCTATACGTTTAGGCAAAGCCTAGAACAACAAACAAAACAGTGCCAAGGGGCTTGATTTTATCCCTTTTCAATTAGTGTCCTAATGCTTGCAGCATTAATCACCAGTTATTGATTAAATTCCAAACGAGTTTACAAAAAATATATGTCATTTATTAGTTTTCATCATCATTAAAAAACTTTGAGTTTGTTCATAGTCAACATTAAAAACTTCAATAACCAGAAAACTGGTATAAAGTGCAAATGCTAATAACATGTACCTCTTGACAATTGGAGGTAAAGCAGCAGAATAAACAGAAAAAATATATAATAATCACCACAGATACCAAAAAATAGTAATGAACCTTGGGAAAACCAGGAGTGAATAAAGATTGAGATCACTCCGGGGTAGTGTTGTGCAAATGTCACCAGAATCATCCTAATCACTCACTACATTCGTTCTAATTCAAATTCAGACATACTCATTCATACATTCATCACTTTCCCAACATGTTTCTTTCTGAACGTGTGTGTAAACAAAGTAAACACAAATTCTTCAGGGGTAGTCTGCCGTCTACCAAAAACAAAAATAACCCACTAATGATATTGGTGAGGGTACATATCATATAGTAACAACTACAATCATATTATTGCAGATTCAAACAAGTAAAAAAAACACAATGGCAAAATGCAATAGCTTTAAGCACATGTTCATGTGAATTAATATTTCAAACTCTTCTCGTCCTGTGAATGGTCCACGAATTGCTTGAGACTAAACAGCAACAGAGGGACTCCATATCTGAAAAGGGAACAGATCAGGGTAAAAAAATAAGTAATACCCTGTTCATTCATTCTCTAGTGAATAAAAAGAAATGAACATGAAAGGTCGACCTAATTTATGAATAATGGTCAACAAATGATATAACTGCCTAAACTGGTAAGTATATCACTTTAAGTGGTCTAAAAGAAAGGGAAACGGTGACACTCAGTATGGATGGAAATACTCATGAGAGTAAAGATTGAGGCCCCAACAAATACAAAGTAGTGGCACTGTAGAGAATAGATGTAATACACTGCTCAAAGTGCTGCCTCGAACAGGAATAAGTGAATAGGAAACTCTTTAGAATACATTTGTGCATCACGGTACTAGAGCTCGAAGTCAGAATCATCACTTACATCAAAAATGGAGGTTCACGAGAGAATAGAAGAAAGATCATCCGAGTTGGTCGGTCTTTAATTCCATGTTGGTGCAATCTGGGATTACACAGAGCACCGTTGGTTATTCTGCATCAGAGAGACAAGGGAGAATAAAAAACGAGTTGCATCTCTGTCAGTATGTTCTGCTGACATTATAGATGTAAGCATTTAGTGGTGGAGTATGCTGCTTACCATTCCCTATACACTCATAGTTGCGCAATGGAGGAAATCGTATAATTTCCTTTTCCGTCGTGTTTGAAATGTTGAAGCTTCTATCCGTGTTTCATAGACTCAGGGTAAATATCCTGTGACGTTCCTTCGTTCACAAATAGCTGCTAATTTGCTACGGGTGCCGATTAATGGCCAGTAAACAATAAAGGCTTAAGATGCGTTTATGTGACCACGAGGCGTGAAGGGCAGCATAATCTCACAAATGCATACACTAATTGAAACTTAACGAGGCTCAAGTTACAGGGAGAGAGGGTTAGGTCAAAGTCACTGTGCACGAACGAGCAAAAGGGAATGAGCAGCTATTATAGCTCATTAGATACGGCACTCCATTTAGCATGAATGGAAGTCCGTATTCAACTAGCTACAGGCTTAACATGTAGCTAAATCATATGCCAAAGGTTCTGAGTCTTACCGCGTAGTATGTTTCCTCCAGTGGTTCTTCGTCCGTGCTCACAATGTCATTGCTGGAGTGTCCAGTAGATCACATGATTTATATACCTGAAAAGACGTGTCTCCGAATGTCTTGCCTATCATGTGATTTGAGTGCTCACGTGTCGTGAGGTTAGAGCATACGTCAAGCTAGAACCTTTAGCTAGTGGTGCATAGATATAGCAAGTCCCTCCTTTGTTACCTTAAACAATGTTCGTCAGTGTTACACACGCAATTTAGGGGCGACCCCCATTGGAAAGAGAACTGTCAACCACACGCGGTGTTGGTAATTCAAACTATGTTTGTCATATTCGGTTACATTTCGTTTTTAGTGTTTGAATAACAATTTACAGATTCCAATCCACTTTCTCATTGAGCCCAGTTCTGGAGCTGTTGGTTAGAAAAATAAGTTGTTGTTCTTTTTTTAGATGGATCGTTTTATCCCTGTTGGAGTCCATACTGGGAGTCAGTTTATAGAGCACTATCCATTTCAGGTCATCCACTGTGTGTTGATGTTCTATCCAGTGTTCGACCATGGGTGCGTTTTTAGTTTGATTTTTTAGGCAGCTTTTGTGTTCGCCAATGCAGAGTTTCACCTTCCGGTCCGTTTTGCCAATGTAGATTTTTTCACATGGGCACCAGATGCCATAAACTACCAAGGTGGAGTTGCAATTGGTATGTGATTTTTGTTGCCATTTAGAATTCAGCCCTATGTCTACTTCTGTACTCTTTGTTGTATACTTGCAATATACACACTGTCCACATGGATAATGGCCCACAATTTTCGGAAGACCCCATAACTGGGACAGGCTCGTTGTGGATCTAGGTCTGAGCAGCACATCGTTCCTGGTCACCTGTTCTTTCAGGTTTTTGCTGCGTTTAAACGCGACAACAGGTCTAGGTACCGGTATCTCTCCTTTTTCGAGGATTGGCCAATTTCCCAAGATTATCTTCTTGATATCATTTGACATGTTGCTGAAGGTGTTTACAAAAATTATTTTGGGATCTTTCTTGGTTTCAGAATGTTCTTTGTATTCCAATGGGGACTCCCGATTGTTGTTATTAGCTCTTTTGAGAGCTTTCCTAACTATCTTATGCGGATAGCCTCTTTGGAGTAGCTTGTTCTGCATCTTGACAGCTTCTTCGTTAAAATCATCCTTCTTGGAACTATTCCTTTTGAGCCTCAAAAATTGGCCCAAAAGGAGGTTGTCCCTTACATGTCTAGGATGTGAGCTACTATAATGCAGCAGCGAATTTCTGTCTGTCGGCTTATTGTAGGGTTTGACAAAGATGCAGTTCTTCATGGGGTCTACCGTAATGGTAATATCTAGGAATACAAGTTCACTAGTGCTATAGTTGGATGTAAATTTCAAGTATCTGTCTTGGCTGTTTATCCACACAAGAAACTCTTCAAGGATTGTTTTTGGGCCAGACCAAATTACAAGGATGTCATCGATGTATCTTCGCCAGATATGTATAGATTTGAAAAAGGGATTTGTTATTTTCATGATTTTGTTGATTTCAAAGGCTTCCATATATAGGTTAGCTACACTCAGGGCTAGAGTGGCTCCCATGGCCGTGCATGTATTTGCTGGAGCCATTTGCCATTGAAGTGGAAGTAGTTTTCAACTAGGCTCATTTCCGCACACCAGAGTATGAAAGAAATAGGTGTAGAACCAACTTCATGATCAGAAAGAAGTTTTTCTTCCAACATTTCGATGGATGTCCTCTGCGGAATGCTAGTATAGAGAGCTACCACATCTAACCCTAGTAAGATTCCAATATTAGGGTCAAAAGGTAATTCTTCCATTTCTTTTATTATTAGTGTAGTGTCCTGAACGAAAGATGCCATTTTGCGAACCATTGGTTGGAGAACGGTATCTGTAAATCTCGACAGGGGTTCTAATACAGAATTGACCCCTGAAACAATTGGACGTCCCGGCAGTTTAGTCATTGATTTATGTATTTTAGGAAGTGTATAACATTGAGGAATGCAAGGTTTATCCTTTTTGAGGAAATCAGCCTCTTTATTAGTAATCGATCCTCTTTGCTCTGCTTTGTCCACTTTGTTGTTGATCAGGCTTTGTAGTATGGACGTCGGGTCTTGGTTGAGGAGTTTGTAGCAACTGAGATCTAGGAGTTGTCTGTTGCAGTCAATTACCTAGTCTTCTCGATTCTGTAGAACAATTGCTCCCCCTTTGTCTGCTTTGCGAATGACTATCAGTTCATTATTTAGGAGGTTTTTCATTGCTTCTTCTTCTTTTTTGCTGGTATTGTTATACGTATTCCGATTTGTTAGGTTGAGTTCTAATTTACCCAAATCGTGTAGGACGCAATTCTAATAGGTCTTTGCCTCCGCGCTCTGCTGTGAAGTGGGTACACAAAACGCCGATTTATTCTGTAGCCAAGAGTCAGATTTCTCAGGTTCGTATTCTGTTCCTTGGAAATGTTGGAACAAATGGATCTTTCGCATAAACTGGGCGAATTCTTGGCGAAAGGTAAATCTGTCATGATAATTCGTGGAAACAAAACCCATTCCTTTTTCAAGCATTGTGTACTCAATAGATGTAGGTGAATAGTCTGAGAGATTTACCACAATGCTTGCATGCTTCTTGTCACACGTGGTTCGAAGCCCCATTCGTCCTGGCCTCTCTCTAAAAAAGGCTGTTGTTGCATATTGCCCCTGTTTTGTTGGTTGCCGCGGTTTGGCATATTCCTGCCTCTGTAATTCGGTTTTCCACGGGGGTGTCTATTAGATCGTCCTCGATTGGGGTATGAGTCGCCATTCAGACTACCATCGCATGAGCTGAAGGATGTGTTTTTGAATGCAACCTTTTTACTTCCTCCAGTCGGTTGGTCATTTTGTCCGGTCTGGCTATAATTCTCCTGTGTGTATGCAAAAGCCTTCTCATGGGTGAAATTCGTTAAGTCCCAATCCATCCTATGAACTCTTTCCCTTAATGTATCCTCTTTAAAGTTTGTCATCTCCAGTAGGAGTGTGTCCAGTCTTTTTTTTATAAAGTTCCACTGACCTTTTCTTCCTTTTGTTAGTGTACATCTTTGGGAAGTGGTCTAGCTTTACATCCTTCTGTGCACAACCATTGATGGCATATTGATGTGTACCAACAAGCAAACCCCTCTCCAGTTGGGTGGCAGTTTCTCATATGCCTTAAACCTGCATGCCTAGTAGTGATCCATCAGTATTGCAGTGCCTGTCTTCATCGCTGCATGCTTTTCTATGCTATGGCATCCAGTATTCTCTCCGACCTTCTCTTCCCCGACTTTCTGGTAACAGAGTGCTGACGTTTTCAGGGGTATTATATGCATTGGTCCAGCTTCATTCTCCACCCAAGTGAACAACTTTGCACTCACATCCCACTCCTTCAGACACTTGTCATTTTCTTCTTGTACTTTATTCACTGGCGATTGTGCTAGGGTAAGTGCTTTACTGTCCACCACTCCATCCATCTTAAGTGTGCACTTGGCCATACACAAGCATCTCTGGTCTTTCCCAGCACCCAGGTTCTCCTCCTGTCTCCTTTACCCTTGTCCATGGGCAAGGCAATGGTTTCACCGTTATAGTCTTTGTGTCTCCTTTCTGAGGCCCATCAGTTATATATTGTATTGCTTTGTCTAACTGCCAATAATTGTTCATCATGTCTAAAGTCTTTATGTAATTGTCCTCATACGTGAACGTCGCTTCAGACATCCATCTCAATGTTGCTGTTTTCCCTTGAAGTCCTCCTCTCGTTGTTACCATAGACATGTACATCAGGCATTGGGCTCTTGCTGTAACGCTCACCTGACTCCCACGGAGGCGCTGGTCTAGTCTGGGTTGCTGTGGCCTCTTTGAGCGTGATGCGCAGAACTCGGAACACCGACTGAACAGGACCCTCAAATCTTGCTTGTCTAGCCCGTAGGAATATCCTTCTGCAGATGAGAAAGGGGATTAACAGTCTGCAGAATAGTGTGCTTGCTCTCCCCTTCCCCCCTTCGTTCTTCTCTAACTTCCTCCGAAAACCCCGGTTGAAGCTCACCTTATGGTTTGAAAGGATGAACTCTCCATCCTGCTTCTGGTGCAGGGGCGCGTGTTTGTCCAGTTACTTCACTGGTTTTCAGAATGGGGCTGGCAAAATCCACTTGACTTTTCCGAGCGGAACGCCGTAAGTATGAAGATTACAAAAGTTCAAGTGTAGAGCCTCCTTTTCTGTTGCCTTCCTAACCTGTGATCTGTCCTTTATTTCAGGTGCAGAATGAAAGCGATGCGTTGAGGGATTGAATTGCCGATGGTAAACTCAGGTGAGTTAGCGATGGGGGCGATCCCTCTTAATGTCTTTATATTCCTCCAGTAATGTCTTTTGTCCTTTCCGCTTAGGGGCCAGGGTGCGGTACCTGCCAACGAAGCGGCGCCGACCCGAAATGAGGAATGGTCCACCAACAGAAGACCGGTAAGTGTTATGGCGGAAAATTAGGCTTTCCTCATATGTTCCTTCTGCTCACCTTTTGTCTCTTCTTCTCTCCCCTAGGCGCAGAGATGTGGCGACCGCTGCAGACAGTCGCAGTGGAGCCAGAAGAACTCCTGAGGACAGGTGAGTGAAGCGCGGCGCTGCAGCTAGCAACGCGGTGCTTTTAAATGAAAGTCTTTTCTCAGGAACGCTGGCGTGAAGGTTCCGGATGCAGGTAAGAAGTTTGATAAAATTCTTGGTTTTCACCTTTCTCTTCTTTCCTTACAGGTGTTCTAGGATTGAGGCGGATGTGGCTGGAGACCAGATGCAGGAGCAGACACGGTGAGCGTTCAGCTGCTTGGATGCAGAACAACGCGAAGCGTGAGCTACTGTCTGGGCGTGGCTTAAATAGCCCCCAAAGTAGTTCCAGGTAAGTATCCTTCCCTGGCCACGCCCGAGTGCAAAATAGTCCCAATGAAAAAATAGTCCCTTTCAGATCTCAGGGAGGCCTGAATCTTGCAGCATGAGCCTGGCGCGTATGGCGCCAGGACTGATGTCCAACATGAGCCTGGCACCAATGGCGCCAGGACAGAGTCCAAAGAGCCCCTATAAGGGGCCGCTGGGCTTTTACCCGGGGGCATGATGCCTGCTCCCGGGGGTGCTGGGCCTGGCCTGGTGCTTCGGGGGTAGGCATCATGACAGCACTCCCCCCCAAGGCCCCTCCCAAGGTCGTTCCCTCTGGAGGTTTCGGTTTGTTTGGGAAATTCCGATGGACCTTTTTACCAGCCGAGGTGCATGTACGTGGTCGCTGGGTTCCCAAGACCTTTCCTGAGGCCTGTACCCTTTCCAATCAATTAGATAGAAAAGTTTTGATTTTGAGATCTTAGAATCCAAAATGTTCTTCACCTCGAATTTAGGCTCCCCATCGATCTGGATTGGTTCTGGTGGCTTTATTAATCTGGTTCCTGGTTGCACTGGTTTCAAAAGTGACAAATGAAAAATGGGGTGAATCCGCATGTTAGCTGGTAGATCGAGCTTGACTGCCACTGGGTTAATTATAGCTTTGATCGAGTAAGGGCCCAAAAACCTTGTATTAAAAGTTCGAGGTCCCTTGAGCAATAAGTGTTTGGTAGCCAACCATACTTGATCCCCTATTTGGTATGGAGGCGCCTCACTCCGATGCAGATCCGCATTCTTTTTGTATTTCCCTTTCGCTTGTTGCAAATGTGCAGTTGCATCCTTGAAGGCTTGAGTTATCGTGGAATGCAAATGGTCCACTGCGGGCATTTCAAGGCTCAGAGGTGAGTCCAGGTCTGAAGTACGAGGGTGATGTCCATATAGGGTATAAAAGGGGCTTTGTCCAGTTCCAGAGTGTACCGAGTTATTGTATGCATATTCGGCCACCCATAAAATATCCTTCCAATTACCCTCCGATTGGTGCAACATACATCGTAGGTATTGTTCAAGGGTCTGGTTCGTTCTCTCCGTCTGACCATCGGTCTGTGGGTGGTGGCTGGTTGAGAGTCTTACGTCGATTTGTGCCAGTTGACAACACTTTCTCCAAAAATGAGAACTAAACTGGCTTCCCCGGTCGGAGACTAGTATGGACGGGAATCCATGCAAACGGATGATATTTTCGAGGAATTCCTTGGCTAGGACAGAAGCTGAAGGTAATCCTTTCAACGGAATAAAATGGGCCATCTTGGAAAATAAATCCACCACAACCAGAATAGTATTGTATCCATTACAAGGGGGCAGGTCCGTGATAAAATCTAGTGACAAGGTGTGCCAAGGTGCTGGTGGAATGTCTAAAGGCTGAAGAAGACCGGCGGTTTTGTCTTTTGGCCTTCATTTTGGGCGCAAACTCCACAGGACATCACGAAAGATTTAATATCCTTTCGCCAGGAAGGCCACCAGAATTGTTGTTTAATTTTTTCCTCAGTTTTGGCAATGCCAGGATGTCCTTCCATCAGGGTATCATGATGACGGGAAATAACCAGTTCTTGCAATTCCTTTTCTGGCAGAAATAAGCGTCCTTGGAAGTAAGGTAGGCCATCGTTGACCGAAAAGTAAGATCCCTTTGGATCCAATCCTGCAAGGCTGTAGAGTCCAGGAGTTGTTTTATCCGTGCTTCAATGTCTTCAAGGGTTTGTAAAGAGGTTATCCCCAAAATTCTTTGTTCGGGAATTATCGGCACAGGTTCAGAATTTGTGTCTATTTCTCCCATTCCTATTGCCTAGCGTCCGCTTTGCCATTCTTACAGCCGGGGCGGTAAGTGATTACAAAATCAAACTCAGCAAAGAACAAAGCCCATCGGAGCTGACGTGACGATTGAGCCTTGGCAGTTTTTAAATATTGTAAGTTTCAGTGATCAGTGATCACAGTGATGGTATGCCTGGCGCCAAGAAGATAATGCCGCCAAGCCTTAAAGGCGGACTTAATGGCTAATAATTCCTTGTCGGTGATTGCATAATTTACCTCAGGCGGCGAGAACTTTCTGGACCAAAATGCTACGGGGTGCAGTTGGTTGGTTTCAGGGTCTCTCTGAGACAGGACAGCTCCCATGGCTAAGCTGGACGTGTCGGTTTCGACTACATGTGGAAGATCAGGACGCGGGTGCTTCAAAATAGGTGCGGACGTGAATTTAGCTTTCAATTCCTGAAAGGCCTGTTCGGCTTCCTCGGTCCATTCGAAGCGTTTATTTTTTTGCAAGAGTGTAGTGATGGGTTGTACCACACGTGAAAATTCCGGGATAAATCTGCGATAAAAATTAGCAAAACCAAGCATGCTTTGGACACCTTTCACCGAACTAGGTGATGGACATTTGAGGATGGCATCCACTTTTCGTGAGTCCATTCGGACCCCTTTAGGTGTCAGGATGAATCCAAGAAACTCAACCTCGGTGGTATGGAAAACGCACTTTCTCAAGGACGGCCCTGACATGCTTTCTGTGATCAGATTCCGAAGAGGAGTACACAAGAATCTCATCGATATATACGACAACACAAACATCGATGAGTTCCCGAAGGACATCGTTCATGAAGAATTGGAAGGCAGCAGGCGCGTTGCACAACCCGAAAGGCATCACCTGGTATTCGAATAATCCATATTTTGTACGGAAGGCCGTTTTCCATTCGTCGCCTTCTTTTACTCGCACCAGATGATAAGCCCCCCAGAGATCTAACTTGGTGAATACGCAAGCGTCCTTCACCTGGTCAAGGAGTTCAGGGATCAGAGGCAGAGGGAAACGGTTTTTAACAGTTATCTGGTTCAATGCGCGTTAGTCGATACAAGTTCTAAGGTCGCCTTCTTTTTTGGGCACGAAGAACAAAACCGAGGATGCCGGAGACTTTGACGGGCGAATGAAACCATTGGCTAGGTATTGATCTAAATATTGTCTCAAATGCAGATTCTCAGGTTCAGTAAGGGCACAAATCCTGCTACAAGGGGGTTGTGCACCGGGCACCAGATCGATTTGGCAATCGTACGATCTGTGGGGAGGTAACGTGTTGGCCTGTTCCTTTTGGAAGACGTCCTGAAAGTCTTGGAATTCTGGAGGTAGTCGCATGGAGACAGAGGTTACAGACGCTAGACTAATCTTCAGATTTTCTGGGTAGCAGGTTTGTGCACAATCCGGGAAGGTTATTCTCTTCGCTCGCCAATCAATTCGAGGATTATGTGTCTCTAACCAAGTGATTCCGAGAATAACCTGAAACTGTGGAGCCTTGATTACATCAAACACAACTGCCTCCCGATGGCCGTCCGGACCTATAAGTGTCACCTGAGCAGTAGAATGTGTTACCGGTCCAGAGGCAATTTCGGTTCCATCGACTGTGGTGATCACATCTTTGCTGGTTTTAGGACGCATAGGGAGGTTAATCCTAGAGACCAATTCACGATCCACATAATTTCCTATAGCCCCACTATCGATGTATGCCTTTATTGCATGCAACCGCTTAGGCTGTTCCGGATCTACGAGGACCATTGGCACAATGAAATGCGAGATCTGAGAGTTAGTTTTCAAGCTCGGCAAGCGGACCCCTACGCTTGTCGGGCGTGGTCGTTTCCCGAAACAGAGTCTTCATGGTTTTTATCAGCGGCTCCTACCACCTTCTTGGGTGGTTTTGCCGGGCAATCTCGTAGAAAGTGTCCAGAGGACCCACAATAAAGACATAATTGCATCTGCCATCTTCTTTCACGTTCTTTTTGAGTTAAAGGTCCTTTAACCCCTCCGATTTGCATAGGCTCAGAGACATCAGCACCCTTGGGGTTAGCGTGGGTCTTGACCAACACCCGGGTCTCAAACTTGGACCGATCTGCTTTTCTGTTTTGAAGTCTGTGATCCAATTGGACCACTAAGTCTATATATTCTGTGCATTCTTGGGGCGGATTTACAACTTGGGCCAGGACATCTTTAAGTTCTCTGCGTAGACCTCAATAAAATAACGTGATTCTTTTATCCTCTGGCCACTCAGTTTCCACAATTAGTCTATTAAAGGTTGCAATGTAGGATAGGAGGTCCTGATTGCCCTGTCGCAGGGATAGGAGTTCGTCATCCAGAGCCTGCCCCTGAGAGTGTCGAGCAAATAACCTTTCCATGCTTGCTTGAAATCCTTGAAAATCACGGAGAATATGGTCATCTTGAGTAACCAGTGGAACTGACCAATCGGCAGCACAGCGGCTGAGATATGACAATACAAAGGCTACCTTGGTCTGGTCATTAGGGAAGGCCCCAGGTCTGCATAGGAAGTGCAAACAACACTGATTCATGAATACGGCGAATCGTTTGGGGTCCCCAGCAAAGCATTCGGGTGGGGCCAGCGGCATGTTTCCAGGCAGATTAATCTGCACAGGGTTACTGGGAACCACAGGAGCGGGGTTCCCCCCGGAACCGGGTAGAGGAGTGTGTCCAGCTTGACCTTGCAAAAACTGTCTAGCCAGGTCATCAGTTCTTTCCTTTGATACAATCACTTCCCACCTGAGAGCATTAGTCTCTTGACGAGCGGCGTGTACTTCGGCCCGTAATTTCGGTAGTTGGGCCAACTGATCAGTCTCAGAAGTTTCCATAGCGCCTGGGTGGGAATTTGTAGGAAGGCTTCGCGCTCTGTAACGCTCACCTGACTCCCACGGAGGCGCTGGTCTAGTCTGGGTTGCTGTGGCCTCTTCGAGCGTGATGCGCAGAACTCGGAACACCGACTGAACAGGACCCTCAAATCTTGCTTGTCTGGCCCGTAGGAATATCCTTCTGCAGATGAGAAAGGGGATTAACAGTCTGCAGAATAGTGTGCTTGCTCCCCCTTGCCCCCTTCGTTCTTCTCTAACTTCCTCCGAAAACCCTGGTTGAAGCTCACCTTATGGTTTGAAAGGATGAACTCTCCATCCTGCTTCTGGTGCAGGGGCGCGTGTTTGTCCAGTTACTTCACTGGTTTTCAGAATGGGGCTGGCAAAATCCACTTGACTTTTCCGAGCGGAACGCCGTAAGTATGAAGATTACAAAAGTTCAAGTGTAGAGCCTCCTTTTCTGTTGCCTTCCTAACCTGTGATCTGTCCTTTATTCAAGGTGCAGAATGAAGGCGATGCGTTGAGGGATTGAATTGCCGATGGTAAACTCAGGTGAGTTAGCGATGGGGGCGATCCCTCTTAATGTCTTTATATTCCTCCAGTAATGTCTTTTGTCCTTTCCCCTTAGGGGCCGGGGTGAGGTACCTGCCAATGAAGCGGCGCCGACCCGAAATGAGGAACGGTCCACCAACAGAAGACCGGTAAGTGTTATGGCGGAAAATTAGGCTTTCCTCATATGTTCCTTCTGCTCACCTTTTGTCTCTTCTTCTCTCCCCTAGGCGCAGAGATGTGGCGACCGGTGCAGACAGTCGCGGTGGAGCCAGAAGAACTCCCGAGGACAGGTGAGTGAAGCGTGGCGCTGCAGCGAGCAACGCGGTTCTTTTAAATGAAAGTCTTTTCTCAGGAACGCTGGCGTGAAGGTTCCGGATGCAGGTAAGAAGTTTGATAAAATTCTTGGTTTTCACCTTTCTCTTCTCTTCTTTCCTTACAGGTGTTCTAGGATCGAGGCGGGCGTGGCTGGAGACCAGATGCAGGAGCAGACACGGTGAGCGTTCAGCTGCTTGGATACAGAACAACGCGAAGTGTGAGCTACTGTCTGGGCGTGGCTTAAATAGCCCCCAAAGTAGTTCCAGGTAAGTATCCTTCCGTGGCCACGCCCGAGTGGCAAAATAGTCCCAATGAAAAAATAGTCCCTTTCAGGTCTGAGGGAGGCCTGAATCTTGCAGCATGGTCTGCATCAGGTAAGTGCACAAAACATCTTCCTTTATGAGCCTGGCGCCTATGGCGCCAGGACTGATGTCCAACATGAGCCTGGCGCCAACGGCGCCAGCACAGAGTCCAAAGAGCTCCTATAAGGGGCCGCTGGGCTTTTACCCGGGGGCATGATGCCTGCTCCCGGGGGTGCTGGGCCTGGCCTGGTGCTCCGGGGGTAGGCATCATGACACTTGCTGCAGGTATCTCAGTTGCTATGAACGTTCTGAAGGCATTCATGGCATAGGGGATTAATGAGCAGACATAACACCTCTCCCCAGTTACCTACTTTGGTCATGTGCGTGTACCACATGTTATTTGACAGTTGGGCAGTGTTGGTGAGATAGAGATTTGCCCCCTTCATGTCTGTGTGATTGCGCTTATCTCTCCTTACCGTGCTTGCAGTGCTCTCCTGTCTACCAGACATGGTCGTTCTACCTGCTGGGGTCGGTGTAATGTTAGTAGAGGATACAGAGGTAGCGCTAGCAACAAGCAAATTTCTCCAAAGTATGAATGGAAATACTCCACTTGGAATAAAGAGACATGAAAATATAAGCACATTTTGTATTATTTCACCCATCTTTACCTGTGCTGCTAATGGTATGGTATTGTATGGTAATGTTTATTTGTAAAGCACCTAAACACAAAGCAAGTGTTTCAAAGCGCTCCCTGTGCAGCTTGAAGATATAGTTGCCCACGTGAAATGTGCAAAAATTAGCGTTACTGTGTTAATGTCAAGTAATCTTTAAGCCCTGTAACCCATATAATCGTTGATAGCAAATATGAACAACTGCTCCCACAGGTCTTTAATTCCATGTTCCCTCAGTATGTAAAGATCAGTTGTCCAAGTTGTGGGTACACTTAGGCCAAATATGCTGCAAAGGCAAGATAGTATACTCTTGGCGAACTGACTCAAAATCTGCTGGGTCTTCTCACATTGTGGATAAATTGGTTCGAGAAAGTATCAGGGTGGAAATTAGCAGGTAACATAAACACTCATCAATTATCACAGTCGGCTTTCTCGAAGAATTTATGTAGAGAATAAAATAACAAACAGCCAGTGTATCCTTACTGTAGATGAGGGGTCAGTTTGTTCCCTAGCTCCGCTGCATTTGAGCAAGTAACTATTGGGTGTCCTCCACTCTGCAGTTTAAGTTCAGAATAATCATTTTGCTCCTCTTGCTGCTGATCGTTGGCCCTGTTGATCTCATTGCCAGGCGAGGCTGCTGCTTGGTAGGGATTGACATCTGCCAAATGGTTCCAAACAGTCTTTCCTGCCAATCTGACAGCTTTAGCTGCTATTGCCTTGACGATGTGGGGTTCCATGAATCTGGGAGCATCCCACCTTCTTATATAATTTCTCAGCAGCACTGTATCACCAACCTGCCCTGCATGCCTTTTGGTCCCAGAGTCTTTCAGTTTGTTGTCAGTGTTGCTTTCATCGCTGTCTTCTGTGAATATTAATGTAGTCATTCATTTGCTGGCCTAACACATCTGCACTACTCTCACTGCCTTTCAGTGCTCTAGTGGGAGGCACCAGTGGGAATTGCATGCACCATCCTGTCACCACCTCATGGGGCGTTAAAAGGTGGTCAGACCCAGGCTTGTTGCGCAAAGAGTGTGAGGGGAAGGCAATGGAGCCAGTTCTTCTTTGTGCTCTGCTTGGTTTTTGCAATCATTTCCTTCAGGAGGCCATTCAGGCGTTCGCACATTCCATTTGCTTGCGGGTGGTGCACACAAGAGAACTTATGTTGAATGCCCAGCAATGTAGTGATGTGCTTCAACATCTCATTGGCAAAGTGAGGGCCATTGTCAGAACGCAGGACTTCACACACGCCGCATCATGGAAATACTTCCCAGACCAAAAACGTTGCTGCCCTGAGGGCATCAGGGTGGGACAGGGGCCTGCCTCATTCCACCGAGAGAATGGGAACACAACCACTATCATGTAGCGGTATCCCTGACAAACTTGGATCATGTCGACATGTCGACATGTAGATGCTGAAAGGGGCCTGCTGGGCGAGGTATCGTTCCTCTCACAACTACAATGAACTGCTAACATGTCAAAATGTTGCTTACAAATTCAGCCACGTGTTCTGCCAAATTAGAACAGAACCATGTTTCTCCAATATGGGCGGTAATTACCTCTTTTCCTGTATTTGTTGGAAAGTGTAACTGTGTCAGTGCAGTGTTCAATAATGCTAGTGGCATCACCACCTTCCCTGTGCTGTTTGTGCCCATAGGGCATCTGTTGGAGATACGGTACATCCCCTCCTAGTCCACATTTCCTTCTCCACCCTGGTTGCAGCTCCCTGTAACTCCATTATCTGTGTTTCTGGTTATGCATTGTACACTTCCTTCAGTACCGTGTTTCTTGTATAATCCTGGGCATGTGATGCTGTCTCCATCTCTAGTAGCTCTCCAAAACATGCTGCACATTTTGCTTCTGAGTCTGCTGCTTCATTTCCCCTTGAGATAGGGTCTTCCCTCTTGTGTATGCCTGGCACTTCACTATTTCTATCTGCGCGGGTTACTGTATAACTTCTATGAGCCTGCCCAATAACAGTGCATGCTGTACTGGTGACCGTCTGCCCTCCTGAAACTCCCCTCATCCATCGGGCCAGCCCAGAGTGTACTGTTGACATCACATATGCGAAGTCTGAATACTCTGTCAATTCCTTTCCCTTGCTGTGTTCCAATGTTAGTATTAGAGCTACTAATTCTGCTGCGTGTGCCGAAAAATGTGATGGCAAACGCGCACTCGCCACTATCTCACTTGTTCCATCTTCCCTCAGTCTCATCACTGCAGTTCCTATGTGCCTGACCCCATCTGTCTGGTCAATTGTCGATGACCCGTCAATGTACAGGACGTCTCCCCCCTCAAGAGCGTCCACGCATACCTGGTGTCATTGAATTCCTGTATATTTTCTCCACAGTCATGTGCACAGTTACCTTCTTGTAAAATGTCTGCTAGGAAAATTGCTGGGTTAACAAGTCTGCACCTCACTACCTTAAGGGATGGGTTGGATAGTAACACTTCGTACCCTGATGGTCTCTGTGTTGTCAGTGTGCTCTTTGGTTTCTCCAATATCGCAAAAAGGGCGTGCTCCACGTAAAGAGAGGCGCTGCACCCCATGGTAATCCCTGATGATTTCTCCACCGCAAATGTGGCAGCAGCCAAGACTTGTTCGCACTGGTAGTGTCCTCTCATTACTGGGTCAAATTTCCCTCTGTAGTAGGCTATGGGTTTGTGCCCCAAACTTGTCTTCTTTGTCAGTACTGTCATCGTTACTGCATCAGTGTGTGAAAACAGGAAACATTTATTTTTATAGTCTGGGATCCCTAATACTGGAGCTGTGCATATTGTTTCCTTCAGCTCATTGAACGCCTCAGTCATCTGTTGTCCAGGTCATTATCTTGTGTCCCATTTGTGCTTCCTTCAGAGCATCCAGTAAAGGCCTCGTGTATGTACTGTAATCAAAAACCCATGCTCTACAGAAATTACACTATCCCAGAAATTGTTGCATCTCCCTCACTGTCGTGGGTTTGGCGTATTGTCTCTGCCCTTTCTGATGTGATCTGTTGGCCATTTTGGGAAATCGTCTGTCCAATGTCTGTCCAATGTATAACACTTCCTTCTGACAGTATTGTAGATTTGCTTTGTCCACCTTTTATCCTTTGTCAACTAATACTGTCAGCATGCACACTGGGTCATTTCTACACTGGTCTTCTGTCGTGCTTCAAATCAAAATGTCATCTACGTACTGCAGGACCATGCTCTCCATCTGTACATTTCCTAGGTCCATCTGGAGGACCCTATTGCATATAGAGGGTGACTCGAAGTACCCTGGAGAAAGTTGTGTATGTTTCCATTTCTGGTTTCTATACACGAAATGTTGCCCAAAATTATCGCTGGATTTGGAACCAAAGGATACTCTGCTTCTACAATGTGATTTAGGGGCCGTAGGTCCTGGATAAAATTCCACAACCCACCTTTCTATTTTTTTTAACTGGGAACACCACTGTGTTGCATGGGGACTCTGATGGTATTAGAATGCCTCGCTCCACTAGTGCTGCAATCGTTTCATAAATGCCCTCATCTGCTTCTTTTGAGAGTGGCTACTGTTTGACTATGGGTAAAATTGATCCTGGTTTCAGCTTTATCTATACCCCCCCTATTCCTTTCAGAAGCCCCACATCATAGGCACTTGTGGTCCATAGGATGCTGGGCACCTTGGCCAGATCCTCCTTGCAGAAGGATGGTGGTGCTTCCAGCACCATTGCCATCCTATGTGGTACCTCTCTGTAGTGTATTTTCAGCCAATACGTCACACTATTTTCGAGCACCATTTGGTGTTCTGATCGCTTGTCTTTAAACAATTCTTTCTCTGTTACAGTGGTAAGCCTGCACCCTTCTGCCACCACGATCACTGCTCGCCAGGATCGTCTTGTGTCGTCCATCTCATGTACTGCTATCCATTCGTCCCTCACAACCTCTGCCTTGATCTCTATTGGCACTATTGCCCCTTCTGCCTCATCCAATGGTATCTCTGGACTGAAACAATATTCATTTGGGGCATGCAACATATTCCCTGCAATCCCTGGGAGTCATGCATTTGCTATCTCGGTCCCGTACTGAAACAGCTCCGCGTCTACTGGCACGCCCCTCGGTATGTTCCGTCCACAATAGGCTTGAATTATCTCTCTTACATCAAGCATGTGTATTCCTGGTGTAGAGCACACTATCCCCTTGTCTGTGAATGAGATCATCATGTTCAGTCTGCTCACAATGTCTCGTCCCAGTATATTTACCAGTGTCTTCCGAGAGTAAAGTAAAGGCAGAGATAAATCGTGTTCCCCTATAGAAAGGGAAATATTATCTGTAAAAGAAACCACTTCCCGAGCCCCAGAGAATCCTTGAATATTCATGACATTGCCTGAAAATCTAAATGTTCCCTCTCGGATGCAGGACCTAGTCGCCCCTGCGTCTACAAAAAAGCAAAAGGTTTTGTGACCTATCGCCACCACTATGTGAGACTCCTCTGCAGTGTTGGGTGTGATCGACAGGATGGAACACATCAAGTCTGTCTGTGGGCTGTCCTATTGAGGACATAAGGACATCCCGTTCTCTGTAAATGGGTTGTTCCCCACCATGGTGACCCCTCCCAGTTTTCTAATGGGGACTGTGTCCTTGGAGTCCATGTGTGGCACTGTGCAGTTGCTTGGCTGCATGCTGGTCTGTATCTGTGGCACCTGCTGTGTGCTGCCTCACATCTGCAGTGCTTGTAAATAATGTGGTACGGGTGCTTTCATCTGTGGTATCTGTGTCATGGGCTGGTGTGTCTGCGAGTGTGCACCTTGTGCCTGTCCCTGCTGTTGTTGTGGTTGGTCCTGTGTGTAATAGTCTTCCTTGTCCCCCTGATATGTCTGCTGGTATTCGCTCCCCAATTCTGCTGCATCCTTCTGTTCCTGCAAGCTCTCAAAATGTGCTCCATTGGCCCACACGACTAACACTGTGGTGGCTCTCTCCCTTGCCCCTGGAAACCCCCTGCATAATCCCCAGGGCCCTGTTGCACCTGCGACCCCTATCCCTAAAACCCTCCTGGGAAACCCCCTTGGTTGTGATGTATCTGTGGCCCATACCCGCAACCTCTCAAGGGCCCCCCTCTTCCTCGGAACCCTTGCTACATGTTTCCAAGCCCCATGAATCCTCCCCCCGTGGGCAGCCGTGTGTACTGCTGCAGCTGTGCTCCCTGTGCGTGTGGGTTTGTCAGCACCGCCATTTCCATGGCGTACTTTTTTACGTACTAGTTTTGCTTCCTCTACCTTTCTTTTTGCTGGCTTCTTCTTTAGCTTCTCTTGCAATAGCCTACAATGATGAACGATCATAAGCTGTATTTCTGGCCAAGATTTCGTTTCCATGCCTATCAACTTCCTTAGCTGCTTCTGAACTGGCTCTGGGAACCCTTGGAATAATATGTGGTAAAATACTGCTACCGTTTTATCCGATTTTCGAGTTTCAAGGCGCCAAAGCTCTTGGATCGCATGAATGCAGTGTAAGGGGTTTTCGTCTATCTCCATTTTGGAAGACATAATCGCACCAATGTCTGACATGTCTGGTTATTGTGTCCGTAAACATTCACATACGGCAGCCCTGCAATTTGCAAATGGCTAACCATTGTGCGCCATGTTCTAGGTGGTGAATCTAGGAAACCCTGCCCTCTTCCATAGGTCATCAGCAGCTTCCCTGAGGACTGCTACCAACAGTCCTTTCATGTCCCCCACTGCTAACCTCTGGCCCGCAGTCATCCTTTCCATCTCATACATACATTTCCCAGCCCCCGCTGATAACGATGATAGCCTAAATCTCACGTTTTCTTTGTCAATATGCTTCCATGGTATATACTGAGATCGCCATCGTCCCTTCTCTAGTGGCTGCATTTGTGTGAATCCTACCTCTCGATTCGCACTTGAGTCCGTCTGACCTGCCTGTCTGCGTTCCTGATGTCGGTGAACATGTATATCGGTTCTGTTATGGGTATTTGAATACTGTCGTCTGGCTCACCCATTAGCCTTTCTCTAGAACATACTATAACTGTCTCCCCCTTCCTTCATCCTGGGAGGTCTCTAAGCCTCTCTACATATGGTACTAGGTCATCGATGTTAGATAACTCATCCACTGAGCGTGGTGTCCGCTCGTCCTTGTCGCCTCTTACTCCCCCTGTACCGGCTCCTCTCTCCCATTGTCACTCGTTTGTCCACTCCTGGCCTAGGTAGCTCCTCCTCTCATCCCCACTATGTTGCCTCTCATTGTCGGACCCTAAGCCCATGTTACTGCAAAAGTCATCTACTAAGCTCAGCTTTCGAGTGGTTGTGTCTGTGTTGGGTTTCAGGGTAATGTTGATGTCTCCCTTTCGTCTCTTGATCTCATCTTGTTCTCTCCTCCTCCTATCCCGCTGTTCCCACTCTTCTTTTTTCCTTTCTCTGTGCTCCCTCTCTAACCCCTCTTCTCACTCCCTCTGCCTCTGCTCTTCCTCCTCCTCTCTTCTCTGTTCCCTGCTCTCTCTCTCTATCCTCTCTTCTCTTTCCTTCTCTTTCTTGTCTACTTCCTCCATTATCTCTGCCCAATCTGTTCCTTTGCTACTCTCCTTAAGGCCTGCTATTGCCTTTGTTGCCCCCTCTGTCTCCCCATTGGTCTTCCCTTCCAGCTTCAGGAGGATCTGTCCACCTATCCACTCTAGGTGGCTATGCCCTCTAGCCCCTCCTGCGTGCTGTTCTGCACCTCACCACTTACTCCCCTCTCAGTGGTCAGCTGCGCTGTGCCTTTTGGCCCCTCTTCCCTAGTATATGGTGACGGTGTATATGTCGGGTTTGAAAACCCCTCTGCTGCTCTTCGCTCTCGTAATGGGTACATCCCCTGCTCATCGTCTGTGTCATCGAAGACCATGCTCGGAGGGACATGTGGGGGAGCGGAGGGTGGGGTTGTGGGACCCTGCACGTCCTGCTGGCTCAGCATCCACTGACATTATTATTATTATTATTATTATTATTATTAGTAATAATAATAATAATAATAATAATAACGCCTCGCTGGGTCCCTCTCTCCCTCTTGGAACATTCTCCACAATTCAAATATCGCAATTTGGCTTGCTAACTTCTTCCCCTTATAGGCACCCTGTATGTGTGTCAATAGTGTGGCAATAGTGATTGCTGTACATCTTTGGAGAAACTTCTGCATGGTGGCCATGGTTTAGTTAACGTTCCCTCTGTCCTTTTAGTCCATTCTATACTGTATTTGCAAATCTTGTCCTTATAAGGTGGGCGAGTCTTACACGGGTGCTGTAGGGGCGTATCACTTCCCTTAATACATTGCGATTGTTCTTGTTTTTACCTGACCTCGAAATCGAGTATCGACAATCTGCTGTTGAGAAAAAACGCACAATATAATCACAACACTTGTTAATGCACTACAAGCCTCTCTGGCTCCTCACCCTGTCAGGTGTGCTCCGCACACCGCCACTTTCACAATCGCAGCCTCCCCAGGCACACCCACAATCTTGTGCATGAACCTTCCGCGCACCGCCACTCGTTCACCTCGTCTACCAATCCCAAGTTTTCCAATGCTAGATCCTCGCCACCTTGCGTTCTCCACGTCCTATGTGCAAACCTATGGGTGACATCACCAATTTACTAGGCAAGCTAGTTCTACGAAGTCAAATACAGCACATAAAATGTTACAACCTGCTGCCCCACAATACATACAACCCCAACACAAACCCCACAGCTGTCTTCCTGTCTCCTAGCATAGTATACCAATATTCTCTTGTGTTCAATCTGTACCTGCTGTGTCGCCTAGCAAATAATACGCCTCCTTTAGACTTAAGCAGTCGAATCACCTTCTGCAATCTAGGCCAGCTCCCTTGCTAAACCTTACATGGATACCATCCTCGATGACCTGAGCAAAAACGCTCAAACCACAGGAAACCCCTATTTACATACTTCTGTCATCCGTGCCTTCAAGTCAATAGTCTAGGTTGTTCACCAGAACCTTTTAACTCTAAGCCCGAATGTGCCCTAACCACATATGATGACGCCTGACTCCGCTCCTGTCCCTACTAAGTTTGATGAAGCTGGACAATACCTTGACAATACTTGACAATGGTAGACAATATTAAACAATCCTCCACAACACTCAATACCCTCCCTTGCACCCACAGTTGCTGTGTGACTGGGTCAATACTTAAACTCTGTGGTCTGCTGATGCTGCCCGGCTGCCGCGTACCCCAGAGCTGCACTTCCCTGTCCTGGTCTGCTGGACGCCTCGCTGACCTAGGGCAGGATATTTCCAAGCTGGCTCCTGACAAACTTTCCACGGGTACGCACTCCCCGTCCTTCTCAAAATATGCGAGGGTCCTGCAGCCTCTCAGGTTCAGCAGGAGAGGAGTCAGCTTTGTGCCACGCTGGGGCGCCCAACCATCAACGCTTCTACCAACTTGTTGGAAGGAAATCCCAGGTATGTCAGAGCATGGCTGGGGATCCACTTGACTTTCAGGGCCCAACACCCTCCCCAGAATAAACAGAGGACTCAGCCAATGGCAAGTAATACTGCGGTTTATTGCAAATAAAACCAACAGGGAACAATACATGAAGAACGGGAATTCTCTAGTACATCTCAGCTCCTCACGGCGTGTAGCATAGTTTTGTACAAGGATGTCACCATTCCCCAAAAAACCTATCATCACAAGGGATTGGGTATTGAGAGTACTATTACCTATATGAGACGCTACAGTGGTTATTCTATTGGCCCTTGCATGTCAGGTGGCTGACCTGTCCCGTCCCCAAGAAACTTTCTATTACATTGTTGCAGAGTAAGGGGCCTACCATTGGTTTGTATCTCTTGCCATCCACCCCTGGTTGTCTAAGATGTGATTGGCTAGAGCTGATCTCCTCCCTGGCCTCGGACTCGGTCAAGTTCTCAGCCCTCTGTGCACCTCTTCAAGGTGATGTGAACGATTATGTGTCTGTAGTGTAACTTGTGTGTATCACCTTTGCTTATGAGAAGCGCTCCTCGCTTTGGAACACTTGTTGCTGGATTCGTATGGCTTGCTGGAATCGGCTCTGCTTTCCCATCATGGATAACTGTCCATTGTCTCGTTTGGCTGTACTATGTGTTTAGGGACCATACATTTGAGCTCGCTTTTATGATGATTTATTCTGTTTCTCTGCAGCTGGTCCCTTTGTTGTCTGGCGATTGCAATGTGTCTGCGTATCTCTGACCTTGGCTGGGAGGCTGCTTCGTGCTCTGTGCAGTCTGAATCAGCTTTGCTTGTCTCATGCTCAGTGGCTTGAGCTTTGCTGCAATTTTCCTAACCTTTATAATGTGGTTTCTACATTGTCCATGTTATGCTACGTTCCGTATAGTTTAGTGGTACATGGTTCTATCAGGCTCCACATATACTTCGGTATGTCCACTCGATCATTGTAATAAGCATCTGCCAGCTTGCTCAGGATCTCTTGTGCCTTGCGGTTCTGTATTATTGCACTTGGCTATTACGAAAATGATAAAAGCATTGACAGCACATATATGTATCTTTCCCCTAGCTATAGAACTGGGTAAGCATGCTCTTCATGTATACGAATGTGTGTTTGTGTAAATCAGTGCAGGACTGCTAGCGTGCTTCATGTCTAACGCTGCTACGTCATGATGTCACTAATTACGTCAGCACTATGGCTTCTTGGTGTCGAGGCTGTCCATAGAGGTGTCTCTGTCTACGATCGCTTGTTCTCCCACACATGTAAAGAATTACATGGTATTTGGTCTGTATGGCTGACTGAGAGGATACCTTTCAGTGTACTTGTCAATCATGGTTGCACTCGGGATTCGTTCGACATAAGAAGGTTGGCTGCAATCATTCCTGGCTCTTCGTCTCAACATGAATCTGGGGTGACGAGAGGCATCTTCGGGACCCTCTTCGAGAGTAACAATGAGAAGGTTGTTCTCTTTTATGTGTAGGAAAACAAGAAATAAATGTGTGGACTGTGGCTCACTGAGATTCTTGGGCATTGCATGTCATACCAGATTACAAATGTCTATGATAATGACTCTAGTTAGTGCGGTACCTTTCAGTAGACTGCGCTGAAAAAGATATTGGGATAGATCATAATACTCATGATGTGCTCTTCAGAGTGCATATGCCACTAGGATTGCATCTAAAGCTAAGGATACTTTCCAAGGTAGGATGAAATTGTGATGGAATATATAGCACTGGATATAATCTACAGTGGGGTATTATTAGGATGGTATTTTATACTCTGGATATTCTCTACACTGGGGTGATAGTCAGATTATTTTTACATTGGGATGAAATCTAACGCTCATGATATTCTTTATAGCGGACCAATGATCCAATGATTACAATATATTCTGTACTGGGATGATATTGGGGTGACATATAATGCTTGGAATATATATTTTGGGATGATACTGGAATGGAAGCCAGAGATCAGGATAAGTGGAATGATATTAGGATGGTATCAATGCTTGGAATGTATACCCCAAGTTTTTGAGTTGATCCCAGTATCATCTGTAAAGAATATTATGAGTGTTTAATGTATTCATAATATGAAAATAAATATCACCCTAGTATAGTGTAAATCCCAAACTTTACATTCCATCTCAGTGTCATCCCACAAAAAGGAATATACAGAGTTTTAAATTCCATCATTATATAATTCCACCGTTAGATGGAACCTAAAGCGTATTATGATGAACCTGAGGGTGTCATCACTCCTTTCCTAGCAGTGACCTGTCCCCATTTGGCCAGTGGATGGCAGCCGTTACCTGATCCTGACCCTGACGGTGGTTATATGAGGGAGGATCACATGGGGGGAGGCAACCCTCAAGGGAGTGACACGACAACATCAGAGGAGACATGGTATCCATCTTTTCCTTTTAGAGATACTCCATTCTCTATGCCTTAATGGTATATTGTCATAACTCCCTTCATCCACCCATGGAAGCTACTAAGAAAACCTTTTGTTGCTCTGTATATAAGTCACCAAAAAATGACTTCCCTTTCCGTGAATGTAAAAGTACTGTGATGAGGAAGCTGAGTGGAGTAATAACGATTGATAAAGACCAGAAGCACACGCTGCGCTCTAGTGGTTGCAAGCGCATAATAAGTGCTAGGACCATTTAAAACACAGAACCAGCTGAGAGTATGGAGACGCTGGCTGGGAGATTCTTGTCCTCTCCGTGCTGACCCGAAGGACCGCTGTGTTGCTGAGAAGACTGTTGAGCCGATCGGTTCATGGAGAGGGCCCAGAAAGGAAGACTGCCAGAGCTGGTCCACCGTGAGGATGTCATGTGTCTGCTCGAGCACAGACAGGCGCACAGCAGGCAAGCGGGAGCCGCGAGTGACATGAAAACAACAAAGAGAGGTTGGCGAACCTGGGAAGAAGGCGGGAGAACCGAAGCATGCCACAGAGAGAGAGTGGGTCCAAAAGAGGGAAGATTGGACACCGGGGCACTTCGGCAACCCTACCGAAGGTTAAAAATTAATAAATTAAGCATATTTTAGTTTTTATTTATTTTATTGTTTATTTATATAGTGCCTCTACAACAAATCTTGTTTCAAGGCGCCATATAAAACAGAATGTGACACTCGATAATTCCAAAAGAGACATAACGGAATGAGTACAATATATTGTCTAGTTTGCATGTATAACAAGTAAAAAGCATGAGAAAGCCCTTGCAGGAGAGCATACCTGGCAGATTCAAGTTTGCAAGTGTATCAAGTGAAACATATGAGAAAGCCCTGGAAGGAGAGTATACCAGGCATATTCATGTTTGTAAGTGTGTCAAGTAAAGCACATGAGAAAGCCCTGGTAGGAGAATGAATATAACAGGCAGATTCAAGTTTGCAAGTGCGCCAAGTAAAGCAAACGAGAAAGTACTGGCAGGAGAGTATACCAGGCAGATTCAAGTTTGCAAGGGTGTCAAGTGAAGCGCATGAGAAAACCCTGGCAGGAGAATATACCAAGCAGATTTAAGTTTGCAAATGTGTGAAGTGAAGCATATTAGAAAGCCCTGGCAGGAGAGTATACTAGGCAAAGTCCAGTGTGTAAAGTAGATCACACGAGAAAGTTATCAGGCATAGCCAAATATTGCGTTGAAATAGATTACAGAGGAGAAGATATCTGGCAAGGCAATACTCTAGGTATCCTACAACTTTAAGACTAACAGCCAAGCGGTTTAACATACGAACCATTTTTGTTGCTGAACAGAGAAGTCTAAGGCAGGCTTCTACCTTTAGACATCTACAACAGGAAAACCCGGGGAAGGAAACAATCCCCTGTAAAAATCATCCAATTGGGAACTTTTGTGTTAGAGTTACCTTTCTTTTCTTTTGAACTTGAATTCTTTTTGTACACTTTGAAATCCAAGACATTACCCTTTTCACCTTAGAAATTATTTTTAGAATGTGAGGGCCAGAATAGAACTTTGGACACAGGACATTCCGCTTTGGACATCTTGACATCGGACAGACCCTTACTTTTGGTTTCAGGTAGTGAAAAGACCTCTTATAGTAGGGACAGTGAGGCATTTTCCAACCCCCTTTTCATTTAAAATAAAAGTCTATAGCCAAAGCTATAAACTCTCTGGGTCAATGTATCATTCCTGGCTCCTCACAGTATAAACAGGATGGACTCTAAACAGTATATACTTTTTGGCGGAATGATATCATGATGGACTCTAAAGCTCAGGATATTCTTTACAGATGATACTGGGATGAACTCTAAAACGTGTACATTGGAATGATAATAAGATGGAATCTGTACTTGGGATATACTTTACAGAGACATGAAATACAGATTATAACAAAGCTTGGGATATACTCTACTGTTGGATGATATTAGGATGGAATCTAAAGCTTATGATGTATTCTGCATTGGAAATACTCTTTAGTGTTATGATATTAGGATGGCATTGATGCTCTTGGTTATCCCTGTACAGATCTATGTTACATGCACTGGGCAGAGCATGAACGCTGCAAGGATTTGCAATGAAAGCGGTCAAAGCAACACATTTGCACATTCTTGCAGTTCAATTTGGAGGACTGTGACTTTATTTTGGTGCTGTAGCAAAATCAGACATGAACTAATGCTCTTGACGCCATCCCGACCATTCTGATTTCAGAACCAGATAGGAAAAAAGCAAAAAACATTTCCTTGACAATAAACAGAAAAACTATTTCACAGCAATATTTTTTCAAAAATCCATTCCCTCTCTGCAAGTATATTTGTGTCTCTGCACCATCAATGTGACAGTCAACATACACCTTGAAACACCAAAGCGAAAGCTGAAAAATGGAAAAATGCCTTCACTTTTGCATAGAGAAACTTTATTTTTAAAATCATTCGTACAATTATAATGCTTACCTTATAAAGACATCTTTGTAATTTAATAACTACAAAATACAACCACTTTTTTAACTTTAATTGACTAACACACTGTTTGTTCATTTTCTTTAGTCTCTATTAAACCAATGTTTTTTACTTCATCACAATTCCAAAATGCAAATTACCAGTACCACCATGTGCTAATAACCTTATGGACTTCGGGATGAGTCATTATCTCTTAGGATAATGGCACTTTAAAAATTTATGGCACTTGGCTTGGGTCATTATGCCATGATAATGACCTCTTCCTAGGTCTATAAGGCTGTGTTGCAAAATTAGAGATAGTCACTGTACTGGCACCATTTCTCCAATGCGCTTACCATGACTACTGTTCTCTGAGAGTTCCACACGGAGCATCTTCAACTCTTCAGAAAACTTTGCATCTATGAATAGAAATTATTAGGGTTGTTGAACTTTCTGGTTTATTCAAATTTAAACATTGATATATATTTTGGAAAACCAACAATCACCACTGGACAACATTGACTTTACATGGAGGGTGCAGTCAGATATTTTGGATGGTGATCCCAATAACGAACAGCTAGATGAACACCTTTTTATTGGGTGTCAATTGTTAAGATGGATTTTTAAATTCTGACCTGGTGGGCAGAAGTTTAGGAGGCCCCCCTAGTTTAGTGGTACAGGGGAATCTTCTGGACAAGCCAGACCAATCTAGGTAGCTTGGCAGGCGGTCAAGACTAAGTCTCAGGAGGAGTCAGAGTGATCGGAAGCCCAAAATTATAACACGCAGTAATGAAACCACTAATTACTCTTAGACAAGTGTATATAAAAAATATCTATACATTTATTGTCGGCCGGACCAATAGACACTAGTAAACTTTAGTTATATAAAAACAGTTACCACACAAATACTCATACTAAATAACAGATATACAATACGTTTCCTAATGCGAGAAAGGAGTAAAACACAGCCACAACCTGTAAAGAGAGGGATGAGTTAACACACTAGGAGCATTAGACAATTCTTCGGAGTCGTTCCCTAACTTTCATGTCCAGCCCTAAGAAGTGGGGAGCCTGGTGGTCAACAGTACAGTTGTGTTTAAAAACGTACGATCGCGCAGGCAGAACAAAAGGTGAGAATAGCTAGGGAGCGCAGGGTAACCCAGCCAAAAGCAAATACCTTTTTAGGGATATTTGTACGTAAAAGAGATTGGTTGTGCCAGTGGGCCACCACTAAGTGATGCAAGTACTCACCGACCCTCGGCACAGTCCAGACCAATCTTTGCCAGTTTAGTCGAGGTCACTAGTAGGGTCGAGTCCTGCAGTTTTGTGGCACTCCGGGTCTCAGCGGCTGCTGGATTCAAAGATCATCCGTGACGGGACATTTGCCTTTTCTCAGCTTCCAAAGGAGTTACAAAGAAAATTCCAGTGCAGCAGGTTTCAGGGCACAGGCGGTCAGGACAGCAAGGCACCTACAGTGACCATCACTAACAGGTAGTGACGCGGGAATCACAGATGAGGGCAGCGTTCTGCACTCTCCAAACTCGGGAGCTAGGTCTGCGAAATTTGGCAGTAGAGGGCACAGGATCACAAGCAAGTGATGTCCCAAGTGTCGGGCTTCCACTCAAGATGACAGCGATTTTGTGGGCTACCTGAGGTAGAGCTGGACAGTTCACTGGATGGCCCAAGAACACTTCCGAAGGGGCTTGTTCAGTGGGTAAGCAGGTGACACCGAGGGTAGTTGTTCCCACTACTCCAAAGGGGCTAAGCGCCTTGACAGGTCTTCTTGATCGATGAAGAAAACAGGTGTCCGACAGGACAGCAGAGGGTGAAGGGTGCCAAAACCTTCCAATGCATCTCCAGCGGTTTTGCAAGTCTGTTTCTTTGTGCAGGATACTTGGCACCTTCTGTAGTTCAGGGATAACTCAGGTGATCGACCTGGAATGGAAGCAGAGCCCCTTCTCTTATCCAAGATTAGCTTTGCGCCAAAATTGTGGTCTTCCAATTGAAGATGTGCTCTCATGCAGGCATCCCAGTCATGGACCAATCACGGTCCACAGTGGTCCAAGTCATTCAGGCACTCCAGACATCCTGGCACCAGTAGTGTACATTGGGACCAGACAGTCTCAACCCGCTTCCTGGGCACACACACATGACATGCAGAAGCCTGCGAAAGAGATTGGTCTTCGCGGGAGGCTGCATGCCCAAATAAGAAAAACCCGGGTTACTCGGCCTGGGTGAAGGCAAGGGACAAAATGGCCTTGGGAAAGAACAAAAGACTTTGTGGCTCGGCCAATTTCGGACCTGGCCACAGTCTTGAACCAAACACAGTAAACGTGATGTGATTGTGTAAAAAGAAGTAAAACACTTATAAAAAGTGACTGCGGCCACCAGTTCGTCCCAGGCACACTCGTACAGTCACCAGAAAATCCTTTGAGGGTGTCTAGGGCCATAAAACAAAAAGGACCCCAGCGCACGGTACTGGAAGGTACATTGTGCACTGTTAAAAAGTTAACAGGAAATGGCAACATAGTTGAAGACTAAGGGAAGCCTAGTTTCCCGGTACTGACAGTCTGAAGGACCTGTCAGTTTCCCCATAACAAGTGAGCAAAAGCCCAGGGGAGCGCAGTTGAAGGCTGGGCTCCACTGGAAAAAGTCAGGATAGGATAGCCAAACAAAAGCAAAAAGTTTGGGGGGGTCCACAAATGGAGTGAAAACTACACATTCATGAAATCTTTCCTAACATCAATGGTACAATGGAAGGCTAATCCCAATATGGTCTATAGATGGCATATGAATTTTGTGGAGAGTGTAAATGTTCAGAGGGAGGTGAAACTGACCAACCAAGGGTGAATTGAGAAATGTGTGGATCATGATGAAAGGATTATGTCCCTGCTGCATGGATCCTGCAAAACAGTCTTACATTACTCTCCCTTTCAGGAGATCCACTATTGGAATCCACTTTTGGAATGGCTTCTCCTGTGGCCGAGTCCTGTCCGTTGAGCTCCACTGTGTCACTCATATATCTTTGCCTCTGCTTGTGAGCTCTGTAACTCTTTTCTACAAATAATCGTTTGACTGTTAATGCCCCATGTATTGTCCACCCATCCTCTTAACAATCTCTACCCCAGTGTTGACCACCCCTGGACCATCACTTTAGACTAAATGCTCTTTTCACTGAGATTCCAAGAAATGTTGTGCTGATGCACTGCATATGGTCCTGAAACTAGACAGCCCACACTCTCTGAGCTCCAAGAGGTCTCCTATATTACCAGCAGTCTTCTAGATGCTAATTTCTAGTGACATGATCTGAACATGGGTTTCCCTTAATCAAATTCCACATACACAAATATTGCCATGACCCCAATGCCCAAAGGAATGGCTGATATTGCTCCCACGATTCCCTGAAATTATTGTTGAGAAGGAAAAATGCATTTGAGCTGGAAAACCTATGTCTGATGAAGTCATTCATTCTTTAGATGCACTCCTTGAAATCAGTTAGCCATTTTGATTTGGTCTGTTTTCACTTTCCCCTCCTTAAAGGGGGAGGGGTCTGGCATCCTTCTGCTTCTTAGCAGAGCTTTCTGCCTCACCGGGACACACACCTACAGGTACAGTCAGCTTGCTGCTCCGTGCCTTGATTTTAGCTTATTGTACTTATATTTCCTTTTAGCACACTTACCGTGCAAGGCATGTGACTGGACGTAGTGGTGCAGACCTTCCTCTGTTCATTGTTTGCAACGCACACGTAGTGCGAATTTTGTTCCTTGTAACGCCGGTTACAGCGTGGAAAGTGTCTGGCTCCCCTACAGACATGCTTTGCGGTCGGTGTTCACTTTCCTCTCCTTAGAGAGGGAGGGACCTGGCTAGTGCGCAATGATGTGCATACAAAATTCTGCCCCTTAATGGAAGTGCAGCGGCCTCACGAAACGAAGTTGCGCCAAAGTCTAGCCCGTCTGTACTTTTCCGTGCGCTGACCGGGCTATGGATGAAAATAGAGGTATTCTGACCACACATGTGCCTGTTAGCTATATTTCCCGCAGTGATTTGTTGAGCCTCGCACCTACTAAGACCTCTTGGCCAGTAGGTTTTAACATTGACTGTTATTATAAATCAAGTACCTCCTTAGATTGCCTCCTATTGAACGCTCAGGACTGCTACAATCTACTATCGGTCTCCCAGCCTGATTAACTTTGTGTCAATGAAACTGCGCTTGGTGATATTTCTGGCCCTTCCATAATTCAACCCCTGCCCCCCAACTATGATATTGTTCACTGTGATTGCCCCTCTATTCATCTAGGGTGGGGGGTGCTTTGATTTTTAAATCCATCTTTAAAACCACCTGTATAGAGACTGATCACTCTATTAAAATGGAAAGCTTATTAGACCGCATTTCCCTCCCACCCACTTTTACTTTGGCTGTTTTTGTGATTTATCGCCCTCCCAGGTACGATTGTACCTTTTTTACTGAATTTCCTGTCTTTGTGTCTGAACTACAACTGAAGCATTCTAAACGTGTGATTGTTGGTGACTTCAATCTCTTGGTCAATAAATGTTGTGTGAACCACCAATCTCTCTTTTTCTCAATGGCAGATATCGGCTTTCCCCAATTGGATACCGACTCCACACATCAGCTGGGTAACCCTCTTGATCTTGTTTTTGCTCCTGGGATTCTTTTGTCTACTGCCCCCCCCCCCCCCGTCGCTGTTATCTGGTCTGACCATTATGTTGCACCTTTGGATATTCCACTAGATCTTGCGGCTCGTCTTGTCTCTCATTGTGATTACACTATTCCTTGCTATCTGGCGACCTTCGCTGTCAGTTTTTAGTAGTGTATCTGACTCTGTTGCCCCTCTTAAACTTTGCAAAAAGAAAAACCGCCCTTCTCAGCCCTGGTTTACTGGCAAATTGAAGTCGTACAGTACAAATTATTGTGCAGGTAGGCTGAAAGGAAGTGGAGAGCTAGCTACTGTGCTGCAGATAAAACTGAATTCCGCAAAGCCACTGCCACTTACTAGAAGGCTATCCTTCTTGCCAAAAATCCTTTTTTAGCACTAAAGTTGAGAATGCAATGAACCAACCTAAAGCTCTATTTGACTTGGTACACTCTCTGTCCTCTCCCACTAAGGTCAATTCTGGGATCGAGCCCTCTCAGGTGTTCTGCAAATCCCTGTCTGATTTCTTCTTCAATAAAATCATCACCGTTCATCATCAAAATGCTTCTGCATGTTCTCACCCTTCACTTTCTACTCATCCCCCTTCAGACTCTTTGTCCACTGCAAACTGGTGTACTTTCCCCATTTTCTCTGACCACAATGTTCTTGCTGTTATTCATAAATTGAAATCGGCTTCACCTCTTCATCCTATTCCTCTTTCTCTACTTAAGGAGATCTCAGCTGAGATTATACCTTCGATTATGATGGCAATTACTACCTATTTCTGTTCTGGCCAAATCCCTAGCGACCTGAAACATGCCTTGGTAATACCCCTGTTTAAGAAACCCTCTCTTGACCCCTCTACTTCCTCTAATTACTGTCCTATTTCGCATCTACCGTTTCTCATGAAGCTGCTTTAGTCTTTGGTTTCCTTCTTGCTTGGTTCTTTTCTTGAATCATCCATATTTGTTGACCCCTTCCAGTCGGGTTTCTGGCCTGGTATGGGGACTGAGTGTGTCCTAGTGTCTGTGGTCGATGACCTTACACGCCTGGTAGATCAGGGCGGGGTGGGGCAGTTTATTCTATTAAACTTGTCAGCTGCATTTGACACCTTAGACCGCTGCACCCTGGTCTTTCGGGCCAGGTTCTTGCATGGTTCACTGCCTTTTTGGCCGATCGTTCTTAGTCCATCTATCCTTCTCCTTTTTGCTCTAAGTCTATTCCTCTATCTTGTGGAGTCTGTCAAGGCTCTGCACTCTCTCCCACTCTGTTCAACATTTATATTCAGCCACTTCTCGGCCTTATCCACTCCCATGGCTTCATGTGCTACTCCTATTCCGACGATATGCAGATTATTCTCCTACTGGATCTTGCCAGACCGGATACTTCTGCACGGTTTAGGGAGTGCCTTGCGGAGGTTGGTGGGTGGATGGTCAAGAACTGGCTGAAGCTGAATGGTGAGAAAACTGAGGTACTGGCTCCTGCTGTCCCCTGTCTTTCTGGACCCTGACTTCTAGCCCTCCATTCTTGGCCCTTTCCCCTCTGCCGTTGTATCTGTGAGAGACCTGGGGATTAAACTATCTTCCTCCCTGTCCATGCACGACCAGGTCTCTTCAGTCTGCCAAGTTGGACGTTTTAAGCTTAGAATTCTTCGGAAAGTCCTACCCTTTATCCTCTATAAATGTCATGCTTCTGTGGTGGCTGCTCTGGTGCTAAGCAGTATTGATTACTGCAACGCTCTTTATCTCGCTCAACCGGCTTACCTTCTGCACCGTCTGCAACTACTGCAAAATGCAGCGGCCCGAGCAGTACTTCGACCTTCCTTCAGTGTTCATATGTCACCCCTTCTTCGTCAGCTTCACTGGCTCCCTGTCGAGAAGCGAGTGCTGTTCAAGTCGCTGTGAATCGTTCACACAGCCTTTTATAAACTCTGTGCTGATTATCTTCAAGCAGAGTTCCCCCTGTATGTGCCTTCCAGAGATCTTTGCTCCCAATCATCTTTGATTACTCAAATACCTCGGGTGAGACTTTCCCGCATGGGTGGTCGTGCCTTCTCTGTGGTGCCCGCAAGTGCTTGGAATTCTCTGCCCCTGTCCTTGCGGGCTACTTCTAACCATTTGCCCCTTCAGCCGAGCTCTGCAAACGTTTCTTTTGTAGTTAGAAACTTCTTGCTTTTCTGATTTCGTTTCTGTTAGGTGAGCGCCATGATGCCTTTGTGAGAACATGTGCTTTATAAGTTTTAATAATATAAGATAACATACTCTGGCCGGCTGTAAAGCAATCACAAATCGTTTAAATTACAATCTGAATGTGATAGGCTCATAAGCCCAATCATGCCTTTATACATTTGTTGCCTGATGATATGGTTGTGTACCATTTCTGGAGCCTCTGGGTGCAGCCCTGGTCATGTGCTATCAAGGCCTGTTCCTGCGCTGCCACATGGGTGATACACCTATTGTGTATCACCATAGCACCAGGCACAGAGGACCTCAGCTCGTGCTGTGCCATCTCCCACAGGATGCTAATCCCCAAGGTTTCCCCACAACCACTTTGTGGGAAGCCCCACTGTAGTAACCCATCCAGCGTGGGCACATGTTGACTGGCCTGGGACAGCCACACCACCTGTGGTCCCATCTGCTCCAGGCCCCAGCCAGCCTGGCCCTTCGGCTGAGCCCTCTCCATCAGTACCTGCGACAGGAGCTGCTTGGCCTGCTATGCCAGCTTCCCCACACATTCCAGTTACTGACCCTGACCTACAAGATGCGCCCGGTTATTGTCCACCATTCTTGTGGACCCTATCAGATTGGCAATGAGAGAGTCCAGGGGCACACATTAAGAGAGCGGGCAGTACATTCACTTCTAGCAGACTTTCTCTGGGGACCCGGAAGGACTTACAAAGTTTCTGTAAATATTATAGACACCTCTGTGGCCAAAATCAGCCGGACACTTGTAGCACGTACCAACGGATATCCCTCCAGCCAGGATACGTTCTGTTACATGCCCCTGAGTACAGACCCCCTCTACTGGGCACCGAACCTCTCTGGTGACCACTGAATGGGGGTATTTCAACAAGACTTCAACACGCTGTTTAAGATTTTGACCATGGAACCTTTGGTACAGTTGCCATATATACTGAATGTGGATGCCAGCATGGAAAACATTGGAGCTGCCCTCTACCAAGATGCCAGGAATTTATGCCGTTGAGGACTTCACAGTGTTCGAAACTGATGGGAGTTAGGGCTATTTAGCTCCTGGTTAAAGCTTAGGAGAGCTTGGTTGACTTGACACAAACAGAATCCAGGAGCTACATTTACGTTTCTTTTTTTTTTTTTGGCATTATTATGGTTTACAATTTTGAAAACCTTTCACCAAGTGCATTATTGTCAAATATAGCAGTCAAAGCAGAAGAAAGCAATTTCATAAGACAAATCAACAAGATTAATTAAAATTAATGCGAAATTCACTCAAAGAGTCATTATTCTGTTACACAATTACTTTGAGTCTTTTCTGAATTAAAAGTAAAAATGTTCCCACCGCTAATATAAGATGTGTTTATACACCCTCAATTATCATCCACCACCAGTCCTCCGTAGATCTGCCACGAAGTTTCCTCAAAATTTCACCCATCTCCAATTCTATTTCCCCCGATAGCTCAGAACACCTCAAAAGCAGATGTTGAATGGATTCAATCTCGTTTTTCTGATGGCATAGTCTACAGATAGGTAAGATATTTGCCCCTTTTCTCCCGCTCAACCGCAGATTCGAAGGAAATAAGCTAAGGTGCAAGCGTAAATATTGCATCCTTAAGAGCAGGTTTGGAAACATATTTATATAACGTGGCAGCGCATTTCTGGGGCATTTGCCAAAACTCTTCATAGTTTTTATATTCATATAAAGATTCTAGTCTCTATGTTATGTTATGTTATGTTATTGAATTTCTACAGCGCTACAAGCCCTAAGGCATCCAAGCGCCCCATCACAAGCAGAAAGGTCAGTGAGGACAACCAAAGATGTAAGTTAGATGAAAAGTTCTGTCTTTAGGAGTTTCCGGAAAGCCAGGAGATTGCTCTCTGTACGAAGCCCTAGCGGTAGATTATTCCAGGCTTTAGCCACGAGCACCGGGAAAGAACGACCCTTTCCACGGGCTTTCTTAGTCCTTGGCACCTGCAAACTTAGAGTCGTTGTAGAGCGCAGATTTCTTGCCGGTTGATATATCGTGACTTTATCCTTCAAATAATTAGGAACAGTTCCATAGATGCATTTGTGACCTAAAGTCAGTAATTTAAAGGAAATCCTAGCTGATACTGGGAGCCAATGTAGTTCCCTTCTCGCGTTGGAAGTGGGTTCATGCCTCTTCATACCGTATATTATACGTACATAGGCGTTCTGGATTTTCTGCAGTTGCTGTACGTCTTCTCTACTAGCCCCCCCCAGCAGAGCATTGCAATAGTCGAGTCGTGGCAAGATGACGGCTCTGACCAGTTTGGCTCGGTTGTTTTCAGAGATGAGAGGGGCAACCTGCCGCAATACTCGTAGGTGATAGTGGGTATTTTTTACTATGGCATCCACGTGTGCGCCTGCATCCAAGGAGGCCTCCATATAAACACCTAGTGTTTTTACTTTGCCAACGACTTCAATAAGGCTATCATCCACCTGGAAGCCAGTGAAAGCCTTAGCAAGTCCCTCTCTCAGTTTATTGGGCCCGTAGATCATTAGTTCCGTCTTTCCTGCATTTAAGCATAGCCAGTTTATGGTCATCCAATCTTTTATTACGCTGTATAACTTATTTAGTTTAAGTTGGTCTGCCTGATGGTCACCTGAAAGTTCCATTGACAGCTGGAAATCATCTGCATAATTGGTAAAGAAATAGCCCAACTTCTCCAATTCCCTGCATAGAGGGGCAATATAAATGTTAAAAAGCAAGGGCGACAGGCAAGCTCCTTGTGGGACACCACAAAGGATGGTCTCTACTTCTGAGAAGGCCTCGCCCCAATGCACCCTGGAGCTTCTACTCTGTAGGAAAGAGCTCACCCAGTTGACAGTTTCATTTGCCAAACCGCCGGTGTCCCGCAGTCTATGTAATAAAGTCTTATGATCTAAAAGATCAAAAGCAGCACTAAGATCAAGTAATATTAACAGGCCTAGTCTGCCTTTCTCAATTAATGATAACATCTGCGTCTGGAGATCGATCAAGGCACTCTCCGTGCCATGAAAGCGACGGAAACCCGATTGCCTCTCGTGCAGCCTTCCCGTGTTTTCAATATATAATTCATCTATCATCTAGTCATGTTCATACAGTGTTTTATTCAATCAGGTTCTCGGAGTAAAGCTTCTGATGTTTCATTCATATTCTTTAATGACCTCAGGCAGATGCTTTCCCATTCCTTCAAAAGCTTCTCAGATGAATCCTGTAAGGCATGCTTTAGTACTACAAATCCTCCATTTGGAGATTATTCTATACATTTTTGATAGAAAGATAATGATCTCCATAGAGCTATTGCTTTAAGGGATGTCAAAGCTAGCTCTCTTAGGATGATAACCATAGGAGTTTGGCAGACCTAATGCAGTTTTCCAAAATAGGCCTTCGACCAGTAGCCAAATGCCCTCTGGCAGCATGAATGATGTCTCCGCCCCATATGTCAGAATGGGCATGACTTTCATTCTAAAGAATTGCACCAAAGGCATCAGCGAGTAACAGCAATCATTTTTAGTAAAATTCTTCCTTGAGCCACTAAATTGTATGCCTTTTTCGCAATTACTTCATTCTAGGTGCCTCGCATCCGCTTTTATTAATGCATACTCCCAAAAAGGTGAATTCTTTCCCAATCTCAATTCATTGTCCCTTGAGTGTCCATGGGAAGGTCTTTTTTCCTCTCGTACCGTTTCCTTTTCCCAAAATCATAACTTGATTTTGCTGGGTTTATTGTTAATTTATTTTCCTCCAAAAACTTTTGAATCGAGTTTAGCTGACGCTGCAGACCTACTGGGGTCTGGTCAATTAACATTATTTCATCGGTTTACAAGAGTCTACCAACTGTCGTCTTGCCGATTTTTGGATGAAATGAACGTGTATCCCATAAGGCAGAATCAATATCTTCTAAAAAAAATGAGTTGAAAAGTTTGGGTGCCAACGGGCACCCTTGTTTTAGACCTACCTTTATTGGTATTGCGTCTGTAAGAGTTCCTGATCTATCCAATCTAACCCTAATAGTTGTATCCTGATCGAGGTCTCTGAATGTTATTTAGAATTTGTTTCAGACATTTCCATCTTTCAAGTTTTGCCCATAGCAGATTTCTCTTAATAGAGTCAAACGCCTTTTAAAGGTCAATAAATGCCATATAGGCATTACTACCTTTTTTTTTGCATTGAGTTAACTTTTAGCAAATTGATCAGAAAGATATTTTGTGGTGTACAATACCCTTCCTGAACCCCGCTTGCCAGAGCTCTACGTGGCCTGCTGCCATTCGCCATTTTACTAAAGCTTTTAATAGTATTGATCCAGAGATTTTGCCCACCATGTCCAATAAGGCAATCGGACGGTAGTTATCCGGATTAGATCTTAACCCTTTTTTAAAAATGGGGACCACCACCACCGATTTCCAAGATAGTGGGACTTTTGATGTTCTCAATATCCCTTCATAGAGGTGTTGCAGAAGCGTGGCCCACAGTTTAGGATTTTTTTCACTTCTATGTTAGATAATCCATCAGGGCCTACTGCTCTTGAGTTCTTTAAACCTTTGATAATTTTCTCGATCGATTCTATATCTATGTCTAGGTTTGAGTCTTTCTCCTTTGTTATTTCCGATGTAATACAATTTGTTTCCAAATGAGATTCCTCTTCCTGCGGTTGCATTCCGCAAAAATGGGCTTGCCATTCAGAGGAAAAAATTGGAGTTGTCATTAATGCATCTTGTGGTGCATCAAGTTGATTGATTATAGTCCATGTCGCCGCAGTGTTATTTGTTAAAATTGTGGCTAGCATTGCTTGGGCATCTTGGTTTATCATTGATTTTTTGTGGCATTGCAACCAATTATGATAACTTTGTTTTAACTTATGGATTTCTTTAGAGGCTTCCACAACATTACCTTTTTTCCAACGTTGGATGTTCTTCTTGAGCTTCTTTTTCTTGATTGATATCGCTTTATCCTTGCTATGTGGATGATAGAATTGCGGTTTTCTGGGATTATTTTGCACTTTACTCGGAAATTTCTGGAAAAACGCTAGATAATTAATTCTGGAATGATCTTCAGTATCCTGCATATTGATAATTGCCTTAAACAGACTCTGGGAAAGTTCTGGCAATTTATTAGCACTGATATATAATCAATTTATTCCTTGATTTATTTCGATGCTATGTACATACTTCTTTAATTCTTCTGAAGCAAATGTGTGACACGTTAATTTAAGTTGATTGTGATCACTCCTTCGACTTATGACTACCTCAAATGTTTTTAGTAGTGCCGACATATTTGAGGAGACACATATATAATCCAGTAGTTAATTGCTAGTCGCCCCTCTCCATGTTGGTTTGGCCGGAACATCTCCTTTCAAAATACCATTTAAAATTAAACAATCTCTTGACTGCAGCATTTTTCTCCAGGCAATTCCTCTTCTATCTTTAAATTTTGCACAATCAGATTCTTCCAGAATTGGTTCATTGTTCGTGTTTATACAGGTACAATTCAGATCTCCCACTAGTATTATCAAAGGGTCCCTACAGTTAACCTCTCTTCATCTATTAGCTTTGCGATATCATTAACCAAGTTATTATTTCTTTGGTCTGCCGGATTCCAATAAATATTTATCATGACAAGTGTTCGATTTTCATTCTGACCCTAATTTGTGATTTTCATTGTAGCCACCTGAACAAATGGAGTTGGACAATAGGTATACATCAGGGACCAACCAACACTGTTTTTCACCATCATTAACAGCCCACTTTTTGGACGGCCCAGTTGGTTTTTGCTCACCGGGTTCAATACTACCCATTTCCCCTCTATCAAGGGGACCTCAGTGTGCCATACCTCTTGAAGGCAAATAATGTCTGCTTTCCCAAGATTACTTCTATCCTCTGATTAAAGATGTGATGACTGTCTAGGATTCCAGCTTATGAGGGTCCATTCAATCAGATCGATTTGATCCTATTGCTTATGGAGTTTGTCGGCAAAGATGCCCGCCAACCATTTCCAATTTGACTTCTCACCTTTAACAGGTGATTTCTGTATGGTGAGCTTACTACTATTTTTATCATCTTTTTTCAGACTATGTTGAACTTTGGCCTTTCCTTGAATCTCCACTGGATCCTGACACCTGTCCTCGTTTGACAATGTGTCCTTCTCCTGTGTTGTTCTTTCTTTTTCATCTTGTAACTCAAATCCTAAAAGGCGCATATGATATGCTTCATCTAGAATATGTTGCCTGGCTAATCTTGACACAAGATGAATAGTTACTTTGTCCGTACGTTGATTATCAGAAAATTCTATAAATGAAAATTCCTGCGAAGAAACCGAACAAAGTGATGGGACATGGTGCAACAGCCTAAGTACTATTGTCCTGTTGAGCAGCAGCCCGTCATCATTAGGTGATATTCGCGTAAAGGCGAGTTTTAAGCACTCATTTGCCTCCACAGTTTTTTCTTGCTGGGAATTCAATTTAGATTTGGCTGGAAGCAATAGATTCAGTTTTATCTTTGGGCCAACTTCGTCAGTTTTGATCTTCTTGGCGTCTCCACCCTCCTCCGCTGAGGGAGTACACCTTGTGTTATTTTCTTTAGCTACTCTTGAGGCGTCATCATGACCCTGACTGCATCCTCACCTTCTTTACTGCCTCTGCCTTCTTTTCAGTTTTCCTTTGTATCTTGGCTAACATCATATCTTTTGCCCTGGAATTATTTTTGTTTTTGTTCAGAGCTCTCAAATATGTTTCAACAATGACTTCATTCTTTTCCGATGTCTCCTCTCCTGAATCCTCCATTGACGAGGTTTCAATTATAACACTGTCATCCATTGATGAACTTTCACCCTCCGAGATACTATAAGTTGACAGATCCATCAAGTCAATCTCACTTGTCGAGCACCTCGGCTCTTCCGCCGCTTTTGAAGTCTCATCTGTTTTACGAAGAGTATTTAACAGTGCCAAATTTCCCAGTTTTGATTGTAGGGGCTGACCAGATCTTACAGTTGGCCCTAAAATATTTCTAATAAAGGAGGATTTGCTACTGTTTGAGTTAGTATTTTTAGTTAACGGTTGATTTTTTGATTTCTTTGAAGGTTTTGTTTTACAATGTTTCTTTATTTGTTTTGATACCTCAGCTGGCTCAGTTGAATGCAGAAAGGTCATTTTTTCTTGCATATTTCCTGCTGCTTTTTGTATGAAGATCTTACATATTTTTTGGTTTATAGTGGCGTCTTCTGTAGATCCCGTTGCCACGGCTTCATTATGAATAATCTCAGGCTGTAAAAGGGGGACCTGGGTGTTTGTCCTACCCAAATGGCCCCTTATTTGATTGTCCATAGGTGTCTGAGTTTCAGGAGCCGTCACCAGACTGTTTATACCGCAGCCTATATCTCCAAATCGATTTTCAGACTCCCTTATACTTGGAATTCCGGTGGTGATCCCCTGTCGACTCGGGTGCTCCTCCAACGTCAAGGTGGCCTTAACAGAGCTTTGGTTGCTGTCTTCTTTGGTCAAGTCCAAGCAGCCTCTTACACCATTTTGAGGTCTCAGTTCAAAGGGATCCATCTGGCTAACCTTATCCACTGGACCACCTCCAACTCCCAACGAGGCACGGGAGTGTCTTCGCTGATCTTTCTCCTTAATTAAAGGATCAAGGATGCCATGTAAGAGTTGTGTTACACCTGCTGCGCTATTCTCCAGATTTTCTCTGTTGCCGTGACAAAGCCTTCTATAAATATCATCTTACTATGTAGCATGGCGAGCACCGTGGTATGATCTTTTAGGGTGCCCTCCATGGCCTCATGAAGCTTCATGAAGGGGGGTAATATAGCTGTCAGCGTTGACACTGTATGAAAAGCTATCTTATTAGTGTCTATAGAAGGCTTTCCAGCTGGTTCCAAAGGCTTATGCAGTTCTTGTGGGATTTCCTTTGTCATTATTCCCTCGCCTGTCTGAGAGGCCTTATCCTTTCTGTCGTTGGCATTTTCTACTGACCGTAATGTTTGGGTACTTTGCTCCTTGCAACTTATTTTACGGCATTTAATTGGGCTGTTAGCTTCTTGTGAAAGAGTTTTGTCTTGACAGACCCAATTTTGATGGCTCTCAGCCTCTATATTTAACAAGGTCTCCAATAGAATTTGATCCGAAATTTCCAGACTGGCAACTGCTCTACTGGAAGCTTGTAGATCCTTGGTTATGAATGGCCGTGACTTATTGTTAAAGAAAAAAACAGTGCCCCTTAAAGTTGTCACCCAAGGACAAGCTCGGGGCACTCACTTCTCGTTCACCCTGGAAACACCTTGTTGTATTGCGTTTATATGCTTTTCGGGGCCGATTTTGACCATACTTTGCTCCTTCGTGAGTCCCCCTACCAGGTCCGGGGAACTAGTATTTATTGACCATCAGGGGCGTTTTTGCGAATAGTTATCCCAGTCTTCACAAAACAACGGGGTGTCCTGCTGAGATGTTGAATTTAAGGTACCACTAGTCTCTCGGCCAATTTTAGCATTGTGTTCTAAACTGTATTTCCTTTTCAGCGGCGGTCTCGTATCAATCTTGGGATTAGTCTTTCCCGCTTTTAATACTTCCACTAAGCGTTTGGAATCATTAGGGGTGCCACAAGAGGGAGTTGCGGTGAGATCTAACTCAGGGGACTTAACCTCTCCGTTTATCCCTGTATCGGGCATTATTCCTGAATTTAGTTCTTGAATGGATCCGACACTGGATGACAGCATGAGCGAATCTCTGCAGTTACCTTCTCTGCAGGCACACAGCTTGGCTAGGGCCCGCCGTTGTACTTCGGTGTCAATTTGAAGCTCAGGGGCGGAGTCTTGTAGTAAAATGCCCAAACCCCCCTTCATCAATTGTGCGTAGGTCAATGTCTACGATGATGTTGAATGGGCAAGGTTGCTGTATCAATATTTTCAACTCATTTGGAAAGGTTTGCACTTCTAAATGTGTACATCCAAAAGTGCCTGAGCTTTCTTTTCCTCCCACACCTAAAGCTTTCGAACTGTCATTTTATAATGGTACCAACGATATTTCTTTAGCGTGTGTATCTTCTCTAGCAGATGCATCTTCCTGCTGAACTGGTATAACCTGACCCAAGGGTACCCCTTGCTCACCTTCAAACATGGATGTCGTTGGTCCTGCCTCCATCCTCCGGTCTCCAGACAGCTCAGCACCAGACACTCTGCCTACACTCCGCTACGCTTTGCTGGGCAGGCAGATTTTGAAGCCCAAGCTTGCGTTGCGGGAGGCTGGTCTGGAGATGAAACTGAGGCTCTGTAGGAGTGCTCTGTAGGAATGCTGAATAATGGAGTCCTTTTCTCAACGAAATTGCAGTCCTCGCTTATTTTCATTCGAAAACACAGAAATGAATGCAGCAGCTGCAGGAATCAAAACGAAAAGGTACCAGTCCGCACTTCAGCACCAGACACTCTGCCTACACTCCTCTACGCTTCGCTGGGCAGGCAGATTTTGAAGCCCAAGCATGGGTTGCAGGAGGCGAGTCTGGAGATGAAACTAAGGCTCAGTAGGAGTGCTCGGTAGGAATGCTGGGTAATGGAGTCCTTTTCTCCACGAAATTGCAGTCCTTGCTTATTTTCACTCTAAAACACAGAAATGAATGCAGCAGCAGCAGGAATCAAAACGAAAAGAGACCAGTCCGCACCTCAGCACCAGACACCACGCCGACACTCTGCTACACTTCACTGGGCAGGCAGATTTTAAAGCCCAAGCGTGCGTTGCTGCTTTTAGCGCTTACTATTGAAATCCTTTTTTCCATCCCTCAGACTGCACCAGTCTGAGAGGAATTAACCAATCCAAAAGGTTGAATTACTTGCACTGAAGTGGGCAGTGATTGGTAACCTACTAGCCTATTTCCTGAAATCATGTAAACTGGGTGCCATCAACCACTGTTGACTAGCATCCCTCTCTTCAAATCAGTTCCAGCTCTGATATCAAAAATGTAGAGGTAACATTGCTGCTGATTCCTTGACCCAACGCTGCAATCTACCATCTGCAGAATCATCGGGTGTGAAGAACATTCCAATTCCAAAGTCAAGGCCATCTGTCATACTGCAAGCAATCATCACCCTGACAAGTTCCATGACATTGACTCTCTGGGACCCAGGGATGAAGGACTTCCACAAGTGTTCTGAAACCTGGCGAGCTTGGAAGCTTCCTTAGTTAACCAAGAGGAAACTGATTGTTGCCCGGCAGACTGACACTGGGATTGCCCCATTCCTCCATGCCAAAATGGGAGAGCACAGAGGACCAGGGCATGAGATGGAGCATGCCATGCTGATGTGGCAATGTAACCTTTGTGTACTGAGAGAGAAATGTTGTATAAAGAGATCAACATCTTCCTCCAATGCCTGATTTTGCCCTTCCAATTCAGAACTGCAGGTCCTGTTGGCCCTTCATGATTAGCACTGATATCTAGGAAGTGATTGGACACTAAAACATGTTGGCACCAGGTTCTTCTAGCCCCATCAGCCAGACGATGTAGAGAAAAACTGCCCTCAATGTGCCCAGTACCTGCTCCAGAAGAACCCAGCTTATCTTCAACATCTTCAGAGCTCTGGCTCCATGTGCCTCGTATTCATTGAGTTTCTTTGCTAAGAAATGGACCTTACCAGCATTCAAGATATTTTCGTCATAGCGGACTAAGCTATTTAGTCATAAATGCAGGAGCGGGAAGGCAGAATCCGGAGCCTAAGCAAGGCAGGTGTCATTTTGAGGTTGAGAAACACTGGCAGTGCCAGTGCTGCCCGACCAGTGCCACTGCACCTACATTGCCAGCACAGAAGCATCACGATTCGAAAGTCATTTAAAAATGGACAACGCTCACCTCACTGCCATTCCCAGTGACCAGATTGCCATGAGACCTGCCTCCAAACTCGAGTGTGCTGATTGGTTGCCCACTGATAATATGGGATACTACCCCTGAGCTGGAATGGGGAGTACAGAGAGAGTGGTAGGGGAGAGGCAGGTGAAGGAAAGAAGTTAAAGAGGGACAGCAAGCGTCGGTAAAATCGAAGGAGTTTACGTTGAGGACTCTGAACCAAGAAAGTGTGAGTGTGGTAGACATTAATGATACAGCACCCACTTCCCACTTGGTGCCACCTTTAACGGGAGAGGATGTAAAAGGAGAGAGAGTAGAGATGGGATGAGGAGTCCATAGATCTGGGGAGAGGACAGAGAAGAGGATATCAGTGAAGACCTGTCTGAAAGTTGCACTGACATCGGAGTCTGCGATGAGTAAGCCAAGGTTGACGCTCAGGATGTCCTTTTTGTGTTTTTATTTCATGTCTTCATGAGAGAGGAAGGGTAGGTGATAGTATAGCAGTTGGAGAAGATAGGAGAGACGATGAGTGCCATCAGTGTGGCCTAGGATAGATGAAAGAGAGAGGGGTGAATGCACTGCACAGTCCTAGCCCAGACTCACCAGGCAGCCTAGTAGTTACAGGATGGGCACATAATGCAATGCAAATGGTGCAGGATGTGCCTATATTCGAAACTCAAACAAGGGCACAAAATTCAAAGCAAAATATGGTGTGCAGGATGTTAAAATACATACCAACCTAGGTTCGAAATTCAAACAAGGACACAAAATGCAATCAAAAAATATGGGGTTCAGGATGTTAAAATACACACACACCTAGGTTAAAAAATCAAACATGGGCACAAAATGCAATGCAAAATATGGGGTCCAGGATGTTAAAATGCAGACCCACCTAGGTTCAAAAATCAAACAAGGGCACACAATGCAATCCAAAATATGGGGTTCAAGATGTTAGCATGCACACCCACCTAGGTTCGTAAATCAAACAAGGGAACAAAATGCAATGCAAAATATTGGGTGCAGGATGTTAACATACGCACACACCTAGGTTCGAAAATCAAACAAGGGCTCAAAATGCAATGCAAAATATGGGGTGCAGGGTGTTAAAATACACACCCACTTAGGGTCGAAAATCAAACAAGGGCACAAGTACAGTGAAAGAAGAGGGAGATTAGGTGAGGCAGAAATGCAGAGTGAGAGAGGCACAGATATGATTCAGTTTTGTTAGTGGAGGAGGCAGTGGAAGTGTTCAGCCATCACTCACTTGACGTTCTGCAGAGAGTGTGGAGGTGCAGGGGAACAAGTTTGTGTGGGCACCGGCTACATCAGGAGGCTGCTTCATGATTCAAAAGGGGGGCAAGGGAGGGCCCTCCAATCCCCTCCAGGCCCACACAGGCACAAACAGGGCCTTAGATGTGGGCCTTGTAAGGAGGGACCGGCATCCGCCACCCGGCACCTCGGATTAACTGTAAGCAGAGAGGCTACTCAATCACTGAGAGGGCTGCTGGCTAGCAGTGGGTAGCTTCTTTCAGAGAGGATGGGTCGGCCACACTGAAGATTGGCCACCTAGTAATCAATAAAGCATCCAAATGGCTAAAGGTAAGGTTGTACACCTTCAAAGATGCAGCCCCACGGGTGCACAAACAAAAGGAATGTATTGCGCCTCATTACAGAATTTTAAGTGTTTGGAATGCTCACTGCCGAAATTTTGCAAATATTATTTTTCTTTCTTTTTATTGATGTCCGTAGGAGTACATTAACCCATATGGGCTTACCTTCTGATGAAATGGTGAAACACTGCTCCAGCAACATAAACAAGCACCAGTGTTGATGGGGTTTCACAAGGCGTCTTCTCTCCTGTCTTCTACTTCTCTCCTGTATTAGCTTCAAAGTAGTCACGAGTAGCACGCCAATGTACCTGGCGGCTAAGCTCCACATATTTGGTGGCACACTCTCCTTGCACAGCAAATCGACCAACAGGCTTGAATCACAAGTCATCCACAAAGAGAGGACCTGCAAACAATCCTTCTCTTGTCATGCACCCAACCTCTGGTACTCAATCCCGGTGTCGGCTCCAAATGCCCACACAATTCTCCAATTTCACAAATCTCTCAAAACTTGGCTCTTTCAACAACACCTGAACCAGGACTAATTCCAATGGATGCACATACAGACACACAGACCTCACAGTACTGTGCTACTGTTAAAAGATGCCTGCCCAAATGCTGGCTACCCACACTCTGTAGGGTGCTCTACTGCTCTCAAGCTAATTCTGCACTTTACACAATCAATTAAAAAAATTAAAAGAAAACTGGTGGCTGTTGTTCTTGCTGCCACTTTCAGGACTTTCCTCAGGTCACAGAGGGTGGAAACAGTGCAGCACGTGGTGAGGACAAGGGGGAGATAGGGATAAGCCACTGAGGGGTATGTCTGATTGCTGATCACTGCTGCAAAATATGAGCACATAACACTTGAGAGCTACATAAAATTGGAACCTGATGGCAAGGTAGAGAAAAGAAAGGGAGTGGACCAGACAGCGCATAGAAGCAGTATACTACGCTCCTGCGTGGGCCAAATAATGCAAGCAAAGTCCATATTGGTTGTTATTGCAGGGGGCAACAAGAAATAAAAATCAATGCTTTTGCTCATGCATGCCACACATGGTACCAGTTGCCCTGACAACTAGATATTATGCTTTCCAGCACCCCTTCTCTCTCTTTCTCACACTCGATTTCTCTCTTCCTCTCCTCTGTAGGAATAGTTTTGGCCACATATGTTGGTGCACAGTGCCACCAAAATGCTCAAAATATCAAAGCTGATAGAGTGAATAATTATAGATAGGCCTTAGTTTTGTAGAAAATGTAACAATGTCCCATAAATAAGCCTAGAGGGAAACTGGTGGCCTGAGAATGCTTCCTGCTCCATGATGCAGACCCTAAAGGTGATCCGGTCACCAATCTACTTAGAAGGGTTGCGCCCACACCCTTAAATGGAGAATCACAAACATAAAGAAAGGTATAATTGGAATGGTCCCACTCTGCCAACCTCGGACCACAAAATGATTAATGGGTGAAATAATTTCTAGAACTTGGAGTATATCTCATGCGGCAGCCCTGGCGCTTATGGCATTCATGGAGGATGCACTGTATCACACGTCCTGAATCGGGTCCTGGGAACAAACAGCTATCCGAGAAGGACCACATGCGGTCTAGTCCTCTACCAACATGGCTGCTGCATAGTAAGGTTGTTATAAGAACGCGCCATAGTCACGGCTCGGGTGTTGTATCGTACTTCCTGGTACCCGCTGCAGCTCTCCTAGCTGTTTTCTTCTGCTCCTGAGTAGTGGTTTCTACTCAGCGGATCCCCCTACTGTACCCGCCTTATCTCATTTCATTCTGTGCCTTTCCAGTCTTTGCCTTCCCTCTTTCACCACTCATATCTTCTGTGGCTTCTGTTTCATCAAGTTTCCACTTGTCTGTTACCCGCTCTCAAGATACGCCTTCTCGCTATCCTTTCATCGGTTCTTGCGCTTACCTATCGTGCTGTATTTCTCACGGAAGGTGTTCCTTACCTTTTCCTGAGCTCCTGCTCTAACTTCAGTCACTCTGGCATTTGTTTTCCATATATCCTTGTTCCGCTCTTTCCCTGATTTACTCCTGGTCCAGCCTGTACTATTCTCTCAGCCCATCCTTCAATCTGCATCCAGCCTCTGTGAATGTTCTGTTCCAGTTGGATTCTATTGGAGTTTTTCGACTGCAGTTTCCTGTATATTTTGCTGTGCCCAAGGACATCATACGTGAATCAGCCGGACTCTTAACTGCAGGGTTTTTTGGTGCCAAGTGCTTTTTCCCTGATCCAGAGGCTGGCTCCCTGGGGTTCCCTTTGGTCAGGTGTTTACATCCTGCCAAGGTGGCCTCCAGCGGAGCTCGTCCGTACTTGCGCGAGAAGAAGAGTAAGACTCAGAGGCGCCAAGGAGGTGGAACCGAAGAAAAGGAACAACGGTGACTGGCTCATCATATGAAAGAGGTGAGGACGGGTCATGGGAGAGTTCCCCAGCATTGTCCAGGCGTGATAGTATATGACAAAACAATTTTCAGATTTCTGAACTCTGACCTGGTGCAGAGGTTCAGAAGGCCAGCCTAGTTTCTTGGAAAAGGGTAACCTTCTGGACAAGCCAGACCAATCATGGTAGCATTGGCGGCGGTTAAGACTAGGGGCCTCATTACACGGATGGCGGAGAACCATGGCGCTATTAGCGCCATGGTTCATGCCGGTAAAATACCGGCACCGCCTTGGTGGAAAGGGGAATTACCGCCCCATTCCAAGGTTGGCGGGCGGTAATTCCCCCTTCCACCATTGCCCTTCCCATTCCCATTTTTGCCCCATAGGGCATAATGGGAATGGGGAAGGCGCTAATTACGGTACCGCAAATTGCGGTACCGTAATTAGCTCCCTGGGTCTCTTTGCGGGTTGGTTTTTAACGCCTGCAAAAAGCAGGCGTTAAATCCCCCAACCCGCGAAGGGACCTCGTAGTAAGGCGGTAAGGATTTACCGGTACTGGTATTTTACTGGTACCGGTAAATCCTTACCGCCATCCGTGTAATGAGGCCCTAGGTCTCAGGGGTGGTTAAAGTGATCGGAATCCCACAATGAGCACACACCGTAAACAAAACCACAAATTACTCTCAGTCAGGTATATATCAAAAATATACATACATTTATTAAAGGCCTTTTAAGTCAAACACAAAGTAAATATTCAGCTGTAATAACAAAACCAACACAACACTAGTGTAGCAAACATATATACAGTAACCAATGGCCTAAAGGAATAGTACACAGTAAGGGTCCACAACCTGTAAAGAAAGGGAGCATGCAGTGCAAATATCGTTTAGGCAGTCCGTCACAATTCAAACCTTAAGAGGCAGTCCAGTCCCTAAAATGAGTGGAGCCTTGTGCTCAAAATTACTTTTGGTCAGTTAAGTCAAAACAGGGTCTCTTCAAGGGGCTGTAGCGACTCAGGAATGTGGGTGAGCCAGTGAAGAATAAGTTCCCACTATTCGAGGAGGGTCTCCCCAAGAGGGCAGAACAGGATCCAAGAATTGGCAATAGCTCGGTAGCACAAGCTACCTCGATAAAGAAGCGTAGCCTTCAGGGGACACTCGTGCGTAAAAATGGATGGATGCTCCAGGGGCCACCGGTAAGGTTTGCAAGTTCGCCGACCCTCGGCACACTCCGGACCAAACCTTGGCAGTCAAGTCCACTTTAGTCTCAGGTTCAAATCCTGCAGTTGCACGGCTCTGCGGATTTCAGGGGCTGCGTTCCAGCGATGATTCTGTTTGGGGACCAGTGGCGATTTCTCAGCTCCTGATGAAGGGATCAGGCCAATTCTGCTGCAGCGGGTCTGAGGACACAGAGGGGCACAGCAGAAAGTCACCCACGAAGTTTGTCACCACAGCTGGGCGACACAGTGACCGCATATGCCCAGGGTCAGGCAGACTGTCATAATTCCAGACCTAGGATTGCTAGGCGTACGAAACTCAGTGTGAGAGTGCCTTATACCCAGAGTTTACAGTCTCCAAAGGCTCAGGTCACAACTCGAGACAGTGGCGGTTCCAGGGCTAGGTTTGCTCAGAAACAGGGGGTCCGACAAGCCAGCAGCGGGCCCAGGGTGCCAAAACGTCCAGCAGGTCACCAGCGGTTATACGGATCTGCTTCTTTGATTCAGGATACTTGGCTCCTTTAGTAAGTTTGGTGTGAACTCAGAAGATCAAACTGGAATGGGTGTAAGATGCCTTCTCTGATCCAAAATCTCCTTTGCGCCAAAAACGAAGAGAAACTAATGAGATATCTGCTCACATACAGGCATCCCAGACGTGGACCAATCATGGACCACGGTGGTCCCAGTCATCTCAGCACACCAGACATCCTGGCACCCAGGATATGTATTGGAACTCGACAGCTTCAGCCCACATCCTGGATGCACACACACGGCATGCAGAAGCCAGTGAAAGCTTCAGTTTGTGTGGGGGTCTGCATGACCAAATAAGGAATTTCCGGGGTCGGCTCGACCTAGAGAAGGCAAAGGGATAAGATGGCCAAAGGACAGAACAAAGGACCTTGTGGCATGAACATATTAGGCACTGGCCACTGTCCTGAGCCAAACGCGGTAAACGCGGTTTGGACCATTGAAAAGAGTTGAAAACACATAAAATGTAACAGCTGCCACCAGCTCTGGATCGCACGTGTGTGTGAAGCAGGGGCGGAGGAATAATGGCTGATGGGTCACAGGCATGCAGAGGAGGAGGACCGCTGGTAGGACGTACCCCGTCGTCAGTTGTTAGGGGTTTAGAGGGCCCCAAATCATACACGGACACCAGCGTGGATTAGCAGTACTTTCTTTATTCATTACACCGATTCAACTCCGGTATATCCGGCCCTTCCTCCTCCTCTCTACATCACTTCCTTGTGTGACGCTTCCCCCAGTGCAGGAGCTACCTTAAAGGGGCAAACACCCATAACAGGCACACCTGTACATTCACCAGAAAATCGTTTGAGGGTGTGTCGGGCCTTAGAAATGAAGAGAACACCACAGCGCACTGTACTGTAAGGTACTTTGTGCACTGATAAAATGTTAGGAAGAAATAGAAACAAATTAGGACTGACTGTCTTAAAGACATGTCAGTTTCCCCAGAACAAAATGAGCAAAAGCCCAGCGGAGTACAGCAGAAGGCTGGGCTCCACTGACAAAAGTCAGGTTAGGATGGTCAGACAACAGCAAAACGTTGGGAGGGTAGGAAGGGTTCACAACTGGAGGGAAAATTACCCATAATTGGAAATCTTTTCTAACACGTCTCGCACACTTACCTAAAGGGAGAGACCAGCTGGAGGCTGGCAAATGGGCTCCATTGCAAGCTGTGTGTTGCAGATGAGCATGGAGAAGACGCAGAGACAGGAAGCTGCAGGGAAGTCCATGCCAGGTTGGGCAACCACCAACTTGGAACTGCCTGAGCCCAAAATGTTGTTAACCCTCAACATTTTTGAATTGATGACCCAGAGCAGGCAGGAATGATTGGGAAAAGATACAGAAGACAGGCCGGGGGCCTCTGAGAACAAGAGGCAGAAAACCTAAGAAAGAGGTGTGATTTGCATATACCTACCAATCACACAGGCTACCTAATACTGAACACCAACTCTCAAATAGAAAGACTCTAATGATTCTAATGCGGCTCTATGAAAAGTGCCAGAGCCAAGCAGGTAGAGAGGGAAGGACAGCGTTTTGAGTAGAAGAGAAAGGGAGAGAGGGAACGAGAGGCGAAAGGAAATCATTGTAGGAGAAACGAAGATGAGGAAACAAGGGAACGTTTGAGTGCGAGAGAACAGGGCGGAGAAGGCAGCAAGGGACAGGCAGGATAAGGAAATGTGGCAGGGGAAGGAACAAGAGCCGAAAAGTTACATCAGGAGGAGGGTGGACACAGAAGAGACAGAACCCAGAAAAATGAGGAAGAAAACCCAAAGAAAGAACAAAGATGAGAGAAGAGGGTTCAGGCAAGGCCAGAGGAGGTGCAAGGAAGAGGACAGTATACAGCAAATAGAATGTCAGTGGGGCTAAAGGAAACTTACCTAGCTCAAGCCCTAGGAAGAGATATAGCCGAGCTCCTAAAGCACATAAATAAATCCAGAAAAAGAAGAAATAAAATAGTTTTGTGTCATACAGACAATGAATCTTGCGTAAGGCATGTTCATAGACTCGGCCAAAAGCCTTGCTTACGCCAGAGTACTTGGAAGGAGAAGGAGGCGAGCCTACCGGGACTAGTATCCCAGACCACAAGGGTGGAGTGAACCCTTATGCATTGTGAGCCTGCGGTGGGCTCGGGCTCTTGTGAAACTGCATCACCTTTAGCTGTGGAGCCAGAGGAGTGACTGCAGCCTGAATACCCATCCAGGTCTAGGGAGAAGAAAAGCATTTTATCTACTCATACAATGGAACCAGAAGAATACACTTCAGCCCAAGTGGCTCCTATGGCACCAGATGTCTTCAACAAATATAGTCACTGTACTTAAGACACCCCTGTGACCACGGGGGACTGTGCAAACAAAGCTCCAGAGTGATACACCCCCTAGTACAGAGTCAGAGGTTACAGACTCCTGCATCATGGAAATCTGTCAGGACTCTAGCCCTTTCTCGATTATGACGCCCTTTCACTGTTTCTTCGTACCCCTCAATTACCCCTCAATTACTCAATTACCCTTGCAATGTAGTCTCTTGGGCCTTCTCCCAAAGATTACAGCTTATGAGAATAAATACAAGAAGGACTAACCTGACAAGAAAGAAAATAAACAATACACAGTCATATTCCTGTATATGTGTTTTGCTTCCTGTGCATTATCTGTGGGTAAATACTCACTGTTCGTAAGCACCAGGGCGACGAGACCAATGCAGGCAATGATGAAAGTCCCCAGCAGGGCAATGAGTACCAGGACAGTGCGCCTGGCACCACCAGTCTTTGTGGTGGAGGGGGGCTCAGGTGAAGCTGCAAGGACATATCAGAAATGAGAATGCGTCTGTTAGCTCTGGGGTTAAGAGGTGACCTTGCATTGCACACTCTAGGTGTTGTAAGAGTCAGTATTGCATTTACAAGAGGCGAATAACATATTAACCCTTCGAGTGCCCATAAGCCATGCACTAATATGTCCTAGTAAATTGGCCCTGTGATGCACTTAAGGCATGTACATGTTTTATGCCCTATAACGATATGCTAAACAGTGTGTAATTGTATACACGTGTTATGCACATTACATGTAATCTTAGGTAATTTGAGGTAATGATATGCACTTTTAGGCATTTTATGTAAACCTATGAAATGCTATGCTTGCCTTATGGGCTGCACCATTACCTTTGGAAGAGCAACCACTCTTGTAGTGAGTATTCCAATGACTGAACTCCAAGAAGCAGCATAACAAAGTTACTAGAAGTTTTATGAATTACCATGAATTGCCATGATTAATGTACTTGTGATTTTAAACTTAAATGTTAAATTGAAAGATACGTAAAATTGAAATGTAATAATAATATGTCTCTTTGGAATCATATACAAATAAATGCATACACATATATATGTCCTCGTGCACTCTTATACCAGTGGAAATAAGCTGTTCCTCTCCTGTCAGGGATCGGCTTGAAGATCCACAACCTGGGGCGTTGGGCATTGGGCATAGGTGTCAAGAAGCAAGGATCCAGAGCCCCTTATCCCACCGGTCAGGCTCCGCAAACAGGCTGTAACCTCCCTTGCATCATTGCCCAATTACTGAGGTGCTGGCATAACCAAGAGCAAGTCGTTGACATGGTGCCACTTCCAATGGTAGCGGAAGGATGTAACTTGAAGTAATAGTGACCTATCGCACTAGGAATGGCTGCAGTGCTTCTATCAGCAAGTGGTGGGAAGACCATATATCATGGGAGCCTTGGGGTCTGAGTTCTGCTGTCCATGCCCCCCTACAGGGGAGACCTGGAATGCCCATATCCACCACTTGAGCTGATATAGTCAAGCATGAGAGGGCAGCAGTGGTCCTCTGGTGCAGGTGACATGGACTCCTGCCAAAGATGTGTTACTCTTCTTCTGATCATGAGATTAACTATCAGAAGAAAGTTCTAATATACTCCCATATTATTGCTATTAGACTTTCGGTCACCACAGCACCAACATGCTCACCACACGTTTAGTAGCTAAAGGTCTCCTGAAGTTGGGTTGCCGACAACTCTGAATGTTTGTGGGGTTTATCTAGGGTTACCTTGGCATAGGTTTTGTTTTATTCATACAGTTCTTCATGCCATTCGCTGTTATCATCAGTGTGTGATCGAGCAGGTCTAGTTCGCGACACCCAAATGGTACTTTTAGACAATTCTCCCCACATAGGAATAGGGAACACTAACCACCTCTCCCAGGGTACAATCAGTCTTGTAGCTCGAGTAGCTGCTTGACCAGGAAAGGGGGTAAGGGAGAACACCGAAATGTGGGTCATGGAAGTGTAGACCAACAGGAAATAGGAAAACCAAGGAAGTTAACGCTCCTAGATTTCAGTATATTATGTAAGTTAGGGGTCTTGGCCATGTTTGAGCACATGTTGTGCTCATTCCCAATACCCAGTGAACAAAATCATTCAATTACACTCAGTATATTTAGTCATTGATTCTTTAATCATTTGGGAAGTCAACCACCCACGTGTTAGTTACATCCGCTAACAAGAATCCCTTCTTTAACTGTTTAGTTAGCTACACCACAGTAGAGATAGCTTCATTACAAGAGGTTACACGTAAGCACGTCTTATTCGTTTTGAGAACACCCTATGGCTAGCATAAGGGTATAGCTTGCGGAATTCACAGGAGCTCAGTAGTCTTTGTCCCAACATCCTGATGACTCTGTAGGCTGAAGTCACACCTTTTCTGGTTTTCCAGTCAACCCGTACATGTGCCGAAATACCTTTCACTAAAGATGGTTGATAAAAGCCCTCAAAAGCAGGCTTTTATATATATTCTCCACCCCCCACCCCTATATGTGTACAAAGCTCTGTGTCTGAGGGGGATACACATCCAGGTAGTGCCCCACATCGGGCATCAGGGTTGTGGTGAGTCACCGGTGCTGTGAGGGGCAGTGTCTGGGTTGATCAACCTTTATACTGACATGACAAAGTTTGCCACTGCTCATTCTCACCCAATGCCTCATTTAATATAGTTATTCATTTATTTAAACTTTCATATATCACTGACTGTATCCAGAGCATCTCGGAGAGATTTACAAAGTTCTGAGGGTGGGGAGGGGGGCGTGAGAAGAAAATTGGGATTTTTCAGAATAGGAGGATCAGAAAAGATAAGAGATAGCTGGAGTAAGGTCTGAGTAAATTAGGTGGGGGGGAATGAGGTAGTCAGGATTTTTGCAGAAGTGATGATACAAGGGGTGGCGCAGTTGTAGAGTGGGAGGGTGTTCAGGGGTCTGGGTTCCCATTGGGTAAAGTCTTGTTTTTGTGTCCTCCTTTCCTTGTAGAGTGCAAGATGCTGAACATTGTGGTTGGTAACATTTGTTGTGGAGGTTGGTTGGGGCTTTGAGGAGGATGGCTCTGTGTCTGGTGCAGCGTCACTTAGAAGCAAGGGACATTGTAGTGCCACCCACCTCTGACTCCAAGCGGCATAAGCCCTTACGTGTCCGTCTCTATCGTAGCAAAATCTTCCCTTACCCTTGAAGGTGGTACTCAGAATGAGGTCTACCGCTGGGCAGAGTGCGCCCCCCAGATTCCCCTCAATAATTTGGATAATGAGAGGGGGGGCAGGGGCAGACCCCACAGTATATTGTACATCAGTTCCTCCATCACATACATTGGTTGGCTGAGTACACCAACCCCTAGGCTAATGCCGAGAAGATTAGTAGAACAATGTGTTATTTACCTGGAGACCTAAAAGCTGCTTCCACGGCGGGGGAGTAGATATCCAGGCCTGCAAGGGAAAGTGCATTGTTATTGAAACACGCTGTAAAGTGTCTGTCATCCCAAGTTCCGTAATAAGAGGCAGGCAAACCAATGAAGGCTCTAGTGTGGCTCGAGCCCCATGTTTGGCCATGGCTGGGCTCTAGGTTAGGTGTCAATAGGGAGTCAGTGCACGTCCAAGCCAAGCATCCTATCGAGTCTCTTTTCTGACACACCCCTTTTATGGTGTCCTCTGAAAATACATAGAAGGACATGTCTGAGAGCTACGTAGCTCCTGCTTGTAGACTAGAAGAGCCTAGCTATCGTGACACCAACAGCTTCAAGGAGTTGCTTTTGTTGCAAAACAAACATGTCTATGCATAATTAGCTCTTGTGTCTTCGGGAATATGTATAATGAAGCACTGGGGCATATATAAAAGACATTTAAAACATAATGGATCATATATAAAGAACAAAAAGTTATAGTTTGTATCTCATTTAGAAGCAAAATGTTCTGAGCTGGTCAGATAGCACACCGAGTAGAGCGTTCACTTCAACATCCATGCAGAGGTTCGAATCCCAGCAGGTCCAAACTCATCCTTCCGAGGTCGATAAATGAGCACCGCACACTGTGGGTAATAATAAGCAGCGCTCAGATCCCTGAGGGTTCATAGCGCTATATAAATGCGAGTTATATACATGCTCCTAATTTCTCAGGGGTTCACTGGGAGATGTCTGATACCCTGGATATGTTTCTAACTCCTCCTCATCAAATGTTTATTTCAACTCCTCCAAGATAGACTTCAGCTCCATTTCAGAAGTGTTTATGTTAGGCTCGAGCTGTCAATGTTTTAACTAAGGTCATCCTGGGATCTTAGCACTGAAGTGATCGTCCTTTGCGGGCAGAGAGTCCCGAGAGCACATCACTCTCTATGCTTAGGTTAAAGATTACAATGTATTCACTGTAATTATCCAAAGTGTCCCCCAGGCCGTCCCTGGGATATTGTGTACTTGCCCTGTGAGGGGATGTGCCAGAGTGGAAGTCAATTCACAGAAATTGATTGGTGTTGGTTGGGTTGACCAAGTATTGTAAGACCCCGATCTACTCCACCCACCAAAGCAAATAAAGGGAGCAGGCACCAAAGCCATGTGACATTTACTGAAATAAATGTCGACTACATTCTCACATACATGCTTCCAATTAAATACTGTCTCACTAGTTTTCAAAGAAATACCAAAAGCAGAAATCTATTATCCCGATACATTCTGACGAAATGAAAGTTGCCTTGGATTGCCAGGGTCTTGGTTGGTGGAAGCCGGAGATTTGCCTAGTAGTGGGGCATTAACAGGGCGCTATAGCTCTCAGATGGTCACTAGTCGGCCATGAGTACCTTGTCCAGCCATGTACCATTGGGGGAATTTCAGTCTGGTCGTCCTAGCAGCCAAGGCTTAAGTGCAGGGCACACAATGCAAAGGAAAATCAAAGCAGACAATGGTCGAGTGGTAATTGTTCTGAAAAACGGTAGACCACGTCTCAAAGAAGTGTTGATACATTGATGTAAACAGTTCCGCATGTAGCAGGTTTCCTAGGCCTTCTCAATGGAGGAAAGGCAAAAGTCTCTGGTGCATCTTGAGGAAATCCCATAACTTTGAGGAGGGTGATGGCTGCCACTGGTGTCAGGGCCATGAAGTGTGTGTGTGGGAATAGAGACCCAGAGACCTCAGCCCAGACATTGCGAGTTCCTGCCACACCAGTGTGCTTGAATGGGAAGTTAAAGTTGAACCAGTATTTCAATGTCTAAATGTGACTTTGAAAGGATGAGACCCACTATAGGTATGACACCGAAAGGCTGTTCCAAATGAGGCTATTGACTGAAATGCTTTTGACTAAATGATTCATTTTGAAGGTCTCCGCAGGAAATAGTATTTTCTTGTTAAAATGAGGGGATACCCTTCCAACTTGGGTTACGGCATGAGTCATTGTGCCTGCGGTAAGAAGGAAGGTCCCAGCCTGCAACACGCAGGTCTCCTCATGCAAAGCGGGGACCCTTGTGCAAAGAGGGCAGGCCTATGAGTCTAAGTGCCTTGCAGCAGGCCCTATGGGTTATAAGCCAACCGGGTGCTATGCCATGGTCTCCGCCACTCAGTAGGGCCCATGACTATGGCCACTGCTCCACGTGCATGGTTGAAGATTGGTTGAAGACCGCACATCAAAAAGACCAATTTATTATGGGCGGTTTTTTGAAGCCTTCAAAAAGTGGGAATATGACATTTCTGGGCCAGGGGATCACCCCTCCATCCTCCCAGGTAAGCCGTTCCCCTGCCGTGCCAACCCCCACCCTCTACCGTGCTAGCAGTATTTCTTAGAAGTCGGGGTAGGGTAGTTTCAGTCTCCCGAGCCCAACGCTCCTCCCTCGTCGTCTCACTTACCCTCCAAGCATTCCCTCTTAATCCCCCACAAACAAATATGCTGTTACATTTATGTGCCCCCAGACCCTCCCACCAATCACAAACATTCCCCCTTTTCACCCTCACAGACAGAAACACACACAGACACAAACACACACGAGGTCTCCGAGTGGTCTTTCTAAATCGATGTTTTTTTCTCGATTTTGTTCAGTCGATGTTTTTACTGCACACTGAAGATTGCACAGAATAAATGCAATATACCACCTTCTCTGAGTCACACATTTCCTTTGTTATGCCCTGCGACCAGACTGAACAGATAAAGGGAAATGGGCCACAGATTGGCACAGCCCGCAACACATCCCTTTGTGAATACGGGATGTGCACAACACACACATTTTGTGTGAAGACAAAAGCACATGCTAAAAGGCACCTAAACATTTAGATTTCAGTTCTCAGAGTCAGTTGTCACTCAAAAACGTGTTTCCATACTTCCTTGCAAGTTGTCACACTCTAGGACATGGCTCTGCAACCTTTGGCTCTCCAAATGTTTTGAACTGCATCTCCCATGATCCCTCACCATCGACTATACTAGGTAGGGTTGATGGGGTCTGTAGTCCAAAACATCAATAGAGCCAAAGATTCCAGACCCCTGCTCCAATATGACAAATGATTAAGCAAAATAGAGTAGAGGATCATTACTGGCTGGTAACATCGCGTGGGCATAGTCAGAGGACTGACCCGGGCCTTACTGCAAACCCTGTGCTGTTACCAGACAGTAATGCCCGCTTCCAGGGTGTACATAGCTATTAGCATCCCGGGAAAGTAAGCTATTTTGTTTAAAGAGAATTCATATTCGTGCCAAGCCCGCACAGAAAATTAGTTCACGATAAATTCAAACAAAGATGACCGGCATGTGCATAGAAACAGTGGCCCTATTCTATTGTGGCAATGTTTGTTCGAGCCGAACCGGTGACTGGCTCCACTTGGCATGATGCAGCCGCGAGCTAGTTCAACCGGTGTGAGGCACTGGTAGTTCAAAGTTGGATGGAGTGCCAAAGCAGCACTAGCGAGTCCCTCTGGTTAGAGTATGGTGAACACAGTTTGAATGTGTTTGATAGAAGAAAGTGTTTTGGCTGATCTGGCCATCCAGATGATATGAGGCCCACCACAGGGGCTCTAGGACAGGATGAGTCTGTTGAGGTCCAGCTCTCCCAGCATAGGGAGGCTTGGCACAGAGTGGCTCCTTCTCCCTGGACTACTCCTGTGCACAGCATCTCGTGCTGCCCTCCCCTGTTTGCCAGAGGATGGCTCTGTCCATGTTGGTTTCCCACTGCTCTTTTGTATTTCCTTTGACCAATCAAATGCTGGAAAAAACTAGACTGTTCACTGCGGTTCTCTGGAGTGATCGTTATACTCTTGTACATCTTTTTCTTCACAGTACTTTGCTCACTGCACGAGCAACCCTCTGGGCGTCCCAAAGTCCGGCAAGTTGCCGGAAAGTAAAATCGCAGCCCGAGAAGGGACAAGTGACAGGGGTGGAGCAAAAGCTGATAAGATGAGTAACCTGAATGCAGCTGGAGACCCCAATGACTGAACTCTGCCAGAGCCTCACAGCGGAGCACCGTTGCTCAGAAAAGGCAAACCACACAACAGGTATGCAGGCACACCGAGAGGTGCAAGAGATCTGATAGGAGTCTGGGAACAGCTGCAGAACATGCGATAAGAGGTAATGGGAGCTCGATAATACGAGAGAAAGAAAGAAGTATTTGCTTGCCAGGAGAGTAAATCAAGCTACTGAGACAGTGCATTTCGAGTCTCGGACCCGCATCCATATGAATGCCAGAGAGTTAGAGGGCCTGGGACCCTGAAAGAAACAGAGACAGCACAGAAGGAAGCATATGATTGGCAGGAGAGTAAACCAAGCTATTGCAACCACGCATTATGAATCTGGGACCTGCACCCATACGAGAGGCAAAGATTAAGAGGGTCTGGGACGCTGATAGCAAAAGACACAGATCAGAAGAAAACATATGCTTGACAAGGGAGTACCCAGAGCCGGTATAATACGGTCTTGCAAGTCTTGGACTCAACTCATATGAACATCAAATAACACAGTAAAATTAATTCAAGAAGATACTGACTCTGGGACCCAAGATGATCAAAAAATAATCACATAAGGTGGAGATGCGCTCCTAAAGTTGAAGAAGAAGGAATTCAGGGGAAAGGAGCTAATCCCTGATCATTGAAGTAATAACTTGAGGAAAAAGATCATTTCTTTTGTTGATTTGATCACCCGAGACATTGAGAACTTTTCTGTTGGCAAGAACTGTCATTACCACTTCAAGTTCTGAAAACAACATCCGTGGGCATTAGATTTGAGTTACTAGCGTTGGGGTCAGCAGCAGGGCTTGGGACACGACAGTGACTATTTGTTTGACTTCCTGATGATTTCCCTTAGATTGTGTTGTGTCAGGGAAACCACTCTTAGCTTTAGGGACAGAGAAGCCGTTTTTACAACCTGTTGACTAGTTAAATAAAGGTTTATAACCAAAACGATGCCACCTTTGTGTCCGAGCCTTACTTCTGCACCCGTACATGAAGCAAAGAAGCAGTAGGAAGTGCTCAACTGCTGTGATGTTTTATTATAATCATTTATTTTCTATTAGTTATGAGTCTCGATTTACTGAAATAGTTCAGTAAATCCCCCCCGTTACTGCCACTGACGACAATCATCAAGCAAATCTTCTGTGCTTGTAACAAGGTCCATAAAGTGTATTTAGCCCTTTAATGAGGCATTTGAAGTGGCATTTAAATGTATGTCTTTCTTTATTTAACATGCGCACCAAGCCCTGAGGCATCAGGGTGCTGGTTACAAGAAACGTAACAGGGTGTTTCAGAGATACAGGTACAGAGATGCAGGAATATAGAGAGAGACAAATACAGGGATATGGGTGCATAGGCGGAGATACAGGTGCGAGAAGAGCGAGGGCGGTGGTGCAGCAGTTGCAGAGCATAGAAGGGGCGGTGGGGGCGGAAGCCAGTGTCTAGCTTTCACTGAGCTATGGTGTCCTGGGAAAACAGGAAGGTTTTGAGTTGCTCGCGGAAGGCCCATGTGAGGGTTCAGCTCTTAGTTTGAGTGAGAGATTGTTCCACTAATCTTATGTTCTTTCAATATCACTGGCTCAATGTGATTGTAAAAAAACAATTTCTTAAAACATTTTTTAACCCCACTGTCATTAAAACTGAAGTCCCTGGCCTGGCTGACCTCGTTCCTCTCTGATCGACCCTCCCAAGTCCAACGTGGCTCCTTCTTTTCCTCGATCTCACTCTCTACATGTGGTGTTCCACAAGTGTCTAACCTCTCTCCCTGGCTGTTCAACCAATACCTGGCACTTCTTGCCCACCCCTTTGCAGTGCTCTTCTCCAACTTTCAGTACTATGCGCATGACACCCAACTCGTTTTCAGGCTCCTCTCTGCCACCTGTTCTCCTTCTCTCATCTCTGACTCTCTGTCTGCTATCCAGGAGTGGTGTGCTGCCAACAATCTCTGCCTTAATGCCAGTAAGACAGAGATTCTCCTCATCGTCACACCTGCTCCCTCCTTCCCTGTCACTCTCTGGCCGGCCTCCCTTGGCCCTCTTCCTGCTACCACTTCTGAGGCTAAGAACCTCACGGTCATCTTCGACTCCACACTCTCCTTTTCTCCTCACATCTCTGATGTCTTCAATACCTCCATCTCTCTTTTCGTAAATACATTCCTACCTCCAACTCCCTCAGGGTTAGTCGCTTCTCCAAGCAAAGTGTTGGTGGTAGATCTCTTTCTTGGCCGGGGCCTCCTTCTGGAACAACCTCCCTGCCTCTCTAAAACTTGAGGAGAACCATCTACAGTTCCAGAAGCACTTCAAGACCTTCCTCTTTGCTTGTGCCTTCTCTCTTGCTCTCTCCTGCTGATTTCCTGTCTGATACTGCACTGGTCACCTGGCTACCCTCTGATTTCAGGACCAGGTCCGTACCCGCCCAGTTGCACCCGTGCACTGCCTCCAGGCTACCTTTGCTCTTGGGTCTGTAGCTGTAACCCTACAGTCCCACTACCTGCACATTTTGACACCTGCTGTCTGCACTTACCCTTGCACCTGACACCTGCTGGCCATGCTTCTGGTTATTAATTTGTTCCCGTGTACAGCACTGCCCCCTCGTCTTTCCCCTCCCCTCTCCCCTGTACTTGCGCGGTCTCAATGTCACTTGGCCTGTAAAATTGTTGTCTATGTCCTCCATCTGTTCCCCCTTCCTTGCCTCGTCGCGCCTTGAAACACTTGTGTATAGGTGCGTTACAAATGCCATATCATATCATATATCAACTATTCATTTTATTAGGAGCTTTCTGTGTTGGGCAGTAACCAGTGATTTATGCGGCCTATCGACAAACACCAAACCAAACTGTTGACTCCCTAGAAAATGTTTGTAAATATCTCAGAGCAGACAAAGGGCCATCTGCCTAACAAGATGTAATCAGCTGAAATGCCCAGGGTGTGCAATTATTCCTAAGAACCAACTTCATTATTCCACTCAGCTTAATAAATAAATTGCATTTGCTAAGCTGCCGAATATGTCCTAAAGTAACCCCGATAATGAGCCCTGCATTGCTCTCTGTTGCCTTTGATTTTTGTCTTACTTATAGACCCTCTAGCCTATGGTATATGGATAAGATTCGCAAAGGGATGGATTTCATACCCGGGCGGATCCACACTTCTTATTCTTTACACGGACAATACATAGCTTTAGATGGTGATTCAAGGAGGTACTTATCACAAACACTGGAGACGATTACAGAGATGAGATGGCGGTCGGACTTTTGGGGGTCAGACTTTTTGCCCTCAGTCATTTTCTCCTATTCCGATATGGTATCAGAATTAATAATCGATAAGATCTCTTTTATCCACTAAGAGGAACCATGGAGAGGAGCTGCTGGAAGTGGGAGGTCCGGACAAACCTAAGTGTTTGAAGGTGTGAGCACCGATACAGAGAAAGGTACTCATCTGGAGGTTTGAGTGGCTGCTTTCCACAGGGTTAGCTGGAGGTGGAATTACTCTAAGCAAGAGGTGTGTGCTGCCTGGGCTGCGCATTGTTTCAGCGGATCAGGTAACCTGCCCCCCTGGAATCCAGGGCACATTGAGAGTTGTCAATGTCCTCCCATCGTAAAATGACCAATGATGCCTTTATTTACATGAATGGGAGTTCAGATATTGGGAGTGATAACGTTAGGCTTACCATCACTAATTTGCATTAGGAGAGCAAGACAGGAAACTACACACATAGAGGATCAGGACTGGTGATTGCCACCCAATAAAGTCAGACTCATAATCCGTCCACACTCACTTCCATCTTTGCATGTATGTAACACCTTTACAAATGGAATCACATACTAGCAACAGCTCTAGTCAAAACTGTGCAACCTCCACAATTCGTTTTCTCTTTTTTAGCAAGGAGAAACTCTAGAGAATTTTGTGTATATGTTTATGGAGAGAAAGGTAGATAGAGGAAACAGGACAGGTATGGCCCTACAGTACTCTTTTTTTAAAAAGTTTTTCCAATAGAATAGATCCTTTGTCAATGCATGGGTTCAGGGAGCGAATTCCAAAGCTTAGTAGAAAGGACAGTAAAGGATTTTCCAAATGATCATGTTCTTTTAACATACAAGATATATAATGACCGTCAAGTTGCCGCTCTTTGGCGCTCTAGACGTAGAAAGCTCGAATCTTTGTCTTAAATAGTGAAAGATATTACCATAAATCCTCTGGTGTGCAATAGTTAACCATTTCTTAGGTATGCAGAACCCGACTGGCAGCCGGTGGAGTTTGCGCAGAAATGGTGTCATATGAGCATCTCTTCGCGCCCCTGTGACTACGCGTGCTGATGTGTTTTGAATCACCTGCAGACATTACGGTGTGTTGTCTGGGGTGCCAATGTAAAGTGCATTGCAATAATCGAGTTGGACTACAGTTATGGAGCGGACAAGGTGAGCAGAGTGTTGGGATATTAAGAGTGGATTCATTTGTCCTAATATCATGAGGTAATAGTTGCAAGAGATAGGATATGATGTGATAATTCATTTATCATAGACGTATCAATCGACTACTTATCATAGACCTATCAATTTCAAGAGCTTATCAATTGATCAGCATGGGAGATCATGTCTGGCGTCCATTTCTCAATCTGGGAGAACAGAAATTGAATACAAGTGATAATAGGGGAGAGATCCCCATTTTAACTAAATTCAAGCCGGGCGTTGTCAGCATAATTCTGAAAAGTGGCACCCAAATCTCTCAGAAGGTTATGTAAATGTTAAACAGTATGGGGGACAGACAATAACACTGTGGAACTCCCCAGTTTACTGGGAGGGTAGAGAAAACAGAGCCGCCAATCGAAACTCTGGATGCACGATTGGTCATGAAGTCCCCAAATCAGCTGTAGAGGTGTTGATAATTTACGTCATAGTAGGATGGAGTGATCTAGGATACTGAAGATTGTGGCCAGATCTAGTACCAAGAGGGCAGTATCACCTTGGCCCATGATCTGAAGGAGTTTGTCATTTATATCCAAGAGAGCAGTCTCAGTGCTTATGGGTACAAAAGCTTTACAGGGGGTTGACTAGCATAATATGTTCTTCGATATATGATCCAAGTTGCGTAGTGCTAGCTACACAACTTTGATCACATATCGAAAGAACATATTATGCTGTTATCAAGATGAGATGGGGCAATTAGTGATCGGCCGGTAGTTTGTTGGGTCAGCAGGGCCAAGGGTAGAATTGTTGAGGACTGGTCCTGGCTTGTTTTAGTATCAATGGAATGCAACATCCCTTAAAGGAAGTATTTATGAAACTTGTGATAATGGGAACAAGTGACACATTCCTTAATAGCAAAAGAGGGAAAGGCGTCTCCTGTCCAAGATGTAGTACAAAGGGAAGAGATGATATGTATGGTGTCTTGCACACTGATTGTTCTAAGGGAAATCTGTTCCATGCTTTTATGAAGTGGATTAGATTAATTAGAAGGGTTGGAGTCATAATGGATAGGGATTTTGCTATCCGTATGAACAGGGGCATATGGTATTTGAGTAGCTGTACTGTTTTTTTCAATTTTTTGGAAAGCTAGTTGGATTACTTCTGCGCAGCTCTCGGCAGGAAGAAATGAAGTGGGATTCGTGCAAAGGTTATGAAGCCTTTTGAGTATTTTAAAAGGTTTATTTATTTGATGTGTTTATCTATTGGGTATTTAAAATCCGCCTATACAGCAAATGGGGTTCAAGGCGCCACAAGGCAAAAGAGGGGGAAGGGAACAGGGATGACCAATAATCTGTTTGATAATCTTTATCCAACCTGCCTAATTGAGGAATAATTTTGTCAAAAGAAACTACCCAGGCATTGAAATCCATAACGTTCTCACATTTGGTCAAATCATAGCTAAATCTCTGCTCATCAATTTGACAACTCCTAGTAATATTCAGTGCTGTTTCCCCCAAGGTTGTGTTGGAGAAGGCTTCCATAATGACATTGTCCATGCTTTTTGTAGGAGACTGCATTTCAATACTCGATGCTTAAATTAGGCAGTCAGTTTTCCCTGTTTGGGGCTAAGATAACCTCATTAGGCTGACTTTAATGAGTCAATTTGGGAGGTTTCGAGGGGTTTAGTAGTGCTGCTCTGTTGTCTCATGACAGGTATACTGTTACTTGTCCAATACTGACTCGCAGTCAACGAGACTATAAATTGGCTGGATTTCTCATTCATTAGTTCCCTCTCTTCATTTTGTAGGCGTAGGCTCCTTAAAGTACTTCTTGCCTTAAACCAATTTTATACGATTGGCGCTTGGCATCATAGGGGCATCCTCCAGTTCCAGTGAAGGCAATGATGGTGAGCCTCCTATTTTGCCATCATAATTAGGAGTGATCGGAATTCTTGGATATGGGGTTACATGGAGGGGAACATACATCAGTTGATCTTGATTTAGTTGATTGCGAACGAGCCCTAGTGATAGGCATTATGGGACGTGTGAAAAGAAGTAATCACAAGACAGGGGAAAACCTCTGTGTGCTAACAGTTACACTCATTTGCAAGCGATTACAATGACATTTAGCCCAAGCCGATGATATACAAAATAAGCGAGGAGTAGATATAAACTCAATCATATGCCTCAAACACGAAACTCATGGGGTGAACTGACAGTTAACTGCCCCCTAGTATGTATACAGCGTAAGCTACAGGGAGGCCCGGTTTAGTTTTTCTCTCCCCAGGCACTCCACTCTGCACCTGTACTCGGACCCACCAGGGAATACGAGAGTCTGACTCTCTGCTCCACAGCCCGCATCCACTACAACCCAGCCAACATCCAGAGACCGGCCGAGTCCCCCAGCCCAGCACTCCACCGTAGCCTCTCAAACCCCTTGAGCCCGGCAGGTGCTCCAACAGCGACCGCGCTGACTTGCAGCAGAGAATCAAAGCCAGGAAGTCAGCGGAAAGAACCTATGTTTCTAGTACATGGGTTTCTTCTCCAATTGCGTTCTAGTAATCTAAGTTTGGTTCTCTGAAATTCCAATGTTTGTGAGAACCAGGATTTTCCAAGATGTTTCATTTCTATTTGTTTTGTTTTTATAGGGGCAACTTCGTCTATCACCTGTTTCATATAACAGTTAAAAAAAAGCAAGCTGTGTTCTCTGGGGTTGTGCCATCAGGGATCATAGCTTCAATATTGAATAAGTGAGGTGTAAAAACCTCAGGCTACAATTTATGTTTGTTTCTACAAGATATAGTTCTTGTGTTGGGGTTGAGCAACAGGGATTTGGTGAGGAGTGGTGAGCAGAATAAGACAGCTGAATGGACAGAACAATCCACGGGAAGGCTTTTTGTATATAGGAGTGACATTTCTAGTAATCACAGAGTCAAGCCTTCGCACCTTGATGTGTGTAGGGTTCCTGGCTAACAACTAGGAATCTACATTTATACGTGTATTTTCTGGAGCTCTCGCTCAGTCCCGGTTGTGCTTTGTTGCGAGACAAGTCTGTAAAATCTAAATTAAGATCACCTAGGGCGACATTGGCATCTTTGAGCTTCATATTGTTTAACAGAATTTGCAGGACTCTTTGATATATTATATGTATATATATCATAGGGCGGCGGTCAACACCCTATAGTTAAGGTGACACTTATGAGCCATAGGAATCCGACAATTCTATTGCTAATGACGTTTTGGATGTGAATCATGCTCAAAAAGCTATTTAGAGGCAGAAGAGGGATGTAATGCCATCAGGCTAGAAGTGGGGGGAGCAAGGCGGGACCATGTGAAGTTGGGGAGATGGGGGTGGTCTGGGAAGCCAGTTACGCATAGAAAATGTACTACTTATCAGGGGAAATTTGCAAGATTGCTGCGGTAACGCATACGGTACTGAAAATGCGTCACACGACATGGAGAGTGATGGGGATACGGGAAAGATGCGTGTATTTAAATTGCTGGTTTCTCTCTCCTTACAGGTGCGGCATAAGAAGTTGCCGTTTGTTACAGAATAATGCCTCTGGTTGTTAATCAGGTAAGTCTATGGTGCAGAGGTTGTATTTGTTGGCTCTCTCGGCTCACCTTATGTTTCTTTTGTCCCCTAGATGGTGGAATTCAGCAAAGAAAATGATGGAGGCTGTCCCGGATCGAAAAATGCTGTGAGGACTGGTGAGTATGGCGCAGCGCTGCAGCTGGCGATGCGACGTGTGTAGAATAATGTCCTTTTCAAGTTCGAAGACGTGATGGATCCGGAATTCAGGTAAGGATTGAAATAATATCTGTTTTCTAACCTTTCCTTCTTCTTTCTTGTATTGCTAGGAGCTCTGGATTCGAGACGGGCTTGGCTGAAGACTGGATGCTTGTTACAAGTGCATAGATGACAACTATTAGGCAGGGGGCAATGTGTCTTTGGGAAGAAATTTGTGTTGTAACATGTGCAGTGGCCACAGCTGAAGGCCATGGCTAGAGTGCCCCGAAAAAACTATAGGATACAAACCTTGAAATCCACTGAACTGGACGCCAAGTTAAGATGATCATTTCTCTTCCCATATCTGCTCAATTTCAAGCGTTTTGTTGCATTAAATCACCTTAGCTCTCTCTTAACTAAAGTATTTTCAGTGACTACACATATATATATAAACAAACAAAAAAATTGTACTTTAGATACATTTTATATTTGTCTCTCTTCATGCAGAACAAAGATATGTTTTGGGAAAAGAGTCAATGGAGGCCAAGACACGTCTAAGTGAATCTTATCTTATTTACTTTGAGCATTATAATCAGTGCTACTTACCTATTGTAGGGGTTCCTGATGGCCATGTGTCTATTAGAGAAATATTCTGTCCTGAAGAGGAATGAAAATGGCAACCTTAATCATAAATCACTGTGCACTAAATGAGACATGTTCCCATTTCTGACACCAACTTAATGTGGTTTTCTTTATGTAACAATATTCTGCTTTGTCAAATGGAGATCGAAACAGAAAGCGTCATTTGTTCATGGGCTACACAAAATTAATTTACCAATACTTTTTGAAAACATTACAAATATTGAAAGCAAATCTACAATTCTTAACATATTTCTGTATGAGTGTTTTGAAATGTTAAATTGTATTTCTGGGGCTAAAAGGCACATAGGGTGGGCATGAAGGAATGGAGAACAATTATTTTCTTCAGTGTGATTTAGTAAATAACATTTTAAACGAAAAAGGTATTCATATAGCCATATAAAATAAATCTAAACAGTGTGCAAATTATGACAGCCAATAAACATCATATACGTTACACAGTTTCTTAGACATCAAAGAGAAAAAAAGAGAAAATTTGCAGAATCTTCATACGTTTATCTAAAAAGTGGATCAAAGTTTATGTTTGTGTTCCATGTATAACCAGAAACGTCCCAGTGCTAGCTGTAAGCCTATTTGTTTGCCACTTAGACAATGTGCCCCAAAAGATTCACAGGGTAATTCATAGAATTTCGCAGAAAAGTGTCGCAAGCGGCTGGCGTAGAGTGTCCGTGTGCGATTGTCTGCGCCAGGCGCGTGCGCTAAAACCGATTTCCGCGCACAGCGTATTCATGGATTTTAGGCTCCCAAACCAGCCCTGGCGCAGAGTATCGCAGCGACCCTGCAGCAGCGCCAGTAACGCCCCCAAGAACGCCCTCGCACAAGGAAAAGCCATCAAAATCGCTAAATCATCGCAAAGGGCTGCGCTAACCCTGGACCAGTTTACAGGGCTGCCAAACAAGGAACGCAAAGCGGGTAACGTTTATATCAGGGGTACGCGGGAAGTTTTACACGCGATTAGCCAGGGTACGTGTATTACAGGGGTACGCGGGAAGTTTTACACGCGATTGGCCAGGGTACGTGTATTACAGGGGTACGCGTGAAGTTTTACACGCGATTAGCCAGGGTACGTGTATTACAGGGGTACGCGGGAATTATCACACGCAATTTGGCTGGGTATGTGTATTACAGGGGTACGCGGGAAGTTTCACACGTGATTAGCCACGGTACGTGTATTACAGGGGTACGCGGGAATTATCACACGCGATTTGGATGGGTACGTGTATTACAGGGGTGCGCGGGAATTATCACACGTGATTTGGCCGGGTACGTGTATTACAGGGGTACGCAGGAATTATCACACGCGATTTGGCTGGGTACGTGTATTACAGGGGTGCGCGGGAAGTTACACACGCGATTAGGCTGGGTGGGTCCTCACAGGTGTTCCCTGTACACCCTCCACGGCCCCTGCAGGCAGCCCACAAAACAGGGGACTACCCTGCACACCTGCTCATGTCCTGCAGCACCCCCACCCCCCAGCACTGTGGGCCACCCTCCACCAGGCCCCCACTCATTTCCCCTTGAACCCCCACCCCCCAGCAGTCATGGGACACCCTCCACCAGGCCCCCACTCATGTCTCCCACCCACCCCACCCCCCAGCACTGTGGGGCACCCTCCACCAGGCCCCCACTCATGTCTCCCACCACCCCCACCGCCCAGCCACCATGGGCATCCCCCACCAGGCCCCCACTCATGTCTCCCACCCACCCCCACCCCCCAGCAACCATGGGCATCCCCCACCAGGCCCCCACTCATGTCTCCCACCACCCCCACCCCCCAGCAGTGCAGGGGCAGCCTCCACCAGGCCCCCACCCATGTCTCCCACCACCCCCACCCCCCAGCCACCATGGGCATCCCCCACCAGGCCCCCACTCATGTCTCCCACCACCCCCACCCCCCAGCAGTGCAGGGGCATCCCCCACAAGGCCCCCACTCATGTCTCCCACCACCCCCACCCCCCAGCAGTGCAGGGGCAGCCTCCACCAGGCCCCCACTCATGTCCCCCTGCACCCCCACCCCCCAGCATCCAGGGGCACCCTCCACCAGGCCCCCACTCATGTCTCCCACCACCCCACCCCCCCAGCAGTGTGGGGCACCCTCCACCAGGCCCCCACTCATGTCTCCCAACACCCCCACCCCCCAGCCATCATGGGCATCCCCCACCAGGCACCCACTCATGTCTCCCACCACCCCCACCCCCCAGCAGTGCAGGGGCAGCACCACCAGGCCCCCACTCATGTCCAACTCATGTCCCCCTGCACCCCCACCCCCCAGCATCCAGGGGCAGCCTCCACCAGGCCCCCACTCATGTCTCCCACCCCCCACCCCCCCCAGCACTGAGGGGCAGCCTCCACCAGGCCCCCACTCATGTCTCTCACCACCCCCACCCCCCACCAGTGCAGGGGCAGCCTCCACCAGGCCCCCACTCATGTCTACCACCACCCCCACCCCCCAGCAGTGCAGGGGCACCCTCCACCAGGCCCCCACTCATGTCTCCCAACACCCCCACCCCCCAGCCATCATGGGCATCCCCCACCAGGCACCCACTCATGTCTCCCACCACCCCCACCCCCCAGCAGTGCAGGGGCAGCACCACCAGGCCCCCACTCATGTCCAACTCATGTCCCCCTGCACCCCCACCCCCCAGCATCCAGGGGCAGCCTCCACCAGGCCCCCACTCATGTCTCCCACCCCCCACCCCCCCAGCACTGAGGGGCAGCCTCCACCAGGCCCCCACTCATGTCTCTCACCACCCCCACCAGTGCAGGGGCAGCCTCCACCAGGCCCCCACTCATGTCTACCACCACCCCCACCCCCCAGCAGTGCAGGGGCAGCACCACCAGGCCCCCACTCATGTCCAACTCATGTCCCCCTGCACCCCCACCCCCCAGCATCCAGGGGCAGCCTCCACCAGGCCCCCACTCATGTCTCCCACCCCCCACCCCCCCCAGCACTGAGGGGCAGCCTCCACCAGGCCCCCACTCATGTCTCTCACCACCCCCACCCCCCACCAGTGCAGGGGCAGCCTCCACCAGGCCCCCACTCATGTCTACCACCACCCCCACCCCCCAGCAGTGCAGGGGCAGCCTCCACCAGGCCCCCACTCATGTCCCCTATCACCTCCACCCCCCAGCCACCATGGGCAGCCTCCACCAGGCCCCCACTCATGTCACCCACCCCCCACCCCCCCCAGCACTGAGGGGCACCCTCCACCAGGCCCCCACTCATGTCTCCCACCCCCCACCCCCCCCAGCACCGAGGGACACCCTCCACCAGGCCCCCACTCATGTCTCCCACCCACCCCACCCCCCAGCAGTCATGGGGCACCCTCCACCAGGCCCCCACTCATGTCCCCTATCACCCCCACCCCCCCGCCACCAGGGGCAGCCTCCACCAGGCCCCCACTCATGTCCCCTATCACCCCCACCCCCCAGCCACCAGGGGCAGCCTCCACCAGGCCCCCACTCATGTCCCCTATCACCCCCACCCCCCAGCAGTGCAGGGGCAGCCTCCTCCAGGCCCCCACTCATGTCTCCCACCACCCCCACCCACCAGCAGTGCAGGGGCAGCCTCCACCAGGCCCCCACTCATGTCTACCACCACCCCCACCCCCCAGCAGTGCAGGGGCATCCCCCACCAGGCCCCCACTCATGTCCCCTATCACCGCCACCCCCCAGCCACCATGGGCATCCCCCACCAGGCTCCCACCCATGTCCCCCTGCCCACAGGCCCTGACAATCCTCTAGCATGGGCCTTATGGCCAGCCACCACAGCCCAAAGACACAACCAAGTATTACATGCACCCATGATACTCCTCCAATGGAAACAATGTAAATCAACACATGTGTCTCACACACACACAATGGTTGCAAGTGAACCTGAAAACCCATATCATGACATGCATGAAAACAATGAGATGAAACCACACATTGAAGAATGAAACAATCCAAATAATGTATTAATAACAACAGTAATGGCAATCAAAATGAAACAAAATACACAAGTAAAAAAAATAACAAAATCAAGCTGGCTGTCCCTTTTCAAATTAAAATCAATAAATGATAATCCTAAAAAATTTCTTCTTAAGTTCAAGTCCATAAAAAGGAAATGAAGGGAAAAAAGAAAATGAAAACCATTGCTCCATGGAAAAAAATATCCTTAGTAAAAAAAATATCCAAATCCAAAGTCCAACTATGTACAAAGTATTCAGGGTCCATCATCCCAACAGAAGAAATGAAACCTACCAAAAAACCCATTTAAAATGGAAATATATACAAAAGGTGGAGCAGTGTCCATCGACTCCAAATAAAAATAAACTATAAAGGAAACCTATCACTAAATAACTATATACAATGGCGGCGGGCCAGTCCAGCGGCTCACTTAGTGGTGTTCCGGGTCAGGGCATCATCGAACCCCTCGTCTATGTCCCGGAGGCGGTCCTGTTCCATGGCCCCGAGGGTCCGCAGGGAGGCCGACATGTTCACCTCCAACTCCCTGCGGATTGCCTCGAGGCACTCGGCCCGCCTCTGAGCCCTCCGCCCTGACCATCGTGAGCCGCGCCTCTTCCGCCCGCCGCCACTCCGCACCTATCTGCTGGCCCAACCGCTGCCACACGGAAGACACTACCCGTCCAGGGTCCTCCTGCCCTCCGGCGGAAGCCTGCCCCTCCGATGTTGAAGGCCCCGAGCTATCGTGGCTCCCACCTACAGCCTCCTGCTGCTGCAGCTGCTGCTGTCCATGTGCCCTGTCCGATGGTGCCTGCACATCCTCCTCCAGTTGGGGTGCAGTCGTTGATGTAGCCACCCCTGCTGGACGTCCGACTCCCGACTGTGGCAGGGATCTGTTGTCCACCAGCCTGGCCGCACGGTCGGAGGCAGCTCCACAGGGCACCCAGGTGACACATGGGTGGGAAGATGGCATGGAGGACGACTGGGCATAGGGGGTTCCGTGGAGGAGGGGGTCGGAACAAGGTCCAGGAAACGGAGGAATCCAGCCCTGGTGAGCTGTCCCAGTGGGTCAACGCAGTCAACGAGCCATGCAAGAAGACGTGCAGACTCATCATGAAAAGACTGCAGGTCAGCTCGCATGGCCCGTTGACGCAACGCCACCCCACCATGGACAGGCTCAACCTGGTGCAGGATAGCCACATCCGCAGGGAGAGGAAGGCCAGGTGTTGTAAGCCAATCCCCTCCCTGAGAACGGGTCTGGAGGTAGGCATCCCCGCTGGTGAAAGATGATGCAGTGACAGGAGCAGGGACAGGATTGCACACAGGCACCTCCGTGGTGGCCTGTGCTGCCTCCTGTCCCAGATCCTGCACTGCACCACTAGCACCAGTGGAATCCCCACCTCCAGACCCCGCCTCTGTCGCTTGCACGGCCTCCTCCTCCTCCAAACCCCCCACCAACCTGGATGACTCCGTGCCATCTTCCTCCGTTGGGCCCTGTGGGGTCCCAGCTGCCCCTTCTGCTGCAGAGGAGTCCAACTCCAACCTCCACCTCTTGGACCTCCCCTCGGCAGCTGCGGCCTGGGACACGGCACCGGACTCCTCACTCCCCGACGAGATCAGAACCTGGGAGGGGATCCGGGCCTTGCGTCTCCGGTTGGTGGTGCGACCCCTGCCGCTGTGCTCCACAGCACCTTCTCCGCCCTCTTCATCAGTTGACGCTGCAGACAGGGAGAAAGAAAACACAGGCATCAGGGCACTGTCCAATGGACTCATACACACATGACAGTCATACATGAGTGGCATTGGTAAACCTCAGACATGGCATCACAATCCCCAACACACATGTCATTTCAACTTGCACACATGAGCCATACGACAGGCCTATTGCAACAGCCAGCACCATCCATTCACATACAACAGCATGAGCAGCCAAAGGTCATCCACACATCACATGCAACATAGGGAGTACACTACACATGCACACACACCACCAAACTTGCATGCATGTGTACACCTCCGCCAACTGTCGCAGTGTTCCGATCGACATCCATGTCACACCTGACAATCATTCCTCCACATCCTGTGCCATGCAAGCCCACACACACAAGCACCATCCATGTGTCACACATGAGACCCCTCGCATGTGTCACCCTCACGGCCCTGTACACCCCCCCTACTTGGCCACATAAAAATACATGTTCAACCTGCACACTCCTGGCACACCACACGCACAGCTTACAATCAGTATGCATGTACACTTACCGCTCGACTCCAGACGGGTCTGCCTCTCAAGGACCTGGACGTGGAGCGCTTGGGATATGCGTTCCAGGACCCTCATCTGATCTTCCGACAAGTGGCCCCGGCGCCCCTTAGCATCCGCTGCCCTCTGGAGGCGCCGGGCCTTGTTGAGGGTCCTGGACCTGAAGTCCTCCCAGCGCTTCCTGACACGTTCGTAGTCGCGGACTGCCACCTCCTCCGCGTTGATGGCAGTCACGATGTCCATCCAGATCCGAGTCCGTCCTTCCTTGTCGGCGCGCAACCTTCCGAAGAGGGCTTCATACTGCCCCAGGACATGCTCCACCAGGACACCAACTTCGGTGGCAGTGAAGCTGGTGCCCCTCTGCCTCCTTGGCCGGGGGTTGCCACTGGTGCCAGATGTTGCAGTGCCCGACATGGCAACCCCAGAAGCAGGAGTGGGTGGGCAACTGGGTCCTGGGGCTGGGCTGTGGGGCGAGGGAAAAGCAGTCGGGAGTCTCCGGTTCCAGCAGGGGTGGTCACAGCAACAGCACCCCTGGCTGATGTGCAGGCAGCAAATGGCAGGGCACGTGGGCAGCAGGCAGTCAGGCAGCAGCAGATGGCAGGTGGGAGCGTGCTCAGGGCTCTGGGGGGCAGTAATTTGGCCTTCTGGGCAGGAGCGTGGTCTTCCGTGTGTGAACGCGTGGCCAGCTTGATACAGAGTGATTTTGCACGTGAAAATCCTGCACGTCTGCGTGTAATTCGAGGAAAGGCCCTTAGCGCGTAAGCGCGTCAGCACACGTCTGTACATTCATTGGCCCAAAGGCCACCAACTTATGCGGGTCTATGAAGTCACGTGCACGTTGAATATGGCACACGTTTCAAATGTTGCATGTTAAAAAAATGAAAGACACGTCCCAGTGTCAAAGCGTGTAATTGGTGGAAATAGCGCGTACACGCGGAAGTGACAAAGCGTGCAAATGGTGGAAAAAGCACGTACACGCGGAAGTGACAAAGTGTGTAATTGGTGGAAACAGCGCGTACCCGCGGAAGTGACAAAGCGTGTAATTGGTGGAAAAAGCGTGTACCCGCGGAAGTGACAAAGCGTGTAATTGGTGGAAATAGCGCGTACCCGTGGAAGTGACAAAGCGTCTAATTAGTGGATACAGCGGGTACACGCAGAAGTGACAAAGCTGTAATTGGTGGAAATGGCCCTAGCGCGTACACGTGGAAGTGACGCTGGACGTGTGGGCCTGCATAAAAGGTACGTGTAGAACACCATTTCCTTGTACGTGCTTTTCGTGGAGAGCGAGTGGGTGAATTCTGTACTTCTTGTCGTTTCACACGCGATTTACTTCACGGCGTTTCAAGTTCGTACTCCCTGTTACCTCTGACAGCTTTTTCTCTTTTTTCTCTTTTTCTGGTTTTCCTGGGCCTGTTCCCTCAAACAGTGTTCCCTTCTACTGTTGTCCTGTCTCCTCAGACAGCGTACAAATCTTCTTTTGGCGGGGGTGTTGCCAACCAAACGCGCTTCTTTTTCACGCTCTTTTTCCTGGCAGACAGTGAGTCACGCACGTATCTAACATCTGTGCTTGCCCCGTGTGTAGCCTACCCCTTCAGAGGTCATTCTACGCTGCGTGTGACACGCATACGTTCATTCTTGTGTTACTGGGTGCCACAGCGTAGTGCATGTTTTTTTTTCAGCACACGTGGTCTAGGAGGGGTTGCGTGCACGTCATCTCCCTTTTTTGGGCTTCCTGTGCGTTGCGTGACCCGTCATCTTTCCCCAGGGGTCACATTCAGCCTTGCTAGAGCACTAGGGTACAATTACCATCTGGTACCCAACCCCTTTGACCCCCAATTGCCCAGGACAATAGTTTACAGCCACTCCCATACGCACATTAACATCAGTGCCATGGTTGGGAGGCAAGGATTCCGTAAGGGTGGCAAAGGTGGACGAGCCACAAGTGGTCGCCGTGGTGGATCCGGTAGGGGACGTGGTCGTTACTTGCAGGGTGACCCTGTCCCCCCATGTGTGGAGGACCAGTCAAGGGCACCCATAATCCCCCCCCCCTGGTTGAGGCTGATGTGGCTGACACCATCTATGCTCAGCCCTTGTTGGACCAGCCCATTGTGGCACCAGACCTGGCTGACTCCATGGCTGACTTCCAGGTCAGCAGGCCTATGACACGTGCGCTGGTGCACGTTGATGTCATCAGGCCACGTGGATCAGGGGCAGCAAGGTCATCTGCTGCCCCAAGTAGGCAGGGTGGAGAGGCTGCAGGGGCAGCTGCGGCTCCATCCACCCCAGCTCTCACACACCGAGCCAGGACAGTGTCGGTCCTAGTCCATCCTGCTGACATTCCCCCTGACACCATTACACTTGAGCCAATGCCTGCACCAACTCCCATGATGAGTGTGCAATCCCACACTCCCGATACAGAGTCCACCAAGGCTCCTGCCCCTAGTGTCCAGAGCGGCGCAGGACACTCAGGATCACCACCACCTTCCAAGCGGAAGAGGAAGAGTGCTCGTCCGGCACAGGCTGATGCCCCAGACACGGCTACACAGTCCGGCCCGTCGAGGAAGCCCAGCTTCACGGATGCCGAACTGAATGCACTTGTCGAGTATGTGTCCGCACATGATAACGAGATGGTCATTGTTGCAGGATCCAAGACCACACATGCACAACGCCAGGCACACTGGCAGACCGTTGCGGACATCGTAAGTGCCCTTGGAATCGTGAGGCGCACAGCCAATGATTGCTATAAGCGCTGGAATGACCTAAAGCGCAGGGCAAAGAATAAGCTGGCCTCAAGTCATGCCGCAACTCTAGTGACTGGAGGTGGGTCTCCAGTAGAAGACATGGAACCCACTCCACATGAGTCAGTCGCTGGGACCTACGTCACGGAGGAACAGATCCAAGGCGTGGGAGATCTGCCTGATTATGAGGCATTGTCCGGTGAGTGCACATGCATGTGTGTGTCATCCATGTGCATGGTGTGTGTGTGAGGGCTTCTGTTTGTGTGCCAGGTGAGGGTGTGTGCGCCTGAGTCGTTTGGGTCACCCATGTGCTTCATGCAATACATTCTGCGCAGCAGCATTTGGCCATAGCAGTATCCCTTCTGCCAACAGTAGACATCTAGCACAACAGCACGCCAGTTGCCCTGGAAGTGTCACCTTGCCACAACATTGTTGCTTATTTTTCTCTGTTCATTCAGGCAGATTGTTTGCATTCCACCACTTTTACTAGGCATTTCTCAGTCCTCTAGTCACATGTCTGACATGGCTATGGTAAAGTGGAGTGACTTTGTTACCTGGATATCATTTGTTCACACATGTCCCTGTGCAATCGGACCATTTTGGACTGGCAGCTCCAGGTGAAAAATCAGACCTGTTTGAATTAGAAAAGCTATTACATGCGGGAACTGGACTGAATGAATAAGTGCTGCCCTCCTCTCCATCTTCACTCAATAGCAATGGTACATGCCATCTGTGTGATGGCATGTGTATTTCACCTGGCAATCACAGGCCAATGTGTGATGCCACTGCCAGGCAGCATGCAGAAAATGTGTTCATCTTCCATCTTGGTGTCATCAGTGTGTGCCATTTGCCTGCCTTCATACGCAGTGAGGGTGCATGCATGGGAGGGTTTTAGTCATGTGGGACATGTGTCAATCAAGTACTGGTTCTGTTGCTTTTCAGCCCTCATTGTGTGCCATGGTGCTAATGCCTGTTTCCTTTTGTTTGCTTTTATGTCTTTGCAGGGGAAGACGCACCTGATACTGCTGGGGTTGTGGAGATGGTGCAGACCCAGGAGGGGTCCGAGGGCCGACCTACCACCAGTGAGGGACGTGGTGTGGTGGTGGGTGAGAACCCACAAGTGCTGCAGGTCGTGCTCTTTTTTTTGGGACAATGTGTTGCCTTCTGTGGCTCCTGTGGGCATACGCTGCATTGTGGCTGGGCACATGCAGGCTTGTCATGTATTTGGTTCAGATGCTTGGGTTTTTGTCACACACACCCCTCCTGCTTCCCGTTTCCATGGGCTTGCAAAGGGTGTGCCCAAGTGACATTGACGTACATGGTGACATTGGACTCCCACTACATGTGTGGGTAGTCTAGTCAATACTGTGTATACATTCCTAGTGCATATTGCTGTTGTGTTGTACACTGCATGTTGCATTGATGTGTAACTCATCATCCGTGTCTACCTCCTAATTTGCAGGTCCTTTCCTCATGTCTACACAAGGCCCTGTACTTTGGAGATGGGGTCCATGTTGGCAGCAGTGCACCTACAACTCTACATGGCGGCAACACTGTACAGTTGGAAGTGGTGGGAGTGCAGGCATTTCGAGGTGGTGAGACTACTAATTCCTTACATTCGTAATGTCATGTTAATGGTAGTTTAGAGGGTCAGTGGCTGATAAGTGTTATTGCTAAATACCTGCTCAAGTGTGTTGTTGGTCCTGCATTACTGTGAGCATTTCAGGTGTCGCGAGTTTCAATTAGGGACACTGTACATTGTGACACTTGTGTCATGTTGTGGGGATTACTTTGTTTACCTGCACATAGCATGACATGGCACGGTGTGTCGTGTGGCGGTGCTGGGGATGGGTTGGGTGACATGGCAATGTCCTCATGTTGCATTTTGCAAGTGGGTATTCATTTTAGCTGCATGAATGTGTTTTTTCACGAAACTGCATTGGTGGTGTCTGTGTAGGTAGGGATGCACACATTGTAACACTTCCAGGTGAACAATCTCAGGCTGATATGGTTTGGACGGTTGATTCTCCAGACATTCAGGATCAGTGTCAGGTTGAGTCATCATTGATTGTCAGATGGTATGTGCCAGGGCAGTGTGCACTCCACAGGGGTGTGATTTCTATGTGAATTAATTAGCCACTAGCTGTGTACGGGCTGCCTCCCCCCGTGCCCTTTCCCCTCCCATGCGCAGCGGCCGTGCATGTGGTTGGGGATGTGGGGCCACCACCATGTCCACGGCCAGGCCCCGGCGTGTTGCAATGTTATGCAGGACACATTCTGCCACTATGATCCTGCACACTACTGGGGGAGCGTATAACAGCTGCCCGCCAGAACGGTCAAGGGAGCGAAAGCATGACTTAAGCACTCCAAATGTGCGCTCCACTATGCCCCGGGTTGCAATGTGGGCTGTGTTATATCTTACCTCGGGTGGCGTGGTGGGGTTCCGAATTGGCGTCATCATGTGGGGGCTGAGAGGGTAGGCACTGTCCCCTGTGGAGGTGGTGATTGGTATCATTGGTGGGGTTGTGACCTTGCTCAGTATCTGACATGCATGCATGTGCAGTGGCATTCATACTCACCAAGCAGCCATGTATCGCCATGCCGCCCAGCTTCTAGGTCCCGGCTTAGGGTGGACATTCGGTAAATGAAGCTGTCGTGGGTGGACCCGGGATAGTTGGCATATACTGAGGTGATGATTCCCTTGGCATTACATACTACCTGCACGTTGATGGAATGCCAGTGCTTGCGGTTCCTATAGATGTGCTCAGATGCCCTGGGGGGACGTAGAGCCACATGGGTGCAGTCGATGGCACCTAGCACTTTGGGGAATCGTGCCACACCGTAAAAATCCAGGGCGGCAGCATGCCTTTCTGCAGGTGTTCTGGGCAGGTATATGTGCCTGCGGACTGATGGGCGTGCAGTGATGATGTTCAAGACCTGGTGTAGGCAGCGTGACTGCGAGGCCTGTGACACCCCACCCACTATGGCACTTGTCCGCTGAAATGATCCAGTGGCTAAGAAGTGCAGTACATTGAGGACCTTCTCCAGGGGGCTGAGTGCTTGGGAGCACAGGGTGGGTGATGTGAGGTCATCCTCCCACTCACTCACCAGGTCCAGTATTATGTGTGGTGGAAACCTGTACCTCCCATACACCTGGTCATCAGGCATCCCGAAAAGGCTGGTTCTGGGTGTGAATATTCTGGCCCTGACTATCCTCCTCCTCCTCCTTTGGTAGCCCACGGCCACTGCTGCTAGGAACGGTATATTCATCCTGGCGTCTGAGCTTGTAATTTTATTTGCGCGCAAATTTATGCGTCGCGGGTCGACGTATGCCTGCTTCATACTGGCATATGTGTTTCTTTGCGCGTGTTGTAGGCGAGCGTGTGAAACTTCCCGCGCACCCCTGAAATCCAGTACCCAGGCCAATAGCGTGTGGAAATTCCTGCGCACCCCGGTATACACGTGCGCTGATGTACTCGCGTGTGTAAGTGCCCGCGCATCCCTGAAATACACGTACATAGGCCAATCGCGTGTATGCGCACTTTTGTCCAATTACACGCGCTGACACTCTGACGTGCAGTCTTTCCACGTGTGCTCCGTCATCACGTGCTATGAGGGAAACACCCGTGCGGGTCACGTCACAGACGCGCTTACGCACTGAGGGCCTTTGGTCCAATAGAATCGCGTAGGCGTGCTGACGCGCTTACGCGCTAAGGGCCTTTCCTCGAATTTCACGCTGACGTGCAGGATTTTCACGTGCCAAATCACTCCGTATCAAGCTGGCCACGCGAAAACACACGGAAGACCACGCTCCTGCCCAGAAGGCCGGATTACTGCCCCCCAGTGCCCGAGCAGCCTCCCACGTGCCATCTGCTGCTGCTGCCTGCCTGCTGCCACCGTGCCCTGCCATTTGGTGCCTGCACATCAGCCATCTGCAGGGGTCCAGTTGCTGTGTCCACCCCTGCTGGAACAGAAGACTCCCGACTGGATTACATCGCTCCACAGCCCAGCCCCAGGACCCAGTTGCCCACCCACTCCTGCCTCTGGGGTTGCCATGTCGGGCACTTCCACATCTGGCAGCAGTGGCAACCCCAGGCCAGAGGGGCAGAGGGGCACCAGCTTCACTGCCACCGAAGTTGGTGTCCTGGTGGAGCATGTCCTGGGGCAGTATGATGCCCTCTTTGGATCATCCCGCGCCAGCAAGGAAGGACGGGAGAGGATCTGGGCCGACTGTGTGGTTGCCATCAACGCGGAGGGGGTGGCAACCCGCGACGTCCAGAAGATCAAGAAGCGCTGGGAGGACTTGAGGTCCAGGACCCTTGTGAAGGACCGGCGCCTCGTGGAGGGGGGCCGGGACCGCATGAGTTCCATCCAGAGGAGGGTCCTGGAATGTGTACGCCCAGCGCTCCACGCCCAGATCCTTGAGAGGGAGACCCGTCTGGAGTTGAGCGGTAAGTGTCCAAGCATTGCTGTGTGAGACAGGGCATGTTGCGGTGTGCTGGTTGTCTGATACTTGCCTGTATGTGTGACATAGGCCATGTATGCATGTATGTGTGCAGGGACATCATGGTAATGCATGTGCGAACAATGATGTGTGAACCACATGGTTGTTGCATGTGTTTAAATGCGAAATGGGGAGCCCTATGCAGATTTTACACATGAGAGCATGCCTGTCTCTGTTCCTGGACATGGGTGGGGGTGAGGGATTTGTGCTGATGCCGGGTACATATATGGTAGCCATGTCTGTGTGCCTGACCTGCGTGTCTGTGACTTGTGAATGCCATGGATGCATGACACATGTGTGTGACAATGCACAGATTCACTGATGCAGCCTAGTTACCCTTGTATCCGCTGTGTTTGGGGTGTATGAGGCCAGATGGATGTGACTGAGGTGAAGTGTGTGCATGTGATAGGCATGACCCATGATGCATGTGAGTTCCATATCATTGTATGTTTCAAGAGTCCATTGGACATGTATGGAAATGTCCATGGCATGCACCATGCCTGTTACTGTGTGTGTTTTGCCTGGACTGACCCATGTGTTGTGGAGGGACATGATGGAAGTGTACTTTGACAGTGGTACTCATCTGCTATTGCTTCTTGTCTAGGGGACCATTGAACAGTACCCTGATGCTTGTGTTCTATGTCTCCCTCTATGCAGCGGCTAGTGAAGAAGAGGGCGGAGACGGCGCTGTGGAGCAAGGCGGCGGGGATGCCCCACAGCTGCAGCGGAAGGGGTGGGTGAGCCCCCACAGGGGCCTGCTACGGCGGAAGACGGTGAGGAGCCATCCAGGTTGGTTGTTTCCACAGAGGAGGAGGAGGCCGCCACTGAGGCAACATGGGGCCTGGTGGGGGCATCCATGCTGGTGCAAGTGGTGCAGTCCAGGGGCAGGAGGCAGCACAGGTCACCGTGGAGGGGCCTGTGCATGTCGCTGTCCCTGACCCTGTAAGTGCACCACCATGCACCAGCAGGGATGCCCCGTCCCAGGCCCGTCCGCAGGTAGAGGGGATGTCCATGTCACCTGACTCCCCTCCACCTGCGGACAAGGGGACCCGTGTCCGTATGGAGAAGGTCCTGATTGGGGTCGCGATGCGCGCGGGTGCAATTCGTGATGACGTGCGTGCTTCCCGGGAGGAGCACGCACATCATCACGAAGAGCACCGTGCCGACGTGGCCCAATTGGGATCTTCCATGTTCGGGGGTTTCCTGCATGTGTCGGCCAATCTGGCGGCCCTCTCCTCCTCTGTGGAGGCTATACGCCGGTCGTTCTCCTTGCCGTCTTCCGGCCCAGATGCCACCAGGGCCCCCTGTGGACCTGCCCTGACCAATGCAGCCAGCTCGGTGGGGATCCCATCCCTGCCACAGTCGGGAGTCGGAGGTCCAGCAGGGGTGGACACCACAGCAACTGTACCCCAGCAGATGGAGGATGTGCCGGCATCATCGGGCAGGGCACGTGCACGACGGCGTCGGTGGATTCCATCAGCCTGGATGCCGTCGTGCTGGCAGAGGCAGTTGCGTCGGAGGCAGCAGCAGAGTCAACGTGGGAGGCATCATGGCTCGGGGCCATCAACATCGGAGGGGCAGGCATCGGCCGGAGGGCAGGAGGACCCAGGACAGGAAGTGTCTTCCGTGTGGCTGCGGTTGGGCCAGCAGATAGGTGCGGAGCGGCGGCGGGTGGAAGAGGCGCGGCTCACGATGGTCAGGGCAGAGAACTCCATGCGGAGGGCCCTGAGGCGGGCCGAGTGCCTCGAGGCAATCCGCAGGGGGTTGGAGGAGCAGATGGCGTCGTCCCTGCGGACCCTCGGGGCCATGAAACAGGACCGCCTCCGGGACATAGACGAGGAGTTTGATGATGCCCTGGCCCGGAACACCACGGAGTGAGCTGCTGGACTTGCCCGCCGCCTTTGTATATAGTTCTTTAGTTTTAGGTTTCCTTTGTTTCTTCTTATGATTTGGAGTCGACGGACACTGCTCCACTTTTTGTATATAGTTGGATTTTAGTTAGGGTTTTTTGTAGGTTTCCTTTGTTCAGTTGTGCTCATGGACCCTTGGATGTTTTGTACATAGTTCTTCATTGGATTGTTTTATTTTTTTATTTTTAATTTATTCTCCATTGAGCAATGGTCTTTGCATTTATTTTTCTCTCTCGGATTGATTTTATTTTTAATGTGACTTTGAACAACATTTTTTTGGATTTGGATTTGTAGTTTTGATTTTTTTGAACGGACATGCAGCTTATCTTTTTTTCATTGCCATTGTAGTTTGTTTCATTTCATTTGCATTCAATTTTTTTTAATACAATTTTGTTTTCATACTTCACTGTGTGGTATCATCTCATTGGTTTCATGCATGTCATGTTGGGTGTTTTCCCATTCAATTGCAACCATTGTGTGTGACGGACATCGGTTCATTTGCTTTATGAACATTGGGGGTGTAACATGTAATTTCCATTTCCATGTGGGTGAATGGGTTACTTGGTAGGGCCTTTTGGCTGTGGAGGCTGACCATAACGCACATGATTGGGGATTGTGAGGACCTGGGTGCAGGGGGACATGAGTGGGGGCCTGGTGGGGGATGCCCATGGTGGCTAGGGGGTGGGGGTGGTGGTAGACATGTGTGGGGGCCTGGTGGAGGCTGCCCCTGCACTGCTGGGGGGTGGGGGTGATAGGGGCCATGAGTGGGGGCCTGGTGGAGGGTGCCCCTGGATGCTGGGGGGTGGGGGTGCAGGGGGACATGGGTGGTGGCCTGGTGGGGGATGCCCATGGTGGCTGGGGGGTGGGGGTGGTGGGAGACATGAGTGGGGGCCTGATGGGGGATGCCCATGGTGGCTGGGGGGGTGGGGGTGGTGGGAGGCATGAGTGGGGGCCTGGTGGGGGATGCCCATGGTGGCTGGGGGGTGGGGGTGGTGGGAGACATGAGTGGGGGCCTGGTGGGGGCTGCCCATGGTGGCTGGGGGGGTGGGGCTGGGTGGGAGACATGAGTGGGGGCCTGGTGGGGGATGCCCATGGTGGCCGGGGGGTGGGGGTGGTGGGAGACATGAGTGGGGGCCTGGTGGGGGATGTCCATGGTGGCTGGGGGGTGGGGGTGGTGGTAGACATGGGTGGGGGCCTGGTGGAGGCTGCCCCTGCACTGCTGGGGGGTGGGGGTGATAGGGGCCATGAGTGGGGGCCTGGTGGAGGGTGCCCCTGGATGCTGGGGGTTGGGGGTGCAGGGGGACATGAGTGGGGGCCTGGTGGGGGATGCCCATGGTGGCTGGGGGGTGGGGGTGGTGGGAGACATGAGTGGGGGCCTGGTGGGCGATGCCCATGGTGGCTGGGGGGTGGGGGTGGTGGGAGACATGAGTTGGACATGAGTGGGGGCCTGGTGGTGCTGGCCCTGCACTGCTGGGGGGGTGGGGGTGGTGGGAGACATGAGTGGGGGCCTGGTGGGGGCTGCCCATGGTGGCTGGGGGGTGGGGGTGGGTGGGAGACATGAGTGGGGGCCTGGTGGGGGATGCCCATGGTGGCTGGGGGGTGGGGGTGGTGGGAGACATGAGTGGGGGCCTGGTGGAGGCTGCCCCTGCACTGCTGGGGGGTGGGGGTGATAGGGGCCATGAGTGGGGGCCTGGTGGAGGGTGCCCCTGAATGCTGGGGGGTGGGGGTGCAGGGGGACATGAGTGGGGGCCTGGTGGGGGATGCCCATGGTGGCTGGGGGTGGTGGTAGACATGGGTGGGGGCCTGGTGGAGGCTGCCCCTGCACTGCTGGGGGTGGGGGTGATAGGGGCCATGAGTGAGGGCCTGGTGGAAGCTGCCCCTGCACTGCTGGGGGGTGGGAGTGATAGGGGCCATGAGTGGGGGCCTGGTGGAGGTTGCCCCTGGATGCTGGGGGGTGGGGTGCAGGGGGACATGAGTGGGGGCCTGGTGGGGGATGCCCATGGTGGCTGGGGGGTGGAGGTGGTGGTAGACATGGGTGGGGGCCTGGTGGGGGCTGCCCATGGTGGCTGGGTGGTGGGGGTGGGTGGGAGACATAAATGGGGGCCTGGTGGGGGCTGCCCATGGTGGCTGGGGGGTGGGGGTGGGTGGGAGACATGAGTGGGGGCCTGGTGGGGGCTGCCCATGGTGGCTGGGGGTGGTGGTGGTGGGAGACATGAGTGGGGCCTGGTGGAGGGTGCCCCACACTGCTGGGGGGGTGGGGGTGGTGGGAGACATGAGTTGGACATGAGTGGGGGCCTGGTGGTGCTGCCCCTGCACTGCTGGGGGGTGGGGATGGTGGGAGACATGAGTGGGGGCCTGGTGGGGGATGCCCATGATGGCTGGGGGGTGGGGGTGTTGGGAGACATGAGTGGGGGCCTGGTGGAGGGTGCCCCACACTGCTGGGGGGTGGGGGTGGTGGGAGACATGAGTGGGGGCCTGGTGGAGGGTGCCCCTGGATGCTGGGGGGTGGGGGTGCAGGGGGACATGAGTGGGGGCCTGGTGGAGGCTGCCCCTGCACTGCTGGGGGGTGGGGGTGGTGGGAGACATGAGTGGGGGCCTGGTGGAGGGTGCCCCTGGATGCTGGGGGGTGGGGGTGCAGGGGGACATGAGTGGGGGCCTGGTGGAGGCTGCCCCTGCACTGCTGGGGGGTGGGGGTGGGTGGGAGACATGAGTGGGGGCCTGGTGGGGGCTGCCCATGGTGGCTGGGGGTGGTGGTGGTGGGAGACATGAGTGGGGCCTGGTGGAGGGTGCCCCACACTGCTGGGGGGGTGGGGGTGGTGGGAGACATGAGTTGGACATGAGTGGGGGCCTGGTGGTGCTGCCCCTGCACTGCTGGGGGGTGGGGATGGTGGGAGACATGAGTGGGGGCCTGGTGGGGGATGCCCATGATGGCTGGGGGGTGGGGGTGTTGGGAGACATGAGTGGGGGCCTGGTGGAGGGTGCCCCACACTGCTGGGGGGTGGGGGTGGTGGGAGACATGAGTGGGGGCCTGGTGGGGGATGCCCATGGTGGCTGGGGGTGGGGGTGGTGGGAGACATGGGTGGGGGCCTGGTGGAGGCTGCCCCTGCACTGCTGGGGGGTGGGGGTGGTGGGAGACATGAGTGGGGGCCTGGTGGGGGATGCCCATGGTGGCTGGGGGGTGGGGGTGGTGGGAGACATGAGTGGGGGCCTGGTGGGGGATGCCCATGGTGGCTGGGGGGGTGGGGTTGGTGGGAGACATGAGTGGGGGCCTGGTGGGGGCTGCCCATGGTGGCTGGGGGGTGGGGGTGGGTGGGAGACATGAGTGGGGGCCTGGTGGGGGATGCCCATGGTGGCTGGGGGGTGGGGGTGGTGGGAGACATGAGTGGGGGCCTGGTGGAGGCTGCCCCTGCACTGCTGGGGGGTGGGGGTGATAGGGGCCATGAGTGGGGGCCTGGTGGAGGGTGCCCCTGAATGCTGGGGGGTGGGGGTGCAGGGGGACATGAGTGGGGGCCTGGTGGGGGATGCCCCTGAATGCTGGGGGGTGGGGGTGCAGGGGGACATGAGTGGGGGCCTGGTGGGGGATGCCCATGGTGGCTGGGGGGTGGGGGTGGTGGGAGACATGAATGGGGACCTGGTGGGGGCTGCCCATGGTGGCTGGGGGGTGGGGGTGGGTGGGAGACATGAGTGGGGGCCTGGTGGGGGATGCCCATGGTGGCTGGGGGGTGGGGGTGGTGGGAGACATGAGTGGGGGCCTGGTGGAGGGTGCCCCACACTGCTGGGGGGGTGGGGGTGGTGGGAGACATGAGTGGGGGCCTGGTGGAGGCTGCCCCTGCACTGCTGGGGGGTGGGGTGATAGGGGGACATGAGTTGGACATGAGTGGGGACTGGTGGTGCTGCCCCTGCACTGCTGGGGGGTGGGGGTGGTGGGAGACATGAGTGGGGGCCTGGTGGGGGATGCCCATGATGGCTGGGGGGTGGGGGTGTTGGGAGACATGAGTGGGGGCCTGGTGGAGGGTGCCCCACACTGCTGGGGGTGGGGGTGGTGGGAGACATGAGTGGGGGCCTGGTGGAGGGTGCCCCTGGATGCTGGGGGGTGGGGGTGCAGGGGGACATGAGTGGGGGCCTGGTGGGGGATGCCCATGGTGGCTGGGGGGTGGGGGTGGTGGGAGACATGAGTGGGGGCCTTGTGGGGGATGCCCCTGCACTGCTGGGGGGTGGGGGTGGTGGGAGACATGAGTGGGGGCCTGGTGGGGGATGCCCATGGTGGCTGGGGGGTGGGGGTGGTGGGAGACATGGGTGGGGGCCTGGTGGAGGCTGCCCCTGCACTGCTGGGGGGTGGGGTGGTGGGAGACATGAGTGGGGGCCTGGTGGGGGATGCCCATGGTGGCTGGGGGGTGGGGTGGTGGGAGACATGAGTGGGGGCCTGGTGGGGGATGCCCATGGTGGCTGGGGGGGTGGGGGTGGTGGGAGACATGAGTTGGACATGAGTGGGGCCTGGTGGTGCTGGCCCTGCACTGCTGGGGGGTGGGGGTGGGTGGGAGACATGAGTGGGGGCCTGGTGGGGGATGCCCATGGTGGCTGGGGGGTGGGGGTGGTGGGGGACATGAGTGGGGGCCTGGTGGAGGCTGCCCCTGCACTGCTGGGGGGTGGGGGTGATAGGGGCCATGAGTGGGGGCCTGGTGGAGGGTGCCCCTGAATGCTGGGGGGTGGGGGTGCAGGGGGACATGAGTGGGGGCCTGGTGGGGGATGCCCATGGTGGCTGGGGGTGGGGGTGGTGGTAGACATGGGTGGGGGTCTGGTGGAGGCTGCCCCTGCACTGCTGGGGGGTGGGGGTGGTGGGAGACATGAGTGGGGGCCTGGTGGGGGCTGCCCATGGTGGCTGGGGGGTGGGGGTGGGTGGGAGACATGAGTGGGGGCCTGGTGGGGGATGCCCATGGTGGCTGGGGTGTGGGGGTGGTGGGAGACATGAGTGGGGGCCTGGTGGAGGCTGCCCTTGCACTGCTGGGGGGTGGGGGTGATAGGGGCCATGAGTGGGGGCCTGGTGGAGGGTGCCCCTGAATTCTGGGGGGGTGGGGGTGGTGGGAGACATGAGTGGGGGCCTGGTGGGGGATGCCCATGGTGGCTGGGGGGGTGGGGGTGGTGGGAGACATGAGTTGGACATGAGTGGGGGCCTGGTGGTGCTGCCCCTGCACTGCTGGGGGGTGGGGGTGGTGGGAGACATGAGTGGGGGCTGCCCATGGTGGCTGGGGGGTGGGGGTGGTGGGAGACATGGGTGGTGGCCTGGTGAAGGGTGCCCCACACTGCTGGGGGGTGGGGGTGGTGGGAGACATGAGTGGGGGCCTGGTGGGGGCTGCCCATGGTGGCTGGGGGGTGGGGGTGGGTGAGAGACATGAGTGGGGGCCTGGTGGGGGATGCCCATGGTGGCTGGGGGGTGGGGGTGGTGGTAGACATGGGTGGGGGCCTGGTGGAGGCTGCCCCTGCACTGCTGGGGGGTGGGGGTGATAGGGGCCATGAGTGGGGGCCTGGTGGAGGCTGCCCCTGCACTGATGGCGGGTGGGGGTGCTGGGTGACATGAGCAGGTGTGCAGGGTAGTCCCCTGTGGTGTCGGCTGCCTGCAGGGGCCGTGGAGGGTGTACAGGGAATACCTGGGAGCACACAGCCAAATCGCGTGTAGAATTTCCCGCGTACCCCTGAAATACACGTACCCAGCCAAATCGCGTGTGAGACTTCCCGCGCACCCCTGTGATCCAAGTACCCAGCCAAATCGCGTGTGTAAATTCCCGCGCACGTACCCGGCCAAATCGCATGTGTAACTTCCCGCGCACCCCTGAAATCCATGTACCCTGCCAAATCGAGTGTGGGACTTCCCGCGCACCCCTGAGATCCACGTACCCAGCCAAGTCGCGTGTGTGAATTCCCGCGAACGTACCCTGCCAAATCGCGTGTGAGACTTCCCGCGCACCCCTGAGATCCACGTACCCAGCAAAATCGCGTGTGTAAATTCCCGCGCATGTACCCGGCCTAATCGCGTGTGGAACTTCCCGCGCACCCCTGAAATCCACGTACCCTGCCAAATCGCGTGTGAGACTTCCCGCGCACCCCTGAGATCCACGTACCCAGCCAAAACGCGTGTGTAAATTCCCGCGCACGTACCCGGCCAAAGCGCGTGTGGAACTTCCCACGCACCCCTGAAATCCACGTACCCTGCCAAATCGCGTGTGAGACTTCCCGCGCACCCCTGAGATCTACGTACCCAGCCTAATCGCGTGTGTGAATTCCCGTGCACGTACCCGGCCAAATCGCGTGTGGAACTTCCCGCGCACCCCTGAAATCCACGTACCCTGCCAAATCGCGTGTGAGACTTCCCGCGCACCCCTGAGATCCACGTACCCAGCCAAGTCGCGTGTGTGAATTCCCGCACACGTACCCGGCCAAATCGCGTGTGGAACTTCCCGCTCACCCCTGAAATCCACGTACCCTGCCAAATCGCATGTGGGACTTCCCGCGCACCCCTGAGATCCACGTACCCAGCCAAATCGCGTGTGGGACTACCCGCGCACCCCTGAGATCCACGTACCCAGCCAAATCGCGTTTGAAAGTTCCCGCGCACCCCGGAATACACGCACACGTTATTTTTCAGTCAGCGGGTGTCTGTGTTTGTGGGTACCCCTTTGCACGTCATTTGTCCTGGAGGGCCACAGTATAGGACATTCATCATGGCTGTATATAGGTGCTATTTGTTGGCGCACCTTTTGGTGCACATTTATTACAGGTGCTGAGACGCTACCGCCTGCTTTCTTGTGGCGGTCGTGTTTGTGCCTGTGCGCTGGTTTGACCGTGCGCTTTTTTGCCCTATTCGATTCCATGAATACGTGTTGTAGGCGAGCGTGTGGGCGTTCCGCGCACTTGCACCCTGTACTTCCCCCGTGACGCCCACATTTTGGCAAGTTGTTCCCCATTCCGAGTGTTACGCCCCGTGTTCCGCCTACTTTTGTTGTGTGCGCCGCGCTATGTGTGATTTTCGCTGTGGCCTGTGCGATTTTCGCTGTGACCTGGCACACGCCGTTAGATGGCCTGTGCGCCAACGTGCGCCACGCACTTTTTTAGCTCACATCCGATGGTTTTCTCGCGCACGGCCTTCCATGAATCGATGTGCGCTGCTTTTCGTGCGATTTTCGCACTTGCACTGCGATTTTCGCTATTCCACTGTGAATCGCACGTTTTTGGCCACTTGCGCCGCGCTAATTATTCCATGAATCGGCCTGTTAGTTGTCAAAAATTCTGGCTGGTGCACAAAGTTTTGAAAGAGGCTATGCCTAGCTGATATCGACCTAAGTCAATCAACAAGTGGGTGTTTAAAGGCTAGTTAACTTACATATTCGACAATGTCGATCTTCCCATTTAATTCCTGGTCTCAGGACTATGTTTTCCAAGTTTTCTAGTAGATTTAATCTAAACTTTAAAGAAAGACATCTAAAAAAATCTATTTGGAAAAAAAGTTATCATATTTTTGAGTATTGCCAAACTTGGTTGACTACAACAGAAACACTCCTAATTGTTTGATGCTATACCTGACCAGCTATTTAGCCAATCCCAGAAGTACACTTTTGTTTTAAACCTTTTTATGTTTGTTATCTGTCGTTTCTTAGTCGTTGTACTTAAATCCTATTTGTTCCAAAAAGAACGTATTTCTTTCTCTAAAAGAGGAGAAATATTTAGAATGTTGTGCCTTCATGGCTGATCTCAGTAAATGTTGAATGTCTCTGTCTTTAGCTTGTTTCATTGTAATGTAGCAGGAGCAACTTCTAATTCTAATGATCATATTTATAGCAAACCAGGCACTTTTTATGACAATTTTGAATGGGGAGTTAGACTTGCAAACAATTCTGCCCGCTTTCAACTAAATTATGACAAAGACCTTGAATATTTTTTTTTAAAAATCTACACTTAAAAAGCAACAATCACGGGTTTGGTTCAATGAAAGGTGTAGAAGGTTAAAAAATACCCTATTAGCCATCTTAAAAAACAGTGATCCACCCAGATCAGACACCAATAGAGCAAGAGCATTATATAAGAAAGTTCTAGAATCCCGTAAAATAGAAATGGAAGAGCTAGCCACGGATTAATTGTTAGAGGCATCCACCATGACTGATTCAAAACATTTCTGGGACCTAGTGGCAAATAGACCTCTGTATAAACGTTTGCTAAAGGGTACTGAAACAAATGTGGATGACAGGGTATGGATAGAAAATGTTTCACACTCTGTAGAGGCAAAGTAGAGGAAGAGGCAAACCCTGTACTACACTCCTTCATAGAGTTCTCGCTGGAAGAGGAGACCACGGCTATTCTTAAACAAGCGCACAATCGCGCCCAAGGTCCTGATGCAATGCCTGCTGACCTATATCAAGATGAGATCAAAGTCTGGGCCCCCTGCTCACCATTTCTTTTAATTTTATTTTGGAGACCGGCAGAACACCAGCGTCCTGGAAATAGGCCGTCATCTTTAAAAAGTTTTACAAAATGTAGCCTATAGACCCATGTCACAACTTGATACCAGTTTTACGATCTTTGAGAGGTTTCTGCTTGTGAGATTAGAACAATGGATTCTCACAAAATAACATCGTGACAGACTTTCAATTAGGGTTTCAGCAAGGCCTAGGGATGGGTGAACAAGCACTGAATCTCTATTTACTAATTGCATAATCCCTCTAAATAAAAAAGTAGCAGAAGTATCTTGCATATATGGACCTGAGCATGGCCTTTGATAAAGTGAACAGGGTCAAAGTATGGAGTGTGCTCAGGTTCCTAAATTGTCTGATTGAGCTCATAAATGTATTAATGGCTATTCGTCTTAACAATCAGGTATGTGTCAGAAGCAGTGATCAGGGCCATTGCACTCAATATTTTCCCATAAACACTGGCGTCTGTCAGGGTTGTGTGTTAGTCCTTTTATTGTTTTCACTTTATATCAATGGATTGCATGACTCCCTAGTGAAATCAACTGCTGACTTTCTGAGGCTTGGGACTCGAGCCTGCCCGATCTGGCATATGCAGACGACATGGTGCTTGTAGTACGTACACCAAGGACTCTACAAGAGCAAATTGACACATATATGCAATTCATGTGCAACTTCGATCAAAGGGTCAGCACAGCAAAATTGTCCGTTATGGTTTGCAAAAACATACCAACGATGTTAAGCAATGAATCGATCATTCCAGGGTTTTTTAATTCGATTATCTTTGGAGTTGCTTCTCTCCAGACCTAATGGGAGATGGCCATATTAGTAACAAGAATGAAGCAATTGATAGGGGGAGTTGCACGATTTATGGCCATGTACAAAGACCAACCCCTCAATATGATTCTCAAGGTGCACAGCACACAAACAAAAGCAGCTACCAGAAACAGTTATTCGTTATGCAGCTTTTCTAACAGTTCTAAATTTCACGTTATTGACAACGCTTTTTATAAGAAACTATTGCATCTTCCGAGATTGGCCTCAAACTATGCAGTGCATACTGAACTAGGTCTAGGCTTTTTGAAGGATGAATTGCATTCCGAGCCAGTTCTGCATTGGCTGAGCATTTTGGTCTATTTTATTTATTTATTTATTTATTTATACCGGAGGAGTAATGCTCTTTTGACCCAAAAAATGTACAATAGATAAAAAACCAGATGAAGGGAGGAAGCAAGCTTCTTACAATAGGGTGAGTTTGAGGGACATTCTGACCAAGTTGTGGAGGTGAGTAGAGGGAACAGTCACCGGGGAAAATACATAAGTGGACATACATAGATTAAGGACAACCAACATTGGACATTTTTAAGTGCAGGTAGGCGGTACGGCCAGCTGTGCTCGGGACATGACCATGATGGGTGAAGTGCTAGAATGGAGGCAGAGGAAGTGAGTGACAAACGCAGGTTATAGGCGAGGGAACATTTTTAGCTAGCAGGAAGATGAGAGGTACGTTAAGAGGGTAACTCAGAGGCTAGGAGGCATAATGTTATTAACAAATTGTTAGCAATGAATGGCAATTCCAAAAGCCCTGGCTTACCTATATAAAAAAAGCTTAGTCCAAATGAATGCACAAGCACTTCTGTCCTCACCTTAAATAATGGATAAGTCTGAAGAGAATAATAAGTATCTTTTATTTCTCACATGAAAGATGTACGCAAGTCCAGACAGCTTTTGACCATGTGTAATCGTAAACATCATTGTTTGCACTTCAGACACTTTACAGGACTATCTTACGTGGAGTCAAAAGATACAAGATAGATGGCTAATCACAAGAGCTTGCTTTAACTGCTTACCATTAAAAGCTATCACTGCAAAATGAAAAGGGCAGCCTAAAGACAAAACATATCCTCTATGGGATGAAGCAGTTCAAGATTTGTTACATGTTTACATTCTTTGTCCTGCATGTTTACACATTACAAAGTAAATTAACTTAATGGTTTTAAGACAATTTGTTTTTTTTCAGTGTCGTCCTGCACTATGTTATCTTCTCTCTGCCTGTGCCAAGTGGACCTTATTGTTAAACCTCAGACAAGCATTCAAGATAGGAAAGGACTATGCGGATGCTGCATGTATCTTGTAAATATTTTGTTTTTAATTGAAAACTTGTTTTAAGGTAAGATCTGTTTTATGGAAATGTTATACGCAAAAAATAAATTGATTAGCTACTAATTGTAGTCCTATTCTTCGCAAGGGCATTGAGGTATTTTTTGGAATAAGACTCGATCGACAAAATAGGCCTTCGATTTTGTTTAAACAGTTTTCTGTGCTGGAGGCAAGCAACTCTTATGCCCAATGTAAATTTATGTTTATAAAGAGTTATAATCGGTCGTAATGAGAATCCCCCTATTTTGAGGTTAATACTTCTCAGGAGCGTGCCCAAGACCTTTGCCTTTTTTGCTCTTTTTTGGAAGAGATTTTTATCTGATTTACCTTACAATATTTCTAAGCCAAATATCTTATTTCATAAACATTGTCTAATGTTTGATTCCCTATAAACCATTTATATTTGGTATTTTGTATTGAGGTTCGATTAGAAAAAAAATCATATCTTTGTTTTATCTTTATTGATTATTAAATTATTCTTTTTGAAAATTCATGTAGCATATTTAATGATCTCTGAAGGCCGATCGCAGTATGGTCTAAGAAAGTGATGTCATCCACAAAAGAGGAAAAGGAACAAGGGGGGGGTGCTTCCCAATTTGCCAATTCAGCCAGGTAAACGTTAAATGGCCAAGGGACCAAGGGGCCAAAAGCACCTTTGTTTGACTCCAACTCCCAGAGCAAGTTTGTCCATATGTAGATTTAGTTGGTCAGGCAAACTGTCTACAGACAGTGTCAAAAGCCACAGAAAAATCTGTGAAGGCCACACAAATTGGAAGGTCTTCTTTATTATATGGGTCTTTCATAAACAAATGTAAAAGATGCAAATTATGTATTGTGGAACAATTTTCCCTGATCTCAATATGGGGCTCTTGCCTATGAATTTATTTGGACCAGTCCACAACTTTATCTTTAGAAGGAGAATGCTGAAGCCTTTTCCCATCAAATTGATTAATGCTATTACTCTATAAACTGTGAGATGTAGTCTATTTCCTTATTTTGAAGATCGGGAATAAATCGGGAATGATTCCATAGTTCATTATTTCATTAAAGAGTGGGAAAGCAAAATCTGCCAATTTTCTGGTTGATTAATCAGTGCAATGTTGGCTAGACCATCTGGGCCAGGAGCACTTGATTTTTTAAAACAAGCTTAATGTCATTAGTTTAGATTTCTAGATATTCAATCTTTATTTTATCTCTATTCGTTATCCATATTTTTACCATCTTAGTTCGGCTTTGACGCAAAGGAGACTTAAAGTTGTTTTTGACGTAATCCACCCAATCTTTCTCTAGAATGGGGTTTAGTCGCAATGATTTTCAGCATTTTGGCACTATTTCTTTGACCGGATCGTCATTCTTGAGTTGTTCAGTATATCTTGAATGTATTTGTTTTTTGTGTAGATCCTGCAAATGCTTAGCCCATTTCAGTATGTTACATGCATATGTTTCTATGGAAGTTTTTATTGGCCTTTTACAGGAAATGCAAAGGGTTTCAGCATATGCATATCCATATATGTGGCAAAAGCCTTAGTGTTTATATCTGACCATGAATTCCCATTTAGAGTCACCTTTATCACCTAAAGGTTTCAGTTAACCCTAGGGTTAGTTGAATTTGCTTCCATAGTCTTTGATAGGAAGTAGTGATCACTATAACCATTGTCAATTATAGTCAGCCTAGAAAACATATTATAATGTAATACAGAAACAAAAAAAATAATCAATGGTAGATTTTGACGAAACATCCACATGGGTGTAATTCTCCGGTATATCGCCCACTAATCTCCCATTTAACATCTTACATTCAACATATTGAAAAAGAGGTACCAAATTGGGCCCAAGCGTTTTCCTCCCATTTGTTTCATTGTAGGATCTGGGATATTATCCATTAACGTCGTCTGCAGATCCCCATTGGCTAGAATCCCCAGTGCATCTTACATTTAAGTCACCTCCACAAAGGACTATGGAGCATGGCTTTTTGATGCCCATTGTTCCAAGTACATAGCTATAGTTTTCCTTAATTTCTTACATTCTTCTAGGTTTGAGGGAACGTAAAATTTAATAATCAGCCCTTCCTTCCATATTGCATTTGGGTTCAGCCATTGAATGGAAACTGCTATACAATTATAATCCCAAAATTGAGGTTGAAACGTCTCAGATTTTAGGATGCTTGATTTGAAGTAATGTTGAGTGTACTTTCAATTGAGCTTGAGCGGAGAAGGCTGGCAAAGTCAATAGTTGGAATGCACATTTTGTGAAATGTACCTCTGTAAATGCTAATAGGAATGTTTCATATGTGGCTCCAGGCTAATGTGGGCTTGCTTGGAGTTTAGAGCTGTTCATTTTACAGGCATATAATAACCCTGGGCCGGTGAATACCCCTTTCCTATTGGTCAATTTACGGTCTATAAGAAACGGTATAGCTCGCAGTTTCATTACAGCCTGCAAATTTGGACTTTGCTTTTTTTGTAACTTGGAAAGTCGAGCACTAATAGTGCTTCATCCCCCTCTAGTGGCCTTCTTTAAAATAACATTTGCCTACAAATACCATGCTTTTTTCGTTTTCTTTAAATGCATGACGGCTGCAGGTCGCAGTGAACTCAGAGAGGGACCCCTTTACTTGTCCCTCACTCCCAGGGCCAGCCTTAGCGGCAGCAGCGCCATGAACGAATTGGTGTCCCCCCTCCCCGCACGCCCCTGGTCAACAGGGGGTGGAAGCTGCAGGAAGCGCCACATTTTTTTTTCTACCTACTTGCACCGGCGCCATCGCAGGGAGCTAATCACTGGAATAGGGTGTTCATGCTAATGCATGAGCGCTCTATTCCAATGCAAACCACCTTGCTTCCACAGCGGGCGATTTTAATAGGAAAAGGGCACCTGCCGCGCCTTCTCCCACTACGCTAGCTCGGGGGAGCCCTTGGAAGACTCCCCCGAGCTGGTGTGCAAGAGGGCTAATGGCGCCCTGAGGGGCATAGCACCCGGGCGGTCGCCCGGCCCGCCCTGCCCTATGGCCGTCCCTGCTCACTCCCCCCCTTCCGTGAGCCTGAGCACTCACCTCGGCTGTGCTCCCTCACTTACCTTACCTGTGCACCCTCCCTCCTCACTCTGCACTCACTCCCCCCCTCAACTATCCCTTCTCTGCTGTCCCTCATTCTTCCGTGGTCCTCGCTTGCCTTCCCTGTACTCCTCCGGTCAACACTCTCTGTGCTCTGTCGTGCACTCACACCTGCTAACTCCTCCCTCTGAGGGCATGTTTCCAACCCCCCTACTGTGCCCCGTTATAAACTTAAATATTCCACGTGGAATAGTTAAGCTCCCCCCCAACAAAACAAATATTTTAAAAATATATATTTTTAACATAAACATTTTGTGTGTTTGCCCATGGGTTCTAATAGCTTTATAGACCTCGGCCTCGGGCCGAAGCGTCATTATGGGCACTCATACCTCGTTAAAGGTCCTCGCTTCGCTCAGCCCATTAACTCAGTCTTCAGGCCCATAACGCCCGGTACGGCCCTCGCTGCAGGTCTATCTGAAGCTATAATAACATTCCATTTAAACAAAGAAATTGATGGATATGTCCTGTTGCGCCAACACATTTCTTTTGCACTTTATTTCTTTCAAGGCCCATCACAAGGGATATGTATTCTCAAAGAGGCATATGGGATGGTCGCACACACCAGCCCACTATTTTGTCAATCAAATGTACTTACCTCTGATTCCAAGTGGGAACGTTTGCTAGAAGGGACACCTGTGAGCAATTACCTGGCATAAAGGCTGTGCACTCCACAGCGCATAGTGAAGACATGGTCGCATTCACTCACTCATCAACTTACCTACTGGGGTGAATCTGCTGGCATCTGAGGAGAATAACTGGCTTGCATCAAGCTAGCCCTTGTGAAATCACTTCTAAAGCATCAGCTAGGACCTCTAAAGAATAGTTCTTGGGCATTGGATGAAATCTTAGAGAGTGCCTGGAGTGGATGGGCTGAGGCCTAAGGCAGTAACTGAAGTGCAAGGGTAGACTCTTGTAAAGAAGGATTGCAGTGATATTCTTAGGAATGGCTGGAGAGGGTGGGTTCATATCTGAGAACCTGACCTGCCTAGTGCCTAGAGTAGCTGACACCCACGGAGAATGACTTAAGAGGAGGGGAAATCTGGGGAGAGCGACTGCAGCAGATATGCTGAATTCTAAAGTACTGGTGCCCACTTCCCCCTTCCTCTCAACCATGGTACAGAGACTAGAGCACTTGAGGAACTGAGAGAAAAAAGTATCAAAGAAAATAGATGGCCTCCACGAAACTGAATACCATATATTTCATGTTGCCCCCTGGCCTATGTGCCAAGGCTTTGCTTACATCCCTTAAACCCAAGTTAATCTAAACTTCTTTTTTTACCCTAATTACCCTAATTAATCTTAAATAGAGTTGTGCCTTCACAACTCTTCTTGCACCCCTCCTTTATCTTCCCATGAGTTCTCGTCTCATGGTGAGATATGCAACACTTGTACAAGGCACTCTTCCACCCGCACATCCAGGCTGCGCCCTATGGTGAAAGGGTGTTAAGGTCCTTGAAATGCACCACACAGAGAAATTTGGTGACAGACTTACCAGCTTTGGGTGGCCTTGGAGGGGCTGCTGACACCTGGACCCCTGCAACAAAGAGTAGAATGGGTGAATTACTGAGCTGCGTCAACTTTATACATAACAAGATGCCTGGCATTTCAACAGAGTGCATTGGCCATTTAGATAACGCTCTCCTGATTCGCAGTCACCATAAGCATACTTTACTTTTGGCACAATGTTGCCACCCAGAGCCCAGCCATGCACAGTGAAATTTGTATTTGCCATTTTATGAAAACAAAGTGTGTTTGCTGTAAATGGCAAATACAAGATTTAAATATTCCAATGCTGCCAGCAAAATTGTTTACCATGGAAACGGTACTCGACCTTCATGAAATCTCGACTATGCAAGTGAGCGAGGAGATTAAGCAGCCCCAAGTGAGCGAGGAGATTAAGTAAACCCCAAGTGAGCGAGAAGATTAAGTGAGCCCCAAGTGAGTGAGGAGATTAAGCGAGCCCCAAGTGAGGGATGAGATTAAGCGTGCCCCAAGTGAGCGAGGAGATTAAGGGAGCCCCAAGTGAGCGAGGAGATTAAGCAAACCCCAAGTGAGCGAGGAGATTAAGCAAACCCCAAGTGAGCGAGGAGATTAAGCAAACCCCAAGTGAGTGAGCAGATTAAGCAAACCCCAAGTGAGTGAGCAGATTAAGCGAGCCCCAAGTGAGCGAGGAGATTAAGCAAACCCCAAGTGAGCAAGGAGATTAAGCAAGCCCCAAGTGAGCGAGGAGATTAAGCAAACCCCAAGTGAGCGAGGAGATTAAGCAAGCCCCAAGTGAGCGAGGAGATTAAGCGAGCCCCAACTGTGATGCTTAATGAAAGTCCAGTCATTGTTGAGCACTAAAAGTAGAACCCAAGTGGTCGGATTTAGGCCAGAGCTTTTATTTTGCATTTTAGAATTTTCTGTGGATCTTGGAAAAACGTTGCCATGAAATAGTCCCATCCGGTTCTGACAGCCATAGAAATCACCTTGAGCTGCTATAGCACACAAGTTTCAATACGAAGCCCGAACACCAAGCTTATCTGAAGTTAAGAACTATGTCACCCACTGGCGGCACTTCCATAAAGGCCCAATGTGGAGGAGGGAAGGCCAGCCCAGAGAAAGTGCTCCCAAGCGCTCATGGGCTGGCTTGAACTGTCAATTTAAGAACCCCAGTGTGCATGTCCAATGGGCCACATAAGACCAGGGATGATTTACTTCCCCAGCCTTACACGGCGCATAGGAGAAGCAAGCTGGGAAACCGCAGACCTAGCTGTGCCTAGGGGGTGCTCCCGCGCGTCCCCGCACATTTGGGAGACGCTCAGGCCTCTGGCGCATGCCCTCAGGAGCCAGGCAGCACTTTGCTTCTGAGAGCTTGTTGGTTCCTGATACTGCAAGGCGGGAGCCGCGCAGCCTCCTCGAAGACGGCATCGGGACCGCGGCAGCAGGTGAGAAAGATGTGTTTTTGTGTATGTAAGCATCTATTTGTATCTGTGTTAGTGAATGAGTGTCTGTGTGTGCCGGAGACCGAGCCTGCCTCTGATTGTGCGCAGCGAAGGGTGGACAATCCACAATCGAGGCAAAGAGGCTGGAGTATGTGGAGGATCTTTGGAGGGAAGTTAGATTAGCATTGCATAGTCAAAAAAGCAGGCAAGGCCCCGGGGCCTGAGAAGTGCCCGGCAGACTTCAGGCAACAGAGACTGGGGTCTGGATTCCTTACCTGACAACAGGAATGTTTAATGCTGCACTGGAATACAAGAAGGTGCCTCCCTCCTGGGCCCTGGCAGCGATAGTGCCCATCTTCAAGAAAGGCGATGGAGACCAACCCTGCAACTATAGGCCTACCTCTCTTCAGAATGCGGGAGGAAAAGGTTTGCGCGTGCTGTCCTGGGGCACTTGGAGTCGGTTTCCAGAGAGGATCCATTACTCTTGATCAAAGCCTAAGATTGCGACTGCTTTGTGATCAATATGTCACACGGCATTTGACAGAAATCCGAGGTCAAAGCTGTGGGGGTACTTTGGAAGGTCTTCGTTATTGCGGGCCATCCAGATCCTTAACACTGGGAATGGAGCAGAAATAAGACGCGGCATAGACGGACGCGCCACTGCTCCAGTGGGAATTGAGATGGAAGTTCGGCCCCTAAGTGCATGTTCGTCAATGGGTTGATCAACAAACTGCTGGGTGCATCTCAGATGCTCCAGCCCCAACTCAGGATAGGCTCCCAATCCTTAGGTTCACAGACAATGCAGTCCTTCTTTCCCTCACTCCAACAGGCCTTGGGCGGCAACTCGATGTCTTTGTAGAATTTTGTGAAACCAATGGGTTATCCATTAATACCCAAAAAACAAGGTTGTTGGTTTTTAGGTGAAAATGGTGAAGAAAGATGTAAGCGTAAAGCTGAAACTAAAGGAAGGTTTAAGTAGACTCCTACGACTGTCTGGGCCTGAGGGTGAAAGAGGACTGCAGCTGGGGAGAGCAAATAGCCAGGGCAGGAGCCACACTGCTAGAAACAGAGGGGCGATAGCTAGATTCACGAGAGAGCATGAAAAGGGAGCAGTTGGGTTGGTATTAGCATAATTGAACTAAAAACATTTGACATAAACATTTGACCGAATTTTTGTTGACCTTTTTTTCAGTCAAATTTAATTAAATATATATATGGGGTGGGTAAGGGTATAGATTAGGTTTAGGGGAATTGGGGAGAGGGGTTGTGGAGGGACTCGCACTACATTTTAGACCGAAAAAGGTCAAATAAATTAGATCAAATGTGACTAGGTCAAATGTTTTAGGTCAAATAGACACAAACCGTTGAGGTTTCCCTCGAGGCATATTAAAGTCAGGCTAGGCAAGCAGCATTATACGGAGACGAGCACTGAGGAGGGACCAGTTGTATGAATCTTTCTTTCGCAGAGCACAAGTTCTTGAAGGACGTATTGGACTCACCAATCAATGCGTCAAGCTCCCAGTTCGTTTAGAAAAGAATTGACAGAGTATTGACATATGGTGCAAGGCAAAGCCTGTATATTACTGGGTAACATAGGGAGGCCCTTGTGGATATAATGGCCCAGGAGGGTGGGGGACAACTGTCCTGGTTTGTACGCCTAAAGAGCTCCACGGCATCGGGCTGAGTGATTACTGGTCAAACCCTAGTGGCATGATCGGCGATCCCAATACCCTCATCAAAAATGCCTATACCTTGAAGATAGAAGCAGGTGCCTTGACAATCCAGCTGTTTTACTAGGTGTGGGATGCTGAAACAGTCCTTCGGATGTGAGAATTACCTGGATTCCATGACTCCAAAACAAATGAGGTCACTTTATATGAAGCTGCGCCTCAGTATTTTGCCTGTTGCGAGCTTATGGAACAAATGGAACAGGAGTGTGGCACCAAATTGCCTGTTCTGCTCCAATGCAATTGAGAGCACTGTACATTGTATACTGATCTGTCAGCAATACCTTTTAGACCACTTTTTAGGGATTGATCTGTAAGAACTATTGCAGAGCCTATGATTCTATATAGTCCAGCGAAGGTCACTTGACAGGCAGGCATTTGCTTATAGCCTGGAGAAGGGGTTTTGCAAGGATGGCATAACCAGTGTGGGCAAAGATTTATCATTGTAGAATTATTTTGAGTGATAAGCAAGTGAGAGCAATTTTTATTTGCATTTGAGTCCAGGTGTATGTGACGGCCACTGCTTGCATTAGTGATTGCAAGGATGAAGCGTGCTTCTAATACTGCCCAATAACATGAGGGTTGCATATGTATGACTGTTTTGCTCATGCAACCTTAGATTGGCATATAACGCCAAGACATTGCACGTTAATGTACATTTTGCACAGTTCTACGTGAATGGTATGGGAAAATGGTGTGGGAACTGCAGTTTTTAAATTCTGATATTTTAACCTGTCAATGTATAATTGTTAGGCATTCCTTCGCGCACTCACACACATCCCAGAACACCGCAAGCATTGCCACAACACCACCACCCTGTTCGCACACCAATCCCAGGGTACGAGACTCACGTGCGTTGGTTGCCCCGCATGACCGTTTACGGCGTGCCAGGTGCAATATACAAACCCAATTGTATCCCTTTTTACACTGGCAGTTGCCATGGAGATCACACGCAAGAAGGATCGCAGAACGCTTCCGCATCACTCAGCTGCTCCTCCCAGCTCACGTGACTCACTGTATCCATCACGTGGTAGCAGAGCACGTCACGTGACTAGGAAGCGCCCAATACAAAAAGCCTGATACGCGAAGCAGTCTCCACTTCACAGCTGTCTTCCGGACCCTGTTTGGCATTACGTTTTGTTTTGCTTTGTTTGATTGCCTTGACCTCGGATTACTCACCTGGACTTCTTCGGATTACCCTTCTGCTCTTCTGTTTGGAACTGTTGACTCGTTGCCGATTTCCGGACCGTCCTCCATTCTGCATTTGGAATTTCCCTTGGACACTCGTGTTTGTGAATCCACTACGTTCTTGTATCCTGGGAGTTACGCTATGCAACCAAGCCTTCCGCACAGGTGGGCTAGCCTGCATTCACGTGTGGCACTAGTCCCTGCAGGACATGGGGCTGCCACTCACCTGAGTATCGAACCAACCTCAGCGGATAGCTTTCCCGCGTCCCGACCCACTAGATAGGTAAGACCCTTCAGAGTTGTTATTCACTGCATTACTGTCAATGCCTGGTACTTAATATAATTTCTTCTATAGCGGCTTCGGGGTTATCGAGGTTCCGTGGATCCAGGCAGCGACATCTCCCACCTGTGGCCCCAAAGGTCGCACGAGGAGTACTTTTGAGTTTTCCTGTGCGTCACTTAAGGACGGAGGTATCTACGGTCTACACGACTCTCAAGTCAGAACAGACTGTGAAGCCATATAGTCGTGTTAGATCATGCAGGGATCCACAGACGAACCCATGGCCGCGTTAGTCCTGGCCATTACAGTATTACAGGCAGATATGGCCGCTGCAAATACGGTCATACACCAAAGGCTAGACTCCATACAGAGCGTTCAGCATCCTCTCCCTGCAGACCCCAAATTCGGGGATGCTGTCACTCCGCCTACACCGCCTCCAGTGCCTAGCGTCCCAGCCCCGACTCCTGTGATTCTCCCATCTCCCTTTCCCTTAGCAGCTCCTGAACGCTTTCATGGTGATCCCAAGAAATTCAGGACCTTCATTACCCAGTGCAAATTACACTTCTTGTGCAGACCCCTGGCCTTCCCTGACACAACCACCAAAGCAGCCTTTACCATATCTCACTTGGCTGGCACAGCTGCTGCCCGGGCTAATCCCTTATTAGAGAATGACAGCCCTACTCTCTATGACTTCGACCTTCTTGTGACTGAGATGTCCCGAGTCTTCGACACCCGAGACAAGGTTCAGTCCAGGGATCTAGAATTACTAGAGTTGACCCAGAGTAGGGGTTCGCTAATAGACTATATCACACACTTTAACCAGTTGGTCGCAGAAACCTCATGGCCGGAAAGTAAACGGGCAGTGGTTTTTTACAGGGGTCTGAATAACCCAATGAAGGATGCCCTTTCAGTGGTTCCCTCCTTGCCCACTCAGTACCAGGAACTAGTTGATCTGGCGCTACAGGTAGACGCATGCTGTTCTGAGCGCAAGGCCAAGTTGGGGTTTTCTCAACCAGCAGCCGTCACTCCCTCCCCCTCTGCCTCAGAGGAACCCATGCAAGTGGGGGGAATACGGAGCCCCATTACCTCGCTAGAGAGGGATAATAGGAGGGTGGGGAATGCATGTTTTTATTGTGGCTTAACAAGACATTACATTAAGGAGTGTCCACGATGCCCCAAAAAGACCCAGGTTTTTCGGACTGCTCAACCCTAGATCTGGGGACTAGGTCGAGCACCCAACCATCATCCTCGGACACACCTCCTGCTTTTGGTCGTATATGACCCGTCTATGTGCAGGCCATCCTTCGTCCCTCTTCGGGTGTCTCTCACTCAGTCATGATAATCATAGATTCCGGTGCCACAGGAAACTACATAGACATTGCTTTAGCCCACTCTCTCAACTTGCCTCTAGTGGTTAAGACCCGACGCAAACCGGTACAAGCCGTGGACGGTACTGCCTTGATTTCCGGTCCCATTAAGCATCAAACTGCCCCCATCTTATTGACCATACAGGACATCCACATGGAGACAATGAGTTTTGACCTGATTTCCATGCCCCAGTTTGGCCTTATATTGGGAATGCCCTGGTTACGTGAGCATAATCCACTCATTGATTGGAAATTGGGTACTGTACTCTTCGAATCAGAGATCTGTCAAAACTACTGTCTCTTGGCACATCATGAGGCCGACACACCATCACAGGCCCTGGGGGCTATTGCTCAACTCACGTTGGAAGACAATGGGCCCTTGTTTGCGGGATCACACACTACCGGGGTGGTTGCCAATGGGGTTCCGCCTGTGTACGGGGATTACGAGACAGTGTTTGACCGTGGCTCCTCTGAGTTACTTCCTCCACACCGGTCTTACGACTGCCCGATAGAACTAGTCCCTGGCTCTACCATTCCCTCGGGTAGGATATACTCCCTATCCCCCTCAGAGGAACAAGCCTTGAAGCAGTATGTACAGAAAGCCTTACAACTAGGTCACATTCGTCCCTCTACTTCGCCAACTGCAAGTCCCATATTCTTCGTCCCTAAAAAGGAGGGGGACCTCCGCCCTTGTGTGGACTACCGTTGCCTCAATGCTATCACTAAAAAGGATAGATACCCGATTCCTTTGATCACTCCACTTTTGGACCGTTTGTCTCATGCATCCATTTTCACCAAGTTGGATCTACGGGGCGCATAGAATTTGCTGCGCGTCCGCAAGGGGGGTGAGTGGAAAACCACCTTCTGTACTCGTTATGGATTGTACAAATACCTAGTCATGCCCTTTGGCTTATGCAATGCCCCGGCTACCTTCCAGCGGTTTATGAATGACATCTCCAGGGACATTCTGGACGTGTTCATGGTAGTATATTTGGATGATATCCTTATCTTTTCACGAGATCTGGATGAACACATGCAGCATGTCCGGAAGTCCTTTCCCACCTAAGGAAACATTCCCTATACGCTAAACCCAAAAAAGGCCAGTTCCATAAAAAAAACTGCTGAGTTTCTGGGCTTTCACATCACCCCTGGGGGCCTAGCGATGAATGAATCTAAGGTACGAGCGGTCCTGGAATGGCCGGTTCCTCAGACACTCAAGGCCTTACAGGCCTTTTTGGGTTTCGACAACTTATATAGGCGCTTCATTTCGTCTTTTTCTACTATTGTAGCACCACTCACGGCCTTGACCAGTCCCCAATTACCCTATCATTGGCAGAAAGAGCAGCAGGATTCCTTTGAGGCCCTAAAGACCGCTTTCACCACGGCTCTGGTCCTCCAGCACGCCAATCCTGAGCTCCCTTTTATAAGCGAGGCGGATGCTTCTTCTTTTGCCCTCGGTGCGGTACTGTCGCAGACCTGTCCTACCTCGGGCAAACTACATCCTGTGGCATACCACTCCCGTAAATTCACCAGTACGGAGGCCCATTACACGGTGATGGAGAAAGAGCTCCTGGCGGTAATGGATGCCTTTCGGGTTTGGCGGCACCAGCTCCTGGGGGCCAGGCATCGAGTCACTGTATATTCTGATCACCAGAACCTACAGGATCTGGCTTCCCTGAAGTGCATCAACAGCAGACAGGTCAGGTGGCACCTGTTTTTTGCTGCCTTTGATTTCCACATCACACATCGCCCTGGGGTCACACATGGTAAGGCGGTTGCTTTGTCTCGTTCTCCGGGGGGGGGAGGGTTTCTTTGCCGAGTTACCCTGAGATTCTCCTAGACAAGAGCCACGTAATATGTCTTTGTACTCCTTCTCTCTCGTTGTTGGATTCAGTACGTGAGTGGACGAGGTGTCACCTTGAACAACTGCTGGATTGGGATCCGGTATACCGTGACGGGTTGCCCTTCGTACACGATCGCCTGTTTCTTCCCACACCCGACACCCGTAACCTTGCCCTCGAATGGTCCCATGACGCCCTCATCAATGGTCATCCCGGCCAGAGACGCACTATGGACCTCCTGAAACGATGGGGTTGGTGGCCCTCCATGAAACGCGATGTACAGTGTTATGTAAATACCTGTTCTGTTTGTGCACAATGCAAACATCGAAGAGGACACCCGATTGGACTGCTGCTACCACTACCCATTCCCCCAAGACCATGGCACACATTGACCATGGACTTTGTGACCGATCTCCCCATGGTTCGGGGTTTTGATACTATATGGGTAGTGGTGGATTCATTTACCAAAATGGCCTGTTTTGTTCCATGTAAGGGAATCCCCTCGGCTCCGGTCCTGGCCGACTTGTTTTTTGAATCTGTGTTCTCTTTGTTTGGGCTTCCCTCGTTCTTATCTCTGATTGTGGTTCTCAATTCATGTCTCGCTTTTGGCGTGCTTTGACGAAGCTACTCGGCATCGATACGCGGTATTCCTCAGCCTACCATCCCGAGACCGATGGGCAGACCGAGAGGACTAACCAGTCCATGGAGCAGTATTTGCGCTGCCTGATTATGCAACAGCAGGCCTCCTGGCTGGTCGTCTTACGCTTTGCTGAATTCGCCCTATAACAATGTGACTCATTCTGCTACGGGTCTCTCTCCTTTCTATGCCCTCTATGGTCAACATCCCAGGGTGTCGCCCGTCCCTGATGCGTCCATGCCCACGAATCCTGCTGCTGCAGCTTGCCTTAGGGACCTGTCTTCTGTTCATGCCCGGACCCTTGTGCACCTTCGTGAGGCACAGGCCTCCATGAAGTCTCATGCTGATGGGAAGCGCTTGGCTGCCCCGGCCTTTTCTGTGGGTTCCCGTTTGTGGCTGTACTCTCGTCACCTGCGCCTGGTTGGCTGTCGCAAACTCCTGCCCCGCTTTGTTGGTCCCTATGTGATCTCTTAGGTGGTCAATCCGGTGGCTTTACGCCTGGTTCTCCTGGGTTCTTGGCGCATTCATTCACCCCGTCTTCCATGTCTCCCTTCTCAAGCCCTGCCCTGATTCTTCCTGTCTCCGTGTCCCGGTTGCCCCTGTGTCTATGGCTTCGCCTGATGTGTTTGAGGTATCTGCCATCCTGGGCTCTCGCTTTTTTAGGGGCCGTCTGCAATACTTGGTGGACTGGTCGGGTTTTGGTCCGGAGGAGCGCTCCTGGGTCTCTACTGTGGATGTCCATGTGCCCCGGCTGGTGTCCCGTTTTCATCTGGACCATCCGTCCGGCCCACGGGGTCGTGGGCCCTTTGGGGGGGCTCTGTTAGGCATTCCTTCACGCACTCACACACATCCCAGAACACTGCTAGCATTGCCACAACACCACCACCCTGTTCGCACACCAATCTCAGGGTACGAGACTCACGTGCGTTGGTTGCCCCGAAGGACCGTTTACAATATGCAATATATATATATAATAGGTACTGTGGGTTGAGGCTTCTAGGAATGGAACCTGCCTGTGCTGTGCAACAGTTATATTTAGATTGTGAGTTAGGCAAGATCACAGGAGCCGTTTTGGGGTTAAGCCTGAGCCCCTGTTTGGTACGTGGAAAGGGTTTTTTGCTCCCGGTTATCTTGGTTGTAAAGATTAGAAATGATATCCATAACACTTTGGTTAGTACAAAGTGATTCGTTTATTTGCGGTCAGCCGACACGTGTTTCGACCCGTACGGTCTTTCTCAAGGCTGAACAGTGTTCAATGGTGACAAGTGTTTATGTGATTTGTGACAATTGTGTGACAGATTATATTATGTTCCATTGTGGTGTAGGGGTGATGTGCAATAAGTGACAAAAAAATAGCAAAAAGTAGCATCACATCAAAAAACATTGACGTGTTAATTTATAAAAAGCATTGTTGCATGCAAACAAGGAGAAGGGGAGGAAAAGAAAAAGGAGAAGGTTAGCAAGTGGGCAGAAGGGGAGGAAATGGGTTTTTCTTTAATGAGGTGGAATCCTCTTACCTAGTCTGTTTGCTGATTGCCCTCAGTGGGGTGTTGTTCAATATGGAACTGTCCTTACGGCAGTCCTGGCTCCTATTGGGCCCTGTGATAAGGAAGTACAATAATGGTGGATGAAAAAGCATTGTGGTACGAATTACCTGATTGATTTCTAGTTGGTTCCCAGCTAGTGAGTGTTCTTGGCGGCGTCGAAATCACATCACGTGCAAAATCCGGCTCGTGTGTGTTTCTTGGCCGTGTGGGTCGTCCCTAGCGATTTCTTTGGTCCATTATGGGGCCCCTGGGTGGGTGCTGTGAGCTGGTCTGGATTGACATCAAGAGCTCTTTGGTAGACGCTCTTGTGTGTGGCCAGCCACTCGAAGGGCTGGTGTTGTTCCGGGTCGCTCGAGTGGGGAGCTGGTCTATGGGAATGTCCCTGCTGGTTGGAAAGTCTGCTAACCATGAGGGCGGGCGGGGAGGCTTACCTTTGTATTCTGTCTGCGTTCCAGGGCAGCGGTCTGCTCCTTTACTCCACCGCTCTGGTGGCCGCCATTATAAGGCGCTTGTGAGCTGGCTGATTCACGTTGTGTGACGAATGCGCATGCTCAGAGGCATAGTGTTCTGCGAATGTCACTGTGCATGCGCGTGTCCTGTCGTGTCTGCGCATGCTCAGTGGATCACTGCTGGCACTGTAGTGTTCGTAGTGGTGAGATCTGAGAGGAGGTTGTATGGGGCCATTGGCCCATGGCAATTGGTTGGTTGCCAGGGGGGGGAAATTAGCGTTGGGAGGCGCATAAACGAGAAAGTGTTACTATATGTGGAGAGCCGTGAGGATACTTAGGCTTGGTGGGAAATTCATGTTCCAGTTTGTGTGTGCAGGGGAGTTTGTTGGACCCCGGGCCACATAAGGATTCTATGTGATGTGGGGATAGATACAATTGGTATGTGTGTCAAGGACATGGGTTGGGCATAGAGTTGCCCTCAAGTTAGAAAAATAGGGAGAGGAGAGGAAATGTTTACAGGAAGACATTTAGATTGTGGTCTTTGTTCAGGCCATTTTTAACACATCTGAAGTGACAAATTAGCCGTGCTTCTTCTTGTCTTAATTTCTGAATTCTGTCTCCTCCTCTTGGCCCCAGCCGTACCATCTTGAGTCCGATGAACCTGATGTCACTCTTATTGTCCATTTGGTGATACTTTTGCCAGTGGTTTGCCAGTGGCAGTTTCGGATCTTGTGAATGTATGCTGTTGATGTGCTCTCTAATCCTAAAACGTGTCTCACGAATAGTGCTGCCTATATATATCTTGTTGCAAACACAGATTATTGCATATATCACATATTTGCTTTTGCAGTTGATGTGCTCAATGATATTGAAGATTGGGCAGCCTGAGAATTTTGCACATTTGGTCTGGGTTGCATACTTGCACATGGCGCAAGTCCCGCATTTCGTGAAACCCATTGGTGTACGTTTACTGAGCCAATCTTGTGCTGTAATGTTTTTGTCTGACAGGAAAGAGGGGCTTAATAGAGTTCTTAGAGTTGGTGCCCTTCTGTAGGATTACTCCGCATGGACGAACATATTAGGTCACAACTGGAAACACAACTGGAAACATATCCCAGTATGTCCTACAGAAGGGCACCAACTCTAAGAACTCTATTAAGCCCCTCTTTCCTGTCAGACAAAAACATTACAGCACAAGATTGGCTCAGTAAACGTACACCAATGGGTTTCACGAAATGCGGGACTTGCGCCATGTGCAAGTATGCAACCCAGACCAAATGTGCAAAATTCTCAGGCTGCCCAATCTTCAATATCATTGAGCACATCAACTGCAAAAGCAAATATGTGATATATGCAATAATCTGTGTTTGCAACAAGATATTAGAGGCAGCACTATTCGTGAGACACGTTTTAGGATTAGAGAGCACATCAACAGCATACATTCACAAGATCCGAAACTGCCACTGGCAAACCACTGGCAAAAGTATCACCAAATGGACAATAAGAGTGACATCAGGTTCATCGGACTCAAGATGGTACGGCTGGGACCAAGAGGAGGAGACAGAATTCAGAAATTAAGACAAGAAGAAGCACGGCTAATTTGTCACTTCAGATGTGTTAAAAATGGCCTGAACAAAGACCACGATCTAAATGTCTTCCTGTAAACATTTCCTCTCCTCTCCCTATTTTTCTAACTTGAGGGCAACTCTATGCCCAACCCATGTCCTTGACACACATACCAATTGTATCTATCCCCACATCACATAGAATCCTTATGTGGCCCGGGGTCCAACAAACTCCCCTGCACACACAAACTGGAACATGAATTTCCCACCAAGCCTAAGTATCCTCACGGCTCTCCACATATAGTAACACTTTCTCGTTTATGCGCCTCCCAACGCTAATTTCCCCCCCCCTGGCAACCAACCAATTGCCATGGGCCAATGGCCCCATACAACCTCCTCTCAGATCTCACCACTCCGAACACTACAGTGCCAGCAGTGATCCACTGAGCATGCGCAGACACGACAGGACACGCGCATGCACAGTGACATTCGCAGAACACTATGCCACTGAGCATGCGCATTCGTCACACAACGTGAATCAGCCAGCTCACAAGCGCCTTATAATGGCGGCCACCAGAGCGGTGGAGTAAAGGAGCAGACCGCTGCCCTGGAACGCAGACAGAATACAAAGGTAAGCCTCCCCGCCCGCCCTCATGGTTAGCAGACTTTCCAACCAGCAGGGACATTCCCATAGACCAGCTCCCCACTCGAGCGACCCGGAACAACACCAGCCCTTCGAGTGGCTGGCCACACACAAGAGCGTCTCCCAAAGAGCTCTTGATGTCAATCCAGACCAGCTCACAGCACCCACCCAGGGGCCCCATAATGGACCAAAGAAATCGCTAGGGACGACCCACACGGCCAAGAAACACACACGAGCCGGATTTTGCACGTGATGTGATTTCGACGCCGCCAAGAACACTCACTAGCTGGGAACCAACTAGAAATCAATCAGGTAATTCGTACCACAATGCTTTTTCATCCACCGTTATTGTACTTCCTTATCACAGGGCCCAATAGGAGCCAGGACTGCCGTAAGGACAGTTCCATATTGAACAACACCCCACTGAGGGCAATCAGCAAACAGACTAGGTAAGAGGATTCCACCTCATTAAAGAAAAACCCATTTCCTCCCCTTCTGCCCACTTGCTAACCTTCTCCTTTTTCTTTTCCTCCCCTTCTCCTTGTTTGCATGCAACAATGCTTTTTATAAATTAACACGTCAATGTTTTTTGATGTGATGCTACTTTTTGCTATTTTTTGTCACTTATTGCACATCACCCCTACACCACAATGGAACATAATATAATCTGTCACACAATTGTCACAAATCACATAAACACTTGTCACCATTGAACACTGTTCAGCCTTGAGAAAGACCGTACGGGTCGAAACACGTGTCGGCTGACCGCAAATAAACGAATCACTTTGTACTAACCAAAGTGTTATGGATATCATTTCTAATCTTTACAACCAAGATAACCGGGAGCAAAAAACCCTTTCCATATATATATAATAGGGTGCAATATACAGACCCAATTGCATCCCTTTTTACACTGGCAGGTGCCATGGAGATCACACGCCAGAAGGATCGGCAGAATGCTTCCGCATCGCTCAGCTGCTCCTTCCAGCTCACGTGACTCACTGCATCCATCACGTGGTAGCAGAACACGTCACGTGACTAGGAAGCGCCCAATACAAAACGCCTGATACGCGAAGCAGTCTCCACTTCACAGCTGTCTTCCGGACCCTGTTTGGCGTTACGTTTTGTTTTGCTTTGTTTGATTGCCTTGACCTCGGATTACTCACCTGGACTTTTTCGGATTACCCTTCTGCTCTTCTGATTGGAACTGTTGACTCGTTGCCGATTTCCGGACCGTCCTCCACTCTGCATTTGGAATTTCCCTTGGACACTCGTGTTTTTGAATCCACTACGTTCTTGTATCCTGGGAGTTATGCTACGCAACCAAGCCTTCCGCACAGGTGGGCTAGCCTGCATTCACGTGTGGCACTGGTCCCTGCAGGACTTGGGGCTGCCACTCACCTGAGTCTCGAACCAACCCCAGTGCATAGGTTTCCTGCGTCCCGACCCACTGGATAGGTAAGACCCTTCAGAGTTGTTATTCACTGCATTACTGTCATTGCCTGGTACTTAATATCATTTCTTCTACAGCGGCTTCGGGGTTCTCGAGGTTCCGTGGATCCAGGCAGCGACATCTCCCACCTGTGGCCCCAAAGGTCGCACAGGGAGTACTTTTGAGTTTCCCTGTGCGTCACTTGAGGACGGAGGTATCTACGGTCTACACGACTCTCAAGTCAGAACAATAATGAATTCCTTCCGACTCTATTCCTACTCTAACCTTCTCCACTCACAAGCCTCACATCCCAGCTGAATTTTCCAAACCCTCGCTCGCCTTCTTTCCCCTCCTACTCCTGATACCTCTGCCAACTCTTCTCTCTCTCCCTCCGACTTTGCCAACTTCTTCTCATCCAAAATTCTCTCACTATGCCAAAATATCCTCCTCTCCCCCTCCAATTCCCCTCCTTCCTCCTCCTTCTCCCCCACCTCTGCTTGCATGTCTAACTTCTCTCCTATCACTCCATCCTGCGTCTCCCTTCTCCTGTCAAAAACCCACCCTACTGATGCCCCCTCTGATCCCCTTCCCACCTCCATTATTCCTAAAATCTACCCCCTCCTCATCCCCTACCTAACTACCTTCCTCAACATTTGTCTCTCCTCCACTACCTTTCCTTCAGCATTCAAACACACTACTATCATTCCCATCCTGAAGAAACCTTCTACTAACCCTCTTTTGGCTTCCAACTTTCGTCCAATCTTGTTTCTCCCCTTCCTCTCTAAGCTTCTTGAGTGCCTAGCCTACTCTCAACTCTCAGCTTTTGTATCCACTCTCTCTCTCCTTCCCCCCTCTCAATCTGGTTTCTGCCCTAAACACTCTACTGAGACTGCTCTCACGTAGGGCTCAATTCCTTCCTTACTGCTCGCTACACTAAACAATCATCTATCCTCATCCTCCTTGACTTGTCTGCTGCCTTTGATACCGTAGATCACCCCTTACTCCTTAGTACACTTTCGTCCTTTGGCTTCGAACGCTCTGTCCTTACCTGGCTTTCCTCTTACCTCTCCAATCGTTCCTTTGCTGTCTCCTGGGGCGGCCGCACCTCCTCCAACATCCCCTTGGACTACGGTGTCCCCCAAGGCTCTGTACTCGACCCTTTTCTTTTCTCTCTCTATACCTCCCTTCTCGCCCCTGTTATCTCTTCTTTCGGCATTCCTCACCATTTCTATGCTGATGACACTCAACTCTTTCTCTCCTTCTCTTCTTTCACTCATGATCTCCATCACACTTTATCTTCCTGCCTTACGGCTATCAAAAACTGGATGTCATCCCATTTTCTCTCCCTCAACACTGACAAGATGGAAGTCCTTTTCTTTCCTTCTAACACACTTTCCCCTACCCCCCTCCTTTCATCCACTTTCCCCCTTCCAATCTCCCCATCTCTACCCATGCTCGCAATCTTGGCCTCTACTTTTGCTCCTCCCTCTCCTTCTCCCACCATATTTCTCTCGCCTCTCGTGCCTGCCGTCACCATCTCTTCAACATTTGTAAGATCCGCTCTTCCCTCACCTTCCATGCTTCTAAACTCTTAATCTCCTCCCTCATCTTCTCCCGTCTCTTCTACTGCTCTTCTCTCCTTTTTGGACGCCCTGCCTCTCGCCTAGCCCCCCTCAAATCCCTCTACCACTTCTCTATCCGTACTCTTTGTCTCCTTGGTCCTCGTGACTCTATTTCCTCCTCGCTCTCTCCTTGGCTGGCTTCCCTTTCTCTCTCAACTTAAATTTCAATTCCTCTGTATGGTTTTCAAATCTCTCCATGACCTTGCTCCCACCTATCTCTCTTCTCTCCTCTCATTTTACACTCCCTCCCGTTCTCTCCGCTCTGCTGACCTCTTCTTCCTCACTGTACTCCCGTCCCCATGTGCCTCTTCATGCTTTCAGCTCTGGGCCCCCCTACATTGGAACTCCTTACCTCCCTCTATCTGCTCCATCCCCACTTACACCTCCTTCCGCACCTCCTTGAAAGCCCTTCTTCTCCACTCTCCCCCTTGACTTTTTGTCCCTACCATCTCTCCTCTCCAACATCCCTGTCCCCCTCCTATCCCTTTCCTACCCTCCCCCTCCCCTTCCTTCACACACCTACTTGAATTTGAACCAGATAATTGAAATATTGTTCAACCTTCACTTGACATCCTTCTCTCTCTTCCTCCTCACCCTTCCCTCACCTCCTCCATCTAAGTAAATTGTTCTACATATTGTTTCACTGGTTTGTTTGTTTCATGATTGTAAATATGCTTCTTTCATTATTGTACCTTGTTGTTATATTGTAAAGCGCTTTGGATTATAGCTCTATATAAACCTAATAAACATAAACATAATTCTGTATAATGTATTGCTTTGATGACATTGCTTGGCCGAAATAAAGCTGGTCTGAACTGCAAGGGAAGCCATGAGAAGCATGAGAAGGAACAGCAGGGAAATGTAATTGTATTCGTTACATGTCTTTATATCGAAATATTTTACAAAGAATGATTATATATCGAAACTTTTATAACTAAAACCTTTATGAAGAATGCACTTTTTTTAGTGGTGTCCCCCTCAAACCCTCGTTTCCCACCCATAAAATACCCACCCAAACCTGCCCCATATGATTTAACCCTTTAACCAACCCCTAAGTGCATTCTCCATAAAGTGTTTCATTATAAAATATTCGATATATAATCATTCTGCATAAAATATTCGATATAAAGACTGCATACCATTTTATCAGGGGAGTGCCCTGACTGCATCAGACTCTGGCAACATTTCCCACCAAAATGGCGGCACTTTGAGAGTGACAATGGAAGGGCATTGTGGGACGTGATGCGACCCCAAGTGCTGGCGCCACTTACGTGTCGGTTCGATGCTCTTGGGATGTCTGCGGCTACGGCCTTCCTGTTGATTCCAATTTCCATCGCTCTGGGGCTTCATGAAGTTGGTGTAGAAGCCATCATCTTTGGAAGGACAGAAATCAGGGAAAATTCCAATCAGTCTAGCAACCACAAGGAGCCACCAGACTCGCTCCCCATCCCCTCCGATCGGATTGGTCGAAACAGTGATCTTTCCACAAATTCATTGGATTGATCGACAATCCCATGATCCACAGCCCATGCCACGAGAACCATGATAAGTAGCGTTACAGCGTGGCAAGCCTATCAGGGAGGCAAGGGGGATTGTTTTAGTCAGTGAGACATAATTTGCAGAATATAGGGATCTATGAAGTTGCAAAAAATGCAGGGCGAGACTTCCCTAACCCCCCACCTTTGCAAATCCCTAAACCCAACCCCCATCTACATTTGCGGTGAAATATGGTAAAAAATAAACTCAAGCAAATGGGCTTCAAACAAACTGATCTGCATGGAAATGGGCTAGTAGAGAGGAAATGGGCTAGAACAGAGGAAATGGGCTAGTGCAGAGGAAATGGGCTAGTAGAGAGGAAATGGGCTGGTGCAGAGGAAATGGGCTAGTAGAGAGGAAATGGGCTGGTGCAGAGTAAACGGGCTGGTGCAGAGGAAATGGGCTAGTAGAGAGGAAATGGGCTAGAACAGAGGAAATGGGCTGGTGCAGAGGAAATGGGCTAGAACAGAGGAAATGGGCTGGTGCAGAGGAAATGGCCTAGTAGAGAGGAAATGGGCTGGTGCAGAGTAAACGGGCTGGTGCAGAGGAAATGGGCTAGTAGAGAGGAAATGGGCTAGTAGAGAGGAAATGGGCTAGAACAGAGGAAATGGGCTAGTGCAGAGGAAATGGGCTAGTAGAGAGGAAATGGGCTGGTGCAGAGGAAATGGGCTAGTAGAGAGGAAATGGGCTGGTGCAGAGTAAACGGGCTGGTGCAGAGGAAATGGGCTAGTAGAGAGGAAATGGGCTAGTAGAGAGGAAATGGGCTGGTGCAGAGGAAATGGGCTAGAACAGAGGAAATGGGCTGGTGCAGAGGAAATGGGCTAGAACAGAGGAAATGGGCTGGTGCAGAGGAAATGGGCTAGTAGAGAGGAAATGGGCTGGTGCAGAGTAAACGGGCTGGTGCAGAGGAAATGGGCTAGTAGAGAGGAAATGGGCTAGTAGAGAGGAAATGGGCTGGTGCAGAGGAAATGGGCTAGAACAGAGGAAATGGGCTGGTGCAGAGGAAATGGGCTAGAACAGAGGAAATGGGCTGGTGCAGAGGAAATGGGCTAGTAGAGAGGAAATGGGCTGGTGCAGAGGAAATGGGCTAGAACAGAGGAAATGGGCTGGTGCAGAGGAAATGGGCTAGAACAGAGGAAATGGGCTGGTGCAGAGGAAATGGGCTAGAACAGAGGAAATGGGCTGGTGCAGAGGAAATGGGCTAGAACAGAGGAAATGGGCTGGTGCAGAGGAAATGGGCTAGTAGAGAGGAAATGGGCTAGAACAGAGGAAATGGGCTAGCACAGAGTAAACGGGCTGGTGCAGAGGAAATGGGCTAGTACAGAGGAAAAGGGCTAGTAGAGAGGAAATGGGCTAGAACAGAGGAAATGGGCTAGCACAGAGGAAACGGGCTAGAGCAGAGGAAATGGGCTAGTAGAGAGGAAATGGGCTAGAACAGAGGAAATGGGCTAGTAGAGAGGAAATGTGCTAGAACAGAGGAAATGGGCTAGCACAGAGTAAACGGGCTAGAACAGAGGAAATGGGCTAATACAGAGGAAATGGGCTAGTACAGAGGAAACGGGCTAGAGCAGAGGAAATGGGCTAGTAGAGAGGAAATGGGCTAGAACAGAGGAAATGGGCTGGTGCAGAGGAAATGGGCTAGTACAGAGGAAAAGGGCTAGTAGAGAGGAAATGGGCTAGAACAGAGGAAATGGGCTGGTGCAGAGGAAATGGGCTAGTACAGAGGAAAAGGGCTAGTAGAGAGGAAATGTGCTAGAACAGAGGAAATGGGCTAGCACAGAGTAAACGGGCTAGAACAGAGGAAATGGGCTAATACAGAGGAAATGGGCTAGTACAGAGGAAGCGGGCTAGAGCAGAGGAAATGGGCTAGTAGAGAGGAAACGGGCTAGAACAGAGGAAATGGGCTGGTGCAGAGGAAATGGGCTAGTACAGAGGAAAAGGGCTAGTAGAGAGGAAATGGGCTAGAACAGAGGAAATGGGCTGGTGCAGAGGAAACGGGCTAGAACAGAGGAAATGGGCTAGTAGAGAGGAAATGGGCTAGAACAGAGGAAAAGGCTAGTAGAGAGGAAATGGGCTAGAACAGAGGAAATGGGCTGGTGCAGAGGAAATGGGCTAGTAAAGAGGAAAAGGGCTAGTAGAGAGGAAATGGGCTAGAACAGAGGAAATGGGCTAGCACAGAGTAAACGGGCTAGAACAGAGGAAATGGGCTAATACAGAGGAAATGGGTTAGTTCAGAGGAAACGGGCTAGAACAGAGGAAATGGGCTAGTAGAAAGGAAAAAGGGCTAGAACAGAGGAAATGGGCTAGGGCAGAGGGAATGGGCTAGTACAGAGGAAACTGGCTAGAGCAGAGGAAACGGGCTAGTACAGAGGAAATGGGCTAGAACAGAGGAAATGAGCTAGTAGAGAGGAAATGGGCTAGTAGAGAGTAAATGCGCTACTACAGAGGAAACGGGCTAGAACAGAGGAAATTGGCTGGTAGAGAGGAAATGGGCTAGAACCGAGGAAATGGGCTAGAACAGAGGAAACGGCCTAGAACAGAGGAAATGGGCTAATACAGAGGAAATGGGTTAGTAGAAAGGAAAAAGGGCTAGAACAGAGGAAACGGGCTAGTGCAGAGCAAACGGGCTAGTACAGATGAAATGGGCTAGAACAGAGGAAATGGGCTAGAAGAGAGGAAATGGGCGAGTACAGAGGAAATGGGCTAGTAGAGGCTAAATGGGCTAGTACAGCGGAAATGGGCTAGTTCAGAGGAAAAGGGCTAGTAGAGAGGAAATGGGCTAGAACAGAGGAAATGGGCTGGTGCAGAGGAAACGGGCTAGAACAGAGGAAATGGGCTAGTAGAGAGGAAATGGGCTAGAACAGAGGAAAAGGCTAGTAGAGAGGAAATGGGCTAGAACAGAGGAAATGGGCTGGTGCAGAGGAAATGGGCTAGTAAAGAGGAAATGGGCTAGAACAGAGGAAATGGGCTGGTGCAGAGGAAATGGGCTAGTACAGAGGAAAAGGGCTAGTAGAGAGGAAATGGGCTAGAACAGAGGAAATGGGCTAGCACAGAGTAAACGGGCTAGAACAGAGGAAATGGGCTAATACAGAGGAAATGGGTTAGTTCAGAGGAAACGGGCTAGAACAGAGGAAATGGGCTAGTAGAAAGGAAAAAGGGCTAGAACAGAGGAAATGGGCTAGGGCAGAGGGAATGGGCTAGTACAGAGGAAACTGGCTAGAGCAGAGGAAACGGGCTAGTACAGAGGAAATGGGCTAGAACAGAGGAAATGAGCTAGTAGAGAGGAAATGGGCTAGTAGAGAGTAAATGCGCTACTACAGAGGAAACGGGCTAGAACAGAGGAAATTGGCTGGTAGAGAGGAAATGGGCTAGAACCGAGGAAATGGGCTAGAACAGAGGAAACGGCCTAGAACAGAGGAAATGGGCTAATACAGAGGAAATGGGTTAGTAGAAAGGAAAAAGGGCTAGAACAGAGGAAACGGGCTAGTGCAGAGCAAACGGGCTAGTACAGATGAAATGGGCTAGAACAGAGGAAATGGGCTAGAAGAGAGGAAATGGGCGAGTACAGAGGAAATGGGCTAGTAGAGGCTAAATGGGCTAGTACAGCGGAAATGGGCTAGTTCAGAGGAAATGGGCTATCACCGAACAACAGATGTAATTTGTGTCCTTCCTAGAACCACAGGTAAGTACAGGTATGTCTGGCCGCAAGGTGTGCCCGCTATATGTTGCCACATATCAAGTTCGGGTGCAGAACACGTGCGTGGTTTGGTAACTGTGCTGGGTGTCGGGAGGGCACCCTTGAAAGGCAAATCTAAGGATTGTTTCGGGGATGAGCTGCAGAAAGACGTGTCAGAACCCAGAAGAGGAGAAAAGGATGGACGGCGCTCCCTCCAGTCACGTCACAACTTCATGGCACTGCTACACCGCCTATAGTTCACATCATAGCTGCTTTCATTGTCCTATTCATTTACCCAAGTGTTTCTGGGGGGTGCTTGTGCGCAGGGCGGGAGTGGTCCCTCAGGAAATGGAGAGATGTCTGAAAACATGGCTCTTTACACAGGAACTGCTAACATAACTCTCTGTAAGCATGTTGCGCCCTATTAACATCTGATGATCTTTGCTACTCAATGTGCAGTCTGTAACGCACCCCTCTATGCATATGCATAACCCTGTAACTACTGTACTCCTTACTGTCAAGAACACTTGTGTAACCATGTAACTTTCGGTGCTCCTTCACTGTCAAGAACAGCGCCCAGATGCCTCCGGGCTGGGTGCTCTATACAAATGTCTAAATGAATAAATAAATAAATAAATAAATAATTACATGTCCCAACAGCCAATCACCTGTGGATAGGCAGTAAGGCTGCGACAGAATTCGTCGCATGCTAAGCACGCTTCATAGGCGATTCTTCACACCTCGGGCGCTGTGTCCGCCTGCCCCTCTTTGCCACCACAGGTGCTTCCTGGCCTATGAACGTGGGCGCCATTTTCCTTTCCTCTAAACAGGGGTTCCAGAGGCACTGCCACCCTCTGCTGTTTCGGAAAACCCCAATGGACAGGCAACAACTAGAGTCCCCTCAGGGCCACGTCATGCAAAATAAGTCCATGCAAATATTAGTATTGTGTCCTCAAAATAGGGCCAGTTTGCACGCCTCAAGAATTTCAGACCCCATGCATTTTGCGCCTCTCCCCCGCATCCCCCCTGTAATAATGATGTGAGGCGTACAGTTGAGTTACGGAGCTTTATTTCAGTGGCCCCCAGAGGTCGGACCACAGCAACCAAAATAGAACGGGGAGGTGGGAAGGTTCGGTTAGGACGGGGCTGGAACACTGGACTCGTGGGAGCGGAGTCCCACGAGCTGGGTTAAACATAACATAACATCTCCGCTGTTAGGAAAACAGGAAAAGGGGGGGGGGAAGGGGAAGGTTTTATGCATATGGAAACTGTTAATAATATAAGAAGTCTTGATTGAAGTTTTGTATGATCTTCCGATTCCTCTTCGATAGTCTGCTGTTGGGGTTTTTCTCAGTGTCCATGTGAGAGCTGTTGTCTTCGCGTTGGCTGATTTGAGATGCTCCCGTGGAAGGAGGATTTGACTCTGATGGATTTCCCAATGGTGTGTGCTTAGAGGTGCTAGGTCTGTGAACGTCTGTTGTTATTTTTACTATGTTGTCTCCTGACCACTTCTTTCCATCATCAAGTGTGACGGATTTGCCATGACATTGGATGACCTTCTGTGGAGGTCTGAACTTACTTTCGGACTTGGATGTTTTTTTTGGTTCTTTGACGCAGACCCAGTCTCCTGCTTGCACTCGCATTTCTTTTACTGCATTTTTGGAGTCGTAATGTGTTTTGTATTTTGTCTGTTTCTCAATTGTCCTCTTCTGGATTTTATCCATGTTAATCTTTACTTCTCCACCATTCATGAATATCCAAGCTGGTCTTAGACGATTGGTTGCAGCTCTACCACGCATCAGGGTAAATGGCTCGATGTTAGTGGTGGTGTGTGGTGTTGTTCTGTACGCACACAAGGCTTCCTTGAGGGTTTCTCTCCATGGAAGAGTGTTAGCGATGGCCAGCTGTATTATGCTCTTTATAAGTCTGTTCATCCTCTCCACCAATCCATTTGATATAGGATGGTATAGAGATGTTGTTAGGTGTTTGATGCATCTGTGCTTGAGGAATTCTTGAAATTCAGACGATATAAACTGGGATCCGTTGTCTGAAACCAGTTCCTTGGGATCCCCTTCTCTGTTGAAAATTTCTGTCAGGAATTGTGTTACTTTCTTTGATGACACGTTTGTTTCAGCTATTCCCCATTCAGTCCACTTTGAGGTATAATCTATGAGCACTATTATATATATTTTCTCACTTTCGATGTTTTCGAAGGGGCCCATAATGTCTATAGCGACTTTTGACCATACTTCTTGGGGTGGTTCTATGATTTGGAGAGGGGTCTTCCTTACAGTTTTTGATTTGTCGCTTGAGGCACATGCGACGCAACTTTTTACAGTTTCTTCTGCTTCTTTCCACATGTGCGGCCACCAGTAATTGCTCCTGAGTCTATTTTTCGTCAAACTTCTTCCCAGATGACCTTCATGGGCTAGTTCAAGTAGTTTATCTCTAAGCATTACAGGTGGAATCAGTTTGTCTCCTCTGAATATGTGCTTTTCATCCATACTTATTTCGTCCTTGAACGGTATGAAGTCTGTTAGAATGTGGTTTGGTTTGATCCAATCATTAATTATGGCTTTTCTCATTTCTTGTTGTTTTGTGTCATTGTTGGTGATGTTCAGCCAATCTTCTTTGGAAATGGCAGGATTGATGGTTGCTATGATATCTTCTTGAGGTTGATCGGTCTCTTCTTCCTGGTTGGTAGAGAGTCTAGAGAGGCAATCTGCTACTCCATTTGATGAGCCGGGAGTGTAGCAGACTTGGATGTTGTATTGCATAATATCGAGAAACCAACGCCTGATTCTTGGCGAAATGAGATGTGGTGTCTTGCATTGAAGGATGTTTACTAACGGTTTGTGATCAGTTTTGAGTAGTATAGGTAAGCCCCATATTAAGTTCCTGAAATGTTGTAAAATCCATTTCACCCCCAGGGCTTCTCTCTCTATCGTTGAATAATTTAGTTCGGCGCCTCGCAAGACTCTTGAGGCAAAAGCAATGGTCACAATGTTTCCCTTTTGCTGTTGTTCTAGGACACCACCAAGTCCATATTTGCTGGCATCGACGGAGATGATGGTCTTAGCCTTACAGTCAAACATTGCTAGAGCAGAAGCCTTGTTAATGTCGCACTTGACTTCCTCAAACTCCTTCTTACATTCCGAGGACCATACAAACTTGGTGGCTTTCTTTGAGAGGTTCCTCATGTGCTTCGTCTTGTTGGCATAGTCGTTTACAAACTTTGAGTAATATTCGGTCATGCCGAGAAAACTCCTGAGTTGATCCTTATTTTCGGGTTCGGCGATGTTTATTATGACATCCATGAGTTTTTTCTTGGGGCTGATTCCCTCAGCGTTTATGGAGTGGCCAAGATAGGATACTTGGTTGCATTTTATGTTGCACTTTTCCAATTTGAGGGTGAGTCCACTTTTTTGGATTACTTGGAGGACACACATGAGCTTGGCATCATGTTCTCTTTCGTTTTCGGCAGATATGAGTATGTCGTCCTGAAAACAGTGGACACCGTCGAGACCTCCAAACAGGTGCGACATTAACCGTTGAAAGACAGCTGCGGCTGATGCGAGGCCAAAAGGCATCCTATTAAACATGAATGCCCCCAGAGGTGTCACGAAGGAAGTGAGATTTTTTGAGTTCTCCTCCAATGCGATCTGATGGTATGCCGACGAGAGGTCGAGGGTGCTGAAGTATTTGGCTGGTTTCATGGTTGCAAGGAGTTCTGATATGTTAGGGAGGGGGTGTCTGTCCACCCATATGTTCTTGTTCAAGTCACGTAGGTCAACACACATCCTTATCGAATTGTCTGGTTTGCCGACAAGGACGATTGGTGCGAGCCTCTCGGAACTCTCAATGGGTTGGATGATGTTTTCCTCACAAAGTCGGTTGAGCTCTTTCCTCAAGGCGTCTTTGGTGCCAAAGGGGATTCCACGAACACGATGGGCTACAGGAACGGCGTCCTTCTTCAAAACTATCTTATGTTGAAAGCCTCGGAGGAGTCCCACTTTGTTGTTGAATACTTTTGGAAACATCTTGGCTAAAGTGGACTTTATGTTGGTGGGCTCCAAGCTGGTTGTAGCATCGGTGTCGCTCAGCACACTCAGGACTGGAACTTCTTCTCCAGGGTGGATCTTTATTCGTAAGGCAGCTTGCTCCTCCCAACCAACAACTGAAGAGCCATTTTTGGCCACGAAGAGTTTACAATATGTCTCTCTCTCAAAAAATTTGAGTTTGACCCAGGTATACCCAATTATTTCGATGGGAGTCTTGCCATAACCTGTGGCCTTTATTGGTGTGCAGCGTAGGTCCTGTATCCTCCTAGAGAGAGTTCCCAAAAATGTTTGGACATCTACTATTGTATAGGGGGAACCTGTATCTACCATTACTTGAAGAAGTGTCCCATCTACATGCATGTCGACCCACGGCCCCTTGGCGTCACGTGAGGAAGTGATGGTGAGTATTTGTATTGGAGGGGAGTCTCGGTCGATGAGCAGCATGTTATCGTAGCTGGGATCATCTTCTATGTATCTCACCGAGGCAGATCTGATGGATGGGCCTCTATTGTATCTGGGAGGTCTGGTTGTTCTACCCCTGTTACTGTTGCAAACCTTGGCGAAATGTCCGCGGCGGCCACACTTGTAACACTCAGCATTGTTTGCGGGACACGTCTTCTCAGGGTCTTCGTGTTTGAACCATCCACATCGTTGGCAATGGGCAGGGTCCCTGAAGTCGTTGGATGGACCCTTTCCTCTCCTGGAATTGGTTGTTGAGCCTCGGAAGGCTGGGGCCTTCCTGACCAAGGCGAACAGATTCTCAGTGTTGTCAGCATCTGGATGGGTTTCAACGGATTTCACCTCAACACAATCCTTTTGGGCGAGTCTCTCCTTCAGGCAGTGGTCACCAAACTCCAAGCTCCTTGCTGTCTCTATGGCTTGGTCCAGGGAGGGATTCTTCATTTGCCATAGTTTCTGCTGAATGCAAGGGTCCGCTACATTGAGGACAAGCTGGTCCCTCAGATACTCATCGCTGACGCCAGTGAATTCACACGTTGACATCAGTACTCTCAAGGATGCAATGTAAGAGTCGATCGACTCACTCTTTTGTTGCTTCCTGGTAAAGAACTTGTACCTCTCTAGTACAATGTTGGTTTTGTTACCAAAATGTTTGGTGAGCTTGGCTAAGGCCGTGTCGAATTTGTGGTTGTGGTTGCCATCGCCTCCAACATCGTCCGATTCTGGTAGTGCCCTAAACAGTCTTAGTGCCTCTGCTCCTATGCAGTTCAATAGTGTTGCTTCCTTGAGGTCATCGTTGAATTTGTTGCCCCCAATGGCTCTCAGGTAGATGTGGAACCCGTCGATCCATTGTTCCGAGGGAGAGGCTGGTGTCCCAGGGCACGGGAGAAATTTGGCCGGATGGGGGATGTTTTGCATGATGGAAGATGTGAATCTGTGTTAAAACTGTGCTGAAAACTATGTTAAAAAGTAGGCTGGGAAAGAAACATTTTTTTTTTTTTTTTTTTTTACGTGTGTCTCTGGATTGCAAAAGTCGCTGGGTAAGAGAAGGCGTTATTTGTTGTCTTCTGAGTCTTGCTCTTGGTCTTTATTAAAAGCAGATGGGGCTTTTGTGTAGACAAGGATTTGTTTGGCGGCTGTGGGGAACGAGAAATGTTCGATAATGTTGTCACTATGACAACAGGGACAACAAAATGGCTGCCGTAATGTCACTTAGGTAACAAAGACAACAAAATGGCTGCACGTGATGTACTTTGCGGTCCTTTCTTCTTTTTTTTTTTGAAGCTGCGCGTGGGCGTGATGGCGCGTGACTAGGTGTCTGGTGCCCAAAACCCCAGTTAAATCGTACCTTTGCTTGCTGAGAGGGTACCTGTTCTGCGGCTGCGCCACCCTCTACCCGGAATTGGGGAGGGGCGCGGCCGACTGTGTCTGCGCCGCCCTCGACCCGGATCGGGGAGGGGCGCGGCCGTGTGTGTACAGCGGCGGCAACGGAGACGGGACGAGGCTGGTAGCTGAGGCAGTCCGCTACGCTCCGGGGGGCGGTTCACCTCCTCGTCGCCAATGTAATAATGATGTGAGGCGTACAGTTGAGTTACGGAGCTTTATTTCAGCGGCCCCCATAGGTCGGACCACAGCAACCGAAATAGAACGGGGAGGTGGGAAGGTTCGGTAAGGACGGGGCTGGAACACTGGACTCGTGGGAGCGGAGTCCCACTAGCTGGGTTAAACATAACAACTCCTTCTTACATTCCGAGGACCATACAAACTTGGTGGCTTTCTTTAAGAGGTTCCTCATGTGTTTCGTCTTGTTGGCATAGTTGTTTACAAACTTTGAGTAATATTCGGTCATGCCGAGAAAACTCCTGAGTTGATCCTTATTTTCGGGTTTGGCGATGTTTATTATGACATCCATGAGTTTTTTCTTGGGGCTGATTCCCTCAGCGTTTATGGAGTGGCCAAGATAGGATACTTGGTTGCATTTTATGTTGCACTTTTCCAATTTGAGGGTGAGTCCACTTTTTTGGATTACTTGGAGGACACACATGAGCTTGGCATCATGTTCTCTTTCGTTTTCGGCAGATATGAGTATGTCGTCCTGAAAACAGTGGACACCGTCGAGACCTCCAAACAGGTGCGACATTAACCGTTGAAAGACAGCTGCGGCTGATGCGAGGCCAAAAGGCATCCTATTAAACATGAATGCCCCCAGAGGTGTCACGAAGTAAGTGAGATTTTTTGAGTTCTCCTCCAATGCGATCTGATGGTATGCCGACGAGAGGTCGAGGGTGCTGAAGTATTTGGCTGGTTTCATGGTTGCAAGGAGTTCTGATATGTTAGGGAGGGGGTGTCTGTCCACCCATATGTTCTTGTTCAAGTCACGTAGGTCAACACACATCCTTATCGAATTGTCTGGTTTGCCGACAAGGACGATTGGTGCGAGCCACTCGGAACTCTCAATGGGTTGGATGATGTTTTCCTCACAAAGTCGGTTGAGCTCTTTCCTCAAGGCGTCTTTGGTGCCAAAGGGGATTCCACGAACACGATGGGCTACAGGAACGGCGTCCTTCTTCAAAACTATCTTATGTTGAAAGCCTCGGAGGAGTCCCACTTTGTTGTTGAATACTTTTGGAAACATCTTGGCTAAAGTGGACTTTATGTTGGTGGGCTCCAAGCTGGTTGTAGCATCGGTGTCGCTCTGCACACTCAGGACTGGAACTTCTTCTCCAGGGTGGATCTTTATTCGTAAGGCAGCTTAAATACGTGTTGCGTGCCGACTCCTTTGTTGCCTTTTTGTTTCTCCACACACCCTCTTCTGGAAACTGCTGGGTCATGTCTTGGGTGATGGACCACAGGAGTGGAGTGGGTGAGACTTGTGCCCCCCACTAACTCCCCCCCCCAAAAGGGGGTGAGCCAGGCGGGACTTGGGCCGCCAATGGGCACGTGATTGGCCCGAATTCGACTCCAGTTTCAAACCACTGGCACTGAAAACACATGCGCGCGCCTGACTGCACCGAACAGAAAAAAATATCTTGCATGGAAAATAAACCTGCCTGCCCAGGGGTGGGAGGTGTCTGGCTGGCGTCGTGCCTTGCCCCCGTGCACGCCGGGCCTCACATTGGGCGCAACAACATGTCTAATTGCCGTCAGCTGCGCCTATTACTGTGAAGCTCTTTAGGTGCACGGTAGGTCGATGGCACGTGGAGAATTGTCTCTTAGCCAAGTGTTACGTTTAGCCAATCAGAACCGTCTGGGTGATCTGAATGGGGAAGCTTGCGGCGTTGCTGTGAACATGGCAACACATTCTGCCTGATTGGCCGTTGTGCCTGGTGTACAGTTTTGTAGTGTACACACACAGAACGGTTACCTCACAGCAGGCAGACAGCGAGCACTGAACAGGTCATTGAAATTGCCTCTAATAGCAGGCCAAGTGTGTGTTTTAAGTAATAAGAACTGGCATTTTGAATTGAAAGAAAGCCACTTCCCCACTTTCTTCCGGTAAATTCCAGATATGTGCCTTCTTCCAAAACAATTACATCTAGTTACAAAATAACCCCATGGACGGGGCCCATTGTTGACCATAATATATCTGGGTCAAACAAATCAAAAGACATAGACATGTCCCTGGACACTCCATAACTAGGGGATAGTTGTTCCTTCCAGGCTAAATGTTGCATACAGTACATAAAAAAGCCCACACAATCTGTTCCTATCCGCCTTCTAAAACCTATTTGTAACTTATCCAAAATGCTATGCAAACACATAGATTCCTCTATTTTAACAACAAAATAAAATACCCTTCCATTATGTAATGTGATGCCTTTTAAAGGAATGAAAGTGCCTAATGGCCTTGTGTCCTCATGAAATTGCCCTGAATCCACATGATGTAACCGTTGGGTGGCCATGAAGCTGCTTCTATAATCAGCATGGCATTGCCCAAGAGCACTGCCATATTTTGCAGCAGTGCCAGGGTGATTGTGGTGGCAAGTGCCCACTTGCACAGCAGGATATTGCAACACAATCAGCATGAAGTTCTCCCACCTTCTGAGATTCTCCTGCTGGGGCTGGATACAGAAGGCGCCTACAGCTGATACGGGTAGACCCGGATATATGAAAAGCTACCACTGATTGGAGAAGCGACCTATGGGTCTTCTTACCCGCCCTCAAGACTCAATCTTTGGGAGTAGGTGACAGCAGCCATTTCTCTAACTGCAGACCGCCATCCCACTTCAGGCGGGCATGTGAGCGAGGGCCACCGGCGGCCACATTATGCTTCCTGGGCGCATGGCAACATCCCACCATCCACTGCCCTCTCCCAGCTGCCAGGGTGTTGATCAGGTGCAGAGGAATAAGTGAAGCACATGCACAAAGAAGCAACACACCGCCCTCAATTTCCTTTTCTCAAATCATGTCACCCCCCCCTTCTATCCAGCCCCCGGTAGAATGTGAAAGCAGCATATTAGTCTCTGTTCTGGGTCCTGCACGCAGTGAGCGTGGGCGCCCCGGAGGCAACATTACATTGTGACTTGACCCGCAGAGTTGAAAACAATGAATCATCACATATTTATTTTATTTTATTTTTTTTAAACTTTGGTTTTATTGGTAATTTTCAGAAAAAGAAACAATGACAACACCGGGAGCAGTATGAATATCACATTAACATCATCCCCGAACCCCCGTAGTCTCCTTCCCCCCCCTCACCCCTCACCCCTCTCCCCAGCTCCACCCCTCCCCCCAGATCAGAGTTCCATCGTAAAACCAATCGCAGGAGTCGTCATCCATACTCGAAGTTCAGTGCTTTGGAGCCATGCTGTGCGTTCCCTTAAATGCTGGCTTAGACGGATCTGCTGTCTCCCGGGCCGTGGGCTACCCCATTGTTCTTGAGTGGTTCTCTCCGGGCTCCATAGCCCCCCCCCGCCCCGTGTTGTCCACGTAGTGTCAATGCGCCTCCCATCCCCATGCCTGGTAAACCCCATACCAATTTGGCTGGAAGGTGCTCGATTCGTTGTTTACCATGGCTGTCAGTTTGTCCATGAGGAACATGTTCTTCAGTTTTTTTAGCCAGTCTTCATTAGATGGGGTCTCCGGACTTTTCCACCTTTGCGCTAGGGCCACCCTTCCTGCTCGCAACATGGTCTCCCACATTCTTGGGTACCTATGTATTTCGGCCTCCTCCGGTGGGAGGCCCAACAACATCGTCAGTGGATTAAGTGGGAGAAGTTCTTCGGTGACCTCCGCCATCCATCCCTGTACCTTCTACCAGAACCCCTGTACCTTAGGGCAGGACTACCACATGTGACCCCTCGTCCCCACTTGGCCACATCCTCTTGGGCAACTGGGGGACACCCCCGGGAACACCTTGGATAACTTAGATGGGTCCCTATGCCATCCCTGTAAAATCTTAAAGTTATGCTCCATGTCCGCCGTGAACAGGTTTCCATGGAAAGCTATTTTAAACACCCTGGACCATGCGTCTTCCTAGAGAGCCTCTCCTGCCAGGTCATTCCAGAACCCACAAAACCCTCTACTCCCTTCCAAGTTGACAGTGTTCAATATTTGGTACATTTTGGATACTACCCCCTTCCTCATTGTGGCCATGTCTAATAACTTTTCAAAGGGGGTCAGCTGTCTCCGCAAATTCAGGCCCCAAGTCTGGTCACAGAGGATGCCCTTCAGGCGCAAATATTCAAAGACTGAAAGAGACCCCCACCCAAGTGCTTCTCGCAGCTCCTCGTATTCAAGGAACTCGCCCTCCTTGAACAGCTGCCCCGCCCATTCCAGCCCCCTATCCGACCAGGACTGGGCATTCCTGAATCCCCTGCTCCCTAGTTTGAGCGGGTAGCCCCAGAGCGAAGACATCGGGGAGGGCCAGGACGTGAGGTGCGCAGTTGTGGGTCCCTCCTTCCAAATCGGCCAGATTATTCCCAGGGTTGGGTGGGTCTGCAATTTATTTGGGATTAGTTTACGCGGCAGCCACAAAAGGTTGCGTACTTTCAGAGGGTGGGCATCCATGTCCTCCAGATAAGACCAATAGGTGCCCATCCCCTCCCTCATGTGTTCCAACAAGACCCTTAGCTGGGCGGCCCGGTGGTAGAGAAGGAAGTCCGGCAGCCCGAAACCACCCTCCTCCCTAGGTAACGTTAGAATGGCCTTCCCTATCCTCGGGTTCCTTCCTTGCCAAACAAACTCTCGGACTGCCCTCTGTAGGTCTCGAAACATCTGGTCGGGGACCCGTGTTGGGAGTGCCATGAAAAGATACAGCAGTCTTGGGAGGATGTTCATTTTCACTGCTGTCATGCGCCCGTACCAAGACAGGATCATACCTTCCCACCTCCTCAGGTCTGACTTTATCTCTGCCGTAATGGGCGCATAATTTGCCGAAGCCAGTTTAGAAAGATCCCTTGTGAGGAGCACACCCAAGTACCTGATGGAGTCCTTCCCTACCACAATCCCTGCACACCCATCCCGGTGGTCTAGCCCCGGGTCCCGAGCCCTCATAGGGAGTCACACTGATTTTGATGCGTTTATTTTTAACCCCGAGAATTGCCCAAAGGTCGTCATCAGGGCCAGGAGGGGGGGGAGCGAGGTGACGGGCTCCACCAGGTATGCAAGAATATCATCAGCAAACAGGGAGAGCTTGAACTCCACCTCTCCTCTTTTAATCCCTTTGATGTTGGGGTGAGCTCGGACCGCTATGGCCAGGGGCTCCATCATCAGGACATATATTAAAGGGGAGAGTGGGCATCCCTGTCGTGTCCCCCGTGTGAGGGAGAATGAGTACGAAAGTTCTCCATTCACCTGCACTCTCGCCGTTGGGGCCCCGTATAGGGCGGAAACCTAGTTCCTGATGTGAGCCCCGAAGCCCATTCGACGGAGGAGGAGTTGCATGTACCTCCACTCCACCCTGTCAAAAGCTTTCTCGGAGTCCAGGGAAAGCAGACTTGCATCTAGATCTGATTCTTGGACATGGTGGATTAGGTCTTTCGTCTTCCTGATGTTATCAGAGACTTGCCTGCCCCCTATGAATCCCACTTGATCCCCGTGAACGAGCTTGGGCATTATCCCCTCCATCCGTTTGCCTATCACCTTGGCCAGGATCTTAACATCTATATTGAGGAGGGAGATTGGGCGATATGAGGAGCATTCAGTGGGGTCTTTGCCCTCTTTGGGCAGGACCACAATTATGGCCCTCATCATGGTCTCTGGCAGAGAGCCCCCCTCTAACGCCCCGTTAAACACCCTCACCAGGTGAGGGGCTAGGATAGCCTGAAACCTCTTATAGAAGTATACGGAGAAGCCGTCTTCCCCCGGGGACGTTCCCACCTTCATCCCACTGATCGAGTGCTCCACCTCCTCCTCCGTCACCCGGCCCTCTAGCCCCTCTGCCATTTCAGCTGTCAGGGACGGGATCTGGATGGAGTCCAGGAAACCCTCTATCTGAATGTCATCCCCGTCATATTCTGACGAGTATAACTTTTCATAGTAACGGCGAAAGGATGGTCCAATGTTAGGGGTGTCGAGATCTAATGATCCCCGATCATTCTTCACTGCCTTCACCGTTCTGTTCCTTTGAATCTCTCTGAGTTTCCAGACCAGGATTTTGTCAGCTCTGTCCCCCTTCTCATAATATTTCTGTTTCACTAGCTGGAGGTTCCGTTCGGTCTTATGTATCAGGAGGTCTTTCAACTGGAGTTTATAGTTTTCCAGGGTAGCAATCTGCTCTCTTTCCAGGGGAGCCAGCGGGAGGTCACCCGGTTGGAGTTGGGCTATCTTTTCCCTCAGGGATTTTTCCTGGGCCTCCCTCTCCATCTTTTTCTGGGCTCCCATTCTAATGAGGACGCCGCGTAAGGTCACCTTAAAGGCGTCCCACAGTACGTGTGTGCCCACCTCGCTGTTGTCGTTTAATTCGAAATACTCCGAGATGGCGTCCTGCACCTCCTATACTAGAACTTCGTCCTTCAGCAGGGAATCATTACACTTCCATTGCCCTCTACTGCCACTCTGCCATCCCCCTACTATTGTGGTACGGACCAAGTCGTGATCGGACCAAGGAACCGGGTCAACCCTGTGGCCAGAGACATGGGGGAGAAGGGGTTCATCTACCAGTATATAATCTATACGGGAGTATGATGTGTGGATTGCTGAGTAATAGGTGAAGGAGAGGAGGCCTGTCCTGGGAGTTGGGATGGTGTCCACCAGGCCTAGCTCCGCGTTGACCCTCTGGAATGTACGGGCCATGGTTTCATCTGCGGCCCTAGTGAGCTGCGGTCACAAGCGTTTCCAATCCGCGGTTGGGTCTAGGTCCATATTGAAATCCCCCCCCCACCACCAACATCCCGTGAACAAACAATTTCAATTTGTCCTTCACTCCCTCCCAGAATTGCGTCTGGCCCTCATTAGGGCCGTACACAACTGCCAGAGTCAGGGGGGAACCCCGCAAACTGCCCTTTGCCAGCAGATATCGGCCCTCTGGGTCCTTCATCGTGGTTTCTACTTCAAAGCCAACGTCCCTTTCTAGTAGTAGGGCTACCCCCCTTTTCTTGGTTCTGTGGGAGGCACTGAGGACCTCCCCGATCCCGCCCCCTCGCATTTTCGGTTCCTTCCCCCGGGCCCAGTGTGTTTCCTGAAGAAAGAGTAGGTCAAGCTTTGCCCTCCTAAATTCCCTGCAGACCAAGGATCTCTTGGTTGGGGTGTTCAACCCCCGCACATTAAGGGAACCCACGCCCAGGGCGGGCAGATCCTCAGCCATTGTCAATGATCAACATCTTACTGGGTAGCTGGCTCGTGGCCCTTTTCCTTTCCTGCTCCTTTTGTGTTACAACCTGATCTCTATTACCCCCTCCCCCCGCCCCCCAGGTGGGCCTTAAACCTGTCCCCAACTGCCCCCTGGTCCCCCCCGAACTTAACAACCCCAACTGTTCCTTCACCCCCCACCCCGGCGTCCAGCCAAATAGTTCCACCATTGCTGGTAATTGGCCGGACCACCAGCCTACCGCCTCTGGCTGGGCTAATGTCGGAAAATACTCCTCCTTGAGCCCCCCCCTTTTTGTCCCCCCCTGCCCCCCCACCGAGCCCCCTCCTCTAGGTAACCGACATACTTGCTGTTCTGGGAGGCCCCTTCCGTCCTTAGGCCCCGTAGTCCTGGAAGTCTACTCGTCCTTGTGCCAGGCCGGATGTTTGTGATCGTGAGTTGAGTTCTTTGCCCGGTTTCCCCGTACACTTTTGTACTTCCAGTCTACCTCGGGCTCGACCGGCCCACTCCTCCCTTGCCGGGGTCGGCGTCTTCCCTGTCCGTCGCTGGGGACGGCGGGTTCAGTTTCTTAATTGTCCGTGGACCCGTCTTCTTTCTCTTCTCTCCTTGTGACCTGCGTTCCCTGGCTCCTTCCGCTGCGAATCCCGTGGGTTCTCTCCGAGGGGCCGGGTCCGACACATACCCTTGAATGGCTTCCCTTATGTCCTTCTCTGTAATCAGGGTCGACCGTTGGCCCTCGTACTCGAACGAGAGGGAGAAGGGATAGCCCCATCTATAGCGCACCCCCTTCTCTTTTAGCATTTGTGTCAGGGGGCGGCACATCCTGCGTTTGGCCAGCGTGTATGAAGAGAGGTCCTGGAAAATGGACACTTGTGCGTTGCTGTAGGTTATTTCCCGTGCCTTTCTGGCCTCCTCCAGAACCTTCGCTTTCTCGGTGTATTAATGAAAGCGGACCAGGATTGACCGGGGGCCCCCAGCTCTGCCCCCCGCTCTGTGGACCCGGTCAAACGTTGGTTCAGTCGTCATCTCGTCCGAGAAAAGAAGGGTGATAATGTCCCTCACCGTCAGGTTCAGTTCTCTTTCCGTTTCTCCCTCTGACTCCGGGACCCCAAAAATTCTGAGGTTGTTCCTCCGTTCCCTATTTTCGAAGTCGTCCATTTGCCTGGCCCTCTCCTCGTCTCTTTTTTCTAGCGCAGCTATTCTCATGGACATGTCCATCTCTTGGGTCGTTGTTGTGGATTGGTTGGTCTCCAGCTGCAACACTCTGTCCTCGACCTTATCCACCCTGCGGTCCATGTTCTCCATTTTCTGGGCAATGTCCGCACGCATATCTCTGATCTCCTGCAGGACCGAGGCAAAGCCCTTTTCCATTGTAAGGGTGGGTGGGGGCGAGGTCTCGGGCTGGGACATTCTAGTCGTACGATCCAGGCCGCTAATCTCCCTTCTGGCGTCCAGGTAGCGATACTCCTGGAGGGTTTGGCGCCAGCTCATCCGATCTCCCTATCTCTCCCTCCGGTCGGTGGTCTTTGGGGGCCAAGAGCGATGATCCTGCTGGGAGACCGCCCTTCGGGCAAAAAAACCACTCCGTGTGGGGCTATCTTTGAGCGGGCACGCGCCCCACCAGTCTCCGGCGGGGGCCTCACACTCTCTACACGCCCTTTTTCCCGCTGCTTGTGGTCGTCTGTCCCCGTGACGGCGGTGGGTATCAAATTTGTGATCGGGTGAGGGTTCAGGCCAGGCCCCCAGGGATGGGGGGCGCAGCGCCCACAGCGTGCTGGACAGGCCGTGTTTTCTTCTGAGTTCGTCTCCAGGCGGGCACTCGCCCTGGGACGGAGCCCAGGGGCCACCACCTGTACAAGTCTCACACCTTCTTCACCGGCCCTGCCCCGCTGTTGTCCGCAGTACACCGCTCCGATGGCCCTTGCCAGGGTCCGTTGGTCAGGGTCCAGGCGCCCCTGTTTTTTCGACTCCGTGATCTGGCGCTCGGGTCAAACGGGCTGTCTCACCTCTGGCTGGATTGGTTGGTACCCTCCCCCCCCGTGCCGCGAGTCCCCGACGGTGGATTCCCAGCCGAAGCGCTGGCATGCTCTAGGACCGGGGTAGGGTGGCGCAGCCTCCCGCTGATTCTCTCGTTGGGCCGCGGGGCCTCGTTCTTAGGCGTCCGAGGGTCTTTCGGCATCGCTCTTTCGCCCGGGGGGTCTCCCGGGATTCACCGCCACTGAGAACCGCAGCTGTTTCGTGGGGGAGGCTCAATCCCTCAATATGGCTCAGTTTCGGCGGGAGCGGCGTCTTCAGGCAGCCATCGCCTGTGCGCCCCCTGGTGGCCTCCCGAATCATCACATTTGATGAGAACTCAAAAAGATATGCATTGAAAGGTTCGCAAAGTATCAAAAGCACGGGGCGAAGAAAAGGTGAGGTGGCATCTTCCGGGGTCCTCTCCTGCGTGTCGGAATGCCGGCCTAAAGTACTAACCTGAGGATGGGACCTACAATGATCTGGTAGGACAGCATTGGTGAGGGATGGGGTCCTTGTATCCCTAGCTGCTGCTTGCTGCCAATTACCCACCCTCCCCTGTTAGCTCCCCGCTCCTTTTTTCCCTGCTTCCCTCACTGTGTTCTTTCCCCTATGATTGTAAAGCACTCCATTGCTTCCCAAAGCGCAGTCTGCACTCAGTAAATACCACAATCAGAATAATAAGAATAAGAATAATAATAATATGAGCCTAAACATTTTTTTCTGGGTTTGTATAATTACTTCAAGACACCAATGCTACTGTGTGATAAGCCCATATGATTGTAGTCTTTGTTTTACATCGACATGAGCGGTTAGGCAGAATTATATGCAGCACCCCTTGGGAATACTACACACAATTAGGACTACAAGTGGCAGCACAAATTCACCTTTCATACAAGCCTGTACTACACAGTAAAGTGGTAGCAATGGCTGAGCAGCCAGACTTATCTCAAGAGCAAGTGAGCAGTATCAATAGTTACACAAAGGACAGCAATTACTATGATTCAAACAAACACTGACTCAAGGTTTCTGAGTAAAATAATATACATTTATTTACACATCAGTTAGAAAACATTTCATTAAAGTAAAGCAGTTGAAAAATCATACTCTTAATACACTACACCACACCCAATAGATTCTGGACAAGTTAGGCTCAAAATGAAGAATGAGCAAAATGGCACTCTAGCAATTTAAAAGGGAGGGAAAGACAAAGTTAGGCAAAAATAGAGCAGCACCAACAGGTAACTAAGCAGGGCAATCTAGAAAGAGGAACTACAGTGATAGAATCAAATCAAAAAGTCTTAGGGTCAAAGTCAATAGGACAAAAGTCTTTTGCTCAAGATCACAGATTTCAGGGTAGTGACTGCTGTTCTGCTGGCCCCAGTGTCTCTCCTGTTGGAGTATCCTGGCCATTGACAAGAAAACTGTCCATATAATACTCTCTAGAGTTTTCTGGTTTTCTTCTGGAGTTTTCAAGGCGACAGAGATAGGTTTGTACAAGTAATGGTTTGCAGCAAAGGTAATGAAAGAAATGTCGTGTCTCACTGAGTGGTGGTTACAAAAAAGCCATTAAAACCACTGGTACAAATTGTCGACTTCAAAAATACCCAGATGAGAGACAGCGCCAAATATACTTTTTTGGAAAAGTAGTATTTATTGCATGTAGCCCTATGTATGACACGTGTTTCGGCTAATCTCTTAGCCTTTCTCAAATACGGGCTGTGTGGCTGTATATTTTCAAAGCATAGTAATTGTTGCGGTCATGTAGCTGAGCGCAAAGGTGCTGCAAGATATTTGTCCAGGGATTGAACCCAGTTAATTATGACCGCAACAATTACTATGCTTTGAAAATATAGAGCCACACAGCCCGTATTTGAGAAAGGCTAAGAGATTAGCCGAAACACGTGTCATACATAGGGCTACATGCAATAAATACTACTTTTCCAAAAAAGTATATTTGGCGCTGTCTCTCATCTAGTTTGTGGTTAAGTCTTTGCCAAGAGTTCAGAATGAAGTTGAACGGCAGAAAAGTTAGCTTAAAGAGAAGAGAAGGACAAGCCCTCGGATTGGCGAAAGGTTTCACACCCTTCCACCACGGCTGGACGAAACAAACAACCGGATGTTGAACAGTACCTTAAATGGAGAAGATGCTGTAGCTGCGGCGGACGTTCTTGGTAGTTCCAGCAGGCTCACGGTTCCTGAAGCGACTGTCGGACTGACACAAAGTAGGAAGACTGGAGGGTCCTGCACTACCCAGGGAAGAAACCAGCAGCAGAGCAAAGCAACAAATAAAAGGTGCGCTCCTTAAAACCCAAGCAGAGTCCGACCTTCCTGTCTATTCGGCCCACTGCAGCTCTGTACAGCAAATTCAACCAGAAGAGGGGGTCCTGGCTTGGAGTTTGGGTGAACTGGTTGGTCCCACCTGCTCAAGGGAAGAAGATTCTTGGAAGATCCTCTCTGTCGGAGTCTGCAGATTCGGACCTGCAGCAGGGCTTCACCGGGCGGTTCAGTCGTTGTAGGGGTCCTCTTCGGTCAGCTCCTCTTCGGTTCTCTTGTACTAGTGGCGACTCTGCTCTTCCAGACCCAGAGACCTGCTTTTTATGCAGTTTTCCCCCATTCACACAGCCTGGCTGTCAATTACACAGCAGGGTGGTTGTCCTGGAGGAGACAGTCACCCAACCAATCAAACACGAGTGTGACTTGGGTTACCAAAGTAACCCATGGCAGGGGTCCTAAAACCCCTCTCTCACATCCTGCCTAACCAGACTTTCAGGCGCCTAAAGGGGGGCTTCTGTGCAGAAGCCCACGAAAAGACAGTGAACAAAGGAACCAAACCTGGTTCGGCGTGCAGAGACGAACACGAGAAAGACTTTTCCAAAAATAAATGGCGACTTAACCCAGCCGGAGCAATATTAAAAACAGTACGGTCAAGCGGATTGAGGCTACCAAGATAGCCTAAAACAATACCAGGGTTATTTAAGATAACCGCGGTCGGAAAAAATAGGGTAGTTTTACCACTGCCACCAGCCAAGTCTTATTGGAAAGGGAGCAAAACAATGCTCCAAGAGAAACAGACAAAAAGGGATAAGTAGTAACCCTTTCCAGTACTCCATGTAAGGTGGTTTGTACTTGGTCTGTGGTTTTTAAAGAGACTGGTAAGGTTAATGGCAACTTTACATGTTTTGGGGGACAGTAGCCAGCCCCAGAAAAATTGAGTCTGAGTTGAAAAGTCTAAAAGACAACCCTGTGTCACAGCACTGAAGGTGCTGTGTAACACACAGTAAAAAGATGATTCCTGTGGAGTAGGTGAGGCTCCACAGTCTATGAACACAAAAATGTTAAACACACACAGCAAAACACATGTAAGAGTGGGAAAAAGGACTCTTACTCTTACCAGGTGAAAATAATAAATCCTAGAAATCCAGCAAAGCTGCCGAGGGACTCATTAGGTAAGGGAAATTCTATGATAAGACAGCAGGCTCATATTATGCATTGCAATCTTTACACTGAAACCACAGCAGCAAAGAAAAATCTTTTACAAACAAGAAAGTTGTAAAGAACAGAACTAAATAAAGTTCAATGTCAATGTAAGGGAAATCCCCAATCCATCATGGAGGACAGGTCATGCCCAGCTAGAAAACCAATGAGCAGGGGCCCTTCCTTATATAAATCCATTACTCTAATCCCAACTCCTCTTTCTTTGCTGCTGACACCACAGCTAAGTCACTCCTTATAGTTGTGCTTTGCATGCTAGGGTGGCATTTTGTATATTGTATTAATATTGTATTAATATTAACATAATATGTTTATATTGTGGGGTTTTGTGGTTATACAGTATTTATCTACTGTTTTACACTTATAATGTTAAATTTATGGTTTGCGCCACTTTATTCTGACATGGGTCTCTGGTGCTCAAGCAGTGCAGATGTCCTTTCAGGGATTTGTTGCTTGGAGAGCAGCGCCGAGCGGCCTGCTCTCTTCATTCCCTCTTGTGGGTAATTGGGGTCCAGTCTGCGTGTGCGGCTGGATTTGTTTAATGGGCCGAGCAGCCCTTTCGCTCCAAGCCGTGCGGGTGGCTGTGTGTTGACGGTTGGCCCGCCCTCTCCTTTCCCAGCGTTCTCCTTTCCCAGCGTTCCCTGTCATGTCAGTATTGAGTGTATTACAGAGCCGCGTGGCCCCCCTTTCATTTCCTTTTTCATTTCTTTATGAGCATATTTACAAAGCAAATGTCTGTGGCGCAGCCACTAAGCATTGTGACTTGTATCTGAAAGGTTGGTGGTTCGAGCCTATCCTCCTACATCTAAACTTTGAAAGTGTTTGGAAATAAAAATTACAATTTTAAAAGATGCGCACGGTCCTCTTTTTGTGGATGAAGCTCTTTCATTGAGCATTTCTACAGCGTGCAGCTGTATCCTCCCTATAAATTGAAACCCCTCTATGTTTTTCTTTATTTATATATATATATATGGATATACTACGTCAGCTTTAACGTGGCCCTTAATTGTTGGGAAATATAAGGAAGGCTTCTGGTTTTGCACACAAGCGAGATGGCTCAATAAGAAGGCTGCAGGTTTACCATGCAGAGGGACCTGAGTTCGCTTCCGCCATTTCCAGTGTTCACATATAGATGTGTTTGTGTAGGTGTATTTATATATATATTTCAAACTTGACTTTTTATTTTGTTTCTAAATTGGTTTTATTAGCTTATATTTGACACTAGTTCGCCTACTGAAGAACCTTATACGCTGCCAATCTGCTGTTTTATTTATTTATTTATGTATTTAATTATTTATTTAAGCACTGCACAGGGCATAGGTGATTTACCCTCACTGTAGGTGCCATAACCTGTTTGGTTTCAGATTCTTCCTGAGTTCGAATGCAAGGTTAACCCCTCGTGTACTGCTAGTTACCAGACCCTTCTGGGGTGAGCAGTTTGAGGTACACTTGCTCAGTGTATTCCTCCCTTAAACTTGGCAGTTTGTGTTTAGGTGCTGCTTGTGGTAGATGTCATTATCTTCAATACCCGTGCTGATTAAGCTGCAGTATTTTTCTCTCAACATGAGGAAGAAAAAGATGAGGCGTTATGCCTCTATTGAGGTCTGCATGGCTTGATGCTCTCTTTAGTGGGTGGCGTGTTTCCCTTACTATTTGTCCCAGTATGACATTCATTATACTATGTGGACTATTGGTGGAGACAAGGTCAGCTCGGGGTATCTGTTCAGTTTTGTTGCAAGGCAAGTTGGGCAACCATGTTCTAATTGGATGGAGTGTTTGGAAACACTTATTGGTATCAGAGGGAAGAGTTGCCAAATAATAACTTTCTGGTGCCGGCCCATGGTTTTCTTCCCAAGGCTTGTCTGTTTTCAGCTATCCGTCTAGCAGTGTGTTACAATTTCTCCTCTGCTCGAGGAGTACAAGCAGGCTTCTGTAACCTCAAGAGAGTTGTTTAGCCTCTTTCTTTATATATATATTTTTTTCTACAGTGCAGCGAATAGAGTGCTGGCTTTCAGATCTGTACTGAGCCTACTGATGCAGGTTCCTAATTTGGGAGGGTCTAAATCAGTCTTTCATCCTGCTGAGATCGATAAGTGAACACCTCACATCACGCGCCGTTGGTAGTAGTGATGAGCAACACTCGTATACCTCAGGGTTCGTAGCACTATATAAGTGCTATTTTGCTATGGGCAATGTGCTTCATTTTTTCCTCCCCCTGATCCCCATAGTGACCAGTCAGCCTCACATGCATACCGCGACTCAGACTCAGTGTTTGAAGGGACAGTGGTCTCAGTATTCTTTCACAACCTTTCATTTACGGGGCATGATAATTATACCAAAGTCCCTTTCCCCCTCATTCCCCTTCCCGCCATCCTTGGGGGAGATTGCATCATAATATTACACCTCTTGGATTAACACCTGATGGTTTCCGTTTTTCCTTTCACAGGAGTTCTGGCTCATGAACAGTGCAGACTCGCACTGAGCATTTCCCTCCCGTCAGTTTACTTTCCTTTGCGCTACTTTCTGGTATTTCACTACGTTAAGCAGAGCCCCCTTCCACTGTCAGGGTCAGGGGGTTGGTTAGAAGTGTAAGAGTGTATTTATTTTAAGGGTGTAAAGCAGGGCTTTAGTGTGGTCCTTCAGGGTAGCCTTCTTCTGGGTGGCAAGGTTTTCCTTAGATAAGTGGGGGAGGTGTTCTCCTCCTTTGGGAAGGCACAATATCCCTTGTTGGGATAGAGGGGTCTCGGAGTGCTACTCATCTTCCATCCAAGTTATTATGGCCCTCTATCACAAGGCGTTCCAAGGTCTCTACGTCATCTATCTCAGAAGGTGTCTGTCAGTGCAATCTCCAGAGGGCTGGGATATACATTTAGTTGTTGACTTGTTTCTTCTAGTCTCCTGCATGGCAGGTAGACCTTTGGGTTTTTCACAGGAGATTGTTTGCAATAAGGTGCCAGCACAGGGTGCTGGGGGCTTCAAGGTTCTTCAGATTGGCTAGGGTAGAGGTTAGTCTTCTTCTGGTGAGCAACTTCATTTTAACTGTTTAGTGATCAGTTCTTTGCAGTTTAGAGTCTTTGCTAAGACTATGGAATTTAGTGGCCCCCCTTCGGTTAGTTTATGATCCTCTAGGGGATTTTTTCAACCATGGAGGAGGGAACAAGTTCCAAACACCTGGCACATCTACAAAGGGGTTCAGATATCACTATGATGGTAGCGATTGGATGTAACATACATTCTTTCTCCTTACCAAGTTCGGTCTCTTAAGGGTCAGGTTTTTGTAAATATCTTCCTTTTGTCAGGGTAGCAGAGTCCTTCTTCAAGAGCTCGGGAGATCTGTTGGTCTCCGTCTTGGCGGTTTGGCAGGTTTAACTTTTCAGGTGGGGCCCCTCTCTTCCATTCTGCTTCTACCTCCAGAAGACATACCTTTCTTAGTATATACATATGTTTGGGGACAATTGTGGGTTAAGTCTATTGCTTCAGCTCCGCTCAGGATAGGTTGTCCTATTACAAATTAATAAAATGACCTTTTATTCCCATTTTACCTTTAATAAAGATTTGTCTTTCCCACTTGATTCCCCAGTGTAGTTATGTGACATGTCCTGTTTCTAATACGATACCTTCCTTTAACGCATGGGATGGAACCTACAAAGCTTTCACCCCCTAGGGGGCATTTTTCTTTATCTCCAGGAGAGCTAAGTGTTTATCTTCTTTTGTTTGCTATCTAGGTTCCCAAAGATGGTATGAATTTAAGTGTTTTAAATGTTTGATTGGACAACAGGGATTTTGTTACTCTGATGGGTTTTTTCCTAATCTATTAGTATAGGGAAACTTTGTTCAGTGTTTTTCCCCTCTCTTTTAACCAGTCGGTTTTGGTGGCCTGTAAGCAACGCTGGAATTGGCACATCTTCCAATTGGTTTTCTTGCAGTGTATTTGGGCTATGCCTTATAAGAGTTATTCGGCCAGCCTAGCCTTGGGCATTACTCTTGTTGTCAGCTGATTAATCAAATGAAAACATTTTAAAACATTCTTCTCCTATTATTCTTATTATATTGTCACTATTGCATTGATCATGTTGTTCTAATGGGATGCAAGGGCTTCAAACCTGCATAATATGAGCCTCCTGTCTTGTCATAGAATGGCTAATCCCCCACACTAACGTGAGATGGGGGTTTAGATTCTATTAAAGACAGGGAGGCGAGTATTATAGGATATGATATGATATGGCAGTTATGACACACATATACACAGGTGTTTCAAGAGAGAACATTCTTGGTTTGTTGTTCTTCCCATCCACCAACCCTTCTTGCTTGTTGTTCTTACAGCTATGAGTTGAGGTTCTGATCAGGAGTGTGGATCACAGTTACAAGATGTGGAGTGCTTGGTACGAGAGCTTCGCTGGATTTGTCGTCATCGTTTATCATCTGATCTGTGCAGTGGACGTCTGGTTCAAGACAGCTACAGAAAGAGGAGTTGGGATTAGAGTAATTGACTTATATAAAGAAGGGTCCCTGCTCATTGGTCTCCTGCAGGGCATGACCTGTCCTCCATGATGGATTGGGGAACTCCCTTACGTTGACATTGAACTCTATTTAGTTCTGTTCTTTACAACGTTTTTGTTTGTAAAAGTTTTTTCTTTGCTGCTGTGGTTTCAGAGTAAAGATTGTAATACTTGCCCCTCCCTGTCTTTAATAGAATCCAAACCCCCATCTCACGTTAGTGTGGGTGATTAGCCATTAGCCATCTATGAGAATTCACCCTAACAGAGCGTATTATATATGATGTGAAAAAATGAGAAGTACCATAAAAATGTGAACACTTTTTGGGGTGTATCAAATGGGGCACCATCTTGAAAAGGAGGGAGAGGATTTAAAATGTGTGTCTTAATCATTTGAGCGGTGTAGAGAGAAGGCACAGAATTTGGAGCATTGTGTGTGATTGCAACAGCAAATACAGCCATCCGTTCTTATAACACAAACATTAACACTTAATGGACCTTTGTTGGAGAAAAAGGTTACTCCAGTGATGCACCACTTATAAAGAGCTTACCATTGAAGTGCTCTGTATAGAACCAAGATAGTGTTAAAATAGTATTTGGAGGGCCCAACTATGAGACTGTTGATTTTGATAGTAACGTGGTCTCCTCCAGACTATCACAGACATCTTCTCAGCACAGCTCCCAGGCCGTGAGACTATCCCATGTGCAAGCACAGGCTGCCAAAGCCTCGCACAGGTCCTACATAAGTTCCCTAGTTACTTGCATATCTTAGTCCAGGCCAGATACTTCTCTGGGATAGTTGGGGCCCTTCCTTGGTTCTAATTCCAAGGGAAGCACTATGTCTGCCACGAAGAATGAGATGGGCATCCACCTTAAGGCCCATTTATCTTCCTGCAACAGAGCTCACCCCATCTCTCCTTCAATCCAGAATCATGTGCAGGGGCTCCACTGAGCCGTGCAAGGCCTTGCCATCATGGCCTCCATTGCCTGACCTTGTCCACAAGACTGCGCCTGGTGGCAGAGCCTATTGGCCCGGCTTCCTTACAAAGACCATTGCCTTGGGAGCCGGCAGGAGAACGCCCGCCCCCCCAGTCAAGGACCTCATTTAAGGGAGGGTACAGACCCTGTCTGGGCCCATTCATATTCCTCCAGGACTGCATGGAGGGGCTCCACTGGGTCTGGCAAGGCCTTTCAATCATGGCCTCCATTGGCTGACCTTGTCTGCAGCACTGTGTCTGGAAGCAGAGGCAATTGGCCCTTATTCCTACCAACGTCCGTTGTCTTGGGAGCCGGCAGGCGAGTGCCGCCCCCCATTCAAGGGCCTCATTTAAGGGTCAGTGAAGACCCTGTCTTGGCCTGTCTATCTCCAAGAGGGAACACCTCTCCCTGCAGCTACTCGACATCACTCCCTGTGGATTTTATGCTGACTTAGTCCCCTGCACGCTTTGGCCTTGAATCAAAAATCCTGACTTCAATTGCCCAGGTAAACAATTATGGATCGCATTGGTCCTCCCACCTCCCTTAACACTATGATTGCTCAAATTGCTGCTTGCTCCTTTCCTGCCAGCCTAATCTGTATCCTCTAATCTCTGCACCATAGGTTCTATGCCTCGTGGTGCGCCTCCTACTGACTGCTTCTCTATGATCTCTTAATGCCCTGATTCAGATGAAAAAAGAAAAACAAATCAGGTCTCTTGTCTATTCTCTGGTGTGCTTCTAACTGTTCATCAAACATTTTGTACTGATTTTGAGTGCTTTCTGAGTGCTTTCTGGCTTAATTCGAATTTAAGTGTGCTTTCCAATTTGTTTATGATCTGAAATCTGGGCATCTCCAGTTTGCTCACTGATTTCTGTCTGTCTGGCCACCTGGTGAGATTCTATTGTTGCATAGTGCTTCTGACCATCTCCCCTGCTATCCTATGACTCCTCGCCGCCTCCTGTCTCTGCCCCCATGGTGCTCTCCATTTCCCCTATCTTCTCTAATTGCTTCTCCATCATCTATCCTCCCTCTCCCACAAAAGTCTGGTCGGAAGAAACTAAAAAAGGCACTCCTGATTTCCAACCCTGGTTGCCCATCACTGACACCTAAATCAGTGCTTCCTCCAGACAGACTTTCACTGACATTCTCTTTGCTGTTCCTTCTTCTAACCTATAGACACCCCATATGGTCTCTGGCCTCTCTCCTTTCTCCTCCTCACCCATTACTGGCGGCACCAGATGGGAAGTCCTCTTGGCTCACTTTGCATCTTCCAAGGGCACCATTAATGTCTATTGCAATGGCACTATCATGGCCCTGGGCCCTCAGCCCTACCTCCTCCTTCTCTCTTCAACTCAGCCCTCTCTCCTTCCACCTCTCCTTCCCTCATCCCACCTCTCCGCCTGTGGTAGCACCGTACCTATTTGTCCCTGCTCCCAAATCTTTTAAAGGGGGCAATCAGCTTCACTTAGCTACCCTCAATTCCTACTCTGCTATCAAACACTCCTCTGACATTTGTCACCTCCTTGAAGATCCTTGACCCTGACGTCCTTGCTCTCGCTGAAACGTGGTTCAAGGCCAGCTCCGGCAATGCTTTTGATACTCTTCTCCCTGGAGGCTATAAGATCCTCTCCAACCCCAAGCCCTCTCGGTCTAGTGATGGAGTGGCACTTCCCTGAGTGGGTTCCTGCCTCCATCATTGCCACTCAAACCTACTCATCCTTAGAAAGCCTAATCTGCAGGCTGTCTCTCGTGCCTACTTTCTCTCTTACTCTACCTACCATCTACAGACCCCCGGACTTCCTCTCAGAATGGGCCGACCTGTCCTCCTCTCTTCTTGGCTCCTCCCTCAAACGTATCTTCCTTGGGGACTTCAATATCCATCTCGACTATCCTGATGTAGTCACTGTTCTTTTCCGCAACCTCTGCAACACTCTTTCCCTTACTATTCTCCCCTCTGCCCCAACCCACTCTGCCGGACACACCTTGGATGCTCTCATCTCAACAGACATCTCTCTCTCCAACCCTCTCACTACCACTCTCTCTTGGTATGACCACTCTCTCCTCTCCTCACACCTTGACCTCCCCTGTCCCCTGATGCGCCGCCCACAATGCCAGTCTCCTTCTCCGTCATTCGGATGATGAAGCGTGTGTCAGTCACTGCATTTGACTCGTCTTTCATTCCTCCTCCGCCCCACCTCATTAGACTCTCCTTCTGACTCTGTTCTAGCTAACTTCCATCTCTCTATCTCTAACTCCATGGACATCCCCGTCATGAGGATCCACATGAAGCCTGGCCCCAAATGCAAATCTTGGTATGACTGACTTGGCAGCTTTGAAACGCAAGGGCAAAGCTGTAGAGCGGATGTGGCAGGCATCTAGCTTATCCTTTGACAAACTGGCCCACCGCCTACTTCAAAGGCAATACCATCTCTCCATCTGCTCCAAGAACGGGGCTCATGTCCAAGCCCACCACTCTGGAGCCACCAATAACATGGCTGAACTCTTTAAAATCTGCAAGGAACTTCCCAAACCTACCGCAGTCTCCTCCTCTCCTCACCCCTCCCAGGCTCTCTGCTCCTCACTGGTCACCCACTTTTGCTCCAAAACTCTGGACATCCTGGCCTCTCTGTCATCTGCACCCCACCTTCTCCAGCCTCCCTTGGCCCTCCTCTCCTCCATCATACTCTCCTCGTTCTCTCCCATTGCACCTGATGAGATCGCTAGAGTTGTCCACTCAATAAAATCCTCCTCTAAACAAGTGCTCCCCGGCTTCTCCAGAACCATCAAGGACAACATTGCGTCTCTTGCTCAAGCCTTGGCTGACTTCTGCAACCACTCAATTTCCACTGGTTCCTTCCCTCAACCCCTTAAGCACTCCCGTGTGCACCCTCTCCTAAAAATACCATCTGCTGACCCTTCTTGACCAGTTAACTATCGCCCTATCTCTATCAACCCTTTCTTGGGCAAGCTCATGGAGAAGCTGGTCATCCCCCTACTGACCCTGCACACCAAAATGGCCTCTATGACCACCAGTCTAGTTTTAGGGCACAGAAACTGCTCTCCTGAACACCCGTGAAGACATACTCTCTAATCTCTCATACTCTCACACTCTCTAACTCTCTATGCAAATCTGTGTATCTGTATATTCACCATGTATGCCTGTAACAAGTAAGACTTCTTTAGCGCCACGATGCCCCCGGGCAGATGTGCGCTCTATAAATCCAAATAAATAAATAAATGAATAAATAAATAAATAAATAAACCTGGACTCTAATTCTCCGTCTGTCCTGATCGTCCTTGATATTTCTTCTGCTTTGACACACTCAACCACTTCATCCTCATAAACCGTCTCCATGATACCCTAGGCATCAAGGACAGGGCACTGGCATGGCTGATCTGCTTCCTCTCGAACAGACCTTGCCAAATGCAAATGTAACCTTTTTTTTCCCCTCCACCTCACTCTCTACCTGTGGCATCCCTCAGGGCTCTATCTTATATCCATGGCTCTATAACATCTACCTGCCCCCTCTGGCCCACCTGATCTGCACTTTCTCCCCTCATGTCTAGTGTTACGCAGATGACACAGAGCTCTCTTTCAAGCTGCCGTGCCCTACCCCTTCCTCCCCCTCCCTCACACCTGACTGCCTGGCTGCTATTCAGGCATGGTGCTCTGCCAATAATCTCTGCCTGAATGCCAGTAAGGCAGAGGTCCTTCTCATTGGGACGCCTGCTCCTTGTTTCCCCTCTCTCTGGCCAGTCTCCCAGGGTCCTCTCCCCCACCCACTAGTGAGGCAAAAGACCTTGAACTTGTCTTTTACTCCTCTTTCTCATTCTCTCCTCACATCATGGACCTTGCCAAGAAGTCCAATTTCCAGCTGCATCTCATCAGGTGCATTCTACCTTTCCTCACCTTTCCCCAGAAGCTCAATATATCAAGGGCCCTGGTTCTCTCTAGCCTTGACTACTTCAATAGCCTCGTCCTCAACCTGCCTCTTTCCTCCCTTCAACTAATCCAGAATAGGACTGTGACACTTATTATTGGCCTCAAGCCCATGGACTGCATCTCTCCAACCCTAAATTCTCTCCACTGGCTCCCGGTGACAGCAAGGATCAAATTAAAGACCTGCTGCATCATCCACAAGGCTGTCGCCAGCTTTCCCTCCCTAAATACCTCCCGGCCGGAGTCCTTTGATTTTCTGGCTCCAACTCTCTGCAGATCAAACGTTTCTCCAAGTAGAGAGTGGGAGGTAGACTCCTTTCCTTGGCTCCTCCTTCTGGAAAGGCCTCCATCCCCTCCTCAGACTTGAGCCGGATCTTCTTAAATTCCAGAAACTTCTCAAAACTTTCTGTTTCTCCTCTTCATTCCCGCACCCATTGGTCGAAGTGAGCGGGAGCCATTGGGAGCGGTGCTCCTCTACTTTTTAAAGTTAATATTTTCTGTTCCTATACTTGTATTTTAAAAAGCATCCGTTCCGGAATGGTTTCATTTTAAAATAAAAGTGTAGGAAGCAGTTGTAACTTGCACTTTCAGTGCACTACACTGAACGTTCCCTTAAAAACAAGGTGTATGTGTTTGGAGGCTTGTATTGTGTGTGGGAGGGGTCGTGGTGATGGGGGTTGTGCAGAGTGGGTGCAAGCCAGCAGGGAACATAGTTCCAATACTTCTTTTAGTACACTTCGTCCACTGCCCTCACCCCCTCCCATGCAAACTCACCATCTGCTGTTGCGACTGGGGCCTGGTCCCTTCAGTGTCATACATGAGCCAGACCACCCCCTACGAGTCCCCCCATTAGGCTCTCTCAGCACTTGCCCTCGGGCCCCCTTTCCCAGACTAGCCCAACTTGGTCCTCCCTGTCCACTGCACTCATCCTCCCTTCCCTCCTTTCCTCTGGCACTTGCCGCTTCGGCCTGTCCAGCACTTGCCCGCCCCCACCCATAGGTGTACCACACTCCTGCACTTCTCCCTCCCTCCCTTCGTTTCTCCTTGCACTTACCTCCTTGCCATGCACTTGCACACTAGGATTGTCACAAAGCCAATATAACCGTTTTTGTTTTTCTACTTTTTTGATTCCCATGTCCCCCATCTTGTCTTGTGGCGCCTGGAAACACCTGTTTATAGGCGCCATACAAATGTCCAATAAAATAAAAAAGAAATAAGAAAATTGAAGAAAATGGTCTCCCTCTGGTGCAGCCTGAACCACTTGAAGACAGCGCCCTCTAATGGTAGGAAGCTTCGTCATGTTGGGCCTCATCACCAGTTGGGCGGCAACGCAGGGGCTAAAAGCACTGGCGTTATTAGCCCTACCGCCAAACCCACCCGCGCTATTAGCGCCGGATCACGAGTTTGGCGGAACGGGTATTGCCCATTCCCCATTCAGCCCATTCGGGAATTCCCCATTCCCCATTGGGCTCAATGGGGAAATGTTGCGCTTTTAGCGCTGGCGGATTTCCCGTCGGCGGTAAAGGCGCTGAAAATCGGCAAAATCTCGGCGGATTTCCCCCCAGCTCAGAGCTGGGGGGAAATCAGCCAAAGCCGTGATTTGGCGGACCCTTAAATCCGGCGGTAACAGCGCTACCGCCGGATTTAAGGGCTACTGCCAAACTCGTGATGAGGCCCGTTGTGTTTGAGGCCTTTCCATCCATATGGCTAGGGCATCATACCCACTGTGTCATTTTTAGGCACATTGGGCTCAGGGAGCTATAGTCGTGTGGCTGGTTGTAAACACTCTGGAAAACTAGTGCCTGCAATCCCAATGGACTTTCTTCCGACAGAAAACACCACGAATTAAAATTGGCTGTTTCACCATGATTCTGCTAGCTGCTAAATTAATTCCCCAATCAAACGTGTAGCCTTTTCACAAAGCACAACTTGCTGGATCAAGAAAATAGTAAGCAGGGGATGCGCTGTGCAGTAAACCATTAATTAAATGTTAAATAATAGAATTATTTCCACTAATTGCCCCTAAAGATGATAAGATAGAGTTGATGTTCTAATTCTCCAAAACCATCTGACGCCCCACTCCGTTTTGTATCAACCCTCCTCCCATACCACCCAAATGGCTCCTCCGGGACGACCAGAGAGACTCACATTATATGTTCACGGTTAGAAATGGAGACGTAGACCAACCCCTCCTCCCCTCCTCCCCGCCCGCCACACCCGCCAGGATTGAGGCACAAGTGTCGGGTGCAGTCTAGGCTGAACTCCTTAGGCGCATATCCCATATGGAACGCACGTGTCAGCTACAAAGAGGCCTGTGTACGGAATGGGCGAAAGGAAAGGCCTACATGTTCACAGTGCTCTGAATAATCGCAGGTCTAAGAGTCCCCCCACCTAGAGTTGATCGCAGCAGAGAGAGCCCAAGCAGTTAATGAGACTAGCCGGGAAGAGGCGCCTTGGCGGGAAAGTCACGGCCATGACGCAGCATTATTTACCTTCTTTGCTTGTTGGCACTGAGTCCTGTTTCCACTTGGCTTCCGGCAGTTGGTGCAGGTTGCCGTACATTCTCTGCGGATCCATGAGGGGTGTCTCTCCTCGTTCTCAGTTCAGGACACTTTGCGGGGTCCCTCTTTGCCAGGCTCTCTTAATAGCCGTTTCTCGTTCTTACGTTTGTTCTTGTTTGCCAGCATGTGGTGAGGAAGCACCCATGAGCAGCCATGAGGAACTGGATGCAAATAGTACAGCGAAGGAGGGGATCCTATAACGTGTGGCAGGAAAGCTTGGGGAAGTGAGATTAAAGTGTCTTCTGTTACCCTCCCTTCCTCCCCTCACCAGAATGGTGGCCATATGTCAGCTAACGCCACAAATCACACACCCATTGGGTGCCAGAAATGCGTGGGCTGCCTTTATTTGTTAGGATACTGCAGGGAAGCCCCCCCAGGAATTCACCACACTACGAGTAGCTAGCTCTTCCTTGGGGTGGGCTGGCACCACCCACTTGCTTTTTCCCTTTCTTGTGTTTGCATGTCCCGTCAGTCATGCTGGCGCTTGTGCCAGGGGAGGGCGTTTTCTACCTAGCCCCAGGAAGCAAATGCCCACAACATGAGTCAAGTGCTACGAAGCCCCTTAGCGAGAAGGCGCTCCTCTCCCGCTTTATATCTCCACCTCTTCAGCTCCCATGTCTGGAGATTTCCTTCCACTTCCAGGTGGCACTCCTTGTTCTGAGCCTCCCTGACACCGTCCACAGTCTGAGCTTCGATCAGAACAAGCTTCAGATCCTCGTCATTTGTCCAGACATGCCAAGTCTCCTGACCAGGTGGGAGGGAGACTTTGCTCCAGAAAGCGGGAGAAAGGAATTTCCCCATAGGATTGCATTGGTGTTTTAATTATTTTTGGCGGGAGTGAGTGCTGGAGTTTGTCTCCCTCTGCTGGTGACTCCCACACATTGCGAGAGACTTGGGATTTTGTTGGTCCGCTGGGTTGTTTGCTTATTCTGTCATTGCAAGTATAAGGCTGTGGGGAATGGAGAAAGATAAGACAATATTGCCATAGCTTCTTCTTCAGGTGACCCATTGTAGCCCTTTAATTTGCATATGTGGTGACATCACAGAAAATGACATCAAAGATTTAATCTTTGATACTCAAATGGATGCTGGGAATTTATATTAAAGGACATTTCCAGGAATAAGACAAGTGACACATGCATTTTGTGATGTCCAATATATGAATAACCTCTGTTATTATATACGGGGCAGTATGTAATGGAATGTAAGTGGTTTGTATAGTGCCTCTCTGCCGCTATTGGTGGCCTCGCTAAGCTTATAACATGAGTAGCGGGCAGTGTTAGCTGAATCAACTAAGACCTAGTGAGATAAAATTGTTGCCAAGAGCACACACTTTGATAAAGTGACGAGGCCGGGAATTGAGACCAGTGTGCAATTCAGGCCTGAAAATATGCTCACAGCTGTGGTTGGCTACAGACTCATTTGAAATTTTGTATTGAAAACAGCATCTGACTTTAGAATGCAGTACAAAACAAGCATTGGCAATGCCAATAGTGTTGGTGTTTACTGTAGTTGTTTGCATTGTGCATTTATAGGCACCAGGGTGCAAGGAGGAGAGTGCACATTTTCAAGGCATGATACGATAAGGGGTGCAGGTGTGCAATGGAATGAGAAGGAATAGAAATAGAGCAGAATAGGAAGCCATTGATAGAGAGTGCCATTTATGATGAGCAAGAGGAAAAATGAGCTAGAAAGGGTGAGAGTGAGGGTGCGTGGGGGTAGAGAGAGTTGGTAGGTTGGGTGGGTGTGGATAGAGAGAGTTGGTAGGCTTGGTGGAGTGGGGGTATAGAGAGAAGGGTATTTAAAGAGAGTTGGGTGGGGTAGGGTTGGTGGGGGTAGAGATAGTGGAGTAGGGTGGATGTGGTACAGATAGTGGGGTAGGATAGGTGGATGGGGTGGAGAGAGTGGGGTTGCTTGGGTGGGTGGGGTGAGGCATAGGGAGCGGGAGTAGGGTGTGGGGGTAAAGTGTGGGGGTTGGGTGGGGTGGGGTGGAGAGAGTAGGGGTAGGGTTGGTAGGAGTAGAGAGAGTGGGGGTAGGGATTGTGGGGTAGAGAGAGTGGAAAGGGCCGGTGTGGGTAGAGAGAGAGTGGGGGCAGGATATTTGGTGGGCGTAGAGAGCTGGGAGAGGAGGGACGAGTGGGGTAAGGAGAGTGGGGGTTGAGGTGGGTGAGGTTATGGCGAGTGGTGGTAGGGTGGGTGGAGGTAAAGAGAGTGGGGTTAGGGTGGGTGATGGGGTGGAGAGAGTGGGGATGGATGGGGTAGAGAGTGGGGGTAGGGTGGGTGAGGTTATAGCAAGTGGGGGTATCGTCGGTGGGGGTAGGGAGAGTGAGGGTAGGGTTGAGGGGGCTAGAGAGAGTGGGGGTAGGATTGTGGAATCAGAAAAAATACAATATTACGGCTGTTACACCAAGCAAAGGAAAATACACCGACACGGGTTGTAAAGATTCCCAGAATCTTTATTACAAAACTGAACAGTATTCAACAAACACAAATAGTTATTTGGCCGTCAATACATCACAGAGACCACCAGCAGGGTTCAATGTGAGCAGTGAGCATAATTTCCTAGCTGGACATCAGAGTATTTATACAATTTGTTATAACGATGTCCAGCCTCTTACAAGTTAATAATACATTGGGCTAGGGTCGCGCCAGGTTCACTTTCCTAATTTACATATCTCGTGCATGCGGTTTACTTTTGAATATATTTACTAACACACTCCATTATTCTTTAATTTGACGTTACACTCTTTACATACTGTTGCAATACAGACCAAACAAATGTTTCGCATATTATATTCGGATAGCATTACTGTTCTTGTATACTTGTAGTTTAACATTGCTAATTCAACTAATCCCCTGCTCCCGAGGTCAACAAAGGACAAGGTCTACATGACCCTAACATGTAGCCTGAAGGCAGGTTGGACATTAACTCTCCTACAGAGGTTGAAGAGGTTAAGGCAAGAACAAGAGCACACAAGACGGCCATTTTAGATTACAGGGTGACTTTGTACAAAAACCCAAAAATGGCGGTTCTAACCTAAAATGGAGGCTTGATTCAAGATGGCAGCTTACATCAATTTCTAAGGTCAAGACCTTGCCATAGAGAGTTATTCGCGTACAATTTTAAGCAAATTTGGCGTAGGCCAATATACGTACAATCGTTACAATAGGAGGCATAATTTAATATTCCAGTTTGACAGGATAGGTGGGTGATTTAGAGAGTGGGGGTTCGGTGGGTGGAGGTAGCGAGAGCGGAGGTTGGGTTGGTAGAGAGAGTGGGGGCGAGTGGGTGGGTGGGGGTAGAGGGAGTGTGGGTAGTGTGGGTGGGGGTAGGGTGGGTGGTAAGGTGTAGAGAGAGAGGGGGTAGGGTGCGCGGTGGTAGAGAGAGTGGGGGTTGGGAGTAGAGAGAGTGGGGGTAGGGTGGGTGGGTGGGAGTAGAAAGAATGGGTGTAGGGCTGGTGGGGTAGAGAGAGTGGGGGTAGGGTTTGTGTGTTAGAGAGAGTGGGATGGCTGGGTGTGGGTAGAGAGAGAGTGGCAGCAGGATGGGTGGTGGGGTAGAGAGCTAGGGAGGAGGGACGAGTGAGGTAGAGAGAGTGGGGGTTGGGGTGGGTGAGGTCATAGCGAGTGGGGGTAGGGAGTGTTGGGGTAGAGAGAGTTGTGTAGGGTGGGTGGTGTGATTGAGAGAGTGGGGGTCGAGAGTGTAGGGGTAGGATGAGTGGGGGCTAGAGAGAGTATGGGTAGGGTAGGCGGCTGTAGAGAGCATGGGGTTGGGGTGGGTGGGGGTAGAGAGAGTGGGGGTAGGGTGGGCAGTTGGGGGTAGACAGAGTGTGGTAGGGTGGGTGGGTAGGGATGTAGAGAATGTGGCATTAGGGTGGGTGAGGGTAGAGATAGTGGGTGTAGGGAGGTTGGGTGGGGGTAGAGAGTGGGCTAGAAACACTTGGGTACAGGTGTGGTATACATGCCACATCATGTCATAGAGTGGGTGGGGGTAGGGTGGTTGGGTGGTGGTAGAGAGGGTGGGGGTAGGATAGGTGAGTTGGGGAAGGGTGGGTGAGAGGGGTAGAGAGAGTGGAGCTGGGGTAGGGTTGGTAGTGTGTATAGAGAGAGGGGGTGAGTGAGGGTAGAGAGTGGGGTGGGGTGGGGTAGAGAGAGTGGGGGTAGGGTAGTGAGAGTAGAGTTGGTGGATTAGGGTAGAGACAGTGGGGGTAGAGTGAGTGGGTTGGGTGGAGAGAGAGGGGGTAGAGTGGGTGGGGTGGAGAGAGTGGGGGTAGGGTGGGTGGGGTAGAGAGAGTGGGGGTCGAGTGGGTGGGGCTAGAGAGAGTGGGCGTAGGATGGGTGGGTGTTGAGCGAGTGGGGCTGGGGTAGGGAGAGTGGGAGTAGGGTGGGTGGGGTAGAGAGAGTGGGGGTAGCTTGAGTGGGTGGGGTGGAGAGAGTGCAGTGGAGAGAGTGCGGGTAGGGTGGATGCGGTAGAGAGAGTGGGGGCAGCATGTGTGGGTGTAGAGGGGTGTGGGTAGGGTGGGTGGGTGTGGTAGAGAGTGGGGGTAGGGTGGTGGGTGGGGGTAGAGAGTGGGGTGGGGGTGGGTATGAGTAGAGGGCATGGGGGTAGGGTGGGTGGGGGTAGAGAGTGGGGTAGGGTGGATGGGTTTGAGTAGAGGTCATGGGGGTCGGGTGGGTGGGGGTAGAGAGAGTGGGGGTAGAGTGGGTGGGTGCGGGTGGCTAGAGTGGGGGTAGGGGTAGGGTAGGTGGGTGGGGTAGAGAGAGTGGGGTTAGGGTGGGCGGGGGGTAGAGAGAGTCAGGGTGGGGGTACAGAGTGTGGGTTTGGGGTAGGGTGGGTGGGCTTGAGAGAGTGTGGCTAGAGAGAGTGGAGGTAGGGTGGGTGGGGGTAGAGAGAGCGGTCTAGGGTGGGTGATGGGATTGAGCGAGTGGGAGTGGAGAGGGTAGGGGTAGTATGGGTGGGGGCTAGAGAGGGTACAGGTAGGGTGGGCGGATGTAGAGAACATGGGTTTGGGTGGGTGGGGTTAGAGAACATGGGGGTAGGGTGGGTGGTTGGGGTAAAGAGAGTGGCGGTAGGGTGGGTGAGTGGGGGTAGAGAATGTGGAATTAGGGTGGGTGGGGGTAGAGATAGTGGGGGTAAGGTGGGTGGGTGTACAGAGAGCGGGGGTAGGGTGGTTGGGTGGTTGGGTGGGGGTAGAGAGAGGGGTAGAAACACTTATGTACAGGTGTGTTATACATGCCACATCACATCATATCATATCATAGAGTGGGTGGGGGTAGAGAGTGTGGGGGTAGGGTTGGTGAGTTGGGGAAGGGTGGGTGAGAGGGGTAGAGAGAGTGGGGCTGGGGTAGGGTTGGTAGTGTGTATAGAGAGAGGGGAGTGAGTGAGGGTAGAGAGTGGGGGTAGGCTGGGGGTAGAGAGAGTGGGGTCAGGGAAGTGAGAGTGGGAGTAGGGTTGGTGGATTAGGGTAGAGACAGTGGGGGTAGGGTGAGCAGGTGGGGTGGAGAGAGTGGGGGTAGGGTGGGTGGGGTAGATAGAGTGGGGGTAGAGTGTGTGGGGCTAGAGAGAGTGGGCGTAGGGTGGGTGGGTGTAGAGTGAGTGGGGCTGGTGTAGGGAGAGTGGGAGTAGGGTGGGTGGATTTGTGTAGAGAGAGTGGGGGTAGCTTGAGTGGGTGGGGTGGAGAGAGTGCAGGTAGGGTAGTGGGGTAGAGAGAGTGGGGGCAGCGTGTGTGGGTGTAGAGGGAGTGTGGGTCGGGTGGTGAGTGGGGGTAGAGAGAATGGGGATAGGGTGGGTGGGTGCGGGTAGAGAGCATGGGGGTAGGGTGGGTGGGGGTAGAGAGGGTGGGGGTAGGGTGGGTGCAGGTAGATAGAGTGGAGGTGGGGTAGGGAAAGTGGGGGTAGAGAGAGAGTGGGTTAGGGTGGGCAGTGGGTAAAGAGAGTCAGGGTGGGGTGGAGGTACAGAGAGTGGGTGTAGGGTACGGTGGGTGGGTGTAGAGAGAGAGAGTGGGGATGAGGTTGGGTGGTGGGCTTGAGAGAGTGTGTTAGAGAGAGTGGGATGGCTGAGAGTGGCAGCAGGATGGGTGATGGGGTAGAGAGCTAGGGAGGAGGGACGAGTGGGGTAGAGAGAGTGAGGTTTGGGGTGGGTGAGGTCATAGCGAGTGGGGGTAGGGAGGGTTGGGGTAGAGAGAGTTGTGTAGGGTGGGTGAGGTGATTGAGAGAGGGGGGTGGAGAGAGTAGGGGTAGGATGAGTGGGGGATAGAGAGAGTATGGGTAGGATAGGCGGCTGTAGAGAGCATGAGGTTGGGGTGGGTGGGGTTAGAGAACATGGGGGTAGGGTGGGTGGGGGTAGAGAGAGTGGGGGTAGGGTGGGTGGTTGGGGTAGGGTGGGTGAGTGGGGGTAGAGAGAGTGGGGGTAAGGTGGGTGGGGGTAGAGATAGTGGGGGTAAGGTGGGTGGGTGTAGAGAGAGCGGGGGTAGAGTATTTGGGTGGTTGGGTGGGGGTAGATAGAGGGGTAGAAACACTTATGTACAGGCGTGTTATACATGCCACATCATATCATATCATAGAGTGTGTGGGGGTAGAGAGTGCGGGGGTAGGGTGGTTGGGTGGTGGTAGAGAGAGTGGGGGTAGAGAGAGCGGGGCTGGGGAAGGGTTGGTAGTGTGTAGAGAGAGAGAGGGTGAGTGACGGTAGAGAGTGGGGGTAGAGAGAGTGGGGGCAGGGTAGTGAGAGTGGGAGTAGGGTTGGTGGATTAGGGTAGAGACAGTGGGGGTAGGGTGAGCGGGTGGGGTGGAGAGAGTGGCGGTAGGGTGGGTGGGGTAGGTAGAGTGGGTGGGGCTAGAGAGAGTGGGCGTAGGGTGGGTGGGTGTAGAGTGAGTGAGGCTGGGGTAGGGAGAGTGGGAGTAGGGTGGGTGGATTAGTGTAGAGAGAGTGGGGGTAGCTTGAGTGGGTGAGGTGGAGAGAGTGCAGGTAGGGTGATGGGGTAGAGAGAGTGGGGGCAGCGTGTGTGGGTGTGGGTAGAGAGCCTGGGGGTAGGGTGGGTGGGGGTAGAGACGGTGGGGGTAGGGTGGGTGAGTGCAGGTAGATAGAGTGGAGGTGGGGTAGGGAAAGTGGGGGTAGGGTAGGTTGGTGGGGTAGAGAGAGAGTGGAGTTAGGGTGGGCAGGGGGTAAAGAGAGTCAGGGTGGGGTGGAGGAACAGAGAGTGGGTGTGGGGTAGGGTGGGTTGGTGTAGAGAGAGTGGGGATGAGGTTGGGTGGTGGGCTTGAGAGAGTGTGTTAGAGAGAGTGGGGTAGGGTGGTTGGGGGATAGCGGGAGTGGGGGTTGGGTAGGTGAGTATGTATAGAGAATGGGGTAGAGAGAGTTGTGGAAGGGTGGATGAGTGAGTGGTGTAAGGTGGGTGGGGGTAGGGAGAGTGGGGGTTGGGTGGATGGGGTGTAGACAATGGGGGTAGGGTGGGTAGGTGCCTAGAGAGAATAGGGGTAGAGAGAGTTGTGGAATGGTGGATGAGTGTGGGTAGGGAGGGTGTGGTCAAGAGAGTGGGGATAGGGTGGCTGGGTGGAATAGAGAGAGTGGAGTTAGGTTGGGGGTAGAAAGAGTGGGGAGAGCGTGGGAGTTGAAACTGTTATTTCAGCACTTGAACTTGAGAGTGGGGGTAGGGTGGGTGGAATAGAGAGATTGGGGGTATGTTTGTGGGGTATAGAGAGTGGGGAGACAACGGGGGTAGAAAGTGATATTTCAATGTATAGCTACAAATTAAAAATCTAATGTGCCTCTAGTTAAGTGCAGTCACTTTGCACTTTGCAGTCACTAACGTCCTACTTCCTAGCACGCACACCTCCCCGGCAACAGCAGAGGGCCTGCATACACAAGCGAGAGGACCAAAGCCCTGCTGGTGCTTCAGCCATTTCATAGCCAAGCATCAGCAAGTTGCCATGCCAACGCCAAACACTGCTCCCGAGCTCGACTTTCTCCTTTTTTTTAAAACATTTACTGTACCAATGGTTTAGCGATTACGCCACCAAAACACCAACACCAAAATAATGATGTTTGTTTTGCTCATTGAGGCTAATTGTTGTTTTTGCAGAGGTTTCATTTTATTTTAATGGGCGCCCTGCCCTTAGACTACAAATACCACAATGCAAAGGCCATGCCTGTCTCTCTGTCACTCATTGTCATTTAAACTGTCAGTCAATTACTTTCTACTAGTGAGTGTCATTGACTGGCACTTTACATCTAAAGTGCAAGTGAGAGGAAGCAAGTGCAGTTTGCTCCAGGCCCAGTTCTGCATCTAGGCTGAAAGACCAAGGTTCATTGTAAATAAGACTTGACCCGTGCATTAATGATATTTTACTCACAGCATGAGAACCATTGTGCAAAAAACTATTCGCTAAGTTTGCAGCAGTTTTCCACCCTCACGTAGAATTGATGACAATATACTCTCCGAGAGGATAGCTCAGGGGCAACGCACTCGCGTTGGAAACAAGACCACTCAGAACAGAGGTTCAATCCCTGGGTGGTGCTTAAAATACACTGGCTATTAAGCCGTTTATAAGGAACTTTTTATAATAACTACATACAATCAATCTACGGGAGGAACTGTGCACCTGTTCAACACCAGGGATTTCATTTTCCAATTATATGGAGAGCAAATGAAGATGTTAAAGGGAGGCGTAAAGGTGCCACCCCTGTCTTCTTAACACTTTCACTCCCGCTCCTGGGCCATTTTGTGGTTTTTGAAGGTGAAGGGGGTGAGTGGAACAGAATTTACGTTTGCGACTCCCTTTTCCTTTCTTCCTACAAAAACATTTGGTTTAAAACTAATGGATTCTTATAGAATGTGCTGCTTTTTACATCCGAAAAAAGCTAGGGTTTCCACAGGAATCCATTGCAAACCTTGGCGTAAAAGTCAGCCAGCGCTTACTTAGTTTGCATTGTGTCGTGCAGAAGGAAGGTGTAAAGCGCCTTCTACCGCCATTTTAGACCTACCTTATGAAATCCGCAGTGCGAATGATAATTATTGCCATTCAAGTGCAAAGGTAACAGGGCCACTTCCGGCAATTTACACATTGGAGGAAAATGACCTCCAAGGTGTGTCCCGTTCCCTTCCCCACCAGGAAGGACGTGTGTATTTGTATTCACCACTACAAAGCACGAAGAAGGGAGGCATGATAGAGGTAATAGTCCCACTATGTTTTCTAAGAAACCTGATGGAAAAGGGTCACAGCTATGCCTTGAATTATGCAGTGTGCACCCCAACATTATTACAACATCCTAGCAGATATGTCCTGTTCTATAATTGAATGAAGCCACATACGTTACAAAATGAAACCTCAGGAATGCATATCACCAGAAAAGCCTCCATCTTCAGTCCAAGAATCTCCCAGCATTTGTGACTCCCGAGGGTGCCTTCCAGTCCACCCCTGTGCCATTTGGGCTATCATCAGCTGCATCTGTTGTGTAACTCGTGATATGAAACTGACTCTGCAATATTCACCAGGTGGTATATTTCTAAGATGATGTGGTGATCTACGCTTTTGTCCAATCAGAGCATCTTCATACCCTAGGTAGAGTTCTTAAAACACCCTGCAAGAGATGGCTCACCCTTCATAGATATAAGTGCAGTTGTCTTCAGTGGCCTGTAGATTGCCCAGGGTACATTATCTCCCAAGATAGCATCACTCCAAGGATGAGTGTAGTGACGGTATGAGTCCAAATCCTGAAACACAAGCCAGCTCTGCTCATGTATGGACTGTTAAATATTTCAATCAGGCGATACACCCTCGCCTGAGCCTAGTATGCAGCACACAGCTGAAATGCTTATTTTATTATGTCTATAGGTACAATATTCTGAGTGATATACCACTCATATCACACCCCTTCTCAAATAACCCAGGTCACAATGGACCAGGAATCATGCTGGTTGGTAAAGGTATTATTTATTTATTTATTTAAAATTCAACTCAGACATCTACTTTTAACAGGGAGCAGCAATCACCAATGTGGTGACAATAACAGATGGGAAGGTATGTAAGGCACTTAAACTCACTCTTTAGCAACACAAAATATAAAACACCAGAGAAAATAACACTTTTCGTTTGTTTGGAAAGATCACACTTAAGTTAGGATTTCCACCTGCAATATTCCTCAACCCACAAATAAACAATACTAACTAGATATAAGGAAGCAGCAGGTAATCAGGAATACGGAATGGAGAGCAAAATTCAAATCCAACCTTCCCTCCCCAAACAAGAGAGAAAAACACATTTGAAATCTTACACTTTAAAATGACATTTCAGAAATGGCTGAGTAAAACAGTGAATGTGAACTTAATCAGTACAAATCTCTATGGGAGCAACACTGGAAATATACTAACAATCATGAGCTATAGTTTGAGCAAAGGTAAACACTTTGAATCTGAATGGAAGGTTGAAAATAATTTAAAATAAAATTCACACATGTAAAACTTTGCAAAGTTGCGGGTTCCCGCCTAAAATTAACCAAATGTTTTTTATGAAAAACGGGAGAAATACACTGATTTGGAGTGCGGTTTGGGTTGGGATGTAGCTATGGGCCTTAGGTATAATTCAGAGCTGAAATGAAGTCTCTATAGCTATTACATTGATGAAGATATGCAAGGTTGAATGAGAGGCGTTTTTTGAAAAATCGGGTAGTGAAAACAGAAAAGAAACTCAGTTTGGACTAGAAAATATTTACTATAGTTTTACTCTATGACTAGAGCTTTCCGGCTAGAATACCAAGGAGGGACAAAGTAAGCTCTGGAGTTGATTCATGACTTCAACACCAAATTCCCAGTGCCCGCTCGGCAGAACCAGTCAGATCACTCGAAGTAGGATTGATAGTTTAGGATTTACACAGGATAAAATGACTAAAGAAATGGTGCTTAGAAATATAAATCAAAACAGGATTGTAATAAGGGTCCTGACAATGTTACAAGTTATTAAGTTAAGGATAGGATGGTTTAGAGATTGGGCTAGGACAAGGCAAGGTAAAGTATGCTATGATTTTCTATGCTTTCTATTAATACTTACAGTCCACTTTGATTTAGGATTTTGGACAGTCAAGGGTTCTGGTCATCACACGGATCGGGTCTAACCAAGGACAGCGGGGAAAATCAGCTGGAACAGGATCAGGTGGGCAGTTCTTGTCAACGGACAGCACTGGACTGGCCCTTCTGGTTACTGAAGACTGGAGATCAGTGGGATGGCAAGTTTGGAGGCATGCATCTAGCAGTAGCAAGCCAGACTGGATCAGGATGCTTCCCTTGGGTTTTTGGGATTTTTAGAGTTTGAGGCCTAGATGAAAAGGGATTCAGCAATGCATAGGTCTTGGCGTTGCAATGAAAATCTGCAGTCAGGATCAAGGAGGATGGAGAAATCAGTAACACGATGCCCCGCAGGAAATCAGCAAGAAAGTCAGGAATCAGTGTCTTTGTGTGCTGTCAGGTTCCCTTATTTATCATGCCAAATGACATCACTGAAGTATATAGCAGGGGGAGGCTTACTATCCACCCCCATGCTGCTAGGATTGGGCAAGAGCATAGTTTCCGCCTTGCTCTTCACTGAAAAGGATGTCATGTTTATGGTGTTACTTTTACAATGTCTAGAAACCTCCTCTAGCTCCTAGAACCAAAATCAAATATTACATATTTTTGTTTTTTGTTTTATTTGTGTGTTCAAAAAGAGAACTTTACAAAAAGAAGAAGAAAAACTGAAGATCGGAGTGACTAGACAGTGTGGGACCCTGAACCTGTTAGCATAGTCATTGAGTGATCTAGAATGTTTACAGTTGCTAGAAGCCAGGTTGTTCAGTCTCCGCTGATCAGTTTCATCCACCATGTGTCTTCATCCCACCCTCGTTCCTCCACGATTAAATGTTTGAGATAGGCAGTTCTCAGGGTTGCGGTTTTCGGGCATGACAGAAGCAGATGTCGAATTGATTCAGGTTCGGACTCACACAAGCGGCAGGTGCTTGAGTCGGTGATGTCTCTGATTTTACGAATTTAATTTGTCTCGAGCAGATTCAACCTTATCCTTAGCAGGGAGTTTCGCGCCCCCCTACTGGGAAATTTTTGAAGGTACTTCATTGGCTCGTTGAGTTTGCAGAACGATGGTGGCAGGTGACAAAGTAATTTGTTGTTGGAAGCTGCCTCTTGTGTTTGAATCCAGTCTAAGTCTTTTAGTTTCTTGTATACTCTTGTCGGGTTTGCACTGAGGTCGGCTCCCGAACAGGTGACTGACTCGAGTAAGGCTCTATTTGTTTCTTTCCAGGATGATAACATTTTCACCTTATCAGATTGAAGCTCTTTGTTTAGCAGACCATAAATTTCATCGCTGTCGTCCATGATGCATTTTCGATATAGCCTGAGGGCATTGATGTTTACTGTGGCCTTTAGTGACACAAGGCTGAGCTCTCGACGGTTTGCGCCAATGGATGTAGATTATGGGAGAGAAAGGACCACCTTCCAGAACAGACTTTCCAATTTCGGCCAGATTTTGCTACGGATCGACGGCATGGCTTCAGCTCCGTAGGTGATAGACGGGATGACTTTTTTCCTGTAGAATTCTATCACTGGGATGCATGAAAATTTTCGAATTTTATGTCAATCGCCTTTCCTTGAGAAACCAGCTTCTTGATTTTACTTTTAAGGGTTGCCTGCATGGAAGACTTGTGTTTCGAGCTGTCCAATGAAACACCCAGGTATTTGAATTCGGTGACCCTTTCGATCTCGTTTTTCTCTAGGCACCATTTGTATTTGTGTTTGGATGAAGTTTTTTTCTGGCCGGATTCCAGAATCATGATTTTAGTTTTCTCTTTGTTTATTTTTAAGTTGTTTTCTGAGGTGTAGAGAAGAAGGTTGGATGACTGTCTCTGGAGGCCAATCTGGGTCTGATCCAGTAAGATGAGGTTGTCGGCGTACAGTAGATGGCTTATTTTGACAGTCGCTACTGACGACGGAAAGGTGCGAGCCAGATCTTCTGAGACATTATAGTCCCCAATGTAGGCAAGAAACAGCGCTGGGGCTAGGGGGCATCCTTGTTTCACCCCTCGCCCGGTCTGTATTTCACCTGAAAGGTTCCCTCTTTGTGACAGGCGGGCCCTGAGAGTGGTTTCCGAATGCAGAGCTTTAATTGGCTGCAGAATCTCCTGGGGTCAGCGCCACTCCTTTAGTTTTTTCCACGGGTGGTGCCTATCGTCTAAGTCGAAGGCCTGGGAGAGGTCAATAAAAGCTGCGAAAATCCGCTGTTTGCCCTCCAGGACCTTGCTTTTCAGGATGCTGATGGTTAAAATGTTGGCTGCCGTGCCCATATTTCTTTTTAAGCCTGTTTGAAACCTGTCATTGCAGGGGGCCGACTCTGCCCAGGATTGGAATCTTTTCAGAAGCAAGCTCCCAAAAACTTTTCCAATACAGTCCAAAAGGGTTGTGGGCCGATAGTTTAATGGGTCTGTGATGTCGCCCTTCTTGTAAATTGGGACGATGATGGCTTTTGTCCATGAAGGCGGAAGGGATTTCTGGTCAGCACATTTACTGAAGATTGACGCGATCAACGGGGCCCATTCCACTTGATTTGATTTCAAATCTATGTTTGAAATTCCATCCGGGCCCGCTGCTCTGGAGGTCTTTAGCTTTTTGATGTGGTCTCTGATTTCATCTTCGTCGTCCAGTTTCAACCAATCTGCCTCGATTGGTTTATTTACAATTGATGCCTTGGCTTCGGGGGCTTGAAAGAGTGAAGTGAAATGGTTTATCCATTTTTGCTCAGCCATGGCGTTAATAGTCGAGTTGTTGTGCGAAGGCGCCACAGTTTTTACCAGGGACCAGAAATCCTTCACTTTATTTCCACATATGGCCTTTAGCATGGATTCCACGTCCTGGTGGTAAAGTTGGTGTCGATGATGTTTCACCCAATTTTTATAAGTTGATATTGCCATCTTTAGTTGTTCTTTGGGTTGCGGGAGATTCCTGAGCCACCTTTTCAGCCTGCGCAGTTCATGTCTTTTTGCTACCAATGTAGCATCGAAAGTGTGTCTGGGCGCAATAAATGTAGAGGCTGACGGTTTTGATTTCACCCTGTATTGAACTAGTAAGGGCACGTAGTCCAAAATTACGTTTCCCTCGATGGTCTCTTCGTGCGCATATTTTGCCGACAGATTTGTGACTGCTTGCGCTGTCAAATTCAAGCGGTTTCCCCAAGGATTTGACTCGACCCCCATGGTGTACGATGCAGGCTGTTTGAAGTAATTAACCAGGGTCGTTGTAAGTTGATTATGGTCACTGGCTGATGTCTTGCGGACTTCAAAGTCTTTCACCTTCGCCAAAGGTGTCGAGAGATGAAGATGTAATCAATGGTGGCGTGCAGAGCGCTTTGTTCCCAAGTTGGAAGTCGATGATCGTTTGGAAAGGAAGAGTCCAAGTTCTCAAGATTTCTAGAGGACATTAAGGAGGACCAAAGGCTCCCTCTTTTGGCGGCAGAAGTTGTAGACGAGGTTGTGGCCAACTTTGCAAGCCTATCAAGGCATTGGGCGTTCAGATCTCCACAAATTATAATCGAAGGAACCTGGTGTGTAGCTTGGATTTCGTCCACGAAGTTCTCCATCATGGATAGGTAAGTCTGATGATTTATGGCTGCAGGGTTCCAGTAGGTGTTAACAATTGCTAGTTGCGAATTTCTGGAGTGTGGTTGTTCGACCCAGTCAAGTAACATTGCCAGGATTGAAAGGTTTGCTTGAAGTGTGGCCTTGAACTTCAGTCCAATTCCCTGCCGGCGGGCCATAAGAAGGCCCAATGTCGGACGACCCAATAAGCCTTTATTGGCGGGTGCCAGGATAATATCGTAGCCATCCATAGCCAGTGTTTTCCGCAGCCAAGTCTCTTGCAGGCAGATGATGTCAAATGAGGATAAGTTTGCGTCACCCTTCGTTGTCAGATGAAGATGTCCGCAAGTGTTCCATGAACAGAGATGAAGGGAAGGTATGTTGTGGTCGACTGACGGGCGGTCAATTGGCCCTTTTGGCCGACCTGTGGATTGCTATTTTTTTGTTGGTGTTAGGACTTTGGAAAGCCAGGCCCAGAGCGCCTGAAGTTTTTCTCTTGGTTTTGTTTGTGAGCCAGGGCTTTCTTTTGACGCTCTGGGGCTTACCCTGTTTTTCTGCGCAGAGCAGGGAGCGGAAGCCATTTCAGTGTTTTTGGTATGGCTCTCAGAAGAGTTGGTTGCCCGACATTCAATGGTTTTCGTCAGCTTGAGCAACGTGTTTTTTTCCGTGAGGTGGCGGAAGAAGTTGCTGAAGGCTTCGAATTGTGGTTGTCAGATGGTGATTGGTATCCAGTAGTTTTTCTACATTCGCACGCATTCTCATTGACCCGATGCTTGCCCCGAATGACCTGGCTTCTGGAGTTGAGAATTTTGACTTTGGTTGTTCAAGGTATAACCTAGAGAGGCCAGTCCCACCTTTGCTCGTGTGATTTCTTTTTTGGCACTCATGGAATCGGTGTAGATATAGGCTTTGGCTCTGTCGTTTGAGTGGTATGTGTCCACAATCTTTATGTCTGAGGATTTTACCCCACGTAGAGCTGGAACGAAACTGAATAGTGTAAGAATGCCTCTTCTGTTCAAAATTATGTCATCGTCATTGTCTGTGTGTTGTTCCAGCTTGATGGGGGACTCACTCAGGTGATGATTTTCCTTACGATATTGCTCTGTTCTTGAGGTATAGTGAGAATTCAAATGCAACCTTCTTTTGTCATTTGACTTTCCCCCTTTGATTTTTCTCCCTCGATTCTTTAAGGAACGATTAAGCCTTCTGGTTTGCGGGCTGGTCGCTGGAGGACGGCCTTTTGCGGCCAGGAGTGTTGCGGGGCCTCAAAGATGCAAACGACACCACTCGGAAGCTGGAAGGGCTGGGGAACAACCGACTTGTCCACTGATGGAGTTTTTTCCTACGGTCTTCGAAAGTGGTGAATTTGTGCCATGTATCTTATTCATTCGGATCTTCGATAATTTCGGGCTCGACCTGAGGACCAGGTTCCAAAGGCGCAACTGAAAAACAGGGCTCCTGAGCTTTTTTTCCTTGCTTAACCGGTGGTGGGCGTTGGGAGTCCTCGATGTGTTGAGAAATGTTCATCAGGTCCTCTTCTGCCAAAAAGTCTTCCGTTGTTCGAGGGGAAAGATTGTTCCCCTTTTGATTTACTGGGCGATGGACCAAATTTTAAACTGAATTTCCTGTTTCCACAGCTCTTTTGATTGAGCGTGAGGCTCGTGGCTGATCTTGATTTTCTTTTAGAGTTTGGTTCTCCCGACCCGGTTTGGGCTTTTCTAAGGGGATGTGCGCCGTCTTCTGCCCTCAAAGTTGTTTTTAGAGGTGGAGGAGGTTGCAGGGGGTCGTCCGTAATGTCAATGACCTCTTGATTTACTGGCCTACAATTGCCAGCATCCGAGGACAATTGAGTAACGGGGCTGGGTACAGGTGATGGGAGTTGCACGGGCACGTTTGAGCCTCCAACTATGGCCTCCGATGGAGGGGTTGAGAATTTGGGCACAGTGGCGATTTGTCCTTTTTCCACGTCAGACTTGAGGGACTTTAGTTGACCGTCTAAGGCAGTGATGTAGCCCTCTAGGAAAGATAGTTTTGTGTACATTGATGCTTGGATGAAGATATGATCTTTCAAGTTCTCGTTTATCCCTTCATACAGTTTAGTGAACGGGTTCAGGGCAATGGTTACTGCTGACATTATTGACAAGAAGTCCCTCTTGTTTTGCGACAGGGGTTCCATTGGAGAGCCCGGTGGTTGAGGGCGCTGTTTAGGTGCAGGAGTAGATAAGTGGGTCTCATTTAAGAGCCTTGTAACTACAGGCGAGGGTGGTAAGTCTAGGGGACCATGTCTAGCCCGATCGGGCGGCAGTAGTTTGTGAAGGTGGTCAAGGGGCGCACCTTCCTGCAGTGGACGAGTTGGTTGTCTTTTGTCCATTTCAGGGGGGCGTTGGTCTTGAATTTGGCTCCCGGGATTCTGACCCTTGGATATCGCGTCCGCCCTTTGGTCTCGGGGAGGTGGTGGCTGGGGTTTTGGTGACCCAGCCAGAACTGATGTTACGGGCACTTCGTTGTTTGTCTGCGTTTTTGAATGAGGTGAGCTTTGGATAGAGCATTGCGTGGATTTCAGTTGAGCAGGGACTATATTTCCAGAGGGGGTCACCGTTTCCTTGTCACTGTTGAAGTGGGATGTTGGTGGATGATCTGGGCTCTTTTCTGAGATGACCTGAAGTAGAACTCCAGGTTGAGGAACAGGAGAGCAGGAATTTGGAGTCGACCTCGGCGCAGACCGAGATGGAGAGGAAGAAACCTTTAGCGCCTTGGTGGTGTCCTGCGACGTGGGGGGCTGCTCTACCGCCAGGGCCCTTTTTCTTGCTTTAGCCGGAGGTTGGCACATTTTTACCGCCTCCAGGATTTCCTCGTCGGTGAGATCCTCTTACCTACGCCGGGGATCAGGGGCAAAAGCGTGGAAGAAGTCTGTAACTAGGCTTGCAACCGAAGGCTTAATTGATTCTGGTTTCCATGGTTTATTGGCTCTTTGGCCGTTGGTTTTGCATTTTGCAGACTGTAGACTTGTAAGGGTTTTTTTGTGTTTTTTATTTTAGGAGGCCCCTTCCTTCTTGGGGCTCCATCTCCTTCCTGTGGCGTTTTTCTAAGTTTGGGGCTCCTAATGGCGGAGCAGAGGAGGCCTCTAAACGCTTTTCCAAACTGGCAGCAGATGATTTTTTAGGTGATTGTGCTGTGCCCCTGCAGTCCACAGGAGACCGGGGGGCATGTCAACTAGAAGGGGAAGAGCTGGGTTATACACATTACTGTGGACTTGAGCCACTGTTTGCATCCAGGGATTTAGAGAGTTGATTGTTGGCACTTCAGCAGGGACCTTGGTTTCGGATGCCTCCCTCTCACACGAGGAGCTCCCTTTCACCAGGTTTACCTGCAATTTCATTGCGGTGATGTCCTCCGAGGGAGGGCATGGCTACACTCCCCCCAGGCCGCTCCGCTCTCGAATCCTCCTCGACAGAGGGCGCAGAGACATCCGCTAACTCCACCCCCGAAATGTCCCGCGGCTGCTCTGCCTCTGTTGGCCTCCTCGTGGGCTCCACTCCCCACTCACGGGCCTCGGTCCTCCCTCCGGAGGCCACCGGGGGCCAGAGCTGTGAGGGTGGGATCCGCGGCTGCAGGGACATGGGCGGGTGACGAAGAGCCGCCAGAGCCGTCAGTGGAGAATCAGGTACGTCGGGCCGGTCTTCCTCCATTTCTGACGAGCATCTTCGCTCCAGGTTGGCAGAGCTGTTTCTGGCGGGATAATCGTTGCTTTCCACCCGCTTGAGGCAGGATTGGGCAGTTGGACACTTAGGTTGTCTTTGGATCGAGCCAGCCGAATGAAAATTTTGAACCCCGCGGTTTTGGAGGGATTTTACGGCAATACGCGGGCACGCACTTCTAAGCAGGCGGCCCTCCTCTGGTTCCATAAAGACGGGCTCAGAGTCCAAAATTGGCGGGATTTTCCGCATCGGCGCCATGGCAGCCATGCACTGACTGCCAAAGACTGCACACTCGCAGCCGCACTCCTTACCTTTTACAACGTGTATTCCTGAATGACCAGCAGGCCAGGCTGCCGACAGCAAAGCAGCAAACAGCCAACCAGTAGGGGCAAATGTCTCTCGCCCTTTTCACACTTGGGCTTACATATTTCGACAGTTATAACCTCTGAGAAAATAAGATGCACAGGTTACATATTTTGTAGGTCATATTTCAATCCAAACCCCAAGTCTGTGGGACTTGGTTTTGCCTTTCTGCTATGTTTTGGCAATTTTAACCATGAAAGATTTGGCCTAAAATTTCCCAACTTTGTACATAGATGCGCATTTACCCCTGGAATGTGTGTACAAAATGTTATGTTTACAATATCAATACTTTCCCCACAATCTGTCATTCTGTACAACTTCTGTTCCTTATGCAGTAGTAAGTCTTCACAGAAAAAGCATAATGTATAGATTTAAAAACTACCAACTTTCATATTTTTCCTCATTGTTGCTGCAAAGTTAAATGTCTTTAAAGTTCAGTTACAAAATAGGCTTTTTAAAACCAACAGGACATCTATTGTCACTTACCAGGTTTTTTTTTCTTTTTCCCAACTGTAAGCAAATGTCAATTCCTTTGAAGCAGGATGAGGGGCCTCTCTTTTGACTGAAGTTTACTGCCCCTCCCACTTGAAAGGTGAGAGTCTTAGCCTGCTAATGTCTGAGCCGGGAGCAACGATGAATGTCTGATGATGATTGGGGAAGTCCCTTTGTCCTGGGTATTCAAAGCCTCCAAGCTAGCAATTATACTTTCCTGTGCCAGCAGTTTATGAGTTGTCACCCTTTCTCAGGGCTAGCACTTGCAGAGCAAGTTTTTTTTATATGGTTTACCGACTTATCCTGGGTTTAGCTTTTATTTTCTCATTTTAAATCTTAACTGAAACCTATGGAATCAAAATGGTTTATAGGAGTACTTTTACCACCAAGAAATATTTTTACATTTCTAAATGAGCATGCCTTTACACAACAATGTACTTTTAAATAGGCGATTTTGCTCTTCCTTCAGGAAAAGCACATTTAACTTATTCCTTTAAATTCAGTTTTCATCTGCAGCAAATATACACTTTGTACAGCTCTAGTTCTTTCGTTGAGTTGTTTGCAGCATGGATACATGTATCAGGCATCTTTTTAGAGTCTTTCTCTTACAGCTGATTCTTTAGATACACTTTCAAAGTTTTAGCCGCGTTTCCCTTGTAAAATAAAACACAGTCTCTGGTTGCTTTTCCAAATATACTTTTGACAGGAGCTGTCATTCAAATGAGGCCCAGTTCCTCAGAGACTCAAGGATGATCCTGGGCATTACAGGGTCTTTTTAATCACAGTAGTTCATGAGAAATTTGATGGATTTAGTGCCAAACATCACTTTGAAGGTTGAAAAAGTTACATTTTAAAGAGGCATTTTTGGGTTTTCAGCAAAAGAATGCTGCCTCTTTCACTTCACTCTCTGTTTAATGTTGCAGAGAACACTGGCACATTCCTGCAGTGAATACTTGTTAGGGTTGGCTCTTATACTTGCATGTGTGCTGAGCCAGGATTGATGTCACCATCAGAATGTAGGCTGTGAGTCTGGAATGTGAGATTAGAATGTTTGGAGTTGAATGGGTTCTAACCCAGGCAGTTAGATTATGTGAGCCTGGGTGGTGGGAGCCAGTGGGCTCCTGTCCCTTTCCTCTTTATCTCCTAATGACTTGCTGACATCTGATCCTGTAACCTAAGAAGCTAATAAAGTAACCACTATGCGTACCTGGCCTGTGTATCCTGAGTGTCCCTTGGAGTGAACCCTATGACCAAGAGCCGGTCATAACAATTGGCGACGAGGATGGTCCAAGGTATAGTGAAGGAGGACCTTGGAGTGGACACCAAGTGAAGCAAAAGGAGATACAGGTACCTGTGTGATGTCATGTGAGAGAGGAGAAGAGACTCTGCTGCGGGGGGTGCAGGCAAGAGGACAAGTGAATGAAAGGAGAGAGGGAGAGCCCACTGCCCCCCATAGACTGTTTGCGCCCATCACCCAGGGCTGTTTGAGCCAGTCCACCAGGGCTGGAAGGGGCAGCCTGTCAGAGGAGACCCCTGGGAAGAAGGAAGAGTGACCTGTTTGAGGCCAGGAGTCATTAGAGGCTGTCCAAGAGTCTGGAGAAATGGAAAGCACCCAGGGCTGGAAGGGAAAGCCTGTCAGAGGAGACCCCTGGGAAGAAGGGAGAGTGCCCTGTTTGAGGCCAGGAGTCATTAGAGGCTGTCCAAGAGTCTGGAGAAATGGAAAGCACCCAGGGCTGTTGGAGTCAGCCACCATGTACTGCTTTAGTCAGCCACCAGGGCTGTTGCAGGCGGCCACCCAGGGGTGTCAGAAGCATCCTGCCCCATGGAGCCTGGGGCAAGGATGGCCTGTTGGAGTCTGCCAGGAACAGGCCCCCTGGTACATGAGGAGACATTGGCAGGGTTGTATTAGGCTGCCCAAGTGTGCCACCATTTCCTGAGTGACTATGCCAGCATTATTTAAACATGGGAAGTGTAATTTCCATGCCAAGTAAGCGTAATTGTGCCTTTTTATGCACCTGGAAGGCTAAAGGTTTTAATGAGTATAGACGCTATGCTGATTTGGTCTGAAGTGGGGACCACGCAATGAGAAAACGGTTACTGTTTGGGTTTGGGTATGATAGTAGTTTTTGGGGATGATTAGTTTATGCTTGCAGAAGAAATTTTGGAGTTTCATTTAAAAGTAAAATGTCATAATGGATTGAGCAACGATGTGGCAAGCAGTGACTGAAGAGTACTGTTGTGCATTAGTAGTGAATTACCATGAGAAGTATTAGTGAGAATGATGTTGCACTTAGAATAGGAGATGCATTTTATTTTAGATGTAACCATTTTGAGGCATTGCAGGTTGGTTTTAGAGTTGGCGCAAGTTGGCAACATGGACGTTTAGGTCTCATTTAAAGTCGGTTTCCACATTTGTGTTGTGACAGGGGTTGTGTGTGAGTGGCACATTTGAGGTGATTGAGGTGGACAATCAAAGGGTGTTGATCCTATTATGCTTAGTATAACGTTGTGAGGCATTTTAGCATATTAGGTTGCCTCTTTAATGGCGACATGGACTTTTAGAAAATGTGACTTGGATGTACTATGTTTCAATGTTCTGATCATCCTAACACTATGTTTTGCTTGTGTGTGTGTGGTGTGAGATTTGTGATCTTAAAGCACAATAAGAGTGATGTTGGTCATTAATGGTTACCACAATCTTTGACTCATTTCAGCATTTAGAGTTGCCCATGCTTTGGCAACATGGACTTTTAGGAAATGAGATCTGCAATTTATAATGTGATTATTGATATGTCATTGCAATGCTTACTATAACCATTTCTGAGGCATTGTAGGCGTGATGTTCTGTTTGTGCGGGTATGGATGTGCAACCCATGATGACTGCTAGAGTGACTGCAGCGCTCCTTAGCAGTTAACATTCTATGTGGGGCTTGTCTGTATTTTGAACATCCTGTGTTTGTGTGTGTGTTGTAGTAGTATGTGAATGTTTTAGTGTTGGTGCATGACCAGTGTTTGGTTTTGAAATCTTTTGGGGCTTTTTGGAATGTGTTTTAATTGATGTACATGACCAGGGTTGGTCAGGGGACTCTGCAGAGTTGGAGGAGTTTGGTGTCTTGAGGCCCTGTGGGGTCAGTGATGTTACCAGTGGTAGGCTAGTATAGAAGCTAGTTGGAGCTTTGATGAATTGGTTAGTGACTCTGAGGGGTCCAGAGGTATCTAGTAGGAGACTAGTACCATAAGCTTTGCGTAGCTGTGTTGTTGTGATGATTGGTGGCTCTGAGGAGTTCACATGAAACTTAATGAAGCTTTTATGTTGTTTTGGTTTGTGGCTCTGCGGAGCAGTCCAGAGGCATCTAGCAGGGGACTAGTGCCTGAAGCTGTGTGAAGCTTCTATGTTGTTTTTGATGGTGTGTAGCTCTGCGGAGTTTACTTGAAGCTGTGTGAAGCTTTGATGTTTTTGGTGACCTTGGAGTTGTTAAGGTCCAGGGATTGCTTGGAATTCTGAAGATGCAAGTAACATTGCATTTAGTGTTTTCTTTTAACTTTAGGTGACTTTTGGAATTGTTCTTGAGGCCGCTCTTGATTAATTTCAGAAGCCTGGCAACGTTTCATCTGCAGCGTTGTTCACTTTGGGGTGTTTATTTGGTTTTGAAGGGCTCATTTGTCTGACCAACATTTGTAGCGTTATGCTGGTGGTGGTTGTTTAGTGACAGCTGGTTGCGTTTCTTTATTGGTGTGATGGGGTGAGTGACTGGTGATTAGGTGTGTCTGTGTTGCTTGAATTTTGGATTGGATTTGACAGCGGCATGAGTTGTGACTGTGGTTTCTTGGTGACCCAGGTAGATTGTTGGGTTGTTAGTAAGTATCTTGCGCAGTTATAACAGTACCTGGTTTTTCCCGATTTTGGGAGTTAGTACTCGGAAGTGGCAGTTCGAGGTTCCTTTGTGGCAGAGAGGAACGGAAGGAGCTTTGTGTTTGGTTGGTCTTGGTAGTGTTGTGGTTTGTTTGCCGAGGTGGGTGGTTAGTGCTCGAAAGTGGCAGTTCCAGGTTCCTTTGTGGCAGGGGGGAACGGAAGGTGATTTGTGATGTTTTGATTGGTTAGGAATGTTAGTTGTGGCGGCTGGGACTGTCATAGGATGTTAGTTACACCTGTTTGTTCAATCTCTGGGGTTAGCGGAACTCTGCTGAGAGTGAGGTGTGTCTTGCTGTTGTGAAAGAGTGTGTTGTTCTTTATGCAAGAGGAGGAGGTGTTAGGGTTGCTTCCTCTAAGTGTGTCTTTGAGGTGTGTTTGTTTGTTGTAGGAAAGGAGGTGTTAGGGTTGGCTCTTATACTTCCATGTGTGCTGAGCCAGGATTGATGTCACCATCAGAATGTAGGCTGTGAGTCTGGAATGTGAGATTAGAATGTTTGGAGTTGAATGGGTTCTAACCCAGGCAGTTAGATTATGTGAGCCTGGGTGGTGGGAGCCAGTGGGCTCCTGTCCCTTTCCTCTTTATCTCCTAATGACTTGCTGACATCTGATCCTGTAACCTAAGAAGCTAATAAAGTAACCACTATGCGTACCTGGCCTGTGTATCCTGAGTGTCCCTTGGAGTGAACCCTATGACCAAGAGCCGGTCATAACAATACTCTGTTCCACCCCACCCAAATGTGGGTGGCAGGGTAATACATCCATTTTCTGGTTGTTACAAAACGCAGTTTAGAGATCTTTGCACGCACTGGAGTCAGCGCGGCCAAATTTTCTGTTTCTTGACCCAATGCAGCAAAGTGATGTAGCTGAGTGGGTCAAAATATCCCACAGGACATGGTAGAGCACTGCTCTAAATGTGTGCACCCGTGTTATGAGAAAATGAAGACACATAGAGCACTTCTCCAGGAGAAGGCCAGTTGGACATGGAATGACCAGTGCAATGACACTCATCGTAACATCCCCATTTCTCCAGCAATTGGAGGCATGGGAACATCCCAGAAACCTTTGTGGTTGTGGGTCACACTGTGCCTTGTAATCATTTGAGAACATCCAGAAATGTTTGGAAGAATGTCGATCATATCCTTAGAAAGACACCTTCCTAATGGAGGATGCTAAAGCAGGTGGACTGGGAGCTCTATACCTTCAGAAATCAAAGCTCTCTGAAATTAAAGTTCTAAAATCATTCTCAGATTCAGAATCAAACTACTTTTTCATGGCTTATGCATGGACCACTGAGTCCTTTTGTACACACATCTGAGACAGATGTTTCAGCCTCAGCACAGAACACAATCTCATAGACCACATCCCATCTCTGGTGCATGACGGAAGCCACTTTGAGCCTGCCCAGGCTTTCAGGAAAACTCCAAGGGTTTTACTTTAACACTGAACATGCTCCAGGTGGCAGGAACACAAAGGTGTTATAACCCAAGAGTCTGAATAAGTGTGACTGTGTGTGTGTGTGGGGGGGTTGGGGTTTTACAGTGGGAATTCTTGCATATATTGCATGGCTTTCACACAATGTTTCTTAAAAATGATGTCATAAAATGCAACAGCTGATATATCATTGGGAACGTACCCAGACCCTCTCACATCACGTAGGGCTCCCTAGCTCATTCATGCTAATTCGGGGTAAATATGAGCACCCCGTCCACTGAAAATGTTCATCGGCTGTCACTAACTTTGAATCATTGAGAATGTTGTGAACCCTCAAGGGCCCACTAGACCGCCTGACACCAAAATCCGCCTCTACCTCTGTGTGGTTAAGACACAATAGAGTCAGTGGAGAGCATTCATAAAATGGCTGCCGGTGCACGAACAGCTGAAGAGCACCCACCACTCTCCCCATAAAATCTAACGGAACAGGGTTGGCAGTGTCGTGGAAAAATCAACCACAGACTCTTTAGGTGGATAGGGTAATAGCAGTCAGCAAAGCTAACCACAGAACGAGACTCGGTGCAGCAACCCCCCTCCCTCTGTGTGCAACCGTTTTATACAGAAGAGCGGCCATGCATTTCAATAGAAGGGGTGGTTCAGACATTGCATGATATTGACGAGCAACAATGTTTCTACAGGATGTTCACAGGTTCTCAGCATGCACGCCTTAGGCATAGGCGACGTTCTGACGCATGGCAGGGTACAATCGTGATACCAGGAAAGACAATATGATACATGTATGCAATTTCTGCTGTGCACGCTAATTGCACGGTACTCACACAAATCAGGGTCAGATGGTATGCCTAATGTTGCTCCTTCTGCCTGCCGAAGCCGCTTTGCCTGGTAAAGCGTTTCTGTAAAACACACTTCAATATGCCGTCTGAGGCGAGGACCTTGGCAGTGGGCAACCTTATTCAGTGAGAAGGTGAAGCGTATCTACGGGTAGACGTGCGCACTACAACATAGCACAAACGTAGGTATGGAAATAAGGCGCTGTTAAACATGGCAGTCCAAGAGTGACTAAACCTAGCTAGTAGAGTAACTGGGAGGTGCCTGAAGAGTTTGATCAATTTAAAATGTCTGATTCCCACCCCAGAGCGCGCTGCTGCTGAAGTACCTTCATGCATCGTGTAGCATTGCATGCTCCCAGTAAGTCACATGCACTGTCACTCTCACAGCTTTGCACACTGGCTGCTGCCACTAAAGAGTGGGTTTACATGACTCTGCTCACACTCAGTCATTGACCCATCCTCACATTCTCATTAATTCACCCGCCCACACATATATGTATGATATGATATGGCATTTATAACGCGCCTATACCTATAGACAAGTTTATCAATCTCTTTATACTTGTTCAATAAACCATGACTCCTCACACTTATGCATTTATTTTTCCTCACAGCCTCACACTCTTGTATGCACTTAGACGTTGGCTCATTGATCCAGCTTCACAATCTGTCATTTCTCCCTCTGGCGCAGTATTGCGTTGTTTTTTCGACAGGAGTTTTTTTCCAATGTCTTTTTGCTGGAAAAATTACAACGAAAAAACTCATTGAAATATATAGGGGGTAAGGGGTTAAAAGGAGGTACGGAGGGGTTGGGGTAAAAGCATAGGGAAAGGTGGGAATTGGGGGGGAGCTCAAAATTAAAATTGTGATGAGTTTTTTCATTGTAATGTAATAAAGAACACAGAAAACCTCTGGCACTTATCCGTACACATTCATCAACCCTCATTAAATCACACACCTTACTCGGCTCTCATTCATTCAACAACCTTCACAGTTGTGTGCATTCTTTCACTGCTCCTGCACATTCTCTCCACTCTACTTTACCCTCAGCATTTCCCATCTCCTTAAGTGTGTCTGTGTGCATGAATTCTGCAAATTTTTTCACCATACAGCAGCCAAACGTATTGGCTTTGTCCATGCCTGCTCTACATTTCATTTTGCCGGAGGGTTCTTATGATCTCCCGAATGTGCGAAACTGTTTGCAGTAAAATGGCAGTCATTCTGTTTCCCCCGCATTCCTGCCATTTTCCCACACTGCCAAATTACAATTTGCCAGTAAAGTGTGTTTGTGGGGGAGGGGAGGATTCTGCTAGCTATTGGCTGGGGGTGTCTCTTCCACTTTAGCTCCATAAAAGTAGAGCATTACAGCAGGTTGAACATCCAGCCAGGGTAATTACTCCAAAGTCCTCTTGGGATCCAAGGCACTCAAAAAATGGAGATTAACAATGGCATTCTGCCACCTGCAATCGGGCAGATTCAGCCCACTTACAGGTGTTGGTAACGATAATGGACTTTGGTACCAAACTCATAATGTGGCCCTATGTCTTGTCAGAAATCACCATTTTTCTAGGATTAGAAAAGAATTTTGGCCTCATTATGACCCTGCCGGTCCAGAAACAAGGGTGCAGGTAAGATTACCGGCATACTCCAGACCGGCATATTCCAGGTCTGCCTGCCGCAGCTGCCACTGAGTCAGTCCCACTGGGGAAGGTGATGTGTATTGTGGTCAGCTGGGTGTAGGCCGCCAAATGGTAGGATGAGAACCTGCAAGGCCGGGCCTCTTTGATCTCTTTGTGAGGGCATGTGACACACTCCACCTGAGACAGCCGCACAACAGGAAGCTCTCCTGGGCCTGGGCATCAAGGGAGCACACCCATTTAAAAAGAGTAGACTTACACCAGGGTGCTGCATCTCTAAAGGCCTTTCTTCTCAGTGAGAAGGGAAGGGGGCGGGATTATGATAGGGATGAGGACTCTGGTTAAGGGAAGGAGGCTTCCACCATCTTGATTCTCACTATTTCTCTCTCTCTTTCCTGTCCCCTCCGGCACTTTGGGTGTGACATCAACTGGGAAAAATCCATTCTGTTCCAGAGCAGAGATGGGACCACTAAGGCAGGCTAGCTTTAGTTCAATCACCTGAGGACTTTTGCCCTTAAAAGATGAGGTCTTGCACCCCTTCAGCAGATTTACTCAGTTCCTGTCGAATATTTTAAGGCCGCAGATTAATTCTGAAGATCTCATTGGACTTCCTTTGGACTTCCTTTGGGAAGGAGGAATCATGCAAGACAGATGGAAGATCTGCCCCCTACCACTCCACATCAGGAGTAACCTTGGCTGTGGTACAGGACCTCACACTCTGCACCTGAATCGCTTCAGCTGGGAGAACAGAACCTGAACAGAGCCATCCTTTCCTTGAGTCTCCTTGAATGGGCCTCACAGCAACTGGAGGACCAGACCAACCGAAGCTCCCTGTTCACTGCACCGAACCAGTCGCTCCATGTTCACCACACCTGGAACAAGAGGCACGTCACTGGTGCTGGTTGCTGCTCTCCACTACATCAAACATTGCTTGCACCATCAACCAGCTCGACACTGCATCGTGTCCTAGTGAAAACTCATCACCTGGTAGGCCTGAAGCGACTGCTCAGTGCCGGGACTCGAAACTATTGACTGGAAAGTCTCACCGGCTCTAACCGGGGGTTGAAAACACAGAGCAACTCAGCTAGCCCTTGAACTGTGTCTCATTAATCACCCATCGATGCAGCCAAGACCACCACTCCCCCAGCAGCTTTGCTGGATTTTTGGGGTTTGTTTTTTTCTCCTGCTAAGAGTGAGACTCTTTTTCTCCCACTCTTAGGCATGATTTGAGGTATGTCTTTGACTTATTGTGTGCTTATGGGCTATGGGGTCTTTTACTCCATAGGGTATCATCTGTTTTAGTGAGTGTGTTACACAGCACCCTCAGTGCAGTAACACAGGGGTGTCATAGGGACCCCCAAACATAGACTCCATACCCTGGGACTGACTACTGTCTCCCAGGGCATGTAAAGTCACCATTGACTTTACTAGTCCAAAATTGTGAACAGAACCAGTACGAACCATCATATTGTGGAAGTACTGGAAGGGGTTAATTAGATTGCCCCTGGGTCTGGTTCCAAGGGAGCACTGTCCAGTCCCCCCTTGTCGAGTTTCTGGCTGGTGGCAGTGGTTACCACGCGAAATATTCCACCAGAATATTTCCTATGGGATTTTCCCATTGGTTTTAAACGCACCACTTTTTGGTGCAATGTTAAAGATACCGCCGGTTTATTTATTTAATATAAAATCACCGGTCGGGTCTTTTCGCCAGAACTCTTTTCCAAAATGGCGTTTGTGTCCTTCTCTGTAACTCCAACCAAGGTCGGGCCCTTTGTTCCACTTTTTGGCGGGCTTCTCCATAGAAGCCCTCCAACTGGTGCCACTCTGTCTGGGTTCCACAGGATGTGTGGGTGGGGGAATTGGCACCCTGGACTGCGTTCCCTTAGCAAACCAAGTCACACTCTGCTCTGATTGGCCCAGTGGTGAGCCGCCCGGCTCACCACTTAGCATGTATGAGTGACAGCTAGGCTGTGAAAGGGGGTTTTTCTACGTAAAAGCAGGGCTCTGGAGACTGGAACTTCAGAAATCACCACAGGACCTAAGAAAACCGAAGAGGGGAGAAGCTGAGCCATCTGCAACAACGACACCACCAGTGGAGCCCTGCCGCAAATACCTCACCACTTTCCCGACGACAAAAGAAGATCTTCTGCTGAAAGAGTGGTGGGGACAACTAGTTCGCCATTCACCTTCCAGGACGTCCCTTGGTCGAATCGCCAGTGCCAAGCACCCCGGCGGCCGGATAGCCAAGCTTCACCACTGTGACCGCGAATAAAAGGAATGCACCTTTTTTACCGAACAAACTCCGTGGCTGGTCTCTTCCTTGGGCAGTGCAACGACTCCAAGTTTCCTCCTCTACGAGATCTTCTCTTCCCCTGGTTGAAACCATGAACTGCACCCACTGCCAGGAACAACTGCCACCGCTGGAGCTTCCTCACTCCTTAAGGTACTGTGTTCCGCCTGGCCTCCCTTTCTGCGGATTGCTAAAGGTGACCCTTAAATCCTTGGCTTTCCAACTGGGTTGGCCCCCAGACCTTCTAACTTTACCTTCTGAATCAACCCAACCTCTTTTGAACATTTCTGCAAAGACTTGTGTGCTTTTTAAACTGTGTGATCTTGGGCACATTTCACCTTGCTCCATTTAAAGTGGGCCTGGCCTATGAACTTTGGCTCTACAGTAGACTCTGCCTTCACTAACTTGCTGTGATCTTATAAAAGTGTTTTGGAACTGTTTTATTTTCATGACCTGCCTTTTTCTCTCCCTTTAACGTAATTATTGGAGTGCCATCTAGGTTACACGCTCACATCTGTTTTTACAAATCGTGGTGTTTTGACCTTGACTTGTCTAATAATTATTAAGGGAGGTGTGTATACTTTTCTGATTGTGTTTGAACTTGCTTTTGATTTATAGTGCTAGTGTATTTCCTTAAGTGTGTGTTAAATAAATAATTATATACTTTTGATACCAAGCTCTGGTCAGTGTTTGCTTGCTCTACTGTGTTTTTAGGCCTATTGTGTATCCTCTGTATACTGCCCTACTCATCTTGAGAGAAGTCTGGCTGCTCAGCCACAGCTACCAGGTAAATCTGGCTGGTGCAGACTGCTACCAATTGGGTTTACTGCTTACTCCTGTAGTCTTAATCTTCTTGCAGTGTTCCCCAAGGGAACTGCACAGGATTCTGCCTAACAGGAACCTTCGCCCACCGACTGATGGAGCGTCATTCATCGACCCCTCCTGGTCAACTGCAAAGCGTTCTTGGGACCGCCCGACCTAGATCTCTGAGAGTCACACTTCTACCACACAGAGCACCCACATTTGCTCCTACTCGACACATGCTTGCTGCTGGGGCTTCCACGATCCTACGTGACCAAACTGAGCCTGACCAGCTCGCATCGACGTTCGACACTGAGTCTTACTGCGTCAGCCCACCAAGAACTGAATCCAGATCTGTTGACTTTGAACTGCCGCCTCTGTCCATTTGGGCCCTAGTGACTAGTTAGGTCACGATCGCTCCTGTTTTCATCCAAGATCTCCTTTTTGTGGTTAGTGCTTTACCTACAACCCCTGGAACTATGCTCAGCAATGCTACTTTCTCCAGTCTGTCGCATGTTCTCCGTTCTTCCTTTGGGGTGGGTTTTTGTGTAGTGTTTTATATTCGTTCTATGTGCAGATAGTGTATGTATGATCAAAGTATACATATTTTTATAGAAACTTTATTGGACAATCCCTTTATTATGGACTGTGATACTGTGTTGTTTGAGTCACTACTGGTTCACTTTCGCACATCTCTTGAGAGTATAGCCTACCCTAAAACCAGGTTACCACAAAAGGCAAAGGAGCTATATCTCTTAACTGTTCCTGTTTTACCTTTATGATTGCATTGTGTTTTGGGTGTTAGAAGTGTAAGGGCAGAGTGGGCTATTTACCCCTACTACTCATTGTACTCCTGCGGAGCGGTTTCCAATTCGTCACAGTTTGTGACTTGCGGTGAGAGGGACTGTATGTTTCCGTTCATCCATCAGGATACATCTGTAGGTATCGGAGGCTTCAGGTGGTATGGCCTTCCCAGCAGAATTCATCACAAATCCCGCCTGGATGAGCTTTTTAGGAACCGAGGTTGTTGCTTGCCATACACTGAGATTTCTTTTCATGATTTGTCAGGGACTATTGCCTCATTCTTGGTTTCCTGTTGCGATACCCCCAAGGTAAGTTACTTTCTCTTACTTTATATGCAAGACACCTGTACTGTTTCAGTTACTGATGCTGGAAATGTCTTCATGTTGTGGTTTAACAACTTTGGCTTTTCCTTTTGGTGCCATATCCTCAGTGTTTTTTTCCTCTGTGCCAACTGGATATAGTTTCACTGTTTAACCCTTTGACTGCTCACCTACCATTTCCCTCCAGGGGCTCAGGCTGCTACAGCCACCGATAGACATCACCCAGCTACCTGCTGTCTAGCCGCCCTGCCCTGACCACCCTCCCCCCCCCCCAAATGGTTGCTCAAGGCTCATGCAGTGGTCCAAATCTTGAAGTGGTCTCACAGGTAAATAGCAAAAGTAGTTCACCAGCTCAAACCGGTTCCATGTATTAATGTCCCCGCAAAAATGTCTCCTGACAAAAAAATCTCTGTTTTTTATGGAGACATTATTACATTGAACATGCGGGGGTCATGTTTTTTGCAAGGGGAGCAGGGGACGTCCCCGCAACCCACCCCCATTCATAATGTCCATATATATAATATCGCCATTGGCTTTTCCCAGCAACATTATATATGGGGACATTATGTATGGGGACCTGATATCCTCAAAATAGGCTTGATTTCTTTTCATGGTTCTGCTGAGCAACATCAGATGCCAGAGGTAACACCTTTGGACTTAGCACTGCGGGCTCTTCTCCAGAGAACCACAAAGAACTGGAGCTCCCTTCTGCTGGACTGCTTTCTGGCGGAAGTTTACCGAACACCGATAGGTGCACTGCCTAGGTGTCCTGGTTTCCTAGGCTACTTCAGGTTCCCCCAGCTGCTGTCCCTTATGTTCAACCATGCATCTATTGTCACCAACCCAGTGACTCAAGCAAGTTACCGTTCCATGGCACTTTCGGTCTGGCTACGAGTTTGGTGGTAATTCAGCCAAATTACCGCCAATATCGTTTACCATTGCCACCACTTGGTCCTGTGGGTTTGTCATTTGATTATAAATGGCGGTCGGGCAGTGTAATTCCCCATTTTTGCTGGTAGAAATGAGCTGACCACCTCCCAGGTATCTTAGTCACTACTAAGCAGTGCCAGCCGGAGCTCCTAAAAGTGAGTCGTAAATATCTGCGAGTTACTGATTCAAAGGTTTCTGAGCTCTCTCGCTGTCTAGTTTTTCTCATCCTGGATAAGGGTGAAATATTTTAACGCCAGGTCCATAACCCAAGCTACGCCGTTCCACAGGTATTCAGGAAATGAAGGCGTAGTTGGCATATGTGAGGGCGACAGGCTTTTCCCGCAGGAAAGTTGTTTTCTTTTTGCCCACTACCCCGTGTTACCTGAGTAAAGAAACACATGATTTTGCCTGAGGTTTTGGAGGAATCCTTATTGTCATGACTTGAAACTTGGTTCATTTTGATGGCCCATATCCCGGCCATTTGTATTCTCCAGCAGTGCACTTGGCAGGGCAGTCATTCTTCACAGATGGTGAACAGGGCCTACAGTGGTGTCATCTACCATGTACCTCACTTCACCAGCCCAATCTTCCTTTGGCCCTGCCACCGTGGCACCCTTTAGTTAGCTGGTTTCATTCCGGGTTCGCTTTCACGCCCAGTCGCTCTATTCTACATCGGTTGTTTTTTGCCAGTGGGGTCCCTGACTTACCTCCAGCGCTTGGCTCGGAGTATGCCGGTGCGGTAACGTGCCAGTAAACGGAATTAACGGCACATTAACACTGCACGGGCGCATGAGGCACAATGTGTGCATATATGCACATCAGGCCGCCCTGTGGGTCTTTTGCCACCTAGGGCATTGCACATTCTAGAACCAGCTCTGAATGCACACTACCATGCCCTAAGTTCCTGGCTTGCGCTTTCGATTGAGTTTGTATCGATTGCTTCCACCCCACTGCCTTCCTAGAGAGCTGACATGGAGCCAAGTCTCTGCAAACAGAACAGTGGCTTTGCAGAGCTCTGTGGTGTATTAATAACCTGCACAGATTAGCATCAGCAAACATAAGGCCTGGCCATTTATCTTAATCAAAACAGGAAGAAACCGCCTAGGAGGGCCTTGCAAATCGAATAACCCCAAACAGGGCAGATAAGATAATATACACAAAAAGCACAAAGAAAATGCACAATATTAAAACAGTAGCAAATGCAGGCATTCATTTAAGAAACTGCGTTTCGAAAGGCCTGACCATTGCTTGTGCCTCACAGCCACTGCAGAGAGCTACAGCTCGTTCCGGCCATTTTAAGGTTTGTTTTCTGAAAGGAAGCATAAATAAACCAGAGCACGCTGTATCAGCAGAGCCACGTGATTACAGTCCAAGGTTTCGCTTTGACTCGACTTTCACTTGAGTTCATTTAATTCAGTTGCAATAACCCAAAACTACATCTGCCAGGATGCAGTTGGTGCAGAAATGAAAGCCTTGACCTGGGGCATAGTGTCCCCGACGACATGAAACCCATCTGGTAAACCTAGACAAGCAGGCTGTTGTGTTCACCTTCTGTAAAGATCCAGATCTGTTTAGCTGGTTCTGTAAATGTAAACATAGGGGGGACTGCAACAGTGTTGGTAAAAATAGAACAATCCCAGACGAGGTGATCTTGCAAAGTGGCAAGAGGTTACATTGTGAGAAGTGTGCGAGGGGGATGGGGGGGTCAACAAGGCCCCTGTCATTTGGGAGATGCTCATTCAGTCACATGTTCTTTTTATTTGAATTCTGGCACTTTCATAATGAGAAAAGCAAAGGTGAAAGACCTGTACTATAGAATACAAGCATTGGCAAAGCCAACATTTGTGGCTTGTGTGTAGGCATGGGATAGAAAGTTGCCAGGGGCTGCCATAATGGTTCTGCCTGGCGATGAGAAGACATAATCCGGAAAATCGTATGCTTTCCTTGTGCCTTATCACAAGCCTAAACTGTTGGCTTTGTCAATGCTTGTTTTAACAGACCATCTGAACAAGGAACAGATATAAATCAAAAGACTTAAGGCACACTTGGTTATGAAATTTTATTACACCATTAGCATATTTACCGCTGCAATTAAGCCATCCACACTCCACAGACTGCTTTGAAATTACACTGGCAGGCCAATGTTACTGCTTGATAGAGCAGCTCTGGGAGGCAGTGGTTTGGGGGGAGGGCAGCTAGTGGATGGGAATGGCCATAGGGATGATCATGCCCTGTGGCAGTGAATGGGCGTATAAATAACAAACACTCACACGCTGTGTGCCCCTCCTCACGTCATCTCTAACCAAGCTGGCCTCCAATGCAATAGTTTTGGCTTATTGGTGGTGTTTAAGCGCTGCCCAATAGCCAAAACGAAAGCAGGGATGGATGCCCAACCCCCTGTAACATAGAGTATATTGGCATGTATGGATTGAAGATACGCTGTTATTGCATTACATTTTGTTGTCAACGTGTAATATTAAATGTATAAATAAAGTATAAAGAAGTGGTACACGCCATGTATAAATATCGTTAACAGCTTAAACACACTATCCCAGATCATACAGCGAAAATACAAACCTACTACACCCATTGCAATATATATGTAAGAATACACTTTCCCATCATTATCATTATACTAAGCAATAACTCACAATGGGTCCAGGGCTTCACACCGCATCTGGGCACTTGTGTCAAGTATCTTGGGTTCTACATCAAAAGACAACTCTCCTTCGAAAAGTACAGAGCAACGAAGACACAAAGAGCTTGGGACCAATTTCCCTCCTGAGGATAATCAAGTATTACCAGCAAAGACCCTTCGAATTGCTGCCAAAGCATTGGTCCTCTCCCACCTGGATAGTGGCAACATGCTCCTAGAAGGCCTTCCGGCTACCCCTGAGATGCGGCCTACATGCTGCAGCACCACTCACCCAAGAATCTGCAGATGTGACCACATCACCCAAACCCTCATCAAACTGCACTACCTCCCGCTGCAATCCTGTATCATCTTCAAATCCTGCTGCATCATCTACAAGGCTGTCACCCCCAAGTCCCCAAGCTACCTCAGCTTCTGCAGAGGCCTTCGATCGACCAGAAGCCAGGACATGTGCAGACTTGAACTCTGCCACTGCAGGAAGAAAAGAACCAGAAGACATGAAATAGGTCCTCCTTAACACTGGGGTCCACACCGCCTATAATCCCCACCTACCGTGTTACTGGGCGATCTGTTTCCTCCCATTTCCGCCCTTGGTTCCTTGAACATTGCTTGCTGCCAAATTGCCCAACCTCCTCCTTCCCTTTTGTTAGCTTCCCTCTCCCTTGTGTCGATTCCTTGCCTCCCGCGCTGTGTACTTCCTGCAAAAATTGCTCTGTTTTAAAAAATGTGTTATTTTATTCATGCCGCGCGTACGGCCCATGGGCACAGAGGCGCAGACGAAAACAAACAAATGAAAGCACAGCCAGCAAAGCTAAAACAAGAGTTCTATGTGATTTCATTGGTTTTATGTCCTCGAGGAAGATTTCATCTAATTCTTTTTTTACTGTCATTTTAAAGCAAATGTATGCAGGGGGAGAAACACGGAAAGCCTCCCATCCCCTTCCACCTTTATTATCACCCTAATCCACCCCCCACATAAATCTGTGGTAAAATGTGGTGGAAAGAATTTGACGAATTCTACCTCAATAGAATAACCTGCGGTGGAATCTTCATATTCCAAATCAAGAACAACAAAAACAACAAAAAAACAGACAAATAAAAGCACATAATCTCCTGAAGCTAGGTCTGCACTCAATAAATACTCAATAAATACCCTAACAAAGATAATGATAATAAGACAATAAAACATATCTGCAAGATCACCAGTATTGATTCATGTACACACCTTATAAGTGCCACTACAAATGTCACACGTTTCGTCATAGTATAAATTAAAGGGCTCCTGGCCTGACCTATCCAGGTAGGCACATTGATAGTGAACACAAATTGATAAGGGCAATGACCATACAGAATTTAGTGAGTTTTACTCATGAATAAGTTGAAAAGGAAACATTGACATTACATAACAAAAGATCATCATAGTGTTAAACAATAGTGCAGGTTTGATGTCTTGACAGGACAGAAATTCAATATAATATTGTAAATCAGCAAAAAACAAATGCACTTGTAAAAAACAAAAAATACCTTTACATAAACTATTGTACAGAAAATAACGGGTGCCATTTCCTCTGTTGGGAGTCATAAGTTATTTCATTGGCTGATTCAAACAGCTGTATTGACAATAGGGACATTCATACTGTGTAAGAGAGTCGTCGACACTGTGTGTTTCAGCCACTTGTAGCAGATGTGAGATGCTTAAGGTTGGGCGGCCTTCAGCAGGACGGAAAAAGGATGGATTGGGATTCAATAAATGATAGTTCCTGTGTGTATCTGTGAAATAATCAAAGTATGGTGTTGTATGTGAGTCACACGGTCTATGTTCGGGTATGTTATACATGGTTTCAGAAGCTATTCCTGCTATAAATAATAAACGACCCATTAAGGGCCTGCCGTGTGTATGTTATTGAGCACGGTGTAAAGAGGCCTCCGCTATTACTTGTTTGTAGAGGATCCTTCAATGCTGGAGAGATGGTTCAACACGCTGCCTTGTAATTGATCGTCTGTCC